>NW_028136417.1:0-1258000 GCF_964662115.1 Mustela nivalis
GGGGCCTGTACATTTCAACCTTCTATCTCTGGGGACACTGTCTGAGAGTCTAAGTGGAGATAGTTGCTCCGCTGGTGTCAGGGAGCCCCTCTTAGTCCAGGGTGGCCTAAACTATTGATGGCCTCAGGGGCCGTGGAGCTTTTCCCTAACCTCTAAGGTTGTGTCAATGGATTGGGCACAATTTCCTTGGAGAGGGCAGGCACAATCTTTCGCTGTGGCTCCAGAGGCCCTAGCCTGGAGGTTGTGTGGGTCCAGGCTGTGGGCACAGAAGTCTGAAAACTCAAACTCAGCTTATGAGTGGCGCCTAGGGTATGGCAGGCCGGATGTACAGCCCGAGAGGGAGCTCCTGGGCCTCTGAAACAAGGGCGAGTGGGAGGCGTTCCTTCAGGCTTTTGTCTCTGGATGTTGTGTCCAGGATAGCCGTGGATTGGATGGGTGGCCTCAGGGACTGTGGACGAGTATCCCTCTCTGGGGATTTGTCCCAGCTCCCAAGATTTTGGGGTCATTTTATGGGAAGGGTGGAGTAGTGTTGTCTGGCTCATGTGTCTCTCCAAGAAAGGGATTCCAGAGCAGAGCCCCAGGTACGGGCGGGGCGACTGGAAAACTCAAACCCTGGTGAGGATTGGGTGCATAGGGGCTTGGCAAGCCCCATCTGCGGGCTCTTGGTCCAGGCCCTGACAGGCCTTTCTTTGACATGGGGCTCATGCTGAGGGTCACAGTGTGAATTTGTGCCCAAGCAGGACTCAACTTTGGGCGTGGCATCAGGAGCCATGAAGGTTTCTCCCACCCTGAAGGTGTGACTCCATGCCAAGAGCAAGCTTGACTGCCATGGGGAAGGAGCAGTTCTCTTTTGTGCTTATGATACCCAGCTGTGTGGAGAATTGATATAATGTCTAGGTTCAGATATCTGAAAACCAGAGTTAGGAAGAGGTGACACATGGCGTGTCCGAAGTTCTGGGTGTGCGGCCAGCTGTCTCCTTCTCTGTCTGGACGTCTGGCTTCAGGCTGTGTCAGATAGAGCATGGGTGCCCAGAGCAGCCTATCCAGTTCAGGTACCGTCGAGGACCGAGCAGGTTGATCCTCATCTGGGTTTTCTGGAGAGCCCCACAGGGAAACGTTTTTCTTCCGTTGGGCAGACACTGGGCTGGGTTCTGGTTCTGGAGTTCCTAGTCCGGAGGGCTTGTTTGCCAGGAGTGTGAGGAAGGAAGACTGAAAACACAAGCTAGCGTAAAGTTTGGGACCGAGGGCACGGCAGGCCTACTCTGCAGAGGCTGAATCGAGATCTCCTGCACTGAGGTCATGTCAACTATGAGACGTGCCTCAGGCTAGAGTTTTTGTCCAGCATGGCCTCTACCTGAAGGGTGTGGGGGCTTCATGAGGCCAGGGAGGTTTGCCTACGATGGGATTTGTGAACTACTCCAAACCTCAAGGTTTCCTTCTGCACGACAGTCGAGTCCTATTGGATGGGTCCAGGAGGCCACATACGGAAAGACTCGAGAGCTGGTGTCTAAGCATGGATGCCTGGGAACGCCACCTCATATTCCCACTCTTTAGTCAGGACAAGGCAGGCTCAATCTGCGGTCTCCTGGGTGAGCTACTCTGAGGGAAGAGTTGAAATGGACTCTCCTGATGATGAGTCCTACTGTGGCTTGTTGGCCTAGGAGACCTTGGAATGTGGAGGTTGCTCAGGGACACTGCAGGATTCTCCAACCTGAGGTGTTTGACAAGGCTCCAACAAAGAAGCTTCCCATGTGGAGACGAGAGGAGTTCTGTTCAGTGCCTCAGGAAAGCCCCATATCCTGTTCTTCGAACCAAAGCCTCTGAGGAGAGACACCTGGAAACCAAAGCAATTGTTGAGGTTAGGCCTAAGGGCCTTTCCGACTCAAATATCTATCTCTGTTGACATCTGTGTGCATGCCTTCGTAGAGGTAGCTGCTCACCTTGTGTCCGAAAGCCCCTGTGTGTCCAGGGAGGCTCCCAGTAGTGGGATGTCCTCGGGGGCCTTGAGGGTTCTCATATTCTGGAGGTGTGTGGCCAAATGAATTGACCCAGTTTCCCAGGAGAGAGCAGGCATGGTCCTGTGGTATGGCTCTAGAGGGCCCAGCCTAAATGCTGTGTTTTCCATGGCGGTGGGGACAGATATCTGAAAAAAGCAAACTTGGCTCAGCTAGGGGCCAAGGTAATGGCAGGCCTGATCTCCAGTCCGTGAGGGGAGATCCTCTGGATATCAAAGGAGGGGTGTGGGAGGCAGTCGTTCAGGCTTTTGTCTCTGGGTGTTGCGTTCACAGTGGCCGGTCAGTGTAGGGGTTCCCTCAGGGGGCGAGGAAGAGCCTTCCTCACGGGGGATTGTCCAAGCTCCCAAGTGTTTAGGTTCCTGGTGTGGGAAGGGAAGAGTACTGTTTTCTGCCACATCGGATCCCCCAGGGGAGGGATTCTTGGGCACAGCAGTGGGTTCCCTCAACTGGAATACACACCATCTTGTTAGTCCTGTGTGCCTACGGGCATGGCAAGCCACATATCAGGGCTCTTGGTCCAGTCACTGAGAGGCGTTACTTGAATAAGGTACCCACGCTGTGGGTCACAAATTGTGTTTGTGCCCAAGGCGGCCCTCACGCAGGGGCGTGGCCTCATGGGCCATGCCGTTTTCTCCTACACTGAAGGTTTGACTCACTGCCAGCAGCAAGGTTTCTTGCCATGGGTAAGGGGGAGTTGTGATTTCTGCATCACACTCACGCCTGGGCAGTGATTGGAGATAAGGTCTCGGTTCTGAAGTCTGAAAACTGAGATAGGGAAGAGATGATGACCTAAGGCCATGGCGGTTCCTATGTGCTCAGTGTGTGGTCATCTTTCTGGGTGTTGGTGAGGAGGTCAGGCCTCAGGTTGTGTCCGACAGTGCATTAGTGCCCAGGTTAGACTACATAATTTGGTTAATGTCGAGTGCTGTGTAGGATTATCCTCATTTAAGGTGCCTGGGCAGCTCATGAGGCAATAATTTTTTTTCTAGAGGTCAGGCAGAGTGTTGCATTGTGGGGCCGGAATTGCCAAACTTGAGGGTTTCGGGACCAGGAGTGAGAGGACGGAAGTCTGAGAAGACAAGCTAGACTTGGGTTTCAGGGCGAGGGCACGGTAGGTACCCCCTGCAGATCTGAACCAATATCTCATGCATCTGAAGTCAGGGCGAGGATCAGACGTTGGTTCAGGTTGGCGTTTCCGTGCATGAAGGCCGCTTCATGAAGGGAGCAGAATCTCGAGGCCATTGAGGTTTTCCCACGTTGGGAGTTGTGGGATGCCCCCTTCAAGGATTCCTTCTGCGGGACAATTGAGACCTGTTGGACAGCTCCAGGACATCCCATATGGAATGACTCCAGAGCACCGTTCAAGAATGGATGCCTGGGAGCCCGCGTCGCATTCCAATTTTCTCCTAGCAACAAGACAGTTTAGATCTGATGGCTCTGCGGGAGCAATCTGGGTGGCTGAATTGAAATGGACTTGCCTGAGGATGCGTTCTAATGTGTTTTTGTGTCCATGAGGGCCTTGGAATGGGGCGGTGGCACCGGGACCCTGAAGTACTCTCCTAAGCTTTTGACATAGCTCCCATGCACAGGTTTCCTTGTGGAGACAAGATGAGTTCTGATGGTTGCCTCAGGAAAAACCCCATGCTCGTATTGAATTCAGGCTTTTGAGGAGACATGCCTTAAACGAAGGCAAGGGATCCTATTATGGCCTAGGGTCCTGTCTGGTTCAATCTTCTTCTCTGGGGACATCCGTCTATGGTATGAGTGGAGGTAGATTATCAGCTGGTGTCAGACAGCCCTTGTTTGTTCCGGTCGACCTACACTATTGGGATGGCCTCAGGGACTTTGGAGGTTTCTCCCAATTTGTACGATTTTGGACCATGGAATGGGCAGAATTCCCATGGATTGGTAGGCACAGTCCTAATGTGTGGCTCTAGGGGCCCCAGCCTGGAGAGTGTGTGGCCCAGGACTTTGAAGACAGAAGTCTGAAAACACAAACTCAGCTTAGGTTTGGGGACGTAGGTATGGCTGGCCCGATCTACAGACCATGAGAAGAACTCTTCAGTATATGTAGAAAGTGCGAGTCTGAGGCGCTTGCTCAGGCTTTTGTCTCTGGATTTTGTATCAGCGATGGCCGTGGAATGTCGGGGAGGCCTCATGGGCCATGGACGAATCTTCCTCTCTGAGGATTTGCCCCGATTCCCAATCGTTTTTCGTCATTCTGTGGTAAGGGAGGACTCCTTTCACTTTTGTCACCTCAGGTGTCTCACCAAAAGAGGAATTCCAAAGCAAAGCCGTGGAGAAGACTGAAGGGACAACCCGAACTATGGTTAAAAATTGGGGCCTAGGGGCATGGCAAGCCCAATATGCTATCTCTTCATCCAGCCACTGAGAGGCCTTACTTGGGGACTGGGATCACGCTGAGGGTCACAATGTGTGTTTGTGACCAATGTGGCCCAAGAGCATGGGCCGGACCTCATGGGCCACACTGTCTTCAACTACACTGAAGGTTGGACAACATGCCAACCACAAGGTTTCTTGCCATGGGGAAGGAGTTCTGATTTCTTCATCACGTTCAACCCTGGGCAGTGATTGGAGATAAGGTCTAGATTCTGAAGCCTGAAAACCGAGGTTGGGAAGAGATGACGACCTAAGGCCATGGCGGCACGATGTGCTCAGTGTCCTGTTAGCAGTCTGGGTGGGCCAGGAGTTCCAGGCTCAGGCTGTGTCAGAAAGGGCATTAGTGCCCTTGTCAGCCTATGTATTTGGGGTACAGCCAAGGTAGGTGCAGGTTGATCCTCATTTGGGGTTACTGTGTCACCCCAGAGGGCAAAGTTTTTCTTCTGTAGGGCAGGCAGAGTGCTGCATTGTAGTTCTCGATTGCCAAACGGGAGGGCCTATGGGCCAGTAGTCTGAGGACAGAATTCTGAAAACACAAGCTAGGCTTAGGTTTCTGGGTGAGCACATGGCAGGCACAATCTACAGACCGGAATCGAGATCTCGTGCATCTGAAGTCAGGGCGAGGATCGGATGATCGCTCAGGTTGGATTTTCTGTCCCTGATGGCCCCTTCATGAATGGGGGGCATCACGAGGCCATGGGGGTTTTCCCACGATGGGAGTTGTGAGCAGCTCCAAAATGCAAACAGTCTTCTGCAGGAATGGAGACCTGTTGTTTGGCTCCAGGCCAATGATTCTGAGCAGGGTTCTAAGGATGGATGGCTGGGTAGCCCACCTCACATTCCAATTGTCTCCTAGCAACAAGTCAGGTTAGATCTGCTGGATCTGGGGGAGCAACCGAGGAGGCTGAGTTGAAATGGACTCTCCTGTGGATGGGTCCTAATGTGCTTTTGCGTCTATGGAGACCTTGGAATGAAGCTGTGGCACTGGGGCCCTGAAGGATTCTCCTAAACAGAGGCTTTGCACAGCTCCAACGTCCAAGTATCCAATGTGTAGATGAGATGTTTTATGATGGGTAAGTCAAGAAACAGCCATATGCTGGTTTTGAAATCCAGGCCTCTGAGGAGAGATGTTGGACACCAAAGAAATGGATCTGATTAGTGCCTAGGAGCCTGTGCTTTCCTTCTTAAATCTGGGGACATCTGTCTATGGGTCTGAGTGCAGGGAGGTGCTCCGATGGGCTCAGATTGCCCCTCTTCTTCCTGGGAAGCCACCACTATTGAGATGGATCAGGGAATTTGGAGCTTTATCCTATTAGAAAAGTTTTGGCCATTGGAATGGGAACACACAATTCCCTTGGTGAGGGCAAGTACAGTCCTCAGGTTTGGCTCCAGGGGCCTGAGCCTGTAGGTTGTGTAGGCCAGGGCTGTTTGGACAGTTGTCTGGAAACACAAACTCGTCTTATGTTTCGGGACATAAATATAGCAGAACTGATCTACAGACCATGAGAAGAGTCTTCGGGATATGAAAAAAGGGCGAGTGTGAGGATCTTGCTCAAGTTTTTGTCTCTGGATACCGTGTCACTCATGGTCGTGAAATTTCTGGGTGACTTCATGGGAAATGGACGAGTCTTACTCTCTGGTGGTTTGGCCCGCCCAAAGAGTTTGGGATCATTCTGTGTGATGGAAGAAGTCCGTGTTTTTGTTGTTGTTTTCTTTTTTAACCTCAGGTGTCCCACCAAATGAGGGGTTCCAAAGTAGAGCCCTGGGGAGGGGCAATTGGGCAATCAGAAATCTGGTTAAAAATTAGGTCTTAGGGACATATCAAGCCCATTATGCATTTAATTGTCCAGCCACTGAGAGGACTTACTAGAGGACAGGACTCATGCAGAGGGTCACAATGAGTGTTTATGCCGTCGTCGCACTCAAGAATGGGCGGGGCCTCAGGGTGAATGCTGGTTTCTCCTACACTGAACGTTGGAAAACGTGCCAACCACAAGGTTTCTTGCCATGGGTAAGGAGGAGTTGTGATTTCTGCATCACACTCACGCCTGGGCAGTGATTGGAGATAAGGTCTCGGTTCTGAAAACTGAAAACTGAGATAGGGAAGAGATGATGACCTAAGGCCATGGAGGGTCTTATGTGCTCAGTGTGTGGTCAGCTTTCTGGGTGTTGGTGAGGAGGTCCGGGCTCAGGTTGTGTCCGACAGTGCATTAGTGCCCAGGTTAGACTACATAATTTGGGTAAAGTCGAGTGCTGTGTAGGTTTATCCTCATTTAAGGTGCCTGGGCAGCTCATGAGGCAATAGTTTTTTTCTAGAGGGCAGGCAGAGTGCGGCATTGTGGGTCCGGAATTGACAAACTTGAGGGCTTCGGGACCAGGAGTGTGAGGATGGAAGTCTGAGAAGACAAGCTAGAATTGGGATTCAGGGAGAGGGCACCCCAGGTAACCCTGCAGATCTGAACAAATATCTCATGCATCTGGAGTCAGAGCGAGGATCAGACGTTGGCTCAGGTGGGAGTTTCCGTGCATGAAGGCCGCTTCATGAAGGGAGCAGAATCTCGAGGCCATTGAAAACCGAGGGAGGGAAGAGTTGACGACCTAAGGCCATGGCGGCTTGATGTGCTCAGTGTGCGGCTAGCAGTCTGGGTGGGCCAGGAGTTCAAGGCTTTGACTATGTCAGAAAGAGCATTAGTGCCCAGGTCAGCCTATGTATTTGGGGTAGAGACAAGGTAGGTGCAGGTTGTTCCTCACTTGGGATTACTGGGTCACCCCGGGGGCAATGTTGTTCTTCTGGAGGGCAGGCAGAGGTCTGCATTGTAGTTCTGGATTGGCAAACTGGAGGGCTTGTGGGCCAGTAGTCTGAGGACAGAAGTCTGAGAACACAAGCTAGGCTTCGCTTTCTGGGTGAGGACATGGCAGGCACAATCTACAGACCGGAATCGAGATCTCGTGCATCTGAAGGCAGGGCGAGGATCGGACGATCGCTCAGGTTGGAGTTTCTTTCCCCGATGGCCCCTTCATGAATGAAGGGCATCACGAGGCCATGGAGGTTTTCCTATGATGAAAGTTGTGAGCAACTCCAAACTGCAAAGAGTCTTCTGCAGGACAATTGAGACCTGCTGTTTGGCTCCAGGCCAATGATTCTGAGCAGGGTTCTAAGGATGGATGGCTTCGTAGCCCACCTCGCATTCCAATTGTCTCCTAGCAACAAGACAGGTTAGATCTGCTGGATCTGGGGGAGCAACCGAGGAGGGTGAGTTGAAATGGACTCACCTGGGGATGGGTCCTAATGTGCTTTTGTGTCTATGGAGACCATGGAATGAAGCGGTGGCACTGGGGCCCTGAAGGGTTCTCCTAAACATAGGCTTTGCACAGCTCCAACGTCCAAGTATCCCATGTGTAGATGAGATGTTTTCTGATGGGTGAGTCAAGAAAGAGCCATATGCTGGTTTTGAAATCCAGGCCTCTGTGGAGAGAATCTTTGAAACCAAATCAATGGATCTGATAAGTGCCTAGGGGCCTGTACTTTCCTTTTTAACTCTCAGGACATCTGTCTATGGGTCTGAGTGCAGGGAGGTGCTCCGATGGGCTCAGATTGCCCCTCTTTTTCCTGGGAAGCCACCACTATTGAGATGGATCAGGGACTTTGGAGGTTTATACTATTAGAAGGGTTGTGTCCATTGTAATGGGAACACACAATTCACTTGGTGAGGGCAAGTACAGTCCTCAGGTTTGGCTCCAGGGGCCTGAGCCTGTAGGTTGTGTAGGCCAGGGCTGTTTGGACAGTTGTCTGGAAACACAAACTCGTCTTATGTTTCAGGACATAAATATGGCAGGACTGATTTACAGACCAGGAGGAGAACTCTTCGGGATTTGAAAAAAGGGCGAGTGTGAAGCTCTTGCTCAAGTTTTTGTCTCTGGATACCGTGTCACTCATGGTCGTGAAATTTCTGGGTGACTTCATGGGAAATGGACGAGTCTTACTCTCTGGTGGTTTGGCCCAGTCCAAAGAGTTTGGGGTCATTCTGTGGGATGGAAGAAGTCCGTTTTTTTGTTGTTGTTGTTTTCTTTTTTAACCTCAGGTGTCCCACAAAATGAGGGGTTCCAAAGTAGAGCTCTGGGGAGGGGCGATTGGACAATCAGAAATCTGGTTAAAAATTGGGGCCTAGGGACCTGTCAAGCCCATTATGGCATCTAAAGGTCCAGCCACTGAGAGGACTTACTAGAGGACAGGACTCATGCTGAGGGTCATAATGCGTGTTTATGCCGTCGTCGCACTCAAGAATGGGCGGGGCCTCAGGGTGAATGCTGGTTTCTCCTATACTGAACGATGGACAACGTGCCAACCACAAGGTTTCTTGCCATGGGTAAGGAGGAGTTGTGATTTCTGCATCACACTCACGCCTGGTCAGTGATTGGAGATAAGGTCTCGGTTCTGAAACCTGAAAACTGAGATAGGGAAGAGATGATGACCTAAGGCCATGGCGGGTCTTATGTGCTCAGTGTGGGGTCAGCTTTCTGGGCGTTGGTCAGGAGGTTGGGCTCAGGTTGTGTCCGACAGTGCATTAGTGCCCTGGTTAGACTATATAATTTGGGTAAAGTCGAGTGCTGTGTAGGTTTATCCTCATTTAAGGTGCCTGGGCAGCTCATGAGGCAATAGTTTTTTTCTAGAGGGCAGGCAGAGTGCGGCATTGTGGGTCCGGAATTGCCAAACTTGAGGGCATCGGGACCAGGAGTGTGAGGACGGAAGTCTGAGAAGACAAGCTAAATTCGGGTTTCAGGGAGAGGGCACGGCAGGAACCCCCTGCAGATCTGAACCAATATATCATGCATCTGAAGTCAGCGCGAGGATCAGAGATTGGCTCAGGTTGGAATTTCCGTGCATGACGGCCGCTTCATGAAGGGAGCAGAATCTCGAGGCCATTGAAGTTTTCCCACGTTGGGAGTTGTGGGATGCCCCCTTCAAGGATTCCTTCTGCGGGACAATTGAGACCTGTTGGACAGCTCCAGGACATCCCATATGGAATGACTCCAGAGCACGTTCGAGAATGGATGCCTGGAAAGCACGCCTCGCATTCCAATTGTCTGCCAGCAACAAGACAATTTAGATGTGATGGCTCTGCGGGAGCAACCAAGGTGGCTGAGGACGGGTCCTAATATGTTTTTGTGTACATGAAAGCCTTGAAATGGGGCTGTGGCAACGGGACCCTGACGTACTATCCTAAGCTTTTGACATAGCTCCCATGCACAGGTTTCCTTGTGGAGACAAGATGAGTTCTGATGGGTGCCTCAGGAAAACCCCTATGCTCTTATGGAATCAGGCATTTGAGGGAACATGCCTGTAAACCAAGGCAATGGATCCTATTATGGCCTAGGGTCCTGTCTGCTTCAATCTCTTCTGGGGACATCCATCTATGGTATGAGTGGAGGTAGATTATCAGCTGGTGTCAGACAGCCCTTGTTTGTTCAGGTCGACCTACACTATTGGGATGGCCTCAAGGACTTTGGAGGTTTCTCCTCATTTGTACGATTTTGGACCATGGTATGGGCAGAATTCCCATGGATTGGTAGGCACAGTCCTAATGTGTAGCTCCAGGGGCCCCAGCCTGGAGAGTGTGTGGCCCAGGACATTGAGGACAGAAGTCTGAAAACACCAACTCAGCTTAGGTTTGGGGACGTAGGTATTGCAGGCCCGAAATACAAACCATGAGAAGAACTCTTCAGGAAATGAAGAATGTGCGAGTATGAGGCGCTTGCTCAGGCTTTTGTCTCTGGATTTTGTATCAGCGATGGCCGTTGAATGTCGGGGAGGCTTCATGAGCCATGGACGAATCTTCCTCTCTGAGGATTTGCTCCGATTCCCAATGGTTTTTCGTCAATCTGTGGGATGGGAGGACTCCTTTCAGTTTTTTTACCTCAGGTGTTCCACCAAAAGAGAAATTCCAAGGCAAAGCCGTGGAAAAGACTGAAGGGACAACCCGAACTATGGTTAAAAATTGGGGCCTAGGGGCATGGCAAGCCCATCATGCTATCTCTTCATCCAGCCACTGAGAGGCCTTACTTGGGGACTGGGCTCACACTGAGGGTCAAAAACTGTGTTTGTGACCAATGTGGCCAAAGAGCATGGGCGGGGCCTCATGGGCCACACTGTCTTCAACTACACTGAAGGTTGGACAACATGCCAACCACAAGGTTTCTTGCCATGGGGAAGGAGTTCTGATTTCTTCATCACGTTCATCCCTGGGCAGTGATTGGAGATAAGGTCTAGGTTCTGAAACCTGAAAACCGAGGTTGGGAAGAGATGACGACCTAAGGCCATGGCGGCTCGATGTGCTCAGTGTGCGGCCAGCAGTCTGGGTGGGCCAGGAGTTCCAGGCTCAGACTGTGTCAGAAAGGGCATTAGAGCCCTGGTCAGCCTATGTATTTGGGGTACAGCCAAGGTAGGTGCAGTTTGATCCTCACTTGGGGTTACTGGGAATCCCCAGAGGGCAATGTTTTTCTTCTGGAGGGCAGGCAGAGTGCTGCATTGTAGTTCTGGATTGCCAAACTGGAGGGATTGTGGGCCAGTAGTCTGAGGACAGAAGTCTGAGAACACAAGCTAGGCTTCGCTTTCTGAGTGAGGACATGGCAGGCACAATCTACAGACCTGAATTGAGATCTCGTGCACCTGAAGTCAGGGCGAGGATCGGATGATCGCTCAGGTTGGAGTTTCTGTCCCTGATGGCCCCTTCATGAATGGGGGGCATCACGAGGCCATGGAGGTTTTCACACGATTGGAGTTGAGCAGCTCCAAACTGCAAAGAGTCTTCTGCAGGAATGGAGACCTGTTGTTTGGCTCCAGGCCAATGATTCTGAGCAGGGTTCTAAGGATGGAAGGCTGGGTAGCCCAACTCGCATTCCTATTGTCTCCTAGCAACAAGACAGGTTAGATCTGCTGAATCTGTGGATCAACCGAGGAGGCTGAGTTGAATTGGACTCTCCTGGGGATGGGTCCTAATGTGCTTTTGTGTCTATGGAGACCTTGGAATGAAGCGGTGGCACTGGGGCCCTGAAGGGTTCTCCTAAACATAGGCTTTGCACAGCTCCAACGTCCAAGTATCCCATGTGTAGATGAGATGTTTTCTGATGGGTGAGTCAAGAAAGAGCCATATGCTGGTTTTGAAATCCAGGCCTCTGTGGAGAGAATCTTTGAAACCAAATCAATGGATCTGATAAGTGCCTAGGGGCCTGTACTTTCCTTTTTAACTCTCGGGACATCTGTCTATGGGTCTGAGTGCAGGGAGGTGCTCCGATGGGCTCAGATTGCCCCTCTTTTTCCTGGGAAGCCACCACTATTGAGATGGATCAGGGACTTTGGAGGTTTATACTATTAGAAGGGTTGTGTATTGTAATGGGAACACACAATTCACTTGGTGAGGGCAAGTACAGTCCTCAGGTTTGGCTCCAGGGGCCTGAGCCTGTAGGTTGTGTAGGCCAGGGCTGTTTGGACAGTTGTCTGGAAACACAAACTCGTCTTATGTTTCAGGACATAAATATGGCAGGACTGATTTACAGACCAGGAGGAGAACTCTTCGGGATTTGAAAAAAGGGCGAGTGTGAAGCTCTTGCTCAAGTTTTTGTCTCTGGATACCGTGTCACTCATGGTCGTGAAATTTCTGGGTGACTTCATGGGAAATGGACGAGTCTTACTCTCTGGTGGTTTGGCCCAGTCCAAAGAGTTTGGGGTCATTCTGTGGGATGGAAGAAGTCCGTTTTTTTGTTGTTGTTGTTTTCTTTTTTAACCTCAGGTGTCCCACAAAATGAGGGGTTCCAAAGTAGAGCTCTGGGGAGGGGCGATTGGACAATCAGAAATCTGGTTAAAAATTGGGGCCTAGGGACCTGTCAAGCCCATTATGGCATCTAAAGGTCCAGCCACTGAGAGGACTTACTAGAGGACAGGACTCATGCTGAGGGTCATAATGCGTGTTTATGCCGTCGTCGCACTCAAGAATGGGCGGGGCCTCAGGGTGAATGCTGGTTTCTCCTATACTGAACGATGGACAACGTGCCAACCACAAGGTTTCTTGCCATGGGTAAGGAGGAGTTGTGATTTCTGCATCACACTCACGCCTGGTCAGTGATTGGAGATAAGGTCTCGGTTCTGAAACCTGAAAACTGAGATAGGGAAGAGATGATGACCTAAGGCCATGGCGGGTCTTATGTGCTCAGTGTGGGGTCAGCTTTCTGGGCGTTGGTCAGGAGGTTGGGCTCAGGTTGTGTCCGACAGTGCATTAGTGCCCTGGTTAGACTATATAATTTGGGTAAAGTCGAGTGCTGTGTAGGTTTATCCTCATTTAAGGTGCCTGGGCAGCTCATGAGGCAATAGTTTTTTTCTAGAGGGCAGGCAGAGTGCGGCATTGTGGGTCCGGAATTGCCAAACTTGAGGGCATCGGGACCAGGAGTGTGAGGACGGAAGTCTGAGAAGACAAGCTAAATTCGGGTTTCAGGGAGAGGGCACGGCAGGAACCCCCTGCAGATCTGAACCAATATATCATGCATCTGAAGTCAGCGCGAGGATCAGAGATTGGCTCAGGTTGGAATTTCCGTGCATGACGGCCGCTTCATGAAGGGAGCAGAATCTCGAGGCCATTGAAGTTTTCCCACGTTGGGAGTTGTGGGATGCCCCCTTCAAGGATTCCTTCTGCGGGACAATTGAGACCTGTTGGACAGCTCCAGGACATCCCATATGGAATGACTCCAGAGCACGTTCGAGAATGGATGCCTGGAAAGCACGCCTCGCATTCCAATTGTCTGCCAGCAACAAGACAATTTAGATGTGATGGCTCTGCGGGAGCAACCAAGGTGGCTGAGGACGGGTCCTAATATGTTTTTGTGTACATGAAAGCCTTGAAATGGGGCTGTGGCAACGGGACCCTGACGTACTATCCTAAGCTTTTGACATAGCTCCCATGCACAGGTTTCCTTGTGGAGACAAGATGAGTTCTGATGGGTGCCTCAGGAAAACCCCTATGCTCTTATGGAATCAGGCATTTGAGGGAACATGCCTGTAAACCAAGGCAATGGATCCTATTATGGCCTAGGGTCCTGTCTGCTTCAATCTCTTCTGGGGACATCCATCTATGGTATGAGTGGAGGTAGATTATCAGCTGGTGTCAGACAGCCCTTGTTTGTTCAGGTCGACCTACACTATTGGGATGGCCTCAAGGACTTTGGAGGTTTCTCCTCATTTGTACGATTTTGGACCATGGTATGGGCAGAATTCCCATGGATTGGTAGGCACAGTCCTAATGTGTAGCTCCAGGGGCCCCAGCCTGGAGAGTGTGTGGCCCAGGACATTGAGGACAGAAGTCTGAAAACACCAACTCAGCTTAGGTTTGGGGACGTAGGTATTGCAGGCCCGAAATACAAACCATGAGAAGAACTCTTCAGGAAATGAAGAATGTGCGAGTATGAGGCGCTTGCTCAGGCTTTTGTCTCTGGATTTTGTATCAGCGATGGCCGTTGAATGTCGGGGAGGCTTCATGAGCCATGGACGAATCTTCCTCTCTGAGGATTTGCTCCGATTCCCAATGGTTTTTCGTCAATCTGTGGGATGGGAGGACTCCTTTCAGTTTTTTTACCTCAGGTGTTCCACCAAAAGAGAAATTCCAAGGCAAAGCCGTGGAAAAGACTGAAGGGACAACCCGAACTATGGTTAAAAATTGGGGCCTAGGGGCATGGCAAGCCCATCATGCTATCTCTTCATCCAGCCACTGAGAGGCCTTACTTGGGGACTGGGCTCACACTGAGGGTCAAAAACTGTGTTTGTGACCAATGTGGCCAAAGAGCATGGGCGGGGCCTCATGGGCCACACTGTCTTCAACTACACTGAAGGTTGGACAACATGCCAACCACAAGGTTTCTTGCCATGGGGAAGGAGTTCTGATTTCTTCATCACGTTCATCCCTGGGCAGTGATTGGAGATAAGGTCTAGGTTCTGAAACCTGAAAACCGAGGTTGGGAAGAGATGACGACCTAAGGCCATGGCGGCTCGATGTGCTCAGTGTGCGGCCAGCAGTCTGGGTGGGCCAGGAGTTCCAGGCTCAGACTGTGTCAGAAAGGGCATTAGAGCCCTGGTCAGCCTATGTATTTGGGGTACAGCCAAGGTAGGTGCAGTTTGATCCTCACTTGGGGTTACTGGGAATCCCCAGAGGGCAATGTTTTTCTTCTGGAGGGCAGGCAGAGTGCTGCATTGTAGTTCTGGATTGCCAAACTGGAGGGATTGTGGGCCAGTAGTCTGAGGACAGAAGTCTGAGAACACAAGCTAGGCTTCGCTTTCTGAGTGAGGACATGGCAGGCACAATCTACAGACCTGAATTGAGATCTCGTGCACCTGAAGTCAGGGCGAGGATCGGATGATCGCTCAGGTTGGAGTTTCTGTCCCTGATGGCCCCTTCATGAATGGGGGGCATCACGAGGCCATGGAGGTTTTCACACGATTGGAGTTGAGCAGCTCCAAACTGCAAAGAGTCTTCTGCAGGAATGGAGACCTGTTGTTTGGCTCCAGGCCAATGATTCTGAGCAGGGTTCTAAGGATGGAAGGCTGGGTAGCCCACCTCGCATTCCTATTGTCTCCTAGCAACAAGACAGGTTAGATCTGCTGAATCTGTGGATCAACCGAAGAGGCTGAGTTGAATTGGACTCTCCTGGGGATGGGTCCTAATGTGCTTTTGTGTCTATGGAGACCTTGGAATGAAGCGGTGGCACTGGGGCCCTGAAGGGTTCTCCTAAACATAGGCTTTGCACAGCTCCAACGTCCAAGTATCCCATGTGTAGATGAGATGTTTTCTGATGGGTGAGTCAAGAAAGAGCCATATGCTGGTTTTGAAATCCAGGCCTCTGTGGAGAGAATCTTTGAAACCAAATCAATGGATCTGATAAGTGCCTAGGGGCCTGTACTTTCCTTTTTAACTCTCGGGACATCTGTCTATGGGTCTGAGTGCAGGGAGGTGCTCCGATGGGCTCAGATTGCCCCTCTTTTTCCTGGGAAGCCACCACTATTGAGATGGATCAGGGACTTTGGAGGTTTATACTATTAGAAGGGTTGTGTATTGTAATGGGAACACACAATTCACTTGGTGAGGGCAAGTACAGTCCTCAGGTTTGGCTCCAGGGGCCTGAGCCTGTAGGTTGTGTAGGCCAGGGCTGTTTGGACAGTTGTCTGGAAACACAAACTCGTCTTATGTTTCAGGACATAAATATGGCAGGACTGATCTACAGACCATGAGGAGAACTCTTCGGGATTTGAAAAAAGGGCGAGTGTGAGGCTCTTGCTCAAGTTTTTGTCTCTGGATACCGTGTCACTCATTGTCGTGAAATTTCTGGGTGACTTCATGGGAAATGGACGAGTCTTACTCTCTGGTGGTTTGGCCCAGTCCAAAGAGTTTGGGGTCATTCTGTGGGATGGAAGAAGTCCGTTTTTTTTGTTGTTGTTGTTTTCTTTTTTAACCTCAGGTGTCCCACCAAATGAGGGGTTCCAAAGTAGAGCTCTGGGGAGGGGCGATTGGACAATCAGAAATCTGGTTAAAAATTGGGGCCGAGGGACCTGTCAAGCCCATTATGGCATCTAATGGTCCAGCCACTGAGAGGACTTACTAGAGGACAGGACTCATGCTGAGGGTCATAATGCGTGTTTATGCCGTCGTCGCACTCAAGAATGGGCGGGGC
Organism: Mustela nivalis; assembly: GCF_964662115.1. Lineage (NCBI taxonomy): Eukaryota > Metazoa > Chordata > Mammalia > Carnivora > Mustelidae > Mustela > Mustela nivalis. The sequence continues at coordinate 16,122 of NW_028136417.1, forward strand.
CTCAGGGTGAATGCTGGTTTCTCCTACACTGAACGTTGGACAACGTGCCAACCACAAGGTTTCTTGCCATGGGTAAGGAGAAGTTGTGATTTCTGCATCACACTCACGCCTGGGCAGTGATTGGAGATAAGGTCTCGATTCTGAAGCCTGAAAACTGAGATAGGGAAGAGATGATGACCTAAGGCCATGGCGGGTCTTATGTGCTCAGTGTGTGGTCAGCTTTCTGGGTGTTGGTCAGGAGGTCCGGGCTCAGGTTGTGTCCGACAGTGCATTAGTGCCCAGGTTAGACTATATAATTTGGGTAAAGTCGAGTGCTGTGTAGGTTTATCCTCATTTAAGGTGCCTGGGCAGCTCATGAGGCAATAATTTTTTTCTACAGGTCAGGCAGAGTGATGCATTGTGGGTCCGGAATTGCCAAACTTGAGGGCATCGGGACCAGGAGTGTGAGGACGGAAGTCTTAGAAGACAAGCTAAATTCGGGTTTCAGGGAGAGGGCACGGCAGGAACCCCCTGCAGATCTGAACCAATATATCATGCATCTGAATTCAGCGCGAGGATCAGAGATTGGCTCAGGTTGGAATTTCCGTGCATGACGGCCGCTTCATGAAGGGAGCAGAATCTCGAGGCCATTGAGGTTTTCCCACGTTGGGAGTTGTGGGATGTCCCCTTCAAGGATTTCTTCTGCGGGACCATTGAGACCTGTTGGACAGCTCCAGGACATCCCATATGGAATGACTCCAGAGCACGTTTGAGAATGGATGCCTGGAAAGCACGCCTCGCATTCCAATTGTCTCCCAGCAACAAGACAGTTTAGATGTGATGGCTCTGCGGGAGCAACCAAGGTGGCTGAGGACGTGTCCTAATATGTTTTTGTGTCCATGAAAACCTTGGAATGGGGCTGTGGCACCGGGACCCTGACGTACTATCCTAAACTTTTGACATAGCTCCCATGCACAGGTTTCCTTGTGGAGACGAGATGAGTTCTGATGGGTGCCTCAGGAAAACCCCTATGCTCTTATTGGAATCAGGCATTTGAGGAAACATGGCTGTAAACCAAGGCAATGGATCCTATTATGGCCTAGGGTCCTGTCTGCTTCAATCTCTTCTGGGGACATCCATCTATGGTATGAGTGGAGGTAGATTATCAGCTGGTGTCAGACAGCCCTTGTTTGTTCAGGTCGACCTACACTATTGGGATGGCCTCAGGGACTTTGGAGGTTTCTCCTCATTTGTACGATTTTGGACCATGGAATGGGCAGAATTCCCATGGATTGGTAGGCACAGTCCTAATGTGTAGCTCCAGGGGCCCCAGCCTGGAGAGTGTGTGGCCCAGGACTTTGAGGACAGAAGTCTGAAAACACCAACTCAGCTTAGGTTTGGGGACGTAGGTATTGCAGGCCCGAAATACAAACCATGAGAAGAACTCTTCAGGAAATGAAGAAAGTGCGAGTATGAGGCGCTTGCTCAGGCTTTTGTCTCTGGATTTTGTATCAGCGATGGCCGTTGAATGTCGGGGAGGCCTCATGAGCCATGGACGAATCTTCCTCTCTGAGGATTTGCACCGATTCCCAATTGTTTTTCGTCAATCTGTGGGATGGGAGGACTCCTTTCAGTTTTTTTACCTCAGGTGTCCCACCAAAAGAGAAATTCCAAAGCAAAGCCGTGGAGAAGACTGAAGGGACAACCCGAACTATGGTTAAAAATTGGGGCCTAGGGGCATGGCAAGCCCATCATGCTATCTCTTCATCCAGCCACTGAGAGGCCTTACTTGGGGACTGGGCTCACACTGAGGGTCAAAATGTGTGTTTGTGACCAATGTGGCCCAAGATCATGGGCAGGGCCTCATGGGCCACACTGTCTTCAACTACACTGAAGGTTGGACAACATGCCAACCACAAGGTTTCTTGCCATGGGGAAGGAGTTCTGATTTCTTCATCACGTTCAACCCTGGGCAGTGATTGGATATAAGGTCTAGGTTCTGAAACCTGAAAACCGAGGTTGGGAAGAGATGACGACCTAAGGCCATGGCGGCTCGATGTGCTCAGTGTGCGGCCAGCAGTCTGGGTGGGCCAGGAGTTCCAGGCTCAGACTGTGTCAGAAAGGGCATTAGAGCCCTGGGCAGCCTATGTATTTGTGGGACAGCCAAGGTAGGTGCAGTTTGATCCTCACTTGGGGTTACTGGGAATCCGCAGATGGCAATGTTTTTCTTCTGGAGGGCAGGCAGAGTGCTGCATTGTAGTTCTGGATTGCCAAACTGGAGGGCTTGTGGGCCAGTAGTCTGAGGACAGAAGTCTGAGAACACAAGCTAGGCTTCGCTTTCTGGGTGAGGACATGGCAGGCACAATCTACAGACCTGAATCGAGATCTCGTGCACCTGAAGTCAGGGCGAGGATCGGATGATCGCTCAGGTTGGAGTTTCTGTCCCTGATGGCCCCTTCATGAATGGGGGGCATCACGAGGCCATGGAGGTTTTCACACGATTGGAGTTGAGCAGCTCCAAACTGCAAAGAGTCTTCTGCAGGAATGGAGACCTGTTGTTTGGCTCCAGGCCAATGATTCTGAGCAGGGATCTAAGGATGGATGGCTGGGTAGCCCACCTCGCATTCCTATTGTCTCCTAGCAACAAGACAGGTTAGATCTGCTGGATCCGTGGATCACCCGAGGAGGCTGAGTTGAATTGGACTCTCCTGGGGATGGGTCCTAATGTGCTTTTGTGTCTATGGAGACCTTGGAATGAAGCGGTGGCACTGGGGCCCTGAAGGGTTCTCCAAAACAGAGGCCTTGCACAGCTCCAACGTCCAAGTATCCCATGTGTAGATGAGATGTTTTCTGATGGGTGAGTCAAGAAAGAGCCATATGCTGGTTTTGAAATCCAGGCTTCTGAGGAGAGATGCCAGGAAACCAAAGCAATGGATCTGATTAGTGCCTAGGGGCCTGTTCTTTCCTTTTTAACACTCGGGACATCTGTCTATGGGTCTGAGTGCAGGGAGGTGCTCCGATGGGCTCAGATTGCCCCTCTTTTTCCAGGGAAGCCACCACTATTGAGATGGATCAGGAACTTTGGAGGTTCATCCTATTAGTAGGGTTGTGGCCATTGGAATGGGAACACACAATTCCCTTGGTGAGGGCAAGTACAGTCCTCAGGTTTGGCTACAGGGGCCTGAGCCTGTAGGTTGTGTAGGCCAGGGCTGTTTGGACAGTTGTCTGAAAACACAAACTCGTCTTATGTTTCGGTACATAAATATGGCAGGAGTGATCTACAGACCATGAGGAGAACTCTTCAGGATTTGAAAAAAGGCCGAGTGTGAGGCTCTTGCTCAAGTTTTTGTCTCTGGATACCTTATCACTCATGGTCGTGAAATTTCTGGGTGACTTCATGGGAAAAGGACGAATCTTACTCTCTGGTGGTTTGGCCCACTCTAAAGAATTTGAGGTCATTCTGTGGGATGGAAGAAGTCCGTTTTTTTGTTGTTCTTGTTTTCTTATTTAACCTCAGGTGTCCCACCAAATGAGGGGTTCCAAAGTAGAGCCCTGGGGAGGGGCGATTGGACAATCAGAAATCTGGTTAAAAATTGGGGCCTAGGGACATGTCATGCCCATTATGGCATCTAATGGTCCAGCCACTGAGAGGACTTACTAGAGGACAGGACTCATGCTGAGGGTCACAATGCGTGTTTAGGCCCTCGTCGCACTCAAGAATGGGCGGAGCCTCAGGGTGAATGCTGGTTTCTTTTACACTGAACGTTGGACAACGTGCCAACCACAAGGTTTCTTGCCATGGGTAAGGAGGAGTTGTGATTTCTGCATCACAGGCACGCCTGGGCTGTGAATGGAGTAAGGTCTCGGTTCTGAAGCCTGAATACTGAGATAGGGAAGAGTTGATGACCTAAGGCCATGGCGGGTCTTATGTGCTCAGTGTGGGGTCAGCTTTCTGGGCGTTGGTCAGGAGGTCCGGGTCAGGTTGTGTCCGACAGTGCATTAGTGCCCAGGTTAGAATACATAATTTGGGTAAAGTCGAGTGCTGTGTAGGTTTATCCTCATTTAAGGTGCCTGGGCATCTCATGAGGCAATAATTTTTTTCTACAGGTCAGGCAGAGTGCTGCATTGTGGGGCCGGCATTGCCAAACTTGAGGGCTTCAGGACCAGGAGTGTGAGGATGGAAGTCTGAGAAGACAAGCTAGACTTGGGTTTCAGAGCGAGGGCACGGCAGGTAACCCCTGCAGACCTGAACCAATATCTCATGCATCTGAAGTCAGCGCGAGGATCAGACGTTGGCTCAGGTTGGAGTTTCCGTGCATGACGGCCGCTTCATGAAGGGAGCAGAATCTCAAGGCCATTGAGGTTTTCCCACGTTGGGAGTTGTGGGATGCCCCCTTCAAAGATTCCTTCTGCGGGACAATTGAGACCTGTTGGACAGCTCCAGGACATCCCATATGGAATGACTCCAGAGCACCGTTCGAGGATGGATGCCTGGGAAGCCCGCCTCACATACCAATTGTCTCCTAGCAACAAGACAGTTTAGATCTGATGGCTCTGTGGGAGCAACCGGCGTGGATGAGTTGAAATGGACTTTCCTGATGATGGGTCCTAATGTGTTTTTGTGTCCATGAGGGCCTTGGAATGGGGCGGTGCACCGGGTCCCTGAAGTACTCTCCTAAGCTTTTGACATAGCTCCCATGCACAGGTTTCCTTGTGGAGACGAGATGAGTTCTGATGGGTGCCTCAGGAAAACACCTATGACCTTATTGGAATCAGGCTTTTGAGGATACATGCCTGTAAACCAAGGCAATGGTTCCTATTATGACCTAGGGTCCTGTCTGGTTCAATCTTCTTCTCTGGGGACATCCATCTATGGTATGAGTGGAGGTAGATTATCAGCTGGTGTCTGACAGCCCTTGTTTGTTCCTGGCGACCTACACTATTGGGATGGCCTCAGGGACTTTGGAGGTTTCTCCTCATTTGTACGATTTTGGACCATGGAATGGGCAGAATCACCATGGATTGGTAGGCACAGTCCTAATGTGTGGCTTCAGGGGCACCAGCCTGGAGAGTGTGTGGCCCAGGACTTTGAGGACAGAAGTCTGAAAACACCAACTCAGCTTAGGTTTGGGGACGTAGGTATGGCAGGCCCGATCTACAAATCATGAGAAGAACTCTTCAGTATATGAAGAAAGTGCGAGTCTGGGGCGCTTGCTCAGGCTTTTGTCTCAGGATTTTGTATCAGCGATGGCCGTTGAATGTCGGGGAGGCCTCATGGGCCATGGACGAATCTTCCTTTCTGAGGATTTGCCCTGAATCCCAATTGTTTTTCGTCAATCTGTGGGATGGGAGGACTCCTTTCAGTTTTGTTACCTCAGGTGTCCCACCAAAAGAAGAATTCCAAAGCAAAGCTGTGGAGAAGACTGAAGGGACAACCTGAACTATGGTTAAAAATTGGGGCCTAGGGGCATGGCAAGCCCAATATGCTATCTCTTCCTCCAGCCACTGAGAGGCCTTACTTGGGGACTGGGCTCACGCTGAGGGTCACAATGTGTGTTTGTGACCAATGTGGCCCAAGAGCATGGGCGGAGCCTCATGGGCCACACTGGCTTCAACTACACTGAAGGTTGGACAACATGCCAACCACAAGGTTTCTTGCCATGGGGAAGGAGTTCTGATTCCTGCATCACGTTCATCCCTGGGCAGTGATTGGAGATAAGGTCTAGATTCTGAAGCCAGGAAACCGAGGTTGGGAAGAGATGACGACCTAAGGCCATGGCGGCTCAATGTGCTCAGTGTGCGGCCAGCAGTCTGGATCGTCCAGGAGTTCCAGGCTCAGGCTGTGTCAGAAAGGGCATTAGAGCCGGGGTCAGCCTATGTATCTGGGGTACAGTCAAGGTAGTTGAGTTTGATCCTCACTTGGGGTTACTGGGAATCCCCAGAGGGCAATGTTTTTCTTCTGGAGTGCAGGCAGAGTGCTGCATTGTAGTTCTGGATTGCCAAACTGGAGGGCTTGTGGGCCAGTAGTCTGAGGACAGAAGTTTGAGAACACAAGCTAGGCTTAGGTTTCGGGTGAGGACATGGCAGGCACAATCTACAGACCTGAATTGAGATCTCGTGCATCTGAAGTCAGGGCGAGGTATGGACGATCGCTCAGGTTGGAGTTTCTGTCCTTGATGGCCCCTTCATGAATGGGGGGCATCACGAGGCCATGGGGGTTTTCCCACGATGGGAGTTGTGAGAAGCTCCAAACTGCAAAGAGTCTTCTGCAGGACAATTGAGACCTGTTCTTTGGCCCTAGGCCAATGATTCTTAGCAGGGTACTAAGGATGGTTGGCTGGGTAGCCCACCTCGCATTTCAATTGTCTCCTAGCAACAAGACAGGTTAGATCTGCTGGATCTCGGTGAGCAACCGAGGAGGCTCAGTTGAAATGGACCCTCCTGGGGATGGGTCCTAATGTGCTTTTGTGTCTATGGAGACCTTGGAATGAAGCGGTGGCACTGGGGCCCTGAAGGGTTCTCCTAAACAGAGGCTTTGCACAGCTGCAACGTCCAAGTACCCATGTGTAGATGAGATGTTTTCTGATGGGTGAGTTAAGAAAGAGCCATATGCTGGTTTTGAAATCCAGGCCTCTGAGGAGAGATGCCTGGAAACCAAAGCAATGGAACTGATTTGTGCCCAGGGGCCTGTTCTTTCCTTTTTAACTCTGGGGACATCTTTCTATGGGTGAGTGCAGAGAGGTGCTCCGATGGGCTCAGATTGCGCCTCTTTATCCTGGGAAGCCACCACTTTTGAGATGGATCAGGGACTTTGGAGGTTTATCCTATTAGTAGGGTTGTGGCCATTGGGAATGGAACACACAATTCCTTTGGTGAGGGCAAGTACAGTCCTCAGGTTTGGCTCCAGGGGCCTGAGCCTGTAGGTTGTGTAGGCCAGGGCTGTTTGGACAGATGTCTGAAAACACAAACTCGTCTTATGTTTCGGGACATAAATATGGCAGGACTGATTCTACAGACCATGAGGAGAAGTCTTCGGGATTTGAAAAAAGGGCGAGTGTGAGGCTCTTGCTCAAGTTTTTGTCTCTGGATACCGTGTCACTCATGGTCGTGAAATTTCTGGGTGACTTCATGGGAAATGGACGAGTCTTACTCTCTGGTGGTTTGGCCCAATACAAAGAGTTTGGGGTCATTCTGTGGGATGGAAGAAGTCCGTTTTTTTGTTGTTCTTGTTTTCTTATTTAACCTCAGGTGTCCCACAAAATGAGGGGTTCCAAAGTAGAGCCCTGGGGAGGGGCGATTGGACAATCAGAAATCTGGTTAAAAATTGGGGCCTAGGGACATGTCATGCCCATTATGGCATCTAATGATCCAGCCACTGAGAGGACTTACTAGAGGACAGGACTCATGCTGAGGGTCACAATGCGTGTTTAGGCCTTCGTCGCACTCAAGAATGGGCGGGGCCTCAGGGTGAATGCTGGTTTCTCCTACACTGAACGTTGGACAACGTGCCAACCACAAGGTTTCTTGCCATGGGTAAGGAGGAGTTGTGATTTCTGCATCACAGGCACGCCTGGGCTGTGATTGGAGTTAAGGACTCGGTTCTGAAGCCTGAATACTGAGATAGGGAAGAGTTGATGACCTAAGGCCATGGCGGGTCTTATGTGCTCAGTGTGCGGTCAGCTTTCTGGGTGTTGGTCAGAAGGTCCAGCCTCAGGGTGTGTCCGACAGTGCATTAGTGCCCAGGTTAGAATACATAATTTGGGTAAAGTCGAGTGCTGTGTAGGTTTATCCTCATTTAAGGTGCCTGGGCGTCTTATGAGGCAATAATTTTTTTCTACAGGTCAGGCAGAGTGTTGCATTGTGGGGCCAGAATTGCCAAACTTGAGGGCTTCGGGACCAGGAGTGTGAGGATGGAAGTCTGAGAAGACAAGCTAGACTTGGGTTTCAGGGCGAGGGCACGGCAGGTAACCCCTGCAGACTTGAACCAATATCTCATGCATCTGAAGTCAGCGCGAGGATCAGACGTTGGCTCAGGTTGGAGTTTCCGTGCATGACGGCCGCTTCATGAAGGGAGCAGAATCTCGAGGCCATTGAGGTTTTCCCACGTTGGGAGTTGTGGGATGCCCCCTTCAAGGATTCCTTCTGCGGGACAATTGAGACCTGTTGGACAGCTCCAGGACATCCCATATGGAATGACTCCAGAGCACCGTTCGAGGATGGATGCCTGGGAAGCCCGCCTCACATACCAATTGTCTCCTAGCAACAAGACAGTTTAGATCTGATGGCTCTGTGAGAGCAACCAGCGTGGATGAGTTGAAATGGACTTTCCTGAGGATGGGTCCTAATGTGTTTTTGTGTCCATGAGGGCCTTGGAATGGGGCGGTGGCACCGGGTCCCTGAAGTACTCTCCTAAGCTTTTGACATAGCTCCCATGCACAGGTTTCCTTGTGAAGACGAGATGATTTCTGATGGGTGCCTCAGGAAAACCCCTATGCTCTTATTGGAATCAGGCTTTTGAGGATACATGCCTGTAAACCAAGGCAATGGTTCCTATTATGACCTAGGGTCCTGTCTGGTTCAATCTTCTTCTCTGGGGACATCCATCTATGGTATGAGTGGAGTGAGATTATCAGCTGGTGTCTGACAGCCCTTGTTTGTTCCGGTCGACCTACACTATTGGGATGGCCTCAGGGACTTTGGAGGTTTCTCCTAATTTGTACGATTTTAGACCATGGAATGGGCAGAATTCCCATGGACTGGTAGGCACAGTCCTAATGTGTGGCTCCAGGGGCATCAGCCTGGAGAGTGTGTGGCCCAGGACTTTGAGGACAGAAGTCTGAAAACACCAACTCAGCTTAGGTTTGGGGACGTAGTTATGGCAGGCCCGATCTACAAATCATGAGAAGAACTCTTCAGTATATGAAGAAAGTGCGAGTCTGAGGCGCTTGCTCAGGCTTTTGTCTCTGGATTTTGTATCAGCGATGGCCGTAGAATGTCGGGGAGGCATCATGGGCCATGGACGAATCTTCCTTTCTGAGGATTTGCCCCGAATCCCAATCGTTTTTCGTCAATCTGTGGAATGGGAGGACTCCTTTCAGTTTTGTTACCTCAGGTGTCCCACCAAAAGAGGAATTCCGAAGCAAAGCTGTGGAGAAGACTGAAGGGACAACCCGAACTATGGTTAAAAATTGGGGCCTAGGTGCATGGCAAGCCCAATATGCTATCTCTTCATCCAGCCACTGAGTGGCCTTACTTGAGGACTGGGCTCAGGCTGAGGGTCACAATGTGTGTTTTTGACCAATGTGGCCCGAGAGCGTGGGCGAGACCTCATGGGCCACACTGGTTTCAACTACACTGAACGTTGGACAACATGCCAATCACAAGGTTTCTAGCCATGGGGAAGGAGTTCTGATTTCTGCATCATTTTCCACCCTGGGCAGTGGTTGGAGATAAGGTCTAGGTTCTGAAGCCTGAAAACCGCAGTTGGGAAGGAATGACGACCTAAGGCCATGGTGGGTCTGACGTGCTCAGTGTGCGGTCAGCTGCCTGGGTGTTGGTCAGGAGGTTCGGGCTCAGGTTGTATCAGACAGTGCATTAGTGCCCAGGTTAGACAATATAATTTGGTTATAGTCGAGTGCCGTGTAGGTTGATCCTCTATTGAGGTGCCTGGGCAGCTCATTAGGGAATATTTTCTTTCTAGAGGGCTGTCGGATTGCTACATTGTGGGTCCGGATGTTCCAAACTTGAGGGCTTCTGGGCCAGGAGTGTGAGGACAGAAGTCTAGAACACAAGCTAGACTTCGGCTGAGGCCGAGGGAATGGCAGGTACCTCTTGCAGATCTGACCAATATCTCAAGCATCTGAAGTCAAGGCGAGGATCAGATGTTGGCTGAGGTTGGAGTTTCTGTGCATGACTTCACCTTCATGAACGGTGCGGAGTCTCAAGGCCATGGAGGTTTTCCCACGTTGGGAGTTGTGGGATGCCCCCTTCAAGGATTCCTTCTGCGGGACAATTGAGAACTGTTGCACAGCTCCTGGAAATCCCATATGGAATGACTCCCGAGCACCGTTCGAGGATGAATGCCAGGGAAGCCCGCCTCGCATTCCAATTGTCTCCTAGCAACAAGACAGCTGAGATGTGATTGCTCTGCGGGAGCAACCGGGGTGGCTGAGGTGAAATGGACTTTCCTGAGGATGGGGCCCAATGGGTGTTTGTGTCCATGGGGGCCTTAAAATGGGGCGGTGGCACCCTGACCCTGAGTATTCTCCTAAGTTTTTGACATAGCTGCCATGCACAAGTTTCCTTGTGGAGAAGAGATTTGTACTGATGGGCCTCATTTAACCCCTTATGCTGGAATTGGAATCCAGGCTTTTGAGGAGACATGCCTGTAAACCAAAGCAATGGATCCGAATATGGCCTAGGGTCCTGTCTGGTTCCATCTTCTTCTCTCGGGACATCCATCTATGGTATGAGTGGAGGTAGACGGTCTCCTGGTGTCAGACTGCCCTGGTTTGACCCGGGAAACCTACACTATTGTGATGGCCTCAGGGACTTTGATGGGTTCTCCTAACTAGTACAATTTTAGACAATGGAATGGGCAGAATTCCCCTGGATGGGGTAGGCACAGTCCTAATTTGTGGCTCCAGGGGCCCCAGCCTGGAGGGTGTGTGGCCCAGGACTTTGAGGACAGAAGTCTGAAAACAGATACTCAGCTTAGGTTTGGGGACGTAGGTATGGCAGGACCAATATACACACCATGAGAAGAACTCTTCAGGATATGAAGAAAGAGAGAGTCTGAGGCCATTGCTCAGGCTTTTGTCTCTGGATTTTGTATCAAAGTATCAAAGATGGCCGTGGAATGTGGGGAAGCCTCATGGGCCATGGACGAATCTTACTCTCTGTGGATTTAGCGTGGTCCCAATTGTTTTTCGTCAATCTGTGGGGTGGAAGGTCTCCTTTCAGGTTTGTTACCTCAGGTGTCCCTACCAAAGAGAAATTCCAAAGCAGAGCCCTGGGGAAGAGTGAAGGGACAACCCAAACTATGGTTAAAAATTGGGGCCTAGTGGCATGCAGGCCCAATATGCTGTCTCTTCATCCAGCCACTGAGAGGCCTTACTTGAGGACTGGGCTCAGGCTGAGGGTCACAATGTGTGTTTTTGACCAATGTGGCCCGAGAGCGTGGGCGAGACCTCATGGGCCACACTGGTTTCAACTACACTGAACTTTGGACAACATGCCAATCACAAGGTTTCTAGCCATGGGGAAGGAGTTCTGATTTCTCCATCATTTTCAACCCTGGGCAGTGGTTGGAGATAAGGTCTATGTTATGATGCCTGAAAACCGCAGTTGGGAAGAGATGACGACCTAAGGCCATGGCGGGTCGGACCTGCTCAGTGTAGGTCAGCTGCCTGGGTGTTGGTCAGGAGATTCGGGCTCAGGTTGTGACAGACAGTGCATTAGTGCCCAGGTTAGACAATATAATTTGGGTACAGTCGAGTGCCGTGTAGGTTGATCCTCATTTGTGGTGCCTGGGCAGCTCATTAGGCAATATATTCTTTTTGGAGGGCCAGCAGAGTGCTGCATTGTGGGTCCGGAATTGACAAACGTGAGGGTCTGGAGCAGGAGTGTGAGGACAGAAGTCTGAGAACACAAGCTAGACTTGGGCTTCATGCTGAGGGCACGGCAGGTACCCCCTGCAGATCTGAACCAATATCTCAAGATTCTGAAGTCACGGTGAGGATCAGACGTTGGCTCAGGGTGGAGTTTCTGTGCATGACTTCCCATTCATGAACGGAGCGGAGTCTCAAGGCCATGAAGGTTTTCCTACTTTGGGAGTTGTGGGATGCCCCCTTGAAGGATTCCTTGTGCGGGACAATTGAGACCTGTTGGGCAGCTCCAGGACATCCCATATGGAATGACTCCAGAGCACCGTTAGAGGATGCATGCCAGGGAAGCCCGGCTCGCATTCCAATTGTCTCCTAGCAACAAGACAGTTGAGATCTGATGGCTCTGCTGGGGTGGCTGAGTTGATATGGACTTTCCTGAGTGTGGGGCCTAATGAGTGTTTATGTCCATGGGGGCCTTGGAATGGGGTGGAGACACCGTGACCCTGAAGTATTCTCCTAAGCTTTTGACATAGCTGCCTTGCACCAGTTTCCTTGTGGTGACGAGATTTGTTCTGATGGGTCCCGCAGGAAACCCCCTATGCTGGTATTGGAATCCAGGTATTTGATGAGACATGCCTGTAAAACAAAGCAATGGATCCGATTATGGCCTAGGGTCTTGTCTGCTTCAATCTTCTTATCTGGGTTCATCCATCTATAGTATGAGTGGAGGTGGATGCTTAGCTGGTGTCAGACCGCCCTTGTTTGTCCCGGGAGACCTACACTTTTGGGATGGCCTCGGTAACTTTGGAGTGTTCTCCTAATTCGTACGATTTTAGACAATGGAATGGGCAGAATTCCCATGGATTGGGTAGGCAGCATCCTAATGTGTGGCTCCAGGGGCCCCAGCCTGGTGGGTGTGGGGCCCAGGACTTTGAGGGTGGAAGTCTGAAAACACAAACTCAGCTTAGGTTTGGGGACATAGGTATGGCAGGCCCAATCTACAAACCAAGAGAAGAACTCTTCAGGATATAAAGAATGTGCGAGTCTGATGCGCTTGCTCAGGCTTTTGTCTCTGGATTTTGTATCAGCGATGGCCGTGGAATGTGGGGAGGCCTCATGGGCCATGGAAGAATCTTTCTCTCTGTGGATTTGGCCCGGTCCCAATGGTTTTTTGTCAATCTGTGAGATGGGAGGTCTCCTTTCAGGTTTGTTACCTCAGGTGTCCCAACCAAAGAGGAATTCGAAAGCAGAGCCCTGGGGAAGAGTAAGGGATAACCCAAACTATGGTTAAAAATTTGGGCCTAGGGGCATGGCCGGCCAATATGCTGTCTCTTCATCCAGCCACTGAGAGGCCTTACTTGAGGACTGGTCTCAGGCTGAGGGTCGCAATGTGTGTTTTTAACCAATGTGGCCTGAGAGCGTGGGCGAGACCTCATGGGCCACACTGGTTTCAACTACACTGAACTTTGGACAACATGCCAATCACAAGGTTTCTAGCCATGGGGAAGGAGTTCTGATTTCTGCATCATTTTCAACCCTGGGCAGTGGTTGGAGATAAGGTCTAGGTTCTGAAGCCTGAAAACCGCAGTTGGGATGGATGACGACCTAAGGCCATGGCGGGTCCGACGTGCTCAGTGTGCGGTTAGCTGCCTGGGTGTTGGTCAGCAGGTTCGGGCTCAGGTTGTGACAGACAGTGCATTAGTGCCCAGGTTAGACAATATAATTTGGGTATAGTCGAGTGCCGTGTAGGTTGATCCTCATTTGTGGTGCCTGGGCAGCACATTAGGCAATATATTCTTTTAGGAGGGCAGGCAGAGTGCTGCATTGTGGGTCCGGAATTGACAAACTTGAGGGCTTCTGGGCCAGGAGTGTGAGAACAGAAGTCGAGAACACAAGCTAGACTTGGGTTTCAGGCCGAGGGCACGGCAGGTACCCCCTGCAGATCTGAAGCAATATCTCAAGCATCTGAAGTCACGGCGAGGATCAGACGTTGGTCAGGTTGGAGTTTCTGTGCATGACTGCCCCTTCTTGAACGAAGCAGAGTCTCAAGGCCATGGAGGTTTTCCCACGTTGGGAGTTGTGGGATGCCCCCTTGAAGGATTCCTTGTGTGGGGCAATTGAGACCTGTTGGGCAGCTCCAGGAATCCCATATGGAATGATTCCAGAGCACCGTTAGAGGATGGATGACAGGGAAGCCCGCCTCGCATTCCAATTGTCTCCTAGCAACAAGACAGTTGAGATTTGATGGCTCTGCACGGTTGGCTGAGTTGAAATGGACTTTCTTGAGTATGGGGCCTAATGAGTGTTAATGTCCATGGGGGCCTTGGAATGCGGTGTAGGCACCGTGACACTGAAGTATTCTACTAAGCTTTTGACATAGCTGCCTTGCACAAGTTTCTTCTGGTGACGAGATTTGTTCTGATGGTTGCCTCAGAAAACCCCCTATGCTGGTATTGGTATCCAGGCATTTGATGAGACATGCCTGTAAACCAAAACAATGGATCTGATTATGGCCTAGGGTCCTGTCTGGTTCAATCTTCTTCTCTGGGTTCATCCATCTATGGTATGAGTGGAGGTGGATGCTTAGCTGGTGTCAGACTGCCCTTGTTTGTCCCGGGAGACCTACACTATTGGGATGGCTTCGGGGACTTTGGAGGGTTCTCCTAATTTGTACGATTTTGGACAATGGAATGGGCTGAAATCCCATGGATTGGGTAGGTAGCGTCCTAATGTGTGGCTCCATGGGCCCCACCCTGGAGGGTGTGGGGCCCAGGACTTTGAGGGAGGAAGTCTGAAAACACAAACTCAGCTTAGGTTTGGGGACATAGGTATGGCAGGCCCAAACTACAAACCATGAGAAGAACTCTTCAGGACATGAAGAATGAGCGAGTCTGATGCGCTTGCTCAGGCTTTTGTCTCTGGATTTTTTATCATCGATGGCCGTGGAATGCGGGGAGGCCTCATGGGCCATGGACGAATCTTCCTCTCTGTGGATTTGGCCCGGTCCCAATTGTTTTTCGTCAATCTGTGGGATGGGAGGTCTCCTTTCAGGATGTTACCTCAGGTGTCTCAACCAAAGAGGAATTCGAACGCTGAGCCCTGGGGAAGAGTGAAGGGACAACCCAAACTATGGTTAAAATTTGGGGCCTAGGGGCATGGCCGGCCCAATATGCTGTCTCTTCATCCAGCCACTGAGAGGCCATACTTGAGGACTGGGCTCAGGTTGAAGGACACTATGTGTGTTTGTGACCAATGTGGCCTGCTGGCATGGGCAGGGCCTCATGGGCCACACTGGTTTCAACTACACTGAACTTTGGACAACATGCCAATCACAAGGTTTCTAGCCATGGGGAAGGAGTTCTGATTTCTGCATCATTTTCAACCCTGGGCAGTGGTTGGAGATAAGGTCTAGGTTCTGAAGCCTGAAAACCGCAGTTGGGATGGATGACGACCTAAGGCCATGGCGGGTCCGACGTGCTCAGTGTGCGGTTAGCTGCCTGGGTGTTGGTCAGCAGGTTCGGGCTCAGGTTGTGACAGACAGTGCATTAGTGCCCAGGTTAGACAATATAATTTGGGTATAGTCGAGTGCCGTGTAGGTTGATCCTCATTTGTGGTGCCTGGGCAGCACATTAGGCAATATATTCTTTTAGGAGGGCAGGCAGAGTGCTGCATTGTGGGTCCGGAATTGACAAACTTGAGGGCTTCTGGGCCAGGAGTGTGAGAACAGAAGTCGAGAACACAAGCTAGACTTGGGTTTCAGGCCGAGGGCACGGCAGGTACCCCCTGCAGATCTGAAGCAATATCTCAAGCATCTGAAGTCACGGCGAGGATCAGACGTTGGTCAGGTTGGAGTTTCTGTGCATGACTGCCCCTTCTTGAACGAAGCAGAGTCTCAAGGCCATGGAGGTTTTCCCACGTTGGGAGTTGTGGGATGCCCCCTTGAAGGATTCCTTGTGTGGGGCAATTGAGACCTGTTGGGCAGCTCCAGGAATCCCATATGGAATGATTCCAGAGCACCGTTAGAGGATGGATGACAGGGAAGCCCGCCTCGCATTCCAATTGTCTCCTAGCAACAAGACAGTTGAGATTTGATGGCTCTGCACGGTTGGCTGAGTTGAAATGGACTTTCTTGAGTATGGGGCCTAATGAGTGTTAATGTCCATGGGGGCCTTGGAATGCGGTGTAGGCACCGTGACACTGAAGTATTCTACTAAGCTTTTGACATAGCTGCCTTGCACAAGTTTCTTCTGGTGACGAGATTTGTTCTGATGGTTGCCTCAGAAAACCCCCTATGCTGGTATTGGTATCCAGGCATTTGATGAGACATGCCTGTAAACCAAAACAATGGATCTGATTATGGCCTAGGGTCCTGTCTGGTTCAATCTTCTTCTCTGGGTTCATCCATCTATGGTATGAGTGGAGGTGGATGCTTAGCTGGTGTCAGACTGCCCTTGTTTGTCCCGGGAGACCTACACTATTGGGATGGCTTCGGGGACTTTGGAGGGTTCTCCTAATTTGTACGATTTTGGACAATGGAATGGGCTGAATTCCCATGGATTGGGTAGGTAGCGTCCTAATGTGTGGCTCCATGGGCCCCACCCTGGAGGGTGTGGGGCCCAGGACTTTGAGGGAGGAAGTCTGAAAACACAAACTCAGCTTAGGTTTGGGGACATAGGTATGGCAGGCCCAAACTACAAACCATGAGAAGAACTCTTCAGGACATGAAGAATGAGCGAGTCTGATGCGCTTGCTCAGGCTTTTGTCTCTGGATTTTTTATCAACGATGGCCGTGGAATGCGGGGAGGCCTCATGGGCCATGGACGAATCTTCCTCTCTGTGGATTTGGCCCGGTCCCAATTGTTTTTCGTCAATCTGTGGGATGGGAGGTCTCCTTTCAGGATGTTACCTCAGGTGTCTCAACCAAAGAGGAATTCGAACGCTGAGCCCTGGGGAAGAGTGAAGGGACAACCCAAACTATGGTTAAAATTTGGGGCCTAGGGGCATGGCAGGCCCAATATGCTGTCTCTTCATCCAGCCACTGAGAGGCCATACTTGAGGACTGGGCTCAGGTTGAAGGACACTATGTGTGTTTGTGACCAATGTGGCCTGCTGGCATGGGCAGGGCCTCATGGGACACACTGGTTTCAACTACACTGAACTTTGGACAACATGCCAATCACAAGGTTTCTAGCCATGGGGAAGGAGTTCTGATTTCTGCATCATTTTCAACCCTGGGCAGTGGTTGGAGATAAGGTCTAGGTTCTGAAGCCTGAAAACCGCAGTTGGGATGGATGACGACCTAAGGCCATGGCGGGTCCGACGTGCTCAGTGTGCGGTTAGCTGCCTGGGTGTTGGTCAGCAGGTTCGGGCTCAGGTTGTGACAGACAGTGCATTAGTGCCCAGGTTAGACAATATAATTTGGGTATAGTCGAGTGCCGTGTAGGTTGATCCTCATTTGTGGTGCCTGGGCAGCACATTAGGCAATATATTCTTTTAGGAGGGCAGGCAGAGTGCTGCATTGTGGGTCCGGAATTGACAAACTTGAGGGCTTCTGGGCCAGGAGTGTGAGGACAGAAGTCTGAGAAAACAAGCTAGACTTGGGCTTCAGGCCGAGGGCACGGCAGGTATCCCCTGCAGATCTGAACAAATATCTCAAACATCTGAAGTCACGGCGGGGATCAGACGTTGGCTCAGGTTGGAGTTTCTGTGCATGACTGCCCCTTCTTGAACGAAGCAGAGTCTCAAGGCCATGGAGGTTTTCCCACGTTGGGAGTTGTTGGATGCCCCCTTGAAGGATTCCTTGTGCGGGACAATTGAGACCTGTTGGGCAGCTCCAGGACATCCCATATGGAATGACTCCAGAGCACCGTTAGAGGATGGATGCCAAGGAAGCCCGCCTCGCATTCCAATTGTCTCCTAGCAACAAGACAGTTGAGATCTGATGGCTCTGCTGGGTTGGCTGAGTTGAAATGGACTTTCCTGAGTATGGGGCCTAATGAGTGTTTATGTCCATGAGGGACTTGGAATGGGGCGGAGGCACCGTGACCCTGAAGTATTCTCCAAAGGTTTTGACATAGCTGCCATGCACAAGTTTCCTTGTGGTGACGAGATTTGTTCTGATGGGTGCCTCAGGAAACCCCCTATGCTGGTATTAGAATTCAGGCATTTCATGAGACATGCCTGTAAACCAAAGCAATGGATCCGATTATGGCCTAGGGTCCTGTCTTGTTCTCTGGGTTCATCCATCTATGGTATGAGTGGAGGTGGATGCTTAGCTGGTGTCAGACCGCCCTTGTTTGTCCCGGGAGACCTACACTATTGGGATGGCCTCGGGGACTTTGGAGAGTTCTCCTAATTTGTACGATTTTGGACAATGGAATGGGCAGAATTCCCATTGGTTGTGTAGCCAGCGTCCTAATGTGTGGCTCCAGGGGCCCCACCTTGGAGGGTGTGGCGCCCAGGACGTTGAGGGAGGAAGATTTAAAACACAAACTCTGCTTAGGTTTGGGGACATAGGTATGGCAGGCCCAATCTACAAACCATGAGAAGAACTCTTCAGGATATAAAGAATGAGCGAGTCTGATGCGCTTGCTCAGGCTTTTGTCTCTGGATTTTGTATCAACGATGGCCTTGGAATGTGGGGAGGCCTCATGGGCCATGGACGAATCTTCCTCTCTGTGGATTTGGCCCAGTCCCAATTGTTTTTCGTCAATCTGTGGGAATGGATGTCTCCTTTCAGGTTTGTTACCTCAGGTGTCCCAACCAAAGAGGAATTCGAAAGCAGAGCCCTGGGGAAGAGTGAAGGGACAACCCAAACTATGGTTAAAAATTGGGGCCTAGGGGCATGGCAGGCCCAATATGCTGTCTCTTCATCCAGCCACTGAGAGGCCTTACTTGAGGACTGGGCTTAGGCTGAGGGTCACAATGTGTGTTTGTGACCAATGTGGCCCGCGGGCATGGGCAGGGCCTCATGGGCCACACTGGTTTCAACTACACTGAACTTTGGACAACAGGCCAATCACAAGGTTTCTTGCCATGGGGAAGGAGTTCTGATTTCTGCATCATTTTCAAAACCCTGGGCAGTGTTTGGAGATAAGGTCTAGGTTCTGAAGCCTGAAAACCGCAGTTGGGGAGAGATGACGACCTAAGGCCTTGGCGGGTCGTATGCGCTCAGTGTTCGGTCAGCTGCCTGGGTGTTGGTCAGGAGGTTCGGGCTCAGGTTGTGTCAGACAGTGCATTAGTGCCCAGGTTAGACTATATAATTTGGGTACAGTCGAGTGCCGTGTAAGTTTATCCTCATTTGAGGTGCCTAGGCAGCTCATTAGGCAAGATACTTTTTTCTAGAGGGCAGGAAGAGTGCTGCATTGTGGGTCCAGAATTGCCAAACTTGAGGGCTTCAGGGCGAGGAGTGTGAGGACAGAAGTCTGAGAACACAAGCTAGACTTGGGCTTCCGGCCGAGGGTACGACAGGTAACCCTTGCAGATCTGAACCAATATATCAAGCATCTGATGTCACGGCGAGGATCAGACGTTGCCTCAGGTTGGAGATTCTGTGAATGACTTCCCCTTCATGAACGGAGAAGAGTCTCAGGGCCATGGAGGTTTTCCCACGTTGGGAGTTGTGGGATGCCCCCTTGAAGGATTCCTTGTGCGGGACAATTGAGACCTGTTGGGCAGCTCCAGGACATCCCATATGGAAAGACTCCAGAGCACCGTTAGAGGATGGATGCCAGGGAAGCCCGCCTCGCATTCCAATTGTGTCCTAGCAACAAGACAATTGAGATGTGATTGTTCTGCGGGAGCAACCGGGGTGGCTGTGGTGAAATGGACTTTCCTGAGGATGGGGCATAATGTGTGTTTGTGTCCATGGTGGCCTTAGAATGGGGTTGTGGCACAGGGACACTGAAGTATTCTCCTAAGCTTTTGACATAGCTCCAATGCTCAAGTTACCTTGTGAAGACGAGATTTGTTCTGATGGGTGCCTCAGGAAACCCCCTATGTTGGAATTGGAATCCAGGCTTTTCATGAGACATGCATGTAAACCAAAGCAATGGATCCTATTATGGCCTATGGTCCTGTCTGGTTCAATCTTCTTCTCTGGTTCATCCATCTATGGTATGAGTGGAGGTGGATCTCAGCTGGTGTCAGACCGCCCTTGTTTGTCCCGGGAGACCTACACTATTGGGATGGCCTCAGGGACTTTAGAGTGTTCTCCTAATTTGTACGATTTTGGACAATGGAATGGGCAGAATTCCCTGGATTGTGTAGGCAGCGTCCTAATGTGTGGCTCCAGGGGCCCCAGCCTGGAGGGTGTGTGGCCCAGTACTTTGAGGACAGAATACTGAAAACACAAACTCAGCTTAGGTTTGGGGATATAGGTATGGCTGGCCCAATCTACAAACCCTGAGAAGAACTCATCAGGATATTAAGAAAGAGCGAGTCTGAGGCGCTTGCTCAGGCTTTTGTCTCTGGATTTTGTATCAATGATGGCCGTGGAATGTGGGGAGAACTCATGGGCCATGGATCAATCTTCCTCTCTGTAAATTTGGCCCGGTCCCAATTGTTATTCGTCAAGCTGTGGGATGGGAGGTCTCCTTTCGGTTTGTTACCTCAGGTGTCCCAACCAAAGAGGAATTCCAAAGCAGAACCCTGGGGAAGAGTGAAGGGACAACCCAAACTATGGTTAAAAATTGGGGCGTAGGGGCATGGCAGGCCCAATATGCTGTCTCTTCATCCAGCCACTGAGAGGCCTTACTTGAGGACTGGGCTCAGGCTGAGGGTCAGAATGTGTGTTTTTGACCAATGTGTCCCACGAGCATGGCGGGGCCTCATGGGCCACACTGGTTTCAACTACACTGAACTTTGGACAACATGCCAATCACAAGGTTTCTAGCCATGGGGAAGGAGTTCTGATTTCTGCATCATTTTCAACCCTGGGCAGTGGTTGGAGATAAGGTCTATGTTCTGAAGCCTGAAAACCGCAGTTTTGGAGAGATGATGACCTAAGGCCTTGGCGGGTCGTATGCGCTCAGTGTTCGGCCAGCTGCCTTGCTGTTGGTCAGGAGGTTCGGGCTCAGGTTGTGTCAGAAAGTGCATTAGTGCCCCGGTTAGACTCTATAATTTGGGTATAGTCGAGTGCCATGTAGGTTGATCCTCTATTGAGGTGCCTGGGCAGTTCATTAGGGAATATATTCTTTCTAGAGGGCTGTCAGAGTGCTGCATTGTGTGTCCGGAATTGCCAAACTTGAGGGCTTCTGGGCCCGGAGTGTGAGGGCAGAAGTCTGAGAACACAAGCTAGACTTCAGCTGAGGCCGAGGGTACGGCAGGTACCTCTTGCAGATATGAAACAGTATCTCAAGCATCTGAAGTCACGTTGAGGATCAGATGTTGGCTCAGGTTGGAGATTCTGTGCATGACTTCCCCTTCATGAACGGAGTGGAATCTCAAGGCCATGGAGTTTTTCCCACGTTGGGAGTTGTGGGATGCCCCCTTCAAGGATTCCTTCTGCGGGACAATTGATAACTGTTGCGCAGCTCCAGGACATCCCCTATGGAATGACTCCAGAGCACCTTTCGAGGATGGATGCCTGGGAAGCCCGCCTCACATTCCAATTGTCTCCTAGCAACAAGACAGTTGAGATGTGATTGCTCTTCGAGAGCAACCGGGGTGGCTGAGGTGAAATGGACTTTCCTGAGGATTGGGCCTAATGGGTGTTTGTGTCCTTGGGGGCATTGAAATGGGGCGGTGGCACGAGGACCCTGAAGTATTCTCCTAAGGTTTTGACATAGCTCCCATGCTCAGGTTTCCTGGTGGAGACGAGATTTGTTCTGATGGGTGACTCAGGAATCCCCCTATGCTGGAATTGGAATCCATGCTTTTGAGGAGACATGCCTGTAAACCAAAGCAATGGATCCGAATATGGCCTAGGGTAATGTCTGGTTCCATCTTTTTCTCTGGGGACATCTATCTATGGTATGAGTGGAGGTAGACGGTCTCCTGGTGTCAGACTGCCCTTGTTTGACCCGGGAGACCTACACTATTGTGATGGCCTCGGGGACTTTGATGGGTTCTCCTAACTTGTACGATTTTAGACAATGGAATGGGCAGAATTCCCATGGATGGGGTAGGCACAGTCCTAATGTGTGGCTCCAGGGGCCCCAGCCTGGAGGGTGTGTGGCCCAGTACTTTGAGGACAGAAGTCTGAAAACACAAACTCAGCTTAGGTTTGGGGACGTAGGTATGGCAGGACCAATCTACACACCATGAGAAGAACTCTTCAGGATATGAAGAAAGAGCGAGTCTGAGGCCATTGCTCAGGCTATTGTCTCCATATTTTGTATCAACGATGGCCGTGGAATGTGGGGAGGCCTCATGGGCCATGGATGAATCTTCCTCTCTGTGGATTTGGCGCGGTACCAATTGTTTTTCGTCAATCGGTGGGAATGGATGTCTCCTTTCAGGTTTGTTACCTCAGGTGTCCCAACCAAAGAGGAATTCCAAAGAGGAGCCCTGGGGAAGAGTGAAGGGACAACCCAAACTATGGTTAAAAATTGGGGCCTAGTGGCATGGCAGGCCCAATATGCTGTCTCTTCATCCAGCCACTGAGAGGCCTTACTTGAGGACTGGGCTCAGGCTGAGGGTCACAATGTGTGTTTGTGACCAATGTGGCCCGAGAGCGTGGGCGAGACCTCATGGGCCACACTGGTTTCAACTACACTATACTTTGGACAACATGCCAATCACAATGTTTCTAGCCATGGGGAAGGAGTTCTGATTTCTGCATCATTTTCAACCCTGGGCAGTGTTTGGAGATAAGGTATAGGTTCTGAAGCCTGAAAACCGCAGTTTTGGAGAGATGACGACCTAAGGCCTTGGCGGGTCTTAAGTGCTCTGTGTGGTCAGCTGCCTGGCTGTGGGTCAGGAGGTTCGGGCTCAGGTTTTGTCAGACAGTGCATTAGTGCCCAGGTTAGACTCTATAATTTGGGTATAGTCGAGTGCCGTGTAGGTTGATCCTCTATTGAGGTGCCTGGGCAGCTCATTAGGGAATATATTCTTTCTAGAGGGCTGTCAGAGTGCTGCATTGTGTGTCCGGAATTGCCAAACTTGAGGGCTTCTGGGCCCGGAGTGTGAGGACAGAAGTCTGAGAACACAAGCTAGACTTCGGCTCAGGCCGAGGGCACGGCAGGTACCTCTTGCAGATCTGAACCAATATCTCAAGCATCTTAAGTCACGTCGAGGATCAGACGTTGGCTCATGTTGTAGTTTCTGTGCATGACTTCCCCTTCATGAACGGAGCGGATGTCAAGGCCATGGAGGTTTTCCCACTTTGGGATTTGTGGGATGCCCCCTTCAAGGATTCCTTCTGCGGGACAATTGAGAACTGTTGCGCAGCTCCAGGACATCCCATATGGAATGACTCCCGAGCACAGTTCGAGGATGAATGCCAGGGAAGCCCGCCTCGCATTTCAAATGTCTCCTAGCAACAAGAGAGTTGAGATGTGATTGCTCTGCGGCAGCCACTGAGGTGGCTGAGGTGAAATGGACTTTCCTGAAGATGGGGCCTAATGGGTTTTTGAGTCCATGGGTGCGTTGAAATGGGGCGGTGGCACCGTGACCATGATGTATTCTCCTAAGGTTTTGACATAGCTCCCATGCACAAGTTTCCTTGTGGAGACTAGATTTGTTCTGATGGGTGCCTCAGGAAACCCCCTATGATGGAATTGGAATCCAGGCTTTTGAGGAGACATGCATGTAAACCAAAGCAATGGATCCGAAACTGGCCTAGGGTCCTCTGTGTTTCAATCTTTTTCTCTGGGTTCATCCATCTATGGTATGGGTGGAGAGGATCTCAGCTGGTGTCAGACCGCCCTTGTTTGTCCCGGAAGACCGACACTATTGGGATGGCCTCGGGGACTTTGGAGTGTTCTCCTAATTTGTACGATTTTGGACAATGGAATGGGCACAATTCCCATGGATTGGGTAGGCAGCGTCCTAATGTGTGGCTCCAGGGGCCCCATCCTGGAGGGTGTGTGGCCCAGTACTTTGAGGACAGAATTCTGAAAACACAAACTCAGCTTAGGTTTGGGGACATAGGTATGGCAGGCCCAATCTACAAACCATGAGAAGAACTCATCAGGGTATTAAGAAAGAGCGAGTCTGAGGCGCTTGCTCAGGCTTTTGTCTCTGGATTTTATATCAACGATGGCCGTGGAATGTGGAGAGGCCTCATGGGCCATGGATGAATCTTCCTCTCTGTGGATTTGGCGCGGTCCCAATTGTTTTTCATCAAGCTGTGGGATTGGAGGTCTCCTTTCAGGTTTGTTAACTCAGGTGTCCCTACCAAAGAGGAATTCCAAAGCAGAGCCCTGGGGAAGAGTGAAGGGAAAACCCAAACTATGGTTAAAAATTGGGGCCTAAGGGCATGGCAGGCCCAATATGCTGTATCTTCATCCAGCCACTGAGAGGCCTTACTTGAGGAGTGGGCTAAGGTGAGGGTCACAATGTGTGTTTGTGACCAATGTGTCCCACGAGCATGGCAGGGCCTCATGGGCCACACTGGTTTCAACTACACTGAACTTTGGACAACATGCCAATCACAAGGTTTCTAGCCATGGGGAAGGAGTTCTGATTTCTGCATCATTTTCAACCCTGGGCAGTGGTTGGAGATAAGGTCTAGGTTCTGAAGCCTGAAAACCGCAGTTGTGGAGAGATGACGACCTAAGGCCTTGGCGGGTGGTATGCGCTCAGTGTGCGGTCAGCTGACTTGCTGTTGGTCAGGAGGTTCGGGCTCAGGGTGTGTCAGACAGTGCATTAGTGCCCCGGTTAGACTCTATAATTTGGGTATAGTCGAGTGCCGTGTAGGTTGATCCTCATTTGAGGTGCCTGGGCAGCTCATTAGGCAAGATATTTTTTCTAGTGGGACGGCAGAGTGCTGCATTGTGGGTCCAGAATTGCCAAACTTGAGGGCTTCTGGGCCAGGAGTGTGAGGACACCAGTCTGAGAACACAAGCTAGACTTGGGCTTCAGGCTGAGGGCATGGCAGGTACCCCTTGCATATCTGAACCAATATCTCAAGCATCTGAAGTCACGGCGAGGATCAGACGTTGGCTCAGGTTGGAGTTTCTGTGCATGACTTCCCATTCATGAACGGAGCGGAGTCTCAAGGCCATGGAGGTTTTCCCACGTTGGGAGTTGTGGGATGCCCCCTTCAAGGATTCCTTCTGCGGGACAATTGAGACCTGTTGGGGAGCTCCAGGTCATCCCATATGGAATGACTCCAGAACACCGTTCGAGGATGGATGCCAGGGAAGCCCGCCTCGCATTCCAATTGTCTCCTAGCAACAAGACAGTTGAGATCTGATGGCTCTGCTGGGGTGGCTGGGTTGAAATGGTCTTTCCTGAGTATGGGGCCTAATGAGTGTTTTTGTCCATGGGGGCCTTGAAATGGGGCGGTGGCACCGGGACCCTGAAGTATTCTCCTAAGCTTTTGACATAGCTCCCAGGCTCAAGTTTCCTTGAGACGAGATTTGTTCTGATGGGTTCCTCAGGAAACCCCCTATGCTGGAATGGAATCCAGGCTTTTGATGAGACATGCCTGTAACCAAAGCAATGGATCCGATGATGGCCTCGGGTCCTGTCTGGTTCAATCTCCTTCTCTGGGTTCATCCATCTATGGTACGAGTGGAGGTGGATGCTCCGCTGGTGTCAGACCGCCCATGTTTGTCCCGGGATTTACACTTTTGGGATGGCCTCTGGGATTTTGGAGGGTTCTCCTAATTTGTATGATTTCGGACAATGGAATGGGCAGAATTCCCATGCATGAGGTAGGCACAGTCCTAATGCGTGGCTCAAGGGGCCCAAGCTTGGAGTGTGTGTGGCCCAGGACTTAGAGGACAGAAGTATGAAAAAACAAACTCAGCTTAGGTTTGAGGACGTAGGTATGGCAGGCCCAATCTACAAACCATGAGAAGAACTCTTGAGGATATGAAGAAAGAGCGAGTCTGAGGCGCTTGCTCAGGCTTTTGGCTCTAAATTTCGTATCAACAATGGCCGTGGAATGTGGGGAGGCCCCATGGGCCATGGACGAATCTTCCTCTCTGTGGATTTTGCCCGGTCTGAATTGTTTTTTGTCAAGCTGTGGGATGGGAGGTCTCCTTTCAGATTTGTTACCTCAGGTGTCCCAACCAAAGAGGAATTCGAAAGCAGAGCCCTGGGGAAGAGTGAAGGGACAACCCAACCTATGGTTAAAAATTGGGGCGTAGGGGCATGGCAGGCCCAATATGCTGTCTCTTCATCCAGCCACTGAGAGGCCTTACTTGAGGACTGGGCTCAGGCTGAGGGTCACAATGTGTGTTTTTGACCAATGTGGCACGAGAGCGTGGGCGAGACCTCATGGGCCACACTGGTTTCAACTACACTGAACTTTGGACAACATGCCAATCACAAGGTTTCTAGCCATGGGGAAGGAGTTCTGATTTCTGCATCATTTTCAACCCTGGGCAGTGGTTGGAGATAAGGTCTAGGTTCTGAAGCCTGAAAACCGCAGTTGGGAAGAGATGACGACCTAAGGCCATGGCGGGTCCTACGTGCTCAGTATGCGGTCAGCTGCCTGGTTGTTGTTCAGCAGGTTCGGGCTCAGGTTGTGTCAGACAGTGCATTAGTGCCCAGGTTAGACAATATAATTTGGGTACAGTCGAGTGCCCTGTAGGTTGATCCTCATTTGTGGTGCCTGGGCAGCTCATTAGGCAATATATTCTTTCTGGAGGGCAGGCAGAGTGCTGCATCGTGGGTCCGGAATAGACAAACTTGAGGGCTTCTTGGCCAGGAGTGTGAGGACAGAAGTTTGAGAACACAAGCTAGACTTGGGCTTCAGGCCAAGGGCACGGCAGTTACCCCCTACACATCTGAACCAATATCTCAGGCATCTGAACTCACGTCGAGGATCAGACGTTGGCTCAGGTTGGAGTTTCTGTGCATGACTGCCCTTCATGAATGAAGAGGAGTCTCAAGGCCATGGAGGTTTTCCCACGTTGGGAGTTGTGGGATGCCCCCTTGAAGGATTCCCTGTGCGGGACAATTGAGAACTGTTGGGCAGCTCCAGGACATCCCCTATGGAATGACTCCAGAGCATCGTTCGAGGATGGAAGCCAAGGAGCCCGCCTCATATTCCAATTGATTCCTAGCAACAAGACAGTTGAGATCTGATGGCTCTGCGGGAGCAACCCGGGTGGTTGAGTTGAAATGGACATTCCTGAGGATGGGGCCTAGTTTTTGTTTGTGTCCATGAGGGCCTTGGAATGGGTCGTGAGCCTGGAGATTGTGTGGATCCAGGCTGTGGGCACAGAAGTCTAAAAACACAAACTCAGCTTATGATTGTCGGCAGGGTATGGGAGGCAGGATGTACAGCCCGAGAGGGAGTTCCTGGTCCTCTGAAACAAGGGCGAGTGGGAGGAGTTCCTTAAGGCTTTTGTATCTGGATGTTGTGTCTGGGATAGCCGTGGAATGGAGGGGTGGCCTCAGGGACTGTGGACGAGTATCCCTCTCTGGGGATTTGTCCCAGCTCCCAAGAGTTTGGTGTCATTTTGTGGGAAGGGTGGAGTCGTGTTGTCTAGCTCATGTGTCTCTCCAAGAAAGGGATTCCAGAGCAGAGCCCCAGGTACGGGCGGGGCGACTGGAAAACTCAAACACTGGTGAGGATTGGGTGCATAGGGGCTTGGCAAACCCCATATGTGGGCTCTTGGTCCAAGCCCTGACAGGACTTTCTTTGACATGGGGCTCATGCTGAGGGTCACAGTGTGAATTTGTGCCCAAGCAGCACTCAAGTTTGGGCGTGGCATCAGTGGCCTTGAAGGTTTATCCCACCCTGAAGGTGTGACTCCATGCCAAGAGCAAGCTTTACAGCCATGGGTAAGGAGGAGTTCTGTTTTGTGCTTGCGATACCCAGCTGTGTGGAGAATTGATATAATGTCTAGGTTCAGATATCTGTAAACCAAGGTCAGGAAGTGGTGACGGCATAAGACCATGGCGTGTCCGAAGTGCTGGGTGTGCGGCCAGCTGTCTCCTTGTCTGTTTGGACGTCTGGCTTCAGGCTGTGTCAGACAGAGCATGAGTGCCCAGAGCAGCCTATCCAGTTCGGGTACCGTCGAGGCCCGAGCAGGTTGATCCTCATCTGGGTTTTCTGGAGAGCCCCACAGGGAAACGTTTTTCTTCCATTGGGCAGACACTGAGCTGGGTTGTGGTTCTGGAGTTCCTAGTCCCGAGGGCTTGTTTGCCAGGAGTGTGAGGAAGGAAGTCTGAAAACACAAGCTAGCATGAGTTTTGGGACCCAGGGCACGGCAGGCCCACTCTGCAGAGGCCGAATCGAGATCTGCTGCACTGAGGTCAGGTCAACTATGAGACGTGCCTCAGGCTAGAGCTTTTTTCCAGCATGGCCTCTTCCTGTAGGGTGTGGGGGCTTCGTGAGGCCAAGGAGGTTTGCCTACGATGGGATTTGTGAACTACTCCAAACTTCAAGGTTTCCTTCTGCACGACAGTCGAGTCCTATTAGATGGTTCCAGGTGGCCCCATACGAAAAGACTCGAGAGCAGGTGTCTAAGCATGGATGCCTGGGAACGCCACCACATATTCCCACTCTTTAGTCAGGACAAAGCAGGCTCAATCTGCGGGCTCCTGGGTGAGCTACCCAGAGGGGAGAGTTGAAATGGACTCTCCTGAAGATGAGTCCTACTAAGGGTTGGTGGCCTGGGAGACCTTGGAATGTGGAGGTGGCTCAGGGACTCTGCAGGATTCTCCAACCTGAGGTGTTTGACACGGCACCAACAAGGAAGCTTCCCATGTGGAGACGAGAGGAGTTCTGTTCAGTGCCTCAGGAAAGCCCCATCCTGTTCTTCGAATCAAAGCCTCTGAGGAGTGACACCTGGAAACCAAAGCAAGAGTTGAGATTAGGGCCTAAGGGCCTGTCCGGCTCAACCTTCTATCTCTGTTGACATCTGTGTGCATGCCTTCGTGGAGGTAGCTGCTCAGCTTGTGTCAGAATGCCCCTGTGTGTCCAGGGAGGCTCCCAGCATTGGGATGTTTCGGGGGCCTTGAGGTTTCTCATATTCTGGAAGTGTGTGGCCAAGGAATGGACACAGAACCCAGGAGAGAGCAGGCACGGTCCTGTGGTATGACTCCAGAGGACCCAGCCTAAAGGCTGTGTTTGCCAGGGCTGTGGGGACAGATGTCTGAAAAAGCAAACTTGGCTCAGCTAGGGGCCAATGTAATGGCAGGCCGGATCTCCAGTCTGTGAGGGGAGATCCTCTGGATATCAAGGGAGGGCAAGTGGGAGGCAGTCGTTCAGGCTTTTGTCTCTGGGTCTTGCGTTCACAGTGGCCGTTCAGTGTAGGGGTTGCCTCACGGGCTGAGGAACAGCTTTCCTCTCGGGGGATTGTCCAAGCTCCCAAGTGTTTGGGTTCATTCTGTTGGATGGGAAGAATACTGTTTTCTGCCACAGGGGACTCCCCAGGAGAGGGACTCTAGAGCACAGCAGTCGGTTCCCTCAACTGGAATACACACCATATAGTTAGTTCTGGGTGCCTAGGGGCATGGCAAGCCACATATGCTGGCTCTTGGTCCAGTCACTGAGAGGCGTTACTTGAATAAGGTACTCACGCTGAGGGTCACAATGTGTGTTTGTGCCCAAGGCGGCCCTCACTCATGGGCGTGGCCTCATGGAACATGCCGTTTTCTCAAACACTGAAGGTTTGACTCACTGCCAGCAGCAAGGTTTCTTGCCATGGGGAAGGAGGGGTTCTGACTTGTGCATCAGGTTCCCCACTGCACAGGGATTGGAAATAAGGTCTAGGTTCCGATGACTGAAAACCCAGGTTGGGAATGGATGGTGACCTAAGGCAGTGGCGGGTCCAATGTGCTGGGTGTGCAGCCAGCTGTGTCGGTGTCTTTTGGAAGATCTGGGCTCAGTCTATTTGGGACATAGTTTGGGTTGTCCCTTCACTCTTCCCCAGGGCTCTGCTTTGGAAATCCTCTTTTGTTCGGACACCTGAGGTTATAAACCTGAAAGGAGACCTCCCATCCCACAGATTGACGAAAAAGAATTGGGACCGGGCCAAATCCACAGAGAGGAAGATTCGTCCATGGCCCATGAGGCCTCCCCACATTCCATGGCCATCGTTGATACAAAATCCAGAGAAAAACGCCTGAGCAAGTGCCTCAGAATCGCTCTTTCTTCAAATCCTGAAGAGTTCTTCTCATGGTTTGTCGATTGGGCCTGCCATACCTACGTCCCCAAACTAAGCTGAGTTTGTGTTTTCAGACTTCTGTCCTCAAAGTCCTGGGCCACACACCCCGCAGGCTGAGGCCCCTGGAGCCACACATTAGGACTGTGCCTACCCAATCCATGGGAATTCTGCCCATTCCATTGTCAAAAATCGTACAAATTAGGAGAACTCTCCAAAGTCCCCGAGGCCATCCCAATAGTGTAGGTCTCCGGGGACAAACAAGGGCGGTCTGACACCAGGTGAGCATCTACCTCCACTCATTCCATAGATGGATATCCCCAGAGGAGAAGATTGAACCAGACTGGACCCTAGGCCATAATCAGATCCATTGCTTTGGTTTACAGGCATGTCTCCTCAAATGCCTGGATTCCAATACCAGCATAAGTGGTTTCCTGTGGCACCCATCAGAATAAATCTCGTCTGCACAAGGAAACTTGTACTTGGGAGCTCTGTCAAAAGCTTAGGAGAATACTACAGGGTCTCGGTGCCACCGCCCCATTCCAAGGCTCTCATGGACACAAACACAAGTTAGACCCCATCCTCAGGAAAGTCCATTTCAAAACAGCCACCCCGGTTGCTCCCGCAGAGCCATCTGATCTCAACTGTATTGTTGCCAGGAGACAATTGGAATGCGAGCCCGGCTTCCCTGGAATCCATCCTCGAATGGTGCTCTGGAGTCATTCCATATGGGATGTCCTGGAGCTGCCCAACAGGTCTCCATTGTCCCGTAGAAGGAATCCTTGAAGGGGCCGTCCCAAAACTCCCAACGTGTGTAAACCTTCATGGCCTTGAGATTCCACTCCTTTCATGAAGGGGCAGTCATGCACAGAATCTCCACCCTGAGCCAACGTTGGATCGTCACCGTGACTTCAGAGACTTGCGATATTGGTTCAGATATGCAGGGGGTACCTGCCGTGCCCTCGGCCTGAAGCCCATGTCTAGCTTGTGTTCTCAGACTTCTGTCCTCACACTCCTGGCCCAGAAGCCCTCAAGTTTGGCAAATCCTGATCCACAATGCAGCACTCTGCCTGCCCTCTAGAAAAAATATCTTGCCTAATGAGCTGCCTAGACACCTCAAATGAGGATAAATCTACACGGCACTTGACTGTACCCAAATTATATAGTCTACCCTGGGCACTAATGCACTGTCTGACACAACCTGAGCCAGAACCTCCTGACCAAGACCCAGGCAGCTGACTGCACACTGAGTGCATCAGACCCGCCATGGACTTAGGTCGTCATCTCTTCCCAACTGCGGTTTTTCCGGCTTCAGATTCTAGACCTTATCTCCAACCACTGCCCAGGGTTGAAAATGATGGAGAAATCAGAACATCTTCCCCATGGCAAGAGACCTTATGATTGGCATGTTGTCCAAAGTCCAGTGTAGTTGAAACCAGTGTGGCCCATGAGGCCCCGCCCATGCTCGTGGGCCACATTGGTCACAAACACACATTGTGACCCTCAGCCTGAGCCCAGTCCTCAAGTAAGGCCTCTCCGTGGCTGGATTAAGAGACAGCATATTCGACCTGCGTTGTCCCTAGGCCCCAATTTTTAACCATAGTTTGGGTTGTCCCTTCGCTCTTCCCCAGGGCTCTGCTTTGGAATTACTCTTTTGTTCGGACACCTGAGGTTATAAACCTGAAAGGAGACCTCCCATCCCACAGATTGACGAAAAAGAATTGGGACCGGGCCAAATCCACAGAGAGGAAGATTCGTCCATGGCCCATGAGGCCTCCCCACATTCCACGGCCATCCTTCATACAAAATCCAGAGAAAAACGCCTGAGCAAGTGCCTCAGAATCGTTCTTTCTTCATAAACTGAAGAGTTCTTCTCATGGTTTGTAGATTGGGCCTGCCATACCACGTCCCCAAACCTAAGCTGAGTTTGTGTTTTCAGACTACTGTCCTCAAAGTCCTGGGCCACACACCCTGGAGCCACACATTAGGACTGTGCCTAACCAATCCATGGGAATTCTGCCCATTCCATTGTCCAAAATCTTACAAATTAGGAGAACTCTCCAAAGTCCCCGAGGCCATCCCAATAGTGTAGGTCTCCGGGGACAAACAAGGGTGGTCTGACACCAGGTGAGCATCTACCTCCACTCATTCCATAGATGGATATCCCCAGAAGAGAAGATAGAAACAGACCGGACCCTAGGCCATAATAGAATCCATTGCTTTGGTTTACAGGCATGTCTCCTCAAAACCCTGGATTCCAATACCAACATAAGGGGTTTCCTGAGGCACCCATCAGAACAAATCTCGTCTCCACGAGGAATCTTGTGCATGGGGGCTATGTCAAAAGCTTAGAAGAATACTTCAGGGTCCCGGTGCCACCGCCCCATTCCAAGGCCCTCATGGACACAAACACAAGTTAGGCCCCATCCTCAGGAAAGTCCATTTCAACTCAGCCACCCCGGTTGCTCCCGCAGAGCCATCTGATCTCAACTGTCTTGTTGCTAGGAGACAATTGGAATGCGAGGCATGCTTCCCTGGCATCCATCCACCAACAGGGCTCTGGAGTCATTCCATATGTGATATCCTGGAGCTGCCCACCAGGTCTTAATTGTCCCACAGAAGGAATCCTTGAAAGGGGCATTCCACAACTCCCAACGTGGGAAAACCTCCATGGCCTTGAGATTCCGCTCCGTTCATGAAGCAGAAGTCATGCACAGAAACTCCAACCTAAGACAACGTCTGATCCTCGCCGTGACTTCAGATGCTGAGATATTGGTTCAGATCTGTATGGGTTACCTGCCGTACCCTCGGCCTGAAGCCCATGTCTAGCTTGTGTTCTCAGACTTCTGTCCTCACACTCCTGGCCCAGAAGCCCAAAAGTTTGGCAATTCCGGACCCACAATGCCGAACTCTGCCTGCCCTCTAGAAAAAATATCTTGCCTAATGAGCTGCCCAGGCACCTCAAATGAGGATAAACCTACATGGCACTCGACTGTACCCAAATCATGTAGTCTAACATTGGCACTAATGCACTGTCTGACACAACATGAGCCAGAACCTCCTGACCAACACTCAGGGAGCTGACCGCACACTGAGCTTATCAGACCCGTTATGGCCTTAGGTCGTCATCTCTTCCCAACTGCGGATTTCTGGCTTCAGAACCGTGACCTTATCTCCAACCACTGCCCAGGGTTGAAAATGATGCAGAATTCAGAACACCATCCACATGTCAAGAGACCTTGTGATTGGCATGTTGTCCAAAGTCCAGTGTAGTTGAAACCAGTGTGGCCCAAGAGTCTCCGCCCAAGCTCGCGGGCCACATTGGTCACAAACACGCATTGTGAGCCTCAGCAATAGACCAGTCCTCAAGGAAGGCCTCTCAGTGGCTGGATGAAGAGACAGCATATTGGGCCTGCCATGCCCCTAGGCCCCAATTTTTAACCATAGTTTGGGTTGTCCCTTCACTCTTCCCCAGGGCTCTGCTGTGGAATTCCTATTTGTTCGGACACCTGAGGTAATAAACCTGAAAGGAGACCTCCCATCCTACAGATTGACGAAAAACAATTGGGAACGGACCAAATCCACAGAGAGGAAGATTCGTCCATGGTACATGAGGCCTCCCCACATTCCACGGCCTTCGTTGATACAAAATCCAGAGACAAAAGCCTGAGCAAGTGGCTCAGAATCACTCTTTCTTCATATCCTGAAGTGTTCTTCTCATGATTTGTAGAATGAGCCTGCCATACCTACGTCCCCAAACCTAAGCTGAGTTTGTGTTTTCAGACTTCTGTCCTCAAAGTCCTGGGCCACACACCCTCCAGGCGTGGCCCCTGGAGCCACACATTAGTATTGTGCCTACCCAATCCTTGGAAATTCTGCCCATTCCATGGTCCAAAATCGTACAAATTAGGAGAAATCTCCAAAGACCCCAAGGCCATCCCAAAAGTGTAGGTCCCCGGGGACAAACAAGGGCGGTCTGACACCAAGTGAGGATCTACTTCCACTCATTCCATCGATGGATATCCCCAGAGAAGATTGAACCAGACAAGACCCTAGGCCATAAATGGATCCATTGCTTTGGATTACAGGCATGTCTCCTCAAAAGCCTGGATTCCAAAATGGAATACGAGGCGGGCTTCCCTGGCATCCATCCTCCAACGGTGCTCTGGAGTCATTCCATATGGGATGTCCTGGAGCTGCCCAACTGGTCTCAATTTTCGCGTAGAAAAATCCTGGAAGGGGGCAGCCCACAACTACCAACGTGGGAAAACCTCCATGGCCTTGAAATTCTGCTCCGTTCATGAAGGGGCAGACATGCACAGAAACTCCAACCTGAGCAAACGTCTGATCCTCGCCGTGACTTCAGATGCTTGAGATATTGGTTCAAATCTGCAGGGGGTACGTGCCGTGTCCTCGGCCTGAAGCCCAAGTCTAGCTTGTGTTCTCAGACTTCTGTCCTCACACTCCTGGCCCAGAAGCCCTCAAGTTTGGCAATTCCGGACCCACAATGCAGCACTCTGCCTGCCCTTTAGAAAAAATATCTTCCGTAATGAGCTACCAAGGCACCTCAAATGAGGATAAACCTACACGGCACTCGAATGTATCCAAATCATATAGTCTAACCTGGGCACTAATGCTTTGTTTGACAAAACCTGTGCCAGAACCTCCTGACCAACACCCAGGCAGCTTACCGCACACTGAACATATTAGACCAACCATGGCATTAGGTCGTCATCTCTTCCCAACTGCGGTTTTTCAGGCTTCAGAACCTAGAACTTATCTCCAACCACTGCCCAGTGTTGAAAATGATGCAGAAATCAGAACACCTTCCCCATGGCAGAGACCTAATATTGGCATGTTGTCCAAAGTTCAGTGTAGTGGAAACCAGTGTGGCTAATGAGGCCCCGACATGCTCGCGGGCCACATTGGTCACAAACACACACTGTGACCCCCAGCCTGAGCCCAGTCCTCAAGTAAGGCCTCTCAGTGGATGGATGAAGAGGCAGCATATTGGGCCTGCCATGCCCCTAGGCCCCAATTTTTAACCATAGTTTGGGTTGTCCCTTTAATCTTCCCCAGGGCTATGCTTTGGAATTCCTCTTTTGTTCGGACACCTGAGGTAATAAACCTGAAAGGAGACCTCCCATCCCACAGATTGCCGAAAAACAATTGAAACCGGGCCAAATCCACAGAGATGAAGATTCGTCCATGCCCCATGAGGCCTCCCCACATTCCACGGCCATCGTTGATACACATCCAGAGACAAAAGCCTGAGCAAGTGGCTCAGACTCGCTCTTTCTTCATATCCTGAAGTGTTCTTCTCATGGTTTGTAGATTGGGCCTGCCAAGCCTACGTCCCCAAGCCTGAGCTGAGTTTGTGTTTTCAGACTTCTGTCCTCAAAGTCCTGGGCCACACACCCTCCAGGCTGGGGCCCCTGGAGCCACACATTAATACTGTGCCTACCCAATCTATGGGAATTCGTCCCATTCCATTGTCCAAAATCGTACAAATTAGGAGAAATCTCCAAAGACCCCGAGGCCATCCTAATAGTGTAGGTCTCTGAGGAAAAACAAGGGCGTTCTGACACCAGGTGAGTATCTACCTCCACACATTCCATAGAGGGATATCCCCAGAGAAGATTGAACCTGACAAGACCCTAGGCCATAATCGGATCCTTTGCTTTGGTTTACAGGCATGTCTCCTCAAAAGCCGGGATTCCAAAAACAACATAAGGGGTTTTCTGAGGCACCCATCAAAACAAATCTCGTCTCCACAAGAAAACTTGTGCATGGGAGCTATGTCAAAGCTTAGGAGAATACTTCAGAGTCCCGTATCAACCGCCCCATTCCAAGGCCATCATGGACACAAACACACATTAGGCCCCATCCTCAGGAAAGTCCATTTCAACGCAGCCACCCTGGTTGCTCCAGCAGAGCCATCCGATCTCAACTGTCATGTTGCTAGGAGAAAATTTGAATGTGAGGCGCACTTCCCTGCCATCCATCTTCCAACGGTGCTCTGGAGTCATTCCATATGGGATGTCCTGGAGCTGCCCAACAGGTCTCAATTGTCCCGCAGAAGAAATCCTTGAAGGGGGTAGCGCACAACTCCCAACGTGGGAAAATCTCGATGGCCTTGCGATTCCGCTCTGTTCATGAAGGGGCAGTCATGCACAATAACTCCAACCTGAGCCAAAGTCTGATCCTCGCCGTGACTTCAGATACTTGAGATATTGGTTCAGATCTGCAGGGGTACCTGCCGTGCCCTCGGCCTAAAGCCCAAGTCCACGTTGTGTTCTCAGACTTCTGTCCTCACACTCCTGGCCCAGAAGCCCTCACGTTTGGCAATTCCGGACCCACAATGCAGCACTATGCCTGCACTCTAGAAAAAATATCTTGCTTAATGAGCTGCCCAGGCTCCTCAAATGAGGATAGACCTACACAGCCCTCGACTGTACCCAAATTATATCATCTAAACTGGGCACTGATGCACTGTCTGACACAACCTGATCCAGAACCTCCTGACCAACACCCAGGCAGCTGACCGCACACTGAGCATATCAGACTCGCCATGGCCTTAGTTCGTCATCTCTACCCAACAGCGGTTTTTCAGGCTTCAGAACCTAGACATTATCTCCAACCACTGCCCAGGGTTGAAAATGATGCAGAAATCAGAACACCTTCCCCATGGCAAGAGACCTTGTGATTGGCATGTTGTCCAAAGTTCAGAGTAGTGGAAACCAGTGTGCCCATGAGGCCCCGCCCATGATCGCATGCCACATTGGTCACAAACACACATTGTGACCCTCAGCCTGAGCCCACTCCTCAAGTAAGGTCTCTCAGTGGCTGAATGAATAGACAGCATACTGGGCCTGAGATGCCCCTAGTCCCCAATTTTTAACCATAGTTTGGGTTGTCCCTTCAATGTTCCCCAGGGCGCTGCTTTGGAATTCCTCTTTTGTTCGGACACCTGAGGTAATAAACCTGAAAGGAGACCTCCCATCCCACAGAATAACAAAGAACAATTGGGACCGTGCCAAATCCAAAGACTGGAATATTCGTTCATGCCCCATGAGGCCTCCCCACATTCCACGGCCATCGATGAATCAAAATCCAGAGACAAAGCCTGAGCAAGTGGCTCAGACTCGCTCTTTCTTCATATCCTGAAGAGTTCTTCTCATGGTTTGTAGATTCGCCCTGCCATACCTACGTCCCCAAACCTGAGCTGAGTTTGTGTTTTCAGACTTCTGTCCTCAAAGTCCTGGGCCACACACCCTCCAGGCTGGGGCCCCTGGAGCCACACATTAATACTGTGCCTACCCAATCCATGGGAATTCGTCCCATTCCATTGTCCAAAATCGTACAAATTAGGAGAAATCTCCAAAGTCCCCGAGGCCATCCCAATAGTGTAAGTCTCCTGGAACAAACAAGGGCAGTCTGACACCAGGTGAGCATCTACCTCCACTCATTGGATAGATGGATATCCCCAGAGAAGAAGATTGAACCATACAGGACCCTAGGCCATAATCAGATCCATTGCTTTGGTTTACAATCATATCTCCTCAAAAGCCTGCATTCCAATACCAGCATAAGGCGTTTCCTGAGGCACCCATCAGAACAAATCTCCTCTCCACAAGAAAACTTGTGCATGGGAGCTATGTCAAAACCTTAGGAGAATACTTCAGGGTCCCGGTGCCACCGCCCCATTCTAAGGTCCTCATGGACACAAACACACATTAGGCCCCATCCTCAGGAAAGTCCATTTCAAATCAGCCACCCTGGTTGCTCCCGCAGAGCCATCCGATCTCAACTGTCTTGTTGCTAGGAGACAATTGGAATGTGATGCTAGCTTCCCTGGCATCCATCCTCCAACGGTGCTCAGGAGTCATTCCATATGGGATGTCCTGGAGCTGCCCAACAGTTCTCAATTGTCCCGCAGAAGGAATCCTTGAAGGGGGCATCCCACAACTCCCAACGTGAAAAAACCTCCATGGCCCTGAGTTTCCACTCCATTCATGAAGGGGCATTCATGCACAAAAACTCCAACCTAGGCCAAAGTCTGATCCTCGCCTTGATTTCAGATGCTTGAGATATTGGTTCAGATCTGCAGGGGGTACCTGCCGTGCCCTCGGCCTGAAGCCCAAGTCTAACTTGTGTTCTCAGACTTCTGTCCTCACACTCCTGGCCCAGAATTCCTCCATTTTGGCAATTCCGGACCCACAATGCAGCACTCTGCCTGCCCTCTAGAAAAAATATCTTGCCTAATGAGCTGCCCAGGCACCTCAAATGAGGATAAACCTAAACGGCACTCGACTGTACCCAAATTATATAGTCTACCCTGGGCACTAATGCACTGTCTGACACAACCTGAGCCAGAACCCCCTGACCAACACCAAGGCAGCTGACCGCCCACTGAGCATATCACCCGCCATGGCCTTAGGTCGTCATATCTTGCCAACTGCGATTTTTCAGGCTTCAGAAACGAGACCTTATCTTCAACCGCTGCCCAGGGTTGAAAATGATGCATAAATCAGAACACCTTACCCATGGCAAGAGACCTTGTGTTTGGCATGTTGTCCAAAGTCCAGTGTAGTTGAAACCAGTGTGTCCCATGGGGCCCCGCCCATGCTCGCGGAACTATTGGTCACCAACACACATTGTAACCCTCAGCCTGAGCCCAGTGCTCATGTAAGGTCTCTCAGTGGCTGAATGAAGAGACAGCATATTGGGCCTGCCATGAACCTAGGCCCCAATTTTTAACCATAGTTTGGGTTGTCCCTTCAATCTTCCCCATGGCTCTGCTTTGGAATTCCGATTTGTTCGGACACGTGAGGTAATAAACCTGAAAGGAGACCTGCCATCCCACAGATTGGCGAAAAACAATTGGGACCGGGCCAAACACACAGAGCGGAAGATTCGTCCATGTCCCATGAGTCCTCCGCACATTCTCCGTCATCGTTGATACAAAATCCAGAGACAAAAGCCGGAGCAAGTGCCTGAGACTAGCTGTTTCTTCATATCCTGAAGAGTTCTTCTCATGGTTTGTAGATTGGGCCTGCCATACCTAAGTCCCCAAACCTAAGCTGAGTTTGTGTTTTCAGACTTCCGTCCTAAAAGTCCTGGGCCACACTCCCTCCAGGCTTGGGCCCCTGGAGCCACACATTAGGACTGTGCCTACCTAATCCATGGGAATTCTGATCATTCCATTGTCCAAAATCGTACAAATTAGGAGAACTCTCCAACGTCCCCGAGGCCATCCCAATAGTGTAGGTCTCCGGGGACAAACAAGGGCAGTCTGACACCAGGTGAGCATCTACCTCCACTCATTCCATAGATGGATATACCGAGAGAAGAAGATTGAACCAGACAGGACCCTAGGCCATAATCGGATCCATTGCTTTGGTTTACAGGCATGTCTCCTCAAAAGCCTGGTTTCTAATACAAGCATAAGGCGTTTTCTGAGACACCCATCAGAACAAATCTCGTCTCCACAAGGAAACTTGTGCTGGAGGCTATGTCAAAAGCTTAGGAGAATACTTCAGTGTCCCGGTGCCACCGCCTCATTCCAGGGCCTTATTGACACAAACACACATTAGGCCCCATCCGCAGAAAAGTCCATTTCAACTCAGCCACCCTGTTTCTCCCGCAGAGCCATCCGATCTCAACTGAATTTTTGTGAGAGGACAATTGGAATGCGAGGCGGGCTTCCCTGGCATCCATACTCCAATGGTGCTCTGGAGTCATTCCATATGGAATGTCCTGGTGCTGTCCAAAAGGTCTCAAATGTCCCGCAGAAGGAATCCTTGAAGGGGGCATCCCAAAACTCCCAACATGGGAAAACCTCCATGGCCTTGAGATTCCGCTCCGTTCATGAAGGGGCAGTCATGCACAGAAACTCCAACCTGAGCCAACGTCTGATCCACGCCATGTCTTCAGATGCTAGAGATATTGGTTCAGATCCGCAGGGGGTACCTGCCATGCCCATGGCTTGAATCCCAAGTCTAGCTTGTGTTCTCAGACTTCTGTCCTCACACTCCTGGCCCAGAAGCCCTCAAGTTTGGCAATTCCGGACCCACAATGCAGCACTCTGCCTGCCCTCTAGAAAAAATATCTTGCCTAATGATCTGCCCAGGCACCTCAAATGAGGATCAACCTACACGGCACTCGACTGTACCTAAATAATATAGTGTAACCTGGGCACTAATGCACTGTCTGACACAACCTGAGCCAGAAGCTCCTACCAACACCCAGGCAGCTGACCGCACACTGAGCATATCACACCCGCCATGGACTTAGGTCCTCTTCTCTTCCCAACTGCAGTTTTTCAGGTTTCAGAACCTAGACCTTATCTCCAACCACTGCACAGGGTTGAAAATGATGCAGATCAGAACACCATCCCCATGGCAGAGTCCTTGTGATTGGCATGTTTCCAAAGTCCAGTGTAGTTGAAACCAGTGTGGCCCATGAGGCCCCGCCCATGCTCGTGGGCCACATTGGTCACAAACACACATTGTGTCCCTCAGCCTGAGCCCAGTCCTCAAGTAAGGCCTCTCAGTGGCTGGATGAAGAGACAGCATATTGGGCCTGCCATGCCCCTAGGCCCCAATTTTTAACCATAGTTTGGGATGTCCCTTCACTCTTCCCCAGGGCTCTGCTTTGGAATTCCTCTTTTGTACGGACACTTGTGGTAATAAACCTGAAAGGAGACATCCCATCCACATATTGACGAAAAACAATTGGGACAGGGCCAAATCCACAGAGAGGAAGATTCGTCCATGGTACATGAGGCCACCCCACATTCCACGGCCATCGTTGATCCAAAATCCAGAGACAAAAGCCTGAGCAAGTGTCTGAGACTCGCTCTTTCTTCATATCCTGAAGAGTTCTTCTCATGGTTTGTAGAATGGGCCTGCCATACCTACGTCCCCAAACCTAAGCTGAGTTTGTGTTTTCATACTTCTGTCTTCAAAGTTTTGGGCCACTCTCCCTCCACGCTTGGGCCCCTTGAGCCACACATTAGGACTGTGACTACCCAATCCATGGGAATTCTGCCCATTCCATTGTCCAAAATCGTACAAATTCGAAGAACTCTCCAAAGTCCCCGAGGCAATCCCAATAGTGTGGTCTCTGGGGACAAACAACGGCGGTGTGACACCAGGTGAGCATCTAGCTCCACTCATTCCGTAGATAGATATCCCCAGATAAGAAGATGAACCAAACAGGACCCTAGGCCATAATCGGATCCATTGCTTTGGTTTACAGGCATGTCTCCTCAAAAGCCTGGATTCCAAAAACAGCATAAGGGGTTTCCTGAGGCACCCATCAGAAAAAATCTCGCCTACAAAAGGAAACTTGAGAATGGGAGCTATGTCAAAAGCTTAGGAGAATACTTCAGGGTCCCGGTGCCACCGCCCCATTCTGAGGCCCTCATGGACTCAAACACACATTAGGCCCCATCCTCAGGAAAGTCCATTTCAACTCAGCCACTCCGGTTGCTCCCGCAGAGGGATCCGATCTCAACTGTATTGTGGCTAGTAGACAATTGGATTGCGAGGCGGGCTTGCCTGGCATCCATCCTCCAACGGTGCTCTGGAGTCATTCCATATGGGATGTCCTGGAGCTGCCCAACAGATCTCAATTGTCACACAGAAGGAATCATTGAAGGGGGCATCCCACCACTCCCAACGTCGGAAAACCTCCATGGCCTTGAGATTCCGCTCCGTTCATGAAGGGGCAGTCATGCACAGAAACTCCAACCTGAGCCAACGTCTGATCCTCGCCGTGACTTCAGATGCTTGAGATTTTGGTTGCAACTGCAGGGGGTACCAGCCGAACCCTCGGCCTGAAACTCAAGTCTAGTTTGTGTTCTCAGACTTCTGTCCTCACACTCCTGGCCCAGAAGCCCAAAAGATTGGCAATTCCGGACCCACAATGCAGCACTCTGCCTGCCCTCTAGAAAAAATATCTTGCATAATGAGGTGCCAGGGCACCTCAAAGGAGGATAAACCTACACGGCACTCGACTGTACCCAAATTATATAGTCTAACCTGGGCACTAAGGCACTGTCTGACACTACCTGAGCCAGAACCTCCTGACCAACACCCAGGCAGCTGACCGCACACTGAACATATCAGACGCGCCATCGCCGTAAGTCGTTATCTCTTCCCAACTGCGATTTTTCAGGCTTCAGAACCTATACCTTATGTCCAATCACTGCTCACGATTGAAAATGATGCAGAAATCAGAACACCTTCCCCATGGCAAGAGACCTTGTGATTGGCATGTTGTCCAAGGTCCAGTGTAGTTGAAACCAGTTTGGCCCATGAGGCCCCGCCCATGCTCGCGGGCCACATTTGTCACAAACACACATTTGACCCTCAGCCTGATCCCAGTCCTCAAGTAAGGCCGCTCAGTGGCTGGATGAAGAGACAGCTTATTGGGCCTGCCATGCCCCTAGGCCCCAATTTTTAACCATATTTTGGGTTGTCCATTCACTCTTCCCCAGGGCTCTGCTTTGGAATTCCTCTTTTGTTCGGACACCTGAGGTAATAAACCTGAAAGGAGACCTCCCATCCCACAGATTGACGAAAAATAATTGGGACCTCCCCAATCCACAGAAAGGAAGATTCGTCCATGGCCCATAAGGCCTCCCCACATTCCACGGCCATCATTGATATAAAATCCAGAGACAAAAGCCTGAGCAAGTGCCTCAGACTCGCTCTTTCTTCATATCCTGAAGAGTTCATCTCATGGTTTGTAGATTGGGCCTGCCATACCTACGTCCCGAAACATAAGGTGAGTTTGTGTTTTCAGACTTCTGTCCTCAAAGTCCTGGGCCATTCTCCCTCCAGGCTGGGGCCCCTGGAGCCACACATTCGGACTGTGCCTACCTAATCCATGGGAATTCTGCCCATTTCATTGTCCGAAATCTTACAAATTGGGAGAACTCTCCAAAATCCCCGAGGCAATCCCAATAGTGTAGGTCTCCAGGGACAAACAAGGGTGGTCTGACACCAGGTGAGCATCTACCTCCACTCATTCCATAGATGGATAACCCCAGAGAAGAAGATTGAACCAGACAGGATCCTAGGCAATAATTGGATCCATTGCTTTGGTTTACAGGCATGTCTCCTAAAGAGCCTGGTTTTAAAGACCAGCATAAGTGTTTTCCTGAGGCACCCATCAGAACAAATCTCCTCTCCACAAGAAAACTTGTGCATGGGAG
Source organism: Mustela nivalis (assembly GCF_964662115.1). NCBI lineage: Eukaryota > Metazoa > Chordata > Mammalia > Carnivora > Mustelidae > Mustela > Mustela nivalis. Next base: position 59,165 of record NW_028136417.1, read on the forward strand.
CTATGTCAAAGCTTAGGAGAATACTTCAGGGTCCCGGTGCCACCGCCCCATTCCAAGGCCCTCATGGACACAAACACACTTTAGGCCCCATCCTCAGGAAAGTCCATTTCAACTCAGCCACCCCGGTTGCTCCCGCAGAGCCATCCAATCTCAACTGTATTGTTGCTAGGAGATAATTGGAATGAGAGGCGGGCTTCCCTGGCATCCATCCTCGAACGGTGCTCTAGAGTCATTTTATATGGGATGTCCTGGAGCTGCCCAACAGGTCTCAATTGTCCCGCAGAATGAATCCTTGAAGGGGGCATCACACAACTCCCAACGTGGAAAAAGCTCCATGGACTTGAGATTCTGCTCCTTTCATGAAGGGTCAGTCATGCACAGAAACTACAACCTCAGCCAACGTCTGATCCTCGCCGTGACTTCAGATGCTTGAGATATTTTTTCTGATCTGCAGGGGGTACCTACCTTGCACTCGGCCTGAAGCCCAAGTCTAGCTTGTGTTCTCAGACTTCTTTCCTCAAACTCCTGGCCCAGAATTCCTCCATTTTGGCAACTCCTGACCCACAATGCAGCACTATGCCTGCCCTCTAGAAAAAATATCTTGCCTAATGAGGTGCCCAGGCACCTCAAATGAGAATAAACCTGCAGGGCACTCGACTGTACCCAAATTATATAGTCTAACTTGGGCACTAGTGCACTGTCTGACACAACCTGAGCCAGAACCTCCTGACCAACACCCAGGCAGTTGACCGCACACTGAGAATATCAGACGCGCCATCGACTTAGATCGTCATCTCTTCCCAACTGCGAATTTTCAGGCTTCAAAACCTAGACCTTATCTCCAACCACTGCCCATGGTTAAAAATGATGCAGAAATCAAAACACCTTCCCCATGTCAAGAGACCTTGTGATTGGATGTTGTCCAAGGTCCGTGTAGTTGAAACCAGTGTGGCCTATGAGGCCCCGCCCATGCTCGCGTGCCACGTTGGTCACAAACACACACTGTGACCCTCAGCCTGAGCCCAGCCCTCAAGTAAGGCCTCTCAGTGGCTGTATGAAGAGACACCTTATAGTGCCTGCCATGCCACTAGGCCCCAATTTTTAACCATAGTTTGGGTTTCCCTTCACACTTCCCCAGGGCTCTGCTTTGGAATTCCTCTTTTGTTCGGACACCTGAGGTAATAAACCTGAAAGGAGACCTCCCATCCCACAGATTGACGAAAAACAATTGGGATCGGGCCAAATCCACAGAGAGGAAGATTTGTCCATGGCCCATGAGGCCTCCCCACATTCCACGGCCATCGTTGATATAAAATCCAAATTCAAAACCCTAGGAAGTGCCTCAGACTCGCTCTTTCTTCATATCCTGAAGATTTCTTCTCATGATTTGTAGATTGGGCCTGCCATACCTACATCCCCAAACCTAAGCTGAGTTTGTGTTTTCAGACTTCTGTCCTCAAAGTCCTGGGCCACACACCCTCAGTCTGGGGCCCCTGAAGCCACACATTAGGACTGTGCCTACCCAATCCATGGGAATTCTGCCCATTCCATTGTCCAAAATGGTACTAATTAGGAGAACTCTCCAAAGTCCCCGAGGCCATCCCAATAGTGTAGGTCTCCGGGGACAAACAACGGCGGTCTGACTCCAGGTGAGCATCTACCTCCACTCATTCCATAGATGAATATCCCCAGAGAAGAAGAATGAACAAGACAGGACCCTAGGCCATAATCGAATACATTGCTTTGGTTTACAGGCATGTCTCTTCAAAAGTCAGGATTCCAATACCAGCATAATGGGTTTCCTGAGGCACCCATCAGAACAAATCTCCTCTCCACAAGGAAACTTGTGCATGGGAACTATGTCAAAAGCTTAGGAGAATACTTCAGGGTCCCAGTGCCACCGCCCCATTTCAAGGCCCTCATGGACACAAACACACATTAGGGCCCATCCTCAGGAAAGTCCATTTCAACTCAGCCACACCGGTTGCTCCCGCAGAGGGATCCGATCTCAACTGTATTGTGGCTAGTAGACAATTGGATTGCGAGGCGGGCTTCCCTGGCATCCATCCTCCAACGGTGCTCTGGAGTCATTCCATATGTGATGTCCTGGAGCTGCCCAACAGGTCTCAATTGTCACACAGAAGGAATCATTGAAGGGGGCATCCCACCACTCCCACGTCGGAAAACCTCCATGGCCTTGAGATTCCGCTCCGTTCATGAAGGGGCAGTCATGCACAGAAACTCCAACCTGAGACAACGTCTGATCCTCGCCGTGACTTCAGATGCTTGAGATTTTGGTTGCGAATTCAGGGGGTACCAGCCGTGCCCTCGGCCTGAAACTCAAGTCTAGCTTGTGTTCTCAGACTTCTGTCCTCACACTCCTGGCCCAGAAGCCCAAAAGTTTGGCAATTCCGGACCCACAATGCAGCACTCTGCCTGCCCTCTAGAAAAAATATCTTGCCTAATGAGGTGCCCAGGCACCTCAAAGGAGGATAAACCTACACGGCACTCGACTGTACCCAAATTATATAGTCTAAGCTGGGCACTAATGCACTGTCTGACACAACATGAGCCAGAACCTCCTGACCAACACCCAGGCAGCTGGCCGCACACTGAGCATATCAGATGCGCCATCGCCTTAGGTCGTCATCTCTTCCCAACTGCGATTTTTCAGGCTTCAGAACCTATTCCTTATGTCCAATCACTGCTCACGATTGAAAATGATGCAGAAATTAGAACACCTTCCCCATGGCAAGAGACCTTGTGATTGGCATGTTGTCTAAGGTCCAGTGTAGTTGAAACCAGTTTGGCCCATGAGGCCCCGCCCATGCTCGCGGGCCACATTTGTCACAAACACACATTTGACCCTCAGCCTGAGCCCAGTCCTCAAGTAAGGCCGCTCAGTGGCTGGATGAAGAGACAGCTTATTGGGCCTGCCATGCCCCTAGGCCCCAATTTTTAACCATAGTTTGGGTTGTCCCTTCACTCTTACCCAGGGCTCTGCTTTGGAATTCTTCTTTTGTTCGGACACCTGAGGTAATAAACCTGAAAGGAGACCTCCCATCCAACAGATTGACGAAAAATAATTGGGACCTCCCCAATCCACAGAAAGGAAGATTCGTCCATGGCCCATGAGGCCTCCCCACATTCCACGGCCATCGTTGATATAAAATCCAGAGACAAAAGCCTGAGCAAGGGCCTCAGACTCGCTCTTTCTTCATATCCTGAAGAGTTCTTCTCATGGTTTGTAGATTGCGCCTGCCATACCTACGTCCCCAAACATAAGGTGAGTTTGTGTTTTCAGACTCTGTCCTCAAAGTCCTGGGCCACACACCCTCAAGGCCGGGGCCCCTGGAGCCACACATTCGGACTGTGCCTACCCAATCCATGGGAATTCTGCCCATTTCATTGTCCAAAATCTTACAAATTGGGAGAATTCTCCAAAGTCCCGAGGCAATCCCAATAGTGTAGGTCTCCAGGGACAAAGAAGTGTAGTCTGACACCAGGTGAGCATCTACCTCCACTCATTCCATAGACGGATATCCCCAGAGAAGAAGATTGAACCAGACATTGCTTTGGTTTACAGGCATGTCTCCTCAAGAGCCTGGATTCCAAGACCAGCATAAGGGTTTTCCTGAGGCACCCATCAGAACAAATCTCCTCTCCACAAGGAAACTTGTGCATGGGAGCTATGTCAAAAGCTTAGGAGAATGCTTCAGGGTCTCGTTGCCACCGCCCCATTCCAAGGCCCTCATGGACACAAACACACTTTAGGCGCCATCCTCAGGAAAGTCCATTTCAACTCAGCCACCCCGGTTGCTCCCGCAGAGCCATCTGATCTCAACTTTCTTGTTGCTAGGAGACAATTGGAATAAGAGGCGGGCTTCCCTGGCATCTATCCTCAAACCGTGCTCTGGAGTCATTCCATATGGGATGTCCTGGAGCTGCCCAACAGGTCTCAATTGTCCCAAAGAAGGAATCCTTGAAGGGAGCATCACACAACTCCCAACGTGGGAAAAGCTCCATGGCCTTGAGATACCGCTCCTTTCATGAAGGGGCAGTCATGCACAGAAACTACAACCTGAGCCAACGTCTGATCTTCGCCGTGACTTCAGATGGTTGAGATATTGTTTCCGATATGCAGGGTGTACCTACCGTGCCCTCGGCCTGAATCCCAGGTCTAGCTTGTGTTCTCAGACTTCTGTCCTCAAACTCTTGGCCCAGAAGTCCTCCATTTTGGCAATTCCGGACCCACAATGCAGCACTCTGCCTACCATCTAGAAAAAATATCTTGCCTAATGAGGTGCCCAGTCACCTCAAATAAGGATAATCCTACAGGGCACTCGACTGTACCCAAATTATATAGTCTAACTTGGGCACTAGTGCACTGTCTGACACAACCTGAGCCAGAACCTCCGGACCAACACCCAGGCAGTTGACCGCACACTGAGCATATCAGAGGCGCCATCGCCTTAGATCGTCATCTCTTCCCAACTGCGATTTTCAGGCTACAGAACCTAGACCTTATCTCCAACCACTGCCCAGGGTGGAAAATGATGCAGAAATCAAAACACCTTCCCCATGGCAAGAGACCTTGTGATTGGCATGTTGTCCAATGTCCAGTGTAGTTGAAACCAGTGTGGCCTATGAGGCCCCGCCCATGCTCGCGTGCCACGTTGGTCACAAACACACACTGTGACCCTCAGCCTGAGCCCAGCCCTCAAGTAAGGCCTCTCAGTGGCTGGATGAAGAGACAGCTTATTGTGCCTGCCATGCCCCTAGGCTCCAATTTTTAACCATAGTTTGGGTTTTCCCTTCACTCTTCCCCAGGGCTCTGCTTTGGAATTCCTCTTTTGTTCGGACACCTGAGGTAATAAACCTGAAAGGAGACCTCCCATCCCACAGATTGACGAAAAACAATTGGGATCGGGCCAAATCCACAGAGAGGAAGATTCGTCCATGGCCCATGAGGCCTCCCCACATTCCACGGCCATCGTTGATATAAAATCCAAATGCAAAAGCCTGAGCAAGTGCCTCAGACTCGCTATTTCTTCATATCCTGAAGATTTCTTCTCATGATTTGTAGATTGGGCCTGCCATACCTACATCCCCAAACCTAAGCTGAGTTTGTGTTTTCAAACATCTGTCCTCAAAGTCCTGGGCCACACACCCTCAGTCTGGGGCCCCTAAAGCCACACATTAGTACTGTGCCTACCCAATCCATGGGAATTCTGCCCATTCCATTGTCCAAAATGGTACTAATTAGTAGAACTCTCCAAAGTCCCCGAGGCCATCCCAATAGTGTAGGTCTCCGGGGACAAACAACGGCGGTCTGACTCCAGGTGAGAATCTACCTCCACTCATTCCATAGATGAATATCCCCAGAGAAGAAGAATGAACAAGACAGGACCCTAGGCCATAATCGAATACATTGCTTTGGTTTACAGGCATGTCTCTTCAAAAGTCTGGATTCCAATACCAGCATAATGGGTTTCCGGAGGCACCCATCAGAACAAATCTCCTCTCCACAAGGAAACTTGTGCATGGGAGCTATGTCAAAAGCTTAGGAGAATACTTCAGGGTCCCAGTGCCACCGCCCCATTTCAAGGCCCTCATGGACACAAACACACATTAGGTCCCATCCTCAGGAAAGTCCATTTGAACTCAGCCACACAGGTTGCTCCGCAGAGGGATCCGATCTCAACTCTATTGTGGCTAGTAGACAATTGGATTGCGAGGCGGTCTTCCCTGGCATCCATCCTCCAAATTGCTCTGGAGTCATTCCATATGGGATGTCTTGGAGCTGCCCAACAGGTCTCTATTGTCACACAAAAGGAATAATTGAAAGGGGGATCCCACCACTCCCACGTCGGAAAACCTCCATGGCCTTGAGATTCCGCTCCGTTCATGAAGGGGCAGTCATGCAAAGAAACTCCAACCTGAGCCAACGTCTGATCCTCGCCGTGACTTCAGATGCTTGAGATTTTGGTTGCGAATGCAGGGGGTACCAGCTGTGCCTTCGGCCTGAAACTCAAGTCTAGCTTGTGTTCTCAGACTTCTGTCCTCACACTCCTGGCCCAGAAACCCAAAAGTTTGGCAATTCCGGACCCACAATGCAGCACACTGCCTGCCCTCTAGAAAAAATATCTTGCCTAATGAGGTGCCCAGGCACCTCAAATGAGGATAAACCTACACGGCACTCGAAGGTACCCAAATTATATAGTCTAACCTGGGCACTAATGCACTGTCTGACACAACCTGAATCAGAAACTCCTGACCAACACCCAGGCAGCTGACAGCACACTGAGCATATCAGACGCACCATCGCCTTAGATCGACATCTCTTCCCAATTGCGATTTTTCAGGCTTCAGAACCTATACCTTTTGTCCAATCACTGCTCACGATTGAAAATGATGCAGAAATCAGAAACCTTACCCATGGCAAGAGACCTTGTGATTGGCATGTTGTCCAAGGTCCAGTGTAGTTGAAACCAGTTTGGCCTAATGAGGTTCCCAGGCACCTTCAATGAGAATAAACCTCCACAGCTCGACTTTACCCATATTATATAGTCTAAATGGGGCACCAATGCACTATCGGACACAACCTGAGCCCGGACCTCCTGACCAACACCCGGAAAGCAGACCGCACACTGAGCACATAAGACCCGCGATGGCCTTAGGTCATCATCTCTTCCCCTGCCCAGGGGTGAGTGTGATGCAGAAATCAGAAAACCTCCTTATCCATGGTAAGAAACCTTGTGGTTGGCACGTTGTCCAACGTTCAGTGTATGAGAAACCAGCATTCACCCTGAGGTCCCGCCCATTCTTAAGTGCGACAAGGGCATAAACACGCATTGTGACCCTCAGCATGAGTCCTGTCCTCTAGTAAGTCCTCTCAGTGACTGGACCATTAGATGTCATAATGGGCTTGATATGTCCCTAGGCCCCAATTTTTAACCAGATTTCTGATTGTCCAGTCAACCCCTCCCAGGGCTCTACTCTGGAATCCCTCATTTGGTGGGACACCTGAGGTTAAAAAGAAAACAGCATCAAAAAAAAAAAAAAAGCGGACTTCTTCCATCCCACAGAGTGACCCCAAACCCTTTGGACTGGGTCAAAGCACCAGGGAGTAAGACTCGTCCATTTCCCATGAAGTCACCCAGAAATTTCACGACCATGAGTGACACGATATCCAGAGACAAAAACTTGAGCAAGAGCTTCACACTCGCGCTTTACTCAAATCCCGAAAAGTTCTACTCATGGTCTGTAGATAAGTCCTGCCACACCTATGACCTGAAACATAAGCCACGTTTGTGTTTTCAGACAACTGTCCAAACAGCCCTGGCCTACACAACCTACAGGCTCAGGCCCCTGGAGCCAAACCTGAGGACTGTACTTGCCCTCTCCAAGGGAATTGTGTGTGCCCATTCCAATGGCCACATCCCTTCTAATAGGATAAACCTCCAAAGTCCCTGATCCATCTCATTAGTGGTGGCTTCCCAGTTAAAACAGGGGCAATCTGAGCCCATCTGACACCTACCTGTACTCAGACCCATAGACAGATGTCCCCAGAGGGAAAAAAGGGAAGAACAGGCCCCTAGGCACTAATCAGATCCATTGCTTTGGTTTCCAGGCATCTCTCCTCAGAGGCCTGGATTTCAAAACCAGCATATGGCTGTTTCTTGACTCACACATCAGAAAACATCTCATCTACCCATGGGAAACTTGCACGTTGGAGCTGTGTCAAAGCCTCTGTTTAGGAGAACCCTTCAGGGCCCCAGTGCCACCGCTTCATTCCAAGGTCTCCATAGACACAAAAGCACATTAGGACCCATCCAAAGGACAGTCCATTTCAACTAAGCCTCCTCGGTTGCTCCCCCAGATCCAGCAGATCTAAACTGTCTTGTTTCTAGGAGACAATTGGAAGCGAGGTGGGCTACCCAGCCATGTATCCTTAGAACCCTGCTCAGAATCATTGGCCTGGAGCCAAACAACAGGTCTGAATTGTCCTGCAGAATACACTTTGCAGTTTGGAGCTTCTCACAAATCCCATCGTGGGAAAACCCCCATGGCATCGGGATGCCCTCCACTTCGTGAAGGGGCCATCAGGGACAGAAACACCAACTTGAGCGAAGTTCTGATCCTCGCCCTGACTTCAGATGCACGAGATCTCGATTCAGGTCTGTAGATTGTGCCATCGCTGATACATAATCCAGAGACAAAAACCTGAGCAAGCGCCTCAGACTCGCACTTTCTTCATATCCTGAAGAGTTCTTCTCATGGTCTGTAGATCGGGCCTGCCATACCTACGTCCCCAACCTAAGCTCAGTTTGTGTTTTCAGACTTCTGTCCTCAAAGTCCTGGGCCACACACCCTTCAAGCTGGGGCCCCTGGAGCCACACATGAGGACTGTGCCTACCAATCCATGGGAATCTGCCCATTCCATTGTCCAAAATGGTACTAATTAGGAGAAACCTCCAAAGTCCCTGAGGCCATCACAATAGTGTCGGTCGCTCAGAACATACAAGGGCTGTCTGACACCAGCTGATAATCTACCTCCACTCATACAATAAATGGATGTCCCCAGAGGAGAAGATTGAACCAGACAGGACCCTAGGCCATAATAGGATCCATTGCCTTGGTTTACAGGCATGTCTCCTCAAAAGCCTGATTCCAATACGAGCATAGGGGTTTTGCTGAGGCACCCATCAGAACTCATCTCGTCTCCACAAGGAAACCTGTGCATGGGAGCTATGTCCAAAGCATAGGAGAGTACTTCAGGGTCCCGGTCCCACCGCCCCATTTAGGCCCTCATGGACACAAAAACACATTAGGACCCATCCTCAGGAAAGTCCATTTCAACTCAGCCACCCCGGTTGTTCCGGCAGAGCCATCAGATCTAAACTGTCTTGTTGCTAGGAGACAATTGGAATGCGAGGCGGGCTTCCCAGGCATCCATCCTCGAACGGTGCTCTGGAGTCATTCCATATGGGATGTCCTGGAGCTGTCCAACAGGTCTCAATTGTCCCACAGAAGGAATCCTTGAAGGGGGCATCCCACAACTCCCAACGTGGGAAAACCTCAATGGCCTCGAGATTCCACTCCCTTCATGAAGCGGCCGTCATGCACGGAAACTCCAACCTGAGCCAACGTCTGATCCTCGCCCTGAGTTCAGATGCATGAGTATTGGTTCAGATCTGCAGGGGGTACCTGCCGTGCCCTCGCCCTGAAACCCAAGTCTAGCTTGTCTTCTCAGACTTCCGTCCTCACACTCCTGGCCCAGAAGCCCTCAAGTTTGGCAATTCCGGACCCACAATGCAGCACACTGCCTGCCCTCTAGAAAAAAATTATTGCCTCATGAGCTGCCCAGGCACCTTCTATGAGGATAAAACTCCACAGCACTCGACTTTACCCAAATTATATAGTCTAACCTGGGCACTAATGCACTGTCGGACACAACCTGAGCCCGGACCTCCTGACCAACACCCGGAAAGCAGACCGCACACTGAGCACATAAAACCCGCCATGGCCTTAGGCCATCATCTCTTCCCTACCTCAGTTTTCAGGCCTCAGAACCGAGATATTATCTCCAATCACTGCCCAGGGGTGAGTGTGATGCAGAAATCAGAACACCTCCTTACCCATGGTAAGAAAGCTTGTGGTTGGCACGTTGTCCAACGTTCAGTGTAGGAGAAACCAGCATTCACCCTGAGGTCCCGCCCATTCTTGAGTGCGACAAGGGCATAAACACGCTTTGTGACCCTCAGCATGAGTCCTGTCCTCTAGTAAGTCCTCTCAGTGACTGGAACATTAGATGTCATAATGGGCTTGATATGTCCCTAGGCCCCAATTTTTAACCAGATTTCTGATTGTCCAGTCACCCCCCCCCCAGGGCTCTACTAAGGAATCCCTCATTTGGTGGGACACCTAAGGTTAAAAAGAAAACAACATCAAAAAAAAAATGAAACGGACTTCTACATCCCACAGAGTGACCCCAATCGCTTTGGACTGGGCCAAACCAACAGGGAGTAAGACTCGTCCATTTCCCATGAAGTCACCCAGAAATTCCACGACCATGAGTGACACAATATCCAGAGACAAAAACTTGAGCAAGAGCCTCACACTCGCCCTTTTCTCAAATCCCGAAATGTTCTCCTCATGGTCTGTAGATAAGTCCTGCCATACCTATGACCTGAAACATAAGCCAAGTTTGTGTTTTCAGACAACTGTCCAAACAGCCCTGGCCTACACAACCTACAAGCTCAGGCCCCTGAAGCCAAACCTGAGGACTGTACTTGCCCTCTCCAAGGGAATTGTGTGTGCCCATTCCAATGGCCACATCCCTTCTAATAGGATAAACCTCCAAAGTCCCTGATCCATCTCATTAGTGGTGGCTTCCCAGGTAAAACAGGGGCAATCTTAGCCCATGTGAGCACCTACCTGTACTCAAACCCATAGACAGATGTCCCCAGAGGTATAAAGGAAAGAACAGGTCCCTACGCACTAATCAGATCCATTTCTTGGTTTCCAGGCATCTCTCCTCAGAGGCCTGGATTTCAAAACCAGCATATGGCTCTTTCTTGACTCACCCATCACAAAACATCTCATCTACCCATGGGAAACTTGTATGTTGGATCTGTGTCAAAGCCTCTGTTAATGAGAACCCTTCAGGGCCACAGTGCCACCGCTTCATTCCAAGGTCTCCATCGACACAAAAGCACATTAGGACCCATCCATAGGAGAGTCCATTTCAACTCATCCTCCTCGGTTGCTCCCCCAGATCCAGCAGATCTATCCTGTCTTGTGTCTAGGTGACAATTGGAATGCGAGGTGGGCTACCCAGCCATTCATCCTTAGAACCCGGCTCAGCATCATTGGCCTGGAGCCAAACAACAGGTCTCAATTGTCCTGCAGAAGACACTTTGCAGTTTGGAGCTTCTCACAAATCCCATCGTGGGAAAACCCCCATGGCATCGGGATGCCCTCCACTTCGTGAAGGGGCCATCAGGGACAGAAACACCAACTTGAGCGAAGTTCTGATCCTTGCCCTGACTTCAGATGCACGAGATCTCGATTCAGGTCTGTAGATTGTGCCATCGCTGATACAAAATCCAGAGAAAAAAACCTGAGCAAGCCCCTCAGACTCGCACTTTCTTCATAGCCTGAAGAGTTCTTCTCATGGTCTGTAGATCGGGCCTGCCATACCTACGTCCCCAACCTAAGCTGAGTTTGTGTTTTCAGACTTTTGTCCTCAAAGTCCTGGGCCACACTCCCTCCAGGCTGGGGCGCCTGGAGCCACACATTAGGACTGTGCCTACCAATCCATGGGAATTCTGCCCATTCCATTGTCCAAAATCGTACAAATTATGAGAAACCTCCAAAGTCCCTGAGGCCATCCCAATAGTGTTAGTCGCCCGGAACAAACAAGGGCTGTCTGACACCAGCTGATAATCTACCTCCACTCATACAATAAATGGATGTCCCCTGAGGAGAAGATTGAACCACACAGGGCCCTAGGCCATAATAGGATCCATTGCCTTGGTTTACAGGCATGTCTCCTCAAAAGCCTGATTCCAATACGAGCATAGGGGTTTTGCTGAGGCACCCAGCAGAACTCATCTCATCTCCAGAAGGAAACCTGTGCATGGGAACCATGTCCAAAGCATAGGAGAGTACTTCATGGTCCCGGTGCCACCGCCCCATTCCAAGGCCCTCAGGGACACAAAAACACATTAGGACCCAAACTCAGGAAAGTCCATTTCAACTCAGCCACCCCGGTTGTTCCCGCAGAGCCATCAGATCTAAACTGTCTTGTTGCTAGGAGACAATTGGAATGCGAGGTGGGCATCCCAGGCATCCATCCTCGAATGCTGCTCTGGAGTCATTCCATATGGGATGTCCTGGAGTTGTCGAACAGGTCTCAATTGTCCCGCAGAAGGAATCCTTGAAGGGGGCATCCCACAACTCCCAACGTGGGAAAAGCTCAATGGCCTCGAGATTCCGCTCCCTTCATGAAGCGGCCGTCATGCACGGAAACTCCAACCTGAGCCAACGTCTGATCCTCGCCTTGACTTCTGATGCATGAGTATTGGTTCAGATCTGCAGTGGGTACCTGCCGTGCCCTCGCCCTGAAACCCAAGTCTAGCTTGTTTTCTCAGACTTCCGTCATCACACTCCTGGCCCCGAAGCCCTCAACTTTGGCAATTCCGGACCAAATGCAGCACTCTGCTTGCCCTCTAGAAAAAAATTATTGCCTCATGAGCTGCCCAGGCACCTTCAATGAGGATAAACCTCCACAGCACTCGACTTCACCCAAATTATATAGTCTAACCTGGGCACTAATGCACTGTGTTACACAACCTGAGCCCGGACCTCCTGACCAACACCCGGAAAGCAGACCGCACACTGAGCACATAAGACCCGCGATGGCCTTAGGTCATCATCTCTTCCCTACCTCAGTTTTCAGGCCTCAGAACCGAGACATTATCTCCAATCACTGCCCAGGGGTGAGTGTGATGCAGAAATCAGAACACCTTCTTACCCATGGTAAGAAACCTTGTGGTTGGACGTCATCCAACGTTCAGTGTAGGAGAAACCAGCATTCACCCAGCGGCCCCGCCCATTCTTGAGTGAGACAAGGGCATAAACACGCATTGTGACCCTCAGCATGAGTCCTGTCCTTTAGTAAGTCCTCTCAGTGGCTGGACCATTAGATGTCATAATGGGCTTGATATGTCCCTAGGCCCTAATTTTTAACCAGATTTCTGATAGTCCAGTCACCCCCCCCAGGGCTCTATACTGGAATACCACATTTGGATGGACACCTGAGGTTAAAAGGAAAACAACATAAAAAAAAAAAAAACGGACTTCTTTCATCCAACAGAGTGATCCCAAACGCTTTAGACTGGTCCAAACCACCAGGGAGTAAGACTCGTCCATTTCCTATGAAGTCACCCAGAAATTTCACGAACATGAGTGACACGATATCCGGAGACAAAAACTTGAGCAAGAGCCTCACACTCGCCCTTTTCTCAAATCCCGAAATGTCCTCCTCATGGTCTGTAGATAAGTCCTGCCATACGTATGACCAGAAACATAAGCCAAGTTTGTGTTTTCAGACAACTGTGCAAACAGCCCTGGCCTACACAACCTACAGTCTCAGGCCCCTGGAACCAAACCTGAGGACTGTACTTGCCCTCTCCAAGGGAATTTTGTGTGCCCATTCCAATGGCCACATCCCTTCTAATAGGATAAACCTCCAAAGTCCCTGATCCATCTCATTAGTGGTGGCTTCCCAGGTAAAACAGGGGCAATCAGAGGCCATCTGAGCACCTACCTGTTCTCAGACCCATAGACAGATGTCCCCAGAGGTAAAAAGGAAAGAACAGGCCCCTAGGCACTAATCAGATCCATTGCTTTGGTTTCCAGGCATCTCTACTCAGAGGCCTGGATTTCAAAACCAGCATATGGCTGTTTCTTGACTCACCCATCAGAAAACATCTCATCTACCCATGGGAAACTTGCACGTTGGAGCTGTGTCAAAGCCTCTGTTTAGGAGAACCCTTCAGGGCCCCAGTGCCACCGCTTCATTCCAAGGTCTCCATAGACACAAAAGCACATTAGGACCCATCCATAGGAGATTCCATTTCAACTCAGCCTCCTCGGTTGCTCCCCCCTCATCCAGCAGATCTAACCTTTCTTGTTGCTTGGAGACAATTGGAATGCGAGGTGGGCTACCCAGCCATCCATCCTTTGAACCCTGCTCAGAATCATTGGCCTGGAGCCAAACAACAGGTCTCAATTGTCCTGCAGAAGACACTTTGCAGTTTGGAGCTTCTCACAAATCCCATCTTGGGAAAACCCCCATGGCCTCGTGATGCCGCCCCTTCGTGAAGGGGCCATCAGGGACAGAAACACCAACTTGAGCGATCGTCTGTGCGTCGCCCTGACTTCAGATGCACGAGATCTCGATTCAGGTCTGTAGATTGTGCCATCGCTGATACAAAATCCAGAGACAACAACCTGAGCAAGCGCCTCAGTCTCGCACTTTCTTCATATCCTGAAGAGTTCTTCTCATGGTTTGTAGATCGGGCCTGCCATACCTACATCCCCAAACCTAAGCTGAGTTTGTGTTTTCAGACTTCTGTCCTCAAAGTCCAGGGCCACACACCGTCCAGGCTGGGGCCTCTGGAGCCACACATTAGGACTGTGCCTACCAATTCATGGGAATTCTGCCCATTCCATTGTCCAAAATCGTACAAATTAGGAGAAACCTCCAAAGTCCCTGAGGCCATCCCAATCGTGTAGGTCGCCCGGAACAAACAAGGGCTGTCTGTCACCAGCTGATAATCTACCTCCACTCATACAATAAATGGATGTCCCCAGAGGAGAAGATTGAACCAGACAGGACCCTAGGCCATAATAGGATCCATTGCCTTGGTTTACAGGCATGTCTCCTCAAAAGCCTGATTCCAATACGAGCATAGGGGTTTTGCTGAGGCACCCATCAGAACTCAACCGTCTCCACAAGGAAACCTGTGAATGGGAGCCATGTCCAAAGCATAGGAGAGTACTTCAGGGTCCCGGTGCCACCGCCCCATTCCAAGGCCCTCAGGGACACAAAAACACATTAGGACCCATCCTCAGGAAAGTCCATTTCAACTCAGCCAGCCCGGTTGCTCCCGCAGAGCCATCAGATCTAAACTGTCTTGTTGCTAGGAGACAATTGGAATGCGAGGCGGGCTTCCCAGGCATCCATCCTCGAATAGTGCTCTGGAGTCATTCCATATGGGATGTCCTGGAGCTGTCCAACAGGTCTCAATTGTCCCGCAGAAGGAATCCTTGAAGGGGGCATCCCACTACTCCCAACGTGGGAAAAGCTCAATGGCCTCGAGATTCTGCTCCCTTCATGAAGCGGCCGTCATGCACGGAAACTCCAACCTGCGCCAACGTCTGATCCTCGCCCTGAATTCAGATGCATGAGTATTGGTTCAGATCTGCAGGGGGTACCTGCCGTGCCCTCGCCTGAAACCCAAGTCTAGCTTGTCTTCTCAGACTTCCGTCCTCACACTCCTGGCCCCGAAGTCCTCATGTTTCGCAATTCCGGACACACAATGCAGCACTCTGCCTGCCCTCCAGAAAAAGATTATTGCCTCATGGCCTGCCCAGGCAACTTAAATGAGGGTAAACCTACGCAGCACTCGACTTCACCCAAATTATATAGTCTAACCTGGGCACTAATGCACTGTCGGACACAACCTGAGCCCGGACCTCCTGACCAACACCCGGAAAGCAGACCGCACACTGAGCACATAAAACCTGCCATGGCCTTAGGTCATCATCTCTTCCCTACCTCAGTTTTCAGGCCTCAGAACCGAGACATTATCTCCAATCACTGCCCAGGGGTGAGTGTGATGCAGAAATCAGAACACCTCCTTAACCATGGTAAGAAACCTTGTGGTTGGCACGTCGACCAACGTTCAGTGTAGGAGAAACCAATATTCACCCTGAGGCCCCGCCCATTCTTGAGTGCGACAAGGGCATAAACAGGCATTGTGACCCTCAGCATGAGTCCTGTCCTCTAGTAAGTCCGCTCAGGGACTGGACCATTAGTTGTCATAATGGGCTTGATATGTCCCTAGGCCCCAATTTTTAACCAGATTTCTGATTGTCCAGTCACCCCCCCCAGGGCTCTATTCTGGAATCCCTCATTTGGTTGGACACCTGAGGTTAAAAGGAAAACAACGTCAAATAAAAAAAAAAAAACCGGACTTCTTTCATCCCACAGAGTGATCCCAAACGCTTTGGACTGGTCCAAACCACCGGGGAGTAAGACTCGTCCATTTCCCATGAAGTCACCCAGAAATTTCACGAACATGAGTGACACGATATCCGGAGACAAAAACTTGAGCAAGAGCCTCACACTCGCCCTTTTCTTAAATCCCGAAATGTCCTCCTCATGGTCTGTAGATAAGTCCTGCCATACGTATGACCAGAAACATAAGCCAAGTTTGTGTTTTCAGACAACTGTGCAAACAGCCCTGGCCTACACAACCTACAGGCTCAGGCCCCTGGAGCCAAACCTGAGGACTGTACTTGCCCTCTCCAAGGGAATTGTGTGTGCCCATTCCAATGGCCACATCCCTTCTAATAGGATAAACCTCCAAAGTCCCTGATCCATCTCATTAGTGGTGGCTTCCCAGGTAAAACAGGGGCAATCAGAGCCCATCTGAGCACCTACCTGTACTCAGACCCATACACAGATGTCCCCAGAGGTAAAAAGGAAAGAACAGGCCCCTAGGCACTAATCAGATCCATTGCTTTGGTTTCCAGGCATCTCTACTCAGAGGCCTGGATTTCAAAACCAGCATATGGCTGTTTCTTGACTCACCCATCAGAAAACATCTCATCTACCCATGGGAAACTTGCACGTTGGAGCTGTGTCAAAGCCTCTGTTTAGGAGAACCCTTCAGGGCCCCAGTGCCACCGCTTCATTCCAAGGTCTCCATAGACCCAAAAGCACATTAGGACCCATCCATAGGAGATTCCATTTCAACTCAGCCTCCTCGGTTGCTCCCCCAGATCCAGCAGATCTAACCTGTCTTGTTTCTAGGAGACAATTGGAATGCGAGGTGGGCTACCAAGCCATGCATCCTTAGAACCCTGCTCAGAATCATTGGCCTGGAGCCAAACAACAGGTCTGAATTGTCCTGCAGAAGATACTTTGCAGTTTGGAGCTTCTCACAAATCCCATCTTGGGAAAACCCCCATGGCCTCGTGATGCCGCCCCTTCGTGAAGGTGCTTCAGGGACAGAAACACCAACTTCAGCGATCGTCTGTGCCTCGCCCTGACTTCAGATGCACGAGATCTCGATTCAGGTCTGTAGATTGTGCCATCGCTGATACAAAATCCAGAGACAAAAACCTGAGCAAGCGCCTCAGACTCGCACTTTCTTTATATCCTGAAGAGTTCTTCTCATGGTTTGTAGATCGGGCCTGCCATACCTACATCCCCAAACCTAAGCTGAGTTTGTGTTTTCAGACTTCTGTCCTCAAAGTCCAGGGCCACACACCGTCCAGGCTGGGGCCCCTGGAACCACACATTAGGACTGTGCCTACCAATTCATGGGAATTCTGCCCATTCCATTGTCCAAAATCGTACAAATTAGGAGAAACCTCCAAAGTCCCTGAGGCCATCCCAATCGTGTAGGTCGCCCTGAACAAACAAGGGCTGTCTGACACCAGCTGATAATCTACCTCCACTCATACAATAAATGGATGTCCCCAGAGGAGAAGATTGAACCAGACAGGACCCTAGGCCATAATAGGATCCATTGCCTTGGTTTACAGGCATGTCTCCTCAAAAGCCTGATGCCAATACGAGCATAGGGGTTTTGCTGAGGCACCCAGCAGAACTCATCTCGTCTCCACAAGGAAACCTGTGAATGGGAGCCATGTCCAAAGCATAGGAGAGTACTTCAGGGTCCCGGTGCCACCGCCCCATTCCAAGGCCCTCAGGGACACAAAAACACATTAGGACCCATCCTCAGAAAAGTCCATTTCAACTCAGCCACCCTGGTTGCTCCCGCAGAGCCATCAGATCTAAACTGTCTTGTTGCTAGGAGACAATTGGAATGTGAGGCGGGCTTCCCAGGCATCCATCCTCGAATGGTGCTCTGGAGTCATTCCATATGGGATGTCCTGGAGCTGTCCAACAGGTCTTAATTGTCCCGCAGAAGGAATCCTTGAAGGGGGCATCCCACAACTCCCAACGTGGGAAAACCTCAATGGCCTCGAGATTCCACTCCCTTCATGAAGCGGCCGTCATGCACGGAAACTCCAACCTGAGCCAACGTCTGATCCTCGCCCTGAATTCAGATGCATGAGTATTGGTTCAGATCTGCAGGGGGTACCTGCCGTGCCCTCACCCTGAAACCTAACTCTAGCTTGTCTTCTCAGACTTCTGTCCTCACATTCCTGGCCCCGAAGCCCTCAAGTTTGGCAATTCCGGACCCACAATGCAGCACTCTGCTTACCCTCTAGAAAAAAATTATTGCCTCATGAGCTGCCCAGGCACATTCAATGAGGATAAACCTCCACAGCACTCGACTTCACCCAAATTATATAGTCTAACCTGGGCACTAATGCACTGTCGGACAAAACCTGAGCCCGGACCTCCTGACCAACACCCGGAAAGCAGACCGCACACTGAGCACATAAAACCTGCCATGGCCTTAGGTCATCATCTCTTCCCTACCTCAGTTTTCAGGCCTCAGAACCGAGACATTATCTCCAATCACTGCCCAGGGGTGAGTGTGATGCAGAAATCAGAACACCTCCTTAACCATGGTAAGAAACCTTGTGGTTGGCACGTCGTCCAACGTTCATTGTAGGAGAAACCAATATTCACCCTGAGGCCCCGCCCATTCTTGAGTGCGACAAGGGCATAAACAGGCATTGTGACCCTCAGCATGAGTCCTGTCCTCTAGTAAGTCCGCTCAGGGACTGGACCATTAGTTGTCATAATGGGCTTGATATGTCCCTAGGCCCCAATTTTTAACCAGATTTCTGATTGTCCAGTCACCCCCCCCAGGGCTCTATTCTGGAATCCCTCATTTGGTTGGACACCTGAGGTTAAAAGGAAAACAACATCAAATAAAAAAAAAAAAAACCGGACTTCTTTCATCCCACAGAGTGATCCCAAACGCTTTGGACTGGTCCAAACCACCGGGGAGTAAGACTCGTCCATTTCCCATGAAGTCACCCAGAAATTTCACGAACATGAGTGACACGATATCCGGAGACAAAAACTTGAGCAAGAGCCTCACACTCGCCCTTTTCTTAAATCCCGAAATGTCCTCCTCATGGTCTGTAGATAAGTCCTGCCATACGTATGACCAGAAACATAAGCCAAGTTTGTGTTTTCAGACAACTGTGCAAACAGCCCTGGCCTACACAACCTACAGGCTCAGGCCCCTGGAGCCAAACCTGAGGACTGTACTTGCCCTCTCCAAGGGAATTTTGTGTGCCCATTCCAATGGCCACATCCCTTCTAATAGGATAAACCTCCAAAGTCCCTGATCCATCTCATTAGTGGTGGCTTCCCAGGTAAAACAGGGGCAATCAGAGCCCATCTGAGCACCTACCTGTACTCAGACCCATACACAGATGTCCCCAGAGGTAAAAAGGAAAGAACAGGCCCCTAGGCACTAATCAGATCCATTGCTTTGGTTTCCAGGCATCTCTACTCAGAGGCCTGGATTTCAAAACCAGCATATGGCTGTTTCTTGACTCACCCATCAGAAAACATCTCATCTACCCATGGGAAACTTGCACGTTGGAGCTGTGTCAAAGCCTCTGTTTAGGAGAACCCTTCAGGGCCCCAGTGCCACCGCTTCATTCCAAGGTCTCCATAGACCCAAAAGCACATTAGGACCCATCCATAGGAGATTCCATTTCAACTCAGCCTCCTCGGTTGCTCCCCCAGATCCAGCAGATCTAACCTGTCTTGTTTCTAGGAGACAAATGGAATGCGAGGTGGGCTACCAAGCCATGCATCCTTAGAACCCTGCTCAGAATCATTGGCCTGGAGCCAAACAACAGGTCTGAATTGTCCTGCAGAAGATACTTTGCAGTTTGGAGCTTCTCACAAATCCCATCTTGGGAAAACCCCCATGGCCTCGTGATGCCGCCCCTTCGTGAAGGTGCTTCAGGGACAGAAACACCAACTTCAGCGATCGTCTGTGCCTCGCCCTGACTTCAGATGCACGAGATCTCGATTCAGGTCTGTAGATTGTGCCATCTCTGATACAAAATCCAGAGACAAAAACCTGAGCAAGCGCCTCAGACTCGCACTTTCTTTATATCCTGAAGAGTTCTTCTCATGGTTTGTAGATCGGGCCTGCCATACCTACATCCCCAAACCTAAGCTGAGTTTGTGTTTTCAGACTTCTGTCCTCAAAGTCCAGGGCCACACACCGTCCAGGCTGGGGCCCCTGGAACCACACATTAGGACTGTGCCTACCAATTCATGGGAATTCTGCCCATTCCATTGTCCAAAATCGTACAAATTAGGAGAAACCTCCAAAGTCCCTGAGGCCATCCCAATCGTGTAGGTCGCCCTGAACAAACAAGGGCTGTCTGACACCAGCTGATAATCTACCTCCACTCATACAATAAATGGATGTCCCCAGAGGAGAAGATTGAACCAGACAGGACCCTAGGCCATAATAGGATCCATTGCCTTGGTTTACAGGCATGTCTCCTCAAAAGCCTGATGCCAATACGAGCATAGGGGTTTTGCTGAGGCACCCAGCAGAACTCATCTCGTCTCCACAAGGAAACCTGTGAATGGGAGCCATGTCCAAAGCATAGGAGAGTACTTCAGGGTCCCGGTGCCACCGCCCCATTCCAAGGCCCTCAGGGACACAAAAACACATTAGGACCCATCCTCAGAAAAGTCCATTTCAACTCAGCCACCCCGGTTGCTCCCGCAGAGCCATCAGATCTAAACTGTCTTGTTGCTAGGAGACAATTGGAATGTGAGGCGGGCTTCCCAGGCATCCATCCTCGAATGGTGCTCTGGAGTCATTCCATATGGGATGTCCTGGAGCTGTCCAACAGGTCTCAATTGTCCCGCAGAAGGAATCCTTGAAGGGGGCATCCCACAACTCCCAACGTGGGAAAACCTCAATGGCCTCGAGATTCCACTCCCTTCATGAAGCGGCCGTCATGCACGGAAACTCCAACCTGAGCCAACGTCTGATCCTCGCCCTGAATTCAGATGCATGAGTATTGGTTCAGATCTGCAGGGGGTACCTGCCGTGCCCTCACCCTGAAACCCAACTCTAGCTTGTCTTCTCAGACTTCTGTCCTCACACTCCTGGCCCCGAAGCCCTCAAGTTTGGCAATTCCGGACCCACAATGCAGCACTCTGCTTGCCCTCTAGAAAAAAATTATTGCCTCATGAGCTGCCCAGGCACATTCAATGAGGATAAACCTCCACAGCACTCGACTTCACCCAAATTATATAGTCTAACCTGGGCACTAATGCACTGTCGGACAAAACCTGAGCCCGGACCTCCTGACCAACACCCGGAAAGCAGACCGCACACTGAGCACATAAGACCCGCCATGGCCTTAGGTCATCATCTCTTCCCTACCTCAGTTTTCAGGCCTCTGAACCGAGACATTATCTCCAATCACTGCCCAGGGGTGAGTGTGATGCAGAAATCAGAACAACTCCTTACCCATGGTAAGAAACCTTGTGGTTGGCACGTCGTCTAACGTTCAGTGTAGGAGAAACCAGCATTCACCCTGAGGCCCCGCCCATTCTTGAGTGCGACAAGGGTATAAACACGCATTGTGACCCTCAGCATGAGTCCTGTCCTCTAGTAAGTCCTCTCAGTGGCTGGACCATTAGATGTCATAATGGGCTTGACAGGTCCCTCGGCCCCAATTTTTAACCAGATTCCTGATTGTCCAGCCACCCCCCCCAGGCCTCTACTCTGGAATCCCTCATTTGGTGGGACACCTGAGGTTAAAAAGAAAACAACATAAAAAAAAAACCGACTTCTTCCATCCCACAGAGTGACCCCAAACGCTTTGGACTGGGCCAAACCACCAGGGAGTAAGGCTCGTCCATTTCCCATGTAGTCACCCAGAATTTCCACGACCATGAGTGACACGATATCCAGAGACAAAAACTTGAGCAGCAGCCTCACACTCGCCCTTTTCTCAAATCCCGAAAAGTTCTCCTCATGGTCTGTAGATAAGTCCTGCCATACCTATGACTTGAAACATAAGCCAAGTTTGTGTTTTCAGACAACTGTCCAAACAGCCCTGGCCTACACAACCTACAGGCTCAGGCCCCTGGAGCCAAACCTGAGGACTGTACTTGCCCTCTCCAAGGGAATTTTGTGTGCCCATTCCAATGGCCACATCCCTTCTAATAGGATAAACCTCCAAAGTCCCTGATCCATCTCATTAGTGGTGGCTTCCCAGGTAAAACACGGGCAATCTGAGCCCATCTGAGCACCTACCTGTACTCAGACCCATAGACAGATGTCCCCAGAGGTAAAAAGGAAAGAACAGGCCCCTAGGCACTAATCATATCCATTGCTTTGGGTCCAGGCATCTCTCCTCAGAGGCCTGGATTTCAAAACCAGCAATGGCTGTTTCTTGACTCACCCATCAGAAAACATCTCATCTACACATGGGAAAATTGCACCTTGGAGCTGTGTCAAAGCCTCTGTTTAGGAGAACCCTTCAGGGCCCCAGTTTCACCGCTTCATTGCAAGGTCTCAATAGACACAAAAGCACATTAGGACCCATCCATAGGAGAGTCCATTTCAACTCAGCCTCCTCGGTTGCTCCCCCAGATCCAGCAGATCTAACCTGTCTTGTTTCTAGGAGACAATTGGAATGCGAGGTGGGCTACCCAGTCTTGCATCCATAGAACCCTGCTCAGAAACATTGGCCTGGAGCCAAACAACAGGTCTCAATTGTCCTGCAGAAGACACTTTGCAGTTTGGAGCTTCTCACAAATTCCATCGTGGGATAACCCCCATGGCCTATGATGCCGCCCCTTCGTGAAGGGGCCATCAGGGACAGAAACACCAACTTGAGCGATCGTCTGATCCTCGCCCTGATTTCAGATGCACGAGATCTCGATTCAGGTCTGTAGATTGTGCCATCGCTGATACAAAATCCAGAGAAAAAACCTGAGCAAGCGCCTCAGACTCGCACTTTCTTCATATCCTGAAGAGTTCTTCTCATGGCATCCATCCTCGAACGGTGCTCTGGAGTCATTCCATATGGGATGTCCTGGAGCTGTCCAACAGGTCTCAATTGTCCCACAACTCCAAACGTGGGAAAACATCAATTGCCTCTAGATTCAGCTCCCTTCATGAAGCGGCCGTCATGCACAGAAACTCCAACCTGTGCCAACGTCTGATCTCTCCCTGACTTCAGATGCATGAGATATTGGTTCAGATCTGCAGGGGGTACATGCCGTGCCCTGGCCCTGAAACCCATGTCTAGCTTGTCTACTCAGACTTCTGTCCTCACACTCCTGGCCCCGAGGCCCTCAAGTTTGGCAATTCCGCACCCACAATGTAGCACTCTGCTGCCCTCTAGAAAAAAAATTATTCCCTCATGAGCTGCCCAGGCACCTTAAATGAGGATAAACCTACACAGCACTCAACTTTAACCAAATTATATAGTCTAAACTGGGCACTAATGCACTGTCGAACACAACCTGAAACCGGACCTACTTACCAACACCCAGAAAGCTGACCGCACACTGAGCACTTAAAACCCGGAATGGCCTTAGGTCATCATCTCTTCCCTACTTCAGTTTTCAGACTTCAGAACCGAGACCTTATCTCCAATCACTGCCCATGGTTCAGTGTGATTCAGAAATCAGAACTCCTCCTTACCCATGGCAAGAACCCTTGCGGTTGGCACATTGTCCAACGTTCACTGTAGGAGAAACCCGCATTCACCTTGAGGCCCCGCCCATTCTTGAGTGCGACGAGGGCATACACACACATTGTGACCCTCAGCATGAGTCCTGCCCTCTAGTAATTCCCTCAGTAGCAAGACCATTAGATGTCACAATGGGCTTGACATGTCCCTAGGCCCCAATTTTTAACCAGATTTCTGAAAGTCCAGTCGCCCCTCCCCAGCGCTCTACTCTGGAATCCCTCATTTGGTGGGACACCTGAGGTTAAAAAAGAAACCACAACAACAAGAACAAAAAAACGGACTTCTTCCAGCCCACAGAATGACCCCAAACTCTTTGGACGGGGCCAAACCACCAGAGAGTAAGACTCGACCATTTCCCATGAAGTCACCCAGAAATTCCACGACCATGGGTGACACGATATCCAGAGACAAAAACTTAAGCAGCAGCCTCACACTCGCACTTCTTTGAAATCCCGAAGAGTTCACCTCATGGTCTGTAGATCAGTCCTGCCATACATATGACCCGAAACATAAGCCGAGTTGGTGTTTTCAGACAACTGTCCAAACAGCCCTGGCCTACACAACCTACAGGCTCAGGCCCCTGGACCCAAACCTGAGGACTGTACTTGCTCTCCAAGAGAATTGTATGTGCCCAGTCCATTGGCCAAAACCCTACTAATAAGATAAATCTCCAAAGTCCCTGTGGCCATCCCAATAGTTGTGGCTTCCCAGGACAAACAGGGGCAATCTGAGCCCATCTGAGCACCTACCTGCACTCAGACCCGTAGACTGATGTCCCCAGAGGTAAAAAGGAATGAACAGGTCCCTAGGCACTAATAGGATCCATTGCTTTGTTTTCCAGCAACTCTCCTCAGAGGCCTGGATTTCAAAAGCAGCATATGGCTGTTTCTTCACTCACCCATCAGAACAAATCTCATCTACACATGGGAAACATGCACGGTGGAGCTGTGTCAAAGCCTCTGTTTAGGAGAACCCTTCAGGGCCCCAGTGCCACCGCTTCATTCGAAGGTCTCCATAGACACAAAAACATAATAGGACACATCCACAGGAGAGTCCATTTCAACTCAGCCTCCTCGGTTGCTCCCCCCTCATCCAGCAGATCTAACCTTTCTTGTTCCTTGGAGACAATTGGAATGCGAGGTGGGCTACCCAGACATCCATCCTTTGAACCCTGCTCGGAATCGTTGGCCTGGAGCCAACCAACAGGTCTCAATTGTCCTGCAGAAGAATCTTTGCAGTTTGGAGCTTCTCACAACTCCCAACGTGGGAAAACCCCCATGGCCTCGTGATCCAGCCCCCCTTCAAGAAGGGGCCATCAGGGACAGAAAGTCCAACCTGAGCGATCGTCTGATCCTTGCCCTGACTTTAGGTGCACGAGATCTCGATTGAGGTCTGTAGATTGTGCCTGCCATATCCTCACCCAGAAACCTTGGCCTAGTTTGGGTTCTCAGACTTCCGTCCTCAGACTACTGGCCCACAAGCCCTCCTGTTTGGCAATCCAGAACTACAATGCCGCACTCTGCCTGCCCTTCAGAAGAAAAACATTGCCCTCTGGGGCTACCCAGAAACCCCAAATGAGGATCAACCTACACGCCATTCGGCTGTAACCCAAATATATAGACTGACCTGGGCCCTATTGCACTTTCTGACCCGGCCTGAGCCTGGACCTCCTGGCCCCACCCAGACAGCTGGCCGCACACTTAGCACATCGGACCCGCCATGGCCTTAGGTCGTCATCTCTTCTCAACCTCGGTTTCCAGGCTTCAGAACCTAGACCTGATCTCCAATCACTGCCCTGGTTTGAAAATGATGCAGAAATCAGAGCTCTTTCCCCATGGCAAGAAACCTTGTGTTTGGAAGGTTGTCCAACGTTCAGTGTAGTTGGAACCAGTGTGGCCCATGAAGCCCAGCCCATGCTTGCGGGCCACGTTGGTCACAAACACACATTGTGACCCTCAGCCTGAGCCCAGTCCTCAGGTAAGGCCTCTCAGTGGCTGGATGAAGAGACAGCATATTGGGCTTGCCATGCCCCTAGGCCCCAATTTTTAACCATAGTTCGGGTTGTACCTTCACTCTTCCCCAGGGCTCTGCTTTGAATTCCTCTTTTGGTGGGATACCTGAGTTTACAAACCTGAAAGGAGTCCTCCCAACCCACAGATTGACGAAAAACAATTGGGATCGTGCCAAATCCACAAGGAGGAAGATTCGTCCATGGCCCATGATGCCTCCCCAACATTCCACGGCCATCGCTGATACAAAATCCCGAGACAAAAGCCTGAGCAAGCGCCTCAGACTCGCTCATTCTTCATATCCTGAAGAGTTCTTCTCATGGTTTGTAGATCAGGCGTGCCATACCTACGGCCCCAAACCTAAGCGGAGTTTGTGTTTTCAGACTTCTGTCCTCAAAGTCCTGGGCCACACTCCCTCCAGGCTGGGGCCCCTGGAGTCACACATTAGGACAGCGCCTACCCATTCCATGGGAATTCTGCCCATTCCATTGTCAAAAATCGCACAAATTAGGAGAACCATCCAAAGTCCCTGAGGCCATCCCAATCGTGCAGGTCGCCCGGGACAAAAAAGGGCGGTTGATACCACCTGAGCATCTGCCTCCACTCATACCATAGATGGATGTCCCCAGAGAAGAAGATTGAACAGACAGGACCCGAGGCCATTATCGGATCCATTGCTTTGGTTTACAGGCATGTCTCCTCAAAAGCCTGGATTCCAATACCAGCAGAGGGGATTTCCTGAGGCACGCATCAGAGCAAATCTCGTCTCCACAAGGAAACATGTGCATTGGAGCTATGTCAAAAGCTTAGGAGAATACTTCAGGGTCCCGGTGCCACCGCCCCATTCCAAGGCTCTCATGGACACAAACACACATTGCGACCCATCCTCAGGAAAGTCCATTTCAACTCAGCCACCCCGGTTGCTCCCGCAGATCCATTGGATCTAAACTGTCTCGTTGCTAGGAGGCAATTGGAATCCGAGGCGGACTTCCCAGGCATCCATCCTCGAATGGTGCTCTGGTTACATTCCATATGGGATGTCCTGGAGCTGTCCAACAGGTCTCAATTGTCCCGCAGAAGGAATCCTTGAAGGGGGCATCCCACATCTCCCAACGTGGAAAACCTCCATGGCCTCGAGATTCCGCTCCCTTCATGAAGGGGCCGTCTTGCACAGAAACTCCAAACTGAGCCAACGTCTGATCCTCGCCTTGACTTTAGATGCATGAGATATTGGTTCAAATCTGCAGGGGGTCCTTGCCGTGCCCTCACCCTGAATCCGAAGTCTAGCTTGTGTTCTCAGACTTCCGTCCTCACTCTCCTGGCCCCGAAGCCCTCAAGTTTGGCAATTCCGGACCGACAATGAAGCACTCTGCCTGCCCTCTAGAAAAAATATATTGCCTAATGAGCTGCCCAGGCAGCTTAAATGAGGAGAAACCTACACAGCACTCGCCTCTACCCAAATTATATAGTCTAACCTGGGCACTAATGCACTGTCTGACACAACCGGAGCCCAGACCTTTTGACCAACTCCCAGACAGCTGACCGCACACTGAGCACATCAGACCCGCCATGGCCTTATGTCATCATCTCTTCCCTACCTCAGTTTTCAGTCTTCAGAACCTAGACCTTATCTCCAATCACTGCCCACGGGTGACTGTGATGCAGAAATCATAACTCTTCCTGACCCATGGCAAGAAACCTTGTGGTTGGCATGTTGTCCAACGTTCAGTGTAGGAGAAAAAAGTATTCACAATGAGGCCCCGCCCATTCTTGAGTGCGACGAGAGCATAAACACACATTGTGACCTCAGCGTGGGTCCTGTCCTCTAGGAATTCCTCTCAGTGGCTGGATCATTAGATGTCATAATGGGCTTGACATGTCCCTAGGCCCCAATTTTTATCAGATTTCTGGTTGCCCAGTCGCCCCTCCCCAGGGCTCTACTCTGGAATCCCTCATTAGGTGGGACATCTGAGGTTGAAACACAAAAGGAAACAAATCAACAACAACAAAAAAACGGACTTCTTCCATCCCCAGAATGACCCCAAACTCTTTGGACGGGGCCGGAACCCCAGAGAGTAAGACTCGTCCATTTCCCATGAAGTCATCCGGCAATTTCACGACCATGAGTGACACGATATCCAGAGACAAATACTTGAGCAAGAGACTCACACTCGCCCTTTTTTCATATCCCGATGAGTTCTCCTCATGGTCTGTAGATCAGTCCTGCCATACCTATGACCTGAAACATAAGCCGAGTTTGTGTTTTCAGACAACTGTCCAAACAGTTCTGGCGTACACACGCTACAGGCTCAAGCCCCTGTAGCCCAACCTGAGGACTGTACTTGCCCTTTCCAAGGGAATTGTATGTGCCCAGTCCAATGGCCACAACCCTACTAATAGGATAAATCTCCAAAGTCCCTGAGGCCATCCCAATAGTTGTGGCTTCCC
The DNA here is from genome assembly GCF_964662115.1 of Mustela nivalis. NCBI lineage: Eukaryota > Metazoa > Chordata > Mammalia > Carnivora > Mustelidae > Mustela > Mustela nivalis. Next base: position 87,109 of record NW_028136417.1, read on the forward strand.
AGGACAAACAGGGGCAATCTGAGCCCATATGAGCACCTACCTGCACTCAGAACCGTAGACTGATGTCCCCAGAGGTAAAAAGGAATGAACAGGTCCCTAGGCACTAATAGGATCCATTGCTTTGGTTTCCAGGCATCTCTCCTCAGAGGCCTGGATTTCAATACCAGCATATGGCTGTTTCTTGACTCACCCATCAGAACAAATCTCATCTACACATGGGAAACATGCACGGTGGAGCTGTGTCAAAGCCTCTGTTTAGGAGAACCCTTCAGGGCCCCAGTGCCACCGTTCATTCCAAGGTCTCCATAGACACAAAAACATATTAGAACATATCCACAGGAGAGTCCATTTCAACTCAGCCTCCTCGGTTGATCCCCCCTCATCCAGCAGGTCTAACCTTTCTTGTTGCTTGGAGACAATTGGAATGCGAGGTGGGCTACCCAGCCATCCATCCTTTGAACCCTGCTCGGAATCGTTGGCCTGGAGCCAACCAACAGGTCTCAATTGTCCTGCAGAAGAATCTTTGCAGTTTGGAGCTTCTCACAACTCCCAACGTGGGAAAACCCCCATGGCCTCGTGATCCAGCCCCCCTTCAAGAAGGGGCCATCAGGGACAGAAAGTCCAACCTGAGCGATCGTCTGATCCTTGCCCTGACTTCAGGTGCACGAGATCTCGATTGAGGTCTGTAGATTGTGCCTGCCATATCCTCACCCAGAAACCTTGGCCTAGTTTGGGTTCTCAGACTTCCGTCCTCAGACTACTGGCCCACAAGCCCTCCTGTTTGGCAATCCAGAGCTACAATGCCGCACTCTGCCTGCCCTTCAGAAGAAAAACATTGCCCTCTGGGGCTACCCAGAAACCCCAAATGAGGATCAACCTGCACGCCATTCGGCTGTACCCCAAATATATAGACTGACCTGGGCCCTATTGCACTTTCTGACCCGGCCTGAGCCTGGACCTCCTGGCCCCACCCAGACAGCTGGCCGCACACTTAGCACATCGGACCCGCCATGGCCTTAGGTCGTCATCTCTTCTCAACCTCGGTTTCCAGGCTTCAGAACCTAGACCTGATCTCCAATCACTGCCCTGGTTTGAAAATGATGCAGAAATCAGAGCTCTTTCCCCATGGCAAGAAACCTTGTGTTTGGAAGGTTGTCCAACGTTCAGTGTAGTTGGAACCAGTGTGGCCCATGAAGCCCAGCCCATGCTTGCGGGCCACATTGGTCACAAACACACATTGTGACCCTCAGCCTGAGCCCAGTCCTCAGGTAAGGCCTCTCAGTGACTGGATGAAGAGACAGCATATTGGGCTTGCCATGCCCCTAGGCCCCAATTTTTAACCATAGTTCGGGTTGTCCCTTCACTCTTCCCCAGGGCTCTGCCTTGGAATTCCTCTTTTGGTGGGATACCTGAGTTTACAAACCTGAAAGGAGTCCTCCCAACCCACAGATTGACGAAAAACAATTGGGATCGCGCCAAATCCACAGAGAGGAAGATTCGTCCATGGCCCATGATGCCTCCCCAACATTCCACGGCCATCGCTGATACAAAATCCAGAGACAAAAGCCTGAGCAAGCGCCTCAGACTCGCTCATTCTTCAGATCCTGAAGAGTTCTTCTCATGGTTTGTAGATCGGGCGTGCCATACCTACGGCCCCAAACCTAAGCTGAGTTTGTGTTTTCAGACTTCTGTCCTCAAAGTCCTGGGCCACACTCCCTCCAGGCTGGGGCCCCTGGAGTCACACATTAGGACTGCGCCTACCCATTCCATGGGAATTCTGCCCATTCCATTGTCAAAAATCGCACAAATTAGGAGAACCATCCAAAGTCCCTGAGGCCATCCCAATCGTGCAGGTCGCCCGGGACAAAAAAGGGCGGTTGATACCAGCTGAGCATCTGCCTCCACTCATACCATAGATGGATGTCCCCAGAGAAGAAGATTGAACCAGACAGGACCCGAGGCCATTATCGGATCCATTGCTTTGGTTTACAGGCATGTCTCCTCAAAAGCCTGGATTCCAATACCAGCAGAGGGGATTTCCTGAGGCACGCATCAGAGCAAATCTCGTCTCCACAAGGAAACATGTGCATTGGAGCTATGTCAAAAGCTTAGGAGAATACTTCAGGGTCCCGGTGCCACCGCCCCATTCCAAGGCTCTCATGGACACAAACACACATTGCGACCCATCCTCAGGAAAGTCCATTTCAACTCAGCCACCCCGGTTGCTCCCGCAGATCCATTGGATCTAAACTGTCTCGTTGCTAGGAGGCAATTGGAATCTGAGGCGGACTTCCCAGGCATCCATCCTCGAACGGTGCTCTGGTTACATTCCATATGGGATGTCCTGGAGCTGTCCAACAGGTCTCAATTGTCCCGCAGAAGGAATCCTTGAAGGGGGCATCCCACATCTCCCAACGTGGAAAACCTCCATGGCCTCGAGATTCCGCTCCCTTCATGAAGGGGCCGTCTTGCACAGAAACTCCAAACTGAGCCAACGTCTGATCCTCGCCCTGACTTTAGATGCATGAGATATTGGTTCAAATCTGCAGGGGGTCCCTGCCGTGCCCTCACCCTGAATCCGAAGTCTAGCTTGTGTTCTCAGACTTCCGTCCTCACTCTCCTGGCCCCGAAGCCCTCAAGTTTGGCAATTCCGGACCGACAATGAAGCACTCTGCCTGCCCTCTAGAAAAAATATATTGCCTAATGAGCTGCCCAGGCAGCTTAAATGAGGAGAAACCTACACAGCACTCGCCTCTACCCAAATTATATAGTCTAACCTGGGCACTAATGCACTGTCTGACACAATCGGAGCCCAGACCTTTTGACCAACTCCCAGACAGCTGACCGCACACTGAGCACATCAGACCCGCCATGGCCTTATGTCATCATCTCTTCCCTACCTCAGTTTTCAGTCTTCAGAACCTAGACCTTATCTCCAACCACTGCCCACGGGTGACTGTGATGCAGAAATCATAACTCTTCCTGACCCATGGCAAGAAACCTTGTGGTTGGCATGTTGTCCAACGTTCAGTGTAGGAGAAAAAAGTATTCACAATGAGGCCCCGCCCATTCTTGAGTGCGACGAGAGCATAAACACACATTGTGACCTCAGCGTGGGTCCTGTCCTCCAGGAATTCCTCTCAGTGGCTGGATCATTAGATGTCATAATGGGCTTGACATGTCCCTAGGCCCCAATTTTTACCAGATTTCTGGTTGCCCAGTCGCCCCTCCCCAGGGCTCTACTCTGGAATCCCTCATTAGGTGGGACATCTGAGGTTGAAACACAAAAGGAAACAAATCAACAACAACAAAAAAACGGACTTCTTCCATCCCCAGAATGACCGCAAACTCTTTGGACGGGGCCGGAACCCCAGAGAGTAAGACTCATCCATTTCCCATGAAGTCATCCTGGCAATTTCACGACCATGAGCGACACGATATCCAGAGACAAATACGTGAGCAAGAGACTCACACTCGCCCTTTTTTCATATCCCGAAGAGTTCTCCTCATGGTCTGTAGATCAGTCCTGCCATACCTATGACCTGAAACATAAGCCGAGTTTGTGTTTTCAGAAAACTGTCCAAACAGGTCTGGCGTACACACGCTACAGGCTCAAGCCCCTGTAGCCAAACCTGAGGACTGTACTTGCCTTTTCCAAGGGAATAGTATGTGCCCAGTCCAATGGCCACAACCTATTAATAGGATAAATCTCCAAAGTCCCTGAGGCCATCCCAATAGTTGTGGCTTCCCAGGACAAACAGGGGCAATCTGAGCCCATCTGAGCACCTACCTGCACTCAGATCCGTAGACTGATGTCCCCAGAAGTAAAAAGGAAAGAACAGGCCCCTAGGCACTAATAGGATCCATTGCTTTGGATTCCAGGCATCTCTCCTCAGAGGCCTGGATTTCAATATCAGCATATGGCTGTTTCTTGACTCAACCATCAGAACAAATCTCATCTACACATGGGAAACATGCACGTAGGAGCTGTGTCAAAGCCTCTGTTTAGGAGAACCCTTCAGGGCCCCAGTGCCACCGCTTCATTCCAAGGTCTCCATAGACACAAAAACATATTAGGACACATCCACAGGAGAGTCCATTTCAACCCAGCCTCCTCGGTTGCTCCCCCCTCATCCAGCAGATCTAACCTTTCTTGTTGCTTGGAGACAATTGGAATGCGAGGTGGGCTACCCAGCCATCCATCCTTTGAACCCTGCTCGGAATCGTTGGCCTGGAGCCAAACAACAGGTCTCAATTGTCCTGCAGAAGAATCTTTGCAGTTTGGAGCTTCTCACAACTCCCAACGTGGGAAAACCCCCATGGCCTCGTGATCCAGCCCCCCTTCAAGAAGGGGCCATCAGGGACAGAAAGTCCAACCTGAGCGATCGTCTGATCCTTGCTCTGACTTCAGGTGCACGAGATCTCGATTGAGGTCTGTAGATTGTGCCTGCCATATCCTCACCCAGAAACCTTGGCCTAGTTTGGGTTCTCAGACTTCTGTCCTCAGACTACTGGCCCACAAGCCCTCCTGTTTGGCAATCCAGAACTACAATGCCGCACTCTGCCTGCCCTTCAGAAGAAAAACATTGCCCTCTGGGGCTACCCAGAAACCCCAAATGAGGATCAACCTGCACGCCATTCGGCTGTACCCCAAATATATAGACTGACCTGGGCCCTATTGCACTTTCTGACCCGGCCTGAGCCTGGACCTCCTGGCCCCACCCAGACAGCTGGCCGCACACTTAGCACATCGGACCCGCCATGGCCTTAGGTCGTCATCTCTTCTCAACCTCGGTTTCCAGGCTTCAGAACCTAGACCTGATCTCCAATCACTGCCCTGGTTTGAAAATGATGCAGAAATCAGAGCTCTTTCCCCATGGCAAGAAACCTTGTGTTTGGAAGGTTGTCCAACGTTCAGTGTAGTTGGAACCAGTGTGGCCCATGAAGCCCAGCCCATGCTTGCGGGCCACATTGGTCACAAACACACATTGTGACCCTCAGCCTGAGCCCAGTCCTCAGGTAAGGCCTCTCAGTGGCTGGATGAAGAGACAGCATATTGGGCTTGCCATGCCCCTAGGCCCCAATTTTTAACCATAGTTCGGGTTGTCCCTTCACTCTTCCCCAGGGCTCTGTTTGGAATTCCTCTTTTGGCGGGATACCTGAGTTTACAAACCTGAAAGGAGTCCTCCCGTCCCACAGATTGACGAAAAACAATTGGGATCGCGCCAAATCCACAGAGAGGAAGATTCGTCCATGGCCCATGATGCCTCCCCAACATTCCACGGCCATCGCTGATACAAAATCCAGAGACAAAAGCCTGAGCAAGCGCCTCAGACTCGCTCATTCTTCAGATCCTTAAGAGTTCTTCTCATGGTTTGTAGATCGGGCGTGCCATACCTACGTCCCCAAACCTAAGCTGAGTTTGTGTTTTCAGACTTCTGTCCTCAAAGTCCTGGGCCACACTCCCTCCAGGCTGGGACCCCTGGAGTCACACATTAGGACTGCGCCTACCCATTCCATGGGAATTCTGCCCATTCCATTGTCAAAAATCGCACAAATTAGGAGAACCATCAAAAGTCCCTGAGGCCATCCCAATCGTGCAGGTCGCCCGGGACAAAAAAGGGCGGTTGATACCAGCTGAGCATCTGCCTCCACTCATATCATAGATGGATGTCCCCAGAGAAGAAGATTGAACCAGACAGGACCCGAGGCCATTATTGGATCCATTGCTTTGCTTTACAGGCATGTCTCCTCAAAAGCCTGGATTCCAATACCAGCAGAGGGGATTTCCTGAGGCACGCATCAGAACAAATCTCGTCTCCACAAGGAAACATGTGCATTGGAGCTGTGTCAAAAGCTTAGGAGAATACTTCAGGGTCCCGGTGCCACCGCCCCATTCCAAGGCTCTCATGGACACAAACACACATTGCGACCCATCCTCAGGAAAGTCCATTTCAACTCAGCCACCCCAGTTGCTCCCGCAGATCCATTGGATCTAAACTGTCTCGTTGCTAGGAGGCAATTGGAATCCGAGGCGGACTTCCCAGGCATCCATCCTCGAACGGTGCTCTGGTTTCATTCCATATGGGATGTCCTGGAGCTGTCCAACAGGTCTCAATTGTCCCGCAGAAGGAATCCTTGAAGGGGGCATCCCACATCTCCCAACGTGGAAAACCTCCATGGCCTCGAGATTCCGCTCCCTTCATGAAGGGGCCGTCATGCACAGAAACTCCAAACTGAGCCAACGTCTGATCCTCGCCCTGACTTTAGATGCATGAGATATTGGTTCAAATCTGCAGGGGGTACCTGCCGTGCCCTCACCCTGAATCCGAAGTCTAGCTTGTGTTCTCAGACTTCCGTCCTCACTCTCCTGGCCCCGAAGCCCTCAAGTTTGGCAATTCCGGACCGACAATGAAGCACTCTGCCTGCCCTCTAGAAAAAATATATTGCCTAATGAGCTGCCCAGGCAGCTTAAATGAGGAGAAACCTACACAGCACTCGCCTCTACCCAAATTATATAGTCTAACCTGGGCACTAATGCACTGTCTGACACAACCGGAGCCCAGACCTTTTGACCAACTCCCAGACAGCTGACCGCACACTGAGCACATCAGACCCGCCATGGCCTTATGTCATCATCTCTTCCCTACCTCAGTTTTCAGTCTTCAGAACCTAGACCTTATCTCCAATCACTGCCCACGGGTGACTGTGATGCAGAAATCATAACTCTTCCTGACCCATGGCAAGAAACCTTGTGGTTGGCATGTTGTCCAACGTTCAGTGTAGGAGAAAAAAGTATTCACAATGAGGCCCCGCCCATTCTTGAGTGCGACGAGAGCATAAACACACATTGTGACCTCAGCGTGGGTCCTGTCCTCTAGGAATTCCTCTCAGTGGCTGGATCATTAGATGTCATAATGGGCTTGACATGTCCCTAGGCCCTAATTTTTACCAGATTTCTGGTTGTCCAGTCGCCCCTCCCCAGGGCTCTACTCTGGAATCCCTCATTAGGTGGGACATCTGAGGTTGAAACACAAAAGGAAACAAATCAACAACAACAAAAAAACGGACTTCTTCCATCCCCAGAATGACCCCAAACTCTTTGGACGGGGCCGGAACCCCAGAGAGTAAGACTCGTCCATTTCCCATGAAGTCATCCTGGCAATTTCACGACCATGAGCGACACGATATCCAGAGACAAATACTTGAGCAAGAGACTCACACTCGCTCTTTTTTCATATCCCGAAGAGTTCTCCTTATGGTCTGTAGATCAGTCCTGCCATACCTATGACCTGAAACATAAGCCGAGTTTGTGTTTTCAGACAACTGTCCAAAGAGGTCTGGCGTACACACGCTACAGGCTCAAGCCCCTGTAGCCAAACCTGAGGATTGTACTTGCCTTTTCCAAGGGAATAGTATGTGCCCAGTCCAATGGCCACAATCCTACTAATAGGATAAATCTCCAAAGTCCCTGAGGCCATCCCAATAGTTGTGGCTTCCCAGGACAAACAGGGGCAATCTGAGCCCATCTGAGCACCTACCTGCACTCAGACCCGTAGACTGATGTCCCCAGAGGTAAAAAGGAACGAACAGGCCCCTAGGCAATAATAGGATCCATGCCTTTGGTTTCCAGGCATCTCTCCTCAGAGGCCTGGATTTCAATACCAGCATATGGCTGTTTCTTGACTCACCCATCAGAAAACATCTCATCTACCCATGGGAAACTTGCACGTTGGAGCTGTGTCAAAGCCTCTGTTTAGGAGAACCCTTCAGGGCCCCAGTGCCACCGCTTCATTCCAAGGTCTCCATAGACACAAAAACATATTAGGACACATCCACAGGAGAGTCCATTTCAACTCAGCCTCCTCGGTTGCTCCCCCCTCATCCAGCAGATCTAACCTTTCTTGTTGCTTGGAGACAATTGGAATGCGAGGTGGGCTACCCAGCCATCCATCCTTTGAACCCTGCGCGGAATCGTTGGCCTGGAGCCAAACAACAGGTCTCAATTGTCCTGCAGAAGAATCTTTGCAGTTTGGAGCTTCTCACAACTCCCAACGTGGGAAAACCCCCATGGCCTCGTGATCCAGCCCCCCTTCAAGAAGGGGCCATCAGGGACAGAAAGTCCAACCTGAGCGATCGTCTGATCCTTGCTCTGACTTCAGGTGCACGAGATCTCGATTGAGGTCTGTAGATTGTGCCTGCCATATCCTCACCCAGAAACCTTGGCCTAGTTTGGGTTCTCAGACTTCCGTCCTCAGACTACTGGCCCACAAGCCCTCCTGTTTGGCAATCCAGAACTACAATGCCGCCCTCTGCCTGCCCTTCAGAAGAAAAACATTGCCCTCTGGGGCTACCCAGAAACCCCAAATGAGGATCAACCTGCACGCCATTCGGCTGTACCCCAAATATATAGACTGACCTGGGCCCTATTGCACTTTCTGACCCGGCCTGAGCCTGGACCTCCTGGCCCCACCCAGACAGCTGGCCGCACACTTAGCACATCGGACCCGCCATGGCCTTAGGTCGTCATCTCTTCTCAACCTCGGTTTCCAGGCTTCAGAACCTAGACCTGATCTCCAATCACTGCCCTGGTTTGAAAATGATGCAGAAATCAGAGCTCTTTCCCCATGGCAAGAAACCTTGTGTTTGGAAGGTTGTCCAACGTTCAGTGTAGTTGGAACCAGTGTGGCCCATGAAGCCCAGCCCATGCTTGCGGGCCACATTGGTCACAAACACACATTGTGACCCTCAGCCTGAGCCCAGTCCTCAGGTAAGGCCTCTCAGTGGCTGGATGAAGAGACAGCATATTGGGCTTGCCATGCCCCTAGGCCCCAATTTTTAACCATAGTTCGGGTTGTCCCTTCACTCTTCCCCAGGGCTCTGCTTTGGAATTCCTCTTTTGGCGTGATACCTGAGTTTACAAACCTGTAAGGAGTCCTCCCATCCCACAGATTGACGAAAAACAATTGGGATCGCGCCAAATCTACAGAGAGGAAGATTCGTCCATGGCCCATGATGCCTCCCCAACATTCCACGGCCATCGCTGATACAAAATCCAGAGACAAAAGCCTGAGCAAGCGCCTCAGACTCGCTCATTCTTCAGATCCTGAAGAGTTATTCTCATGGTTTGTAGATCGGGCGTGCCATACCTACGGCCCCAAACCTAAGCTGAGTTTGTGTTTTCAGACTTCTGTCCTCAAAGTCCTGGGCCACACTCCCTCCAGGCTGGGGCCCCTGGAGTCACACATTAGGACTGCGCCTACCCATTCCATGGGAATTCTGCCCATTCCATTGTCAAAAATCGCACAAATTAGGAGAACCATCCAAAGTCCCTGAGGCCATCCCAATCGTGCAGGTCGCCCGGGACAAAAAAGGGCGGTTGATACCAGCTGAGCATCTACCTCCACTCATACCATAGATGGATGTCCCCAGAGAAGAAGATTGAACCGGACAGGACCCGAGGCCATTATCGGATCCATTGCTTTGGTTTACAGGCATGTCTCCTCAAAAGCCTGGATTCCAATACCAGCAGAGGGGATTTCCTGAGGCACGCATCAGAACAAATCTCATCTCCACAAGGAAACATGTGCATTGGAGCTGTGTCAAAAGCTTAGGAGAATACTTCAGGGTCCCGGTGCCACCGCCCCATTCCAAGGCTCTCATGGACACAAACACACATTGCGACCCATCCTCAGGAAAGTCCATTTCAACTCAGCCACCCCGGTTGCTCCCGCAGATCCATTGGATCTAAACTGTCTCGTTGCTAGGAGGCAATTGGAATCCGAGGCGGACTTCCCAGGCATCCATCCTCGAACGGTGCTCTGGTTTCATTCCATATGGGATGTCCTGGAGCTGTCCAACAGGTCTCAATTGTCCCGCAGAAGGAATCCTTGAAGGGGGCATCCCACATCTCCCAACGTGGAAAACCTCCATGGCCTCGAGATTCCGCTCCCTTCATGAAGGGGCCGTCATGCACAGAAACTCCAAACTGAGCCAACGTCTGATCCTCGCCCTGACTTTAGATGCATGAGATATTGGTTCAAATCTGCAGGGGGTACCTGCCGTGCCCTCACCCTGAATCCGAAGTCTAGCTTGTGTTCTCAGACTTCCGTCCTCACTCTCCTGGCCCCGAAGCCCTCAAGTTTGGCAATTCTGGACCGACAATGAAGCACTCTGCCTGCCCTCTAGAAAAAATATATTGCCTAATTAGCTGCCCAGGCAGCTTAAATGAGGAGAAACCTACACAGCACTCGCCTCTACCCAAATTATATAGTCTAACCTGGGCACTAATGCATTGTCTGACAGAACCGGAGCCCAGACCTTTTGACCAACTCCCAGACAGCTGACCGCACACTGAGCACATCAGACCCGCCATGGCCTTATGTCATCATCTCTTCCCTACCTCAGTTTTCAGTCTTCAGAACCTAGACCTTATCTCCAATCACTGCCCACGGGTGACTGTGATGCAGAAATCATAACTCTTCCTGACCCATGGCAAGAAACCTTGTGGTTGGCATGTTGTCCAACGTTCAGTGTAGGAGAAAAAAGTATTCACAATGAGGCCCCGCCCATTCTTGAGTGCGACGAGAGCATAAACACACATTGTGACCTCAGCTTGGGTCCTGTCCTCTAGGAATTCCTCTCAGTGGCTGGATCATTAGATGTCATAATGGGCTTGACATGTCCCTAGGCCCCAATTTTTACCAGATTTCTGGTTGTCCAGTCGCCCCTCCCCAGGGCTCTACTCTGGAATCCCTCATTAGGTGGGACATCTGAGGTTGAAACACAAAAGGAAACAAATCAACAACAACAAAAAAACGGACTTCTTCCATCCCCAGAATGACCGCGAACTCTTTGGACGGGGCCGGAACCCCAGAGAGTAAGACTCGTCCATTTCCCATGAAGTCATCCTGGCAATTTCACGACCATGAGTGACACGATATCCAGAGACAAATACTTGAGCAAGAGACTCACACTCGCCCTTTTTTCATATCCCGAAGAGTTCTCCTCATGGTCTGTAGATCAGTCCTGCCATACCTATGACCTGAAACATAAGCCGAGTTTGTGTTTTCAGAAAACTGTCCAAACAGGTCTGGCGTACACACGCTACAGGCTCAAGCCCCTGTAGCCAAACCTGAGGACTGTACTTGCCTTTTCTAAGGGAATAGTATGTGCCCAGTCCAATGGCCAAAACCCTACTAATAGGATAAATCTCCAAAGTCCCTGAGGCCATCCCAATAGTTGTGGCTTCCCAGGACAAACAGGGGCAATCTGAGCCCATCTGAGCACCTACCTGCACTCAGACCCGTAGACTGATGTCCCCAGAAGTAAAAAGGAACGAACAGGCCCCTAGGCACTAATAGGATCCATTGCTTTGGTTTCCAGGCATCTCTCCTCAGAGGCCTGGATTTCAATACCAGCATATGGCTGTTTCTTGACTCAACCATCAGAACAAATCTCATCTACACATGGGAAACATGCACGTTGGAGCTGTGTCAAAGCCTCTGTTTAGGAGAACCCTTCAGGGCCCCAGTGCCACCGCTTCATTCCAAGGTCTCCATAGACACCAAAACATATTAGGACACATCTACAGGAGAATCCATTTCAACTCAGACTCCTCGGTTGCTCCCCCATCATCCAGCAGATCTAACCTTTCTTGTTGCTTGGAGACAATTGGAATGCGAGGTGGGCTACCCAGCCATCCATCCTTTGAACCCTGCTCGGAATCGTTGGCCTGGAGCCAACCAACAGGTCTCAATTGTCCTGCAGAAGAATCTTTGCAGTTTGGAGCTTCTCACAACTCCCAACGTGGGAAAACCCCCATGGCCTCGTGATCCACCCCCCTTTCAAGAAGGGGCCATCAGGGACAGAAAGTCCAAACTGAGCGATCGTCTGATCCTTGCTCTTACTTCAGGTGCACGAGATCTCGATTGAGGTCTGTAGATTGTGCCTGCCATATCCTCACCCAGAAACCTTGGCCTAGTTTGGGTTCTCAGACTTCTGTCCTCAGACTACTGGCCCACAAGCCCTCCTGTTTGGCAATCCAGAACTACAATGCCGCACTCTGCCTGCCCTTCAGAAGAAAAACATTGCCCTCTGGGGCTACCCAGAAACCCCAAATGAGGATCAACCTGCACGCCATTCGGCTGTACCCCAAATATATAGACTGACCTGGGCCCTATTGCACTTTCTGACCCGGCCTGAGCCTGGACCTCCTGGCCCCACCCAGACAGCTGGCCGCACACTTAGCACATTGGACCCGCCATGGCCTTAGGTCGTCATCTCTTCTCAACCTCGGTTTCCAGGCTTCAGAACCTAGACCTGATCTCCAATCACTGCCCTGGTTTGAAAATGATGCAGAAATCAGAGCTCTTTCCCCATGGCAAGAAACCTTGTGTTTGGAAGGTTGTCCAACGTTCAGTGTAGTTGGAACCAGTGTGGCCCATGAAGCCCAGCCCATGCTTGCGGGCCACATTGGTCACAAACACACATTGTGACCCTCAGCCTGAGCCCAGTCCTCAGGTAAGGCCTCTCAGTGGCTGGATGAAGAGACAGCATATTGGGCTTGCCATGCCCCTGGGCCCCAATTTTTAACCATAGTTCGGGTTGTCCCTTCACTCTTCCCCAGGGCTCTGCTTTGGAATTCCTCTTTTGGCGTGATACCTGAGTTTACAAACCTGAAAGGAGTCCTCGCATCCCACAGATTGACGAAAAACAATTGGGATCGCGCCAAATCCACAGAGAGGAAGATTCGTCCATGGCCCATGATGCCTCCCCAACATTCCACGGCCATCGCTGATACAAAATCCAGAGACAAAAGCCTAAGCAAGCGCCTCAGACTCGCTCATTCTTCATATCCTGAAGAGTTCTTCTCATGGTTTGTAGATCGGGCGTGCCATACCTACGGCCCCAAACCTAAGCTGAGTTTGTGTTTTCAGACTTCTGTCCTCAAAGTCCTGGGCCACACTCCCTCCAGGCTGGGGCCCCTGGAGTCACACATTAGGACTGCGCCTACCCATTCCATGGGAATTCTGCCCATTCCATTGTCAAAAATCGCACAAATTAGGAGAACCATCCAAAGTCCCTGAGGCCATCCCAATCGTGCAGGTCGCCCGGGACAAAAAAGGGCGGTTGATACCAGCTGAGCATCTACCTCCACTCATACCATAGATGGATGTCCCCAGAGAAGAAGATTGAACCAGACAGGACCCGAGGCCATTATCGGATCCATTGCTTTGGTTTACAGGCATGTCTCCTCAAAAGCCTGGATTCCAATACCAGCAGAGGGGATTTCCTGAGGCACGCATCAGAACAAATCTCATCTCCACAAGGAAACATGTGCATTGGAGCTGTGTCAAAAGCTTAGGAGAATACTTCAGGGTCCCGGTGCCACCGCCCCATTCCAAGGCTCTCATGGACACAAACACACATTGCGACCCATCCTCAGGAAATTCCATTTCAACTCAGCCACCCCGGTTGCTCCCGCAGATCCATTGGATCTAAACTGTCTCGTTGCTAGGAGGCAATTGGAATCCGAGGCGGACTTCCCAGGCATCCATCCTCGAACGGTGCTCTGGTTTCATTCCATATGGGATGTCCTGGAGCTGTCCAACAGGTCTCAATTGTCCCGCAGAAGGAATCCTTGAAGGGGGCATCCCACATCTCCCAACGTGGAAAACCTCCATGGCCTCGAGATTCCGCTCCCTTCATGAAGGGGCCGTCATGCACAGAAACTCCAAACTGAGCCAACGTCTGATCCTCGCCCTGACTTTAGATGCATGAGATATTGGTTCAAATCTGCAGGGGGTACCTGCCGTGCCCTCACCCTGAATCCGAAGTCTAGCTTGTGTTCTCAGACTTCCGTCCTCACTCTCCTGGCCCCGAAGCCCTCAAGTTTGGCAATTCCGGACCGACAATGAAGCACTCTGCCTGCCCTCTAGAAAAAATATATTGCCTAATGAGCTGCCCAGGCAGCTTAAATGAGGAGAAACCTACACAGCACTCGCCTCTACCCAAATTATATAGTCTAACCTGGGCACTAATGCACTGTCTGACACAACCGGAGCCCAGACCTTTTGACCAACTCCCAGACAGCTGACCGCACACTGAGCACATCAGACCCGCCATGGCCTTATGTCATCATCTCTTCCCTACCTCAGTTTTCAGTCTTCAGAACCTAGACCTTATCTCCAATCACTGCCCACGGGTGATTGTGATGCAGAAATCATAACTCTTCCTGACCCATGGCAAGAAACCTTGTGGTTGGCATGTTGTCCAACGTTCAGTGTAGGAGAAAAAAGTATTCACAATGAGGCCCCGCCCATTCTTGAGTGCGATGAGAGCATAAACACACATTGTGACCTCAGCTTGGGTCCTGTCCTCTAGGAATTCCTCTCAGTGGCTGGATCATTAGATGTCATAATGGGCTTGACATGTCCCTAGGCCCCAATTTTTACCAGATTTCTGGTTGTCCAGTCGCCCCTCCCCAGGGCTCTACTCTGGAATCCCTCATTAGGTGGGACATCTGAGGTTGAAACACAAAAGGAAACAAATCAACAACAACAAAAAAACGGACTTCTTCCATCCCCAGAATGACCGCAAACTCTTTGGACGGGGCCGGAACCCCAGAGAGTAAGACTCGTCCATTTCCCATGAAGTCATCCTGGCAATTTCACGACCATGAGCGACACGATATCCAGAGACAAATACTTGAGCAAGAGACTCACACTCGCCCTTTTTTCATATCCCGAAGAGTTCTCCTCATGGTCTGTAGATCAGTCCTGCCATACCTATGACCTGAAACATAAGCCGAATTTGCGTTTTCAGACAACTGTCCAAACAGGTCTGGCGTACACACGCTACAGGCTCAAGCCCCTGTAGCCAAACCTGAGGACTGTACTTGCCTTTTCCAAGGGAATAGTATGTGCCCAGTCCAATGGCCACAACCCTACTAATAGGATAAATCTCCAAAGTCCCTGAGGCCATCCCAATAGTTGTGGCTTCCCAGGACAAACAGGGGCAATCTGAGCCCATCTGAGCACCTACCTGCACTCAGACCCGTAGACTGATGTCCCCAGAGGTAAAAAGGAACGAACAGGCCCCTAGGCACTAATAGGATCCATGCCTTTGGTTTCCAGGCATCTCTCCTCAGAGGCCTGGATTTCAATACCAGCATATGGCTGTTTCTTGACTCAACCATCAGAACAAATCTCATCTACACATGGGAAACATGCACGTTGGAGCTGTGTCAAAGCCTCTGTTTAGGAGAACCCTTCAGGGCCCCAGTGCCACCGCTTCATTCCAAGGTCTCCATAGACACAAAAACATATTAGGACACATCCACAGGAGAGTCCATTTCAACTCAGCCTCCTCGGTTGCTCCCCCCTCATCCAGCAGATCTAACCTTTCTTGTTGCTTGGAGACAATTGGAATGCGAGGTGGGCTACCCAGCCATCCATCCTTTGAACCCTGCTCGGAATCGTTGGCCTGGAGCCAACCAACAGGTCTCAATTGTCCTGCAGAAGAATCTTTGCAGTTTGGAGCTTCTCACAACTCCCAACGTGGGAAAACCCCCATGGCCTCGTGATCCACCCCCCCTTCAAGAAGGGGCCATCAGGGACACAAAGTCCAACCTGAGCGATCGTCTGATCCTTGCCCTGACTTCAGGTGCACGAGATCTCGATTGAGGTCTGTAGATTGTGCCTGCCATATCCTCACCCAGAAACCTTGGCCTAGTTTGGGTTCTCAGACTTCCGTCCTCAGACTACTGGCCCACAAGCCCTCCTGTTTGGCAATCCAGAACTACAATGCCGCCCTCTGCCTGCCCTTCAGAAGAAAAACATTGCCCTCTGGGGCTACCCAGAAACCCCAAATGAGGATCAACCTGCACGCCATTCGGCTGTACCCCAAATATATAGACTGACCTGGGCCCTATTGCACTTTCTGACCCGGCCTGAGCCTGGACCTCCTGGCCCCACCCAGACAGCTGGCCGCACACTTAGCACATCGGACCCGCCATGGCCTTAGGTCGTCATCTCTTCTCAACCTCGGTTTCCAGGCTTCAGAACCTAGACCTGATCTCCAATCACTGCCCTGGTTTGAAAATGATGCAGAAATCAGAGCTCTTTCCCCATGGCAAGAAACCTTGTGTTTGGAAGGTTGTCCAACGTTCAGTGTAGTTGGAACCAGTGTGGCCCATGAAGCCCAGCCCATGCTTGCGGGCCACATTGGTCACAAACACACATTGTGACCCTCAGCCTGAGCCCAGTCCTCAGGTAAGGCCTCTCAGTGGCTGGATGAAGAGACAGCATATTGGGCTTGCCATGCCCCTAGGCCCCAATATTTAACCATAGTTCGGGTTGTCCCTTCACTCTTCCCCAGGGCTCTGCTTTGGAATTCCTCTTTTAGCGGGATACCTGAGTTTACAAACCTGAAAGGAGTCCTCCCATCCCACAGATTGACGAAAAACAATTGGGATCGCGCCAAATCCACAGAGAGGAAGATTCGTCCATGTCCCATGATGCCTCCCCAACATTCCACGGCCATCGCTGATACAAAATCCAGAGACAAAAGCCTAAGCAAGCGCCTCAGACTCGCTCATTCTTCATATCCTGAAGAGTTCTTCTCATGGTTTGTAGATCGGGCGTGCCATACCTACGTCCCCAAACCTAAGCTGAGTTTGTGTTTTCAGACTTCTGTCCTCAAAGTCCTGGGCCACACTCCCTCCAGGCTGGGGCCCCTGGAGTCACACATTAGGACTGCGCCTACCCATTCCATGGGAATTCTGCCCATTCCATTGTCAAAAATCGCACAAATTAGGAGAACCATCCAAAGTCCCTGAGGCCATCCCAATCGTGCAGGTCGCCCGGGACAAAAAAGAGCGGTTGATACCAGCTGAGCATCTACCTCCACTCATACCATAGATGGATGTCCCCAGAGAAGAAGATTGAACCAGACAGGACTCGAGGCCATTATCGGATCCATTGCTTTGGTTTACAGGCATGTCTCCTCAAAAGCCTGGATTCCAATACCAGCAGAGGGGATTTCCTGAGGCACGCATCAGAACAAATCTCATCTCCACAAGGAAACATGTGCATTGGAGCTGTGTCAAAAGCTTAGGAGAATACTTCAGGGTCCGGTGCCACCGCCCCATTCCAAGGCTCTCATGGACACAAACACACATTGCGACCCATCCTCAGGAAAGTCCATATCAACTCAGCCACCCCGGTTGCTCCTGCAGATCCATTGGATCTAAACTGTCTCGTTGCTAGGAGGCAATTGGAATCCGAGGCGGACTTCCCAGGCATCCATCCTCGAACGGTGCTCTGGTTTCATTCCATATGGGATGTCCTGGAGCTGTCCAACAGGTCTCAATTGTCCCGCAGAAGGAATCCTTGAAGGGGGCATCCCACATCTCCCAACGTGGAAAACCTCCATGGCCTCGAGATTCCGCTCCCTTCATGAAGGGGCCGTCATGCACAGAAACTCCAAACTGAGCCAACGTCTGATCCTCGCCCTGACTTTAGATGCATGAGATATTTTTTCAAATCTGCAGGGGGTACCTGCCGTGCCCTCACCCTGAATCCGAAGTCTAGCTTGTGTTCTCAGACTTCCGTCCTCACTCTCCTGGCCCCGAAGCCCTCAAGTTTGGCAATTCCGGACCGACAATGAAGCACTCTGCCTGCCCTCTAGAAAAAATATATTGCCTAATGAGCTGCCCAGGCAGCTTAAATGAGGAGAAACCTACACAGCACTCGCCTCTACCCAAATTATATAGTCTAACCTGGGCACTAATGCACTGTCTGACACAACCGGAGCCCAGACCTTTTGACCAACTCCCAGACAGCTGACCGCACACTGAGCACATCAGACCCGCCATGGCCTTATGTCATCATCTCTTCCCTACCTCAGTTTTCAGTCTTCAGAACCTAGACCTTATCTCCAATCACTGCCCACGGGTGATTGTGATGCAGAAATCATAACTCTTCCTGACCCATGGCAAGAAACCTTGTGGTTGGCATGTTGTCCAACGTTCAGTGTAGGAGAAAAAAGTATTCACAATGAGGCCCCGCCCATTCTTGAGTGCGACGAGAGCATAAACACACATTGTGACCTCAGCGTGGGTCCTGTCCTCTAGGAATTCCTCTCAGTGGCTGGATCATTAGATGTCATAATGGGCTTGACATGTCCCTAGGCCCCAATTTTTACCAGATTTCTGGTTGTCCAGTCGCCCCTCCCCAGGGCTCTACTCTGGAATCCCTCATTAGGTGGGACATCTGAGGTTGAAACACAAAAGGAAACAAATCAACAACAACAAAAAAACGGACTTCTTCCATCCCCAGAATGACCGCAAACTCTTTTGACGGGGCCGGAACCCCAGAGAGTAAGACTCGTCCATTTCCCATGAAGTCATCCTGGCAATTTCACGACCATGAGTGACACGATATCCAGAGACAAATACTTGAGCAAGAGACTCACACTCGCCCTTTTTTCATATCCCGAAGAGTTCTCCTCATGGTCTGTAGATCAGTCCTGCCATACCTATGACCTGAAACATAAGCCGAGTTTGTGTTTTCAGACAACTGTCCAAACAGGTCTGGCGTACACACGCTACAGGCTCAAGCCCCTGTAGCCAAACCTGAGGACTGTACTTGCACTTTCCAAGGGAATTGTATGTGCCCATTCCAATGGCAACAACCCTACTAATAGGATAAATCTCCAAAGTCCCTGAGGCCATCCCAATAGTTGTGGCTTCCCAGGACAAACAGGGGCAATCTGAGCCCATCTGAGCACCTACCTGCACTCAGACCCGTAGACTGATGTCCCCAGAGGTAAAAAGGAACGAACAGGCCCCTAGGCACTAATAGGATCCATGCCTTAGGTTTCCAGGCATCTCTCCTCAGAGGCCTGGATTTCAATACCAGCATATGGCTGTTTCTTGACTCACCCATCAGAACAAATCTCATCTACACATGGGAAACATGCACGTTGGAGCTGTGTCAAAGCCTCTGTTTAGGAGAACCCTTCAGGGCCCCAGTGCCACCGCTTCATTCCAAGGTCTCCATAGACACAAAAACATATTAGGACACATCCACAGGAGAGTCCATTTCAACTCAGCCTCCTCGGTTGCTCCCCCCTCATCCAGCAGATCTAACCTTTCTTGTTGCTTGGAGACAATTGGAATGCGAGGTGGGCTACCCAGCCATCCATCCTTTGAACCCTGCTCGAAATCGTTGGCCTGGAGCCAACCAACAGGTCTCAATTGTCCTGCAGAAGAATCTTTGAAGTTTGGAGCTTCTCACAACTCCCAACGTGGGAAAACCCCCATGGCCTCGTGATCCACCCCCCCTTCAAGAAGGGGCCATCAGGGACACAAAGTCCAACCTGAGCGATCGTCTGATCCTTGCTCTGACTTCAGGTGCACGAGATCTCGATTGAGGTCTGTAGATTGTGCCTGCCATATCCTCACCCAGAAACCTTGGCCTAGTTTGGGTTCTCAGACTTCCGTCCTCAGACTACTGGCCCACAAGCCCTCCTGTTTGGCAATCCAGAACTACAATGCCGCACTCTGCCTGCCCTTCAGAAGAAAAACATTGCCCTCTGGGGCTACCCAGAAACCCCAAATGAGGATCAACCTGCACGCCATTCGGCTGTACCCCAAATATATAGACTGACCTGGGCCCTATTGCACTTTCTGACCCGGCATGAGCCTGGACCTCCTGGCCCCACCCAGACAGCTGGCTGCACACTTAGCACATCGGACCCGCCATGGCCTTAGGTCGTCATCTCTTCTCAACCTCGGTTTCCAGGCTTCAGAACCTAGACCTGATCTCCAATCACTGCCCTGGTTTGAAAATGATGCAGAAATCAGAGCTCTTTCCCCATGGCAAGAAACCTTGTGTTTGGAAGGTTGTCCAACGTTCAGTGTAGTTGGAACCAGTGTGGCCCATGAAGCCCAGCCCATGCTTGCGGGCCACATTGGTCACAAACACACATTGTGACCCTCAGCCTGAGCCCAGTCCTCAGGTAAGGCCTCTCAGTGGCTGGATGAAGAGACAGCATATTGGGCTTGCCATGCCCCTGGGCCCCAATTTTTAACCATAGTTCGGGTTGTCCCTTCACTCTTCCCCAGGGCTCTGCTTTGGAATTCCTCTTTTGGTGGGATACCTGAGTTTACAAACCTGAAAGGAGTCCTCCCATCCCACAGATTGACGAAAAACAATTGGGATCGCGCCAAATCCACAGAGAGGAAGATTCGTCCATGGCCCATGATGCCTCCCCAACATTCCACGGCCATCGCTGATACAAAATCCAGAGACAAAAGCCTGAGCAAGCGCCTCAGACTCGCTCATTCTTCAGATCCTGAAGAGTTCTTCTCATGGTTTCTAGATCGGGCGTGCCATACCTACGGCCCCAAACCTAAGCTGAGGTTGTGTTTTCAGACTTCTGTCCTCAAAGTCCTGGGCCACACTCCCTCCAGGCTGGGGCCCCTGGAGTCACACATTAGGACTGCGCCTACCCATTCCATGGGAATTCTGCCCATTCCATTGTCAAAAATCGCACAAATTAGGAGAACCATCCAAAGTCCCTGAGGCCATCCCAATCGTGCAGGTCGCCCGGGACAAAAAAGGGCGGTTGATACCAGCTGAGCATCTACCTCCACTCATACCATAGATGGATGTCCCCAGAGAAGAAGATTGAACCAGACCGGACCCGAGGCCATTATCGGATCCATTGCTTTGCTTTACAGGCATGTCTCCTCAAAAGCCTGGATTCCAATACCAGCAGAGGGGATTTCCTGAGGCACGCATCAG
Source organism: Mustela nivalis (assembly GCF_964662115.1). Taxonomy (NCBI): domain Eukaryota; kingdom Metazoa; phylum Chordata; class Mammalia; order Carnivora; family Mustelidae; genus Mustela; species Mustela nivalis. Next base: position 107,922 of record NW_028136417.1, read on the forward strand.
AACAAATCTCGTCTCCACATGGAAACATGTGCATTGGAGCTGTGTCAAAAGCTTAGGAGAATACTTCAGGGTCCCGGTGCCACCGCCCCATTCCAAGGCTCTCATGGACACAAACACACATTGCGACCCATCCTCAGGAAAGTCCATTTCAACTCAGCCACCCCGGTTGCTCCCGCAGATCCATTGGATCTAAACTGTCTCGTTGCTAGGAAGCAATTGGAATCCGAGGCGGACTTCCCAGGCATCCATCCTCGAACGGTGCTCTGGTTTCATTCCATATGGGATGTCCTGGAGCTGTCCAACAGGTCTCAATTGTCCCGCAGAAGGAATCCTTGAAGGGGGCATCCCACATCTCCCAACGTGGAAAACCTCCATGGCCTCGAGATTCCGCTCCCTTCATGAAGGGGCCGTCATGCACAGAAACTCCAAACTGAGCCAACGTCTGATCCTCGCCCTGACTTTAGATGCATGAGATATTGGTTCAAATCTGCAGGGGGTACCTGCCGTGCCCTCACCCTGAATCCGAAGTCTAGCTTGTGTTCTCAGACTTCCGTCCTCACTCTCCTGGCCCCGACGCCCTCAAGTTTGGCAATTCCGGACCGACAATGAAGCACTCTGCCTGCCCTCTAGAAAAAATATATTGCCTAATGAGCTGCCCAGGCAGCTTAAATGAGGAGAAACCTACACAGCACTCGCCTCTACCCAAATTATATAGTCTAACCTGGGCACTAATGCACTGTCTGACACAACCGGAGCCCAGACCTCTTGACCAACTCCCAGACAGCTGACCGCACACTGAGCACATCAGACCCGCCATGGCCTTATGTCATCATCTCTTCCCTACCTCAGTTTTCAGTCTTCAGAACCTAGACCTTATCTCCAATCACTGCCCACGGGTGACTGTGATGCAGAAATCATAACTCTTCCTGACCCATGGCAAGAAACCTTGTGGTTGGCATGTTGTCCAACGTTCAGTGTAGGAGAAAAAAGTATTCACAATGAGGCCCCGCCCATTCTTGAGTGCGACGAGAGCATAAACACACATTGTGACCTCAGCGTGGGTCCTGTCCTCTAGGAATTCCTCTCAGTGGCTGGATCATTAGATGTCATAATGGGCTTGACATGTCCCTAGGCCCCAATTTTTACCAGATTTCTGGTTGTCCAGTCGCCCCTCCCCAGGGCTCTACTCTGGAATCCCTCATTAGGTGGGACATCTGAGGTTGAAACACAAAAAGAAACAAATCAACAACAACAAAAAAACGGACTTCTTCCATCCCCAGAATGACCCCAAACTCTTTGGACGGGGCCGGAACCCCAGAGAGTAAGACTCGTCCATTTCCCATGAAGTCATCCTGGCAATTTCACGACCATGAGTGACACGATATCCAGAGACAAATACTTGAGCAAGAGACTCACACTCGCCCTTTTTTCATATCCCGAAGAGTTCTCCTCATGGTCTGTAGATCAGTCCTGCCATACCTATGACCTGAAACATAAGCCGAGTTTGTGTTTTCAGACAACTGTCCAAACAGGTCTGGCGTACACACGCTACAGGCTCAAGCCCCTGTAGCCAAACCTGAGGACTGTACTTGCACTTTCCAAGGGAATTGTATGTGCCCATTCCAATGGCCACAACCCTACTAATAGGATAAATCTCCAAAGTCCCTGAGGCCATCCCAATAGTTGTGGCTTCCCAGGACAAACAGGGGCAATCTGAGCCCATCTGAGCACCTACCTGCACTCAGACCCGTAGACTGATGTCCCCAGAGGTAAAAAGGAACGAACAGGCCCCTAGGCACTAATAGGATCCATGCCTTAGGTTTCCAGGCATCTCTCCTCAGAGGCCTGGATTTCAATACCAGCATATGGCTGTTTCTTGACTCACCCATCAGAACAAATCTCATCTACACATGGGAAACATGCACGTTGGAGCTGTGTCAAAGCCTCTGTTTAGGAGAACCCTTCAGGGCCCCAGTGCCACCGCTTCATTCCAAGGTCTCCATAGACACAAAAACATATTAGGACACATCCACAGGAGAGTCCATTTCAACTCAGCCTCCTCGGTTGCTCCCCCCTCATCCAGCAGATCTAACCTTTCTTGTTGCTTGGAGACAATTGGAATGCGAGGTGGGCTACCCAGCCATCCATCCTTTGAACCCTGCTCGGAATCGTTGGCCTGGAGCCAACCAACAGGTCTCAATTGTCCTGCAGAAGAATCTTTGCAGTTTGGAGCTTCTCACAACTCCCAACGTGGGAAAACCCCCATGGCCTCGTGATCCACCCCCCCTTCAAGAAGGGGCCATCAGGGACACAAAGTCCAACCTGAGCGATCGTCTGATCCTTGCTCTGACTTCAGGTGCACGAGATCTCGATTGAGGTCTGTAGATTGTGCCTGCCATATCCTCACCCAGAAACCTTGGCCTAGTTTGGGTTCTCAGACTTCCGTCCTCAGACTACTGGCCCACAAGCCCTCCTGTTTGGCAATCCAGAACTACAATGCCGCACTCTGCCAGCCCTTCAGAAGAAAAACATTGCCCTCTGGGGCTACCCAGAAACCCCAAATGAGGATCAACCTGCACGCCATTCGGCTGTACCCCAAATATATAGACAGACCTGGGCCCTATTGCACTTTCTGACCTGGCCTGAGCTTGGACCTCCTGGCCCCACCCAGACAGCTGGCCGCACACTTAGCACATCGGACCCGCCATGGCCTTAGGTCGTCATCTCTTCTCAACCTCGGTTTCCAGGCTTCAGAACCTAGACCTGATCTCCAATCACTGCCCTGGTTTGAAAATGATGCAGAAATCAGAGCTCTTTCCCCATGGCAAGAAACCTTGTGTTTGGAAGGTTGTCCAACGTTCAGTGTAGTTGGAACCAGTGTGGCCCATGAAGCCCAGCCCATGCTTGCGGGCCACATTGGTCACAAACACACATTGTGACCCTCAGCCTGAGCCCAGTCCTCAGGTAAGGCCTCTCAGTGGCTGGATGAAGAGACAGCATATTGGGCTTGCCATGCCCCTAGGCCCCAATATTTAACCATAGTTCGGGTTGTCCCTTCACTCTTCCCCAGGGCTCTGCTTTGGAATTCCTCTTTTAGCGGGATACCTGAGTTTACAAACCTGAAAGGAGTCCTCCCATCCTACAGATTGACGAAAAACAATTGGGATCGCGCCAAATCCACAGAGAGGAAGATTCGTCCATGGCCCATGATGCCTACCCAACATTCCACGGCCATCGCTGATACAAAATCCAGAGACAAAAGCCTGAGCAAGCGCCTCAGACTCGCTCATTCTTCAGATCCTGAAGAGTTCTTCTCATGGTTTGTAGATCGGGCGTGCCATACCTACGGCCCCAAACCTAAGCTGAGTTTGTGTTTTCAGACTTCTGTCCTCAAAGTCCTGGGCCACACTCCCTCCAGGCTGGGGCCCCTGGAGTCACACATTAGGACTGCGCCTACCCATTCCATGGGAATTCTGCCCATTCCATTGTCAAAAATCGCACAAATTAGGAGAACCATCCAAAGTCCCTGAGGCCATCCCAATCGTGCAGGTCGCCCGGGACAAAAAAGGGCGGTTGATACCAGCTGAGCATCTACCTCCACTGATACCATAGATGGATGTCCCCAGAGAAGAAGATTGAACAAGACAGGACCCGAGGCCATTATCGGATCCATTGCTTTGCTTTACAGGCATGTCTCCTCAAAAGCCTGGATTCCAATACCAGCAGAGGGGATTTCCTGAGGCACGCATCAGAACAAATCTCGTCTCCACAAGGAAACATGTGCATTGGAGCTGTGTCAAAAGCTTAGGAGAATACTTCAGGGTCCCGGGGCCACCGCCCCATTCCAAGGCTCTCATGGACACAAACACACATTGCGACCCATCCTCAGGAAAGTCCATTTCAACTCAGCCACCCCGGTTGCTCCCGCAGATCCATTGGATCTAAACTGTCTCGTTGCTAGGAGGCAATTGGAATCCGAGGCGGACTTCCCAGGCATCCATCCTCGAACGGTGCTCTGGTTTCATTCCATATGGGATGTCCTGGAGCTGTCCAACAGGTCTCAATTGTCCCGCAGAAGGAATCCTTGAAGGGGGCATCCCACATCTCCCAACGTGGAAAACCTCCATGGCCTCGAGATTCCGCTCCCTTCATGAAGGGGCCGTCATGCACAGAAACTCCAAACTGAGCCAACGTCTGATCCTCGCCCTGACTTTAGATGCATGAGATATTGGTTCAAATCTGCAGGGGGTACCTGCCGTGCCCTCACCCTGAATCCGAAGTCTAGCTTGTGTTCTCAGACTTCCGTCCTCACTCTCCTGGCCCCGAAGCCCTCAAGTTTGGCAATTCCGGACCGACAATGAAGCACTCTGCCTGCCCTCTAGAAAAAATATATTGCCTAATGAGCTGCCCAGGCAGCTTAAATGAGGAGAAACCTACACAGCACTCGCCTCTACCCAAATTATATAGTCTAACCTGGGCACTAATGCACTGTCTGACACAACCGGAGCCCAGACCTTTTGACCAACTCCCAGACAGCTGACCGCACACTGAGCACATCAGACCCGCCATGGCCTTATGTCATCATCTCTTCCCTACCTCATTTTTCAGTCTTCAGAACCTAGACCTTATCTCCAATCACTGCCCACGGGTGACTGTGATGCAGAAATCATAACTCTTCCTGACCCATGACAAGAAACCTTGTGGTTGGCATGTTGTCCAACGTTCAGTGTAGGAGAAAAAAGTATTCACAATGAGGCCCCGCCCATTCTTGAGTGCGACGAGAGCATAAACACACATTGTGACCTCAGCGTGGGTCCTGTCCTCTAGGAATTCCTCTCAGTGGCTGGATCATTAGATGTCATAATGGGCTTGACATGTCCCTAGGCCCCAATTTTTACCAGATTTCTGGTTGTCCAGTCGCCCCTCCCCAGGGCTCTACTCTGGAATCCCTCATTAGGTGGGACATCTGAGGTTGAAACACAAAAGGAAACAAATCAACAACAACAAAAAAACGGACTTCTTCCATCCCCAGAATGACCCCAAACTCTTTTGACGGGGCCGGAACCCCAGAGAGTAAGACTCGTCCATTTCCCATGAAGTCATCCTGGCAATTTCACGACCATGAGCGACACGATATCCAGAGACAAATACTTGAGCAAGAGACTCACACTCGCCCTTTTTTCATATCCCGAAGAGTTCTCCTCATGGTCTGTAGATCAGTCCTGCCATACCTATGACCTGAAACATAAGCCGAGTTTGTGTTTTCAGACAACTGTCCAAACAGGTCTGGCGTACACACGCTACAGGCTCAAGCCCCTGTAGCCAAACCTGAGGACTGTACTTGCACTTTCCAAGGGAATTGTATGTGCCCATTCCAATGGCCACAACCCTACTAATAGGATAAATCTCCAAAGTCCCTGAGGCCATCCCAATAGTTGTGGCTTCCCAGGACAAACAGGGGCAATCTGAGACCATCTGAGCACCTACCTGCACTCAGACCCGTAGACTGATGTCCCCAGAGGTAAAAAGGAACGAACAGGCCCCTAGGCACTAATAGGATCCATTGCTTTGGTTTCCAGGCATCTCTCCTCAGAGGCCTGGATTTCAATACCAGCATATGGCTGTTTCTTGACTCACCCATCAGAACAAATCTCATCTACACATGGGAAACATGCACGTTGGAGCTGTGTCAAAGCCTCTGTTTAGGAGAACCCTTCAGGGCCCCAGTGCCACCGCTTCATTCCAAGGTCTCCATAGACACAAAAACATATTAGGACACATCCACAGGAGAGTCCATTTCAACTCAGCCTCCTCAGTTGCTCCCCCCTCATCCAGCAGATCTAACCTTTCTTGTTGCTTGGAGACAATTGGAATGCGAGGTGGGCTACCCAGCCATCCATCCTTTGAACCCTGCTCGGAATCGTTGGCCTGGAGCCAACCAACAGGTCTCAATTGTCCTGCAGAAGAATCTTTGCAGTTTGGAGCTTCTCACAACTCCCAACGTGGGAAAACCCCCATGGCTTCGTGATCCACCCCCCCTTCAAGAAGGGGCCATCAGGGACAGAAAGACCAACCTGAGCGATCGTCTGATCCTTGCTCTGACTTCAGGTGCACGAGATCTCGATTGAGGTCTGTAGATTGTGCCTGCCATATCCTCACCCAGAAACCTTGGCCTAGTTTGGGTTCTCAGACTTCCAACCTCAGACTACTGGCCCACAAGCCCTCCTGTTTGGCAATCCAGAACTACAATGCCGCACTCTGCCTGCCCTTCAGAAGAAAAACATTGCCCTCTGGGGCTACCCAGAAACCCCAAATGAGGATCAACCTGCACGCCATTCGGCTGTACCCCAAATATATAGACTGACCTGGGCCCTATTGCACTTTCTGACCTGGCCTGAGCTTGGACCTCCTGGCCCCACCCAGACAGCTGGCCGCACACTTAGCACATCGGACCCGCCATGGCCTTAGGTCGTCATCTCTTCTCAACCTCGGTTTCCAGGCTTCAGAACCTAGACCTGATCTCCAATCACTGCCCTGGTTTGAAAATGATGCAGAAATTAGAGCTCTTTCCCCATGGCAAGAAACCTTGTGTTTGGAAGGTTGTCCAACGTTCAGTGTAGTTGGAACCAGTGTGGCCCATGAAGCCCAGCCCATGCTTGCGGGCCACATTGGTCACAAACACACATTGTGACCCTCAGCCTGAGCCCAGTCCTCAGGTAAGGCCTCTCAGTGGCTGGATGAAGAGACAGCATATTGGGCTTGCCATGCCCCTAGGCCCCAATTTTTAACCATAGTTCGGGTTGTCCCTTCACTCTTCCCCAGGGCTCTGCTTTGGAATTCCTCTTTTGGCGGGATACCTGAGTTTACAAACCTGAAAGGAGTCCTCCCATCCCACAGATTGACGAAAAACAATTGGGATCGCGCCAAATCCACAGAGAGGAAGATTCGTCCATGGCCCATGATGCCTCCCCAACATTCCACGGCCATCGCTGATACAAAATCCAGAGACAAAAGCCTGAGCAAGCGCCTCAGACTCGCTCATTCTTCAGATCCTGAAGAGTTCTTCTCATGGTTTGTAGATCGGGCGTGCCATACCTACGTCCCCAAACCTAAGCTGAGTTTGTGTTTTCAGACTTCTGTCCTCAAAGTCCTGGGCCACACTCCCTCCAGGCTGGGGCCCCTGGAGTCACACATTAGGACTGCGCCTACCCATTCCATGGGAATTCTGCCCATTCCATTGTCAAAAATCGCACAAATTAGGAGAACCATCCAAAGTCCCTGAGGCCATCCCAATCGTGCAGGTCGCCCGGGACAAAAAAGGGCGGTTGATACCAGCTGAGCATCTACCTCCACTGATACCATAGATGGATGTCCCCAGAGAAGAAGATTGAACAAGACAGGACCCGAGGCCATTATCGGATCCATTGCTTTGCTTTACAGGCATGTCTCCTCAAAAGCCTGGATTCCAATACCAGCAGAGGGGATTTCCTGAGGCACGCATCAGAACAAATCTCGTCTCCACAAGGAAGCATGTGCATTGGAGCTGTGTCAAAAGCTTAGGAGAATACTTCAGGGTCCCGGGGCCACCGCCCCATTCCAAGGCTCTCATGGACACAAACACACATTGCGACCCATCCTCAGGAAAGTCCATTTCAACTCAGCCACCCCGGTTGCTCCCGCAGATCCATTGGATCTAAACTGTCTCGTTGCTAGGAGGCAATTGGAATCCGAGGCGGACTTCCCAGGCATCCATCCTCGAACGGTGCTCTGGTTTCATTCCATATGGGATGTCCTGGAGCTGTCCAACAGGTCTCAATTGTCCCGCAGAAGGAATCCTTGAAGGGGGCATCCCACATCTCCCAACGTGGAAAACCTCCATGGCCTCGAGATTCCGCTCCCTTCATGAAGGGGCCGTCATGCACAGAAACTCCAAACTGAGCCAACGTCTGATCCTCGCCCTGACTTTAGATGCATGAGATATTGGTTCAAATCTGCAGGGGGTACCTGCCGTGCCCTCACCCTGAATCCGAAGTCTAGCTTGTGTTCTCAGACTTCCGTCCTCACTCTCCTGGCCCCGAAGCCCTCAAGTTTGGCAATTCCGGACCGACAATGAAGCACTCTGCCTGCCCTCTAGAAAAAATATATTGCCTAATGAGCTGCCCAGGCAGCTTAAATGAGGAGAAACCTACACAGCACTCGCCTCTACCCAAATTATATAGTCTAACCTGGGCACTAATGCACTGTCTGACACAACCGGAGCCCAGACCTTTTGACCAACTCCCAGACAGCTGACCGCACACTGAGCACATCAGACCCGCCATGGCCTTATGTCATCATCTCTTCCCTACCTCAGTTTTCAGTCTTCAGAACCTAGACCTTATCTCCAATCACTGCCCACGGGTGACTGTGATGCAGAAATCATAACTCTTCCTGACCCATGGCAAGAAACCTTGTGGTTGGCATGTTGTCCAACGTTCAGTGTAGGAGAAAAAAGTATTCACAATGAGGCCCCGCCCATTCTTGAGTGCGACGAGAGCATAAACACACATTGTGACCTCAGCGTGTGTCCTGTCCTCTAGGAATTCCTCTCAGTGGCTGGATCATTAGATGTCATAATGGGCTTGACATGTCCCTAGGCCCCAATTTTTACCAGATTTCTGGTTGTCCAGTCGCCCCTCCCCAGGGCTCTACTCTGGAATCCCTCATTAGGTGGGACATCTGAGGTTGAAACACAAAAGGAAACAAATCAACAACAACAAAAAAACGGACTTCTTCCATCCCCAGAATGACCCCAAACTCTTTGGACGGGGCCGGAACCCCAGAGAGTAAGACTCGTCCATTTCCCATGAAGTCATCCTGGCAATTTCACGACCATGAGTGACACGATATCCAGAGACAAATACTTGAGCAAGAGACTCACACTCGCCCTTTTTTCATATCCCGAAGAGTTCTCCTCATGGTCTGTAGATCAGTCCTGCCATACCTATGACCTGAAACATAAGCCGAGTTTGTGTTTTCAGACAACTGTCCAAACAGGTCTGGCGTACACACGCTACAGGCTCAAGCCCCTGTAGCCAAACCTGAGGACTGTACTTGCACTTTCCAAGGGAATTGTATGTGCCCATTCCAATGGCCACAACCCTACTAATAGGATAAATCTCCAAAGTCCCTGAGGCCATCCCAATAGTTGTGGCTTCCCAGGACAAACAGGGGCAATCTGAGCCCATCTGAGCACCTACCTGCACTCAGACCCGTAGACTGATGTCCCCAGAGGTAAAAAGGAACGAACAGGCCCCTAGGCACTAATAGGATCCATGCCTTTGGTTTCCTGGCATCTCTCCTCAGAGGCCTGGATTTCAATACCAGCATATGGCTGTTTCTTGACTCACCCATCAGAACAAATCTCATCTACACATGGGAAATATGCACGGTGGAGCTGTGTCAAAGCCTCTGTTTAGGAGAACCCTTCAGGGCCCCAGTGCCACCGCTTCATTCCAAGGTCTCCATAGACACAAAAACATATTAGGACACATCCACAGGAGAGTCCATTTCAACTCAGCCTCCTCGGTTGCTCCCCCCTCATCCAGCAGATCTAACCTTTCTTGTTGCTTGGAGACAATTGGAATGCGAGGTGGGCTACCCAGCCATCCATCCTTTGAACCCTGCTCGGAATCGTTGGCCTGGAGCCAACCAACAGGTCTCAATTGTCCTGCAGAAGAATCTTTGCAGTTTGGAGCTTCTCACAACTCCCAACGTGGGAAAACCCCCATGGCCTCGTGATCCACCCCCCCTTCAAGAAGGGGCCATCAGGGACAGAAAGTCCAACCTGAGCGATCGTCTGATCCTTCCTCTGACTTCAGGTGCACGAGATCTCGATTGAGGTCTGTAGATTGTGCCTGCCATATCCTCACCCAGAAACCTTGGCCTAGTTTGGGTTCTCAGACTTCCGTCCTCAGACTACTGGCCCACAAGCCCTCCTGTTTGGCAATCCAGAACTACAATGCCGCACTCTGCCTGCCCTTCAGAAGAAAAACATTGCCCTCTGGGGCTACCCAGAAACCCCAAATGAGGATCAACCTGCACGCCATTCGGCTGTACCCCAAATATATAGACTGACCTGGGCCCTATTGCACTTTCTGACCCGGCCTGAGCCTGGACCTCCTGGCCCCACCCAGACAGCTGGCCGCACACTTAGCACATCAGACCCGCCATGGCCTTAGGTCGTCATCTCTTCTCAACCTCGGTTTCCAGGCTTCAGAACCTAGACCTGATCTCCAATCACTGCCCTGGTTTGAAAATGATGCAGAAATCAGAGCTCTTTCCCCATGGCAAGAAACCTTGTGTTTGGAAGGTTGTCCAACGTTCAGTGTAGTTGGAACCAGTGTGGCCCATGAAGCCCAGCCCATGCTTGCGGGCCACATTGGTCACAAACACACATTGTGACCCTCAGCCTGAGCCCAGTCCTCAGGTAAGGCCTCTCAGTGGCTGGATGAAGAGACAGCATATTGGGCTTGCCATGCCCCTAGGCCCCAATATTTAACCATAGTTCGGGTTGTCCCTTCACTTTTCCCCAGGGCTCTGCTTTGGAATTCCTCTTTTGGCGGGATACCTGAGTTTACAAACCTGAAAGGAGTCCTCCCATCCCACAGATTGACGAAAAACAATTGGGATCGCGCCAAATCCACAGAGAGGAAGATTCGTCCATGGCCCATGATGCCTCCCCAACATTCCACGGCCATCGCTGATACAAAATCCAGAGACAAAAGCCTGAGCAAGCGCCTCAGACTCGCTCATTCTTCAGATCCTGAAGAGTTCTTCTCATGGTTTGTAGATCGGGCGTGCCATACCTACGTCCCCAAACCTAAGCTGAGTTTGTGTTTTCAGACTTCTGTCCTCAAAGTCCTGGGCCACACTCCCTCCAGGCTGGGGCCCCTGGAGTCACACATTAGGACTGCGCCTACCCATTCCATGGGAATTCTGCCCATTCCATTGTCAAAAATCGCACAAATTAGGAGAACCATCCAAAGTCCCTGAGGCCATCCCAATCGTGCAGGTCGCCCGGGACAAAAAAGGGCGGTTGATACCAGCTGAGCATCTACCTCCACTGATACCATAGATGGATGTCCCCAGAGAAGAAGATTGAACAAGACAGGACCCGAGGCCATTATCGGATCCATTGCTTTGCTTTACAGGCATGTCTCCTCAAAAGCCTGGATTCCAATACCAGCAGAGGGGATTTCCTGAGGCACGCATCAGAACAAATCTCGTCTCCACAAGGAAGCATGTGCATTGGAGCTGTGTCAAAAGCTTAGGAGAATACTTCAGGGTCCCGGGGCCACCGCCCCATTCCAAGGCTCTCATGGACACAAACACACATTGCGACCCATCCTCAGGAAAGTCCATTTCAACTCAGCCACCCCGGTTGCTCCCGCAGATCCATTGGATCTAAACTGTCTCGTTGCTAGGAGGCAATTGGAATCCGAGGCGGACTTCCCAGGCATCCATCCTCGAACGGTGCTCTGGTTTCATTCCATATGGGATGTCCTGGAGCTGTCCAACAGGTCTCAATTGTCCCGCAGAAGGAATCCTTGAAGGGGGCATCCCACATCTCCCAACGTGGAAAACCTCCATGGCCTCGAGATTCCGCTCCCTTCATGAAGGGGCCGTCATGCACAGAAACTCCAAACTGAGCCAACGTCTGATCCTCGCCCTGACTTTAGATGCATGAGATATTGGTTCAAATCTGCAGGGGGTACCTGCCGTGCCCTCACCCTGAATCCGAAGTCTAGCTTGTGTTCTCAGACTTCCGTCCTCACTCTCCTGGCCCCGAAGCCCTCAAGTTTGGCAAATCCGGACCGAAAATGAAGCACTCTGCCTGCCCTCTAGAAAAAATATATTGCCTAATGAGCTGCCCAGGCAGCTTAAATGAGGAGAAACCTACACAGCACTCGCCTCTACCCAAATTATATAGTCTAACCTGGGCACTAATGCACTGTCTGACACAACCGGAGCCCAGACCTTTTGACCAACTTCCAGACAGCTGACCGCACACTGAGCACATCAGACCCGCCATGGCCTTATGTCATCATCTCTTCCCTACCTCAGTTTTCAGTCTTCAGAACCTAGACCTTATCTCCAATCACTGCCCACGGGTGACTGTGATGCAGAAATCATAACTCTTCCTGACCCATGGCAAGAAACCTTGTGGTTGGCATGTTGTCCAACGTTCAGTGTAGGAGAAAAAAGTATTCACAATGAGGCCCCGCCCATTCTTGAGTGCGACGAGAGCATAAACACACATTGTGACCTCAGCGTGTGTCCTGTCCTCTAGGAATTCCTCTCAGTGGCTGGATCATTAGATGTCATAATGGGCTTGACATGTCCCTAGGCCCCAATTTTTACCAGATTTCTGGTTGTCCAGTCGCCCCTCCCCAGGGCTCTACTCTGGAATCCCTCATTAGGTGGGACATCTGAGGTTGAAACACAAAAGGAAACAAATCAACAACAACAAAAAAACGGACTTCTTCCATCCCCAGAATGACCCCAAACTCTTTGGACGGGGCCGGAACCCCAGAGAGTAAGACTCGTCCATTTCCCATGAAGTCATCCTGGCAATTTCACGACCATGAGTGACACGATATCCAGAGACAAATACTTGAGCAAGAGACTCACACTCGCCCTTTTTTCATATCCCGAAGAGTTCTCCTCATGGTCTGTAGATCAGTCCTGCCATACCTATGACCTGAAACATAAGCCGAGTTTGTGTTTTCAGACAACTGTCCAAACAGGTCTGGCGTACACACGCTACAGGCTCAAGCCCCTGTAGCCAAACCTGAGGACTGTACTTGCACTTTCCAAGGGAATTGTATGTGCCCATTCCAATGGCCACAACCCTACTAATAGGATAAATCTCCAAAGTCCCTGAGGCCATCCCAATAGTTGTGGCTTCCCAGGACAAACAGGGGCAATCTGAGCCCATCTGAGCACCTACCTGCACTCAGACCCGTAGACTGATGTCCCCAGAGGTAAAAAGGAACGAACAGGCCCCTAGGCACTAATAGGATCCATGCCTTTGGTTTCCTGGCATCTCTCCTCAGAGGCCTGGATTTCAATACCAGCATATGGCTGTTTCTTGACTCACCCATCAGAACAAATCTCATCTACACATGGGAAATATGCACGGTGGAGCTGTGTCAAAGCCTCTGTTTAGGAGAACCCTTCAGGGCCCCAGTGCCACCGCTTCATTCCAAGGTCTCCATAGACACAAAAACATATTAGGACACATCCACAGGAGAGTCCATTTCAACTCAGCCTCCTCGGTTGCTCCCCCCTCATCCAGCAGATCTAACCTTTCTTGTTGCTTGGAGACAATTGGAATGCGAGGTGGGCTACCCAGCCATCCATCCTTTGAACCCTGCTCGGAATCGTTGGCCTGGAGCCAACCAACAGGTCTCAATTGTCCTGCAGAAGAATCTTTGCAGTTTGGAGCTTCTCACAACTCCCAACGTGGGAAAACCCCCATGGCCTCGTGATCCACCCCCCCTTCAAGAAGGGGCCATCAGGGACAGAAAGTCCAACCTGAGCGATCGTCTGATCCTTGCTCTGACTTCAGGTGCACGAGATCTCGATTGAGGTCTGTAGATTGTGCCTGCCATATCCTCACCCAGAAACCTTGGCCTAGTTTGGGTTCTCAGACTTCCGTCCTCAGACTACTGGCCCACAAGCCCTCCTGTTTGGCAATCCAGAACTACAATGCCGCACTCTGCCTGCCCTTCAGAAGAAAAACATTGCCCTCTGGGGCTACCCAGAAACCCCAAATGAGGATCAACCTGCACGCCATTCGGCTGTACCCCAAATATATAGACTGACCTGGGCCCTATTGCACTTTCTGACCCGGCCTGAGCCTGGACCTCCTGGCCCCACCCAGACAGCTGGCCGCACACTTAGCACATCAGACCCGCCATGGCCTTAGGTCGTCATCTCTTCTCAACCTCGGTTTCCAGGCTTCAGAACCTAGACCTGATCTCCAATCACTGCCCTGGTTTGAAAATGATGCAGAAATCAGAGCTCTTTCCCCATGGCAAGAAACCTTGTGTTTGGAAGGTTGTCCAACGTTCAGTGTAGTTGGAACCAGTGTGGCCCATGAAGCCCAGCCCATGCTTGCGGGCCACATTGGTCACAAACACACATTGTGACCCTCAGCCTGAGCCCAGTCCTCAGGTAAGGCCTCTCAGTGGCTGGATGAAGAGACAGCATATTGGGCTTGCCATGCCCCTAGGCCCCAATATTTAACCATAGTTCGGGTTGTCCCTTCACTTTTCCCCAGGGCTCTGCTTTGGAATTCCTCTTTTGGCGGGATACCTGAGGTTACAAACCTGAAAGGAGTCCTCCCATCCCACAGATTGACGAAAAACAATTGGGATCGCGCCAAATCCACAGAGAGGAAGATTCGTCCATGGCCCATGATGCCTCCCCAACATTCCACGGCCATCGCTGATACAAAATCCAGAGACAAAAGCCTGAGCAAGCGCCTCAGACTCGCTCATTCTTCAGATCCTGAAGAGTTCTTCTCATGGTTTGTAGATCGGGCGTGCCATACCTACGTCCCCAAACCTAAGCTGAGTTTGTGTTTTCAGACTTCTGTCCTCAAAGTCCTGGGCCACACTCCCTCCAGGCTGGGGCCCCTGGAGTCACACATTAGGACTGCGCCTACCCATTCCATGGGAATTCTGCCCATTCCATTGTCAAAAATCGCACAAATTAGGAGAACCATCCAAAGTCCCTGAGGCCATCCCAATCGTGCAGGTCGCCCGGGACAAAAAAGGGCGGTTGATACCAGCTGAGCATCTACCTCCACTGATACCATAGATGGATGTCCCCAGAGAAGAAGATTGAACAAGACAGGACCCGAGGCCATTATCGGATCCATTGCTTTGCTTTACAGGCATGTCTCCTCAAAAGCCTGGATTCCAATACCAGCAGAGGGGATTTCCTGAGGCACGCATCAGAACAAATCTCGTCTCCACAAGGAAACATGTGCATTGGAGCTGTGTCAAAAGCTTAGGAGAATACTTCAGGGTCCCGGGGCCACCGCCCCATTCCAAGGCTCTCATGGACACAAACACACATTGCGACCCATCCTCAGGAAAGTCCATTTCAACTCAGCCACCCCGGTTGCTCCCGCAGATCCATTGGATCTAAACTGTCTCGTTGCTAGGAGGCAATTGGAATCCGAGGCGGACTTCCCAGGCATCCATCCTCGAACGGTGCTCTGGTTTCATTCCATATGGGATGTCCTGGAGCTGTCCAACAGGTCTCAATTGTCCCGCAGAAGGAATCCTTGAAGGGGGCATCCCACATCTCCCAACGTGGAAAACCTCCATGGCCTCGAGATTCCGCTCCCTTCATGAAGGGGCCGTCATGCACAGAAACTCCAAACTGAGCCAACGTCTGATCCTCGCCCTGACTTTAGATGCATGAGATATTGGTTCAAATCTGCAGGGGGTACCTGCCGTGCCCTCACCCTGAATCCGAAGTCTAGCTTGTGTTCTCAGACTTCCGTCCTCACTCTCCTGGCCCCGAAGCCCTCAAGTTTGGCAAATCCGGACCGAAAATGAAGCACTCTGCCTGCCCTCTAGAAAAAATATATTGCCTAATGAGCTGCCCAGGCAGCTTAAATGAGGAGAAACCTACACAGCACTCGCCTCTACCCAAATTATATAGTCTAACCTGGGCACTAATGCACTGTCTGACACAACCGGAGCCCAGACCTTTTGACCAACTTCCAGACAGCTGACCGCACACTGAGCACATCAGACCCGCCATGGCCTTATGTCATCATCTCTTCCCTACCTCAGTTTTCAGTCTTCAGAACCTAGACCTTATCTCCAATCACTGCCCACGGGTGACTGTGATGCAGAAATCATAACTCTTCCTGACCCATGGCAAGAAACCTTGTGGTTGGCATGTTGTCCAACGTTCAGTGTAGGAGAAAAAAGTATTCACAATGAGGCCCCGCCCATTCTTGAGTGCGACGAGAGCATAAACACACATTGTGACCTCAGCGTGGGTCCTGTCCTCTAGGAATATCTCTCAGTGGCTGGATCATTAGATGTCATAATGGGCTTGACATGTCCCTAGGCCCCAATTTTTACCAGATTTCTGGTTGTCCAGTCGCCCCTCCCCAGGGCTCTACTCTGGAATCCCTCATTAGGTGGGACATCTGAGGTTGAAACACAAAAGGAAACAAATCAACAACAACAAAAAAACGGACTTCTTCCATCCCCAGAATGACCCCAAACTCTTTGGACGAGGCCGGAACCCCAGAGAGTAAGACTCGTCCATTTCCCATGAAGTCATCCTGGCAATTTCACGACCATGAGTGACACGATATCCAGAGACAAATACTTGAGCAAGAGACTCACACTCGCCCTTTTTTCATATCCCGAAGAGTTCTCCTCATGGTCTGTAGATCAGTCCTGCCATACCTATGACCTGAAACATAAGCCGAGTTTGTGTTTTCAGACAACTGTCCAAACAGGTCTGGCGTACACACGCTACAGGCTCAAGCCCCTGTAGCCAAACCTGAGGACTGTACTTGCACTTTCCAAGGGAATTGTATGTGCCCATTCCAATGGCCACAACCCTACTAATAGGATAAATCTCCAAAGTCCCTGAGGCCATCCCAATAGTTGTGGCTTCCCAGGACAAACAGGGGCAATCTGAGCCCATCTGAGCACCTACCTGCACTCAGACCCGTAGACTGATGTCCCCAGAGGTAAAAAGGAACGAACAGGCCCCTAGGCACTAATAGGATCCATTGCTTTGGTTTCCAGGCATCTCTCCTCAGAGGCCTGGATTTCAATACCAGCATATGGCTGTTTCTTGACTCACCCATCAGAACAAATCTCATCTACACATGGGAAACATGCACGTTGGAGCTGTGTCAAAGCCTCTGTTTAGGAGAACCCTTCAGGGCCCCAGTGCCACTGCTTCATTCCAAGGTCTCCATAGACACAAAAACATATTAGGACACATCCACAGGAGAGTCCATTTCAACTCAGCCTCCTCGGTTGCTCCCCCCTCATCCAGCAGATCTAACCTTTCTTGTTGCTTGGAGACAATTGGAATGCGAGGTGGGCTACCCAGCCATCCATCCTTTGAACCCTGCTCGGAATCGTTGGCCTGGAGCCAACCAACAGGTCTCAATTGTCCTGCAGAAGAATCTTTGCAGTTTGGAGCTTCTCACAACTCCCAACGTGGGAAAACCCCCATGGCCTCGTGATCCACCCCCCCTTCAAGAAGGGGCCATCAGGGACAGAAAGACCAACCTGAGCGATCGTCTGATCCTTGCTCTGACTTCAGGTGCACGAGATCTCGATTGAGGTCTGTAGATTGTGCCTGCCATATCCTCACCCAGAAACCTTGGCCTAGTTTGGGTTCTCAGACTTCCGACCTCAGACTACTGGCCCACAAGCCCTCCTGTTTGGCAATCCAGAACTACAATGCCGCACTCTGCCTGCCCTTCAGAAGAAAAACATTGCCCTCTGGGGCTACCCAGAAACCCCAAATGAGGATCAACCTGCACGCCATTCGGCTGTACCCCAAATATATAGACAGACCTGGGCCCTATTGCACTTTCTGACCTGGCCTGAGCTTGGACCTCCTGGCCCCACCCAGACAGCTGGCCGCACACTTAGCACATCGGACCCGCCATGGCCTTAGGTCGTCATCTCTTCTCAACCTCGGTTTCCAGGCTTCAGAACCTAGACCTGATCTCCAATCACTGCCCTGGTTTGAAAATGATGCAGAAATCAGAGCTCTTTCCCCATGGCAAGAAACCTTGTGTTTGGAAGGTTGTCCAACGTTCAGTGTAGTTGGAACCAGTGTGGCCCATGAAGCCCAGCCCATGCTTGCGGGCCACAGGGTCACAAACACACATTGTGACCCTCAGCCTGAGCCCAGTCCTCAGGTAAGGCCTCTCAGTGGCTGGATGAAGAGACAGCATATTGGGCTTGCCATGCCCCTAGGCCCCAATATTTAACCATAGTTCGGGTTGTCCCTTCACTCTTCCCCAGGGCTCTGCTTTGGAATTCCTCTTTTAGCGGGATACCTGAGTTTACAAACCTGAAAGGAGTCCTCCCATCCCACAGATTGACGAAAAACAATTGGGATCGCGCCAAATCCACAGAGAGGAAGATTCGTCCATGGCCCATGATGCCTACCCAACATTCCACGGCCATCGCTGATACAAAATCCAGAGACAAAAGCCTGAGCAAGCGCCTCAGACTCGCTCATTCTTCAGATCCTGAAGAGTTCTTCTCATGGTTTGTAGATCGGGCGTGCCATACCTACGGCCCCAAACCTAAGCTGAGGTTGTGTTTTCAGACTTCTGTCCTCAAAGTCCTGGGCCACACTCCCTCCAGGCTGGGGCCCCTGGAGTCACACATTAGGACTGCGCCTACCCATTCCATGGGAATTCTGCCCAATCCATTGTCAAAAATCGCACAAATTAGGAGAACCATCCAATGTCCCTGAGGCCATCCCAATCGTGCAGGTCGCCCGGGACAAAAAAGGGCGGTTGATACCAGCTGAGCATCTACCTCCACTCATACCATAGATGGATGTCCCCAGAGAAGAAGATTGAACCAGACAGGACCCGAGGCCATTATCGGATCCATTGCTTTGCTTTACAGGCATGTCTCCTCAAAAGCCTGGATTCCAATACCAGCAGAGGGGATTTCCTGAGGCACGCATCAGAACAAATCTCGTCTCCACAAGGAAACATGTGCATTGGAGCTGTGTCAAAAGCTTAGGAGAATACTTCAGGGTCCCGGGGCCACCGCCCCATTCCAAGGCTCTCATGGACACAAACACACATTGCGACCCATCCTCAGGAAAGTCCATTTCAACTCAGCCACCCCGGTTGCTCCCGCAGATCCATTGGATCTAAACTGTCTCGTTGCTAGGAGGCAATTGGAATCCGAGGCGGACTTCCCAGGCATCCATCCTCGAACGGTGCTCTGGTTTCATTCCATATGGGATGTCCTGGAGCTGTCCAACAGGTCTCAATTGTCCCGCAGAAGGAATCCTTGAAGGGGGCATCCCACATCTCCCAACGTGGAAAACCTCCATGGCCTCGAGATTCCGCTCCCTTCATGAAGGGGCCGTCATGCACAGAAACTCCAAACTGAGCCAACGTCTGATCCTCGCCCTGACTTTAGATGCATGAGATATTGGTTCAAATCTGCAGGGGGTACCTGCCGTGCCCTCACCCTGAATCCGAAGTCTAGCTTGTGTTCTCAGACTTCCGTCCTCACTCTCCTGGCCCCGAAGCCCTCAAGTTTGGCAAATTCGGACCGAAAATGAAGCACTCTGCCTGCCCTCTAGAAAAAATATATTGCCTAATGAGCTGCCCAGGCAGCTTAAATGAGGAGAAACCTACACAGCACTCGCCTCTACCCAAATTATATAGTCTAACCTGGGCACTAATGCACTGTCTGACACAACCGGAGCCCAGACCTTTTGACCAACTTCCAGACAGCTGACCGCACACTGAGCACATCAGACCCGCCATGGCCTTATGTCATCATCTCTTCCCTACCTCAGTTTTCAGTCTTCAGAACCTAGACCTTATCTCCAATCACTGCCCACGGGTGACTGTGATGCAGAAATCATAACTCTTCCTGACCCATGGCAAGAAACCTTGTGGTTGGCATGTTGTCCAACGTTCAGTGTAGGAGAAAAAAGTATTCACAATGAGGCCCCGCCCATTCTTGAGTGCGACGAGAGCATAAACACACATTGTGACCTCAGCGTGGGTCCTGTCCTCTAGGAATATCTCTCAGTGGCTGGATCATTAGATGTCATAATGGGCTTGACATGTCCCTAGGCCCCAATTTTTACCAGATTTCTGGTTGTCCAGTCGCCCCTCCCCAGGGCTCTACTCTGGAATCCCTCATTAGGTGGGACATCTGAGGTTGAAACACAAAAGGAAACAAATCAACAACAACAAAAAAACGGACTTCTTCCATCCCCAGAATGACCCCAAACTCTTTGGACGAGGCCGGAACCCCAGAGAGTAAGACTCGTCCATTTCCCATGAAGTCATCCTGGCAATTTCACGACCATGAGTGACACGATATCCAGAGACAAATACTTGAGCAAGAGACTCACACTCGCCCTTTTTTCATATCCCGAAGAGTTCTCCTCATGGTCTGTAGATCAGTCCTGCCATACCTATGACCTGAAACATAAGCCGAGTTTGTGTTTTCAGACAACTGTCCAAACAGGTCTGGCGTACACACGCTACAGGCTCAAGCCCCTGTAGCCAAACCTGAGGACTGTACTTGCACTTTCCAAGGGAATTGTATGTGCCCATTCCAATGGCCACAACCCTACTAATAGGATAAATCTCCAAAGTCCCTGAGGCCATCCCAATAGTTGTGGCTTCCCAGGACAAACAGGGGCAATCTGAGCCCATCTGAGCACCTACCTGCACTCAGACCCGTAGACTGATGTCCCCAGAGGTAAAAAGGAACGAACAGGCCCCTAGGCACTAATAGGATCCATTGCTTTGGTTTCCAGGCATCTCTCCTCAGAGGCCTGGATTTCAATACCAGCATATGGCTGTTTCTTGACTCACCCATCAGAACAAATCTCATCTACACATGGGAAACATGCACGTTGGAGCTGTGTCAAAGCCTCTGTTTAGGAGAACCCTTCAGGGCCCCAGTGCCACTGCTTCATTCCAAGGTCTCCATAGACACAAAAACATATTAGGACACATCCACAGGAGAGTCCATTTCAACTCAGCCTCCTCGGTTGCTCCCCCCTCATCCAGCAGATCTAACCTTTCTTGTTGCTTGGAGACAATTGGAATGCGAGGTGGGCTACCCAGCCATCCATCCTTTGAACCCTGCTCGGAATCGTTGGCCTGGAGCCAACCAACAGGTCTCAATTGTCCTGCAGAAGAATCTTTGCAGTTTGGAGCTTCTCACAACTCCCAACGTGGGAAAACCCCCATGGCCTCGTGATCCACCCCCCCTTCAAGAAGGGGCCATCAGGGACAGAAAGACCAACCTGAGCGATCGTCTGATCCTTGCTCTGACTTCAGGTGCACGAGATCTCGATTGAGGTCTGTAGATTGTGCCTGCCATATCCTCACCCAGAAACCTTGGCCTAGTTTGGGTTCTCAGACTTCCGACCTCAGACTACTGGCCCACAAGCCCTCCTGTTTGGCAATCCAGAACTACAATGCCGCACTCTGCCTGCCCTTCAGAAGAAAAACATTGCCCTCTGGGGCTACCCAGAAACCCCAAATGAGGATCAACCTGCACGCCATTCGGCTGTACCCCAAATATATAGACAGACCTGGGCCCTATTGCACTTTCTGACCTGGCCTGAGCTTGGACCTCCTGGCCCCACCCAGACAGCTGGCCGCACACTTAGCACATCGGACCCGCCATGGCCTTAGGTCGTCATCTCTTCTCAACCTCGGTTTCCAGGCTTCAGAACCTAGACCTGATCTCCAATCACTGCCCTGGTTTGAAAATGATGCAGAAATCAGAGCTCTTTCCCCATGGCAAGAAACCTTGTGTTTGGAAGGTTGTCCAACGTTCAGTGTAGTTGGAACCAGTGTGGCCCATGAAGCCCAGCCCATGCTTGCGGGCCACAGGGTCACAAACACACATTGTGACCCTCAGCCTGAGCCCAGTCCTCAGGTAAGGCCTCTCAGTGGCTGGATGAAGAGACAGCATATTGGGCTTGCCATGCCCCTAGGCCCCAATATTTAACCATAGTTCGGGTTGTCCCTTCACTCTTCCCCAGGGCTCTGCTTTGGAATTCCTCTTTTAGCGGGATACCTGAGTTTACAAACCTGAAAGGAGTCCTCCCATCCCACAGATTGACGAAAAACAATTGGGATCGCGCCAAATCCACAGAGAGGAAGATTCGTCCATGGCCCATGATGCCTACCCAACATTCCACGGCCATCGCTGATACAAAATCCAGAGACAAAAGCCTGAGCAAGCGCCTCAGACTCGCTCATTCTTCAGATCCTGAAGAGTTCTTCTCATGGTTTGTAGATCGGGCGTGCCATACCTACGGCCCCAAACCTAAGCTGAGGTTGTGTTTTCAGACTTCTGTCCTCAAAGTCCTGGGCCACACTCCCTCCAGGCTGGGGCCCCTGGAGTCACACATTAGGACTGCGCCTACCCATTCCATGGGAATTCTGCCCAATCCATTGTCAAAAATCGCACAAATTAGGAGAACCATCCAATGTCCCTGAGGCCATCCCAATCGTGCAGGTCGCCCGGGACAAAAAAGGGCGGTTGATACCAGCTGAGCATCTACCTCCACTCATACCATAGATGGATGTCCCCAGAGAAGAAGATTGAACCAGACAGGACCCGAGGCCATTATCGGATCCATTGCTTTGCTTTACAGGCATGTCTCCTCAAAAGCCTGGATTCCAATACCAGCAGAGGGGATTTCCTGAGGCACGCATCAGAACAAATCTCGTCTCCACAAGGAAACATGTGCATTGGAGCTGTGTCAAAAGCTTAGGAGAATACTTCAGGGTCCCGGGGCCACCGCCCCATTCCAAGGCTCTCATGGACACAAGCACACATTGCGACCCATCCTCAGGAAAGTCCATTTCAACTCAGCCACCCCGGTTGCTCCCGCAGATCCATTGGATCTAAACTGTCTCGTTGCTAGGAGGCAATTGGAATCCGAGGCGGACTTCCCAGGCATCCATCCTCGAACGGTGCTCTGGTTTCATTCCATATGGGATGTCCTGGAGCTGTCCAACAGGTCTCAATTGTCCCGCAGAAGGAATCCTTGAAGGGGGCATCCCACATCTCCCAACGTGGAAAACCTCCATGGCCTCGAGATTCCGCTCCCTTCATGAAGGGGCCGTCATGCACAGAAACTCCAAACTGAGCCAACGTCTGTTCCTCGCCCTGATTTTAGATGCATGAGATATTGGTTCAAATCTGCAGGGGGTACCTGCCGTGCCCTCACCCTGAATCCGAAGTCTAGCTTGTGTTCTCAGACTTCCGTCCTCACTCTCCTGGCCCCGAAGCCCTCAAGTTTGGCAATTCCGGACCGAAAATGAAGCACTCTGCCTGCCCTCTAGAAAAAATATATTGCCTAATGAGCTGCCCAGGCAGCTTAAATGAGGATAAACCTACACAGCACTCGCCTCTACCCAAATTATATAGTCTAACCTGGGCACTAATGCACTGTCTGACACAACCGGAGCCCAGACCTCTTGACCAACTCCCAGACAGCTGACCGCACACTGAGCACATCAGACCCGCCATGGCCTTATGTCATCATCTCTTCCCTACCTCAGTTTTCAGTCTTCAGAACCTAGACCTTATCTCCAATCACTGCCCACGGGTGACTGTGATGCAGAAATCATAACTCTTCCTGACCCATGGCAAGAAACCTTGTGGTTGGCATGTTGTCCAACGTTCAGTGTAGGAGAAAAAAGTATTCACAATGAGGCCCCGCCCATTCTTGAGTGCGACGAGAGCATAAACACACATTGTGACCTCAGCGTGGGTCCTGTCCTCTAGGAATTCCTCTCAGTGGCTGGATCATTAGATGTCATAATGGGCTTGACATGTCCCTAGGCCCCAATTTTTACCAGATTTCTGGTAGTCCAGTCGCCCCTCCCCAGGGCTCTACTCTGGAATCCCTCATTAGGTGGGACATCTGAGGTTGAAACACAAAAAGAAACAAATCAACAACAACAAAAAAACGGACTTCTTCCATCCCCAGAATGACCCCAAACTCTTTGGACGGGGCCGGAACCCCAGAGAGTAAGACTCGTCCATTTCCCATGAAGTCATCCTGGCAATTTCACGACCATGAGCGACACGATATCCAGAGACAAATACTTGAGCAAGAGACTCACACTCGCCCTTTTTTCATATCCCGAAGAGTTCTCCTCATGGTCTGTAGATCAGTCCTGCCATACCTATGACCTGAAACATAAGCCGAGTTTGTGTTTTCAGACAACTGTCCAAACAGGTCTGGCGTACACACGCTACAGGCTCAAGCCCCTGTAGCCAAACCTGAGGACTGTACTTGCACTTTCCAAGGGAATTGTATGTGCCCATTCCAATGGCCACAACCCTACTAATAGGATAAATCTCCAAAGTCCCTGAGGCCATCCCAATAGTTGTGGCTTCCCAGGACAAACAGGGGCAATCTGAGCCCATCTGAGCACCTACCTGCACTCAGACCCGTAGACTGATGTCCCCAGAGGTAAAAAGGAACGAACAGGCCCCTAGGCACTAATAGGATCCATTGCTTTGGTTTCCAGGCATCTCTCCTCAGAGGCCTGGATTTCAATACCAGCATATGGCTGTTTCTTGACTCACCCATCAGAACAAATCTCATCTACACATGGGAAACATGCACGTTGGAGCTGTGTCAAAGCCTCTGTTTAGGAGAACCCTTCAGGGCCCCAGTGCCACCGCTTCATTCCAAGGTCTCCATAGACACAAAAACATATTAGGACACATCCACAGGAGAGTCCATTTCAACTCAGCCTCCTCGGTTGCTCCCCCCTCATCCAGCAGATCTAACCTTTCTTGTTGCTTGGAGACAATTGGAATGCGAGGTGGGCTACCCAGCCATCCATCCTTTGAACCCTGCTCGGAATCGTTGGCCTGGAGCCAACCAACAGGTCTCAATTGTCCTGCAGAAGAATCTTTGCAGTTTGGAGCTTCTCACAACTCCCAACGTGGGAAAACCCCCATGGCCTCGTGATCCACCCCCCCTTCAAGAAGGGGCCATCAGGGACAGAAAGACCAACCTGAGCGATCGTCTGATCCTTGCTCTGACTTCAGGTGCACGAGATCTCGATTGAGGTCTGTAGATTGTGCCTGCCATATCCTCACCCAGAAACCTTGGCCTAGTTTGGGTTCTCAGACTTCTGACCTCAGACTACTGGCCCACAAGCCCTCCTGTTTGGCAATCCAGAACTACAATGCCGCACTCTGCCTGCCCTTCAGAAGAAAAACATTGCCCTCTCGGGCTACCCAGAAACCCCAAATGAGGATCAACCTGCACGCCATTCGGCTGTACCCCAAATATATAGACTGACCTGGGCCCTATTGCACTTTCTGACCCGGCCTGAGCTTGGACCTCCTGGCCCCACCCAGACAGCTGGCCGCACACTTAGCACATCGGACCCGCCATGGCCTTAGGTCGTCATCTCTTCTCAACCTCGGTTTCCAGGCTTCAGAACCTAGACCTGATCTCCAATCACTGCCCTGGTTTGAAAATGATGCAGAAATTAGAGCTCTTTCCCCATGGCAAGAAACCTTGTGTTTGGAAGGTTGTCCAACGTTCAGTGTAGTTGGAACCAGTGTGGCCCATGAAGCCCAGCCCATGCTTGCGGGCCACATTGGTCACAAACACACATTGTGACCCTCAGCCTGAGCCCAGTCCTCAGGTAAGGCCTCTCAGTGGCTGGATGAAGAGACAGCATATTGGGCTTGCCATGCCCCTAGGCCCCAATTTTTAACCATAGTTCGGGTTGTCCCTTCACTCTTCCCCAGGGCTCTGCTTTGGAATTCCTCTTTTGGCGGGACACCTGAGTTTACAAACCTGAAAGGAGTCCTCCCATCCCACAGATTGACGAAAAACAATTGGGATCGGGCCAAATCCACAGAGAGGAAGATTCGTCCATGGCCCATGATGCCTCCCCAACATTCCACGGCCATCGCTGATACAAAATCCAGAGACAAAAGCCTGAGCAAGCGCCTCAGACTCGCTCATTCTTCAGATCCTGAAGAGTTCTTCTCATGGTTTGTAGATCGGGCGTGCCATACCTACGGCCCCAAACCTAAGCTGAGGTTGTGTTTTCAGACTTCTGTCCTCAAAGTCCTGGGCCACACTCCCTCCAGGCTGGGGCCCCTGGAGTCACACATTAGGACTGCGCCTACCCATTCCATGGGAATTCTGCCCATTCCATTGTCAAAAATCGCACAAATTAGGAGAACCATCCAAAGTCCCTGAGGCCATCCCAATCGTGCAGGTCGCCCGGGACAAAAAAGGGCGGTTGATACCAGCTGAGCATCTACCTCCACTGATACCATAGATGGATGTCCCCAGAGAAGAAGATTGAACCAGACCGGACCCGAGGCCATTATCGGATCCATTGCTTTGCTTTACAGGCATGTCTCCTCAAAAGCCTGGATTCCAATACCAGCAGAGGGGATTTCCTGAGGCACGCATCAGAACAAATCTCGTCTCCACAAGGAAGCATGTGCATTGGAGCTGTGTCAAAAGCTTAGGAGAATACTTCAGGGTCCCGGGGCCACCGCCCCATTCCAAGGCTCTCATGGACACAAACACACATTGCGACCCATCCTCAGGAAAGTCCATTTCAACTCAGCCACCCCGGTTGCTCCCGCAGATCCATTGGATCTAAACTGTCTCGTTGCTAGGAGGCAATTGGAATCCGAGGCGGACTTCCCAGGCATCCATCCTCGAACGGTGCTCTGGTTTCATTCCATATGGGATGTCCTGGAGCTGTCCAACAGGTCTCAATTGTCCCGCAGAAGGAATCCTTGAAGGGGGCATCCCACATCTCCCAACGTGGAAAACCTCCATGGCCTCGAGATTCCGCTCCCTTCATGAAGGGGCCGTCATGCACAGAAACTCCAAACTGAGCCAACGTCTGATCCTCGCCCTGACTTTAGATGCATGAGATATTGGTTCAAATCTGCAGGGGGTACCTGCCGTGCCCTCACCCTGAATCCGAAGTCTAGCTTGTGTTCTCAGACTTCCGTCCTCACTCTCCTGGCCCCGAAGCCCTCAAGTTTGGCAATTCCGGACCGACAATGAAGCACTCTGCCTGCCCTCTAGAAAAAATATATTGCCTAATGAGCTGCCCAGGCAGCTTAAATGAGGAGAAACCTACACAGCACTCGCCTCTACCCAAATTATATAGTCTAACCTGGGCACTAATGCACTGTCTGACACAACCGGAGCCCAGACCTTTTGACCAACTCCCAGACAGCTGACCGCACACTGAGCACATCAGACCCGCCATGGCCTTATGTCATCATCTCTTCCCTACCTCATTTTTCAGTCTTCAGAACCTAGACCTTATCTCCAATCACTGCCCACGGGTGACTGTGATGCAGAAATCATAACTCTTCCTGACCCATGGCAAGAAACCTTGTGGTTGGCATGTTGTCCAACGTTCAGTGTAGGAGAAAAAAGTATTCACAATGAGGCCCCGCCCATTCTTGAGTGCGACGAGAGCATAAACACACATTGTGACCTCAGCGTGTGTCCTGTCCTCTAGGAATTCCTCTCAGTGGCTGGATCATTAGATGTCATAATGGGCTTGACATGTCCCTAGGCCCCAATTTTTACCAGATTTCTGGTTGTCCAGTCGCCCCTCCCCAGGGCTCTACTCTGGAATCCCTCATTAGGTGGGACATCTGAGGTTGAAACACAAAATGAAACAAATCAACAACAACAAAAAAACGGACTTCTTCCATCCCCAGAATGACCCCAAACTCTTTGGACGGGGCCGGAACCCCAGAGAGTAAGACTCGTCCATTTCCCATGAAGTCATCCTGGCAATTTCACGACCATGAGTGACACGATATCCAGAGACAAATACTTGAGCAAGAGACTCACACTCGCCCTTTTTTCATATCCCGAAGAGTTCTCCTCATGGTCTGTAGATCAGTCCTGCCATACCTATGACCTGAAACATAAGCCGAGTTTGTGTTTTCAGACAACTGTCCAAACAGGTCTGGCGTACACACGCTACAGGCTCAAGCCCCTGTAGCCAAACCTGAGGACTGTACTTGCACTTTCCAAGGGAATTGTATGTGCCCATTCCAATGGCCACAACCCTACTAATAGGATAAATCTCCAAAGTCCCTGAGGCCATCCCAATAGTTGTGGCTTCCCAGGACAAACAGGGGCAATCTGAGCCCATCTGAGCACCTACCTGCACTCAGACCCGTAGACTGATGTCCCCAGAGGTAAAAAGGAACGAACAGGCCCCTAGGCACTAATAGGATCCATGCCTTTGGCTTCCAGGCATCTCTCCTCAGAGGCCTGGATTTCAATACCAGCATATGGCTGTTTCTTGACTCACCCATCAGAACAAATCTCATCTACACTTGGGAAACATGCACGTTGGAG
Organism: Mustela nivalis; assembly: GCF_964662115.1. Classification (NCBI taxonomy): domain Eukaryota; kingdom Metazoa; phylum Chordata; class Mammalia; order Carnivora; family Mustelidae; genus Mustela; species Mustela nivalis. The sequence goes on from NW_028136417.1 coordinate 136,116, forward strand.
CTGTGTCAAAGCCTCTGTTTAGGAGAACCCTTCAGGGCCCCAGTGCCACCGCTTCATTCCAAGGTCTCCATAGACACAAAAACATATTAGGACACATCCACAGGAGAGTCCATTTCAACTCAGCCTCCTCGGTTGCTCCCCCCTCATCCAGCAGATCTAACCTTTCTTGTTGCTTGGAGACAATTGGAATGCGAGGTGGGCTACCCAGCCATCCATCCTTTGAACCCTGCTCCCAATCGTTGGCCTGGAGCCAACCAACAGGTCTCAATTGTCCTGCAGAATAATCTTTGCAGTTTGGAGCTTCTCACAACTCCCAACGTGGTAAAACCCCCATGGCCTCGTGATCCACCCCCCCTTCAAGAAGGGGCCATCAGGGACAGAAAGTCCAACCTGAGCGATCGTCTGATCCTTGCTCTGACTTCAGGTGCACGAGATCTCGATTGAGGTCTGTAGATTGTGCCTGCCATATCCTCACCCAGAAACCTTGGCCTAGTTTGGGTTCTCAGACTTCCGTCCTCAGACTACTGGCCCACAAGCCCTCCTGTTTGGCAATCCAGAACTACAATGCCACACTCTGCCTGCCCTTCAGAAGAAAAACATTGCCCTCTGGGGCTACCCAGAAAACCCAAATGAGGATCAACCTGCACGCCATTCGGCTGTACCCCAAATATATAGACTGACCTGGGCCCTATTGCACTTTCTGACCCGGCCTGAGCTTGGACCTCCTGGCCCCACCCAGACAGCTGGCCGCACACTTAGCACATCGGACCCGCCATGGCCTTAGGTCGTCATCTCTTCTCAACCTCGGTTTCCAGGCTTCAGAACCTAGACCTGATCTCCAATCACTGCCCTGGTTTGAAAATGATGCAGAAATCAGAGCTCTTTCCCCATGGCAAGAAACCTTGTGTTTGGAAGGTTGTCCAACGTTCAGTGTAGTTGGAACCAGTGTGGCCCATGAAGCCCAGCCCATGCTTGCGGGCCACATTGGTCACAAACACACATTGTGACCCTCAGCCTGAGCCCAGTCCTCAGGCAAGGCCTCTCAGTGGCTGGATGAAGAGACAGCATATTGGGCTTGCCATGCCCCTAGGCCCCAATATTTAACCATAGTTCGGGTTGTCCCTTCACTCTTCCCCAGGGCTCTGCTTTGGAATTCCTCTTTTAGCGGGATACCTGAGTTTACAAACCTGAAAAGAGTCCTCCCATCCCACAGATTGACAAAAAACAATTGGGATCGCGCCAAATCCACAGAGAGGAAGATTCGTCCATGGCCCATGATGCCTCCCCAACATTCCACGGCCATCGCTGATACAAAATCCAGAGACAAAAGCCTGAGCAAGCGCCTCAGACTCGCTCATTCTTCATATCCTGAAGAGTTCTTCTCATGGTTTGTAGATCGGGCGTGCCATACCTACGGCCCCAAACCTAAGCTGACTTTGTGTTATCAGACTTCTGTCCTCAAAGTCCTGGGCCACACTCCCTCCAGGCTGGGGCCCCTGGAGTCACACATTAGGACTGCGCCTACCCATTCCATGGGAATTCTGCCCATTCCATTGTCAAAAATCGCACAAATTAGGAGAACCATCCAAAGTCCCTGAGGCCATCCCAATCGTGCAGGTCGCCCGGGACAAAAAAGGGCGGTTGATACCAGCTGAGCATCTACCTCCACTGATACCATAGATGGATGTCCCCAGAGAAGAAGATTGAACCAGACAGGACCCGAGGCCATTATCGGATCCATTGCTTTGCTTTACAGGCATGTCTCCTCAAAAGCCTGGATTCCAATACCAGCAGAGGGGATTTCCTGAGGCACGCATCAGAACAAATCTCGTCTCCACAAGGAAGCATGTGCATTGGAGCTGTGTCAAAAGCTTAGGAGAATACTTCAGGGTCCCGGTGCCACCGCCCCATTCCAAGGCTCTCATGGACACAAGCACACATTGCGACCCATCCTCAGGAAAGTCCATTTCAACTCAGCCACCCCGGTTGCTCCCGCAGATCCATTGGATCTAAACTGTCTCGTTGCTAGGAGGCAATTGGAATCCGAGGCGGACTTCCCAGGCATCCATCCTCGAACGGTGCTCTGGTTTCATTCCATATGGGATGTCCTGGAGCTGTCCAACAGGTCTCAATTGTCCCGCAGAAGGAATCCTTGAAGGGGGCATCCCACATCTCCCAACGTGGAAAACCTCCATGGCCTCGAGATTCCGCTCCCTTCATGAAGGGGCCGTCATGCACAGAAACTCCAAACTGAGCCAACGTCTGATCCTCGCCCTGACTTTAGATGCATGAGATATTGGTTCAAATCTGCAGGGGGTACCTGCCGTGCCCTCACCCTGAATCCGAAGTCTAGCTTGTGTTCTCAGACTTCCGTCCTCACTCTCCTGGCCCCGAAGCCCTCAAGTTTGGCAATTCCGGACCGACAATGAAGCACTCTGCCTGCCCTCTAGAAAAAATATATTGCCTAATGAGCTGCCCAGGCAGCTTAAATGAGGATAAACCTACACAGCACTCGCCTCTACCCAAATTATATAGTCTAACCCGGGCACAAATGCACTGTCTGACACAACCGGAGCCCAGACCTTTTGACCAACTCCCAGACAGCTGACCGCACACTGAGCACATCAGACCCGCCATGGCCTTATGTCATCATCTCTTCCCTACCTCAGTTTTCAGTCTTCAGAACCTAGACCTTATCTCCAATCACTGCCCACGGGTGACTGTGATGCAGAAATCATAACTCTTCCTGACCCATGGCAAGAAACCTTGTGGTTGGCATGTTGTCCATCGTTCAGTGTAGGAGAAAAAAGTATTCACAATGAGGCCCCGCCCATTCTTGAGTGCGACGAGAGCATAAACACACATTGTGACCTCAGCGTGGGTCCTGTCCTCTAGGAATTCCTCTCAGTGGCTGGATCATTAGATGTCATAATGGGCTTGACATGTCCCTAGGCCCCAATTTTTACCAGATTTCAGGTTGTCCAGTCGCCCCTCCCCAGGGCTCTACTCTGGAATCCCTCATTAGGTGGGACATCTGAGGTTGAAACACAAAAGGAAACAAATCAACAACAACAAAAAAACGGACTTCTTCCATCCCCAGAATGACCCCAAACTCTTTGGACGGGGCCGGAACCCCAGAGAGTAAGACTCGTCCATTTCCCATGAAGTCATCCTGGCAATTTCACGACCATGAGTGACACGATATCCAGAGACAAATACTTGAGCAAGAGACTCACACTCGCCCTTTTTTCATATCCCGAAGAGTTCTCCTCATGGTCTGTAGATCAGTCCTGCCATACCTATGACCTGAAACATAAGCCGAGTTTGTGTTTTCAGACAACTGTCCAAACAGGTCTGGCGTACACACGCTACAGGCTCAAGCCCCTGTAGCCAAACCTGAGGACTGTACTTGCACTTTCCAAGGGAATTGTATGTGCCCATTCCAATGGCCACAACCCTACTAATAGGATAAATCTCCAAAGTCCCTGAGGCCATCCCAATAGTTGTGGCTTCCCAGGACAAACAGGGGCAATCTGAGCCCATCTGAGCACCTACCTGCACTCAGACCCGTAGACTGATGTCCCCAGAGGTAAAAAGGAACGAACAGGCCCCTAGGCACTAATAGGATCCATGCCTTTGGTTTCCTGGCATCTCTCCTCAGAGGCCTGGATTTCAATACCAGCATATGGCTGTTTCTTGACTCACCCATCAGAACAAATCTCATCTACACATGGGAAATATGCACGGTGGAGCTGTGTCAAAGCCTCTGTTTAGGAGAACCCTTCAGGGCCCCAGTGCTACCGCTTCATTCCAAGGTCTCCATAGACACAAAAACATATTAGGACACATCCACAGGAGAGTCCATTTCAACTCAGCCTCCTCGGTTGCTCCCCCCTCATCCAGCAGATCTAACCTTTCTTGTTGCTTGGAGACAATTGGAATGCGAGGTGGGCTACCCAGCCATCCATCCTTTGAACCCTGCTCGGAATCGTTGGCCTGGAGCCAACCAACAGGTCTCAATTGTCCTGCAGAAGAATCTTTGCAGTTTGGAGCTTCTCACAACTCCCAACGTGGGAAAACCCCCATGGCCTCGTGATCCACCCCCCCTTCAAGAAGGGGCCATCAGGGACAGAAAGTCCAACCTGAGCGATCGTCTGATCCTTCCTCTGACTTCAGGTGCACGAGATCTCGATTGAGGTCTGTAGATTGTGCATGCCATATCCTCACCCAGAAACCTTGGCCTAGTTTGGGTTCTCAGACTTCCGTCCTCAGACTACTGGCCCACAAGCCCTCCTGTTTGGCAATCCAGAACTACAATGCCGCACTCTGCCTGCCCTTCAGAAGAAAAACATTGCCCTCTCGGGCTACCTAGAAACCCCAAATGAGGATCAACCTGCACGCCATTCGGCTGTACCCCAAATATATAGACTGACCTGGGCCCTATTGCACTTTCTGACCCGGCCTGAGCCTGGACCTCCTGGCCCCACCCAGACAGCTGGCCGCACACTTAGCACATCAGACCCGCCAGGCCTTAGGTCGTCATCTCTTCTCAACCTCGGTTTCCAGGCTTCAGAACCTAGACCTGATCTCCAATCACTGCCCTGGTTTGAAAATGATGCAGAAATCAGAGCTCTTTCCCCATGGCAAGAAACCTTGTGTTTGGAAGGTTGTCCAACGTTCAGTGTAGTTGGAACCAGTGTGGCCCATGAAGCCCAGCCCATGCTTGCGGGCCACATTGGTCACAAACACACATTGTGACCCTCAGCCTGAGCCCAGTCCTCAGGTAAGGCCTCTCAGTGGCTGGATGAAGAGACAGCATATTGGGCTTGCCATGCCCCTAGGCCCCAATATTTAACCATAGTTCGGGTTGTCCCTTCACTTTTCCCCAGGGCTCTGCTTTGGAATTCCTCTTTTGGCGGGATACCTGAGTTTACAAACCTGAAAGGAGTCCTCCCATCCCACAGATTGACGAAAAACAATTGGGATCGCGCCAAATCCACAGAGAGGAAGATTCGTCCATGGCCCATGATGCCTCCCCAACATTCCACGGCCATCGCTGATACAAAATCCAGAGACAAAAGCCTGAGCAAGCGCCTCAGACTCGCTCATTCTTCATATCCTGAAGAGTTCTTCTCATGGTTTGTAGATCGGGCGTGCCATACCTACGTCCCCAAACCTAAGCTGAGTTTGTGTTTTCAGACTTCTGTCCTCAAAGTCCTGGGCCACACTCCCTCCAGGCTGGGGCCCCTGGAGTCACACATTAGGACTGCGCCTACCCATTCCATGGGAATTCTGCCCATTCCATTGTCAAAAATCGCACAAATTAGGAGAACCATCCAAAGTCCCTGAGGCCATCCCAATCGTGCAGGTCGCCCGGGACAAAAAAGGGCGGTTGATACCAGCTGAGCATCTACCTCCACTGATACCATAGATGGATGTCCCCAGAGAAGAAGATTGAACCAGACAGGACCCGAGGCCATTATCGGATCCATTGCTTTGCTTTACAGGCATGTCTCCTCAAAAGCCTGGATTCCAATACCAGCAGAGGGGATTTCCTGAGGCACGCATCAGAACAAATCTCGTCTCCACAAGGAAGCATGTGCATTGGAGCTGTGTCAAAAGCTTAGGAGAATACTTCAGGGTCCCGGGGCCACCGCCCCATTCCAAGGCTCTCATGGACACAAGCACACATTGCGACCCATCCTCAGGAAAGTCCATTTCAACTCAGCCACCCCGGTTGCTCCCGCAGATCCATTGGATCTAAACTGTCTCGTTGCTAGGAGGCAATTGGAATCCGAGGCGGACTTCCCAGGCATCCATCCTCGAACGGTGCTCTGGTTTCATTCCATATGGGATGTCCTGGAGCTGTCCAACAGGTCTCAATTGTCCCGCAGAAGGAATCCTTGAAGGGGGCATCCCACATCTCCCAACGTGGAAAACCTCCATGGCCTCGAGATTCCGCTCCCTTCATGAAGGGGCCGTCATGCACAGAAACTCCAAACTGAGCCAACGTCTGATCCTCGCCCTGACTTTAGATGCATGAGATATTGGTTCAAATCTGCAGGGGGTACCTGCCGTGCCCTCACCCTGAATCCGAAGTCTAGCTTGTGTTCTCAGACTTCCGTCCTCACTCTCCTGGCCCCGAAGCCCTCAAGTTTGGCAATTCCGGACCGACAATGAAGCACTCTGCCTGCCCTCTAGAAAAAATATATTGCCTAATGAGCTGCCCAGGCAGCTTAAATGAGGAGAAACCTACACAGCACTCGCCTCTACCCAAATTATATAGTCTAACCTGGGCACTAATGCACTGTCTGACACAACCGGAGCCCAGACCTTTTGACCAACTCCCAGACAGCTGACCGCACACTGAGCACATCAGACCCGCCATGGCCTTATGTCATCATCTCTTCCCTACCTCAGTTTTCAGTCTTCAGAACCTAGACCTTATCTCCAATCACTGCCCACGGGTGACTGTGATGCAGAAATCATAACTCTTCCTGACCCATGGCAAGAAACCTTGTGGTTGGCATGTTGTCCAACGTTCAGTGTAGGAGAAAAAAGTATTCACAATGAGGCCCCGCCCATTCTTGAGTGCGACGAGAGCATAAACACACATTGTGACCTCAGCGTGGGTCCTGTCCTCTAGGAATATCTCTCAGTGGCTGGATCATTAGATGTCATAATGGGCTTGACATGTCCCTAGGCCCCAATTTTTACCAGATTTCTGGTTGTCCAGTCGCCCCTCCCCAGGGCTCTACTCTGGAATCCCTCATTAGGTGGGACATCTGAGGTTGAAACACAAAAGGAAACAAATCAACAACAACAAAAAAACGGACTTCTTCCATCCCCAGAATGACCCCAAACTCTTTGGACGGGGCCGGAACCCCAGAGAGTAAGACTCGTCCATTTCCCATGAAGTCATCCTGGCAATTTCACGACCATGAGTGACACGATATCCAGAGACAAATACTTGAGCAAGAGACTCACACTCGCCCTTTTTTCATATCCCGAAGAGTTCTCCTCATGGTCTGTAGATCAGTCCTGCCATACCTATGACCTGAAACATAAGCCGAGTTTGTGTTTTCAGACAACTGTCCAAACAGGTCTGGCGTACACACGCTACAGGCTCAAGCCCCTGTAGCCAAACCTGAGGACTGTACTTGCACTTTCCAAGGGAATTGTATGTGCCCATTCCAATGGCCACAACCCTACTAATAGGATAAATCTCCAAAGTCCCTGAGGCCATCCCAATAGTTGTGGCTTCCCAGGACAAACAGGGGCAATCTGAGCCCATCTGAGCACCTACCTGCACTCAGACCCGTAGACTGATGTCCCCAGAGGTAAAAAGGAACGAACAGGCCCCTAGGCACTAATAGGATCCATGCCTTTGGCTTCCAGGCATCTCTCCTCAGAGGCCTGGATTTCAATACCAGCATATGGCTGTTTCTTGACTCACCCATCAGAACAAATCTCATCTACACTTGGGAAACATGCACGTTGGAGCTGTGTCAAAGCCTCTGTTTAGGAGAACCCTTCAGGGCCCCAGTGCCACCGCTTCATTCCAAGGTCTCCATAGACACAAAAACATATTAGGACACATCCACAGGAGAGTCCATTTCAACTCAGCCTCCTCGGTTGCTCCCCCCTCATCCAGCAGATCTAACCTTTCTTGTTGCTTGGAGACAATTGGAATGCGAGGTGGGCTACCCAGCCATCCATCCTTTGAACCCTGCTCCCAATCGTTGGCCTGGAGCCAACCAACAGGTCTCAATTGTCCTGCAGAAGAATCTTTGCAGTTTGGAGCTTCTCACAACTCCCAACGTGGTAAAACCCCCATGGCCTCGTGATCCACCCCCCCTTCAAGAAGGGGCCATCAGGGACAGAAAGTCCAACCTGAGCGATCGTCTGATCCTTGCTCTGACTTCAGGTGCACGAGATCTCGATTGAGGTCTGTAGATTGTGCCTGCCATATCCTCACCCAGAAACCTTGGCCTAGTTTGGGTTCTCAGACTTCCGTCCTCAGACTACTGGCCCACAAGCCCTCCTGTTTGGCAATCCAGAACTACAATGCCGCACTCTGCCTGCCCTTCAGAAGAAAAACATTGCCCTCTGGGGCTACCCAGAAACCCCAAATGAGGATCAACCTGCACGCCATTCGGCTGTACCCCAAATATATAGACTGACCTGGGCCCTATTGCACTTTCTGACCCGGCCTGAGCTTGGACCTCCTGGCCCCACCCAGACAGCTGGCCGCACACTTAGCACATCGGACCCGCCATGGCCTTAGGTCGTCATCTCTTCTCAACCTCGGTTTCCAGGCTTCAGAACCTAGACCTGATCTCCAATCACTGCCCTGGTTTGAAAATGATGCAGAAATCAGAGCTCTTTCCCCATGGCAAGAAACCTTGTGTTTGGAAGGTTGTCCAACGTTCAGTGTAGTTGGAACCAGTGTGGCCCATGAAGCCCAGCCCATGCTTGCGGGCCACATTGGTCACAAACACACATTGTGACGCTCAGCCTGAGCCCAGTCCTCAGGTAAGGCCTCTCAGTGGCTGGATGAAGAGACAGCATATTGGGCTTGCCATGCCCCTAGACCCCAATATTTAACCATAGTTCGGGTTGTCCCTTCACTCTTCCCCAGGGCTCTGCTTTGGAATTCCTCTTTTAGCGGGATACCTGAGTTTACAAACCTGATAGAGTCCTCCCATCCCACAGATTGACGAAAAACAATTGGGATCGCGCCAAATCCACAGAGAGGAAGATTCGTCCATGGCCCATGATGCCTCCCCAACATTCCACGGCCATCGCTGATACAAAATCCAGAGACAAAAGCCTGAGCAAGCGCCTCAGACTCGCTCATTCTTCATATCCTGAAGAGTTCTTCTCATGGTTTGTAGATCGGGCGTGCCATACCTACGGCCCCAAACCTAAGCTGAGTTTGTGTTTTTAGACTTCTGTCCTCAAAGTCCTGGGCCACACTCCCTCCAGGCTGGGGCCCCTGGAGTCACACATTAGGACTGCGCCTACCCATTCCATGGGAATTCTGCCCATTCCATTGTCAAAAATCGCACAAATTAGGAGAACCATTCAAAGTCCCTGAGGCCATCCCAATCGTGCAGGTCTCCCGGGACAAAAAAGGGCGGTTGATACCAGCTGAGATCTACCTCCACTGATACCATAGATGGATGTCCCCAGAGAAGAAGATTGAACCAGACAGGACCCGAGGCCATTATCGGATCCATTGCTTTGCTTTACAGGCATGTCTCCTCAAAAGCCTGGATTCCAATACCAGCAGAGGGGATTTCCTGAGGCACGCATCAGAACAAATCTCGTCTCCACAAGGAAGCATGTGCATTGGAGCTGTGTCAAAAGCTTAGGAGAATACTTCAGGGTCCCGGTGCCACCGCCCCATTCCAAGGCTCTCATGGACACAAACACACATTGCGACCCATCCTCAGGAAAGTCCATTTCAACTCAGCCACCCCGGTTGCTCCCGCAGATCCATTGGATCTAAACTGTCTCGTTGCTAGGAGGCAATTGGAATCCGAGGCGGACTTCCCAGGCATCCATCCTCGAACGGTGCTCTGGTTTCATTCCATATGGGATGTCCTGGAGCTGTCCAACAGGTCTCAATTGTCCCACAGAAGGAATCCTTGAAGGGGGCATCCCACATCTCCCAACGTGGAAAACCTCCATGGCCTCGAGATTCCGCTCCCTTCATGAAGGGGCCGTCATGCACAGAAACTCCAAACTGAGCCAACGTCTGATCCTCGCCCTGACTTTAGATGCATGAGATATTGGTTCAAATCTGCAGGGGGTACCTGCCGTGCCCTCACCCTGAATCCGAAGTCTAGCTTGTGTTCTCAGACTTCCGTCCTCACTCTCCTGGCCCCGAAGCCCTCAAGTTTGGCAATTCCGGACCGACAATGAAGCACTCTGCCTGACCTCTAGAAAAAATATATTGCCTAATGAGCTGCCCAGGCAGCTTAAATGAGGAGAAACCTACACAGCACTCGCCTCTACCCAAATTATATAGTCTAACCTGGGCACTAATGCACTGTCTGACACAACCGGAGCCCAGACCTTTTGACCAACTCCCAGACAGCTGACCGCACACTGAGCACATCAGACCCGCCATGGCCTTATGTCATCATCTCTTCCCTACCTCAGTTTTCAGTCTTCAGAACCTAGACCTTATCTCCAATCACTGCCCACGGGTGACTGTGATGCAGAAATCATAACTCTTCCTGACTCATGGCAAGAAACCTTGTGGTTGGCATGTTGTCCATCGTTCAGTGTAGGAGAAAAAAGTATTCACAATGAGGCCCCGCCCATTCTTGAGTGCGACGAGAGCATAAACACACATTGTGACCTCAGCGTGGGTCCTGTCCTCTAGGAATTCCTCTCAGTGGCTGGATCATTAGATGTCATAATGGGCTTGACATGTCCCTAGGCCCCAATTTTTACCAGGTTTCTGGTTGTCCAGTCGCCCCTCCCCAGGGCTCTACTCTGGAATCCCTCATTAGGTGGGACATCTGAGGTTGAAACACAAAAAGAAACAAATCAACAACAACAAAAAAACGGACTTCTTCCATCCCCAGAATGACCCCAAACTCTTTGGACGGGGCCGGAACCCCAGAGAGTAAGACTCGTCCATTTCCCATGAAGTCATCCTGGCAATTTCACGACCATGAGTGACACGATATCCAGAGACAAATACTTGAGCAAGAGACTCACACTCGCCCTTTTTTCATATCCCGAAGAGTTCTCCTCATGGTCTGTAGATCAGTCCTGCCATACCTATGACCTGAAACATAAGCCGAGTTTGTGTTTTCAGACAACTGTCCAAATAGGTCTGGCGTACACACGCTACAGGCTCAAGCCCCTGTAGCCAAACCTGAGGACTGTACTTGCACTTTCCAAGGGAATTGTATGTGCCCATTCCAATGGCCACAACCCTACTAATAGGATAAATCTCCAAAGTCCCTGAGGCCATCCCAATAGTTGTGGCTTCCCAGGACAAACAGGGGCAATCTGAGCCCATCTGAGCACCTACCTGCACTCAGACCCGTAGACTGATGTCCCCAGAGGTAAAAAGGAACGAACAGGCCCCTAGGCACTAATAGGATCCATGCCTTTGGTTTCCTGGCATCTCTCCTCAGAGGCCTGGATTTCAATACCAGCATATGGCTGTTTCTTGACTCACCCATCAGAACAAATCTCATCTACACATGGGAAATATGCACGGTGGAGCTGTGTCAAAGCCTCTGTTTAGGAGAACCCTCCAGGGCCCCAGTGCCACTGCTTCATTCCAAGGTCTCCATAGACACAAAAACATATTAGGACACATCCACAGGAGAGTCCATTTCAACTCAGCCTCCTCGGTTGCTCCCCCCTCATCCAGCAGATCTAACCTTTCTTGTTGCTTGGAGACAATTGGAATGCGAGGTGGGCTACCCAGCCATCCATCCTTTGAACCCTGCTCGGAATCGTTGGCCTGGAGCCAACCAACAGGTCTCAATTGTCCTGCAGAAGAATCTTTGCAGTTTGGAGCTTCTCACAACTCCCAACGTGGGAAAACCCCCATGGCCTCGTGATCCACCCCCCCTTCAAGAAGGGGCCATCAGGGACAGAAAGTCCAACCTGAGCGATCGTCTGATCCTTCCTCTGACTTCAGGTGCACGAGATCTCGATTGAGGTCTGTAGATTGTGCCTGCCATATCCTCACCCAGAAACCTTGGCCTAGTTTGGGTTCTCAGACTTCCGTCCTCAGACTACTGGCCCACAAGCCCTCCTGTTTGGCAATCCAGAACTACAATGCCGCACTCTGCCTGCCCTTCAGAAGAAAAACATTGCCCTCTGGGGCTACCCAGAAACCCCAAATGAGGATCAACCTGCACGCCATTCGGCTGTACCCCAAATATATAGACTGACCTGGGCCCTATTGCACTTTCTGACCCGGCCTGAGCCTGGACCTCCTGGCCCCACCCAGACAGCTGGCCGCACACTTAGCACATCAGACCCGCCATGGCCTTAGGTCGTCATCTCTTCTCAACCTCGGTTTCCAGGCTTCAGAACCTAGACCTGATCTCCAATCACTGCCCTGGTTTGAAAATGATGCAGAAATCAGAGCTCTTTCCCCATGGCAAGAAACCTTGTGTTTGGAAGGTTGTCCAACGTTCAGTGTAGTTGGAACCAGTGTGGCCCATGAAGCCCAGCCCATGCTTGCGGGCCACATTGGTCACAAACACACATTGTGACCCTCAGCCTGAGCCCAGTCCTCAGGTAAGGCCTCTCAGTGGCTGGATGAAGAGACAGCATATTGGGCTTGCCATGCCCCTAGGCCCCAATTTTTAACCATAGTTCGGGTTGTCCCTTCACTCTTCCCCAGGGCTCTGCTTTGGAATTCCTCTTTTGGCGGGACACCTGAGTTTACAAACCTGAAAGGAGTCCTCCCATCCCACAGATTGACGAAAAACAATTGGGATCGGGCCAAATCCACAGAGAGGAAGATTCGTCCATGGCCCATGATGCCTCCCCAACATTCCACGGCCATCGCTGATACAAAGTCCAGAGACAAAAGCCTGAGCAAGCGCCTCAGACTCGCTCATTCTTCAGATCCTGAAGAGTTCTTCTCATGGTTTGTAGATCGGGCGTGCCATACCTACGTCCCCAAACCTAAGCTGAGTTTGTGTTTTCAGACTTCTGTCCTCAAAGTCCTGGGCCACACTCCCTCCAGGCTGGGGCCCCTGGAGTCACACATTAGGACTGCGCCTACCCATTCCATGGGAATTCTGCCCATTCCATTGTCAAAAATCGCACAAATTAGGAGAACCATCCAAAGTCCCTGAGGCCATCCCAATCGTGCAGGTCGCCCGGGACAAAAAAGGGCGGTTGATACCAGCTGAGCATCTACCTCCACTGATACCATAGATGGATGTCCCCAGAGAAGAAGATTGAACCAGACCGGACCCGAGGCCATTATCGGATCCATTGCTTTGCTTTACAGGCATGTCTCCTCAAAAGCCTGGATTCCAATACCAGCAGAGGGGATTTCCTGAGGCACGCATCAGAACAAATCTCGTCTCCACAAGGAAGCATGTGCATTGGAGCTGTGTCAAAAGCTTAGGAGAATACTTCAGGGTCCCGGGGCCACCGCCCCATTCCAAGGCTCTCATGGACACAAACACACATTGCGACCCATCCTCAGGAAAGTCCATTTCAACTCAGCCACCCCGGTTGCTCCCGCAGATCCATTGGATCTAAACTGTCTCGTTGCTAGGAGGCAATTGGAATCCGAGGCGGACTTCCCAGACATCCATCCTCGAACGGTGCTCTGGTTTCATTCCATATGGGATGTCCTGGAGCTGTCCAACAGGTCTCAATTGTCCCGCAGAAGGAATCCTTGAAGGGGGCATCCCACATCTCCCAACGTGGAAAACCTCCATGGCCTCGAGATTCCGCTCCCTTCATGAAGGGGCCGTCATGCACAGAAACTCCAAACTGAGCCAACGTCTGATCCTCGCCCTGACTTTAGATGCATGAGATATTGGTTCAAATCTGCAGGGGGTACCTGCCGTGCCCTCACCCTGAATCCGAAGTCTAGCTTGTGTTCTCAGACTTCCGTCCTCACTCTCCTGGCCCCGAAGCCCTCAAGTTTGGCAATTCCGGACCGACAATGAAGCACTCTGCCTGCCCTCTAGAAAAAATATATTGCCTAATGAGCTGCCCAGGCAGCTTAAATGAGGAGAAACCTACACAGCACTCGCCTCTACCCAAATTATATAGTCTAACCTGGGCACTAATGCACTGTCTGACACAACCGGAGCCCAGACCTTTTGACCAACTCCCAGACAGCTGACCGCACACTGAGCACATCAGACCCGCCATGGCCTTATGTCATCATCTCTTCCCTACCTCATTTTTCAGTCTTCAGAACCTAGACCTTATCTCCAATCACTGCCCACGGGTGACTGTGATGCAGAAATCATAACTCTTCCTGACCCATGGCAAGAAACCTTGTGGTTGGCATGTTGTCCAACGTTCAGTGTAGGAGAAAAAAGTATTCACAATGAGGCCCCGCCCATTCTTGAGTGCGACGAGAGCATAAACACACATTGTGACCTCAGCGTGTGTCCTGTCCTCTAGGAATTCCTCTCAGTGGCTGGATCATTAGATGTCATAATGGGCTTGACATGTCCCTAGGCCCCAATTTTTACCAGATTTCTGGTTGTCCAGTCGCCCCTCCCCAGGGCTCTACTCTGGAATCCCTCATTAGGTGGGACATCTGAGGTTGAAACACAAAATGAAACAAATCAACAACAACAAAAAAACGGACTTCTTCCATCCCCAGAATGACCCCAAACTCTTTGGACGGGGCCGGAACCCCAGAGAGTAAGACTCGTCCATTTCCCATGAAGTCATCCTGGCAATTTCACGACCATGAGTGACACGATATCCAGAGACAAATACTTGAGCAAGAGACTCACACTCGCCCTTTTTTCATATCCCGAAGAGTTCTCCTCATGGTCTGTAGATCAGTCCTGCCATACCTATGACCTGAAACATAAGCCGAGTTTGTGTTTTCAGACAACTGTCCAAACAGGTCTGGCGTACACACGCTACAGGCTCAAGCCCCTGTAGCCAAACCTGAGGACTGTACTTGCACTTTCCAAGGGAATTGTATGTGCCCATTCCAATGGCCACAACCCTACTAATAGGATAAATCTCCAAAGTCCCTGAGGCCATCCCAATAGTTGTGGCTTCCCAGGACAAACAGGGGCAATCTGAGCCCATCTGAGCACCTACCTGCACTCAGACCCGTAGACTGATGTCCCCAGAGGTAAAAAGGAACGAACAGGCCCCTAGGCACTAATAGGATCCATGCCTTTGGCTTCCAGGCATCTCTCCTCAGAGGCCTGGATTTCAATACCAGCATATGGCTGTTTCTTGACTCACCCATCAGAACAAATCTCATCTACACTTGGGAAACATGCACGTTGGAGCTGTGTCAAAGCCTCTGTTTAGGAGAACCCTTCAGGGCCCCAGTGCCACCGCTTCATTCCAAGGTCTCCATAGACACAAAAACATATTAGGACACATCCACAGGAGAGTCCATTTCAACTCAGCCTCCTCGGTTGCTCCCCCCTCATCCAGCAGATCTAACCTTTCTTGTTGCTTGGAGACAATTGGAATGCGAGGTGGGCTACCCAGCCATCCATCCTTTGAACCCTGCTCCCAATCGTTGGCCTGGAGCCAACCAACAGGTCTCAATTGTCCTGCAGAATAATCTTTGCAGTTTGGAGCTTCTCACAACTCCCAACGTGGTAAAACCCCCATGGCCTCGTGATCCACCCCCCCTTCAAGAAGGGGCCATCAGGGACAGAAAGTCCAACCTGAGCGATCGTCTGATCCTTGCTCTGACTTCAGGTGCACGAGATCTCGATTGAGGTCTGTAGATTGTGCCTGCCATATCCTCACCCAGAAACCTTGGCCTAGTTTGGGTTCTCAGACTTCCGTCCTCAGACTACTAGCCCACAAGCCCTCCTGTTTGGCAATCCAGAACTACAATGCCACACTCTGCCTGCCCTTCAGAAGAAAAACATTGCCCTCTGGGGCTACCTAGAAAACCCAAATGAGGATCAACCTGCACGCCATTCGGCTGTACCCCAAATATATAGACTGACCTGGGCCCTATTGCACTTTCTGACCCGGCCTGAGCTTGGACCTCCTGGCCCCACCCAGACAGCTGGCCGCACACTTAGCACATCGGACCCGCCATGGCCTTAGGTCGTCATCTCTTCTCAACCTCGGTTTCCAGGCTTCAGAACCTAGACCTGATCTCCAATCACTGCCCTGGTTTGAAAATGATGCAGAAATCAGAGCTCTTTCCCCATGGCAAGAAACCTTGTGTTTGGAAGGTTGTCCAACGTTCAGTGTAGTTGGAACCAGTGTGGCCCATGAAGCCCAGCCCATGCTTGCGGGCCACATTGGTCACAAACACACATTGTGACCCTCAGCCTGAGCCCAGTCCTCAGGCAAGGCCTCTCAGTGGCTGGATGAAGAGACAGCATATTGGGCTTGCCATGCCCCTAGGCCCCAATATTTAACCATAGTTCGGGTTGTCCCTTCACTCTTCCCCAGGGCTCTGCTTTGGAATTCCTCTTTTAGCGGGATACCTGAGTTTACAAACCTGAAAAGAGTCCTCCCATCCCACAGATTGACAAAAAACAATTGGGATCGCGCCAAATCCACAGAGAGGAAGATTCGTCCATGGCCCATGATGCCTCCCCAACATTCCACGGCCATCGCTGATACAAAATCCAGAGACAAAAGCCTGAGCAAGCGCCTCAGACTCGCTCATTCTTCAGATCCTGAAGAGTTCTTCTCATGGTTTGTAGATCGGGCGTGCCATACCTACGGCCCCAAACCTAAGCTGAGTTTGTGTTTTCAGACTTCTGTCCTCAAAGTCCTGGGCCACACTCCCTCCAGGCTGGGGCCCCTGGAGTCACACATTAGGACTGCGCCTACCCATTCCATGGGAATTCTGCCCATTCCATTGTCAAAAATCGCACAAATTAGGAGAACCATCCAAAGTCCCTGAGGCCATCCCAATCGTGCAGGTCGCCCGGGACAAAAAAGGGCGGTTGATACCAGCTGAGCATCTACCTCCACTGATACCATAGATGGATGTCCCCAGAGAAGAAGATTGAACCAGACAGGACCCGAGGCCATTATCGGATCCATTGCTTTGCTTTACAGGCATGTCTCCTCAAAAGCCTGGATTCCAATACCAGCAGAGGGGATTTCCTGAGGCACGCATCAGAACAAATCTCGTCTCCACAAGGAAGCAGGTGCATTGGAGCTGTGTCAAAAGCTTAGGAGAATACTTCAGGGTCCCGGTGCCACCGCCCCATTCCAAGGCTCTCATGGACACAAGCACACATTGCGACCCATCCTCAGGAAAGTCCATTTCAACTCAGCCACCCCGGTTGCTCCCGCAGATCCATTGGATCTAAACTGTCTCGTTGCTAGGAGGCAATTGGAATCCGAGGCGGACTTCCCAGGCATCCATCCTCGAACGGTGCTCTGGTTTCATTCCATATGGGATGTCCTGGAGCTGTCCAACAGGTCTCAATTGTCCCGCAGAAGGAATCCTTGAAGGGGGCATCCCACATCTCCCAACGTGGAAAACCTCCATGGCCTCGAGATTCCGCTCCCTTCATGAAGGGGCCGTCATGCACAGAAACTCCAAACTGAGCCAACGTCTGATCCTCGCCCTGACTTTAGATGCATGAGATATTGGTTCAAATCTGCAGGGGGTACCTGCCGTGCCCTCACCCTGAATCCGAAGTCTAGCTTGTGTTCTCAGACTTCCGTCCTCACTCTCCTGGCCCCGAAGCCCTCAAGTTTGGCAATTCCGGACCGACAATGAAGCACTCTGCCTGCCCTCTAGAAAAAATATATTGCCTAATGAGCTGCCCAGGCAGCTTAAATGAGGATAAACCTACACAGCACTCGCCTCTACCCAAATTATATAGTCTAACCCGGGCACAAATGCACTGTCTGACACAACCGGAGCCCAGACCTTTTGACCAACTCCCAGACAGCTGACCGCACACTGAGCACATCAGACCCGCCATGGCCTTATGTCATCATCTCTTCCCTACCTCAATTTTCAGTCTTCAGAACCTAGACCTTATCTCCAATCACTGCCCACGGGTGACTGTGATGCAGAAATCATAACTCTTCCTGACCCATGGCAAGAAACCTTGTGGTTGGCATGTTGTCCATCGTTCAGTGTAGGAGAAAAAAGTATTCACAATGAGGCCCCGCCCATTCTTGAGTGCGACGAGAGCATAAACACACATTGTGACCTCAGCGTGGGTCCTGTCCTCTAGGAATTCCTCTCAGTGGCTGGATCATTAGATGTCATAATGGGCTTGACATGTCCCTAGGCCCCAATTTTTACCAGATTTCAGGTTGTCCAGTCGCCCCTCCCCAGGGCTCTACTCTGGAATCCCTCATTAGGTGGGACATCTGAGGTTGAAACACAAAATGAAACAAATCAACAACAACAAAAAAACGGACTTCTTCCATCCCCAGAATGACCCCAAACTCTTTGGACGGGGCCGGAACCCCAGAGAGTAAGACTCGTCCATTTCCCATGAAGTCATCCTGGCAATTTCACGACCATGAGTGACACGATATCCAGAGACAAATACTTGAGCAAGAGACTCACACTCGCCCTTTTTTCATATCCCGAAGAGTTCTCCTCATGGTCTGTAGATCAGTCCTGCCATACCTATGACCTGAAACATAAGCCGAGTTTGTGTTTTCAGACAACTGTCCAAACAGGTCTGGCGTACACACGCTACAGGCTCAAGCCCCTGTAGCCAAACCTGAGGACTGTACTTGCACTTTCCAAGGGAATTGTATGTGCCCATTCCAATGGCCACAACCCTACTAATAGGATAAATCTCCAAAGTCCCTGAGGCCATCCCAATAGTTGTGGCTTCCCAGGACAAACAGGGGCAATCTGAGCCCATCTGAGCACCTACCTGCACTCAGACCCGTAGACTGATGTCCCCAGAGGTAAAAAGGAACGAACAGGCCCCTAGGCACTAATAGGATCCATGCCTTTGGTTTCCTGGCATCTCTCCTCAGAGGCCTGGATTTCAATACCAGCATATGGCTGTTTCTTGACTCACCCATCAGAACAAATCTCATCTACACATGGGAAATATGCACGGTGGAGCTGTGTCAAAGCCTCTGTTTAGGAGAACCCTTCAGGGCCCCAGTGCTACCGCTTCATTCCAAGGTCTCCATAGACACAAAAACATATTAGGACACATCCACAGGAGAGTCCATTTCAACTCAGCCTCCTCGGTTGCTCCCCCCTCATCCAGCAGATCTAACCTTTCTTGTTGCTTGGAGACAATTGGAATGCGAGGTGGGCTACCCAGCCATCCATCCTTTGAACCCTGCTCGGAATCGTTGGCCTGGAGCCAACCAACAGGTCTCAATTGTCCTGCAGAAGAATCTTTGCAGTTTGGAGCTTCTCACAACTCCCAACGTGGGAAAACCCCCATGGCCTCGTGATCCACCCCCCCTTCAAGAAGGGGCCATCAGGGACAGAAAGTCCAACCTGAGCGATCGTCTGATCCTTGCTCTGACTTCAGGTGCACGAGATCTCGATTGAGGTCTGTAGATTGTGCCTGCCATATCCTCACCCAGAAACCTTGGCCTAGTTTGGGTTCTCAGACTTCCGTCCTCAGACTACTGGCCCACAAGCCCTCCTGTTTGGCAATCCAGAACTACAATGCCGCACTCTGCCTGCCCTTCAGAAGAAAAACATTGCCCTCTCGGGCTACCCAGAAACCCCAAATGAGGATCATCCTGCACGCCATTCGTCTGTACCCCAAATATATAGACTGACCTGGGCCCTATTGCACTTTCTGACCCGGCCTGAGCCTGGACCTCCTGGCCCCACCCAGACAGCTGGCCGCACACTTAGCACATCAGACCCGCCATGGCCTTAGGTCGTCATCTCTTCTCAACCTCGGTTTCCAGGCTTCAGAACCTAGACCTGATCTCCAATCACTGCCCTGGTTTGAAAATGATGCAGAAATCAGAGCTCTTTCCCCATGGCAAGAAACCTTGTGTTTGGAAGGTTGTCCAACGTTCAGTGTAGTTGGAACCAGTGTGGCCCATGAAGCCCAGCCCATGCTTGCGGGCCACATTGGTCACAAACACACATTGTGACCCTCAGCCTGAGCCCAGTCCTCAGGCAAGGCCTCTCAGTGGCTGGATGAAGAGACAGCATATTGGGCTTGCCATGCCCCTAGGCCCCAATATTTAACCATAGTTCGGGTTGTCCCTTCACTCTTCCCCAGGGCTCTGCTTTGGAATTCCTCTTTTGGCGGGATACCTGAGTTTACAAACCTGAAAAGAGTCCTCCCATCCCACAGATTGACGAAAAACAATTGGGATCGCGCCAAATCCACAGAGAGGAAGATTCGTCCATGGCCCATGATGCCTCCCCAACATTCCACGGCCATCGCTGATACAAAATCCAGAGACAAAAGCCTGAGCAAGCGCCTCAGACTCGCTCATTCTTCATATCCTGAAGAGTTCTTCTCATGGTTTGTAGATCGGGCGTGCCATACTTACGTCCCCAAACCTAAGCTGAGTTTGTGTTTTCAGACTTCTGTCCTCAAAGTCCTGGGCCACACTCCCTCCAGGCTGGGGCCCCTGGAGTCACACATTAGGACTGCGCCTACCCATTCCATGGGAATTCTGCCCATTCCATTGTCAAAAATCGCACAAATTAGGAGAACCATCCAAAGTCCCTGAGGCCATCCCAATCGTGCAGGTCGCCCGGGACAAAAAAGGGTGGTTGATACCAGCTGAGCATCTACCTCCACTGATACCATAGATGGATGTCCCCTAGAAGAAGATTGAACCAGACAGGACCCGAGGCCATTATCGGATCCATTGCTTTGCTTTACAGGCATGTCTCCTCAAAAGCCTGGATTCCAATACCAGCAGAGGGGATTTCCTGAGGCACGCATCAGAACAAATCTCGTCTCCACAAGGAAGCATGTGCATTGGAGCTGTGTCAAAAGCTTAGGAGAATACTTCAGGGTCCCGGGGCCACCGCCCCATTCCAAGGCTCTCATGGACACAAACACACATTGCGACCCATCCTCAGGAAAGTCCATTTCAACTCAGCCACCCCGGTTGCTCCCGCAGATCCATTGGATCTAAACTGTCTCGTTGCTAGGAGGCAATTGGAATCCGAGGCGGACTTCCCAGGCATCCATCCTCGAACGGTGCTCTGGTTTCATTCCATATGGGATGTCCTGGAGCTGTCCAACAGGTCTCAATTGTCCCGCAGAAGGAATCCTTGAAGGGGGCATCCCACATCTCCCAACGTGGAAAACCTCCATGGCCTCGAGATTCCGCTCCCTTCATGAAGGGGCCGTCATGCACAGAAACTCCAAACTGAGCCAACGTCTGATCCTCGCCCTGACTTTAGATGCATGAGATATTGGTTCAAATCTGCAGGGGGTACCTGCCGTGCCCTCACCCTGAATCCGAAGTCTAGCTTGTGTTCTCAGACTTCCGTCCTCACTCTCCTGGCCCCGAAGCCCTCAAGTTTGGCAATTCCGGACCGACAATGAAGCACTCTGCCTGCCCTCTAGAAAAAATATATTGCCTAATGAGCTGCCCAGGCAGCTTAAATGAGGAGAAACCTACACAGCACTCGCCTCTACCCAAATTATATAGTCTAACCTGGGCACTAATGCACTGTCTGACACAACCGGAGCCCAGACCTTTTGACCAACTCCCAGACAGCTGACCGCACACTGAGCACATCAGACCCGCCATGGCCTTATGTCATCATCTCTTCCCTACCTCAGTTTTCAGTCTTCAGAACCTAGACCTTATCTCCAATCACTGCCCACGGGTGACTGTGATGCAGAAATCATAACTCTTCCTGACCCATGGCAAGAAACCTTGTGGTTGGCATGTTGTCCAACGTTCAGTGTAGGAGAAAAAAGTATTCACAATGAGGCCCCGCCCATTCTTGAGTGCGACGAGAGCATAAACACACATTGTGACCTCAGCGTGGGTCCTGTCCTCTAGGAATATCTCTCAGTGGCTGGATCATTAGATGTCATAATGGGCTTGACATGTCCCTAGGCCCCAATTTTTACCAGATTTCTGGTTGTCCAGTCGCCCCTCCCCAGGGCTCTACTCTGGAATCCCTCATTAGGTGGGACATCTGAGGTTGAAACACAAAAGGAAACAAATCAACAACAACAAAAAAACGGACTTCTTCCATCCCCAGAATGACCCCAAACTCTTTGGACGGGGCCGGAACCCCAGAGAGTAAGACTCGTCCATTTCCCATGAAGTCATCCTGGCAATTTCACGACCATGAGTGACACGATATCCAGAGACAAATACTTGAGCAAGAGACTCACACTCGCCCTTTTTTCATATCCCGAAGAGTTCTCCTCATGGTCTGTAGATCAGTCCTGCCATACCTATGACCTGAAACATAAGCCGAGTTTGTGTTTTCAGACAACTGTCCAAACAGGTCTGGCGTACACACGCTACAGGCTCAAGCCCCTGTAGCCAAACCTGAGGACTGTACTTGCACTTTCCAAGGGAATTGTATGTGCCCATTCCAATGGCCACAACCCTACTAATAGGATAAATCTCCAAAGTCCCTGAGGCCATCCCAATAGTTGTGGCTTCCCAGGACAAACAGGGGCAATCTGAGCCCATCTGAGCACCTACCTGCACTCAGACCCGTAGACTGATGTCCCCAGAGGTAAAAAGGAACGAACAGGCCCCTAGGCACTAATAGGATCCATGCCTTTGGTTTCCAGGCATCTCTCCTCAGAGGCCTGGATTTCAATACCAGCATATGGCTGTTTCTTGACTCACCCATCAGAACAAATCTCATCTACACATGGGAAACATGCACGTTGGAGCTGTGTCAAAGCCTCTGTTTAGGAGAACCCTTCAGGGCCCCAGTGCCACCGCTTCATTCCAAGGTCTCCATAGACACAAAAACATGTTAGGACACATCCACAGGAGAGTCCATTTCAACTCAGCCATCTCGGTTGCTCCACCCTCATCCAGCAGATCTAACCTTTCTTGTTGCTTGGAGACAATTGGAATGCGAGGTGGGCTACCCAGCCATCCATCCTTTGAACCCTGCTCGGAATCATTGGCCTGGAGCCAACCAACAGGTCTCAATTGTCCTGCAGAAGAATCTTTGCAGTTTGGAGCTTCTCACAACTCCCAACGTGGGAAAACCCCCATGGCCTCGTGATCCACCCCCCCCCTTCAAGAAGGGGCCATCAGGGACAGAAAGTCCAACCTGAGCGATCGTCTGATCCTTGCTCTGACTTCAGGTGCACGAGATCTCGATTGAGGTCTGTAGATTGTGCCTGCCATATCCTCACCCAGAAACCTTGGCCTAGTTTGGGTTCTCAGACTTCCGTCCTCAGACTACTGGCCCACAAGCCCTCCTGTTTGGCAATCCAGAACTACAATGCCGCACTCTGCCTGCCCTTCAGAAGAAAAACATTGCCCTCTGGGGCTACCCAGAAACCCCAAATGAGGATCAACCTGCACGCCATTCGGCTGTACCCCAAATATATAGACAGACCTGGGCCCTATTGCACTTTCTGACCCGGCCTGAGCCTGGACCTCCGGGCCCCACCCAGACAGCTGGCCGCACACTTAGCACATCGGACCCGCCATGGCCTTAGGTCGTCATCTCTTCTCAACCTCGGTTTCCAGGCTTCAGAACCTAGACCTGATCTCCAATCACTGCCCTGGTTTGAAAATGATGCAGAAATCAGAGCTCTTTCCCCATGGCAAGAAACCTTGTGTTTGGAAGGTTGTCCAACGTTCAGTGTAGTTGGAACCAGTGTGGCCCATGAAGCCCAGCCCATGCTTGCGGGCCACATTGGTCACAAACACACATTGTGACCCTCAGCCTGAGCCCAGTCCTCAGGTAAGGCCTCTCAGTGGCTGGATGAAGAGACAGCATATTGGGCTTGCCATGCCCCTAGGCCCCAATATTTAACCATAGTTCGGGTTGTCCCTTCACTCTTCCCCAGGGCTCTGCTTTGGAATTCCTCTTTTGGCGGGATACCTGAGTTTACAAACCTGAAAGGAGTCCTCCCATCCCACAGATTGACGAAAAACAATAGGGATCGCGCCAAATCCACAGAGAGGAAGATTCGTCCATGGCCCATGATGCCTCCCCAACATTCCACGGCCATCGCTGATACAAAATCCAGAGACAAAAGCCTGAGCAAGCGCCTCAGACTCGCTCATTCTTCAGATCCTGAAGAGTTCTTCTCATGGTTTGTAGATCGGGCGTGCCATACCTACGGCCCCAAACCTAAGCTGAGTTTGTGTTTTCAGACTTCTGTCCTCAAAGTCCTGGGCCACACTCCCTCCAGGCTGGGGCCCCTGGAGTCACACATTAGGACTGCGCCTACCAATTCCATGGGAATTCTGCCCATTCCATTGTCAAAAATCGCACAAATTAGGAGAACCATCCAAAGTCCCTGAGGCCATCCCAATCGTGCAGGTCGCCCGGGACAAAAAAGGGCGGTTGATACCAGCTGAGCATCTACCTCCACTCATACCATAGATGGATGTCCCCAGAGAAGAAGATTGAACCAGACAGGACCCGAGGCCATTATCGGATCCATTGCTTTGCTTTACAGGCATGTCTCCTCAAAAGCCTGGATTCCAATACCAGCAGAGGGGATTTCCTGAGGCACGCATCAGAACAAATCTCGTCTCCACAAGGAAGCATGTGCATTGGAGCTGTGTCAAAAGCTTAGGAGAATACTTCAGGGTCCCGGGGCCACCGCCCCATTCCAAGGCTCTCATGGACACAAACACACATTGCGACCCATCCTCAGGAAAGTCCATTTCAACTCAGCCACCCCGGTTGCTCCCGCAGATCCATTGGATCTAAACTGTCTCGTTGCTAGGAGGCAATTTGAATTCGAGGCGGACTTCCCAGGCATCCATCCTCGAACGGTGCTCTGGTTTCATTCCATATGGGATGTCCTGGAGCTGTCCAACAGGTCTCAATTGTCCCGCAGAAGGAATCCTTGAAGGGGGCTTCCCACATCTCCCAACGTGGAAAACCTCCATGGCCTCGAGATTCCGCTCCCTTCATGAAGGGGCCGTCATGCACAGAAACTCCAAACTGAGCCAACGTCTGATCCTCGCCCTGACTTTAGATGCATGAGATATTGGTTCAAATCTGCAGGGGGTACCTGCCGTGCCCTCACCCTGAATCCGAAGTCTAGCTTGTGTTCTCAGACTTCCGTCCTCACTCTCCTGGCCCCGAAGCCCTCAAGTTTGGCAATTCCGGACCGACAATGAAGCACTCTGCCTGCCCTCTAGAAAAAATATATTGCCTAATGAGCTGCCCAGGCAGCTTAAATGAGGAGAAACCTACACAGCACTCGCCTCTACCCAAATTATATAGTCTAACCTGGGCACTAATGCACTGTCTGACACAACCGGAGCCCAGACCTTTTGACCAACTCCCAGACAGCTGACCGCACACTGAGCACATCAGACCCGCCATGGCCTTATGTCATCATCTCTTCCCTACCTCAGTTTTCAGTCTTCAGAACCTAGACCTTATCTCCAACCACTGCCCACGGGTGACTGTGATGCAGAAATCATAACTCTTCCTGACCCATGGCAAGAAACCTTGTGGTTGGCATGTTGTCCAACGTTCAGTGTAGGAGAAAAAAGTATTCACAATGAGGCCCCGCCCATTCTTGAGTGCGACGAGAGCATAAACACACATTGTGACCTCAGCGTGGGTCCTGTCCTCTAGGAATATCTCTCAGTGGCTGGATCATTAGATGTCATAATGGGCTTGACATGTCCCTAGGCCCCAATTTTTACCAGATTTCTGGTTGTCCAGTCGCCCCTCCCCAGGGCTCTACTCTGGAATCCCTCATTAGGTGGGACATCTGAGGTTGAAACACAAAAGGAAACAAATCAACAACAACAAAAAAACGGACTTCTTCCATCCCCAGATTGACCCCAAACTCTTTGGACGGGGCCGGAACCCCAGAGAGTAAGACTCGTCCATTTCCCATGAAGTCATCCTGGCAATTTCACGACCATGAGTGACACGATATCCAGAGACAAATACTTGAGCAAGAGACTCACACTCGCCCTTTTTTCATATCCCGAAGAGTTCTCCTCATGGTCTGTAGATCAGTCCTGCCATACCTATGACCTGAAACATAAGCCGAGTTTGTGTTTTCAGACAACTGTCCAAACAGGTCTGGCGTACACACGCTACAGGCTCAAGCCCCTGTAGCCAAACCTGAGGACTGTACTTGCACTTTCCAAGGGAATTGTATGTGCCCATTCCAATGGCCACAACCCTACTAATAGGATAAATCTCCAAAGTCCCTGAGGCCATCCCAATAGTTGTGGCTTCCCAGGACAAACAGGGGCAATCTGAGCCCATCTGAGCACCTACCTGCACTCAGACCCGTAGACTGATGTCCCCAGAGGTAAAAAGGAACGAACAGGCCCCTAGGCACTAATAGGATCCATGCCTTTGGTTTCCAGGCATCTCTCCTCAGAGGCCTGGATTTCAATACCAGCATATGGCTGTTTCTTGACTCACCCATCAGAACAAATCTCATCTACACATGGGAAACATGCACGTTGGAGCTGTGTCAAAGCCTCTGTTTAGGAGAACCCTTCAGGGCCCCAGTGCCACCGCTTCATTCCAAGGTCTCCATAGACACAAAAACATATTAGGACACATCCACAGGAGAGTCCATTTCAACTCAGCCTCCTCGGTTGCTCCCCCCTCATCCAGCAGATCTAACCTTTCTTGTTGCTTGGAGACAATTGGAATGCGAGGTGGGCTACCCAGCCATCCATCCTTTGAACCCTGCTCGGAATCGTTGGCCTGGAGCCAACCAACAGGTCTCAATTGTCCTGCAGAAGAATCTTTGCAGTTTGGAGCTTCTCACAACTCCCAACGTGGGAAAACCCCCATGGCCTCGTGATCCACCCCCCCTTCAAGAAGGGGCCATCAGGGACAGAAAGTCCAACCTGAGCGATCGTCTGATCCTTGCTCTGACTTCAGGTGCACGAGATCTCGATTGAGGTCTGTAGATTGTGCCTGCCATATCCTCACCCAGAAACCTTGGCCTAGTTTGGGTTCTCAGACTTCCGTCCTCAGACTACTGGCCCACAAGCCCTCCTGTTTGGCAATCCAGAACTACAATGCCGCACTCTGCCTGCCCTTCAGAAGAAAAACATTGCCCTCTGGGGCTACCCAGAAACCCCAAATGAGGATCAACCTGCACGCCATTCGGCTGTACCCCAAATATATAGACTGACCTGGGCCCTATTGCACTTTCTGACCCGGCCTGAGCCTGGACCTCCGGGCCCCACCCAGACAGCTGGCCGCACACTTAGCACATCGGACCCGCCATGGCCTTAGGTCGTCATCTCTTCTCAACCTCGGTTTCCAGGCTTCAGAACCTAGACCTGATCTCCAATCACTGCCCTGGTTTGAAAATGATGCAGAAATCAGAGCTCTTTCCCCATGGCAAGAAACCTTGTGTTTGGAAGGTTGTCCAACGTTCAGTGTAGTTGGAACCAGTGTGGCCCATGAAGCCCAGCCCATGCTTGCGGGCCACATTGGTCACAAACACACATTGTGACCCTCAGCCTGAGCCCAGTCCTCAGGTAAGGCCTCTCAGTGGCTGGATGAAGAGACAGCATATTGGGCTTGCCATGCCCCTAGGCCCCAATTTTTAACCATAGTTCGGGTTGTCCCTTCACTCTTCCCCAGGGCTCTGCTTTGGAATTCCTCTTTTGGCGGGATACCTGAGTTTACAAACCTGAAAGGAGTCCTCCCATCCCACAGATTGACGAAAAACAATTGGGATCGCGCCAAATCCATAGAGAGGAAGATTCGTCCATGGCCCATGATGCCTCGCCAACATTCCACGGCCATCGCTGATACAAAATCCAGAGACAAAAGCCTGAGCAAGCGCCTCAGACTCGCTCATTCTTCAGATCCTGAAGAGTTCTTCTCATGGTTTGTAGATTGGGCGTGCCATACCTACGGCCCCAAACCTAAGCTGAGTTTGTGTTTTCAGACTTCTGTCCTCAAAGTCCTGGGCCACACTCCCTCCAGGCTGGGGCCCCTGGAGTCACACATTAGGACTGCGCCTACCCATTCCATGGGAATTCTGCCCATTCCATTGTCAAAAATCGCACAAATTAGGAGAACCATCCAAAGTCCCTGAGGCCATCCCAATCGTGCAGGTCGCCCGGGACAAAAAAGGGCGGTTGATACCAGCTGAGCATCTACCTCCACTCATACCATAGATGTATGTCCCCAGAAAAGAAGATTGAACCAGACAGGACCCGAGGCCATTATCGGATCCATTGCTTTGCTTTACAGGCATGTCTCCTCAAAAGCCTGGATTCCAATACCAGCAGAGGGGATTTCCTGAGGCACGCATCAGAACAAATCTCGTCTCCACAAGGAAGCATGTGCATTGGAGCTGTGTCAAAAGCTTAGGAGAATACTTCAGGGTCCCGGGGCCACCGCCCCATTCCAAGGCTCTCATGGACACAAACACACATTGCGACCCATCCTCAGGAAAGTCCATTTCAACTCAGCCACCCCGGTTGCTCCCGCAGATCCATTGGATCTAAACTGTCTCGTTGCTAGGAGGCAATTGGAATCCGAGGCGGACTTCCCAGGCATCCATCCTCGAACGGTGCTCTGGTTTCATTCCATATGGGATGTCCTGGAGCTGTCCAACAGGTCTCAATTGTCCCGCAGAAGGAATCCTTGAAGGGGGCATCCCACATCTCCCAACGTGGAAAACCTCCATGGCCTCGAGATTCCGCTCCCTTCATGAAGGGGCCGTCATGCACAGAAACTCCAAACTGAGCCAACGTCTGATCCTCGCCCTGACTTTAGATGCATGAGATATTGGTTCAAATCTGCAGGGGGTACCTGCCGTGCCCTCACCCTGAATCCGAAGTCTAGCTTGTGTTCTCAGACTTCCGTCCTCACTCTCCTGGCCCCGAAGCCCTCAAGTTTGGCAATTCCGGACCGACAATGAAGCACTCTGCCTGCCCTCTAGAAAAAATATATTGCCTAATGAGCTGCCCAGGCAGCTTAAATGAGGAGAAACCTACACAGCACTCGCCTCTACCCAAATTATATAGTCTAACCTGGGCACTAATGCACTGTCTGACACAACCGGAGCCCAGACCTTTTGACCAACTCCCAGACAGCTGACCGCACACTGAGCACATCAGACCCGCCATGGCCTTATGTCATCATCTCTTCCCTACCTCAGTTTTCAGTCTTCAGAACCTAGACCTTATCTCCAATCACTGCCCACGGGTGACTGTGATGCAGAAATCATAACTCTTCCTGACCCATGGCAAGAAACCTTGTGGTTGGCATGTTGTCCAACGTTCAGTGTAGGAGAAAAAAGTATTCACAATGAGGCCCCGCCCATTCTTGAGTGCGACGAGAGCATAAACACACATTGTGACCTCAGCGTGGGTCCTGTCCTCTAGGAATATCTCTCAGTGGCTGGATCATTAGATGTCATAATGGGCTTGACATGTCCCTAGGCCCCAATTTTTACCAGATTTCTGGTTGTCCAGTCGCCCCTCCCCAGGGCTCTACTCTGGAATCCCTCATTAGGTGGGACATCTGAGGTTGAAACACAAAAGGAAACAAATCAACAACAACAAAAAAACGGACTTCTTCCATCCCCAGATTGACCCCAAACTCTTTGGACGGGGCCGGAACCCCAGAGAGTAAGACTCGTCCATTTCCCATGAAGTCATCCTGGCAATTTCACGACCATGAGTGACACGATATCCAGAGACAAATACTTGAGCAAGAGACTCACACTCGCCCTTTTTTCATATCCCGAAGAGTTCTCCTCATGGTCTGTAGATCAGTCCTGCCATACCTATGACCTGAAACATAAGCCGAGTTTGTGTTTTCAGACAACTGTCCAAACAGGTCTGGCGTACACACGCTACAGGCTCAAGCCCCTGTAGCCAAACCTGAGGACTGTACTTGCACTTTCCAAGGGAATTGTATGTGCCCATTCCAATGGCCACAACCCTACTAATAGGATAAATCTCCAAAGTCCCTGAGGCCATCCCAATAGTTGTGGCTTCCCAGGACAAACAGGGGCAATCTGAGCCCATCTGAGCACCTACCTGCACTCAGACCCGTAGACTGATGTCCCCAGAGGTAAAAAGGAACGAACAGGCCCCTAGGCACTAATAGGATCCATGCCTTTGGTTTCCAGGCATCTCTCCTCAGAGGCCTGGATTTCAATACCAGCATATGGCTGTTTCTTGACTCACCCATCAGAACTAATCTCATCTACACATGGGAAACATGCACGTTGGAGCTGTGTCAAAGCCTCTGTTTAGGAGAACCCTTCAGGGCCCCAGTGCCACCGCTTCATTCCAAGGTCTCCATAGACACAAAAACATATTAGGACACATCCACAGGAGAGTCCATTTCAACTCAGCCTCCTCGGTTGCTCCCCCCTCATCCAGCAGATCTAACCTTTCTTGTTGCTTGGAGACAATTGGAATGCGAGGTGGGCTACCCAGCCATCCATCCTTTGAACCCTGCTCGGAATCGTTGGCCTGGAGCCAACCAACAGGTCTCAATTGTCCTGCAGAAGAATCTTTGCAGTTTGGAGCTTCTCACAACTCCCAACGTGGGAAAACCCCCATGGCCTCGTGATCCACCCCCCCTTCAAGAAGGGGCCATCAGGGACAGAAAGTCCAACCTGAGCGATCGTCTGATCCTTGCTCTGACTTCAGGTGCACGAGATCTCGATTGAGGTCTGTAGATTGTGCCTGCCATATCCTCACCTAGAAACCTTGGCCTAGTTTGGGTTCTCAGACTTCCGTCCTCAGACTACTGGCCCACAAGCCCTCCTGTTTGGCAATCCAGAACTACAATGCCGCACTCTGCCTGCCCTTCAGAAGAAAAACATTGCCCTCTGGGGCTACCCAGAAACCCCAAATGAGGATCAACCTGCACGCCATTCGGCTGTACCCCAAATATATAGACTGACCTGGGCCCTATTGCACTTTCTGACCCGGCCTGAGCCTGGACCTCCGGGCCCCACCCAGACAGCTGGCCGCACACTTAGCACATCGGACCCGCCATGGCCTTAGGTCGTCATCTCTTCTCAACCTCGGTTTCCAGGCTTCAGAACCTAGACCTGATCTCCAATCACTGCCCTGGTTTGAAAATGATGCAGAAATCAGAGCTCTTTCCCCATGGCAAGAAACCTTGTGTTTGGAAGGTTGTCCAACGTTCAGTGTAGTTGGAACCAGTGTGGCCCATGAAGCCCAGCCCATGCTTGCGGGCCACATTGGTCACAAACACACATTGTGACCCTCAGCCTGAGCCCAGTCCTCAGGTAAGGCCTCTCAGTGGCTGGATGAAGAGACAGCATATTGGGCTTGCCATGCCCCTAGGCCCCAATTTTTAACCATAGTTCGGGTTGTCCCTTCACTCTTCCCCAGGGCTCTGCTTTGGAATTCCTCTTTTGGTGGGATACCTGAGTTTACAAACCTGAAAGGAGTCCTCCCATCCCACAGATTGACGAAAAACAATTGGGATCGCGCCAAATCCACAGAGAGGAAGATTCGTCCATGGCCCATGATGCCTCGCCAACATTCCACGGCCATCGCTGATACAAAATCCAGAGACAAAAGCCTGAGCAAGCGCCTCAGACTCGCTCATTCTTCAGATCCTGAAGAGTTCTTCTCATGGTTTGTAGATCGGGCGTGCCATACCTACGGCCCCAAACCTAAGCTGAGTTTGTGTTTTCAGACTTCTGTCCTCAAAGTCCTGGGCCACACTCCCTCCAGGCTGGGGCCCCTGGAGTCACACATTAGGACTGCGCCTACCCATTCCATGGGAATTCTGCCCATTCCATTGTCAAAAATCGCACAAATTAGGAGAACAATCCAAAGTCCCTGAGGCCATCCCAATCGTGCAGGTCGCCCGGGACAAAAAAGGGCGGTTGATACCAGCTGAGCATCTACCTCCACTCATACCATAGATGGATGTCCCCAGAGAAGAAGATTGAACCAGACCGGACCCGAGGCCATTATCGGATCCATTGCTTTGCTTTACAGGCATGTCTCCTCAAAAGCCTGGATTCCAATACCAGCAGAGGGGATTTCCTGAGGCACGCATCAGAACAAATCTCGTCTCCACAAGGAAGCATGTGCATTGGAGCTGTGTCAAAAGCTTAGGAGAATACTTCAGGATCCCGGGGCCACCGCCCCATTCCAAGGCTCTCATGGACACAAACACACATTGCGACCCATCCTCAGGAAAGTCCATTTCAACTCAGCCACCCCGGTTGCTCCCGCAGATCCATTGGATCTAAACTGTCTCGTTGCTAGGAGGCAATTGGAATCCGAGGCGGACTTCCCAGGCATCCATCCTCGAACGGTGCTCTGGTTTCATTCCTTATGGGATGTCCTGGAGCTGTCCAACAGGTCTCAATTGTCCCGCAGAAGGAATCCTTGAAGGGGGCTTCCCATATCTCCCAACATGGAAAACCTCCATGGCCTCGAGATTCCGCTCCCTTCATGAAGGGGCCGTCATGCACAGAAACTCCAAACTGAGCCAACGTCTGATCCTCGCCCTGACTTTAGATGCATGAGATATTGGTTCAAATCTGCAGGGGGTACCTGCCGTGCCCTCACCCTGAATCCGAAGTCTAGCTTGTGTTCTCAGACTTCCGTCCTCACTCTCCTGGCCCCGAAGCCCTCAAGTTTGGCAATTCCGGACCGACAATGAAGCACTCTGCCTGCCCTCTAGAAAAAATATATTGCCTAATGAGCTGCCCAGGCAGCTTAAATGAGGAGAAACCTACACAGCACTCGCCTCTACCCAAATTATATAGTCTAACCTGGGCACTAATGCACTGTCTGACACAACCGGAGCCCAGACCTTTTGACCAACTCCCAGACAGCTGACCGCACACTGAGCACATCAGACCCGCCATGGCCTTATGTCATCATCTCTTCCCTACCTCAGTTTTCAGTCTTCAGAACCTAGACCTTATCTCCAATCACTGCCCACGGGTGACTGTGATGCAGAAATCATAACTCTTCCTGACCCATGGCAAGAAACCTTGTGGTTGGCATGTTGTCCAACGTTCAGTGTAGGAGAAAAAAGTATTCACAATGAGGCCCCGCCCATTCTTGAGTGCGACGAGAGCATAAACACACATTGTGACCTCAGCGTGGGTCCTGTCCTCTAGGAATATCTCTCAGTGGCTGGATCATTAGATGTCATAATGGGCTTGACATGTCCCTAGGCCCCAATTTTTACCAGATTTCTGGTTGTCCAGTCGCCCCTCCCCAGGGCTCTACTCTGGAATCCCTCATTAGGTGGGACATCTGAGGTTGAAACACAAAAGGAAACAAATCAACAACAACAAAAAAACGGACTTCTTCCATCCCCAGATTGACCCCAAACTCTTTGGACGGGGCCGGAACCCCAGAGAGTAAGACTCGTCCATTTCCCATGAAGTCATCCTGGCAATTTCACGACCATGAGTGACACGATATCCAGAGACAAATACTTGAGCAAGAGACTCACACTCGCCCTTTTTTCATATCCCGAAGAGTTCTCCTCATGGTCTGTAGATCAGTCCTGCCATACCTATGACCTGAAACATAAGCCGAGTTTGTGTTTTCAGACAACTGTCCAAACAGGTCTGGCGTACACACGCTACAGGCTCAAGCCCCTGTAGCCAAACCTGAGGACTGTACTTGCACTTTCCAAGGGAATTGTATGTGCCCATTCCAATGGCCACAACCCTACTAATAGGATAAATCTCCAAAGTCCCTGAGGCCATCCCAATAGTTGTGGCTTCCCAGGACAAACAGGGGCAATCTGAGCCCATCTGAGCACCTACCTGCACTCAGACCCGTAGACTGATGTCCCCAGAGGTAAAAAGGAACGAACAGGCCCCTAGGCACTAATAGGATCCATGCCTTTGGTTTCCAGGCATCTCTCCTCAGAGGCCTGGATTTCAATACCAGCATATGGCTGTTTCTTGACTCACCCATCAGAACAAATCTCATCTACACATGGGAAACATGCACGTTGGAGCTGTGTCAAAGCCTCTGTTTAGGAGAACCCTTCAGGGCCCCAGTGCCACCGCTTCATTCCAAGGTCTCCATAGACACAAAAACATATTAGGACACATCCACAGGAGAGTCCATTTCAACTCAGCCTCCTCGGTTGCTCCCCCCTCATCCAGCAGATCTAACCTTTCTTGTTGCTTGGAGACAATTGGAATGCGAGGTGGGCTACCCAGCCATCCATCCTTTGAACCCTGCTCGGAATCGTTGGCCTGGAGCCAACCAACAGGTCTCAATTGTCCTGCAGAAGAATCTTTGCAGTTTGGAGCTTCTCACAACTCCCAACGTGGGAAAACCCCCATGGCCTCGTGATCCACCCCCCCTTCAAGAAGGGGCCATCAGGGACAGAAAGTCCAACCTGAGCGATCGTCTGATCCTTGCTCTGACTTCAGGTGCACGAGATCTCGATTGAGGTCTGTAGATTGTGCCTGCCATATCCTCACCCAGAAACCTTGGCCTAGTTTGGGTTCTCAGACTTCCGTCCTCAGACTACTGGCCCACAAGCCCTCCTGTTTGGCAATCCAGAACTACAATGCCGCACTCTGCCTGCCCTTCAGAAGAAAAACATTGCCCTCTGGGGCTACCCAGAAACCCCAAATGAGGATCAACCTGAACGCCATTCGGCTGTACCCCAAATATATAGACTGACCTGGGCCCTATTGCACTTTCTGACCCAGCCTGAGCCTGGACCTCCGGGCCCCACCCAGACAGCTGGCCGCACACTTAGCACATCGGACCCGCCATGGCCTTAGGTCGTCATCTCATCTCAACCTCGGTTTCCAGGCTTCAGAACCTAGACCTGATCTCCAATCACTGCCCTGGTTTGAAAATGATGCAGAATTCAGAGCTCTTTCCCCATGGCAAGAAACCTTGTGTTTGGAAGGTTGTCCAACGTTCAGTGTAGTTGGAACCAGTGTGGCCCATGAAGCCCAGCCCATGCTTGCGGGCCACATTGGTCACAAACACACATTGTGACCCTCAGCCTGAGCCCAGTCCTCAGGTAAGGCCTCTCAGTGGCTGGATGAAGAGACAGCATATTGGGCTTGCCATGCCCCTAGGCCCCAATTTTTAACCATAGTTCGGGTTGTCCCTTCACTCTTCCCCAGGGCTCTGCTTTGGAATTCCTCTTTTGGTGGGATACCTGAGTTTACAAACCTGAAAGGAGTCCTCCCATCCCACAGATTGACGAAAAACAATTGGGATCGCGCCAAATCCACAGAGAGGAAGATTCGTCCATGGCCCATGATGCCTCGCCAACATTCCACGGCCATCACTGATACAAAATCCAGAGACAAAAGCCTGAGCAAACGCCTCAGACTCGCTCATTCTTCAGATCCTGAAGAGTTCTTCTCATGGTTTGTAGATCGGGCGTGCCATACCTACGGCCCCAAACCTAAGCTGAGTTTGTGTTTTCAGACTTCTGTCCTCAAAGTCCTGGGCCACACTCCCTCCAGGCTGGGGCCCCTGGAGTCACACATTAGGACTGCGCCTACCCATTCCATGGGAATTCTGCCCATTCCATTGTCAAAAATCGCACAAATTAGGAGAACCATCCAAAGTCCCTGAGGCCATCCCAATCGTGCAGGTCGCCCGGGACAAAAAAGGGCGGTTGATACCAGCTGAGCATCTACCTCCACTCATACCATAGATGGATGTCCCCAGAGAAGAAGATTGAACCAGACCGGACCCGAGGCCATTATCGGATCCATTGCTTTGCTTTACAGGCATGTCTCCTCAAAAGCCTGGATTCCAATACCAGCAGAGGGGATTTCCTGAGGCACGCATCAGAGCAAATCTCGTCTCCACAAGGAAGCATGTGCATTGGAGCTGTGTCAAAAGCTTAGGAGAATACTTCAGGGTCCCGGGGCCACCGCCCCATTCCAAGGCTCTCATGGACACAAACACACATTGCGACCCATCCTCAGGAAAGTCCATTTCAACTCAGCCACCCCGGTTGCTCCCGCAGATCCATTGGATCTAAACTGTCTCGTTGCTAGGAGGCAATTGGAATCCGAGGCGGACTTCCCAGGCATCCATCCTCGAACGGTGCTCTGGTTTCATTCCATATGGGATGTCCTGGAGCTGTCCAACAGGTCTCAATTGTCCCGCAGAAGGAATCCTTGAAGGGGGCTTCCCACATCTCCCAACATGGAAAACCTCCATGGCCTCGAGATTCCGCTCCCTTCATGAAGGGGCCGTCATGCACAGAAACTCCAAACTGAGCC
The DNA here is from genome assembly GCF_964662115.1 of Mustela nivalis. NCBI lineage: Eukaryota > Metazoa > Chordata > Mammalia > Carnivora > Mustelidae > Mustela > Mustela nivalis. The sequence goes on from NW_028136417.1 coordinate 172,139, forward strand.
AACGTCTGATCCTCGCCCTGACTTTAGATGCATGAGATATTGGTTCAAATCTGCAGGGGGTACCTGCCGTGCCCTCACCCTGAATCCGAAGTCTAGCTTGTGTTCTCAGACTTCCGTCCTCACTCTCCTGGCCCCGAAGCCCTCAAGTTTGGCAATTCCGGACCGACAATGAAGCACTCTGCCTGCCCTCTAGAAAAAATATATTGCCTAATGAGCTGCCCAGGCAGCTTAAATGAGGAGAAACCTACACAGCACTCGCCTCTACCCAAATTATATAGTCTAACCTGGGCACTAATGCACTGTCTGACACAACCGGAGCCCAGACCTTTTGACCAACTCCCAGACAGCTGACCGCACACTGAGCACATCAGACCCGCCATGGCCTTATGTCATCATCTCTTCCCTACCTCAGTTTTCAGTCTTCAGAACCTAGACCTTATCTCCAATCACTGCCCACGGGTGACTGTGATGCAGAAATCATAACTCTTCCTGACCCATGGCAAGAAACCTTGTGGTTGGCATGTTGTCCAACGTTCAGTGTAGGAGAAAAAAGTATTCACAATGAGGCCCCGCCCATTCTTGAGTGCGACGAGAGCATAAACACACATTGTGACCTCAGCGTGGGTCCTGTCCTCTAGGAATATCTCTCAGTGGCTGGATCATTAGATGTCATAATGGGCTTGACATGTCCCTAGGCCCCAATTTTTACCAGATTTCTGGTTGTCCAGTCGCCCCTCCCCAGGGCTCTACTCTGGAATCCCTCATTAGGTGGGACATCTGAGGTTGAAACACAAAAGGAAACAAATCAACAACAACAAAAAAACGGACTTCTTCCATCCCCAGATTGACCCCAAACTCTTTGGACGGGGCCGGAACCCCAAAGAGTAAGACACGTCCATTTCCCATGAAGTCATCCTGGCAATTTCACGACCATGAGTGACACGATATCCAGAGACAAATACTTGAGCAAGAGACTCACACTCGCCCTTTTTTCATATCCCGAAGAGTTCTCCTCATGGTCTGTAGATCAGTCCTGCCATACCTATGACCTGAAACATAAGCCGAGTTTGTGTTTTCAGACAACTGTCCAAACAGGTCTGGCGTACACACGCTACAGGCTCAAGCCCCTGTAGCCAAACCTGAGGACTGTACTTGCACTTTCCAAGGGAATTGTATGTGCCCATTCCAATGGCCACAACCCTACTAATAGGATAAATCTCCAAAGTCCCTGAGGCCATCCCAATAGTTGTGGCTTCCCAGGACAAACAGGGGCAATCTGAGCCCATCTGAGCACCTACCTGCACTCAGACCCGTAGACTGATGTCCCCAGATGTAAAAAGGAACGAACAGGCCCCTAGGCACTAATAGGATCCATGCCTTTGGTTTCCAGGCATCTCTCCTCAGAGGCCTGGATTTCAATACCAGCATATGGCTGTTTCTTGACTCACCCATCAGAACAAATCTCATCTACACATGGGAAACATGCACGTTGGAGCTGTGTCAAAGCCTCTGTTTAGGAGAACCCTTCAGGGCCCCAGTGCCACCGCTTCATTCCAAGGTCTCCATAGACACAAAAACATATTAGGACACATCCACAGGAGAGTCCATTTCAACTCAGCCTCCTCGGTTGCTCCCCCCTCATCCAGCAGATCTAACCTTTCTTGTTGCTTGGAGACAATTGGAATGCGAGGTGGGCTACCCAGCCATCCATCCTTTGAACCCTGCTCGGAATCGTTGGCCTGGAGCCAACCAACAGGTCTCAATTGTCCTGCAGAATAATCTTTGCAGTTTGGAGCTTCTCACAACTCCCAACGTGGGAAAACCCCCATGGCCTCGTGATCCACCCCCCCTTCAAGAAGGGGCCATCAGGGACAGAAAGTCCAACCTGAGCGATCGTCTGATCCTTGCTCTGACTTCAGGTGCACGAGATCTCGATTGAGGTCTGTAGATTGTGCCTGCCATATCCTCACCCAGAAACCTTGGCCTAGTTTGGGTTCTCAGACTTCCGTCCTCAGACTACTGGCCCACAAGCCCTCCTGTTTGGCAATCCAGAACTACAATGCCGCACTCTGCCTGCCCTTCAGAAGAAAAACATTGCCCTCTGGGGCTACCCAGAAACCCCAAATGAGGATCAACCTGCACGCCATTCGGCTGTACCCCAAATATATAGACTGACCTGGGCCCTATTGCACTTTCTGACCCGGCCTGAGCCTGGACCTCCTGGCCCCACCCAGACAGCTGGCCGCACACTTAGCACATCGGACCCGCCATGGCCTTAGGTCGTCATCTCTTCTCAACCTCGGTTTCCAGGCTTCAGAACCTAGACCTGATCTCCAATCACTGCCCTGGTTTGAAAATGATGCAGAAATCAGAGCTCTTTCCCCATGGCAAGAAACCTTGTGTTTGGAAGGTTGTCCAACGTTCAGTGTAGTTGGAACCAGTGTGGCCCATGAAGCCCAGCCCATGCTTGCGGGCCACATTGGTCACAAACACACATTGTGACCCTCAGCCTGAGCCCAGTCCTCAGGTAAGGCCTCTCAGTGGCTGGATGAAGAGACAGCATATTGGGCTTGCCATGCCCCTAGGCCCCAATTTTTAACCATAGTTCGGGTTGTCCCTTCACTCTTCCCCAGGGCTCTGCTTTGGAATTCCTCTTTTGGTGGGATACCTGAGTTTACAAACCTGAAAGGAGTCCTCCCATCCCACAGATTGACGAAAAACAATTGGGATCGCGCCAAATCCACAGAGAGGAAGATTCGTCCATGGCCCATGATGCCTCGCCAACATTCCACGGCCATCGCTGATACAAAATCCAGAGACAAAAGCCTGAGCAAGCGCCTCAGACTCGCTCATTCTTCAGATCCTGAAGAGTTCTTCTCATGGTTTGTAGATCGGGCGTGCCATACCTACGGCCCCAAACCTAAGCTGAGTTTGTGTTTTCAGACTTCTGTCCTCAAAGTCCTGGGCCACACTCCCTCCAGGCTGGGGCCCCTGGAGTCACACATTAGGACTGCGCCTACCCATTCCATGGGAATTCTGCCCATTCCATTGTCAAAAATCGCACAAATTAGGAGAACCATCCAAAGTCCCTGAGGCCATCCCAATCGTGCAGGTCGCCCGGGACAAAAAAGGGCGGTTGATACCAGCTGAGCATCTACCTCCACTCATACCATAGATGGATGTCCCCAGAGAAGAAGATTGAACCAGACAGGACCCGAGGCCATTATCGGATCCATTGCTTTGCTTTACAGGCATGTCTCCTCAAAAGCCTGGATTCCAATACCAGCAGAGGGGATTTCCTGAGGCACGCATCAGAACAAATCTCGTCTCCACAAGGAAGCATGTGCATTGGAGCTGTGTCAAAAGCTTAGGAGAATACTTCAGGGTCCCGGGGCCACCGCCCCATTCCAAGGCTCTCATGGACACAAACACACATTGCGACCCATCCTCAGGAAAGTCCATTTCAACTCAGCCACCCCGGTTGCTCCCGCAGATCCATTGGATCTAAACTGTCTCGTTGCTAGGAGGCAATTGGAATCCGAGGCGGACTTCCCAGGCATCCATCCTCGAACGGTGCTCTGGTTTCATTCCATATGGGATGTCCTGGAGCTGTCCAACAGGTCTCAATTGTCCCGCAGAAGGAATCCTTGAAGGGGGCTTCCCACATCTCCCAACGTGGAAAACCTCCATGGCCTCGAGATTCCGCTCCCTTCATGAAGGGGCCGTCATGCACAGAAACTCCAAACTGAGCCAACGTCTGATCCTCGCCCTGACTTTAGATGCATGAGATATTGGTTCAAATCTGCAGGGGGTACCTGCCGTGCCCTCACCCTGAATCCGAAGTCTAGCTTGTGTTCTCAGACTTCCGTCCTCACTCTCCTGGCCCCGAAGCCCTCAAGTTTGGCAATTCCAGACCGACAATGAAGCACTCTGCCTGCCCTCTAGAAAACATATATTGCCTAATGAGCTGCCCAGGCAGCTTAAATGAGGAGAAACCTACACAGCACTCGCCTCTACCCAAATTATATAGTCTAACCTGGGCACTAATGCACTGTCTGACACAACCGGAGCCCAGACCTTTTGACCAACTCCCAGACAGCTGACCGCACACTGAGCACATCAGACCCGCCATGGCCTTATGTCATCATCTCTTCCCTACCTCAGTTTTCAGTCTTCAGAACCTAGACCTTATCTCCAATCACTGCCCACGGGTGACTGTGATGCAGAAATCATAACTCTTCCTGACCCATGGCAAGAAACCTTGTGGTTGGCATGTTGTCCAACGTTCAGTGTAGGAGAAAAAAGTATTCACAATGAGGCCCCGCCCATTCTTGAGTGCGACGAGAGCATAAACACACATTGTGACCTCAGCGTGGGTCCTGTCCTCTAGGAATATCTCTCAGTGGCTGGATCATTAGATGTCATAATGGGCTTGACATGTCCCTAGGCCCCAATTTTTACCAGATTTCTGGTTGTCCAGTCGCCCCTCCCCAGGGCTCTACTCTGGAATCCCTCATTAGGTGGGACATCTGAGGTTGAAACACAAAAGGAAACAAATCAACAACAACAAAAAAACGGACTTCTTCCATCCCCAGATTGACCCCAAACTCTTTGGACGGGGCCGGAACCCCAGAGAGTAAGACTCGTCCATTTCCCATGAAGTCATCCTGGCAATTTCACGACCATGAGTGACACGATATCCAGAGACAAATACTTGAGCAAGAGACTCACACTCGCCCTTTTTTCATATCCCGAAGAGTTCTCCTCATGGTCTGTAGATCAGTCCTGCCATACCTATGACCTGAAACATAAGCCGAGTTTGTGTTTTCAGACAACTGTCCAAACAGGTCTGGCGTACACACGCTACAGGCTCAAGCCCCTGTAGCCAAACCTGAGGACTGTACTTGCACTTTCCAAGGGAATTGTATGTGCCCATTCCAATGGCCACAACCCTACTAATAGGATAAATCTCCAAAGTCCCTGAGGCCATCCCAATAGTTGTGGCTTCCCAGGACAAACAGGGGCAATCTGAGCCCATCTGAGCACCTACCTGCACTCAGACCCGTAGACTGATGTCCCCAGAGGTAAAAAGGAACGAACAGGCCCCTAGGCACTAATAGGATCCATGCCTTTGGTTTCCAGGCATCTCTCCTCAGAGGCCTGGATTTCAATACCAGCATATGGCTGTTTCTTGACTCACCCATCAGAACAAATCTCATCTACACATGGGAAACATGCACGTTGGAGCTGTGTCAAAGCCTCTGTTTAGGAGAACCCTTCAGGGCCCCAGTGCCACCGCTTCATTCCAAGGTCTCCATAGACACAAAAACATATTAGGACACATCCACAGGAGAGTCCATTTCAACTCAGCCTCCTCGGTTGCTCCCCCCTCATCCAGCAGATCTAACCTTTCTTGTTGCTTGGAGACAATTGGAATGCGAGGTGGGCTACCCAGCCATCCATCCTTTGAACCCTGCTCGGAATCGTTGGCCTGGAGCCAACCAACAGGTCTCAATTGTCCTGCAGAAGAATCTTTGCAGTTTGGAGCTTCTCACAACTCCCAACGTGGGAAAACCCCCATGGCCTCGTGATCCACCCCCCCTTCAAGAAGGGGCCATCAGGGACAGAAAGTCCAACCTGAGCGATCGTCTGATCCTTGCTCTGACTTCAGGTGCACGAGATCTCGATTGAGGTCTGTAGATTGTGCCTGCCATATCCTCACCCAGAAACCTTGGCCTAGTTTGGGTTCTCAGACTTCCGTCCTCAGACTACTGGCCCACAAGCCCTCCTGTTTGGCAATCCAGAACTACAATGCCGCACTCTGCCTGCCCTTCAGAAGAAAAACATTGCCCTCTGGGGCTACCCAGAAACCCCAAATGAGGATCAACCTGCACGCCATTCGGCTGTACCCCAAATATATAGACTGACCTGGGCCCTATTGCACTTTCTGACCCGGCCTGAGACTGAACCTCCTGGCCCCACCCAGACAGCTGGCCGCACACTTAGCACATCGGACCCGCCATGGCCTTAGGTCGTCATCTCTTCTCAACCTCGGTTTCCAGGCTTCAGAACCTAGACCTGATCTCCAATCACTGCCCTGGTTTGAAAATGATGCAGAAATCAGAGCTCTTTCCCCATGGCAAGAAACCTTGTGTTTGGAAGGTTGTCCAACGTTCAGTGTAGTTGGAACCAGTGTGGCCCATGAAGCCCAGCCCATGCTTGCGGGCCACATTGGTCACAAACACACATTGTGACCCTCAGCCTGAGCCCAGTCCTCAGGTAAGGCCTCTCAGTGGCTGGATGAAGAGACAGCATATTGGGCTTGCCATGCCCCTAGGCCCCAATTTTTAACCATAGTTCGGGTTGTCCCTTCACTCTTCCCCAGGGCTCTGCTTTGGAATTCCTCTTTTGGTGGGATACCTGAGTTTACAAACCTGAAAGGAGTCCTCCCATCCCACAGATTGACGAAAAACAATTGGGATCGCGCCAAATCCACAGAGAGGAAGATTCGTCCATGGCCCATGATGCCTCGCCAACATTCCACGGCCATCGCTGATACAAAATCCAGAGACAAAAGCCTGAGCAAGCGCCTCAGACTCGCTCATTCTTCAGATCCTGAAGAGTTCTTCTCATGGTTTGTAGATCGGGCGTGCCATACCTACGGCCCCAAACCTAAGCTGAGTTTGTGTTTTCAGACTTCTGTCCTCAAAGTCCTGGGCCACACTCCCTCCAGGCTGGGGCCCCTGGAGTCACACATTAGGACTGCGCCTACCCATTCCATGGGAATTCTGCCCATTCCATTGTCAAAAATCGCACAAATTAGGAGAACCATCCAAAGTCCCTGAGGCCATCCCAATCGTGCAGGTCGCCCGGGACAAAAAAGGGCGGTTGATACCAGCTGAGCATCTACCTCCACTCATACCATAGATGGATGTCCCCAGAGAAGAAGATTGAACCAGACAGGACCCGAGGCCATTATCGGATCCATTGCTTTGCTTTACAGGCATGTCTCCTCAAAAGCCTGGATTCCAATACCAGCAGAGGGGATTTCCTGAGGCACGCATCAGAGCAAATCTTGTCTCCACAAGGAAGCATGTGCATTGGAGCTGTGTCAAAAGCTTAGGAGAATACTTCAGGGTCCCGGGGCCACCGCCCCATTCCAAGGCTCTCATGGACACAAACACACATTGCGACCCATCCTCAGGAAAGTCCATTTCAACTCAGCCACCCCGGTTGCTCCCGCAGATCCATTGGATCTAAACTGTCTCGTTGCTAGGAGGCAATTGGAATCCGAGGCGGACTTCCCAGGCATCCATCCTCGAACGGTGCTCTGGTTTCATTCCATATGGGATGTCCTGGAGCTGTCCAACAGGTCTCAATTGTCCCGCAGAAGGAATCCTTGAAGGGGGCTTCCCACATCTCCCAACGTGGAAAACCTCCATGGCCTCGAGATTCCGCTCCCTTCATGAAGGGGCCGTCATGCACAGAAACTCCAAACTGAGCCAACGTCTGATCCTCGCCCTGACTTTAGATGCATGAGATATTGGTTCAAATCTGCAGGGGGTACCTGCCGTGCCCTCACCCTGAATCTGAAGTCTAGCTTGTGTTCTCAGACTTCCGTCCTCACTCTCCTGGCCCCGAAGCCCTCAAGTTTGGCAATTCCGGACCGACAATGAAGCACTCTGCCTGCCCTCTAGAAAAAATATATTGCCTAATGAGCTGCCCAGGCAGCTTAAATGAGGAGAGACCTACACAGCACTCGCCTCTACCCAAATTATATAGTCTAACCTGGGCACTAATGCACTGTCTGACACAACCGGAGCCCAGACCTTTTGACCAACTCCCAGACAGCTGACCGCACACTGAGCACATCAGACCCGCCATGGCCTTATGTCATCATCTCTTCCCTACCTCAGTTTTCAGTCTTCAGAACCTAGACCTTATCTCCAATCACTGCCCACGGGTGACTGTGATGCAGAAATCATAACTCTTCCTGACCCATGGCAAGAAACCTTGTGGTTGGCATGTTGTCCAACGTTCAGTGTAGGAGAAAAAAGTATTCACAATGAGGCCCCGCCCATTCTTGAGTGCGACGAGAGCATAAACACACATTGTGACCTCAGCGTGGGTCCTGTCCTCTAGGAATATCTCTCAGTGGCTGGATCATTAGATGTCATAATGGGCTTGACATGTCCCTAGGCCCCAATTTTTACCAGATTTCTGGTTGTCCAGTCGCCCCTCCCCAGGGCTCTACTCTGGAATCCCTCATTAGGTGGGACATCTGAGGTTGAAACACAAAAGGAAACAAATCAACAACAACAAAAAAACGGACTTCTTCCATCCCCAGATTGACCCCAAACTCTTTGGACGGGGCCGGAACCCCAGAGAGTAAGACTCGTCTTTTTCCCATGAAGTCATCCTGGCAATTTCACGACCATGAGTGACACGATATCCAGAGACAAATACTTGAGCAAGAGACTCACACTCGCCCTTTTTTCATATCCCGAAGAGTTCTCCTCATGGTCTGTAGATCAGTCCTGCCATACCTATGACCTGAAACATAAGCCGAGTTTGTGTTTTCAGACAACTGTCCAAACAGGTCTGGCGTACACACGCTACAGGCTCAAGCCCCTGTAGCCAAACCTGAGGACTGTACTTGCACTTTCCAAGGGAATTGTATGTGCCCATTCCAATGGCCACAACCCTACTAATAGGATAAATCTCCAAAGTCCCTGAGGCCATCCCAATAGTTGTGGCTTCCCAGGACAAACAGGGGCAATCTGAGCCCATCTGAGCACCTACCTGCACTCAGACCCGTAGACTGATGTCCCCAGATGTAAAAAGGAACGAACAGGCCCCTAGGCACTAATAGGATCCATGCCTTTGGTTTCCAGGCATCTCTCCTCAGAGGCCTGGATTTCAATACCAGCATATGGCTGTTTCTTGACTCACCCATCAGAACAAATCTCATCTACACATGGGAAACATGCACGTTGGAGCTGTGTCAAAGCCTCTGTTTAGGAGAACCCTTCAGGGCCCCAGTGCCACCGCTTCATTCCAAGGTCTCCATAGACACAAAAACATATTAGGACACATCCACAGGAGAGTCCATTTAAACTCAGCCTCCTCGGTTGCTCCCCCCTCATCCAGCAGATCTAACCTTTCTTGTTGCTTGGAGACAATTGGAATGCGAGGTGGGCTACCCAGCCATCCATCCTTTGAACCCTGCTCGGAATCGTTGGCCTGGAGCCAACCAACAGGTCTCAATTGTCCTGCAGAAGAATCTTTGCAGTTTGGAGCTTCTCACAACTCCCAACGTGGGAAAACCCCCATGGCCTCGTGATCCACCCCCCCTTCAAGAAGGGGCCATCAGGGACAGAAAGTCCAACCTGAGCGATCGTCTGATCCTTGCTCTGACTTCAGGTGCACGAGATCTCGATTGAGGTCTGTAGATTGTGCCTGCCATATCCTCACCCAGAAACCTTGGCCTAGTTTGGGTTCTCAGACTTCCGTCCTCAGACTACTGGCCCACAAGCCCTCCTGTTTGGCAATCCAGAACTACAATGCCGCACTCTGCCTGCCCTTCAGAAGAAAAACATTGCCCTCTGGGGCTACCCAGAAACCCCAAATGAGGATCAACCTGCACGCCATTCGGCTGTACCCCAAATATATAGACTGACCTGGGCCCTATTGCACTTTCTGACCCGGCCTGAGCCTGGACCTCCGGGCCCCACCCAGACAGCTGGCCGCACACTTAGCACATCGGACCCGCCATGGCCTTAGGTCGTCATCTCTTCTCAACCTCGGTTTCCAGGCTTCAGAACCTAGACCTGATCTCCAATCACTGCCCTGGTTTGAAAATGATGCAGAAATCAGAGCTCTTTCCCCATGGCAAGAAACCTTGTGTTTGGAAGGTTGTCCAACGTTCAGTGTAGTTGGAACCAGTGTGGCCCATGAAGCCCAGCCCATGCTTGCGGGCCACATTGGTCACAAACACACATTGTGACCCTCAGCCTGAGCCCAGTCCTCAGGTAAGGCCTCTCAGTGGCTGGATGAAGAGACAGCATATTGGGCTTGCCATGCCCCTAGGCCCCAATTTTTAACCATAGTTCGGGTTGTCCCTTCACTCTTCCCCAGGGCTCTGCTTTGGAATTCCTCTTTTGGTGGGATACCTGAGTTTACAAACCTGAAAGGAGTCCTCCCATCCCACAGATTGACGAAAAACAATTGGGATCGCGCCAAATCCACAGAGAGGAAGATTCGTCCATGGCCCATGATGCCTCGCCAACATTCCACGGCCATCGCTGATACAAAATCCAGAGACAAAAGCCTGAGCAAGCGCCTCAGACTCGCTCATTCTTCAGATCCTGAAGAGTTCTTCTCATGGTTTGTAGATCGGGCGTGCCATACCTACGGCCCCAAACCTAAGCTGAGTTTGTGTTTTCAGACTTCTGTCCTCAAAGTCCTGGGCCACACTCCCTCCAGGCTGGGGCCCCTGGAGTCACACATTAGGACTGCGCCTACCCATTCCATGGGAATTCTGCCCATTCCATTGTCAAAAATCGCACAAATTAGGAGAACCATCCAAAGTCCCTGAGGCCATCCCAATCGTGCAGGTCGCCCGGGACAAAAAAGGGCGGTTGATACCAGCTGAGCATCTACCTCCACTCATACCATAGATGGATGTCCCCAGAGAAGAAGATTGAACCAGACAGGACCCGAGGCCATTATCGGATCCATTGCTTTGCTTTACAGGCATGTCTCCTCAAAAGCCTGGATTCCAATACCAGCAGAGGGGATTTCCTGAGGCACGCATCAGAGCAAATCTCGTCTCCACAAGGAAGCATGTGCATTGGAGCTGTGTCAAAAGCTTAGGAGAATACTTCAGGGTCCCGGGGCCACCGCCCCATTCCAAGGCTCTCATGGACACAAACACACATTGCGACCCATCCTCAGGAAAGTCCATTTCAACTCAGCCACCCCGGTTGCTCCCGCAGATCCATTGGATCTAAACTGTCTCGTTGCTAGGAGGCAATTGGAATCCGAGGCGGACTTCCCAGGCATCCATCCTCGAACGGTGCTCTGGTTTCATTCCATATGGGATGTCCTGGAGCTGTCCAACAGGTCTCAATTGTCCCGCAGAAGGAATCCTTGAAGGGGGCATCCCACATCTCCCAACGTGGAAAACCTCCATGGCCTCGAGATTCCGCTCCCTTCATGAAGGGGCCGTCATGCACAGAAACTCCAAACTGAGCCAACGTCTGATCCTCGCCCTGACTTTAGATGCATGAGATATTGGTTCAAATCTGCAGGGGGTACCTGCCGTGCCCTCACCCTGAATCCGAAGTCTAGCTTGTGTTCTCAGACTTCCGTCCTCACTCTCCTGGCCCCGAAGCCCTCAAGTTTGGCAATTCCGGACCGACAATGAAGCACTCTGCCTGCCCTCTAGAAAAAATATATTGCCTAATGAGCTGCCCAGGCAGCTTAAATGAGGAGAAACCTACACAGCACTCGCCTCTACCCAAATTATATAGTCTAACCTGGGCACTAATGCACTGTCTGACACAACCGGAGCCCAGACCTTTTGACCAACTCCCAGACAGCTGACCGCACACTGAGCACATCAGACCCGCCATGGCCTTATGTCATCATCTCTTCCCTACCTCAGTTTTCAGTCTTCAGAACCTAGACCTTATCTCCAATCACTGCCCACGGGTGACTGTGATGCAGAAATCATAACTCTTCCTGACCCATGGCAAGAAACCTTGTGGTTGGCATGTTGTCCAACGTTCAGTGTAGGAGAAAAAAGTATTCACAATGAGGCCCCGCCCATTCTTGAGTGCGACGAGAGCATAAACACACATTGTGACCTCAGCGTGGGTCCTGTCCTCTAGGAATATCTCTCAGTGGCTGGATCATTAGATGTCATAATGGGCTTGACATGTCCCTAGGCCCCAATTTTTACCAGATTTCTGGTTGTCCAGTCGCCCCTCCCCAGGGCTCTACTCTGGAATCCCTCATTAGGTGGGACATCTGAGGTTGAAACACAAAAGGAAACAAATCAACAACAACAAAAAAACGGACTTCTTCCATCCCCAGATTGACCCCAAACTCTTTGGACGGGGCCGGAACCCCAGAGAATAAGACTCGTCCATTTCCCATGAAGTCATCCTGGCAATTTCACGACCATGAGTGACACGATATCCAGAGACAAATACTTGAGCAAGAGACTCACACTCGCCCTTTTTTCATATCCCGAAGAGTTCTCCTCATGGTCTGTAGATCAGTCCTGCCATACCTATGACCTGAAACATAAGCCGAGTTTGTGTTTTCAGACAACTGTCCAAACAGGTCTGGCGTACACACGCTACAGGCTCAAGCCCCTGTAGCCAAACCTGAGGACTGTACTTGCTTTTTCCAAGGGAATTGTATGTGCCCATTCCAATGGCCACAACCCTACTAATAGGATAAATCTCCAAAGTCCCTGAGGCCATCCCAATAGTTGTGGCTTCCCAGGACAAACAGGGGCAATCTGAGCCCATCTGAGCACCTACCTGCACTCAGACCCGTAGACTGATGTCCCCAGAGGTAAAAAGGAACGAACAGGCCCCTAGGCACTAATAGGATCCATGCCTTTGGTTTCCAGGCATCTCTCCTCAGAGGCCTGGATTTCAATACCAGCATATGGCTGTTTCTTGACTCACCCATCAGAACAAATCTCATCTACACATGGGAAACATGCACGTTGGAGCTGTGTCAAAGCCTCTGTTTAGGAGAACCCTTCAGGGCCCCAGTGCCACCGCTTCATTCCAAGGTCTCCATAGACACAAAAACATATTAGGACACATCCACAGGAGAGTCCATTTAAACTCAGCCTCCTCGGTTGCTCCCCCCTCATCCAGCAGATCTAACCTTTCTTGTTGCTTGGAGACAATTGGAATGCGAGGTGGGCTACCCAGCCATCCATCCTTTGAACCCTGCTCGGAATCGTTGGCCTGGAGCCAACCAACAGGTCTCAATTGTCCTGCAGAAGAATCTTTGCAGTTTGGAGCTTCTCACAACTCCCAACGTGGGAAAACCCCCATGGCCTCGTGATCCACCCCCCCTTCACACCCCCCCTTCAAGAAGGGGCCATCAGGGACAGAAAGTCCAACCTGAGCGATCGTCTGATCCTTGCTCTGACTTCAGGTGCACGAGATCTCGATTGAGGTCTGTAGATTGTGCCTGCCATATCCTCACCCAGAAACCTTGGCCTAGTTTGGGTTCTCAGACTTCCGTCCTCAGACTACTGGCCCACAAGCCCTCCTGTTTGGCAATCCAGAACTACAATGCCGCACTCTGCCTGCCCTTCAGAAGAAAAACATTGCCCTCTGGGGCTACCCAGAAACCCCAAATGAGGATCAACCTGCACGCCATTCGGCTGTACCCCAAATATATAGACTGACCTGGGCCCTATTGCACTTTCTGACCCGGCCTGAGCCTGGACCTCCGGGCCCCACCCAGACAGCTGGCCGCACACTTAGCACATCGGACCCGCCATGGCCTTAGGTCGTCATCTCTTCTCAACCTCGGTTTCCAGGCTTCAGAACCTAGACCTGATCTCCAATCACTGCCCTGGTTTGAAAATGATGCAGAAATCAGAGCTCTTTCCCCATGGCAAGAAACCTTGTGTTTGGAAGGTTGTCCAACGTTCAGTGTAGTTGGAACCCGTGTGGCCCATGAAGCCCAGCCCATGCTTGTGGGCCACATTGGTCACAAACACTCATTGTGACCCTCAGCCTGAGCCCAGTCCTCAGGTAAGGCCTCTCAGTGGCTGGATGAAGAGACAGCATATTGGGCTTACCATGCCCCTAGGCCCCAATTTTTAACCATAGTTCGGGTTGTCCCTTCACTCTTCCCCAGGGCTCTGCTTTGGAATTCCTCTTTTGGTGGGATACCTGAGTTTACAAACCTGAAAGGAGTCCTCCCATCCCACAGATTGACGAAAAACAATTGGGATCGCGCCAAATCCACAGAGAGGAAGATTCGTCCATGGCCCATGATGCCTCCCCAACATTCCACGGCCATCGCTGATTACAAAATCCAGAGACAAAAGCCTGAGCAAGCGCCTCAGACTCGCTCTTTCTTCATATCCGGAAGAGTTCTTCTCATGGTTTGTAGATCGGGCGTGCCATACCTACGGCCCCAAACCTAAGCTGAGTTTGTGTTCTCAGACTTCTGTCCTCAAAGTCCTGGGCTACACTCCCTCCAGGCTGGGGCCCCTGGAGTCACACATTAGGACTCCATCTACCCATTCCATGGGAATGCTGCCCATTCCATTGTCAAAAATCGCTCAAATTAGGAGAACCATCCAAAGTCCCTGAGGCCATCCCAATCGTGCAGGTCGCCCGGGACAAAAAAGGGCGGTTGATACCAGCTGAGCATCTACCTCCACTCATACCATAGATGGATGTCCCCAGAGAAGAAGATTGAACCAGACAGGACCCGAGGCCATTATCGGATCCATTGCTTTGCTTTACAGGCATGTCTCCTCAAAAGACTGGATTCCAATACCAGCAGAGGGGATTTCCTGAGGCACCTATCAGAACGAATCTCATCTCCACAAGGAAACTTGTGCATTGGAGCTATATCAAATGCTTAGGAGAATACTTCAGGTTCCCGGTGCCACCTCCCCATTCCAAGGCCCTCATGGAAACAAACACACATTAGGACCCATCCTCAGGAAAGTCCATTTCAACTCAGCCACCCCGGTAGCTCCTGCAGATTTATTGGTTCTAAACTGTCTCGTTGCTAGGAGACAATATAAATGCGAGGCGGACTTCCCATGCGTCCATCCTCGAACGGTTCCCTGGAGTCATTCCTATGGGATGCCCTGGTGCTGTCCAACAGTTCTCAATTGTTCCGCAGAAGGGATCCTTGAAGGGGGCATCCCACAACTCCCAACGTGGGAAAACATCCATGGCCTCGAGATTCCGCTCCCTTCATGAAGGGGCCGTCATGCACAGAAACTCCAACCTGAGACAACGTCTGATCCTCGCCCTGACTTCAGATGCATGAGATATTTGTTCAGATCTGAAGGGGGTACCTTCCGTGCCCTCACCCTGAATCCGAAGTCTAGCTTGTGTTCTCAGACTTCCTTCCTCACTCTCCTGGCCCCAAAGCCCTCAAGTTTGGCAATTCGGACTGACAATGAAGCACTCTGCCTGCCCTCTAGAAAAAATATATTGCCTAATGAGCTGCCCAGGCAGCCTTAATGAGGATAAACCTACACGGCACTCGCATGTACCCAAATTATATAGTCTAACCTGGGCACTAATGAACTGTCTGACACAACCTGAGCCCGGATCTCCTGACCAACAGCCAGACAGCTGACCGCACACTGAGCACATCAGACCTGCCATGGCCTTAGGTCATCATCTCTTCCCTACCTCAGTTTTCAGGCTTCAGAACCTAGACCTAATCTCCAATCACTGCCCACGGGTGACTGTGATGAAGAAATCAGAACTCTTCCTGTCCCATGGCAAGAAACCTTGTGGTTGACATGTTGTACAACGTTTAGTGTAGGAGAAAACAGCATTCACCCTGAGACCCCTCCCATTCTTGAGTGTGATGGGAGCATAAACACGCATTGTGACCTCAGCGTGAGTCCTGTCCTCTAGTACGTCCTCTCAGTTGCTGGACCATTAGATGTCATAATGGGCTTGACATGTCCCTAGGCCCCAATTTTTAACCAGATTTCTGGTTGTCCAGTCGCCCCTCCCCAGGGCTCTACTCTGGAATCCCTCATTTGGTTGGACATCTGAGATTGAAAAACAAAACGAAACAAATCAACAACAACAAAAAACGGACTTCTTCATTCCCCAGTATGACCCCAAACTCTTTGCACGGGGCCGAACCTCCAGAGAGTAAGACTCGTCCATTTCCCATGAAGTCACCCGGAAATTTTACGACCATGAGTGACACGATATCCAGAGACAAAAACTTGAGCAAGAGCCTCACACTCGCCCTTTTGTCATATCCCGAAGAGTTCCCTAATGGTCTGTAGATCAGTCCTGCCCTTCCTATGACCCGAAACATAAGCCGAGTTTGTGTTTTCAGACAACTGTCCAAACAGGTCTGCCTACACACCCTACAGGCTCAAGCCCCTTGAGCCAAACCTGAGGACTGTACTTGCTTTTTCCAAGGGAATTGTATGTGCCCATTCCAAAGGCCACAACCCTACTAATAGGATAAACCTCCAAAGTCCCTGAGGCCATCCCAATAGTTGTGGCTTCCCAGGACAAACAGGGGCAATCTGAGCCGATATGAGCACCTACCTGCACTCAGACCCGTAGACTGATGTCCCCAGAGGTAAAAAAGAACGAACAGGCCCCTAAGCACTAAGCGGATCCATTGCTTTGGTTTCCAGGCATCTCTCCTCAGAGGCCTGGATATCAATACCAGCATATGGCTGTTTCTTGACTCTCCCGTCAGAGCAAATCTCATCTACATATGGGTAAACTGCACGTTGGAGCTGTGTCAACCCTCTGTTTGGAAAAACCCTTCAGGACCCCAGTGTCACTGCTTCATTCCAAGGTCTCCATAGACACAAAAACATATTAGGACACATCCACAGGAGAGTCCATTTCTACTCAGACTCCTGGGTTGCTCCCCCAGATCCAGCAGATCTAACCTGTCTTGTTGCTAGGACACAATTGGAATGCGAGGTGGCCTACCCAGCCATCCATCCTTAGAACCCTGCTCGGAATCATTGAACTGGAGCCAACCAACAGGTCTCAATGTCCTGCAGAAGAATCTTTGCAGTTTGGAGCTTCTCACAACTTTCATCCTGGAAAACCCCCATGGCCTCGTGAACCCCCCGCCCTTTCATGAAGGGGCCATCAGGACAGAAACACCAAACTGAGTGATCTTCTGATCCTCGCCTTGACTTCAGAAGCACGAGATCTCGATTCAGGTCTGTAGATTGTTCCTGCCTTGTCCTCACCCAGAAACCTAAGCCTAGCTTGTGTTCTCAGATTTTGTCCTCAGACTACAGGCCCACAAGCCTCCAGTTTGCAAACCAGAACTATAATGCAGCACTCTGCCTGCCCTCAGGAAGAAAAACATTGCCCTCTGGGGCTACCCAGAAACACCAAATGAGGATCAACTTTCACACCATTCGACAGTACCCCAAATATATAGGCTGACCTGGGCACTATTGCCCTTTCTTACACAGCCTGAGCCTGGACTTCCTGGCCCCACACAGAAAGCTCTCCAGACACTGAGCACATCATACCCGACATGGCCTTACTTAGGTCGTCCTCTCTTCCCAACCTCGGTTGTCAAGTTTCAGAACCTAGACCTTATCTACAATCACTGCCCAGGCTTGAAATTGATGCAGAAATCAAACTCCTTCCCCGTGGCAAGAAACCATGTCGTTTGCATGTTGTCCAACGTTCAGTGTAGTTGAAAACAGTGTGGCCCATGAGGCCCAGACCATATTTGCGGGCCACATTGGTCACAAAAACACATTGTGACCCTCACCCTGATCCCAGTCCTCAGGTAAGTTCTCTCAGGGGCTGGATGAAGAGACAGCATATTGGGCTTGCAATGCCCCTAGGCCCAAAATTTTACCCATAGTTCGGGTTGTCCCTTCACTTTTCCCCAGAGCTCTTCTTTGGAATTCCTCTTTTGGCGGGACACCTGAGGTAACAAACCTGAAAGGAGTCCTCCCATTCCACAGATTGAAGAAAAATAATTAGGATCAGGCCAAATCCACAAAGAGGATGATTCGTCCATGGCCCATGAGGCTTCCCCGACATTCAAAGGCCATCGCTGATAAAAAAGCCAGAGACAAAAGCCTGAGAAAGTGCCTCAGACTCGCTCTTTCCTCATATCCTGAAGACGTCTTCATGGTTTATAGATCGGGCCTGCCATACCTACGTCCCCATACCTAAGCTGAGTTTGTGTTTTAAGACTTCTGTCCTCAAAGTCCTGGGCCACACACCCTCAAGGCTGGGGCCCCTGGAGTCACACATTAGACTGTGCCTACCCAATCCATGGGAATTCTGCCCATTCCATTGTCCAAAACCGTAAAAAGGAGAACCCTCCAAATCCCTGAATCCATCCCAATAGTGCAGGTCGCCCGGGACAAAAAAGGGCGGTCTGATACCAGGTGATTATCTACCTCCACTCATACCCTTCATGGATGTCCCCTGAGAAGAAGATTGAACCAGACAGGACCCTAGGCCATAATCGGATACATTGCTTTGGTTTACAGGCATGTCTCCTCAAAAGCCTGGATTCCAATAAGAGCATAGGGGTTTTCCTGAGGCACCCATTAGAACAAATCTCGTCTCCACAAGGAAACTTGTGCATCGAGCTATGTCAAAAGCTTAGGAGAATACTTCAGGGTCCCGGTGCCACTGCCCCATTTTAAGGCCCTCATGGAAACAAACACACATTAGGACCCATCCTCAGGAAAGTCCATTTCAAGTCAGCCACCCCGTTTGCTCCTGCAGAGCCATCAGATCTAAACTGGCTTGTTGCTAGGAGAAAATTGGAATGCGTGGCGGGCTCCCCAGGCATCCATCCTCGAACGATGCCCTGGAGTCATTCCATATGGGATGTCCTGGAGCTGCCCAACAAGTCTCAATTGTCCCGCAGAAGGAATCCTTGAAGGAGGCATCCCACAATTTCCAACGTGGGAAAAACTCCATGGCCTCGAAATTCCGCTCCCTTCATGAAGGGGACGTCATGCACAGAAACTCCAACCTGAGCCAACGTCTGATCCTCGCCCTGACTTCAGATGCTTGAGATATTGGTTCAGATCTACTGGGGTACCTGCCGTGCCCTGGCCCTGAAACCCAAGTCTAGCTTGTGTTCTCAGACTTCCGTCCTCACACTCCAGGCCGCGAAGCCCTGAAGTTTGGCAATTCCGGACCGACAATGAAGAACTCTGCCTGCCCTCTGGAAAAAAAATTTTGCCTAATGAGCTGCCCAGGCACCTTATATGAGGATAAATCTACATGGCACTCGACTGTACCCAAATTATATAGTCTAACCTGGGCACTAATGCACTATCTGACACAACCTAAGCCCGGACCTCCTGACCAACACCCAGACAGCTGACCGCACACTGAGCACATCAGACCCGCCATGGCCTTAGGTCATCAACTCTTCCCAACTGCGGTTTTTCAGGCTTCAGAACCTAGACCTTATCTCCAACCACTGCCCAGGGGTGCCTGTGATGCAGAAATCAGAACTTGTCCTTACCCATGGCAAGAAACCTTGTGGTTGGCATGTTGTCCAACGTTCAGTGTAGGAGAAACCAGCATTCACCCTGTGGCACCGCCAATTCTAGAGTGCGAAGAGGACATAAACACGCATTGTGACCAACAGCGTGAGCCCTGTACTCTAGTAAGTACTCTCAGTGGCTCGAACATTAGATGTCATAATGGGCTTGACTAGTCCCTAGGCCCCAATTTGTAACCAGATTTCTGGTTGTCCAGTCGGCCCTCACCAGGGCACTACTCTGGATCCCTCATTTGGTTGGACACCTGAGGTTAAAAAACAAAACCAAACAAATAAACAACAACAACAACAAAACGGACTTCTTCCATCCCCAGAATGACCCAAAACTCTTGGGACGGGGCAAAACCCCAGAGAGTAAGACTCGTCCATTTCCCATGAAGTCACCCGGAAATTTCACGACCATGAGTGACACGATATCCAGAGACAAACACTTGAGCAAGAGCCTCACACTCGCCCTTTTTTCATATCCCGAAGAGTTCTCCTCATGGTCTGTAGATCAGTCCTGCCCTTCCTATGACCCGAAACATAAGCCGAGTTTGTGTTTTCAGACAACTGTCCAAACAGCTCTGGCCTACACACCCTACAGGCTCAGGCCCCTGGAGCCAAACCTGAGGACTCATCTACATATGGGCAACTTGCACGTTGGAGCTGTGTCAAAGCCTATCTTTGGAAAAACCCTTCAGGACCCCAGTGCAACCGCTTCATTCCAAGGTCTCCATAGATACAAAAACACATTAGGACCCATCCACAAGAGAGTCCATTTCAACTCAGCTTCCTTGGTTACTCCCCCAGATCCAGCAGATCTAACCTGTCTTGTTGCTAGGACACAATTCGAATGCGAGGTGGGCTACCCAGCCATCCATCCTTAGAACCCTGCTTGGAATCGTTGGCCTGGAGCCAACGAACAGGTCTCAATTGTCCTGCAGAAGAATCTTAGCAGTTTGGAGCTTCTCACAACTAACATCGAGGGAAAACCCCCATCGCCTCGTGACCCCCCCCTTCATGAAGGGGCCATCAGGGACAGAAACACCAACCTGAGCGATCATCTGATCCTCGCCCTGACTTCAGAAGCACGAGAACTCGATTCAGGTCTGTAGATTGTTCCTGCCTTGTCCTCACCCAGAAACCTAAGCCTAGCTTGTGTTCTCAGATTGCCATCCTCAGACTGCTGGCCCACAAGCCTCCAGTTTGCAAACCATAACTATAATGCAGCACTCTGCCTGCCATCCGGAAGAAAAACATTGCCCTCTGGGGCTACCCAGAAACCCCAAATGGGGATCAACCTGCACGCCATTCGACTGTACCCCAAATATATAGGCTGACCTGTGCACTCTTGCCCTTTCTGACACAGCCTGAGCCTGGATTTCCTGGCCCCCCCCAAAGAGCTGGCCACTCACTGAGCACATCGACCCGCCTTGCCCTTAGGTCGTCATCTCTTCCCAACCTCGTTTGTCAAGTTTCAGAACCTAGACCTTATCTCCAATCACTGCCCAGACTTGAAAGTGATGCAGAAATCACAACTCCTTCCCCATGGCAGGAAACCATGTGGTTGGCATGTTGTCCAATGTTCAGTGTAGTTGAAAACAGTGTGGCCCATGAGGCCCCGCTCATGTTCCGGGCCACATTGGTCAAAACCACACATTGTGACCCTCACCCTGATCCCAGTCCTCAGGTAAGGCCTCTCAGGGGCTGGATGAAGAGACAGCATATTGGGCTTGCCATGCCCCTAGGCCCAAAATTTTACCCATAGTTCGGGTTGTCCCTTCACTTTTCCCCAGGGCTCTTCTATGGAATTCCTCTTTTGGCGGGACACCTGAGGTAACCAACCTGAAAGGAGTCCTCCCATTCCACAGATTGACGAAAAACAATTGGGATCGGGCCAAATCCACAGAGAGGAAGATTCGTCCATGGCCAATGAGACTTCACCGACATTCCACGACCATCGCTGATACAAAATCCAGAGACAAAAGCCTGAGCAAGTGCCTCAGACTCGCTCTTTCTTCATATCCTGAAGAGTTCTTCTCATGGTTTATAGATCGGGCCTGCCATACCTACGTCCCCAAACCTAAGTTGAGTTTGTGTTTTCAGACTTCTGTCCTCAAAGTCCTGGGCCACACACCCTCCAGCCTGGGCCCCTGGAGTCACACATTAGACTGTGCCTACCCAATCCATGGGAATTCTGCCCATTTCATTGTCCAAAACCGTAGAATTAGGAGAACCCTCCAATCCCTGAGGCCATCCCAATAGTGCATGTCGCCCGGGACAAACAAGGGCGGTCTGATACCAGCTGAGCATCTACCTCCACTCATACCATAGATGGATGTCCCCTGAGAAGAAGATTGAACCAGACAGGACCGTAGGCCATAATCGGATACATTCCTTTGCTTTAGAGGCATGGCTCCTCAAAACCTGGTTTCCAATACCAGCATAGGGTTTTTCTCGAGGCACCCATCAGAACAAATCTCGTCTCCACAAGGGAACTTGTGCATTGAGCTATGTCAAAAGCTTAGGAGAATACTTCAGTGTCCCGGTGCCACCGCCCCATTTTAAGGCCCTCATGGACACAAAAACACATTAGGACCCATCCTCAGGAAAGTCCATTTTAAGTCAGCCACCCCTGTTGCTCCCTCAGAGCCATCAGATCTAAACTGTCTTGTTGCTAGGAGACAATTGGAATGCGAGGCCGGCCTCCCAGACATCCATCCTCGAACGGTGCCCTGGATTCATTCCATATGGGATGTCCTGAAGCTGCCCAACAGGTCTCAATTGTCCCGCAGAATGAATCCTTGAAGGGGGCATCCCAAAACTCCCAACGTAGGAAAACCTCCATGGCCTCGAGATTCCACTCCCTTCATGAAGGGGCCGTCATGCACAGAAACTCCAACCTGAGCCAACGTCTGATCCTCGCCCTGACTTCAGATGCATGAGATATTGGTTCAGATCTACAGTGGTCCCTGCCGTGTCCTCGTCCTGAAACCCAAGTCTAGCTTGTGTTCTCAGACTTCCGTCCTCACACTCCTGGACACGAAGCCCTCAAGTTTGGCAATTCCGGACCGACAATGAAGCACTCTGCCTGCCCTCTAGAAAACAAATTTTGCCTAATGAGCTGCCCAGATAACTTATATGAGGATAAATCTACATGGCACTCGACTGTACCCAAATTATATAGTCTAACCTGGGCACTAATGCACTGTATGACACAACCTGAGCCCGGACCTCCTGAACAACACCCAGACAGCTGACCACACACTGAGAACATCAGACCCGCCATGGCCTTAGGTCATCATCTCTTCCCTACCTCAGTTTTCAGGCTTCAGAACATAGACCTTATCTCCAATCACTTCCCAGGGGTGCCTGTGATGCAGAAATCAGAACTCTTCCTTACCCAAGGCAAGAAATCTTATGGTTGGCATGTTGTCCAACGTTCAGTGTAGGAGAAACCAGGATTCAAAATGAGGCCCCGCCCATTCTTGTTTGCGATGTGGGCATAAACACGCATTGTGACCCTCAGCGTGAGTCCTGACCTCTAGTAAGTCCTCTCAGTGGCTCGAACATTAGATGTCATAATGGGCTTGACATGTCCCTAGGCCCAAATTTGTAACCAGATTTCTGGTTGTCCAGAGGGCCTCCCCAGGGCTCTACTCTGGAATCCCTCATTTGGTGGGACATCTGAGGTTAGAAAACAAAACAAAGTAAATCAACAACAACAACAACAAAACGGACTTCTTCCATCCCACAGAATGACCCCAAAATCTTGCGACGGAGCCAAACCCCCAGAGAGTAAGACTCGTCCATTTCCCATGAAGTCACCCGGCAATTTCACGACCATGAGTGACACGATATCCAGAGACAAAAACTTGAGCACGAGCCTCACACTCGCCCTTTTTTCATATCCCGAAGTGTTCTCCTCATGGTCTGTAGATCAATCCTGCCATACCTATGACCCGAAACATAAGCCGCGTTTGTGTTTTCAGACAACTGTCCAAACAGCTCTGCCTACACACCCTACAGGCTCAGGCCCCTGGAGCCAAACCTGAGGACTGTACTTGCCCTCTCCAAGGGAATTGTATGTGCCCATTCCAATGGCCACAACCTACTAATAGGATAAACCTCCAAACTCCCTGGGGCCATCCCAATAGTGGTGGCTTCCCAGGACAAACAGGGGCAATCTGAGCCCATCTGAGCACCTACATGCACTCAGACGCATAGACTGATGTCCCCAGAGGTAAAAAGGTACGAACAGGCCCTTAGGCACTATTCGGATTCATTGTTGTGGTATCCAGTCATCTCTCCTCAGAGGCCTGGATTTCAATACCAGCATATGGCTGTTTCCTGACTCATCCGTCAGAACAAATCTCATCTACATATGGGAAACTTGCACGTTGGAGCTGTGTCAAAACCTCTGTTTGAAAAAACCCTTCAGGACCCCAGTGCCACCGCTTCATTCCAAGGTCTCCATAGACACAAAAACATATTAGGATCCATCCACAGGAGAGTCCATTTCAACTCAGATCCAGATTGCTACCCCAGATCCAGCAGATATAACCTGTATTGTTGCTAGGACACAATTGGAATGCAAGGTGGGCTACCCAGGCATCCATCCTTAGAACCCTGCTCGGAATCGTTGGCCTGGAGCCAACCAACATGTCTCAATTGTCCTGCACAAGAATCTTTGCAGTTTGGGGCTTCTGACAACTAACATCGTGGGAAAACCCCCACGACCTCGTGACCCCGCCCCTTCATGAAGGGGCCATCAGGGTCAGAAACACCAACCTGAGCGATCTTCTGATCCTCGCCCTGACTTCAGAAGCACGAGATCTTGATTCAGGTCTGTAGATTGTTCCTGCCTTGTCCTCACCCAGAAACCTAAGCCTAGCTTGTGTTCTCAGATTTCCGTCCTCAGACTGCTGGCCCACAAGCCTCCAGTTTGCAAACCATAACTATAATGCAGCCCTCTTCCAGCCTTCAGGAAGAAAAACATTGCCCTCTGGGGTTACCCAGATACCCAAATGAGGATCAATCTGATGTCCCCAGAAGAAAAAAGGAATGAACAGGCCACTAGGCACTAATCGGATCCATTGCTATGATTTCCAGACATGTCTCCTCAGAGGCCTGGATTTCAATACCAGCATATGACTGTTTCTTGACTCACCCATCAGAACAAATCTCATCTACACATGGGAAACTTGCACGGTGGAGCTGTGTCAAAGTCTCTGTTAGAAGAACCCATCAGGGACCCAGTGCCACCGCTTCATTCCAAGGTCTCCATAGACACAAAAACATATTAGGACACATCCACAGGAGAGTCCATTTCAACTCAGCCTCCTCAGTTGCTCCCCCAAATCCAGCAGATATAACCTTTCTTGTAGCTAGGAGAAAATTGGAATGCGAGGTGGGGTACCCAGCCATCCATCCTCAGAACCATGCTTGGAATCCTTGGCCTGGCGCCAACTAACAGGTCTCAATTGTCTTGGAGAAGAATCTTTGCAGTTTGGAGCTTCTCACAAATCCCATCGTGCGAAAACCCCCATGGCCTCGTGATTCCCCCCCTTCAATAAGGGGCCATCAGGGACAGAAAGTTTAACCTGAAGATCATCTGATCCTCACCCTGACTTCAGATGCACGAGATCTCGATTCAGGTCTGTAGATTGTGACTGCCATGTCCTCACCCATAAAAACTAAGCCTAGCTTGTGTTCTCAGACTTCAGTCCTCAGACTACTGGCCCACAAGCCCTCCAGTTTGGCAATCCAGAAGTACAATGTGGCACTCTGCCTGCTCCCTGGAAGAAGAACATTGCCCTCTGGGGCTACCCAGAAACCCCAAATGAGGATCAACCTGCACGCCATTTGGCTGTACAACAAATATATAGGCTGAAGTGGGCACAATTGCCCATTCTGAAACAGCCTGAGCCTGGAACTCCTGGCCCCACCCAGACAGCTGGCCGCACACTGAGCACATCGGACCCGCCATGGCCTTAGGTCGTCATCTCTACCCAATCTCGGTTTTCAGGCTTCAGAACCTAGACCTTATCTCCAATCACTGCCCAGGTTTGAAAATGTTGCAGAAATCAGAGCTCTTTCCCCATGGCAAGAAACCTCGTGGTGGCATGTTGTCCAACGTTCAGTGTAGTTGAAACCAGTGTGGCACATGAGACCCAGCCCATGCTTGAGGGCCACATTGGTCACAAACACACATTGTGACCCTCACCCTGAGCCCGGTCCTCAGGCAAGGCCTCTCAGTGGCTGCATGAAGAAACAGCATATTGGGCTTGCCATGCCCTTAGACCCCAATTTTTAACCATAGTTCGGGTTGTCGCTTCACTCTTGCCCAGGGCTCTGCTTTGGAATTCCTCTTTTGGTGGGACACCTCAGGTAACAAACCTGAAAGGAGTCCTCCCATCCCACAGATTCATGAAAAAGAATTGGGATAGGTCCAAATCCACAGAGAGGAAGATTCGTCCATGGCCCATGAGGCCTCCCCGACATTCCACGGCCATCGCTGATACAAAATCCAGAGACAAAAGCCTGAGCAAGCGCCTCAGACTCGCTCTTTCTTCATATCCTGAAGAGTTCTTCTCATGATTTGTAGTTCGGCCGTGCCATACCTACGTCCCCAAACCTAAGCTGAGTTTGTGTTTTTTGAGTTCTGTCCTCAAAGTCCTGGGCCACACACCCTCCAGGCTGGGCCCCTGGAACCACACATTAGGACTGTGCCTACCCAATCCATGGGAATTCTGCCCATTCCATTATCCAAAACCGTACAAATTAGGAGAAACCTCCAAATTCCCTGAGGCCATACCAATGGTGTAGGTTGTCCGGGACAAAAAAGGGCCGTCTGACTCCAGCTGAGCATCTACCTCCACTCATACCATAGATGGATGTCCCCAGAGAAGAAGATTGACCAGACAGGACCCCAGGCCATAATGGGATCCATAGCTTTGGTTTACAGGCATGTCTCCTCAAAAGCCTGTTTTACAATACCAGCTGAAGGCTTCTCCAGAGGCACCCATCAGAACAAATCTCGTCTACACATGGGAAACTTGCATGTTGGAGCTCTCTCAAAGCCTCTGGTTAGAAGGACATTTCAGGTTCCCGGTGCCAGCACCTCATTCCAAGGTCTCCATGGAGACACACCCACATTAGGACCCATCCACAGGAGAGTCCATTTCAACTCAGCCCCCTCAGTTGCTCCCCCTGATCCAGCAGATCTAACCCGTCTTGTCGCTAGGAGATGATTGGAATGAGAGGCAGGCTTCCCAGCCATCCATACTTAGAACCATTCTCAGAATCATGCAGTATGGGAAGTCCTGGAGCCAACCAACAGGTCTCAATAGTCCCGCAGAAGAATCTTTACTGTTTGGAGCATCTCACAACTCCCATCGTGGGAGAACCTCCATGGCCTCGTGATCCCGCCCCCTGCGCTTCATGAAGAGGCCATCAGGGACAGAAGCTCCAACCTGAGCGATCGTCTGATCCTCGCCCTGACTTCAGATGCAGGACATCTTGATTCAGCTCTGCAGAGTGTGCCTGCCGTGCCCTTGCCCAGAAACATAAGTCTAGTTTGTGTTCTCAACTTCCATCCTCACATTCCTGGCCCACAAGCCCTCCAGTTTGGCAATTCCAGAACTACAAGGCAGCACTCTGCCTGCTTTCCGGAAGAAAAACATTGCCCTCTGGGGCTACCCAGATTTCCCAAATGAGGATCAACCTGCATGCCACTTGACTGGACCCCAATTATACAGGCTGCCCTGGGCACTACTGCCCTTTCTGGCACAGCCTGAGACTGAACCTCCTGGCTCGCACCCACCCAGCTAGCCACACACTGAGCACATCGGACTCGCCATGGCCTTAGGCCTTCATCTCTTTCGAACCTCGGTTTTCAGGCTTCAGAACCTAAACCTTATCTCCAGTCACCACCCAGGGTTGAACATGATTCAGGAATCAGAACTTCCCCATGGCAAGAAACCTTGTGGTTGGCATGTTGTCCAACGTAAAGTGTAGTTGAAACCAGTGTGGCCCATGAGGCCCTGCGGATGCTTGAGGACCAAGTCGGTCACAAACATGCATTGTGACCCTCAACGTGAGCCCAGTTCTCAAGTAAGGCCTCTCAGTGGCTGGACCAAAAGACAGCATATTGGGCTTGCCATGCCCCTAGGCCCCAATTTTTAACCAGATTTCTGGTTGTCCAGTCGCCCCTCCCCAGGGCTCGGCTTTGGAATCCCTCTTTTGGTGGGACACCTGAAGTAACAAACTGAAAGGACTCCTCCCATCCCACAGTTTGACCCAAAACAATTGCAATCAGGCCAAATCCACAGAGCGGAAGACTCGTCCATGGCCCATGAGGCCTCCCCGACATTCCACGCCCATCGTTGTCACAAAATACAGAAACAAAAGCCTGAACAAGTGCCTCACAATCTCTCTTTCTTCATATCCGGAAGAATTCTCCTCACGATCTGTATATCGGGCCTGCCATACCTACGTCCCTAAACCTAAACTGAGTTTGTGTTTTAGACTTCTGTCTCCACAGTCCTGGTGCACACACCCTGCAGGGTGGGGCCCCTGGAGCCACATATTAAAACTGTGCCTTCCCTCTCCACGGGAATTCTGCCCATTCCATTGTCCATAATCATAAAATTAGGAGAAACCTCCAAAGTCCCCAAGGCCTTCACAATAGTGTAGGCCGCCTGGGACAAACAAGGGCCATCTGTCACCAGCTGAGCATCTAACTCCACTAATACCTTAGATGGATGTACACAGAGAAGAAGATTCAACCGGACAGGCCCCTAGGCTCTAAACGGAGCCATTGCTTTGGTTTCCAATTATCTCTCTTCAGAGGCCTATATTCCAATAACAGTATATGGGGGTTTCCTGAGGCACCAATCAGAACAA
Source organism: Mustela nivalis (assembly GCF_964662115.1). Classification (NCBI taxonomy): domain Eukaryota; kingdom Metazoa; phylum Chordata; class Mammalia; order Carnivora; family Mustelidae; genus Mustela; species Mustela nivalis. The sequence continues at coordinate 200,321 of NW_028136417.1, forward strand.
ATCTCGTCTCCACATGGGAAACTTGTCCTTTGGAGATGTCTCAAAACCTCCGGTTAGGAGAATCCTTCAGGGCCCATGCGCCAACGCCCCATTCCAAGGTCTCCATGGACACAAACCCACATTAGCATCCATCCTCAGGAGAGTCCATTTCAACTCAGCCCCATTGGTTGCTCTGACAGAGCCAGCATATCAAACCTGTCTATTTGCTGGGAGACAACTGCAATGTGAGGCGGGCTTCCCATGCATCCATCCTTAGATCCCTGCTCTGGTGTCATTCTGTATGGTATGTACTGGAGTGATACAAAAGGTCTCAATTGTTGATCAGAAGGAATCCTTGTTGTTTGGAGCATCTCCCAACTCCCATCGTGGGTAAACCTCCATGGACTGGAGATGCTGTCCCCTTCATAAAGTGGCCAGAATGGACAGAAATTCAAACCTAAGCCTAGGTTTGAACCTCGCCCTGACTTCAGATTCATGATATCCCGATTCAGATCTGCAGAGGGGGCCTGCCGTGCCCTTGCCCAGAACCTATGCCTAACATGTGTTCTCAGACTTCTGTCCTCACACTCCCCGTCCACAAGGCATCCACTTTGGAAATTCCGGAGCCACAATGCAGCACTCTGCCTGTCCTCCAGAAGAAAAACATTGCCCTTGGGGCTACCCAGAAATGCCAAATAAAGATCAACCTGCACGGCACTCAGTTGTACCCCAATTATACAATCTACCCTGGGCACTAAGGCCCTGTCTGACACAGCCCAAGCTTGGACCTCCCGACCAACACCCAGACAGCTGGCTCCACGCTGAGCATATCGGACCCGACATGGCCTTAGGTCGTCATCTCTTCCCAACCTCGGTTTTCAGACTTCACAACCTAGACCTTATCTCCAATCACTACCCAGGGGTGAATGACATGCAGAAATCAGAATTAATACTTCCCCATGGCAAGAACTCATGTGGTTGACAAGTTGACTATCATTCAGTGTAGGAGAAACAAGCATGCACCATGAGTCCCCACCCATGCTTGAGTACCACGAGGGCATAAACACGCATTGTGACCCTCAGCATGAGTTCTGTCCTCAATGAAGGCCTCTCAGTGGCTGGACCATTAGAAGGCATATTGGGCTTGCCATGCCCCTAGGCCCGTATTTTTAGTTAGATTTCTTGTTGTCCAGGGCTCTGCTCTGGAATCCCTCTTTTGGTGGGACACCTTAGTTACAAAACTGAATCCCACAGATTAACCCAAAACAATTGGGATCTGGCCAAATCCACAGAGAGAAAGACTCTTCCATGGCCCATGAGGACTCCTCGACATTCCACGGCCATCATTGACACAAAATCCAGGGGCAAAAGCCTGACAAGTGTCACACTTTCACCCTTTATTCAGATCCCAAAAAGTTCTCCTCATAGTCTGTAAATCGGGCCTGCCATACCTACGTCCCCAAACCTAAGCTGAGTTTGTGTTTTCAGACATCTGTCCCCACAGTCCTTGCCCACACACCCTCAAGGCTGGGCCCTTAGAGCCACACATCAGGTCTGTGCCTGCCCACTCCACAGGAATTCTGCCCATTCCATTGTCCATAATCATACAATTTAGGAGAAACCTCCAAAGTCCCCGAGGCCATCCCTATAGTGTAGGCCGCCCGGACAAACAGGAGCGGTCTGACACCAGCTGAGCAACTACCTCCATTTCATAAAATAGACAGATGTCGACAGAGAAGAAGATTGAACCAGAGAGGCTCCTAGGACCTAATTGGATGCATTGCTGTGGTTTCTATGTATCTCTCCTCAGAGGCCTGGTTCTAATACCAGCATATGTGGGTTTTCTGAGGCACCAATTAGAACAAATCTTGTCTCCACATGGAAAACTTGCTCTTTCGAGTTGTTTCAAAATCTCCGGTTAGAATCCTTTAGAGCCCTGGGGCCACCACCCCATTCCAACGTCCTCATGGACACAAACACACATTAAGACCCATCTTCAGGAGAGTCCATTTCAACTCAGCTCCCACGATTGCTCCTGCATAGCCATCAGATCGTACCTGTCTTGTGGCAGGGAGACAATTGGTGTAAGAGGCAGTCTGCTCAGGCATCCATCCTTAGAACCCGGCTCTGGAGTCATTCCATATGGGATGTCCTGGAGCCATCCAACAGTTCTCAATTTTCCCGCAGAAGGAATCCTTGCAGTTTGGAGCATCCCACAACTCCCAACGTGGGAAAACCTCCATGGCTTCGAGATTCCACCCCTTTGATGAAGGGGCCATCATGGACAGAAACTCCAACCTGCACCTAAGTCTGATCCTCGTCCTGACTTCAGATGAATGAGATTCTGATTCGGATCTGCAGAGGCTGCCTGCCGTGCCCTCGCCCTGAAACTTAAGTCTAGCTTATGATCTCAGACTTACGTCCTCACACTCCTGGTCTCGACGCCCTCAAGTTTGGCCATTCTGGACCCACAATGCTGCACTCTGCCTGCCCACCAGAAGAAAAATGTTGCCCCAGTGAGCTTCCCTGACACAATAATGAGGATGAACCTACATGGAACTCAACTGTACCCAAATTATACAGTCTAACCTGGGCACTAATGCACTGTCTGACACAGCCTGAATCCATACCTCCTGAACAACACCCAGAAAGCTGACCGCACACTGAGCACATCGGACCCTCCATGACCTTAGGTTATCATCTCATCCCAACCTCGATTTTCTGGATTCAGAACTTAGATCTTATCTCCAGTCACTGCCTAGGGGTGAACATGATGCAGAAATCAGAATTCCTCCTTCCCCATGGCAAGAAACCTTGTGGTTCGTATGTTGTCTAAAGTTCAGTGTAGGAGAATCAAGCATGGCCCATGAGTCCCCGCCCATGCTTTATGCCTACATTGGGCACAAACATGCATTGTGACCCTCAGTGTGAGCACTGTACTCAAGTAAGACCTCTCAGTGGCTGGACCAAGGTACCCCATATGGGGATTGCCATGCCCTTAAGCCCCCAATCTTATACAGAGTTCGGGTTGTCCAGTCGCCCCTTCCCAGGGTTCTGCTCTGGAATCCCTCTTTAGTGGCACACCTGAGGTTAAAAAAAAAAAACAAAAAAAAAAAAACAGAATGGACTCCTCCCATCCCACGGAATGACCCCAAAATATTGGGATCATCCAAATCCCCATAGAGGAAGTCTCACCCATGGTCTATGAGGACGCCCCTACATTCCACGGCCATCAGTGACACAAAATCCAGAGTCAAAAGCCTGAGCAAGTGCCTCACACTCACTCTGTTCATATCCTGAAGAGTTCTCCTCAAGGTCTGTAGATCGGGCCTCCCATACCTATGTCCCCAAACCTAAGACGAGTTTCTGTTTTCAGACTTCTGTCCCCACAGCTCTGACCCACACACCCTCCATGTTTGAGCCCCTAGAGCCACACTTCAGGATTGTTCCTTCCCTCCCCAAAGGAATTCTGCCCATTTCATTGGCCACAAACTTGCAAATTAGGAGAAACCTCCAAAGTCAAAGTGGCCATCCCAATAGTGTAGACTGCCCAGGACAAATAGGGGCAATCTGACACCAGCTGAGGAACTACCTCCACTCAATCCCAAGACATATGAACCGAGAGAAGAAGATTAAACCAGACAGGCCCCAGGCCCTAATCAGATCCATTGCCTTGGTTTTCAGGCATCTCTCCTCAGAGTTCTGATTTCCAATACCAGCATATTGGGGGGTACTGAAGCACCAATGAGAACAAATCTTGTTTCCCCATGGGAAAAATGCTTCTTGGAGCTGTGTCAAAACCTCTGGTTAGGAGCATCCTTCAGAGCCCTGGTGCCACTGCCCCATTCCAAGGTCTCCATGGACACAATCCCACATTATGACCGATCCTCAGGAGAATGCATTTCAACTCAGCCCCCTCGGCTGCTATATCATAGGCAGCAATCAAACGTGCCGTTTCGCTAGGAGACAATTGGAATGCAAGGCCGGATGCCCAGGCATCCATCCTTAGAACCCTGCTCTGCAATTGTTCCATATGGGATGTCCTGGAGCCATCCAACAGGTTTCAACTGACCCGCAGAAAATCCTTGTGGTTTGGAGCATCTCACTACTGCCATCATGGGAAAACACCAATGGCGGTGTGATGACCCCCCTTCATGAAGGGGCCATCATGGACAGAAACTCCACCTGAGCCAACATATGAACCTCGCCCTGACCTCAGATGCATAAAATCTCGATTCAGCTCTGCAGAGTGTGCCTGCCATGTCCTCGCCCTGAAACCAAAACAAAGCTTCTGTTCTCAGACTTACATCCTTGCATTCCTGGCCCCAAGGCCTCCAGTTTGGCAGTTCCGGAGCCAGAATGCAGCACTCTGCCTGCCCTCCAGAAGAAAGACTTTGCCCTATGGGGCTATGGAGAAACCCCATATAATTATCTTCTGCATGCCACTCAACTGTACCCCAATTATACAGCATATCTGGGCACGAATGCCCTGTCTGGCATAGCCTGAGAGCAGACCTCCTGAACGACACCTAGAAAGCTGGCCCCAAACTGAACACATCAGACCTGCCATGGCCTTAGGTCGTCATCTCTTCCAAACCTCGGTTTTCAGGCTTCAGAACCTAGACCTTATCTCCAATTAGTGCCCAGAGGTGAACGTGATGCAGAAATCAAAACTCCTCCTTCCCCATGGCAAGAAACCCTGAGGTTGGCATGTCCAAGGTTCAGTGTAGGAGAAACCTGCAAGCTCAATGAGGTCCCGCCCAATATTGTGGACCACCTTGGGCACAAACACACATTGTGACCCTCAGCATGAGTCCACTATTCAAGTAACGTCTCTCAGTGGCTGGACCAAGAATCTGCATATGGGCTTGCCATGCCCATAGGACCCCAGGCCTAACCAGAGGGTGGGTATTCCAGTAGTATGTACCCAGTGCTCTGCTCTAGAATCCCTCTATTGTGGGGACACATGAGGCAGAAAACAGGACTTCTCCCTTCCCACAAAATGACCCCAATCTCTTGGGAGCCAGACAAATCACCAGAGAGGGAGACTTCCATGGCCCATGAGACCATGCTTACATTAAATGATCATCATGAATACAACATCCAGAGACATAAGCCTGAACGACCGCCTCTCACTCGCCCTACTTTCTAATCACAATGAGCTCCCCTCACGAACTGTAGATCACTCCTGCCATAACCTCAGCCCCAAACCTCAGCCGAGTTTGTGTTTTTGGATGTCTGTCCCCACAGCCCTGGCCCACACAGCCTCCAGGCTGGGGCCTCTGGAGCCACACCACAGGACTGTCCTGCTCTCTCCTAGGAGACTATGCCCATTCCATTGCCCATAACCCCACAGAATAGGAGAAACCTCAAGGCCCCCGAGGACATCCCACTACTATAAGCCTCTCTGGACAAAGGCATCCTGACACTAGCTGAGCAACTACCTCCATGCAGAAACACAGACAGATGTCGGCAGAGACAGTAGATTGAACCAGACAGGCCCCTGGGCCCTAATCTGAACACTTGCTTTGGTTTCCAGGTGTCACTCCTCAGAGGCCTGGGTTTGAAGACCAGCATCTGGGGCTTTCCTGAGACACCAAACAGAACAACTATCGTCTCCACATGGGAAGCTTCATTGTTGAAGCTGTGTCAAACCCTTCGATTTGGAGAAACCTGCAGAGTCCCTGAGCCACCGCCACATTCCAAGGTCTCCATGGCCACCAACCCACAGTATGACTCATCCTCAGGAGAGTCCATTTATACTCAGCCCTCTGAGAAACCCGCCCAAGAGCCTGCAGATTGAGCCTGCCTTGCCCCAAGCAGCCAGTGGGAATGTGAGGTGGCATTTGCAGACATTCATGCTTAGACCCCTTCTCTCGAGTCTTTCTGTAGGGGTCATCCTAGAACCATCTCATAGTACTCGACTGTCCTACAGAGGAAACCTTGATGTTTGGGGCAGCTCACAACTCCCAGCGTTGGGAAACCTCCCTGGCCTCATGACGCCCCCACCCCCTTCAGGAAGGGGCCATAATGGACACAAACTCCAACCTGAGGCAACGTCTGATACTCGCCCTGACCTCAGATGCAGGAGATCTTGATTCAGTCTCTGCAGAGTGGGCCTGCCATGCCCTCGGCCCCAAACCTAACGCTAGCTTGTGTTTTCAGACTTCCCTCTTCACACTCCTGGCAAACAAGCCCTCCAGACTGGGAATTCCAGAACCACAACACAATTTTCTGCCTGCCCACCAGAAGAAAAACGTTGCCCTATGGGGCTCTCCAGAAACCACAAATGAGAACCAACCTGCTCTGGCATCGACCGCACCCTAACTGGAAAGGCTACCCTGGTCAGTAATGCTCTGTCTGACACAGCCTGACGTCCCGACAGACAAGGAAACAGCTAGCTGCACACTAAGCACATCAGACAGGCCATGGCCTTATGCCGTCATCTCTTCCCAACCTAGGTTTTCAGACATCTGTCCCTAGATATTATATCAAATCCTGGCAAACGTGGGTAACTGAAGCACAAATCAGATCTTCTCCTTCCCCATGGCTAGAAAGCTTGCTGTTTGCATGGAGTCATACCTTCAGTGTAGGAGAAACCTTCATGGCCCCTGAGGCTAAGCCTAAACTTGAGTGCCTCCTTGGGTACAAACTCGCATTGGGACCATCAGCATGGGCCCCATGTCGAAGTAAGGTCTCTCAGGCCCTGGACCAAGAGCCCGCATATGGGGCTTGCCAAGCCCATATGATCCCAATCTTCACAAGAGCTCGAGTATTCTATTCGCTCGAACCCAGGACTGTGATCTGGAGTCCCTCTCCTGGAAGAACACCTGAGCCAGACAGCAGGACTCCACCCTTCCCACAAAATGTTCCCAAAATCTTAAGAGCTGGACCAACTCCTCAGAGAGGAAGACTCTTCCATAGCCCCTGAGGTCACCCCTACATTCCACGGCTATGGGAGACAAAACATCCAAAGACAAAAGCTTGCGTGACTGCTTCCCATTTGCCCTTCTTTCATAAGCTGAGGATCTCCTCTCACGGTCTGTGGGTCTATCCTGCCATGTTCTCGGCTCCGCACCCAAGCCGAGTTTGTGTTTTCAGACTTCTGTGCCCACAGCCCGGACCCACACACCCTCCAGCCTAGGGCCTATGGAGACACACTGAAGGACTGTGCCAGTCCTCTCCAAGAAAACTGTACCCAATCCATTGGCCACAACCCTAGAGATTAGGAGAATCCAATAAGGTCTCCAAGGCCATGCCTTGGCCATGGACTAAGAGGGGCACTCTGACACCAGCTGAGCAACTATCTCCACTTATATACTCAGACAGTGTCCCCAGAGACAGAAGATTGAAACGGACAGGCATCTAGGCTCTAATCTGAACCCTAGCTTTGGTTTCCAGGTGTCTCTACTCAGAGAACTGGTTTGAAGACCAGTATCTGGGGCTTTTCTGAGGCACCAAAGAGAACCTGTCTCATCTCGACATAGGGATCTCTTTTTAATTGGAGCAATATTACACCCTTCGGTTAGGCGAATACTTCATGGCCCCTGAGCTGCCAACATATTCCAAGGTCTCCATGCACACAAACCCACATTATGACCCATCCACAGGAGAGTCCATTTCAATTCAGCCCCCTAGTTAGCTCGCCCCAGAGCCAGTAGTTCAAACATGTCTTGTCACAAAGAGCCAATGGGAATGTGAGGTATGCTGTACAGGCATCCATCCTTCGAATCCTGCTCTCCAGTCTTTCCGTATGGGACATCCTGGAGCCATTCAACAGGACTCGACTGTCCAGCAGATGGAAAGCTTGTGGTATGGGTCAACGCACAAACTAGAGTTTGTGCTGGTGTCTAAGGTGCTGTGCAGGATTCTCCAATCTTGAGGGTTTGGCACAGGTCGAAGGGCATGGTTTCCTACTGGGACAGGAGATATTCTATTGTGTGGCTCAGGGACCACATGTTGTATCCTAAGTTGGTATTTCAGAACAGGACCCTGAGGACAGATGCCTGAAAACCTAATCTAGTGTTCCAATGACGTCCTAGGAGCATGTCAGGTACAATCTTCTGACCCAGGAACATTGAAATGGCTGTCTGCTTGGATGTAGGTGATCAGGGCGTTTCAGACTGGCATTTGTGTCCAGTGCTGCCGACAATATTGGGTTGGGCTCAGGGCTCTTGCGTGTTTCTCCTAAACTGGAAGGTTTGGGCAGGTTTGACGGGCACAGTTTCCTTGGGGATGGCAGGCCCAGTCATGTGTTGTGGATCCAGAGACCCTGTCCTGGAGGGCATATGAGCCATGGTTTTGGGAGAGAAGTCTGCAAACACAAATGTGGGTTATGGTTAGTGGAAAGGTGATCACAGGCCCAATGAGTAGACCTGGAGTGCAGCTAGTCAGGAGTAGTAATTAGGGTGACTGGAAGGCAGTAGCACAGGCTTTTCTCTCTATATTGTGTGTCCAGGATGGCCTCGGAATGCAGGTATAGTCTCATGGGTCCATGGGAAACTTTTCCTCTCTTTGGATCTGTGCAGCTCATAGTTTGGTGGCTTTTTTGGGGTAGGGAAGAGTGTTGTTTTCCATCTTATGGGTGCCCCAAAACAGGGATTCCAGATACAGGCTCTTTTTCTGGGCATCTGGGACTTCCCACCAAGGGTTAGGATTTGCACCTAGGGGTGTATGAGGCCTGCAATGCGGGATCATGATGGTGCAACTGAGAGGGATTGTTTGAAAGCTTGCTCAGGCTGAGTCTCACAATGCCTGTTTGCTCCCATGGCGGCCCTGAGGAGTTGGAGTGGTCTCATTGGACATATATCTGGCTCCCGCTTAGAGAGTTGGACACCCAACCCAAAAGCCAAATGTCCTGCCATGAGGAAGGATGAGTTCTCTTCCGTCAGGTTCCTCTGTGCTTCAGGTTGCCCCATTGGCAGGGTTTCCAGCAAGGTCTCGAGATAGGTGCCTGAATACCAAGGATGGGTGGAGATGACGTACTTGGGCCATAGCAATCCCAAATGCTAGATATGAGGCCTAAAACTCGGTCGGGGCTCAGGCTCTGTCAGACACAGCGCTAGTGGCCATGGCAGCCTTTATATCAGAGTAGATTCGAGGGCGGAGCAGATTGATCCTCATGTGGAGTTTCTTGGGAAGATTCCCAGGCATTTGTTCATTCAATAGGGAAGGCAGAATGCTGTGTTGTGGCTCCAGATTTCCCAATCACGAGGGCTTGGGGACCAGTCAGTTTTGGGTGGAATTGTAAACAAAAGCTATGGTTCAATTCAGTGCCAAGCAGAAGGCAGTTCCAATTTGTAGCAGTTTACTCGAGACATCCAGCACTGGAATAAGGGTGGATGTCAGATGCTTGCTCACACTAGAGTTTTTGTCTATGATGACCGACAAGTGGAGGGGTGGTATAAAGAGGCCATGGAGGAGTTCACATGCTGAGGCCTGTGAACTGCTGCAAAAAGTAACATTTCTTTGTACTGAGTAGGTGAAGTCTGGTTTGTTTACTCTAGGTTTCCCCATGTGGAAAGTTTGTGAAGAAGAGCTCTCCGGCATGGATGCCAGGAAAGCACACCTCCATTGACAATTGCAGCTGAGGAACATGGCAGATTCGTTCTGGTGGCTCTGGGACAAAGTGCCAAGGCCTTGAGTTGACATGGGATCTCTTGCAGATGGGTCACAATGCTTGTTTGTTACCAGGGAGAACTTAGAATGTGCTGGTTGCTAAGGTGCCATGCAGGATTCTCCTACCCTGAAGGTTTGGCACAGGTCGAAGAGCATGGTATTCTTCTGGGGACAGGGGATGTTCTGTCGTGTGGCTCGGAGACCACATGATGTGTCATAGATTGGTATTTCAGAACAGGCCCCTGAGGACAGATGCCTGAAAACCTAATGGGGTTCCATTGAGAGCCTAGGGGCATTTTAGGTTCAATCGTCTATCTCACGATCATTGACTTGGCTATTTCCCTGGATGTAGGTGATAAGGGTGTTTCAGACTGCGCATTTCCATCCCGAGTGGCCGGCAATATTGGTGTGGGCTCAGGGGCCACACAGGTTTCTCCTAATCTGGAAGGTTTGGGCAAATCTGATATGCACAGTGTCCTTGGGGTTGGCAGCCAGAGTTCTGTGGTGTGGCTCCAGAGATCACATTCTGGTGGGCATGTGAGCCATGGTTTTGGGAGAGAAGTCTGCAAACACAAATACAAATTAGGGTGAGGGGCGAGGTGATCACAGGCCCAATGCGTAGACCTGGAGGGAAGCTTGTCATGAACTATAATTAGGAGACTGGAAGGCAGTAGCACAGGCTTTTCTCTCTGGATTGTGTGTCCAGGATGGCCTTGGAATGCAGGTGTGGTCTCATGGGTCCATGGGAGTCTTTTCCTCTCTATGGATCCTGGTGGCTCTCCATAGTTTGGTGGCTTTTTCGGGGAAGGGGAGAGTGATGTTTTCCACCTTATGGGTGCCCCAAAACAGGGATTCCAGAGACGGGCTCTGGTTCATGTCATCTGGGACATCACAACAAGTGCTAGGATTTGGGCTTAGGGGCATATTAGGCCTGCAATGCGGGTTCATGGTGGTGCAACAGAGAAGGATTGTTTGAAAGCATGATCAGGCTGAGGGTCACAAGGCCTGTTTGCCTCCAGGGCATCCCTGAGGAGTTTGTGTGGTCTCACTGGACTTGTAAATGACTCCCCCTTTCAGGGTTGAACACCCATCCTAACAGCCAAGTTTCCTGATATGAAGAAGGAGGAGTTCTCTATTGTGCTTCAGGATGCCCCATTATCAGGGATTCCAGCAAAGGTCTGGGGACAGGTGCCTGAATACCAAGGATGGGTAGAGATGAAATACTTGAGCCATGGCATTCCCAAATGCTAGATGTGGGGCTCAAACTCTGGTGACTGACACTAGTTCTGGGCTCAGGCTCTGTCAGACACAGCACTAGTGGCCAGGGCAACCTATAAATCAGGGTCCCTCCGATATAGGGCCGAGCAGATTGATCCTCATGTGGGGTTTCTGGCCAGACTCACCAGGCACTTGTTTCTATCGGAAAGGCAGAATGCTGTCTTGTGTCTCCATAATTCGCTATCAAGAAGGCTTGGGGACCAGTTGGGTGAGGAAGGAATTGTAAACACAAGCTACAGTTAAATTCACTGCCAAGCGGAAGGCAGTTCCTGTGTCCAGCAGCTTTTTTGAGATATCCAGCACCTTAGTAAGGGAGGACGTCGGATATTTGCTCACACTGGAGTTTGTGTCTATGATGACTGACAAATGGAGGGGTGGCGTCAAGAAGCCATGGAGGGATTTTCACGTTGAGACTCATGAGCTGCTCCAAATAGCAAGGTTTCGTTCTACTGGACAGGTGGAGTGTGGTTTATTTGCTCCAGGGTCCCCCATGTGGAAAGTTTGGGTAGCAGAGCTCTACCGCATGGATGCCTGGAATGTTCAACTTCATTGACCATTGCAACTGAAGAACATGACAGCTTTATTCTGGTGTCTCTGTAGCAAAGTACCAAGTCCTTGATTTGACATGGAATCTCTTGCAGATGGGCCACACAGCTGGTTTGTTACCAGGTAGATCTTAGAATGTGCTGGTGGCTTAGTAGTTGTGCAGGAATCTACTACTCTGGGATTTTGCACAGATTGTAGGGCACGGTTTCCTTCTGGGGACAGGAGATGTTCTGTTGTGTGGCCCAGGCACCACATGTTGTATCATAAGTTCACATTCTAGAACAGGCCTCTGAGGACACATGTCTGAAAACCGAATCAATGGTTCCAATGACGTCCTAGGGGCATGTTAGGTTCATTATTCTGACTCAGGACCATTGACTTGGCTGTGTTCCTGGATGTAGGGGATCAGGGTATTTCAGACTGTGCATTTGTGTTCAGAGCGGCCGCCGAAATTGGGGTAGGCCCAGAGACCTTGTAGGTTTCTCCTAATCTAGACAGTTTGGGCAACTGTGATGGAAACAGTTTCCTTGTGGATGGCAGGGACAGTCCTGCAGTGTGGATCCAGAGACCCCATCCTGTAGGGCATGTGTGCCATGGTTTTGGTAGATAAGTCTGCAAACATAAATTTGAATTAGGGTGAGTGGCGAGGTGATCACAGGCCCAATGCATAGACCTTGAGAGCAGCTCATCTGGAACTGTAATTAGGATGAATGGAAGGCAGTAGCACAGGCTTTTCTCTCCGGATTGTGTGTCCAGGATGGCCTCAGAATGCAGGTGTGTTCTCATGGGTCCATGGGAGACATAGCCTCTCTATGGATCCTGGTGGCTCCTCATAATTTGGTGACATTTTTGGGGAAGGGATAAGGGCTGTTTTCCATCTGAAGGGTGCACCAAAACAAAAATTCCAGAGATGGTCTCTGGGTCTGGGCAACTCGAAAATCCCACCAAGTTTTATGATTTGAACCTACAGGCACACCAGGCCTGAAATGAGGGATCATTGTGGTGAATCTGAGAGGGATTTTTTGAAAGCATGCTCAGAGTGAGGGTCACAATGCCTGTTTGTGCCTAGGGTAGTCCTCAGGAGTGTGTGTGGTGTCATTGATGTTGTAACTGGCTCCCCCTTTAAGGGTAGAACACCCATCCCAAAAGCCAGGTTTATTGCCATGGGGAAAGAAGAGTTCTCTATTGTGCTTCAAGTTCCCTAATTGGCAGGGATCCCTGCCAAGGTCTGGGGACAGGTGCCTGAATATCAAGGATGGGTAGAGATGACATACTTGGGCCATGGCAATCCCAAATGCTAGTTATGGGGCCTGCTCTCTAGTGGCTGAAACTCAGTCGGGCTCAGGCTCTGTCAGACATGGCACTAGTGGCCATGGCAGCCTATAAATTGGTGTTGACTCGAGGGCAGACCTGATTGATCCTCATGTGGGTTTTCAGGGCAGACTCACCAGGCATTTCTTCATTCGATGGGGAAGGCAGAATGCTGCGTTGTGGCCCCAGATTTCCCTATCAAGAGGGCTTAAGGACCAGTCAGGTGAGGATGGAATTGTAAACACAATCTATGGTTCAATTCAGTGCCAAGTGGAAGGCAGTTCCAATGTGCAGTGGTTTATTCAAGACATCCAGCACCGGGATAAGGGTGCATGTCAGATGTTTGCTTAGACTGGAGTTTGTGTCTATGATGACCGACCAATGGAGTGGTGGCATCAAGAGGCCATGGAGCAGTTTACAAGCTGAGGCCTGTGAGTTGATCCAAACATAAGGTTTCCTTCTACTGGACAGGGGAGGTCTGGTTTGTTTACACCAGGTTCCCCCATGTGCAAAGTTTGGGTAGCATAGTACTTGCACGTGGATACTGGAAAGCACACCTACATTGACCATTGCACCTAAGGAACATGGCAGGTTCTTTCTGGTTGCTCTAGGGCAAAGTACCAAGGCCTGGATTCTAATGAAGTTGGGTCACAATGCAGTTTTGTTACCACGGAAATCTTACTATGTGCTGGTGGCTAAGGGGCCATGGATGATTCGTCTATCCTGATAGTTTGACACTGGTCGAAGAACACGGTTTCTTTCTGGGTATCGGAGATGTTCTGTTGTGGGGCTCACGGACCAAATGTTGTATCATAAGTTGGTATTCCAGAACAGGCCTCTGAGGAAAGATGCCTAAAAACTTCATCTAGGGTTCCAATGAAGTCCAAGGGGAATTTCAGGTTCAATCATCAGACTCAGGACCATTGACTTCGGTGTCTGCCTATATGTAGGCAATCAGGGTGTTTCTGACTGTGCCTTTGTGTACAGAATGGCCTCCAATATTGGGGTGGGCTCTGGGGCCTTGCAGGTTTCTCCTAATCTTGAAGGTTTAGGCAAATTTGTGGGCACGGTTTCCTTGGGGGTGGCAGGCACAGTCCTGTGGTGTGGCTCCAGAGACTCCATCGTGGAGGGCATGTAAGCCATGGTTTTGGGAGAGAAGTCTGCAATCACAAACTCAGATTAGGTTGAGTTGCGAGGTGATCGTAGGCCCAATGCATAGACCTGGAGGGCAGATCGTCAGGAACTGTAAATCACGTACCTCGAAGGCACTAGCACTGGCTTTTGTATCTGGATTGTGTGTCCATGATAGCCTTGGAATGCAGGTGTGTTCTTATGTTTCCATGAGAGTATTTTCCTCTCTACGGATCCTGGAAGCTCCCAATAGTATGGTGGCTTTCTTGTTTGAATGGAAGAGTGCTGTTTTCAATCTTAGATGTTCCCCAAAAAGGGATTCCAGAGAAGGGCTGTGAGTCTGGGTGCTTGGAAAATCCCACCAGGATTAGGATTTGGGCCTAGAGGAGTACCAGGCCTACAATGTGTGACTTGGAGGTACAACTGAGAGCGTTTGTTTGAAAGCATGCTAGTCTGAGTGTCACAATGCCTGATGTGATTAGGGCAGCCCTTATGAGTGGGAGTTGTCTCCTTGGCCATGCAGCTGGCTACCACTTTAATGTAGGACACCCATCCCAACTACCAGGATTCCTGCCACGGAAAAGGAAGAATTCTCTATTGTGCCTCAGGTTCCCCCATTAGCAGGTATTCTAGCAAATGTCTGGAGACAGATGCCTGAATACCAAGGATGGGTAGAGATGAGGGACCTGAGACATGGCCAGTCTCACATGCCTGACTCTCTGAGTAGCTGACATGAATTGAGCACTCAGGCTCTGTCAGAAACAGAACTAGTGGTCAGGGCTGAGTATGAATCAGGGATCCCTCAAGGGCTGAGCAGATTGATCCTCATGCAGAGTTTCTGGGCAGAATCACCATGCCCTTCTTCTTTCTAAGGGGAAGGCAAAAAGCTGCGTTGTGGCCCCAGAATTCCCTATCAAGCGGGCTTGGGGACCAGTAGGGTGAGGATGGAATTGTAAACTCAAGCTAAGGTTCAATTCAGTGCCAAGCGAAAGGCAGTTCCATTGTGCAGTGTCTGATTCCAGATATCCAGCACCTGAGTAAAGGTGAAAGTCAGACATTTCCTCATGCTGGAGTTTATGTCTATGATGACCGACGAATGGAGGGGTGGCGTCAAGAGGCCATGGAGGATTTCACATGCTGGGGCTTGTGAGATCCTTCAAACAGCAAAGTTTCCTTCTACCAGACAGGGGGAGTCTGGTTTATTTGCTCCAGGGTCCCCCATGTGGAAAGTTTGGGTAGCAGAGCACTCCCACATGGATGCCTGAAAAGCACACCTCCATTAAAATTGCAGCTGAGAAACATGGCCAATTCGTTCTGGTGGCTCTTGGGAGAATTACCAAGGCCTGGAGTTGACATGAAGTCTCATGAAGATGGGTCATAATGCAGGTTTGTTACCATGGAGACCTTACAGTGTGCTGGTGGCTAAGGGACCATGTAGGATTCATCTACCCTGAGGGTTTGACACTGGTCAAAGGGCACGGTTTCCTTCTTGGACCAGAGATGTTCTGATGTGGGGCTAACGGACCAAATGTATCATAATTTGGTATTGCAGAACAGGACTCTGAGGATAGATGCCTCAAAATTTAATCTAGGGTTCCAATAAAATCCTAACGGAATGTCAGGTTCAATCCTCTGACTCAGTATCATTGACTTCAATGTCTGCCTAGATGTAGGTGATCAGGGTGTTCCAGACTGTGCATTTGTGTACAGAGTGGCAACCAGTATTGGGGTGGGCTCAGGGGCCTTGCAGGTTTCTCCTAATCTGGAAAGATAGGGCAGTTTGACGGGCACAGTTTCCTTGGCAATGGTGGGCACAGTTATCTGGTGTGGCTCCAGAGACCCCATGCTGGAGGGCATGAGAGCCATGGTTTTGGGAGGGAAGTCTGCAAACACAAACGCGGGTTAGGTTTAGTGGCGAAGTGATTGTAGGCCCAATGCATACTCCTGGAGGGAAGCTCCGTGTGAAATGTAAATCGCATGCCTCAAAGGAGGTAGCACAGGCTTTTTTATCTGGATTGTGTATCCACGATGGACTAAGAATGCAGGTGTGGTCTCAGGTGTCCATGGGTGATATTTCCTCTCAAGTATCCTGGCGGCTCCTTATAATGTGGTGGCTTTCTCAGAGAGGAAAGAGTTCTGTTTTCCATATTAAGGGTGTCCCATAACAGGAATTGCAGAGAAGTTCTCTGGCTCTGGGCACCTGGAAATACCCACCAAGAGTTATGATTTGGGCATAGGGGCTTACCAGGCCTCTAATGCAAGTCCTGGAGATACAACTGAGAGTGTTTGTTTGAAAGCATGCTCAGGCTGAGGGTCACTATGCCAGCTTTTGCATAGGGTGGCCCTCAGGAATGGGGGTGGTCTCAATGGCCATTCAGTAGGCTAACACTCTGAGTGTTGGACACCCTTCCGAACTTACAGGAATCCTGCCATGGGGAATGAGGATTTCTCTATTGTGATTCAGGTTCCCTCATTGGTAGGGATTCCAGGAAAGGTCTGGGGACACATGCCTGAATACCAAGGATGGGTAAAGATGACGGCTTTGTTCCGTGGCCAGTCTAACATGCGGGATATGGGCCCCGCCTTCTAGGTGGCTGACACGAGGTCGGGGCTTAGGCTCTGTCAGACACAACACTAGGGGCCAGGGCTGTCTATAATTCAGGGTTCCCTCAAGGGACAAGTAGACTGATCATAATGTGGAGTTTCTGGGCAGACTCACCAGGCCCTTCTTCTTTCTATTGGGAAGGCAGAATGCTGTGTTGTGGCTGCAGAATTCCCTAACATGAGGGCTTGTGGAACAGTAGGGTGAGGATGGAATTGTAAACCCAAGCTATGAATAAATTCAGTGACAAGCGAATGGCATTTCCAGTGTGCAGCGGCTGATTCGAATATCCAGCACCTGAGTAAGTGCAGACGTCAGATGTTTGCTCAAGCTGGAGTTTGTGTCTATAATGACCGACAAATGGAGGGGAGTTGAAAAGAGGTCATAGAGGATTTCCCACACTTTAGCTTGTGAGATGCTCCAAACAGCCAGGTTTCCTTCTACAGGACAGGGCAGTCAGATTTGTTTGCTCGAGAGTCCCCCATGTGGAAAGTTTGGGTAGCAGAGCACTCCCACATGGATGCCTGGAAAGCACACTTTCACTGAACATTGCAGCTGAGGAACATGCCAGGTTCTTTCTGAAGGCTCTGGGGTGAAGTACCAAGGCCTGTAGTTGACATGGAATCTCATGAAGATGGCTCACAATGCTGGCTTGTTACCAGTGAGATCTTAGAATCTGCTGGTGGCTACGGGCCAAGTAGGATTCATCTACCCTGAGGGTTTGACACAGTTCCAAGAGCACGGCTTCCATCTAGAGAAAGGAGATGTTCTGTTGTGGGGATCAGGGACCATATGTTGTATCTTAAGTTGGTACTCCAGAACAGGTCTCTGATTACAGATGCCTGAAAACCTAATCAGGGGTTACAATGAGGTCATAGGAGCATGTCAGGTTCAATCTTCTGACTGAGAAACACTGACTTGGGTATCTGCCTGGATTCAGGTGATCAGCGTATTTCAGACTGCACATTTGTGTCCAGAGGGGCCTCCAGTATTGGGGTGGGCTCAGGGGCCTTGCAGGTTTCTCCTTATCTCGAAGTGTTAGGCAAGTGTGACGGACACATTTTCCTTGGGGATCGCAGGAACAGTCCTTTGGTGTGGCTCCAGAGACCCCATCCTGGAGGAAATATGAGCCATGGTTTCGGGATAAAAGTCTGTAAGCACAAACTCGGGTTAAGGTTAGCGGTGAGGTGATCGCAGGCCCAATGCATAGACCTGGAGGGCAGCTCGTCTGGAACTATAAATTAGTTGCCTTGAAGGTGGTAGCACAGGCTTGTGTATCTGGCTTTTGTGTCCAAGATGACCTCGGAATGCAGGTGTGGTCTCATGGATCCATGGGAGATTTTTCCTCTCAAGGATCCTAGCGGCTCCCTATACTATGGTGGCTTTCTTGGCGAAGGGGAGAGTGCTATTTTCCATCTTAGGGGTGTCCCAAAACAGGGATTCCAGAGACAGGCTGTGTTTCTGGGCCCCTGAAAAATCCCACCAGGTGTTAGGATTTGTGCTTAGGGGCATATCAGGCCTGCAAATTTGGATTCTGGAATGCAACTGAGAGTGTTTGTTTGAAAGCATGCTCATGTTGGGGGTCACAATGCCTGCTTGTGTCCAGGGCGGCCCTCATGAGTGGGCGGGTTATCATTGGCCATTCAGCTGGCTACCACTCTGAGGTCTGGAAACCCATCCCAAGAGCCATCATACCTGCCATGGGGAAGGAGGATTTCCCTATTGTGCTTCTGGTTCCCCCATTGGCAGGGATTTCAGAAAATGTCTGGGGACAGATGCCTGAATCAAGAATGGGTAGAGATGACAGCCCTGGGACATGGCTGGTCTCACATTCTGGAGTTGGAGCCCAGTCTCTGGGTCCTGACACGAGGTCAGAGACGAGGTTCTGTCCGAATCAGCGCTAGTGGCCAGGTAAACCTATAAATGGGGTTCACTCGAGGGTCAAGTAGATTTATCCTCATGTAGGGTTTCTGGGCAGTCTCTCCAGGCTGTTTTTTCTTGCTATGGGGAAGGCAGAATGCTGTGTTGTGGCTTCAGATTTCCCTATCAAGAGAGCTTACTGAACACCAGGGTGAGGATGGAATTGCAAACCCAAGCTACTTTTTTTTTTTTAAGATTTTATTTATTTGTCAGAGAGCGAGCGAGATCAAGCACAGGCAGACAGAGTGGAAGGCAGAGTCAGACGGAGAAGCAGGCTCCCTGCGGAGCAAGGAGCCTGATGTGGGACTCGATCCCAGGACGCTGGGATCATGACCTGAGCCGAAGGCAGCTGTTTAACCAACTGAGCCACCCAGGCGTCCCGCCAAGCTACTTTTAAATTCAGTGCCAAGAATAAGGCAATTCCAGTGTGTAGCAGCTGATTCAAATATCCAGCACTTGAGTAAGTGCAGATGTCAGTTGATTGCTCACGCTGGAGTTAGTGTCTATGATGACCAACAAATGGATGGGTGGCCTCAAGAGGCCATGGAGGATTACCCACCTTCAGGCTTGAGATACTCCATACAGCAAAGATTTCTTTTACCGTACAGGGGAGTCTGGTTTGTTTCCTCCAGGGTTCCCCATGTGGAAAGTTGGTATCAGAGCACTCCCGCTGGATGCCTGGAAAGTACACCTACATTGACCATGGCAGCAGAGGAACATGGCAGTTTCACTCTGGTGGCTCTGGGCCGAAGTACCAAGGGCTGGAGTTGTCATGGAGTCTCATGAAGATGGGTCACAATGCTGGTATGTTGTCAGGGAGATCATAGAATGTGCTGGTTGCCAGGGGGCCTTGAAGGATTCATCTACCCAGAGTGTTTGACACAGGTCCAGAGCACAGCTTTCTTCTAAGGACAGGAGATGTTCTCTTGTGTGGCTCAGTGACCATGTTGTATCATACATTGATATTCAGAACAGCCTTCTGAGTACAGATACCTGAAAACCTATTCTAGTGTTCCAGTGAATCCTAGGAGCATGTCAGGTTCAATCATCTGTCTGAGGACCATTGACTTGGATATCAGCCTGGATGTAGGTGATATGGTGTGTCAGACTGTGCATTTGCGTCCAGAGTGGCCTCCAATATTGGGCTTGGCTTAGGGGCCTTGCAGGTTTCTCCTAATCTAGAGGGTTTGTTTAATAGTGACAATCACAGTTTCCTTTGGGAAGACAGGTACAATCCCGTGGTGTGGCTCCAGTTAACACAAACTGGAGGGCATGTGAACCATGGTTTTGGTAGAGAAGTCTGAAAACACAAACTTGGGTTAGGGTTAGTGGCAAGGTTATCACAGGCCCAATGCGTAGACATGGATGGCAGCTCTTCAGGAACTGTTAATCGGGTGACTCAAAGGCAGAATCACAGGCTTTTTTCTCTGTATTGTGTGCAGGATGGCCTCAGAATGCAGTTGTGGCCTCATGGGTCCATGGGAGATTTTTCCTCTCTAAGGATCCTGGTGGCTCCCAATAGTTGGTGGCTTTTTCGGGGAAGGGAAGAGTGCTGTTTTTCATGTTAGGGGTGCCCCAAAATATGGATTCCAGAGACGGACTCTGGGTTTGGTCCCCTGGAAAATCCCACCAAGTGTTAGGATTTGGGCCTAGTGGCTTACCAGGACTGCATGCAGGATCCTGGAGGTGCAACTGAGAGGGCTTGTTTGAAATCATTCTCAGGCTGAGGGTCACAATACCTGCTTATGCCCAGGTGGCCCTCATGAGTGGGCGTGGTCACATTGGCCATGCAGCTGGCTCCCACTTTGAGGGTTGGACAACCATCCCAACAGCCAGAATCCTGCCATGGGGAAAGAGGAGTTCTCTATAGTGCTTCAGGTTCCCCCATTAGCGGGGATTCCAGCAAAGGTCTGGGGACAGAGGCCTGAATACCAAGGATGGGTAAAGATGATGGACATGGGCCATGGCCAGTATCAAATCGTGGATATGGGCCCCGATCACTGGGTGGCTGACACTAGGTCTTGGCTCAGGCTCTGTCAGACACAGCACTAGTGCCCAGGGCAGCCTATAAATTGGGGTTCCCTCGAGTGCCGAGCAGATTGATCCTCATGTATGGTTTCTGGGCAGACTCACCAGGCCCTTCTTGTTTGTAAGGGGAAGGCAGAATGCTGCTTTGTGGCTCTAGAATTCACTATCAAGAAGGCTTGTGGACCAGGAGGCTGAGGATGAAATTGTAAACCTAAGCTATGGTTACATTCTGTATCAAGCGAAAGCAATTTCCAGTGTGCAATGTTTGAATCCAATATTCAGCACTTGAGTGAGGGTGGATGTCAGATATTTGCTCATGCTGGAGTTTGTGTCTATGATGACACAAAAATGGAGGGGTGGCGTCAAGAGGCCATGGAGGATTTCCCAATCTGGTGTTTTGAGATGCTCCAAACAGCAAGGTTTCCTTCTACCAGACAGGGGCAGTCTGATTTGTTTCCTTCATGGTTCCCCATGTCGAAAGATCGGATAACATAGATCTCCCACATGGGTGACTGGAAAGCACACCTTCATTGACCATGACAGCGAAGGAACATGGCATCTGGTGGCTTTGAGGCGAAGAAATAAAGACAGGATTGGACATGGAACCTTATGAAGATGGGTCAAAATGTTGGTTTGTTACCATGGAGATCTTAGAATGTGCTGGTGGTTAATGGGCCATGCAGGATTCATCTAGCCTGAGGATTTGACACAGGCCCAAGAGCCCGGATTGCTTCTGGGGGCAGGAGATATTCTGTTGTGGGGCTCAGCGGCCATATGTTGTATCATAAATTGGTAATCCAGAACAGGTCTCTGAGGACAGAAGCCTGAAAACCTAATAAAGGTTTTGAATGAGGCCCTAGGGGAATGTCATTCAATCTTCTGACTCAGGATCATTGACTCTGGTGTCTGACTGGATGAAGGTGATGAGGGTGTTTCAGACTGTGCATTTGTGTCCAAAGTGGCATCCAATACTAGGGTTGGCTCAGGTTCCTTGCAGGTTTCTCCTTATATGGGGTTTTTGGACAACTGTGATGGGCAGTTTCTTTGGGGATTGCAGGAACTGTCCTGTGGTGTGACTCCAGAGACCCCATCCTGGAGGACATGTGCGCCATGATTTTGAGAGAGAAGTCTGCAAACACAAACTTAGGTTAGGGTTAGTGGCAAGGTGATCGTAGTCCCAATCCATAGACCAGGAGGGCAGCAAGTCTGGAACTGTAAATCACGTAACTCAAAGGTGGTAGCACAGGTAATTGTATCTGGATTTAATTTCCAGAATGGCCTTTATTGCAGGTGTTGTCTCAAGGGTCCATGGGAGATTTCTCCTCTCAAGGATCCTGGCGGTTCTCAATAGTTTGTTGGATTTCTCTGGGAAGGGATGAGTACTGTTTTCCAGCTTAGGCGTGCCCCAAAACAGGCATTCCAGAGATGAGCTCTGGGTCTAAGTGCTTGGAAAATCCCACCAAGGGTTAATATTTAGGCCTAGGGCCATACCAGGCCTGCAATGCGGGATCCTGGAGGTGCCACTGAGAGCGTTTGTTTGAAAGTATGGTCAAGCTGAGGGTCCCAATGCCTGCTTGTGCCCCGGAGGCCATCAGGATTGGGCGATGTCTACTCAGCCATGCAGCCAGTTCCCATTCCTAGGGTTGGACACCCATCCAAAAGCCAGGATTCCTGCCATGGCGAAGGATGAATTCTCTATTGTGCTTCAGGTCCCCCCATTGGTAGGGATTCCAGTTAAGATCTAGGGGACAGATGCCTGAATACTGAGGATGGGTAGTAATGACAGCCCTGGGCCATGGCCGGTCTCACATGGTTAATGTGGGCCCCACCCTCTGGGTTCCTGACACGAAGTAGGGGCTCAGGCTCTGTCAGACACAGCACTAGTGGCTAGGGCAAACTATAAATAGGGGTTCCCTCCTGGGATGAGTATATTGATCTTCATGTGCAGTTTATGGGCAGACTCACCAGGTCCTTCTATCTATGAAGAAGGCAGAATGTTGTGTTGTGGCTCCAGAATTCCCTATCAAGAGATATGGCAGACCAGTAGGGTGAGGATGAAATTGTAGTCTGAAGCTAGGCTTAAATTCATTGCAAAGCGAAAGGCAGTTCCAGTGTGCAGCAGCTGATTCCAATATCAGCGCCTGAATATGGGCGGATGTCAGATGTTTGCTCAGGCTAGAGTTTGTGTCTATGATGACCAACAAATGGAGAGGTGGCGTCAAGAGGCCATGGAGGATTTCCCACCCTGGGGCTCAGGGGCCATAATTTGTATCATAAGTTGGTATTCCAGAAGAGGCCTCTGAGGACAGGTGCCTGAAAAGTTAATCCCTCTTCCAATGAGGTCCTAGGGCCATGTCAGGTTCAATTATCTGACTCAGGACCATTGATTTGGGTGTCTGCCTGGATGGAGGTGATCAGGGTGTTTCAGTCTGTGCATTTGCATCCAGAGCAGCCTCCAATATTGGGATGTGCTCAGGAGCCTTCCGGGTTTCTCCTAATCAGGAGGGTTTGGGCAACTGTGATGGGCCCAGTTTCCTTGGGGATGGCAAGCACAGTCTTATGGTGTGACTCTAGGGGCCCCATCCTGGAGGACATGTGAGCTATGGTTTTTAGAGAGAGATCTGCAAACACAAACTCGGGATAAGGTTAATGGAGAGGTGTTCACAGTCCCAATCCAAAGATCTGGAGGGCAGCACGTCAGGAACTGTAAATCAGGTGACTCGAAGCCAGTAGCACAGTCTCTTGTATCTGGATAGCATATCCACGCTGGCCTCGGAATACAGGTGTGGACTCATGGGACCATGGGAGATTCTTCTTCTCAAGGATCCTGGAGGTTCCCATTAGTTTGGTGGCTTTCTCAGGGAAGTTAAGAGTGCTGTTTTCCATCTTAGGGGTGCCTCAAAACAGGGATTCCAGTGACGGGCTCTGGGTATGTGCACATGGAACATCCCACGATGTGTTAGGATTTGGGCTTAAGGGCATATCAGGCCTGCAATGCAGGATCCTGGAGGTGCAACTAAGAGCATTTTTTTGAAGGCTTGATCAAGCTGAGGGTTACAATGGCTACTTGTGCCCAGGGCAGCCCTCATGAGTGGGCATTGTCTCCTTGGCCATGCAGCTGGCTCCCACTTTGAGGTTTGGACACCCATATCAACAGCCAGGATTCCTACCATGGGGAAGGAGGAGTTCTCTATTGTGCTTTAGGTTACCCCATTGGTAGGGATTACATAAAAGGTCTGGGGACAGGTGCCTGAATACCAAGGATGGGTAGAGATGATGGACTTGGGCCCCGGCCAATCTCACATGCTGGATATGGGCTCATATCTCTGGGTGCCTGAAACTAGGTCTTGGCTCAGGCTCTGTCAGACACAGTACTAGTACTAGTACTAGTGCCCAGGACAGCCTAAAAATCAAGGTTCCATCGAGTGCCAAGTAGATTGATCCTCATGTGGAGTTTCTGGGAAGATTCACCAGGCCCTATTGCTTTCTAGTGGGAATGCAGAATGTTGCCTTGTGGCTCCAAATTCCCTCTCTAGAGGGCTTGCAGACCAGGAGGCTGAGGATGGAATTCTAAACCCAAGCTATTGTTAAATTCAGTGTCAAGCGAAACGCAGTTCCAGTGTGCAGTGGTGGAAAAGAAAATGCAGAATCTAAATAATGGCAGATTTCAGATGTTTTCTCATGCTGGAGTTTTTGTCTATGATGACTGACAAATGGAGGGGTTGTGTCAAGGGCCATGGAGGATTTCTCCTGCTGGTGCTTCTGAGATGCTCCAAACAGAGGGTTCCCTTCTACTGGTCAGTGGCAGTCTGGTTTGTTTGCTCCAGGGTCCCACATGTGGAAAGAATAAGTAGAAGAGCACTCCCACATGGATGCCTGGAAAGCACACCTCCACTGACCATATCAGGTGAGGAACATGGCAGGTTCATTCTGGTGGCTCTGGGGCGAATTACCAAGGACTTGAAGTGACATGGAATCTCATGAAGATGGATCACAATGCTGTTTGTTTGTTACCAGAGAGATCTTAGAATGTGCTGGGGGCTAAGGGGCTGTGCATAATTCATATACCCCGACCCTTGACACAAGTTGAAGAGCACGAATTCCATCTGGGGACAGGAGATATTCTATTGTGGGGTTCAGGGACCAATCTTCTGACTCAGGACCATTGACTTGGGTGTCTTCCTGGATGGAGGTGATCAGGGTGTTGCACACTGTGCATTTGTGTCCAGAGTGGCCTCCAATATTGGACTGGGCTCAGGGGACTTGCAGGTCTCTCCTAATCTGGAGGGTTTGGGCAATTGTGATGGACACAGTTTCATTGGGGATAGCAGGATCTTTCCTGTGGTGTGGCTACAGAGACCCATCATAGAGGGCATGTGAGCCATGGTTTTGGGAAAGAAGTCTGCAAACACAAACTTGGGGTAGGGTTAATGGCGAGGTGATCACAGGCCCAATGCGTAGATCTGTAGGGCAGCTCGTCTGGAACTGTAAACCAGGTGATTCGAAGGTGGTAGCACAGTCTCTTGTATCTGGATTGTGTGTCCAGGATGGCCTCGGAATGAAGGTGTGGTCTTATGGAGCCCTGGGAGATTTTTCCTCTCTACGCATCCTGGCAGCTCCTAATAGTTTTCTCAGGGGAGGGAAGAGTGCTGTTTTCCATCATAGGGGTGCTTCAAAACAGAGATTCCAGAGACGGGCTCTGGTTATGTTGGCATGGAAAATCCCACGAAGTGTTAGGATTTGACCCAAGGGCATACCAGGCCTGCGATGCGGGACCCTGCAGAAACAACTGAGAGCATTTGTTTGAATGCATGCTAAGGTTGAGGGACACAATGCCTGCTTTGGCCCAGGCGGCCCTTATGATTGGGCGTTGTCTCATTGGCCATGCACCTGGTTCTAATTCTGAGGGTTGGGCACCCATAGCAACAGCCAGGCTTCCTGCCATGGGGAAGGAGGAGTTCTCAATTGTGCTTCAGGTTCCCCCACTGGTAGGGATTCCAGCAAAGGTCTGGGATAGTTGCCGGAATACCAAGGATGGGTAGAGATGACTGGGCCATGGCCAGTCCCACATGCTGGATAAGGGCCCCACACTCTGGGTGGCTGACACGAGGTTGGGGCTCAGGCTCTCTCAGACACAGCGCTAGTGGCCAGCGCAAAGTATAAATCGGGGTTCCCTCGAGGGCCAAGTAGATTGATCTTCATGGGGAGTTTCTGGGCAGACTCACCAGGCCCTTCTTCTTTCTATGGGGAAGGCAGAATGTTGCGTTTTGTCTCCCTAATTCCCTCTCAAGAGGACTTGCAGTCCAGTAGGGTGAGGATGGAATTGTAAACCCAAACTATGCAAGAATACAGTGTCAAGTGAAAGGTATTTCCAGTGTGCGCGACTTATTCGAATATCCAGCACCTGAGTAAGAGCAGATGTCAGATGTTTGCTCATGCTGGAATTTGTGTCTATGATGACTAACAAATGGAGGGTTGGCATCAAGAGAATGTGGAGGACTTCCCAGGCTGGGGCTTGTGAGATGCTCCAAACAACCAAGGTTTCCTTCAACCTGACAGGAGCAGTCTTATTTGTTTGCTCTAGGGTTCCCTATGTGGAATTTTTGTGTAGCAGAGAACTACCTCTTGGATGCCTAGAAAGCACACGTCCATTGACCTTTGTACCTGAGGAACATGGCAGATTCGTTTCATGGCTCTTGGGCAAAGTACCAACACCTTGAGTTGGCATCAAGTCTCAGAAGTTGGGTCACAATGCTGGTTTGTTACCAGGGAGATCATAGAAGGTGCTGGGGCTAATGGGTCATGCAGGATCCATCTACCCTGAAAGTTGGACATAGATCCAAGAGCACATTTTCCTTCTGGAGACAGGAGATGTTCTGTTGTGGGAATCAGGGACCACATGTTGTATCACAACTTGGTATTCCAGAACAGGACTCTGAGAACAGATGTCTGAAGACCCAATCTAGGGTTCCAGTGAAGTCCTGGGGGCATGTCAGGTTCAATCATCTGACTCAAAACCATTGACTTGGCTTTCTGCCTCGATGGAGGTGCTCAGGGTGTTTCAGACTGCACGTTTGCATCCAGAGCAACCTCCAATATTGGGGTGGGTTCAGGGGCCTGGCAGGTTTCTCCTAATCTGGAGGGTTTGGACAACCTGATGGGCACAGTTTTCTTGGGGATGGCAGGAACTTTCCTGTGATGTGGCTTGAGGGACCACATCTTGGTGGGCATGTAAGCCATGGTTTTGGGAGAGAAGTCGGCAAACACAAACTGGGGTTAGGGTTAGTGTCGAGATGATCACAGGCCCAATTCATAGACATGGAGGGCAGCTCGTCAGGAAATGTAAATAGGATGACTCGAAGGCGGTAGCAAAGACTTTTCTCTCTGGATTGTGTGTACAGGATGGCCTCGGAATGCAGGTTTGTTTTCATGGGTCCATGGGAGATTTTTTCTCTCTAAGGATCCTGGCGGCTCCCAATAGTTTGGTGCCTTTCTCAGGGAAGGGAAGAGTGCTGTTTTCCATCCTAAGGGTGCCCCAAACAGGGATTCTGAGACGGACTCTGGGTCTGGGCACCTGGAAAATCCCACCAAGCGTTAAGATTTGGGCCTAGGGGCATACCAGGCCTGCAATGCTGGTACTGGAGGAGCAACTGAGAGTGTTTGTTTGAAAACATGCTCAGGCTGAGGATCACCATGCCTGCCTGTGCCCATGTCGGCCCTCAGGAGTGGGCATGGTCTCCTTGGCCATGCAGCTGGCTCCCACGCTGAGGGTTGGACAACCATCCCAACAGCCAATATTCCTGCCATGGGGAAGGAGGTGTTCTCTATTGTGTTTCAGGTTCGCCATTGGCAGGAATTCCAGCAAAGTTTGGGGGACAGATGACTGGATACCAAGGATGGGTACAGATGATGGCCCAGGGCCATGGCCGATCTCTCATGCTAAATATGGGCCCTCACCTCTGGGTGGCTGACAGGAGGTCGGGGCTTAGACTCTGTCAGACATAGCACTAGTGGTCAGGGAAATCTATTAATCAGGGTTGCCTCGTGATCTGAGTAGATTGATCCTCATGTGCAGTTTCTGAGCAGACTCAACAGGTCCTTCTTCTTTCTATGTGGAAGGCAGAATACTGCGTTGTGGCTCCAGAATTCCCTATCAAGAGATATTGTGGACCAGTGTGGTGAGGATAGAATAGTAATACAAAGCTATGGTTAAGTTCAGTGAAAAGCAAAAGGCAGTTCCAGTGTGCATCTGCCGTCGAATATCCAGCACCTGAGTAAGGGTGGATGTCAGATGTTTGCTCACACTGGAGTTTGTGTCTGTGATTACCCACAAATGGAAGGGTGGCGTCAAGAGGCCATGGAGGATTTCCCATGCTGGGGCTTGTGAGATGCTCCAAATAGCAAAGTTTCTTTCTACCAGACAGGAGAAGTCTGGTTTGTTTTCTCTGGTTTCTCCATGTGGAAATTTTTGTATCAGAGAACCCCACAGGGATGCCTGGAAATCACCCCTCCATTGACCATTGCAGCTGAGGAACATGGCAGGTGCATTCTGGTGGCTCTGGGGCAATATATCGAGACCTTGAGTTGACATGGAGTCTCATGAAGATGGGGCACAATGATGGTTTGTTACCAGGAATATCATAGAATGTGCTGGTTGCTAAGGGGCCATTCAGGATCCAAATACCCTTAGGGTATGACACAATTCCAGGAGCATGGCTTCCTTTTTGGGGAGGACATATTCTGTTCTGTGGCTCAGGGACTATATATTTTATCATAAGTTGATATTCCAGAGCAGGCCTCTGACGACAGATACCTGTAAACCTAATCTAGTGTGCCAATGAAGTCCTTGAGGCATGTCAGGTTCAATCTTCTGACTCAGGACCATTGACTTGGGTGTCTGCCTGTATGGAGGTGATCAGGGTGTCTCAGACTGTGCATTTGTGCCCAGAGCGGCCTCCATTATTTGGCTGCGCTCAGGGGCCTTGCAGGTTTCTCCTAATCTAAAGGTATCGGGCAAAAGTGATGGGCACAGTTTCCTTGAGGATCTCAGGCACAGTCTTGTGGTGTGGCTTCAGATGCCAGAACCTGGAGGTCATGTGAGCCATGGTTTTAGGAGGGAAGTCTGCAAACACAAACTCAGTTTAGGTTAATGGCAAGGTGATTGCAGGCCCAATGCATAGACCTGTAAGGTAGCTCGTCAGGAACTGTAAATCCGATGACTCAAAGGTGATAGCACATGATATGTATCAGGATTGTATGTCCAGGATGGCCTCGGAATGCAGGTGTGTTCTCATGGGTCTATGGCAGATATTTCCACTCAAGGATCCTGGTGGCTACCAAGAGTTTGGTGACTATCTCGGGGACGGGAAGAGTGCTGTTTTCCATCTTAAGTGTCCCCCAAAATAGGGATTCCAGAGATGGGCTCTGTGTCTGGGCCCCTGTAATATCCCACCAAGGTTAGGATTTGGGCCTAGGTGTGTACTAGGCCTGCAATTCGGGGTCCCAGAGATGCAATTGAGAGCGTTTGGTTGAAAGCATGCTCAGGCTGAGGTCACAATGCCTGCTTGTGCCCGGAGAAGCCATCATGAGTGCACATGGTGTCCTTGGCCATGGAGCTGCCTTCCACTTTGAGGGTTGAGCAACTATCCCAACTGTCAGAATACCTTCCATGGGGAAGGAGGAGTTCTCTATTGTGCTTCAGGTTCCCCCAATGGCAAGGATTTCAGCAAAGCTGTGGGTACAGATGCCTGAATACCAAGAATAGAAGAGAAGACAGACTTGGGCCATAGCTGGTCTCACATGCTGGATATGGGCCCTGATCTCTCAGTGGCTGACACTAGGTCCTGGCTCCGGCTATGTCAGACACAGCACTAGTGCCCAGGGCATCCTATGAATCAGGGTTCCGTCTAGCACCGAGAAGATTGACCATCATATGGAGTTTCTGGGCAGACTCTCCAGGCCCTTTTTCTTTCTATGGGGAAGGCAGAATATTGTGTTGTAGCTCCAGAATTCCCTCACAATAGGGCTTTTGGACCAGTAGGCTGAGGATGGAATTGTAAACCCAAGCTATGGCTTAATTCAGTCAAACTAAAGGCAGTTCCAGTGTGCAGCGATTGAATTGAAATCCAGCACCTGAGTAAGGGCGGATGTCAGATGTTTGCTCATGCTGGAGTTTGTGTCTATGATGACTGACAAATGGAGTGGTGGCATCAAGAGGAAATGGAGGATTTCCCACGCTGGGGCTTGTGAGATGCTCCAAACAGAAGGTTTCCTTCTACCGGACAAAGGCATTCTGTTTTTTTGTCTCCAGGGTCCCCGCCAATTGCAAAGTTTGTGTAGCAGAGCACCCCCGTATGGTTGCCTGGAAACCACACCTCCACTGACCATTGCAGCTTAGGAACATGGCAAGTTCATTCTGGTGGCTCTGGGGCGAAGTACTAAGGGCTTATTTTTAAATGGAATGTCATGAACATGGGTAACAATGCTGTTTTGTTACCTGGGAATTCTTAGTCTGTCATCTGTACACATCCTTGGTATTAAGGCAACTTTCCACAGACCTTTCCTGTAACCCTGCCAATGGGGGAACCTGAAGCACAATAGAGAACTCCTCTTTCCATTGCAGGAATCCTGGCTGTTGCAATGGGTGTCCAACCCTCAAAGTGGGATCCAGCTATACGGCCAATGAGACTACGCCCTCTCCTGAGGGCCCCCCTGGGCACAAAGAGGCATGATGACCCTCAGCCTGAGCATGCTTTCAAACAAGCCCTCTCTGTTACACCATTAGGATCCTGCATTGCAGGCCTAAAATGCCCCTAGGCCCAAATCCTAACACTTGGTGGGATATCCGGGCACCCAGACCCAGAGCCCGTCTCTGGAATCTCTGTTTTGGCATAAGCCTAAGTTGGAAAACAGCATTCTTCCCTGTTTTGGGGCACCCCTAAGATGGAAAAGAGCACTCTTTTCTTCTCTGAAAAACCACCAATCTATGGAGATCCACCAGGATCCTTAGAGAGGAAAAGTCTCCCATTGAACCATGAGACCACGTCTACATTCAGAGCCCATCCTGGACACACAATCCAGATAGAAAATCCTGTGCTACCAGCTTTCAGTCACCCTAATTACAGTTCCTGACGTGATGCCTTCTAGGTCTATGCATTGGACCTGCGATCACCTTGCCACTATCCCTGACCCAAATTTGTGTTTGCAGACTTCTCTCCCAAAACCATGGCTCTCATATCCTCAAGGAGGTTGTCTCTGAAGCCTTACCACAGGACTGAGCCTGCCATCCCCAAGGAAACTGTGCCCATCACAGTTCCCCAAAGCCTCCAAGTTAGGAGAAACCTGCAAGGCCCCTGAGCCCACCCCAATATTGGAAGTGGCTCTGGATGCAAATGCACAGTCTGAAACACCCTGATCACCTACATCCAGTCAGACAACCATATCAATGGTCCTTAGTCAGAAAATTGAACCTGATGGGCACCAAGGACATCATTGGATCCCTAGATTAGGTTGCAAGCATCAATCCTCAGAGGCCTGTTCTTGAATACCAAGTCAGGATACAACATATGTACCCTGAGCCACAAAACAGAACATCTCCTCTCCCAAGATGGAAACTGTGCACATCGACCTGTGCCAAACCCTCAGCGTGGCCCTTAGCCACCAATACATTCTAAGACCTCCCTTGTAACAAACCAGTTTTGGGACACATCTGTAAGAAATTCCAAGTCAACTCAAGGCCTTGGTACATGGCACAAGAACCACCAAAACGAACCTGTCATGTTCCTCAGCTGCAATGGTCATTGGACGTGTGCTTTCCAGTCATCCATGCGGGAGGGCTCTGCTACGCAAACTTCCACTTGAGGGACCCTGGAGGAGAAAAAAAACAGACTCCTCCTGTCCATTAGAAGGAAACCTTGTTGTTTGGAGCATCTCACAATCCTAAGCGTGGGTAATCCTCCATTGCCTCCTGAAGCCACCCCTCCATTAGTCGTCATCCTAGACACAAACTCCAGTGTGAGCAAATATCTGACATCTGCCCTTACTCAGGTGCTGGATATTTCGAATAAGCTGCTGCACATTGAAACTGACTTCCGCTTGGCACTCAATTTAAGCATAGCTGGTGTTTACAATTGCATTCTCACCCTATTTGTCCCCAAACCCTCTTGATAGGGAATTCTGGATCCATAAGGCAGCATTCTGCCTGCCCCACAGAAAGAAGTGCTTCGTGAGTCTGGCCAGAAACCCTACATGAGGATCAATTTACTCGGCCCTGGAGAGAACCCCAATATATAGACTTCTCTGGCCACTAGTGCTGTGTCTGACACAGCCTGAGCCCAGACCTCGTGTCAGCCACCCAGAGAGCGGGGCCCATATCCAGCATGTGAGAACGTCCATGGCCCAAATCTGTCATCTCTATGCATCCTTGGTATTCAGGCATCTGTCCCCAGACCTTTGCTGTAATCCCTGCCTATGGGGGAACATGAAGCACAATAGATATTTCCTCCTTCCCCATGGCTGGAAACCTGGCCATTGGAATGTGTGTCCATCCCTCAATGTGGGAGCCAGAAAATGGACAATGGGACCACGCCCACTCCTGAGGGCCGCCCTGGGCACAAACAGGCATTGTAATGCTCAGCCTGAGCATGCTTCCAAACAAGCCCTCCTAGTTGCACCACTAAGATCCTGCATTGCAGGCCTGGTCTGCCCATAAGCCCAAATCCCAACCCTTGGTGGGATTTTCCAGGCGCCTAGACCCAGAGCCCATCTCTGGAATCCCTGTTTTGGGGCACACCTAAGATCGAAAATAGCAGTCTTCCCATCCCAAAAAGTCATCAAAATATTGGGAGCCGCCAGTATCTTTAGAGGAAAAGTCTCCCATGGACCCATGAGGCCACAGCTGCATTCTGAGGTCACCCTAGACACACAATCCAGATATAAAAGCCTGTGCTTCCGCCTTCGGGTCATTCCAGTTACTGTTCCTGACGAGTAGCCTTCCAGGTCTACACATTGCCCTGCGATAACCTAGCCACTAAACCTAACCCGAGTTTGTGTTTGCAGACTTCCCTC
Source organism: Mustela nivalis (assembly GCF_964662115.1). NCBI lineage: Eukaryota > Metazoa > Chordata > Mammalia > Carnivora > Mustelidae > Mustela > Mustela nivalis. The sequence goes on from NW_028136417.1 coordinate 232,800, forward strand.
CCAGAACCATGGCTCACATGCCCTCCAGGGTGGAGTCTCTGGAGCCACACCACAGGACTGTGCTTGCCATCCCCATGTAAATTGTGCATGTCAGTTAACCAAACCCTCCAGAGTTGGTTGAAACATTCAAGGCCCCTGTGGCTACCCCTATATTGGAGGTTACTCTGGACATAAGTGAGCAGTCTGAAACTCCCTGATCACCTACATCCTGGCAGACACCCAAGTCAACTGTCCTAAGTCTGAAGATTGAACCTCTCATGCCCCTGGTACTCATTGGAACCCTAGATTAGGTTGTCGGGCATCTGTCTTCAGAGGCCTGTTCTTGAATAGGAACTTATGATACGGCATGATGTCCCTGAGCCACAAAACACTACATCTCCTGTCCCCAGAAGGTAACCGTGCTCTTCGACCTGTGTTAAACCCTCAGGGTAGGAGAATCCTGCAGGCACCTTAGCCACCAACACATTCTAAGATCTAACTGGTAAAAAAAAACAGCATTGTAACCCATCTTCAAGAGATTCCATGTCAACTCAAGACCTTGGTGCTTCGCCCCAGAAGCACCATAAAGAACCTGCATGTTCCTCAGCTGCATTGGTCAATGGAGGTGTGCTTTCCAGGCATCCATGTGGAAGGGCTCTGCTACCCATACTTTTCACATGGGGGGCCCTGCAGAAAACATACCAGACTCTAACTGTCCAGTAGAAAAAACAACCTTGCTGTTTGGAGCATCTCACATGCATCAGCCTCTTGATGCCACTCCTCCATTTCTTGGTCATCAGAGAAACAAACTCCAGTGTGCATAAACATCTGAAATCCACCTTTACTCAGGTGCTGTATATTTCATTTGTTGGCCACGATAGATACAAACTCTATCATGAGCAGACATCTGACCCTCGCCTGTACTCAGATGCTGGAGATCTCGAAAAAACCACTGCACATTGGAACGGCCATGTTCTCGGCACTGAGATTAAGCATAGATTGTGTTTTATGCCTTCTGTTCTCACACTCCTCGCCTTCAAGTCCCCCATATTGGGAATTTGGGAGCCACAATGCAGCCTTCTGCCTGCCCACCAGAAAAAAGAGGTGCCCTATGGGTCTGCGTGAAACTCCATATAAGGTTCCACCAGCACAGCCCTCTATAGCACCACAATATCATAGGCCACCTTGTGAACTAATGCTCTGTCTGACACAGCTCGAGCCCCGACCTCCTGGTAGCCACCTAGATAGCGGGACCCATATCTGGCAGGTGTGACCTGCCTTGACCTGAGTCCTTCATCTCAAACCAACCTGGTTATTCACGTACCAGTCCCAGAACATAGCTCAAATTACTGTGCATGGGGGAATCTGAAGCACAAAAGAGTACTCCTCCTTCCTCATAGAAGGAAAATTAAATGTTGATATGGTGGTCCAACCCTCATATTGGGATCCAGGTGCATGGAACAAGAGCCAATGCCCACTCAGGATGGGCATCTGGGCACAAACAGGCATTGTGACCCTTACCCTGAGACCCATTTCCAACAAGTCTCCATGGGAGCTGAACCAAAGCCCCACAGAGCCAGGCAGTCAAGCCTCTAGGCCCAAATACTAAGCCTTTGTAGGGTTATCCAGGCACAGGGACCTATAACCCATCTCTGGAATCCCTGTGTTGACGGGAACCCTGAAACAGTAAACCACGCTCTCTCCTTCCCAATGAGACACCAAACTCTTGGGTGCTGGGCAGAATCCCCAGAGAGGTAGAATATTCCATGGACACATGAGGACACCCCACCATTCCAAGGCCATCCTAGACACAATCCAGACAGAAAAGCCTTTGCTCCTGCCTCCCAGCCACACGAATTTCAAATCCTGAGGAGCTGCCCTCAGCGTCTGCATATCGGGGCTGCCATCACCTCCCTCCTAATTGATACACAATTTTGTGTCTGAAGACTTTGGTCCCAGAGCCCTTAACCACATTCCCTGCAGGATGGGGCTGACAGAACCACACTACATCACTGGGCCTGATCTCTGGATGAAATTCTGCCGTCTCAGTTGCACAAACCCTCCAGATTAGGAAAAGCCTGCAAGGCCCCTGAGCCCACCCCAATTTCATAGGCCACTCTGGAAAAAATGCACAGTCTGACACAGCCTGAGCATCTAACTCCAGGAAGACTCACAGGTCAAAGTCCCTAAGTCCGAAGGTTGAGGATGACATGCCCCTACAACCTCATAAGAACCCTAGCCTAGATATTCAGGCCTCTGTGCCCAGAGGCCTGGTCTTGAAATCCAACATATGATCCGACATGTGGTCCCTGAGCCATACAAGAGAACCCCTCCTGTCCCGAGAAGGGAACCTGGCTCCTGGGAACTGGGTCTAACCCTCAGGTAGGAGAATCCTGCATGGACACAGACCCACAACCACATTCTTTTTTTTATATAGATTTTATTTATTTATTGGACAGAGAGAGATCACAAGTAGGCATAGAGGAAGGCAGAGAGAGAGAGAGGAAGAAGCAGGCTCCCTGCTGAGCAGAGAGCCTGATGCGGGACTCAATCCCAGGACCCTGAGATCATGACCTGAGCCGAAGGCAGCGGCTTAGCCCATTGAGCCACCCAGGCACCCTCACCACCACATTCTAAGGTCTCCCTGGACACCAAGCAGCATTGTGACTCATTAGACTGAGAACATCCGTCAACTTAGATCACTTGGAAATTTGAACAAAAACCAGCAGATCAAGCCTGCAATGTTCCTCAGCTGCAATGGTCATGCAAGGAAGACTTCCCAGGCCCCCATTCAGAGACCTCTGCTGTCGAATCTTTCTATATGGGGGACCCTGGAGCCTTGTAAGCGGACTTCCCCTGTCCCACAGTAGGACACCTTGCTGTTTGGAGCAGCTCACAAGGTCCTGCTTGGGAAAATCTCCAAGAATTCTTGAGGCCACCCCACAATTCGTTGACCATCATGGATGCAAACCCAGCGTGAGCAGACATCTGACCCTCGCCCATACTCAGGTGCTGGAAATCTCGAAACAACCACTGCACAATGGAATGGTCCTGTGGTCGGCACTGAGCTTATCCGTGGCTTGTGTTTTCAGACTTCTGTCTTCACACTCCTCGCCTACAAGCCCTCCATATTGGGAATTCTGAAGCCACAGTGCAGCTTTCTGCCTGCCCACCAGAAAGAAGAAGTGCCCTATGGGTCTTCGCAGAAACCCACATGAGGATCCTCCTGCACGGCCCTCAATGGCACCCCAATATAATAGACCGACCTCTGCATAAATTGTCTGTCTGACACCGCCTGATCCCCGACCTCCTGTCAGCCACCCAGATAGTGGGCCCCATATCCTCCAGGTGGGTCCAACCTTGGCCCGAGGCCATCATCTTGAAGCAACCTGGATATTCAGGTACCTGTCCCAGACTTAGCTCAAATTCCTGCCCATAGGGGACTCGGAAGCACAAAAGAGTGCTCCTCCTTCCCCATGGCCAGAAAACTGAATGTTGAGATGGCTGTACAACCCTGAGTGGGAACCAGGTGCATGGTCCATGAGACCACGCCTACACAGGATGGGCAGCTGGGCACAAACAGGCATTGTGACCCTCAGAATGAGACCCCTTTCCAAAGATCCCCCTTGGGATCTGGACCAGGAACCCAAATCGAAGCTTTGGTTAAGTTTTCCCAGTGTCTGGACCCAGAAACCATCTCTGGAATCCCTGTTTGGACAGGATCCCAGAGATGGAATACAGTCTTTTCCTCTTCCCCAGAAGGAAATCAAACTCTTGGGTGCCAAGCAGAATCACCAGAGTGGAAGAATATCCCATGGACACATGAGGTCACCCCTCTATTTAGTGGCCATCCTAGACACACAATCCAGACAGAAAAGCCTGTGCTCCTCCCTCCCAGCCACCTGAATTTCAAATCCCAAGGAGCTTCCCTCAGGGTCTTCAGATTCGGACTTCCATCACCTCACTACTATCTCTTATCTGAGGTTGTGTCTAAAGTCTTTGGTCCCAAAGTCCTGACACACATGACCTCCAGGATGGGGCCTCGAGAAACACATGACATCACTGGCCCTGCTCTCCTGAGGAAACCCTGCCCATCTCAGTTTCCCAAAATGTCCAGATTAGGAGAAAACTGCAAGGCCCCTGACTGCACCCCAATTTCATAGGCCACTCTGGAAAAAGTGCACAGCTTGACACAGCTTCAGCACCTACCTCCAGGATGACATGCAGGCCAATGGCACTTAGTCCGAAGATTGAAACTTCCATGGCCCTAAAACCTCATCAGAACCCTAGCTTATGTTTTGAGGTCTCTCTCCCTAGAGGTCTGTTCTGGAAATTCAAGCATATGGTCCAACCTGTGGTCCGTGAGCCATACAAGAGCACACCTCCTGTCCCAAGAAGGAAACCTGGCTCCTGGGTACTGGGTCTAATCCTAAGGATAGAGAATCCTCAATGGTCAGAGAGCCGCCACCACATTCTAAGGTCTCCCTGGACACCAAGCAGCATTGGGACCTGTTAGACTGAGAACTTCCATCAACGAAAATCACTTGGAACTTGGAATCAGTGTCATTGGTTCAAGCTTACCCTGTTCCTCAGCTGCAATGGTAACACGAGATTGGCTTCCCAGGCCTCCATTCAGAGAGCATTGTTATCGAATCTTCCATATGGGGGACCCTGGAGCCCTGTAAGAAGACTTCTGTTGTCCCTTAGTAGGACACCTTGATGTTTGGAGCAGCTCACAAGCTCCAGCTTGGAAAAACCTCCAAGAATTCTTGAGGCCTCCCCACCATTTTTTGGCCATCATGGATACAAACTCCAGCATGAGCAGACATCTGCCCCTCGCCCAGGTGCTGGAGATCTCGAAACAACTGCTGTACATTGGAATAGACATGTGCTCGGCACTGAGCGTAACCGTAGCTTATGTTTTCATATTTCTGTCCTCACACTCCTCGCCTGCAAACCCTCCAACTTGGATATTCTGGAGCCGTAATGCAGCCATCTGCCTTCTCACCAGATAGAAGAAGTGAAGAAAGGGTCTGTGCAAAAATCTCCCATGAGGATCCAGTTGCACAGCTCTCAAAAGCACCCCAATATCATAGGCCGAACTCTCCACGAATGTTATGTCTGACACAGCTCGAGCCCGAGCTCCTGACAGCCACCCAGAAATCAGGCCTCATTTTCTGCAGGTGGGTCCTGCCTTGGCCCGAGGACCTCATCTCAAAGCGAACTGGGTATTCAGGCACCTGTCCCAGAACTTAGCTCAAATTCCTGCCCATGGGGGAACCTGGAGCATAAAAAAGTACACCTCCTTCCCCATGGCAGGAAAACTGAATGTTGAGATGGCAGTCCAACCCTCAGAGTGGGAGCCAAGTGCATAGCCCATGAGGTCACACCCACTCAGCATGGGCATCTGGGCAAAAACAGGCATTGTGACCCTCAGAATGAGACCCATTTCCAACAAGAACACTCGGGAGCTGTACCAGAAAAACATAGAGCAGGACCCTAGGCCCAAATCCTAAGCCTTGTTGCGGTGATCCAGGCTCCAGAACCCAGGACCCATCTCTGGAATGGCTGTTTGGACGGGATCCCTGACTCAGAAAACTGCGCTCCTCCAATCCCCCGGAAATACACCAAACTCTTGGGTGCCGAGCAGAATTCCCACAGAGGTGGAATCTCACATGGACCCATGAGGCCACCCCTCCATTTCGTGGCCATCATTGACAAACAAGTCAGACAGAAAAGACTGTGCTCCTGCCTCACAGCCGTCCGAATTTCATATCTGGAGATGCTTCGCTCAGGGTCTGCAGATTGGGTCTGCCATCACCTCGAGCTTAACTCTTACCCGAGTTTGTGTCTGAAGACTTTGGACCCAGAGTCCTGACCCATATGCCCTCCAGGATGGGGCCTCCAGGAACACACAACAGCACTGGGCCAGCTCTCCCAAGGAATGTCAGCCTGTCTCAGTTTCCCAACCCACCAGATTAAGAGAAAATTGCAAGGCCCCTAATACCACCCCAATTCCATAGGAAGCTCCAGAAAAAAATGCATAGTCTGACACAGCCTCAGAATATACCTCCAGGAAGACACCCAGGACAATGGGAAGGGATGAAATGGCCTAACCCATGGCAGGTTCGATGTGCTGGGTGTGAAGCCAACTGTCTCACGTCTCTCACAAGGTCTGGGCTCAGGCTATGTAAGACAGAGCATAGTGTTTAGGGTAGCCTATGCAATTGGGGTGTTGCCGAGGGCTGAGCAGGTTGATTTTCATTTGGGGTTTCTGAGCAATGCCATAGACAATGTTTTTCTTTGGGGGGCAGGCAGAGTGCTTCGTTCTGGAGCCAGAATTCCCAATCATGAGGGCTTTTGGGCCAGGAGTGCTAGGGTAGAGTCTGAAAACAAAAGATAGGGTGAGGTTGGGAGCAGGCCCACTCTGCAAAGGCTGAAAGGAAATCTCATGCATCTGAAGTCAGGCTGAGGATCAGAAGTTGGCTGAGGTTGGATTGTGCCCTTGATGGCACCTTCATGAAGCAGGTGCCTCATGAGGCCAACGAAGTTTTCCCACGCTGAGTTTGGAGGTTGCCACAAACCACAAGGTTTCCTTCTGCGAGACAGTCGAGTCCTGTTGGATGGCTCCAGTACATACCATACGGAAGGACTGAAGAGGAGGGTTCAAAGGATGGATCCCTGAACAGCATGCCTCGCATTCCCATTGGCCATTAACGACAAGATATGTTTGATCTGCTGGCTCTGGGGCAAGCTAACCAGCGGGCTGAGTTGAAATGGCCTCTCCTGAGGATGCATCATAATGTGGGTTTCTGTCCATGGAGACCTTGGAATGTGATGGTTGTACTGTGGCCCTGCGGAATTCTCCGACCAGAAGGGTTTGATACAGATCCAGTAAGAAAGCACTCCATGTGGAGACGAGAAATGTTTGGTTTGGAGCCTCAGAAAAACCTTATATGCTGGTATACGAAACCAGTCCTCTGAGGACAGACACATGAAAATTAAAGCTAAGGTTCAGATTAGGGCCTGGGGGCCTGTCCATTTCAATCTTCTGTCTCTGGGGACACTGTCTGAGAGTCTAAGTGGTGATAATGGCTCAGCTGGTGTCAGAGTGCCCCTTTTAGTCCAGGGCAGCCTGCAATATCAGGATGGCCTCAGGGGCCTTGGAGCTTTTCCCTAACCTGTAGGGTTGTGGTCAATGGATTGGGCACACTTTCCTTGGAGAGGGCAGGCACAATCTTTCGCTGTGGCTCCAGATGCCCTAGCCTGGAGGGTGTGTGGGTTCAGGCTGTGGGCACAGAAGTCTGAAAACACAAACTCAGCTTATGAGTGGCGCCGAGGGTATGGCAGGCCGATGTACAGATAGAGAGTGAGCTCCTTGGCTTGTGAATCAAGGGCGAGATTCCTTCAGGCTTTTGTCTCTGGATGCGTCCAGGATAGCCGTGGATTGTAGGGGGTGGCCTCAGGGACTGTGGACGAGTATCCCTCTCTGGGTATTTGTCCCAGCTAACAGGAGTTTGAGGTCATTTGTGGGAAGGGTGGAGTCCTGTTGTCTGGCTCATGTGTCTCTCCAAGAAAGTGATTCCAGAGCAGAGCCCCAGGTACGGGGGGGAGACTGGAAAACTCAAACACTGGTGAGGATTGGGTGTATAGAGGCTTGGCACGCCCCATATGCGGGCTCTTGGTCAAGGTCCTGACAGGCCTTTCTTTGACATGGGGCTCATGCTGAGGGTCACAGTGTGAATTTGTGCCCAAGCAGCACTCAAGTTTGGGCGTGGCATCAGGGGCCATGAAGGTTTCTCCCACCCTGAAGGTGTGACTCCATGCCAAGAGCAAGCTTTACAGCCATGGGGAAGAAGGAGTTCTGATTTGTGCTTCAGATGCCCAACTGTGTGGGGAATTAATATAATATCTGGGTTTAGATATCTGAAAACCAAGGTTCGGAAGAGATAACGGCATAAGACCATGGCGTGTCAGAAGTGCTAGGTGTGTGGCCAGCTGTCTCCTTTCCTGTCTGGACGTCTAGCATCAGGCTGTGAAAGGCAGAGCATTAGTGCCCAGAGCAGCCTATCAAATCTGAGTGCCGTCGAGGCAAGCGCAGGTTGATCCTCATCTGGGTTTTATGGAGAGCCCCACAAGGAAACGTTTTCTAGCAGTGGGCAGTCACTGGGCTGGCTTGTGGTTCTGCAATTCCTACTCTGGAGGGATGGTTTGCCAGGAGTGTGAGGAAGGAAGTCTGAAAACACAAGCTAGCGTGAGGTTTGGGACCGAGGGCACGGAAGGCCACTCTGCAGAGGCTGAATCAAGATCTCCTGCATTGCGGTCATGTCTACTATGAGACGTGCTCAAGCTAGAGTTTTTGTCCATGATGGCTTCTCCCTGAAGGATGTGGGGGGCTTCATGAGGCCCGGCAGGTATCCCTACGATGGGATTTGTGAACTACTTCAAACCTCAAGGTTTCCTTCTGCACTACAGTCGAGTCCTATTGGATGGTTCCAGGAGGCCCCATACGGAAAGACTCGAGAGCAGGTGTCTAAGCATGGATGCCTGGGAACGCCACCTCATATTCCCACTCTTTAGTCAGGACAAGGCAGGCTCAATCTGCGGGCTCTTGGGTGAGCTACCCAGAGAGGTGAGTGGAAATGGACTCTCCTGAAGATGAGTCCTACTGTGGGTAGGTGGCCTGGATGACCTAGGAATGTGGAGGTGGCTAAGGGTCTCTGCAGGATTTTCCAACCTGAGGTGTTTGACACAGCTCCAACAAAGAAGCTTTCCATGTGGAGAAGAGAGGTGTTCTGTTCAGTGCCTCAGAAAATCCCCATATGCTGTTCCTCGAACCAAAGCCTCTGAGGAGTGACACCTGGAAACCAAAGCAAGAGTTGAGATTAGGGCCTAAGGGCCTGTCCGGCTCAACCTTCTGACTCTGTGGACATCTGTGTGCATGCCTTCGTGGATGTAGCTGCACAGCTTGCATCAGAATGCCCCTGTGTGTCCAGGGAGGCTTACAGTAGTGGTATGTCCTCGGGGGCCTTGAGGTTTCTCTTATTCTGGAGGTGTGTGGCCAAAGGAATGGAAACAGTTTCCAGGAGAGAGCAGGCACAGTCCTGTGGTATGGCTCAAAGGACCCAGCTTAGAAGCTGTGTTTGCCAGGGCTGTGGGGACAGATATCTGAAAAAACAAACTTGGCTCAGGTAGGGGCCAAGGTAATGGCAAGCCTGATCTCTAGTCCACGAGGGGAGATACTCTCGATATCAAAGGAGGGCAAGTTGAAGGCAGTCGCTTAGGCTTTTGTTATCTGGATGTTGCGTTCAAAATGGCTGTTCAAGTAGGGGTTGCTTCAGGGGACCAGGAAGAGCCTTCCTCTCGGGGGGTGGTCCAAGTTACAAAGTGCTTGGATTCATTCTGTGGGAAGGGAAGAGTACTGTATTCTGCCATATGTGACCCCTCAGTATAGGAATTCTAGAGCACAGAAGTGGGATCCCTCAACTCTAATACCCGCCATCTAGTAGGGCTGGGTGCCTATGGGTAAGGCATGCCACATATGCGGGCTCTTGGTCCAGTCACTGAGAGGCGTTACTTGAATAAGGTACTCACGCTGAGGGTCACAATGTGTGTTTGTGCCCAAGAAGGCCCTCACGCATGGGCGTGGCCTCATGGGCCATGCCGTTTATCCTACAATGAAGGTTTGACTCACTGCCAGCAGCAAGGTTTATTGCCATGGGGAAGGAGATTTCTGACTTAAGCTTCTAGTTCGCCCCTGTGCAGGGATTGGAGATAAGGTCTAGGTTCCGATGACTGACAACCCAGGTTGGGAATTGATGGTGGCCAAGACAGTGGCGGCTACAATGTACTGGGTGTGCAACCAGCTGTGTCAGTGTCTGTTGGAAGGTCTGGGCTCAGGTTATGTGCGACAGAACGTCAGTGTTTAAGATAGCCTGTGCAAATGGGGTATTGCTGAGGGCCAAGCAGTTTGATCCTCATTTGGCGTTTCTGGGCAGCACCATAGACAATGTTTTTCTCCTGGGAGGCAGGCAGAGTGCTTCATTGTGGCCCCAGAATTCCCAGTAGGGAGGGTTTGTGGGCCAGGAGTGTGAGGACGGAATTCTGAAAACACAAGCTAGGGTGAGGATTGGAGCCAAGGGCAGAGCAGGCCTACTCTGGAGAGGCTGAATCGAAATCCACTGCATCTGAAGTCTGGCTGAGGATCAGACGTTGGCTGAGGCTGGAGTTTGTGTCCATAATGGCACCTTCATGAAGTGGGGGCCTCATGATGCCAAGGAAGTTTTCCACGCTGAGTTTGGAGGTTGCCCCAAACCACAAGGTTTCCTTCTGCGGGACAGTCAAGTACTGTTGGATGGCTCCACGACATAACATACGGAAAGACTGGAGAGCAGGGTTCCAAGGATGGATCCCTGAACAGCATGCGTCGCATTCCCATTGGCCATTAGCGAGAAGATATGTTTGAACTGCTGGCTCTGGGGCACGTTACCCAAAGGGCTGGGTTGAAATGGCCTCTCCTGAGGATGCGTCATAATGTGCGTTTGGGTCCATGGTGACCATGGATGTGCTGGTTGTTCAGTGGCCCTGCAGAACTCTCCTATGTGAAGGGTTTGATACAGCTCCAGTAAGAACGCTCCCCATGTGGAGACGAGAGAGGTTTCGTTTGGTGCCTTGGAAAAACCTAATATGCTGATACGAAACCAGTCATCTGAGGATGGACACATGGAAACCAAAGCTAAGGTTCAGATTAGGGCCTAGGGGCCTGTCCATTTCAATCTTCTCTGTCTGGGGACACTGTCTGTGAGTCTAAGTGGAGATAGTTGCTCCGCTGGTGTCAGAGTGCCCCTCTTAGTCCAGGGCGGCCTACACTATCGGGATGGCCTCAGGGGCCTTGGAGCTTTTCCCTAACCTGTAGGGTTTTGGACAATGGATTGTGCACACTTTCCTTGGAGAGGGCAGGAACAATCTTCCAATGTGGATCCAGATGCCCTAGCCGGGAGGCTGTGTGGGTCCAGGCTGTGGGCAGAGAAGTCTGAAAACACAAACTCAGCTTATGAGTGGCGCCGAGGTTGTGGCATGCCAGATGTACAGACCAAGAGGGAGGTTCCTTTCCTCTGAAAGCCATGTGAGTGGGGGGCTTTCCTACAGGATTTGTCTCTGGATGTTGTGTCCAGTATAGCCGTGGATTGTAGGGGTGGCCTCAGGGCCCATGGATGAGTCTCCCTCTCTGTGAATTTGTCCCAGCTCCCGAGAGTTTGGGGACATTTTGTGGGAAGGGTGGAGTCCTGTTGTCTGGCTCATTTGTCTCTCCAAGAAAGGAATTCCAGAGCAGCCCCAGGTATGGGCGGGGCGACTGGAAAACACAAACACTGGTGAGGATAGGGTGCATAGGGGCTTGGCAAGCCCCATATGCGGGCGCTTAGTCCACATCCTGACAGGCCTTTCTTTGACATTGGGCTCATGCTGAGGGTCACAGTGTGAATTTGTGCCCAAGGCGGCACTGAAGTTTGGGCGTGGCATCAGGGGCCATGAAGGTTTCTCCTACCCTGAAGGTGGACTCCATGCGAAGCACAACCTTTACAGCCATGGGGAAGGAGGAGGTCTGATTTGTGCTTAAGATACCCAACTGTGTGGGGAATTGATATAATGTCTAGGTTCAGATATCTGAAAACCAAGGTTAGGAATAGATGACGGCATAAGACCATGGCATGTCCGAAGTGCTGGGTGTGCAGCCAGCTGTCTCCTTGTCTGTCTGGACGTCTGGCATCAGGCTGAGTCAGACAGAGCATTAGTGCCCAGAGCCACCTATCCTGTTCGGGTAACATCGAGGCCTGAGCAGATTGAACCTCATCTGGGGTTTCTGGAGAGCCCCACAGGGAAAAGTTTTTCTTCTGGTGGGCAGGCACTGGGCTGAGTTGTGGTTCTGGATTTCCTATTCTGGAGGGCTTGTTTGCCAGGGGTGTGAGGAAGGAAGTCTGAAAACACAAGCTAGCGTGAGGTTTGGGACCGAGGGCACGGCAGGCCCACTCTGCAGACGCTGAATCGAGATCTCCTGCAATTGAGGTCACATCAACTATGAGAGGTGCCTCAGGCTAGAGTTTTTGTCCATGACGGCCTCTTCCTGAAGGGAGTGGGGGCTTCATGAGGCCAGGGACGTTTCCCTACGATGGGATTTGTAAACTACTCCAAACCTCAACGTTTCCTTCTGCACGACAGTCGAGTCCTATTGGATGGTTCCAGGAGGCCACATACAGAAGGACTCGAGAGCAGGTGTCTAAGCATGGATGCCTGGGAACGCCACCTCATATTCCAACCCTTTAGTCAGGACAAGGCAGGTTCAATTTGCGGGCTCCTGGGTGAGCTACCCAGAGGGGAGAGTTGAAATGGACTCTCCTGAAGATGAGTCCTACTGTGGCTTGGTGGCCTGGGAGACCTTGGAATGTGGAGGTAGCTCTGGGACTCTGCAGGAGTCCAGAGGTGCGTGACACGGATCCAACAAAAAAGCTTCCCAAGTGGAGACGAGAGGTGTTCTGTTCAGTGCCTCAGGAAAGCCCCTTATCCTGTTCTTCGAACCATAGCCTCTGAGGAGTGACACCTGGATTCCAAAGCAAGAGTTGAGATTAGGGCCTAAGGGCCTGTCCGGCTCAACATTCTGTCTCTGTTGACATCTGTGTGCATGCCATCGTGGAGGTTGATTCTCAGCTTGTCAAAAAGACCCTGTGTGTCCATGGAGGCTTACAGTAGTGGGATGTCCTCAGGGGCCTTTAGGTTTCTCATATTCTGCAGGTGTGTGGCCAAAGGAATGGACAAAGTTTCCCAGCAGAGAGCAGGCACGGTCCTGTGGTATGGCTCCAGAGGACCCAGCCTAGAAACTGTGTTTGCCAGGGCTGTGAGGACAGATGTGTGAAAAAACAAATTTGGCTCATGTATGGGCCAAAGTAATGGCAGGCCTGAACTCCATTCCATGAAGGGAGATCCTCTGGATATCAAAGGAGGGCAAGTGGGAGGCAGTCGCTCAGGCTTTTGTCTCTGGGTGTTGCGTTCACATTGGCCGTTCAGGGTAGGGGTTTCTTCAGGGGCCGAGGAAGAGCCTTCCACTCGGGGGATTATTCAAGCTCCCAAGTGTTTGGGTTCATTCTGTGGGAAGGGAAGAGTACTGTTTTCTGCCACAGGGGACCCCCCAGGAGAGGGACTCTAGAGCAAAGCAGTGGGTTCCCTCAACTGGAATACACACCATCTAGTTAGTCCTGGGTGCCTATGGGCAATGCAAGCCATATATGCGGGCTCTTGGTCCAGTCACTGAGAGAGGTTCCTTGAATAAGGTACTCAAGCTGAGGGTCTCAATGTGTGTTTGTGCCCAAGGCGGCCCTCACGCATGGGTGTGGCCTCATGGGCCATGCCGTTTTCTCCTACACTGCAGGTTTGACTCACTGCCAGCAGCACGGTTTCTTGCCATGGGGAAGGAGGGGTTCTGACTTGTGCATCAGGTTCCCCCCTGTGCAGGGATTGGAGATAAGGTCTAGGTTCCGATGACTGAAAACCCAGGTTGGGAATGGATGGTGGCCTAAGGCAGTGGCGGGTCCAATGTGCTGGGAGTGCAGCCAGCTGTGTCGGTGTCTGTTGGAAGGTCTGGGCTCAGGCTATTTGCGACAGAGCATCAGTGTTTAAGGTAGCCTATTCAATTGGGGTGTTGCCGAGGTCCAAGCAGTTTGATCCTCATTTGGGGTTTCTGGGCAGCACCATAGACAATGTTTTTCTCCTTGGAGGCAGACAGAGTGCTTCATTGTGGCCCCAGAATTCCCAGTAGGGAGGGTTTGTGGACTTGGTGTATGTGGACGGAAGTCTGAAAACACAAGCTAGGGTGAGGATTGGAGCCAGGGGCAGAGCAGGCCCACTCTGCAGAGGCTGAATCAAAATCTCCTGCATCTGAAGTCAGGCTGAGGACCAGACGTTGGCTGAGGCTGGAGTATGTGTCCGTGATGGCACCTTCATGACTCGGGGGCCTCATGAGGCCAAGGAAGTTTTCCCACGCTGAGTTTGGAGGTTTCCCCAAACCACAAGGTTTCCTGCTGCGGGACATTCGAGTCCTGTTGCATGGCTCCAGGACATACCATACGGAAGGACTGGAGAGCAGGGTCAGAAGGATGGATACCTGGACAACAGGCCTCGTATTCCGATTGGCCATTAGTGACAAGATATGTTTGATCTGCTTCCTCTGGGGCACGCTACCCAGGGGGCTGAGTTGAAATGGCCTCTCCTGAGGATGCGTCATAATGTGCGTTTGGGTCCATGGAGACCTTGGAATGTGCTGGTTGTTCAGTGGCCCTGCGGATCTCTCTTACCTGAAGGGTTTGATACATCCCCATAAGAAAGCTCCCCATGTGGAGACGAGAGAGGTTTGGTTTGGTGCCTCGGAAAAGCCCCGTGTGCTGGTCTCCGAAAACAGTCCTCTGAGGACGGACACATGGAAACCAAAGCTAAGGTTCAGATTAGGGCCTGGGGACCTGTCCATTTCAACCTTCTGTCTCTGGGGACACTGTCTGAGAGTCTAAGTGGAGATAGTTGCTCCGCTGGTGTCAGAGAGCCCCTCTTAGTCCAGGGTGGCCGACACTATTGATGGCCTCAGGGGACTTGGATCTTTTCCCTAACCTGTAGGGTTGTGGTCAATGGATTGGGCACACTGTCCTTGGAGAGGGCAGGCACAATCTTTCGCTGTGGCTCCAGAGGCCCTAGCCTGGAGGTTGTGTGGGTCCAGGCTGTGGGCACAGAAGTCTGAAAACACAAACTCAGCTTATGAGTGGCGCCTAGGGTATGGCAGGCCGTATTTACAGCCCGAGACGGAGCTCCTGGGACTCTGAAACAAGGGCGAGTGGGAGGCGTTCCTTCAGGCTTTTATCTCCGGATGTTGTGTCCGGGATAGCCGTGGATTGGAGGGGTGGCCTCAGGGATTGTGGACGAGTATCCCTCTCTGGGGATTTGTCCCAGCTCCCAAGAGTTTTGTGTCATTTTCTGGGAAGGGTGGAGTCGTGTTGTCTGGCTCATGTGTCTCTCCAAGAAAGGGATTCCAGAGCAGAGCCCCAGGTACGGGCGGGGCGACTGGAAAACAGAAACCCTGGTGAGGATTGGGTGCATTGGGGCTTCGCAAGCCCCATATGCGGGCTCTTGGTCCAGACCCTGACAGGCCTTTCTTTGACATGGGGCTCATGCTGAGGGTCACAGTGTGAAATTGTGCCCAAGCAGCACTCAAGTTTGGGCGTGGCATCAGGGGCCATGAAGGTTTCCCGACCCTGAAGGTGTGACTCCATGCCAAGAGCAAGTTTGACAGCCATGGGGAAGGAGGAGTTCTGTTTTGGGCTAGCGATGCCCAGCTGTGTGGAAAATTGATATAATATCTAGGTTCAGATATCTGAAAACCAAGGTTAGGAAGAGGTGACGGCTTAAGACCGTGGCGTGTCCGAAGTGCTGGGTGTGCGGCCATCTGTCTCCTTGTCTGTCTGGACGTCTGGCTTCAGGCTGTGTCAGACAGAGCATGAGTGCCCAGAGCAGCCTATCCAGGTCGGGTACCGTCGAGGCCTGAGCAGGTTGATCCTCATCTGGGTTTTCTGGAGAGCCCCACAAAGAAACGTTTTTCTTCCGATGGGCAGACACTGGGCTGGGTTGTGGTTCTGGAGTTCCTAGTCCGGAGGGCTTGCTTGCCAGGAGTGTGAGGAAGGAAGTCTGAAAACACAAACTAGCGTGAGGTTTGGGACCGAGGGCACGGCAGGCCCACTCTGCAGACGCTGAATCGAGATCTCCTGCACTGAGGTCATGTCAACTATGAGACGTGCCTCAGGCTAGAGGTTTTGTCCAGCATGGCCTCTTCCTGTAGGGTTTGGGGGCTTCATGAGGCCAGGGAGGTTTGTTTACGATTGGATTTGTGAACTACTCCAAACCTCAAGGTTTCCTTCTGCATAACAGTCGAGTCCTATTGCATGGTTCCAGGAGGCCCCATACGGAAAGACTCAAGAGCAGGTGTCTAAGCATGGATGCCTGGGAACGCCACCTTATATTCCCACTCTTTATTCAGGACAAGGCAGGCTCAATCTGCGGGCTCCTGGGTGAGCTACCCAGAGGGGAGAGTTGAAATGGACTCTCCTGAAGATGAGTCCTACTGTGGCTTGGTGGCCTGGGAGACCTTGGAATGTGGAGGTGGCTCAGGAACTCTGCAGGATTCTCCAACCTGTGGTGTTTGACATGGCTCCAAAAAGTAAGCTTCCCATGTGGAGACGAGAGGAGTTCTGTTCAGTGCCTCAGGAAAGCCCCATATCCTGTTCTTCGAACCAAAGCCTCTGAGGAGTGACACCTTGAAACCAAAGCAAGTGTTGAGATTACGGCCTAAGGGCCTGGCCGGCAGAATCTTCTATCTCTGTTGACCTCTGTGTGCATGCCTTCGTGGAGGTAGCTGCTCAGCTTGTGTCCGAATACCCCTGTGTGTCCAGGGAGGATCCCAGTAGTGGGATGTCCTCGGGTGCCTTGAGGTTTCTCATATTCTGGAGGTGTGTGGCCAAAGGAATGGACACAGTTTCCAGGAGACAGCAGGCACGGTCCTGTGGTATGGCTCCAGAGGACCCAGCCTAGAGGCTCTGTTTGCCAGGGCTGTGGGGACAGATGTCTGAAAAAGCAAACTTGGCTCAGCTAGGGGCCAAGGTAATGGCAGGCATGATCTCCAGTCCGTGAGGGGAGATCCTCTGGATATCAAAGGAGGGCAAGTGGGAGGCAGTCGCTCAGGCTTTTGTCTCTGGGAGTTTCGTTCATAGTGGCCGTTCAAGGTAGGGGTTGCTTCAGGGGCCGAGGAAGAGCCTTCCTCTCGGGGGATTGTCCAAGCTCCCAAGTGTTTGGGTTCATTCTGTGGGAAGGGAAGAGTACTGTTTCCTGCCACAGGGGACCCCCCAGGAGAGGGACTCTAGAGCACAGCAGTGGTTTCCCTCAACTGGAATACACACCATCTAGTTAGTCCTGGGTGCCTATGGGCAAGGCAAGCCACATCTGCGGGCTCTTGGTCCAGTCACTGAGAGGCGTTACTTGAATAAGGTACTCACGCTGAGGGTCTCAATGTGTGTTTGTGCCCATGGCGGCCCTAACACATGGGTGTGGCCTCATGGGACATGCCGTTTTCTCCTACACTGAAGGTTTGACTCACTGCCAGCAGCACGGTTTCTTGCCATGGGGAAGGAGGGGTTCTGACTTGTGAATCAGGTTTCCCCATGTGCAGGGATTGGATATAAGATCTAGGTTCCAAGGACTGAAAACCCAGGCTGGGAATGGATGGTGGCCTAAGGCAGTGGCGGGTCCAATGTGCTGGGAGTGCAGCCAGCTGTGTCGGTGTCTGTTGTAAGGTCTGGGCTCAGGCTATTTGCGACAGAGCATCAGTGTTTAAGGTAGCCTATGCAATTGGGGTGTTACCGAGGGCTAAGCAGTTTGATCCTCATTTGGGGTTTCTGGGCAGCACCATAGACAATGTTTTTCTCCTTGGAGACAGACAGAGTGCTTCATTGTGGCCCCAGAATTCCCAGTAGGGAGGGTTTGTGGTCTTGGTGTATGAGGACGGAAGTCTGAAAACACAAGCTAGGGTGAGGTTGGAGCCAGGGGCAGAGCAGGCCCACTCTGTAGAGGCTGAATCAAAATCTCCTGCTTCTGAAGTCAGGGTGAGGATCAGACGTTGACTGAGCGTGGAGTATGTGTCCATGATGGCACCTTCATGAAGCGGGGTCCTCATGAGGCCAAGGAAGTTTTCCCACGCTGTTTTTGGAGGTTTCCCCAAACCACAAGGTTTCCTTCTGCGGGACATTCGAGTCCTGTTGCATGGCTCCAGGACATACCATACGGAAGGACTGGAGAGCAGGGTTCGAAGGATGTATCCCTGTACAGCATGCCTCGCATTCCCATTGGCCATTAGCGACAAGATATGTTTGATCTGCTGCCTCTGGGGCACGCTACCCACGGGGCTGAGTTGAAATGGCCTCTCCTGAGGATGCGTCATAATGTGCGTTTGGGTCCATGGAGACCTTGGAATGTGCTGGTTGTTCAGTGGCCCTGCGGAACTCTCCTACCTGAAGGGATTGATACATCCCCAGTAAGAAACCTCCCCATGTGGAGACGAGAGAGGTTTGGTTTGGTGGCTCGGAAAAGCCCCGTGTGCTTGTCTACGAAAACAGTCCTCTGAGGACGCACACATGGAAACCAACGCTCAGGTTCAGATTAGGGCCTGGGGACCTGTCCATTTCAACCTTCTGTCTCTGGGGACACTGTCTGAGAGTCTAAGTGGAGATAGTTGCTCCGCTGGTGTCAGAGAGCCCCGCTTAGTCCAAGGTGGCCGACACTATTGATGGCCTCAGGGGCCTTGGAGCTTCTCCCTAACCTGTAGGGTTGTGGTCAATGGATTGGGCACACTGTCCTTGGAGAGGGCAGGCACAATCTTTCGCTGTGGCTCCAAAGGCCCTAGCCTGGAGGTTGTGTGGGTCCAGGCTGTGGGCACAGAAGTCTGAAAACACAAACTCAGCTTATGAGTGGCGCCTAGGGTATGGCAGGCCGTATGTACATCCAGAGACGGAGCTCCTGGGACTCTGAAACAAGGGCGAGTGGGAGGCGATCCTTCAGGCTTTTGTCTCCAGATGTTGTGTCCGGGATAGCCGTGGATTGGAGGGGTGGCCTCAGGGACTGTGGACCAGTATCCCTCTCTCGGGATTTGTCCCAGATTCCAAGAGTTTGGGGTCATTTTCTGGGAAGGGTGGAGTCGTGTTGTCTGGCTCATGTGTCTCACCAAGAAAGGGATTCCAGAGCAGAGCCCCAGGTACGGGCGGGGCGACTGGAAAACTGAAACCCTGGTGAGGATTGGGTGCATTGGGGCTTTGTAAGCCCCATATGCGGGCTCTTGGTCCAGGCCCTGACAGGCCTTTCTTTGACATGGGGCTCATGCTGAGGGTCACAGTGTGAATTTGTGCCCAAGCAGCACTCAAGTTTGGGCGTGGCATCAGCGGCCATGAAGGTTTCTTCCACCATGAAGGTGTGACTCCATGCCAAGAGCAAGCTTGACAGCCATGGGGAAGGAGGAGTTCTGTTTTGGGCTTGCGATGCCCAGCTGTGTGGAGAATTGGTATAATGTCTAGGTTCAGATATCTGAAAACCAAGGTTAGGAAGAGGTGACGGCTTACGACCATGGCATGTCCGAAGTGGTGGGTGTGCGGCCATCTGTCTCCTTGTCTGTCTGGACGTCTGGCTTCAGGCTGTATCAGACAGAGCATGAGTGCCCAGAGCAGCCTATCCAGGTCGGGTTTCGTCGAGGCCTGAGCAGGTTGATCCTCATCTGGGTTTTCTGGAAAGCCCCACAGGGAAACGTTTTTCTTCCGTTGGGCAGACACTGGGCTGGGTTGTGGTTCTGGAGTTCCTAGTCTGGAGGGCTTGTTTGCCAGGATTGTGAGGAAGGAAGTCTGAAAACACAAACTAGCGTGAGGTTTGGGACCGAGGGCACGGCAGGCCCACTCTGCAGACGCTGAATCGAGATCTCCTGCACTGAGGTCATGTCAACTATGAGACGTGCCTCAGGCTAGAGGTTTTGTCCAGCATGGCCTCTTCCTGTAGGGTTTGGGGGCTTCATGAGGCCAGGGAGGTTTGTTTACGATTGGATTTGTGAACTACTCCAAACCTCAAGGTTTCCTTCTGCATAACAGTCGAGTCCTATTGCATGGTTCCAGGAGGCCCCATACGGAAAGACTCAAGAGCAGGTGTCTAAGCATGGATGCCTGGGAACGCCACCTCATATTCCCACTCTTTATTCAGGACAAGGCAGGCTCAATCTGCGGGCTCCTGGGTGAGCTACCCAGAGGGGAGAGTTGAAATGGACTCTCCTGAAGATGAGTCCTACTGTGGCTTGGTGGCCTGGGAGACCTTGGAATGTGGAGGTGGCTCAGGAACTCTGCAGGATTCTCCAACCTGTGGTGTTTGACATGGCTCCAAAAAGTAAGCTTCCCATGTGGAGACGAGAGGAGTTCTGTTCAGTGCCTCAGGAAAGCCCCATATCTTGTTCTTCGAACCAAAGCCTCTGAGGAGTGACACCTTGAAACCAAAGCAAGTGTTGAGATTACGGCCTAAGGGCCTGGCCGGCAGAATCTTCTATCTCTGTTGACCTCTGTGTGCATGCCTTCGTGGAGGTAGCTGCTCAGCTTGTGTCCGAATACCCCTGTGTGTCCAGGGAGGATCCCAGTAGTGGGATGTCCTCGGGTGCCTTGAGGTTTCTCATATTCTGGAGGTGTGTGGCCAAAGGAATGGACACAGTTTCCAGGAGACAGCAGGCACGGTCCTGTGGTATGGCTCCAGAGGACCCAGCCTAGAGGCTGTGTTTGCCAGGGCTGTGGGGACAGATGTCTGAAAAAGCAAACTTGGCTCAGCTAGGGGCCAAGGTAATGGCAGGCATGATCTCCAGTCCGTGAGGGGAGATCCTCTGGATATCAAAGGAGGGCAAGTGGGAGGCAGTCGCTCAGGCTTTTGTCTCTGGGAGTTTCGTTCATAGTGGCCGTTCAAGGTAGGGGTTGCTTCAGGGGCCGAGGAAGAGCCTTCCTCTCGGGGGATTGTCCAAGCTCCCAAGTGTTTGGGTTCATTCTGTGGGAAGGGAAGAGTACTGTTTTCTGCCACAGGGGACCCCCCAGGAGAGGGACTCTAGAGCACAGCAGTGGTTTCCCTCAACTGGAATACACACCATCTAGTTAGTCCTGGGTGCCTATGGGCAAGGCAAGCCACATCTGCGGGCTCTTGGTCCAGTCACTGAGAGGCGTTACTTGAATAAGGTACTCACGCTGAGGGTCTCAATGTGTGTTTGTGCCCATGGCGGCCCTAACACATGGGTGTGGCCTCATGGGACATGCCGTTTTCTCCTACACTGAAGGTTTGACTCACTGCCAGCAGCACGGTTTCTTGCCATGGGGAAGGAGGGGTTCTGACTTGTGAATCAGGTTTCCCCATGTGCAGGGATTGGATATAAGATCTAGGTTCCGATGACTGAAAACCCAGGCTGGGAATGGATGGTGGCCTAAGGCAGTGGCGGGTCCAATGTGCTGGGAGTGCAGCCAGCTGTGTCGGTGTCTGTTGTAAGGTCTGGGCTCAGGCTATTTGCGACAGAGCATCAGTGTTTAAGGTAGCCTATGCAATTGGGGTGTTACCGAGAGCCAAACAGTTTGACCCTCATTTGGGGTTTCTGGGCAGCACCATAGACAATGTTTTTCTCCTTGGAGGCAGACAGTGTGCTTCATTGTGGCCCCAGAATTCCCAGTAGGGAGGGTTTGTGGACTTGGTGTATGAGGACGGAATTCTGAAAACACAAGCTAGGGTGAGGATTGGAGCCTTGGGCAGAGCAGGCCCACTCTGCAGAGGCTGAATCAAAATCTCCTGCATCTGAAGTCAGGGTGAGGATCAGACGTTGGCTGAGGCTGGAGTATATGTCCATGATGGCACCTTCATGAAGCGGGGGCCTCATGAGGCCAAGGAAGTTTTCCCACGCTGAGTTTGGAGGTTTCCCCAAACCACAAGGTTTCCTTCTGCGGGACATTCGAGTCCTGTTGCATGGCTCCAGGACATACCATACGGAAGGACTGGAGAGCAGGGTCCGAAGGATGGATCCCTGTACAGCATGCCTCGTATTCCCATTGGCCATTAGCGACAAGATATGTTTGATCTGCTGCCTCTGGGGCACGCTACCCAGGGGGCTGAGTTGAAATGGCCTCTCCTGAGGATGCGTCATAATGTGCGTTTGGGTCCATGGAGACCTTGGAATGTGCTGGTTGTTCAGTGGCCCTGCGGAACTCTCCTACCTGAAGGGTTGGATACATCCCCAGTAAGAAAGCTCCCCATGTGGAGACGAGAGAGGTTTGGTTTGTTGCCTCGGAAAAGCCCCGTGTGCTGGTCTCCGAAAACAGTCCTCTGAGGACGGACACATGGAAACCAAAGCTAAGGTTCAGATTAGGACCTGGGGACCTGTCCATTTCAACCTTCTGTCTCTGGGGACACTGTCTGAGAGTCTAAGTGGAGATAGTTGCTCCGCTGGTGTCAGAGAGCCCCTCTTAGTCCAGTGTGGCCGACACTATTGATGGCCTCAGGGGCCTTGGAGCTTTTCCCTAACCTGTAGGGTTGTGGTCAATGGATTGGGCACACTGTCCTTGGAGAGGGAAGGCACAATCTTTCGCTGTTTGGTCCAGAGGCCCTAGCCTGGATGTTGTGTGGGTCCAGGCTGTGGGCACAGAAGTCTGAAAACACAAACTCAGCTTATGAGTGGCACCTAGGGTATGGCAGGCCGTATGTACAGCCCGAGACGGAGCTCCTGGGACTCTGAAATAAGGGCGAGTGGGAGACGTTCCTTCAGGCTTTTGTTTCTGGATGTTTTGTCTGGGATAGCCGTGGATTGGAGGGGTGGCCTCGGGACTGTGGACGAGTATCCCTCTCTGGGGATTTGTCCCAGCTCCCAAGAGTATGGGGTCATTTTGTGGGAAGGGTGGAGTCGTGTTGTCTGGCTCATGTGTCTCTCCAAGAAAGGGATTCCAGAGCAGAGCCCCAGGTACGGGCGGGGCGAATGGAAAACTGAAACTCTGGTGAGGATTGGGTGCATAGGGGCTTGACAAGCCCCATATGCGGGATCTTGGTCCAGGCCCTGACAGGCCTTTCTTTGACATGGGGCTCATGCTGAGGGTCACAGTGTGAATTTGTGCCCAAGCAGCACTCAAGTTTGGGCGCGGCATCAGGGGCCATGAAGGTTTCTCCCACCCAGAAGGTGTGACTCCATGCCAAGAGCAAGCTTGACAGCCATGGGGAAGGAGGAGTTCTGTTTGGGCTTGTGATGCCCAACTGTGTGGAGAATTGATATAATGTCTAGGTTCAGTTATCTGAAATCCAAGGTTAGGAAGAGGTGACAGCTTAAGACCATGGCGTGTCCGAAGTGCTGGGTGTGCGGCCATCTGTCTCCTTGTCTGTCTGGACGTCTGGCTTCAGGCTGTGTCAGACAGAGCATGAGTGCCCAGAGCAGCCTATCCAGGTCGGGTACCGTCGAGGCCTGAGCAGGTTGATCCTCAATTGGGTTTTCTGGAGAGCCCCACAGGGAAACGTTTTTCTTCCGTTGGGCAGACACTGGGCTTTGTTGTGGTTCTGGAATTCCTAGTCCGGAGGGCTTGTTTGCCAGGAGTGTGAGGAAGGGAGTCTAAAAACACAAGCTAGCGTGAGGTTTGGGACCGAGGGCACGGCAGGCCCACTCTGCATAGGCTGAATCGAGATCTCCTGCACTGAGGTCATGTCAACTATGAGACGTGCCTCAGACGCAAGTTTTTGTCCAGCATGGCCTCTTCCTGTAGTGTGTGGGGGCTTCATGAAGCCAGGGAGGTTTGTTTACGATGGGATTTGTGAACTACTCCAAACCTCAAGGTTTCCTTCTGCATGACAGTCGAGTCCTATTGGATGGTTCCAGGAGGCCCCACACGGAAAAACTCGAGAGCAGGTGTCTAAGCATTGATGCCTGGGAACGCCACCTCATATTCCCACTCTTTAGTCAGGACAAGGCAGGCTCAATCTGCGGGCTCCTGGGTGAGCTACCCAGAGGGGAGAGTTGAAATGGACACTCCTGAAGATGAGTCCTACTGTGGCTTGGTGGCCTGGGAGACCTTGGAATGTGGAGGTGGCTCAGGGACTCTGCAGGATGATCCTACCTGAGATGTTTCACACGGCTCCAACAAGGGAGCTTCCCATGTGGAGACGAGAGGAGTTCTGTTCAGTGCCTCAGGAAAGCCCCATATCCTGTTCTTCGAACCAAAGCCTCTGAGGAGTGACACCTTGAAACCAAAGCAAGAGTTGAGATTCGGCCTAAGGGCCTGGTCGGCAGAACCTTCTATCTCTGTTGCCCTCTGTGTGCATGCCTTCGTGGAGGTACCTGCTCAGCTTGTCTCCGAATACCCCTGTGTGTCCAGGGAGGCTCCCAGTAGTGGGATGTCCTCGGGGGCCTTGAGGTTTCTCATATTCTGGAGGTGTGTGGCCAAAGGAATGGACACAGTTTCCCAGGAGACAGCAGGCACGGTCCTGTGTTATGGCTCCAGAGGACACAGTTTAGACGCTGTGTTTGCCAGGGCTGTAGGGACAGATGTCTGAAAAAGCAAACTTGTCTCAGCTAGGGGCCAAGGTAATGGCAGGCCTGATCTCCAGTCCGTGAGTGGAGATCCTCTGGATATCAAAGGAGGGCAAGTGGGAGGCAGTTGCTCAGGCTTTTGTCTCTGGGAGTTGCGTTCACAGTGGCCGTTCAAGGTAGGGGTTGCTTCAGGGGCCGAGAAAGAGCCTTCCTCTCGGGGGATTGTCCAAGCTCCCAAGTGTTTGGGTTCATTCTGTGCGAAGGGAAGAGTACTGTTTTCTGCCACAGGGGACCCCCCAGGAGACGGACTCTAGACACAGCAGTGGGTTCCCTCAACTGGAATACACACCATCTAGTTAGTCCTGGGTGCCTATGGGCAAGGCAAGCCACATCTGCGGGCTCTTGGTCCAGTCACTGAGAGGCGTTACTTGAATAAGGTACTCACGCTGAGGGTCTCAATGTGTGTTTGTGCCCAAGGCGGCCCTCACGCATGGGTGTGGCCTCATGGGCAATGCCGTTTTCTCCTACACTGCAGGTTTGACTCACTGCCAGCAGCACGGTTTCTTGCCATGGGGAAGGATGGGTTCTGACTTGTGCATCAGGTTCCCCCCTGTGCAGGGATTGGAGATAAGGTCTAGGTTCTGATGACTGAAAACCCAGGTTGGGAATGGATGGTGGCCTAAGGCAGTGGCAGGTCCAATGTGCTGGGAGTGAGCCAGCTGTGTCGGTGTGTGTTGGAAGGTCTGGGCTCAGGCTATTTGCGACAGAGCATCAGTGTTTAAGGTAGCCTATGCAATTGGGGTGTTACCGAGGGCCAAGCAGTTTGATCCTCATTTGGGGTTTCTGGGCAGCACCATAGACAATGTTTTTCTCCTGGGAGGCAGACAGAGTGCTTCATTGTGGCCCCAGAATTCCCAGTAGGGAGGGTTTGTGGACTTGGTGTATGAGGACAGAAGTCTGAAAACACAAGCTAGGGTGAGGATTGGATCCAGGGGCAGAGCAGGCCCACTCTGCAGAGGCTGAATCAAAATCTCCTGCATCTGAAGTCAGGGTGAGGATCAGACGTTGGCTGAGGCTGGAGTATGTGTCCATGATGGCACCTTCATGAAGCGGGGGCCTCATGAGGCCAAGGAAGTTTTCTCACGCTGAGTTTGGAGGTTTCCCCAAACCACAAGGTTTCCTTCTGCAGGACATTCGAGTCCTGTTGCATGGCTCCAAGACATAACATACGGAAGGACTTGAGAGCAGAGTCCGAAGGATGGATCCCTGTACAGCATGCCTCGCATTCCCATTGGCCATTAGCGACAAGATATGTTTGATCTGCTGCCTCTGGGGCACGCTACCCAGGGGGCTGAGTTGAAATGGCCTCTCCTGAGGATGCGTCATAATGTGCGTTTGGGTCCATGGAGACCTTGGAATGTGCTGGTTGTTCAGTGGCCCTGCGGAACTCTCCTACCTGAAGGGTTGGATACATCCCCAGTAAGAAAGCTCCCCATGTGGAGACGAGAGAGGTTTGGTTTGGTGCCTCGGAAAAGCCCCGTGTGCTGGTCTCCGAAAACAGTCCTCTGAGGACGGACACATGGAAACCAAAGCTAAGGTTCAGATTAGGGCCTGGGGACCTGTCCATTTCAACCTTCTGTCTCTGGGGACACTGTCTGAGAGTCTAAGTGGAGATAGTTGCTCCGCTGGTGTCAGAGAGCCCCTCTTAGTCCAGGGTGGCCGACACTATTGATGGCCTCAGGGGCCTTGGATCTTTTCCCTAACCTGTAGGGTTGTGGTCAATGGATTGGGCACACTGTCCTTGGAGAGGGCAGGCACAATCTTTCGCTGTGGCTCCAGAGGCCCTAGCCTGGAGGTTGTGTGGGTCCAGGCTGTGGGCACAGAAGTCTGGATGTTGTGTCCGTGATAGCCGTGGATTCAAGGGGTGGCCTCAGGGACTGTGGACGAGTATTCCTCTCTGGGGATTTGTCCCAGCTCCCAAGAGTTTGGGGTCATTTTATGGGAAGGGTGGTGTCGTTTTGTATGGCTCATGTGTCTCTCCAAGAAAGGGATTCCAGAGCAGAACACCAGGTACGGGCGGGGCGACTGGAAAACACAAACCCTGGTGAGGATCTGGTGCATAGGGGCTTGGCAAGCCCCATCTGTGGGCTCTTGATCCAGGCCCTGACAGGCCTTTCTTTGACATGGGACTCGCGCTGAGGGTCACAGTGTGAATTTTTGCCCAATCAGCAGTCAAGTATGGGCGTGGCATCAGGGGCCTTGAAGGTTTCTCCTCCCTGAAGGTGTGACTCCATGCCAAGAGCAAGCTTGACAGCCATGGGGAAGGAGGAGTTCTGTTTTCTGCTTGCGATACCCAGCTGTGTGGAGAATTGATATAATGTCTAGGTTCAGATATCTGAAAACCAAGGTTAGGAAGAGATGACGGCATAAGACCATGGCGTGTCCGAAGTGCTGGGTGTGCGGCCATCTGTCTCCTTGTCTGTCTGGACGTCTGGCTTCAGGCTGTGTCAGACAGAGCATGAGTGCCCAGAGCATCCTATCCAGTTCGGGTACCGTCGAGGCCCGAGCAGGTTGATCCTCATCAGGGTTTTCTGGAGAGCCCCACAGGGAAACGTTTTTCTTCCGTTGGGCAGACACTCGGCTGGGTTTTGGTTCTGGAGTTTCTGGTCCAGAGGGCTTGTTTTCCAGGAGTGTGAGGAAGGAAGTCTGAAAACACAAGGTAGCGTGAGGTTTGGGACCGAGGGCACGGCAGGCCCACTCTGCAGAGGCTGAATCGAGATCTCCTGCACTGAGGTCATGTCAACTATGAGACGTGCCTCAGGCTAGAGTTTTTGTCCAGCATGCCCTCTTCCTGAAGGGTGAGGGCTTCATTAGGCCAGGGAGGTTTGCCTACGATGGGATTTGTGAACTACTCCAAACCTCAAGGTTTCCTTCTGCACGAGAGTCGAGTCCTATTGGATGGTTCCAGGAGGCCCCATACGGAAGACTCGAGAGCAGGTGTCTAAGCATGGATGCCTGGGAACGCAACCTCATATTCACGTCTGGCTTCAGGCTTCCTCTTCAGCCTTCCTCTCGGGGGATTGTCCAAGCTCCCAAGTGTTTGGGTTCATTCCGTGGGAAGGGAAGAGTACTGTTTTCTGCCACAGGGGACCCCCCAGGAGAGGGAATCTAGAGCACAGCAGTGGGTTTCCTCAAATGGAATACACACCATCTAGTTAGTCCTGTGTGCCTATGGGCATGGCAAGCCACATATGCGGGCTCTTGGTCCATTCACTAGAGGCGTTACTTGAATAAGGTACCCACGCTGTGGGTCACAATGTGTGTTTGTGCCCAAGGCGGCCGTCACGCATGGGTGTGGCCTCATGGGCCATGCCGTTTTTTCCTACACTGAGGTTTGACTCACTGCCAGTAGCAAGTTTTCTTGCCATGGGTAAGGAGGGGTTGTGATTTCTGCATCACAATCACGCCTGGGCAGTGATTGGAGATAAGGTCTCGGTTCTGAAGCCTGAAAACTGAGATAGGGAAGAGATGATGACCTAAGGCCATGGCGGGTCTTATGTGCTCAGTGTGCGGTCAGCTTTCTGGATGTTGGTCAGGAGCTCCAGCATCATGTTGTGTCCGACAGTGCATTAGTGCCCAGTTTAGACTACATAATTTGGGTAAAGTGGAGTGCTGTGTAGGTTTATCCTCATTTAAGGTGCCTGGGCAGCTCATCAGGCAATAATTTTTTTCTAGAGCTCAGGCAGAGTGCTGCATTGTGGGTCCGGAATTGCCAAACTTGAGGGCTTCGGGACCAAGAGTGTGAGGACGGAAGTCTGAGAAGACAAGCTAGACTTGGGTTTCAGGGCGAGGGCACGGCAGGTACCCCGTGCAGATCTGAAACAATATCTCATGCATCTGAAGCCAAAGCGAGGATCACACGTTGGCTCAGGTTGGAGTTTCCGTGCATGACGGCCGCTTCATGAAGGGAGCAGAATCTCGAGGCCATTGAGGTTTGTCCACGTTGGGAGTTGTGGGATGCCCCCTTCAAGGATTCCTTCTGCGGGACAATTGAGACCTGTTGGACAGCTTCAGGACATCCCATATGGAATGACTCCAGAGCACCATTCGCGGATGGATGCCTGGGAAGCCCGCCTCGCATTCCAATTGTCTCCTAGCAACAAGACAGTTTAGATCTGATGGCTCTGCCGGAGCAACCGGGGTGGCTGAGTTGAAATGGACTTTCCTGAGGATGGGTCCTAATGTGTTTTTGTGTCCATGAGGGCCTTGGAATGGGGCGGTGGCACCGGGACCCTGAAGTACACTCCTAAGCTTTGGACCTGGCTCCCATGCACAGGTTTCCTTGTGGAGATGAGATGAGTTCTGATGGGTGCCTCAGGAAAACCCCTATGCTCGTATTGGAATCAGGCTTTTGAGGACACATGCCTGTAACCCAAAGCAATGGATCCTATTATGGCCTAGGGTCCTGTCAGGTTCAATCTTCTTCTCTGCGGACATCCATCTATGGTATGAAGGGAGGTCGATTATCAACTGGTGTCAGACAGCCCTTGTTTGTTCCAGGCGACCTACAATATTGGGATGGCCTCAGGGACTTGGGAGGTTTCTCCTAATTTGTACGATTTTGGACCATGGAATGGGCAGAATTCCCATGGATTGGTAGGCACAGTCCTAATGTGTGGCTCCAGGGGCCCAGCCTGGAGGGTGTGTGGCCCAAGACTTTAAGGACAGAAGTCTGAAAACACAAACTCAGCTTAGGTTTGGGGACGTAGGTATGGCAGGCCCGATCTACAAACCATGAGAAGGACTCTTCAGGATATGAAGAAAGTGCGAGTCTGA
The DNA here is from genome assembly GCF_964662115.1 of Mustela nivalis. Taxonomy (NCBI): domain Eukaryota; kingdom Metazoa; phylum Chordata; class Mammalia; order Carnivora; family Mustelidae; genus Mustela; species Mustela nivalis. The sequence goes on from NW_028136417.1 coordinate 261,745, forward strand.
GGCGCTTGCTCCGGCTTTTGTCTCTGGATTTTGTATCAGCGATGGCCGTGGAATGTCGGGGAGGCCTCATGGGCCATGGATGAATCTTCCTCTCTGAGGATTTGGCCCGATTCCCAATTGCTTTTCGTCAATCTGTGGGATGGGAGGTCTAATTTCAAGCTTGTTACCTCAGGTGTCCCACCAAAAGAGGAATTCCAAAGCAAAGCCGTGGGGAAGACTGAAGGGAGAACCCGAACTATGGATAAAAATTGGGGCCTAGGGGCATGGCAAGCCCAATATGCTATCTCTTCATCCAGCCACTGAGTGTCCTTACATGAGGACTGGGCTCAGCCTGAGGGACACAATGTGTGTTTGTGACCAATGTGGCCCGCGAGCATGGGCGGAGCCTCATGGGCCACACTGGTTTCAACTACACTGAACGTTGGACAACATGCCAACCTCAAGGTTTCTTGCCATGGGGAGGGAGTTCTGATTTCTGCATCACCTTCAACCCTGGGCAGTGATTTGAGATAAGGTCTAGGTTCTGAAACCTGAAAACCGAGGTTGGGAAGAGATGACGACCTAAGGCCATGGCGGCTCGATGTGCTCAGTGTGCGGCCAGCTGTCTGGGAGGGGCCAGGGGGTCCAGGCTCAGGCTGTGTCAGAAAGGGCATTAGTGCCCTGGTCAGCCTATGTATTTGGGGTACAGCCAAGGTCGGTGCAGGTTGATCCTCATTTGGGGTTACTGGGTCGCCCCAGAGGACAATGTTTTTCTTCTGGAGGGCAGGCAGAGTGCTGCATTGTAGTTCTGGATTGCCAAACTGGAGGGCTTGTGGGCCAGTAGTCTGACGACAAAAGTCTGAGAACACAAGCTAGGCTTAGGTTTCTGGGTGAGGCCATGGCAGGCACAATCTACAGACCGGAATCGAGATCTCGTGAATCTGAAGTCAGGGCGAGGATCAGACGATCGCTCAGGTTGGAGCTTCTGTCCTAATGGCCCCTTCATGAATAGGGGGGCATCACGATGCCATGGGGGTTTTCCCACGATGGGAGTTGTGAGAAGCTCCAAACTGCAGAGAGTCTTCTGCAGGATAATTGAGACCTGTTGTTTGGTCCAGGCCAATGATTCTGAGCAGGGTTCTGAGGATGGATGGCTGTGTAGCCCACCTCGCATTCCAATTGTCTCCTAGCAACAAGACAGGTTAGATCTCCTTGATCTGTGGGGAGCAACCGAGGACGCTATGTTGAAATGGACACCCCTGGAAATGGGTCCTAATGTGCTTTTGTTTTTATGGAGACCTTGGAATGAAGCGGTGGCACTGGGTCCCAAAAGGGTTCTCCTAAACAGAGGCTTTGACACAGCTCCAACGTGCAAGTTTCCCATGTGTAGATGAGATGTTTTCTGATGGGTGAGTCAAGAAACAGCTATATGCTGCTTTTGAAATCCAGGCCTCTGAGGAGAGATGCCTGGAAACCAAAGCAATGGATCTGATTAGTGCCTAGGGGCCTGTTCTTTCCTTTTTACCTCTGGGGACATCTGTCTATGGGTCTGAGTGCAGGTAGGTGCTCAGGTGGGCTCAGTTTGCCCCTGTTTTTCCTGGGAAGCCACCACTATTGAGATGGATCAGGGACTTTGGAGGTTTATCCTATTAGAAGGGTTGTGGCCATTGGAACGGGCACACACAATTCCCTTGGAGAGGGCAAGTACAGTCCTCAGGTTTGTCACCAGGGGCCTGAGCCTGTAGGTTGTGTAGGCCAGGGCTGTTTGGACAGTTGTCTGAAAACACAAACTCGGCTTATGTTTCGGGTCATAGGTATGGCAGGACTGACCTACAGACCATGAGGAGAACTCTTCGGGATTTGAAAGAAGGGCGAGTGTGAGGCTCCTGCTCAAGTTTTTGTCTCTGGATATCATGTGACTCATGGTCGTTGAATTTCTGGGTGACTTTATGGGAAATGGATGAGTCTTAATCTCTGGTGGTTGGGCCCCGTCCAAAGAGTTTGGGGTCATTCTGTGGGCTGGAAGAAGTCCGTTTTTTTTTTGTTGTTGTTGCTGTTGTTGTTGTTGTTTTCTTTTTTAACCTATGGTGTCCCACCAAATGAGGGATTCCAGAGTAGAGCCCTGGGGAGGGGCGACTGGACAACCAGAAATCTGGTTAAAAATTGGGGCCTAGGGACATTTCAAGCCCATTATGACATCTAATGGTCCAGCCACCGAGAGGACTTACTAGAGGACAGGACTCACGCTGAGGTCACAATGCGTGTTTATGCTCTCCTCGCACTCAAGAATGGGCGGGGCCTCAGGGTGAATGCTGTTTTCTCCTACTCTGAACGTTGGACAAAATGCCAACCACAAGGTTTCTTGTCATGATCAGGAAGAGTTCAGGTTTCTGCATCACAGGCACCCCTGGGCAGTGATTGGAGACAAGGTGTTGGTTCTGAAGCCTGAAAACTGAGGTAGGGAAGAGATGATGAACTACGGCCATGGAGGGTCTGATGTGCTCAGTGTGCCGTCAGCTGTCTGGGTGTTGGTCAGAAAGTCCGGGCTCAGGTTGTATCAGACAGTGCATTAGTGCCCAGGTTAGACTATATAACTTGGGTACATTCAAGTGCCCTGTAGGTTGATCCTCATTTAAGCTGCCTGGGCAGCTCATTAGGCAATATATTTTTTCTAGAGGGCAGGCAGAGTGCTTCATTGTCTCTCCGGAATTGCCAAACTTGAGGGCGTCAGGGCCAGGAGAGTGAGGACGGAAGACTGAGAACACAAGCTAGACTTCGGATTCAGGGTGAGGGCACGGCAGGTACCCCCTGCAATTCTGAACCAATATCTCATGCATCTGAAGTCAGGGCGAGGATCAGACGTTGGCTCAGGTTGGAGTTTCTGTGCATGACGGCCCCTTCATGAAGGGAACGGAATCTCGAGGCCATGGAGGTTTTCAACGTTGGGAGATGTGGGATCCCCCCTTCAAGGATTCCTTCTGCGGGACAATTGAGACCTGTTGGACAGCTCCAGAACATCCCATATGGAATGACTCCAGAGCACCATTGGAGGATGGTTGCCTGGGACGTCCGCCTCGCATTCCAATTGTCTCCTCACAACAAGACAGTTTAGATCCAATGGATCTGCGGGAGCAACCGGGGTGGCTGAGTTGAAATGGACTTTCCTGAGGATGGGTCCTAATGTGTGTTTGTGTCCATGAGGGCCTTGGAATGGGGCGGTGGCACTGGGACCCTGAAGTATTCTCCTAAGCTTTTGACATAGCTCCCATGCACAAGTTTGCTTGTGGAGACGAGATTTGTTCTGATGGGTGCCTCAGGAAATCCTCTCTGCTGGTATTGGAACCCAGGCTTTTGAGGAGACATGCCTGTAAACCAAAGCAATGGATCCGATAATGGCCTCGGGTCCTGTCTGGTTCAATCTTCTTCCCTGGGGACATCCATCTATGGTATGAGTGGAGGTAGATGCTCAGCTGGTATCAACCGCCATTTTTTGTCCCTGCAACCTACACTACTGGGATGGCCACAGGGACTTTGGTGGGTTCTCCTAATTGTACGATTTTCGACAATGGAATGGGCAGAATTACCATGGATTGGGTGGGCGCAGTCCTAATGTGTGGCTCCAGGGGCCCCAGGCTGGAGGGAGTGTGGCCCCGGACTGTGAGGACAGAAGTCTGAAAACACAAACTCAGCTTAGGTTTGGGGACGTAGGTATGGCACGCCCGATCTACAAACCATGAGAAGAACTCTTCAGAATATGAGGACTGAGCGAGTCTGAGGCGTTTGCTCAGGCTTTTGTCTCTGGATTTTGTATCAGCGATTGCCGTGGAATATTGGGGAAGCCTCATAGGCCATGGACGAATCTTTCTCTCTGTGGATTTGGCCCGATCCCAATTGTTTTTCGTCAATCTGTGGAATGGGAGGACTCCTTTCAGGTTTGTTACCTCAGGTGTCCCACCAAAAGAGGAATTCCAAAGCAGAGCCCTGGGAAGAGTGAAGGGACAACCCGAACTATGGTTAAAAATTGGGGCCTAGGGGCATGGCAGGCCCAATATGCTGTCTCTTCATCCAGCCACTGAGAGGCCTTACGTGAAGCCTGGGCTCAGGCTGAGGGTCACAATGTGTGTTTGTGACCAATGTGGCCCGCAAGCATGGGCGGGGCCACATGGGCCACATTGGTTTCTACTACACTGAACGTTGGAGCACATGCCAACCACAAGGTTTCTTGCCATGGGGAAAGAGTTCTGATTTCTGCCTCATTTTCAAACCAGGGCAGTGATTGGGGATCGGGTCTAGGTTCTGAAGCCTGGAAACCGAGGTTGAGAAGAGATGACAACCTAAGGCCATGGCGGGTCCGATGTGCTCAGTGTGAGACCAGCTGTCTGGGTGGGGCCAGGAGGTCCAGTCTCAGGCTGGGTCAGAAAGGGCAATAGTGCCCAGGTCAGCCTATATATTTGGGGTACATCCGAATTTCGTGCAGGTTGATCCTCATTTGTGGTTTCAGGGTGGCCCAAGAGGGCAATGTTTTTCTTCTGGAGGGCAGGCAGAGTGCGGCATTGTAGTTCTGGATTGCCAAACTGGAGGGCTTGTGGGTCAGTAGTCTGAGGACTGAAGTCTGAGAAGCCAAGCTAGGCCTAGGTTTCTGGGTGAGGATATGGCAGGCACAATCTACAGACCTCAATCGAGATCTCGTGCATCTGAAGTCAGGGCAAGGATCACATGATCGCTCCGGTTGGACTTTCTGTCCCTGATGGCCCCTTCTTGAAGGGGGGTTGGATCACGAGGCCATGGGGATTTTCCCACGATGGGAGTTGTGAGAAGCTCCAAACTGCAAAGATTCTTCTGCAGGACAATTGAGACCTCTTGGTTGGATACAGGCCAACGATCCCGAGCAGGGTTCTAAGGATGGATGGCTGGGTAGCCCACCTCGCATTCCAATTGTCTCCAAGCAACAAGACAGGTTAGATCTGCTGGATGTGGGGGAGCGACCGAGGAGGCTGAGTTGAAATGGAATCTCCAGTGGATATGTCCTAATATGTGTTTGTGTCTATGGAGCCCTTGGAATGAAGCGGTGGCACTGAGGCCCTGAAGGGTTCTCTTAAACAGAGTCTTTGACACAGCTCCATCGTGCATGTTTCCCATGTGTAGATTAGATTTATTCTGATGGGTGAGTCAAGAAACAGCCATATGGTGGTATTGAAATCCAGGCCTCTGAGGAGAGATGCCTGGAAACCAAAGAAATGGATCCGATTAGTGCCTAAGGGCCTGTTCATTTTTGTTTTTACCTCTGGGGACATCAGTCTACGGGTCTGAGTGCAGGTTGGTGCTCCGATGGGCTCAGATTGCCCCTGTTTGTCCTGGGAAGCCACAACTATTGGGATGGCCTCAGGGCCTTTCGAGGTTTATCCTATCAGTAGGGTTGTGGCCATTGGAGTGGGCACATACATTTCCCTTGGAGAGGGCAAGTACAGTCCTCAGGTTTGGCTCCAGGGGCCTGAGCCTGTAGGGTGTGCAGACAAGAGCTGTTTGGACAGTTGTCTGAAAACACAAACTCGGCTTATGTTTCGGGTCATAGGTATGGCAGGACTGATCTACAGACCATGAGGAGAACTCTTCAGGATATGAAAAAAGGGCGAGTGTGAGGCTCTTGCTCAAGTTTTTGTCTCTGGATATCGTGTCACACATGGTCGTAAAATTTCCGGGTGACTTCATGGGAAATGGACGAGACTTACGCTCTGGGGGTTCGTCCCCATCCAAAGAGTTTGGGGTCATTCTGAGGATGGAAGAAGTCCGTTTTGTTGTTGTTGTTTATTTGTTTTGTTTTGTTTTTCAACCTCAGATGTCCCACCAAATGAGGGATTCCAGAGTAGAGCCCTGGGGAGGGGCGACTGGACAACCAGAAATCTGGTTAAAAATTGGGGCCAAGGGACATGTCAAGCCCATTATGACATCTAATGGTCCAGCCACCGAGAGGACTTACTAGAGGACAGGACTCACGCTGAGGTCACAATGCGTGTTTATGCTCTCGTCGCACTCAAGAATGGGCGGGGCCTCAGGGTGAATGCTGTTTTCTCCTACACTGAACGTTGGACAACATGCCAACCACAAGGTTTCTTGCCATGGGTCAGGAAGAGTTCTGATTTCTGCATCACAGTCACCCCTGGGCATTGATTGGAGATAAGGTCTAGGTTCTGAAGCCTGAAAACTGAGGTAGGGAAGAGATGATGAACTAAGGCCATGGCGGGTCTGATGTGCTCAGTGTGCCGTCAGCTGTCTGGGTGTTGGTCAGAAAGTCCGGGCTCAGGTTGTGTCAGACAGTGCATTAGTGCCCAGGTTAGACTATATAACTTGGGTACATTCGAGTGCCGTGTAGGTTGATCCTCATTTAAGCTGCCTGGGCAGCTCATTAGGCAATATATTTTTTCTAGAGGGCAGGCAGAGTGCTTCATTGTCTGTCCGGAATTGCCAAACTTGAGGGCGTCGGGGCCAGGAGAGTGAGGACGGAAGACTGAGAACACAAGCTAGACTTCGGATTCAGGGTGAGGGCACGGCAGGTACCCCCTGCAATTCTGAACCAATATCTCATGCATCTGAAGTCCGGGCGAGGATCAGACGTAGGCTCAGGTTGGAGTTTCTGTGCATGACGGCCCCTTCATGAAGGGAGCGGAATCTTGAGGCCATGGAGGTTTTCCACTTTGGGAGATGTGGGATCCCCCCTTCAAGGATTCCTTCTGCGGGACAATTGAGACCTGTTGGACAGCTCCAGAACATCCCATATGGAATGACTCCAGAGCACCATTGGAGGATGGTTGCCTGGGACGTCCGCCTCGCATTCCAATTGTCTCCTCACAACAAGACAGTTTAGATCCAATGGATCTGCGGGAGCAACAGGGGTGGCTGAGTTGAAATGGACTTTCCTGAGGATGGGTCCTAATGTGTGTTTGTGTCCATGAGGGCCTTGGAATGGGGCGGTGGCACTGGGACCCTGAAGTATTCTCCTAAGCTTTTGACATAGCTCCCATGCACAAGTTTGCTTGTGGAGACGAGATTTGTTCTGATGGGTGCCTCAGGAAATCCTCTCTGATGGTATTGGAACCCAGGCTTTTGAGGAGACATGCCTGTAAACCAAAGCAATGGATCCGATAATGGCCTCGGGTCCTGTCTGGTTCAATCTTCTTCTCTGGGGACATCCATCTATGGTATGAGTGGAGGTAGATGCTCAGCTGGTATCAACCGCCATTTTTTGTCCCGGCGACCTACACTACTGGGATGGCCACAGGGACTTTGGTGGGTTCTCCTAATTGTACGATTTTTGACAATGGAATGGGCAGAATTCCCATGGATTGGGTGGGCGCAGTCCTAATGTGTGGCTCCAGGGGCCCCAGGCTGGAGGGAGTGTGGCCCCGGACTTTGAGGACAGAAGTCTGAAAACACAAACTCAGCTTAGGTTTGGGGACGTAGGTATGGCACGCCCGACCTACAAACCATGAGAAGAACTCTTCAGAATATGAGGACTGAGCGAGTCTGAGGCGTTTGCTCAGGCTTTTGTCTCTGGATTTTGTATCAGCGATGGCCGGGGAATATTGGGGAAGCCTCATGGGCCATGGACGAATCTTTCTCTCTGTGGATTTGGCCCGATCCCAATTGTTTTTCGTCAATCTGTGGAATGGGAGGACTCCTTTCAGGTTTGTTACCTCAGGTGTCCCACCAAAAGAGGAATTCCAAAGCAGAGCCCTGGGGAAGAGTGAAGGGACAACCCGAACTATGGTTAAAAATTGGGGCCTAGGGGCATGGCAGGCCCAATATGCTGTCTCTTCATCCAGCCACTGAGAGGCCTTACGTGAAGCCTGGGCTCAGGCTGAGGGTCACAATGTGTGTTTGTGACCAATGTGGCCCGCAAGCATGGGCGGGGCCTCATGGGCCACACTGGTTTCTACTACACTGAACGTTGGACCACATGCCAACCACAAGGTTTCTTGCCATGGGGAAAGAGTTCTGATTTCTGCCTCATTTTCAAACCAGGGCAGTGATTGGGGATCGGGTCTAGGTTCTGAAGCCTGGAAACTGAGGTTGAGAAGAGATGACAACCTAAGGCCATGGCGGGTCCGATGTGCTCAGTGTGAGGCCAGCTGTCTGGGTGGGGCCAGGAGGTCCAGTCTCAGGCTGGGTCAGAAAGGGCAATAGTGCCCAGGTCAGCCTATATATTTGGGGTACATCCGAATTTCGTGCAGGTTGATCCTCATTTGTGGTTTCAGGGTGGCCCAAGAGGGCAATGTTTTTCTTCTGGAGGGCAGGCAGAGTGCGGCATTGTAGTTCTGGATTGCCAAACTGGAGGGCTTGTGGGTCAGTAGTCTGAGGACTGAAGTCTGAGAAGCCAAGCTAGGCCTAGGTTTCTGGGTGAGGATATGGCAGGCACAATCTACAGACCTCAATCGAGATCTCGTGCATCTGAAGTCAGGGCAAGGATCACACGATCGCTCCGGTTGGACTTTCTGTCCCTGATGGCCCCTTCTTGAAGGGGGGTTGGATCACGAGGCCATGGGGATTTTCCCACGATGGGAGTTGTGAGAAGCTCCAAACTGCAAAGATTCTTCTGCAGGACAATTGAGACCTGTTGGTTGGATACAGGCCAACGATCCCGAGCAGGGTTCTAAGGATGGATGGCTGGGTAGCCCACCTCGCATTCCAATTGTCTCCAAGCAACAAGACAGGTTAGATCTGCTGGATGTGGGGGAGCGACCGAGGAGGCTGAGTTGAAATGGAATCTCCAGTGGATATGTCCTAATATGTGTTTGTGTCTATGGAGCCCTTGGAATGAAGCCGTGGCACTGAGGCCCTGAAGGGTTCTCCTAAACAGAGTCTTTGACACAGCTCCAACGTGCATGTTTCCCATGTGTAGATTAGATTTATTCTGATGGGTGAGTCAAGAAACAGCCATATGGTGGTATTGAAATCCAGGCCTCTGAGGAGAGATGCCTGGAAACCAAAGAAATGGATCTGATTAGTGCCTAAGGGCCTGTTCGTTTTTGTTTTTACCTCTGGGGACATCAGTCTACGGGTCTGAGTGCAGGTTGGTGCTCCGATGGGCTCAGATTGCCCCTGTTTGTCCTGGGAAGCCACAACTATTGGGATGGCCTCAGGGCCTTTGGAGGTTTATCCTATCAGTAGGGTTGTGGCCATTGGAGTGGGCACATACATTTCCCTTGGAGAGGGCAAGTACAGTCCTCAGGTTTGGCTCCAGGGGCCTGAGCCTGTAGGGTGTGCAGACAAGAGCTGTTTGGACAGTTGTCTGAAAACACAAACTCGGCTTATGTTTCGGGTCATAGGTATGGCAGGACTGATCTACAGAGCATGAGGAGAACTCTTCAGGATATGAAAAAAGGGCGAGTGTGAGGCTCTTGCTCAAGTTTTTGTCTCTGGATATCGTGTCACTCATGGTCGTAAAATTTCCGGGTGACTTCATGGGAAATGGACGAGACTTACTCTCTGGGGGCTCGGCTCCGTCCAAAGAGTTTGGGGTCATTCTGAGGATGGAAGAAGTCCGTTTTTTTGTTGTTGTTGATTTGTTTATTTTGTTTTTCAACCTCAGATGTCCCACCAAATGAGGGATTCCAGAGTAGAGCCCTGGGTAGGGGCGACTGGACAACAAGAAATCTGGTTAAAAATTGGGGCATAGGGACAGGTCAAGCCCATTATGACATCTAATTTTGCAGTCACCGAGAGGACTTACAAGAGGACAGGACTCACACTGAGGTCACAATGCGTGTTTATGCTCTCGTCGCACTCAAGAATGGGCGGGGCCTCAGGGTGAATGCTATTTTCTCCTACACTGAACGTTGGACAACATGCCAACCACAAGGTTTCTTGCCATGGGTCAGGAAGAGTTCATATTTCTGCATCGCAGTCACCCCTGGGCTGTGATTGGAGATAAGGTCTAGGTTCTGAAGCCTGAAATCTGAGGTAGGGAAGAGATGATGAACTAAGGCCATGGCGGGTCTGATGTGCTCAGTGTGCCGTCAGCTGTCTGGGTGTTGGTCAGGAGGTCCGGGCTCAGGTTGTGTCAGACAGTGCATTAGTGCCCAGGTTAGACTATATAACTTGGGTACATTCGAGTGCCGTGTAGGTTGATCCTCATTTAAGCTGCCTGGGCAGCTCATTAGGCAATATATTTTTTCTAGAGGTCAGGCAGTGTGCTTCTTTGTCGGTCCGGAATTGCCAAACTTGAGGGCTTCGGGGCCAGGAGAGTGAGGACGGAAGACTGAGAACACAAGCTAGACTTCGGATTCAGGGTGAGGGCACGGCAGGTACCCCCTGCAATTCTGAACCAATATCTCATGCATCTGAAGTCCGGGCGAGGATCAGACGTTGGCTCAGGTTGGAGTTTCTGTGCATGACGGCCCCTTCATGAAGGGAGTGGAATCTCGAGGCCATGGAGGTTTTCCACTTTGGGAGATGTGGGATCCCCCCTTCAAGGATTCCTTCTGCGGGACAATTGAGGCCTGTTGGACAGCTCCAGAACATCCCATATGGAATGACTCCAGAGCACCATTCGAGCATGGTTGCCTGGGACGTCCGCCTCGCATTCCAATTGTCTCCTCCCAACAAGACAGTTTAGATCCAATGGATCTGCGGGAGCAACCGGGGTGGCTGAGTTGAAATGGACTTTCCTGAGGATGGGTCCTAATGTGCGTTTGTGTCCATGAGGGCCTTGGAATGGGGCGGTGGCACCGGAACCCTGAATTATTCTCCTAAGCTTTTGACATAGCTCCCATGCACAAGTTTCCTTGTGGAGATGAGATTTGTTCTGATGGGCGCCTCAGGAAATCCTCTCTGCTGGTATTGGAACCCAGGCTTTTGAGGAGACATGCCTGTAAACCAAAGCAATGGATCCGATAATGGCCTCTGGTCCTGTCTGGTTCAATCTTCTTCTCTGGGGACATCCATCTATGGTATGAGTGGAGGTAGATGCTCAGCTGGTATCAACCGCCCTTTTTTGTCCCGGCGAACTACACTACTGGGATGGCCTCAGGGACTTTGGTGGGTTCTCCTAATTTGTACGATTTTTGACAATGGAATGGGCAGAATTCCCATGGATTGGGTGGGCGCAGTCCTAATGTGTGGCTCCTGGGCCCCAGCCTGGAGGGAGTGTGGCCCAGGACTTTGAGGACAGAAGTCTGAAAACACAAACTCAGCTTAGGTTTGGGGACGTAGGTATGGCACGCCCGATATACAAACCATGAGAAGAACTCTTCAGAATATGAAGAATGAGCGAGTCTGTCGCGCTTGCTCAGGCTTTTGTCTCTGGATTTTGTATCAGCGATGGCCGTGGAATGTTGGGGAAGACTCATGGGCCCTGGACGAATCTTTCTCTCTGTGAAATTGGCCCGATCCCAATTGTTTTTCGTCAATCTGTGGGATGGGAGGACTCCTTTCAGGTTTGTTACCTCAGGTGTCCCACCAAAAGAGGAATTCCAAAGCAGAGCCCTGGGGAAGAGTGAAGGGACAACCCGAACTATGGTTAAAAATTGGGGCCTAGGGGCATGGCAGGCCCAATATGCTGTCTCTTCATCCAGCCACTGAGAGGCCTTATGTGAAGCCTGGGCTCAGGCTGAGGGTCACAATGTGTGTTTGTGACCAATATGGCCCGCATGCATGGGCGGGGCCTCATGGGCCACACTGGTTTCTTCTACAATGAACGTTGGAACACATGCCTACCACAAGGTTTCTTGCCATGGGGAAAGAGTTCGGATTTCTGCCTCATTTTCAAACAGGGCAGTGATTGGTGATCAGGTCTAGGTTCTGAAGCCTGGAAACCGAGGTTGAGAAGAGATGACAACCTAAGGCCATGGCGGGTCCGATGTGCTGAGTGTGAGGCCAGCTGTCTGGGTGCGGCCAGGAGGTCCAGGCTCAGGCTGGGTCAGAAAGGGCAATAGTGCCCAGGTCAGCCTATATTTGGGGTACAGCCGAATGGCGTGCAGGTTGATCCTCATTTGGGGTTTCTGGGTATCCCCAGAGGGCATTGTTTTTCTTCTGGAGGGCACCAGAGTGCGGCATTGTATTTCTGGATTGCCAAACTGGAGGGCTTGTGGGTCAGTAGTGTGAGGACGGAAGTCTGAGAAGCCAAGCTAGGCCTAGGTTTCTGGGTGAGGATATGGCAGGCACAATCTACCGAACTCAATCGAGATCTCGTGCATCTGAAGTCAGGGCAAGGATCAGACGATCGCTCAGGTTGGTATTTCTGTTTCTGATGGCCCCTTCTTGAAGGGGGGTTGGATCACGAGGCCATGGGGATTTTCTCACGATGGGAGTTGTGAGAAGCTCCAAACTGCAAAGATTCTTCTGCAGGACAATTGAGACCTCTTGGTTGGATACAGGCCAACGATCCCGAGCAGGGTTCTAAGGATGGATGGCTGGGTAGCCCACCTCGCATTCCAATTGTCTCCAAGCAACAAGACAGGTTAGATCTGCTGGATGTGGGGGAGCAACCGAGGAGGCTGAGTTGAAATGGAATCTCCAGTGGATATGTCCTAATATGTGTTTGTGTCTATGGAGCCCTAGGAATGAAGCGGTGGCACTGTGGCCCTGAAGGGTTCTCCTAAACAGAGTCTTTGACACAGCTCCAACGTGCATGTTTCCCATGTTTAGATGAGATTTATTCTGATGGGTGAGTCAAGAAACAGCCATATGGTGGTATTGAAATCCAGGCCTCTGAGGAGAGATGCCTGGAAACCAAAGAAATGGATCCGATTAGTGCCTAAGGGCCTGTTCGTTTTTGTTTTTACCTCTGGGGACATCAGTCTACGGGTCTGAGTGCAGGTTGGTGCTCCGATGGGCTCAGATTGCCCCTGTTTGTCCTGGGAAGCCACAACTATTGGGATGGCCTCAGGGCCTTTGGAGGTTTATCCTATCAGTAGGGTTGTGGCCATTGGAGTGGGCACATACATTTCCCTTGGAGAGGGCAAGTACAGTCCTCAGGTTTGGCTCCAGGGGCCTGAGCCTGTAGGGTGTGCAGACAAGAGCTGTTTGGACAGTTGTCTGAAAACACAAACTCGGCTTATGTTTCGGGTCATAGGTATGGCAGGACTGATCTACAGAGCATGAGGAGAACTCTTCAGGATATGAAAAAAGGGCGAGTGTGAGGCTCTTGCTCAAGTTTTTGTCTCTGGATATCGTGTCACTCATGGTCGTAAAATTTCCGGGTGACTTCATGGGAAATGGACGAGACTTACTCTCTGGGGGCTCGGCTCCGTCCAAAGAGTTTGGGGTCATTCTGAGGATGGAAGAAGTCCGTTTTTTTGTTGTTGTTGATTTGTTTATTTTGTTTTTCAACCTCAGATGTCCCACCAAATGAGGGATTCCAGAGTAGAGCCCTGGGTAGGGGCGACTGGACAACAAGAAATCTGGTTAAAAATTGGGGCATAGGGACAGGTCAAGCCCATTATGACATCTAATTTTGCAGTCACCGAGAGGACTTACAAGAGGACAGGACTCACACTGAGGTCACAATGCGTGTTTATGCTCTCGTCGCACTCAAGAATGGGCGGGGCCTCAGGGTGAATGCTATTTTCTCCTACACTGAACGTTGGACAACATGCCAACCACAAGGTTTCTTGCCATGGGTCAGGAAGAGTTCATATTTCTGCATCGCAGTCACCCCTGGGCTGTGATTGGAGATAAGGTCTAGGTTCTGAAGCCTGAAATCTGAGGTAGGGAAGAGATGATGAACTAAGGCCATGGCGGGTCTGATGTGCTCAGTGTGCCGTCAGCTGTCTGGGTGTTGGTCAGGAGGTCCGGGCTCAGGTTGTGTCAGACAGTGCATTAGTGCCCAGGTTAGACTATATAACTTGGGTACATTCGAGTGCCGTGTAGGTTGATCCTCATTTAAGCTGCCTGGGCAGCTCATTAGGCAATATATTTTTTCTAGAGGTCAGGCAGTGTGCTTCTTTGTCGGTCCGGAATTGCCAAACTTGAGGGCTTCGGGGCCAGGAGAGTGAGGACGGAAGACTGAGAACACAAGCTAGACTTCGGATTCAGGGTGAGGGCACGGCAGGTACCCCCTGCAATTCTGAACCAATATCTCATGCATCTGAAGTCCGGGCGAGGATCAGACGTTGGCTCAGGTTGGAGTTTCTGTGCATGACGGCCCCTTCATGAAGGGAGTGGAATCTCGAGGCCATGGAGGTTTTCCACGTTGGGAGATGTGGGATCCCCCCTTCAAGGATTCCTTCTGCGGGACAATTGAGGCCTGTTGGACAGCTCCAGAACATCCCATATGGAATGACTCCAGAGCACCATTCGAGCATGGTTGCCTGGGACGTCCGCCTCGCATTCCAATTGTCTCCTCCCAACAAGACAGTTTAGATCCAATGGATCTGCGGGAGCAACCGGGGTGGCTGAGTTGAAATGGACTTTCCTGAGGATGGGTCCTAATGTGCGTTTGTGTCCATGAGGGCCTTGGAATGGGGCGGTGGCACCGGAACCCTGAATTATTCTCCTAAGCTTTTGACATAGCTCCCATGCACAAGTTTCCTTGTGGAGATGAGATTTGTTCTGATGGGCGCCTCAGGAAATCCTCTCTGCTGGTATTGGAACCCAGGCTTTTGAGGAGACATGCCTGTAAACCAAAGCAATGGATCCGATAATGGCCTCTGGTCCTGTCTGGTTCAATCTTCTTCTCTGGGGACATCCATCTATGGTATGAGTGGAGGTAGATGCTCAGCTGGTATCAACCGCCCTTTTTTGTCCCGGCGAACTACACTACTGGGATGGCCTCAGGGACTTTGGTGGGTTCTCCTAATTTGTACGATTTTTGACAATGGAATGGGCAGAATTCCCATGGATTGGGTGGGCGCAGTCCTAATGTGTGGCTCCTGGGCCCCAGCCTGGAGGGAGTGTGGCCCAGGACTTTGAGGACAGAAGTCTGAAAACACAAACTCAGCTTAGGTTTGGGGACGTAGGTATGGCACGCCCGATATACAAACCATGAGAAGAACTCTTCAGAATATGAAGAATGAGCGAGTCTGTCGCGCTTGCTCAGGCTTTTGTCTCTGGATTTTGTATCAGCGATGGCCGTGGAATGTTGGGGAAGACTCATGGGCCCTGGACGAATCTTTCTCTCTGTGAAATTGGCCCGATCCCAATTGTTTTTCGTCAATCTGTGGGATGGGAGGACTCCTTTCAGGTTTGTTACCTCAGGTGTCCCACCAAAAGAGGAATTCCAAAGCAGAGCCCTGGGGAAGAGTGAAGGGACAACCCGAACTATGGTTAAAAATTGGGGCCTAGGGGCATGGCAGGCCCAATATGCTGTCTCTTCATCCAGCCACTGAGAGGCCTTATGTGAAGCCTGGGCTCAGGCTGAGGGTCACAATGTGTGTTTGTGACCAATATGGCCCGCATGCATGGGCGGGGCCTCATGGGCCACACTGGTTTCTTCTACAATGAACGTTGGAACACATGCCTACCACAAGGTTTCTTGCCATGGGGAAAGAGTTCGGATTTCTGCCTCATTTTCAAACAGGGCAGTGATTGGTGATCAGGTCTAGGTTCTGAAGCCTGGAAACCGAGGTTGAGAAGAGATGACAACCTAAGGCCATGGCGGGTCCGATGTGCTGAGTGTGAGGCCAGCTGTCTGGGTGCGGCCAGGAGGTCCAGGCTCAGGCTGGGTCAGAAAGGGCAATAGTGCCCAGGTCAGCCTATATTTGGGGTACAGCCGAATGGCGTGCAGGTTGATCCTCATTTGGGGTTTCTGGGTATCCCCAGAGGGCATTGTTTTTCTTCTGGAGGGCACCAGAGTGCGGCATTGTATTTCTGGATTGCCAAACTGGAGGGCTTGTGGGTCAGTAGTGTGAGGACGGAAGTCTGAGAAGCCAAGCTAGGCCTAGGTTTCTGGGTGAGGATATGGCAGGCACAATCTACCGAACTCAATCGAGATCTCGTGCATCTGAAGTCAGGGCAAGGATCAGACGATCGCTCAGGTTGGTATTTCTGTTTCTGATGGCCCCTTCTTGAAGGGGGGTTGGATCACGAGGCCATGGGGATTTTCTCACGATGGGAGTTGTGAGAAGCTCCAAACTGCAAAGATTCTTCTGCAGGACAATTGAGACCTCTTGGTTGGATACAGGCCAACGATCCCGAGCAGGGTTCTAAGGATGGATGGCTGGGTAGCCCACCTCGCATTCCAATTGTCTCCAAGCAACAAGACAGGTTAGATCTGCTGGATGTGGGGGAGCAACCGAGGAGGCTGAGTTGAAATGGAATCTCCAGTGGATATGTCCTAATATGTGTTTGTGTCTATGGAGCCCTAGGAATGAAGCGGTGGCACTGTGGCCCTGAAGGGTTCTCCTAAACAGAGTCTTTGACACAGCTCCAACGTGCATGTTTCCCATGTTTAGATGAGATTTATTCTGATGGGTGAGTCAAGAAACAGCCATATGGTGGTATTGAAATCCAGGCCTCTGAGGAGAGATGCCTGGAAACCAAAGAAATGGATCCGATTAGTGCCTAAGGGCCTGTTCGTTTTTGTTTTTACCTCTGGGGACATCAGTCTACGGGTCTGAGTGCAGGTTGGTGCTCCGATGGGCTCAGATTGCCCCTGTTTGTCCTGGGAAGCCACAACTATTGGGATGGCCTCAGGGCCTTTGGAGGTTTATCCTATCAGTAGGGTTGTGGCCATTGGAGTGGGCACATACATTTCCCTTGGAGAGGGCAAGTACAGTCCTCAGGTTTGGCTCCAGGGGCCTGAGCCTGTAGGGTGTGCAGACAAGAGCTGTTTGGACAGTTGTCTGAAAACACAAACTCGGCTTATGTTTCGGGTCATAGGTATGGCAGGACTGATCTACAGAGCATGAGGAGAACTCTTCAGGATATGAAAAAAGGGCGAGTGTGAGGCTCTTGCTCAAGTTTTTGTCTCTGGATATCGTGTCACTCATGGTCGTAAAATTTCCGGGTGACTTCATGGGAAATGGACGAGACTTACTCTCTGGGGGCTCGGCTCCGTCCAAAGAGTTTGGGGTCATTCTGAGGATGGAAGAAGTCCGTTTTTTTGTTGTTGTTGATTTGTTTATTTTGTTTTTCAACCTCAGATGTCCCACCAAATGAGGGATTCCAGAGTAGAGCCCTGGGTAGGGGCGACTGGACAACAAGAAATCTGGTTAAAAATTGGGGCATAGGGACAGGTCAAGCCCATTATGACATCTAATTTTGCAGTCACCGAGAGGACTTACAAGAGGACAGGACTCACACTGAGGTCACAATGCGTGTTTATGCTCTCGTCGCACTCAAGAATGGGCGGGGCCTCAGGGTGAATGCTATTTTCTCCTACACTGAACGTTGGACAACATGCCAACCACAAGGTTTCTTGCCATGGGTCAGGAAGAGTTCATATTTCTGCATCGCAGTCACCCCTGGGCTGTGATTGGAGATAAGGTCTAGGTTCTGAAGCCTGAAATCTGAGGTAGGGAAGAGATGATGAACTAAGGCCATGGCGGGTCTGATGTGCTCAGTGTGCCGTCAGCTGTCTGGGTGTTGGTCAGGAGGTCCGGGCTCAGGTTGTGTCAGACAGTGCATTAGTGCCCAGGTTAGACTATATAACTTGGGTACATTCGAGTGCCGTGTAGGTTGATCCTCATTTAAGCTGCCTGGGCAGCTCATTAGGCAATATATTTTTTCTAGAGGTCAGGCAGTGTGCTTCTTTGTCGGTCCGGAATTGCCAAACTTGAGGGCTTCGGGGCCAGGAGAGTGAGGACGGAAGACTGAGAACACAAGCTAGACTTCGGATTCAGGGTGAGGGCACGGCAGGTACCCCCTGCAATTCTGAACCAATATCTCATGCATCTGAAGTCCGGGCGAGGATCAGACGTTGGCTCAGGTTGGAGTTTCTGTGCATGACGGCCCCTTCATGAAGGGAGTGGAATCTCGAGGCCATGGAGGTTTTCCACGTTGGGAGATGTGGGATCCCCCCTTCAAGGATTCCTTCTGCGGGACAATTGAGGCCTGTTGGACAGCTCCAGAACATCCCATATGGAATGACTCCAGAGCACCATTCGAGCATGGTTGCCTGGGACGTCCGCCTCGCATTCCAATTGTCTCCTCCCAACAAGACAGTTTAGATCCAATGGATCTGCGGGAGCAACCGGGGTGGCTGAGTTGAAATGGACTTTCCTGAGGATGGGTCCTAATGTGCGTTTGTGTCCATGAGGGCCTTGGAATGGGGCGGTGGCACCGGAACCCTGAATTATTCTCCTAAGCTTTTGACATAGCTCCCATGCACAAGTTTCCTTGTGGAGATGAGATTTGTTCTGATGGGCGCCTCAGGAAATCCTCTCTGCTGGTATTGGAACCCAGGCTTTTGAGGAGACATGCCTGTAAACCAAAGCAATGGATCCGATAATGGCCTCTGGTCCTGTCTGGTTCAATCTTCTTCTCTGGGGACATCCATCTATGGTATGAGTGGAGGTAGATGCTCAGCTGGTATCAACCGCCCTTTTTTGTCCCGGCGAACTACACTACTGGGATGGCCTCAGGGACTTTGGTGGGTTCTCCTAATTTGTACGATTTTTGACAATGGAATGGGCAGAATTCCCATGGATTGGGTGGGCGCAGTCCTAATGTGTGGCTCCTGGGCCCCAGCCTGGAGGGAGTGTGGCCCAGGACTTTGAGGACAGAAGTCTGAAAACACAAACTCAGCTTAGGTTTGGGGACGTAGGTATGGCACGCCCGATATACAAACCATGAGAAGAACTCTTCAGAATATGAAGAATGAGCGAGTCTGTCGCGCTTGCTCAGGCTTTTGTCTCTGGATTTTGTATCAGCGATGGCCGTGGAATGTTGGGGAAGACTCATGGGCCCTGGACGAATCTTTCTCTCTGTGAAATTGGCCCGATCCCAATTGTTTTTCGTCAATCTGTGGGATGGGAGGACTCCTTTCAGGTTTGTTACCTCAGGTGTCCCACCAAAAGAGGAATTCCAAAGCAGAGCCCTGGGGAAGAGTGAAGGGACAACCCGAACTATGGTTAAAAATTGGGGCCTAGGGGCATGGCAGGCCCAATATGCTGTCTCTTCATCCAGCCACTGAGAGGCCTTATGTGAAGCCTGGGCTCAGGCTGAGGGTCACAATGTGTGTTTGTGACCAATATGGCCCGCATGCATGGGCGGGGCCTCATGGGCCACACTGGTTTCTTCTACAATGAACGTTGGAACACATGCCTACCACAAGGTTTCTTGCCATGGGGAAAGAGTTCGGATTTCTGCCTCATTTTCAAACAGGGCAGTGATTGGTGATCAGGTCTAGGTTCTGAAGCCTGGAAACCGAGGTTGAGAAGAGATGACAACCTAAGGCCATGGCGGGTCCGATGTGCTGAGTGTGAGGCCAGCTGTCTGGGTGCGGCCAGGAGGTCCAGGCTCAGGCTGGGTCAGAAAGGGCAATAGTGCCCAGGTCAGCCTATATTTGGGGTACAGCCGAATGGCGTGCAGGTTGATCCTCATTTGGGGTTTCTGGGTATCCCCAGAGGGCATTGTTTTTCTTCTGGAGGGCACCAGAGTGCGGCATTGTATTTCTGGATTGCCAAACTGGAGGGCTTGTGGGTCAGTAGTGTGAGGACGGAAGTCTGAGAAGCCAAGCTAGGCCTAGGTTTCTGGGTGAGGATATGGCAGGCACAATCTACCGAACTCAATCGAGATCTCGTGCATCTGAAGTCAGGGCAAGGATCAGACGATCGCTCAGGTTGGTATTTCTGTTTCTGATGGCCCCTTCTTGAAGGGGGGTTGGATCACGAGGCCATGGGGATTTTCTCACGATGGGAGTTGTGAGAAGCTCCAAACTGCAAAGATTCTTCTGCAGGACAATTGAGACCTCTTGGTTGGATACAGGCCAACGATCCCGAGCAGGGTTCTAAGGATGGATGGCTGGGTAGCCCACCTCGCATTCCAATTGTCTCCAAGCAACAAGACAGGTTAGATCTGCTGGATGTGGGGGAGCAACCGAGGAGGCTGAGTTGAAATGGAATCTCCAGTGGATATGTCCTAATATGTGTTTGTGTCTATGGAGCCCTAGGAATGAAGCGGTGGCACTGTGGCCCTGAAGGGTTCTCCTAAACAGAGTCTTTGACACAGCTCCAACGTGCATGTTTCCCATGTTTAGATGAGATTTATTCTGATGGGTGAGTCAAGAAACAGCCATATGGTGGTATTGAAATCCAGGCCTCTGAGGAGAGATGCCTGGAAACCAAAGAAATGGATCCGATTAGTGCCTAAGGGCCTGTTCGTTTTTGTTTTTACCTCTGGGGACATCAGTCTACGGGTCTGAGTGCAGGTTGGTGCTCCGATGGGCTCAGATTGCCCCTGTTTGTCCTGGGAAGCCACAACTATTGGGATGGCCTCAGGGCCTTTGGAGGTTTATCCTATCAGTAGGGTTGTGGCAATTGGAGTGGGCACATACATTTCCCTTGGAGAGGGCAAGTACAGTCCTCAGGTTTGGCTCCAGGGGCCTGAGCCTGTAGGGTGTGCAGACAAGAGCTGTTTGGACAGTTGTCTGAAAACACAAACTCGGCTTATGTTTCGGGTCATAGGTATGGCAGGACTGATCTACAGAGCATGAGGAGAACTCTTCAGGATATGAAAAAAGGGCGAGTGTGAGGCTCTTGCTCAAGTTTTTGTCTCTGGATATCGTGTCACTCATGGTCGTAAAATTTCCGGGTGACTTCATGGGAAATGGACGAGACTTACTCTCTGGGGGCTCGGCTCCGTCCAAAGAGTTTGGGGTCATTCTGAGGATGGAAGAAGTCCGTTTTTTTGTTGTTGTTGATTTGTTTATTTTGTTTTTCAACCTCAGATGTCCCACCAAATGAGGGATTCCAGAGTAGAGCCCTGGGTAGGGGCGACTGGACAACAAGAAATCTGGTTAAAAATTGGGGCATAGGGACAGGTCAAGCCCATTATGACATCTAATTTTGCAGTCACCGAGAGGACTTACAAGAGGACAGGACTCACACTGAGGTCACAATGCGTGTTTATGCTCTCGTCGCACTCAAAAATGGGCGGGGCCTCAGGGTGAATGCTATTTTCTCCTACACTGAACGTTGGACAACATGCCAACCACAAGGTTTCTTGCCATGGGTCAGGAAGAGTTCATATTTCTGCATCGCAGTCACCCCTGGGCTGTGATTGGAGATAAGGTCTAGGTTCTGAAGCCTGAAATCTGAGGTAGGGAAGAGATGATGAACTAAGGCCATGGCGGGTCTGATGTGCTCAGTGTGCCGTCAGCTGTCTGGGTGTTGGTCAGGAGGTCCGGGCTCAGGTTGTGTCAGACAGTGCATTAGTGCCCAGGTTAGACTATATAACTTGGGTACATTCGAGTGCCGTGTAGGTTGATCCTCATTTAAGCTGCCTGGGCAGCTCATTAGGCAATATATTTTTTCTAGAGGTCAGGCAGTGTGCTTCTTTGTCGGTCCGGAATTGCCAAACTTGAGGGCTTCGGGGCCAGGAGAGTGAGGACGGAAGACTGAGAACACAAGCTAGACTTCGGATTCAGGGTGAGGGCACGGCAGGTACCCCCTGCAATTCTGAACCAATATCTCATGCATCTGAAGTCCGGGCGAGGATCAGACGTTGGCTCAGGTTGGAGTTTCTGTGCATGACGGCCCCTTCATGAAGGGAGTGGAATCTCGAGGCCATGGAGGTTTTCCACGTTGGGAGATGTGGGATCCCCCCTTCAAGGATTCCTTCTGCGGGACAATTGAGGCCTGTTGGACAGCTCCAGAACATCCCATATGGAATGACTCCAGAGCACCATTCGAGCATGGTTGCCTGGGACGTCCGCCTCGCATTCCAATTGTCTCCTCCCAACAAGACAGTTTAGATCCAATGGATCTGCGGGAGCAACCGGGGTGGCTGAGTTGAAATGGACTTTCCTGAGGATGGGTCCTAATGTGCGTTTGTGTCCATGAGGGCCTTGGAATGGGGCGGTGGCACCGGAACCCTGAATTATTCTCCTAAGCTTTTGACATAGCTCCCATGCACAAGTTTCCTTGTGGAGATGAGATTTGTTCTGATGGGCGCCTCAGGAAATCCTCTCTGCTGGTATTGGAACCCAGGCTTTTGAGGAGACATGCCTGTAAACCAAAGCAATGGATCCGATAATGGCCTCTGGTCCTGTCTGGTTCAATCTTCTTCTCTGGGGACATCCATCTATGGTATGAGTGGAGGTAGATGCTCAGCTGGTATCAACCGCCCTTTTTTGTCCCGGCGAACTACACTACTGGGATGGCCTCAGGGACTTTGGTGGGTTCTCCTAATTTGTACGATTTTTGACAATGGAATGGGCAGAATTCCCATGGATTGGGTGGGCGCAGTCCTAATGTGTGGCTCCTGGGCCCCAGCCTGGAGGGAGTGTGGCCCAGGACTTTGAGGACAGAAGTCTGAAAACACAAACTCAGCTTAGGTTTGGGGACGTAGGTATGGCACGCCCGATATACAAACCATGAGAAGAACTCTTCAGAATATGAAGAATGAGCGAGTCTGTCGCGCTTGCTCAGGCTTTTGTCTCTGGATTTTGTATCAGCGATGGCCGTGGAATGTTGGGGAAGACTCATGGGCCCTGGACGAATCTTTCTCTCTGTGAAATTGGCCCGATCCCAATTGTTTTTCGTCAATCTGTGGGATGGGAGGACTCCTTTCAGGTTTGTTACCTCAGGTGTCCCACCAAAAGAGGAATTCCAAAGCAGAGCCCTGGGGAAGAGTGAAGGGACAACCCGAACTATGGTTAAAAATTGGGGCCTAGGGGCATGGCAGGCCCAATATGCTGTCTCTTCATCCAGCCACTGAGAGGCCTTATGTGAAGCCTGGGCTCAGGCTGAGGGTCACAATGTGTGTTTGTGACCAATATGGCCCGCATGCATGGGCGGGGCCTCATGGGCCACACTGGTTTCTTCTACAATGAACGTTGGAACACATGCCTACCACAAGGTTTCTTGCCATGGGGAAAGAGTTCGGATTTCTGCCTCATTTTCAAACAGGGCAGTGATTGGTGATCAGGTCTAGGTTCTGAAGCCTGGAAACCGAGGTTGAGAAGAGATGACAACCTAAGGCCATGGCGGGTCCGATGTGCTGAGTGTGAGGCCAGCTGTCTGGGTGCGGCCAGGAGGTCCAGGCTCAGGCTGGGTCAGAAAGGGCAATAGTGCCCAGGTCAGCCTATATTTGGGGTACAGCCGAATGGCGTGCAGGTTGATCCTCATTTGGGGTTTCTGGGTATCCCCAGAGGGCATTGTTTTTCTTCTGGAGGGCACCAGAGTGCGGCATTGTATTTCTGGATTGCCAAACTGGAGGGCTTGTGGGTCAGTAGTGTGAGGACGGAAGTCTGAGAAGCCAAGCTAGGCCTAGGTTTCTGGGTGAGGATATGGCAGGCACAATCTACCGAACTCAATCGAGATCTCGTGCATCTGAAGTCAGGGCAAGGATCAGACGATCGCTCAGGTTGGTATTTCTGTTTCTGATGGCCCCTTCTTGAAGGGGGGTTGGATCACGAGGCCATGGGGATTTTCTCACGATGGGAGTTGTGAGAAGCTCCAAACTGCAAAGATTCTTCTGCAGGACAATTGAGACCTCTTGGTTGGATACAGGCCAACGATCCCGAGCAGGGTTCTAAGGATGGATGGCTGGGTAGCCCACCTCGCATTCCAATTGTCTCCAAGCAACAAGACAGGTTAGATCTGCTGGATGTGGGGGAGCAACCGAGGAGGCTGAGTTGAAATGGAATCTCCAGTGGATATGTCCTAATATGTGTTTGTGTCTATGGAGCCCTAGGAATGAAGCGGTGGCACTGTGGCCCTGAAGGGTTCTCCTAAACAGAGTCTTTGACACAGCTCCAACGTGCATGTTTCCCATGTTTAGATGAGATTTATTCTGATGGGTGAGTCAAGAAACAGCCATATGGTGGTATTGAAATCCAGGCCTCTGAGGAGAGATGCCTGGAAACCAAAGAAATGGATCCGATTAGTGCCTAAGGGCCTGTTCGTTTTTGTTTTTACCTCTGGGGACATCAGTCTACGGGTCTGAGTGCAGGTTGGTGCTCCGATGGGCTCAGATTGCCCCTGTTTGTCCTGGGAAGCCACAACTATTGGGATGGCCTCAGGGCCTTTGGAGGTTTATCCTATCAGTAGGGTTGTGGCCATTGGAGTGGGCACATACATTTCCCTTGGAGAGGGCAAGTACAGTCCTCAGGTTTGGCTCCAGGGGCCTGAGCCTGTAGGGTGTGCAGACAAGAGCTGTTTGGACAGTTGTCTGAAAACACAAACTCGGCTTATGTTTCGGGTCATAGGTATGGCAGGACTGATCTACAGAGCATGAGGAGAACTCTTCAGGATATGAAAAAAGGGCGAGTGTGAGGCTCTTGCTCAAGTTTTTGTCTCTGGATATCGTGTCACTCATGGTCGTAAAATTTCCGGGTGACTTCATGGGAAATGGACGAGACTTACTCTCTGGGGGCTCGGCTCCGTCCAAAGAGTTTGGGGTCATTCTGAGGATGGAAGAAGTCCGTTTTTTTGTTGTTGTTGATTTGTTTATTTTGTTTTTCAACCTCAGATGTCCCACCAAATGAGGGATTCCAGAGTAGAGCCCTGGGTAGGGGCGACTGGACAACAAGAAATCTGGTTAAAAATTGGGGCATAGGGACAGGTCAAGCCCATTATGACATCTAATTTTGCAGTCACCGAGAGGACTTACAAGAGGACAGGACTCACACTGAGGTCACAATGCGTGTTTATGCTCTCGTCGCACTCAAGAATGGGCGGGGCCTCAGGGTGAATGCTATTTTCTCCTACACTGAACGTTGGACAACATGCCAACCACAAGGTTTCTTGCCATGGGTCAGGAAGAGTTCATATTTCTGCATCGCAGTCACCCCTGGGCTGTGATTGGAGATAAGGTCTAGGTTCTGAAGCCTGAAATCTGAGGTAGGGAAGAGATGATGAACTAAGGCCATGGCGGGTCTGATGTGCTCAGTGTGCCGTCAGCTGTCTGGGTGTTGGTCAGGAGGTCCGGGCTCAGGTTGTGTCAGACAGTGCATTAGTGCCCAGGTTAGACTATATAACTTGGGTACATTCGAGTGCCGTGTAGGTTGATCCTCATTTAAGCTGCCTGGGCAGCTCATTAGGCAATATATTTTTTCTAGAGGTCAGGCAGTGTGCTTCTTTGTCGGTCCGGAATTGCCAAACTTGAGGGCTTCGGGGCCAGGAGAGTGAGGACGGAAGACTGAGAACACAAGCTAGACTTCGGATTCAGGGTGAGGGCACGGCAGGTACCCCCTGCAATTCTGAACCAATATCTCATGCATCTGAAGTCCGGGCGAGGATCAGACGTTGGCTCAGGTTGGAGTTTCTGTGCATGACGGCCCCTTCATGAAGGGAGTGGAATCTCGAGGCCATGGAGGTTTTCCACGTTGGGAGATGTGGGATCCCCCCTTCAAGGATTCCTTCTGCGGGACAATTGAGGCCTGTTGGACAGCTCCAGAACATCCCATATGGAATGACTCCAGAGCACCATTCGAGCATGGTTGCCTGGGACGTCCGCCTCGCATTCCAATTGTCTCCTCCCAACAAGACAGTTTAGATCCAATGGATCTGCGGGAGCAACCGGGGTGGCTGAGTTGAAATGGACTTTCCTGAGGATGGGTCCTAATGTGCGTTTGTGTCCATGAGGGCCTTGGAATGGGGCGGTGGCACCGGAACCCTGAATTATTCTCCTAAGCTTTTGACATAGCTCCCATGCACAAGTTTCCTTGTGGAGATGAGATTTGTTCTGATGGGCGCCTCAGGAAATCCTCTCTGCTGGTATTGGAACCCAGGCTTTTGAGGAGACATGCCTGTAAACCAAAGCAATGGATCCGATAATGGCCTCTGGTCCTGTCTGGTTCAATCTTCTTCTCTGGGGACATCCATCTATGGTATGAGTGGAGGTAGATGCTCAGCTGGTATCAACCGCCCTTTTTTGTCCCGGCGAACTACACTACTGGGATGGCCTCAGGGACTTTGGTGGGTTCTCCTAATTTGTACGATTTTTGACAATGGAATGGGCAGAATTCCCATGGATTGGGTGGGCGCAGTCCTAATGTGTGGCTCCTGGGCCCCAGCCTGGAGGGAGTGTGGCCCAGGACTTTGAGGACAGAAGTCTGAAAACACAAACTCAGCTTAGGTTTGGGGACGTAGGTATGGCACGCCCGATATACAAACCATGAGAAGAACTCTTCAGAATATGAAGAATGAGCGAGTCTGTCGCGCTTGCTCAGGCTTTTGTCTCTGGATTTTGTATCAGCGATGGCCGTGGAATGTTGGGGAAGACTCATGGGCCCTGGACGAATCTTTCTCTCTGTGAAATTGGCCCGATCCCAATTGTTTTTCGTCAATCTGTGGGATGGGAGGACTCCTTTCAGGTTTGTTACCTCAGGTGTCCCACCAAAAGAGGAATTCCAAAGCAGAGCCCTGGGGAAGAGTGAAGGGACAACCCGAACTATGGTTAAAAATTGGGGCCTAGGGGCATGGCAGGCCCAATATGCTGTCTCTTCATCCAGCCACTGAGAGGCCTTATGTGAAGCCTGGGCTCAGGCTGAGGGTCACAATGTGTGTTTGTGACCAATATGGCCCGCATGCATGGGCGGGGCCTCATGGGCCACACTGGTTTCTTCTACAATGAACGTTGGAACACATGCCTACCACAAGGTTTCTTGCCATGGGGAAAGAGTTCGGATTTCTGCCTCATTTTCAAACAGGGCAGTGATTGGTGATCAGGTCTAGGTTCTGAAGCCTGGAAACCGAGGTTGAGAAGAGATGACAACCTAAGGCCATGGCGGGTCCGATGTGCTGAGTGTGAGGCCAGCTGTCTGGGTGCGGCCAGGAGGTCCAGGCTCAGGCTGGGTCAGAAAGGGCAATAGTGCCCAGGTCAGCCTATATTTGGGGTACAGCCGAATGGCGTGCAGGTTGATCCTCATTTGGGGTTTCTGGGTATCCCCAGAGGGCATTGTTTTTCTTCTGGAGGGCACCAGAGTGCGGCATTGTATTTCTGGATTGCCAAACTGGAGGGCTTGTGGGTCAGTAGTGTGAGGACGGAAGTCTGAGAAGCCAAGCTAGGCCTAGGTTTCTGGGTGAGGATATGGCAGGCACAATCTACCGAACTCAATCGAGATCTCGTGCATCTGAAGTCAGGGCAAGGATCAGACGATCGCTCAGGTTGGTATTTCTGTTTCTGATGGCCCCTTCTTGAAGGGGGGTTGGATCACGAGGCCATGGGGATTTTCTCACGATGGGAGTTGTGAGAAGCTCCAAACTGCAAAGATTCTTCTGCAGGACAATTGAGACCTCTTGGTTGGATACAGGCCAACGATCCCGAGCAGGGTTCTAAGGATGGATGGCTGGGTAGCCCACCTCGCATTCCAATTGTCTCCAAGCAACAAGACAGGTTAGATCTGCTGGATGTGGGGGAGCAACCGAGGAGGCTGAGTTGAAATGGAATCTCCAGTGGATATGTCCTAATATGTGTTTGTGTCTATGGAGCCCTAGGAATGAAGCGGTGGCACTGTGGCCCTGAAGGGTTCTCCTAAACAGAGTCTTTGACACAGCTCCAACGTGCATGTTTCCCATGTTTAGATGAGATTTATTCTGATGGGTGAGTCAAGAAACAGCCATATGCTGGTATTGAAATCCAGGCCTCTGAGGAGAGATGCCTGGAAACCAAAGAAATGGATCCGATTAGTGCCTAAGGGCCTGTTCGTTTTTGTTTTTACCTCTGGGGACATCAGTCTACGGGTCTGAGTGCAGGTTGGTGCTCCGATGGGCTCAGATTGCCCCTGTTTGTCCTGGGAAGCCACAACTATTGGGATGGCCTCAGGGCCTTTGGAGGTTTATCCTATCAGTAGGGTTGTGGCCATTGGAGTGGGCACATACATTTCCCTTGGAGAGGGCAAGTACAGTCCTTAGGTTTGGCTCCAGGGGCCTGAGCCTGTAGGGTGTGCAGACAAGAGCTGTTTGGACAGTTGTCTGAAAACACAAACTCGGCTTATGTTTCGGGTCATAGGTATGGCAGGACTGATCTACAGAGCATGAGGAGAACTCTTCAGGATATGAAAAAAGGGCGAGTGTGAGGCTCTTGCTCAAGTTTTTGTCTCTGGATATCGTGTCACTCATGGTCGTAAAATTTCCGGGTGACTTCATGGGAAATGGACGAGACTTACTCTCTGGGGGTTCAGGACCGTCCAAAGAGTTTGGGGTTATTCTGAGGATGGAAGAAGTCCGTTTTTTTGTTGTTGTTTATTTGTTTCGCTTTGTTTTTCAACCTCAGATGTTCCACCAAATGAGGGATTCCAGAGTAGAGCCCTGGGGAGGGGCAACTGGATAACCAGAAATCTGGTTAAAAATTGTGGCCTAGGGACATGTCAAGCCCATTATGACATCTAATGGTCCAGCCACCGAGAGGACTTACTAGAGGACAGGACTCACGCTGAGGTCACAATGCGTGTTTATGCTCTTGTCACATTCAAGAATACGTGGGGCCTCAGGGTGAATGCTGTTTTCTCCTACACTGAATGTTGGACAACATGCCAACCACAAGGTTTCTTGCCATGGGTCAGGAAGAGTTCTGATTTCTGCATCACAGTCACCCCTGGGCAGTGATTGGAGATAGGGTGTAGGTTCTGAAGCCTAAAAACTGAGGTAGGGAAGAGATGATGAACTAAGGCCATGGCGGGTCTGATGTGCTCAGGGTGCCGTCAGCTGTCTGGGTGTTGGTAAGAAGGTCCGGGCTCAGGTTGTGTCAGACAGTGCATTAGTGCCCAGTTTAGACTATATAACTTGGGTACTTCGAGTGCCGTGTAGGTTGATCCTCATTTAAGCTGCCTGGGCAGCTCATTAGGCAATATATTTTTTCTAGAGGGCAGGCAGAATGCTTCATTTTCGGTCTGGAATTGCCAAACATGAGGGCTTCGGGGCCAGGAGAGTGAGGATGGAAGACTGAGAACACAAGCTAGACTTCGGATTCAGGGTGAGGGCACGGCAGGTACCCCCTGCAATTCTGAACCAATATCTCATGCATCTGAAGTCAGAGCGAGGATCAGACGTTGGCTCAGGTTGGAGTTTCTGTGCATGACGGCCCCTTCATGAAGGGAGTGGAATCTCGAGGCCATGGAGGTTTTCCACGTTGGGCGATGTGGGATCCCCCCTTCAAGGATTCCTTCTGCGGGACAATTGACCTGATGGACAGCTCCAGAACATCCCATATGGAATGACTCCAGAGGACCATTCGAGGATGGTTGTCTGGGACGTCCGCCTCGCATTCCAATTGTCTCCTCACAACAAGACAGTTTAGATCCAATGGATCTGCGGGAGCAACCGGGGTGGCTGAGTTGAAATGGACTTTCCTGAGGATGGGTCCTTATGTGTGTTTGTGTCCATGAGGGCCTTGGAATGGGGCGGTGGCACCGAAACCCTGAAGTATTCTCCTAAGCTTTTGACATAGCTTCCATGCACAAGTTTGCTTGTGGAGACGAGATTTGTTCTGATGGGTGCCTCAGGAAATCTTCTCTGTTGGTATTGGAACCCAGGCTTTTGAGGAGACATGCCTGTAACCCAAAGCAATGGATCCTGTTATGGCCTAGGGTCCTGTCTGGTTCAATCTTCTTCTCTGGGGACATCCATCTATGGTATGAGTGGAGGTAGATGCTCAGCTGGTATCAAACGCCCTTTTTTGTCCCGGCGACCTACACTATTGGGATGGCCTCAGGGACTTTGGTGGGTTCTCCTAATTTGTACGATTTTTGACAATGGAATGGGCAGAATTCCCATGGATTGGGAGGGCGCAGTCCTAATGTGTGGCTCCAGGGTCCCCAGCCTGGAGGGAGTGTGGCCCAGGACTTTGAGGACAGAAGTCTGAAAACAGCAACTCAGCTTAGGTTTGGGGACGTAGGTATGGCACGCCCGATCTACAAACCATGAGAAGAACTCTTCAGAATATGAGGACTGAGCGAGTCTGAGGCGCTTGCTCAGGCTTTTGTCTCTGGATTTTGTATCAGCGATGGCCGTGGAATGTTGGGGAAGCCTCATGGGCCCTGGACGAATCGTTCTCTCTGTGGATTTGGTCCGATCCCAATTGTTTTACACCAATCTGTGGGATGTGAGGACTCCTTTCAGGTTTTTTACCTCAGCTGTCCCACCAAAAGAGGAATTCCAAAGCAGAGCCCTGGGGAAGAGTGAAGGGACAACCCGAACTATGGTTAAAAATTGGGGCCTAGGGGCATGGCAGGCCCAATATGCTGTCTCTTCATCCAGCCACTGAGAGGCCTTACGTGAAGCCTGGGCTCAGGCTGAGGGTCACAATGTGTGTTTGTGACCAATGTGGCCCGCAAGCATGGGCGGGGCCACATGGGCCACACTGGTTTCTACTACACTGAACGTTGGAACACATGCCTACCACAAGGTTTCTTGCCATGGGGAAAGAGTTCTGATTTCTGCCTCATTTTCAAACCAGGGCAGTGTTTGGAGATCAGGTCTAGGTTCTGAAGCCTGGAAACCGAGGTTGAGAAGTGATGACAACCTAAGGCCATGGCAGTTCTGATGTGCTCAGTGTGAGGCCAGCTGTCTGGTTGGGGCCAGGAGGTCCAGGCTCAGGCTGGGTCAGAAAGGGCAATAGTGCCCAGGTCAGCCTATATATTTGGGGTACAGCCGAATGGCGTGCAGGTTGATCGTCATTTGGGGTTTCTGGGTATCCCCAGAGGGCAATGTTTTTCTTCTGGAGGGCAGGCAGAGTGCGGCATTGTAGTTCTTGATTGCCAAACTGGAGGGCTTGTGGGTCAGTAGTCTGAGGACTGAAGTCTGAGAAGCCAAGCTAGGCCTAGGTTTCTGGGTGAGGATATGGCAGGCACAATCTACAGACTTCAATCGAGATCTCGTGCATCTGAATTCAGGGCAAGGATCAGAAGATCCCTCAGGTTGGACTTTCTGTCCCTGATGGCCCCTTCTTGAAGGGGGGTTGAATCAGAGGCCATGGGGATTTACCCACGATGGACGTTGTGAGAAGCTCCAAACTGCAAAGATTCTTCTGCAGGACAATTGAGACCTGTTGGTTGGCTCCAGGCCAATGATTCCGAGCCGGGTTCTAAGGATGGATGGCTGGGTAGCCCACCTCGCATTCCAATTGTCTCCAATCAACAAGACAGGTTAGATCTGCTGGATGTGGGGGAGCAACCGAGGTGGCTGAGTTGAAATGGAATCTCCAGTGGATATGTCCTAATATGTGTTTGTGTCTATGGAGCCCTTGGAATGAAGCGGTGGCACTGGGGCCCTGAAGGGTTCTCCTAAACAGAGGCTTTGACACAGCTCCAACGTGCATGTTTCCCATGTGTAGATGAGATTTATTCTGATTGGTGAGTCAAGAAACAGCCATATGCTGGTATTGAAATCCAGGCCTCTGAGGAGAGATGCCGGGTAACCAAAGCAATGGATCCGATGAGTGCCTAAGGGCCTGTTCGTTTTTGTTTTTACCTCTGGGGACATCAGTCTACGGGTCTGAGTGCAGGTTGGTGCTCCGATGGGCTCAGATTGCCCCTGTTTGTCCTAGGAAGCCACAACTATAGGGATGGCCTCAGGGCCTTTGAAGGTTTATCCTATTAGTAGGGTTGTGGCCATTGGAATGGGCACATACATTTCCCTTGGAGAGGGCAAGTACAGTCCTCAGGTTTGTCTCCAGGGGCCTGAGCCTGTAGGGTGTGTAGGCCTGAGCTGTTTGGACAGTTGTCTGAAAACACAAACTCGGCTTAGGTTTGGGGACGTAGGTATGGCACGACCGATCTACAAACCATGAGAAGAACTCTTCAGGATATGAAGAAAGAGCGAGTCTGAGGCGCTTGCTCAGGCTTTTGTCTCAGGATATTGTTTCAAATATGGGCGTGGAATGTGGGGAGGCCTCTTGGGCCATGGACGAATCTTACTCTCTGTTGATTTGGCCCGGTCCCAGTTTCTTTCCGTCAATCTGTGGGTTGGGAGGTCTCCTGTCAGGTTTGTTACCTCAGGTGTCCCAACCAAAGAGGAATTCCAAAGCAGAGACCTGGGGATGAGTGAAGGGACAACCCAAACTATGGTTAAAAATTGGGGCCTAGGGGCATGGCAGGCCCAATATGCTATGTCTTCATTCAGCCAATGAGTGGCCTTACTAGAGGAATGGGCTCAGGCTGAGGGTCACAATGTGTGTTTGTGACCAATGAGGCCCGTGAGCATGGGCAGTGCCTCATGGGACAGACTGGTTTTAACTACACTGAACGTTGGACAACATGCCAATCACAAGGTCTCTTGCCATGAAGTAGGAGTTCTGATTTCTGCATCATTTTCAACCCTGGGCAGTGTTTGGAGATAAGGTCTAGGTTTTGAAACATGAAAACTGCAGTTGGGAAGAGATGACGACCTAAGGCCATGGTGGGTCTGATGTGCTCAGTGTGCGGTCAGCTGCCTGGGTGTTGGTCAGGAGGTTCGGGCTCAGGTTGCATCAGACAGTGCATTAGTGCCCAGGTTAGACTATATAATTTAGGTTCAGTCGAGTGCCGTGTAGATTTCTCCTCATTTGTGATGCCTCGGCAGTCATTAGGCAAGATATTTTTTCTAAAGGGCAGGCATAGTGCTGCATTGTGGGTCCGGAAATGCCAAACGTGAGGGCTTCTTGACCAGGAGTGTGAGGACAGAAGTCTGAGAACACAAGCTAGACTTGGGCTTCAGGCCGAGGTCACGGCAGGTACCCCCTGCAGATCTGAACCAATCTCTCATGCATCTGAAGTCATGGCGAGGATCAGACGTTGGCTCAGTTTGGAGTTTCTGTGCATAACTGCCCCTTCATGAACGGAGCGGAATCTCAAGGCCATGGAGGTTTTCCCACTTTGGGAATTGTGAGAAGACCCCTTCAAGGATTCCTTCTGCAGGACAATTGAGACCTGTTCGGCAGCTCCATGACATCCCATATGGAATGACTCCAGAGCACAGTTCGAGGATGGATGCCAGGGAAGCAAGCCTCTCATTCCAATTGTCTCTGAGCAACAAGACAGTTGAGATCTGATGGCTCTTTGGGAGCAATCGGGGCAGCGGTGTTTAAATGGACTTTCCCGAGGATGGGGCCTAATGTGTGTTTGTGTCCATGAGGGCCTTGGAATGGGTCGATTGCACCGGGAATCTGAAGTATTCTCCTAAGATTTTGACATAGGTCCCATGCACAAGATTCTTTGTGGAGACGAGATTTGTTCTGATGGGTGCCTCAGGAAATGCCCAATGTTGGTATTGGAATCCAGGCTTTTGAGGAGACATGTCTGTAAACCAAAGCAATGGATCCGATTATGGCCTAGGGTCCTGTCTGGTTCAATCTTCTTCTCTACAGACATCCATCTATGGTATGAGTGGAGGTAGATTCAGTTGGTGTCAGACCGCCCTTGTTTGTCCCGGGAGACCTACACTATTGGGATGGCCTCGGGGACTTTGGAGGGTTCTCCTAATTTGTACAATTTGGACAATGGAATGGGCAGAATTCCCATGGTTTGAGTAGGCACAGTCCAAATGTGTTGCTTCAGCGGCTTCAGCCTGGGGGGTGTGTGGCCCAAGACTTTGAGGACAGAAATCTGAAAAGACAAACTCAGCTTAGGTTTGGGGATGTAGGTATGGCAGACCCAATCTACAAACCATGAGAAGAACTCTTCAGGATATGAAGAAAGAGCGAGTCTGAGGAGTCTCTGGATTTTGTATCAACTATAGATTGCTTTCCGTCAATCTGTGGGATGGGAGGTCTCCTTTCAGGTTTATTACCTCAGGTGTCCCAACCAAAGAGGAATTCCAAAGCAGAGCACTGGGGATGAGTAAAGGGACAACCGAAAATATGGTTAAAAACTGGGGCCTAGTGGCATTGTAGGCCCAATATGCTGTATCTTCATCCAGGCACTGAGAGGCCTTACTTGAGGACTGGGCTCAATCTGAGTTTCACAATGTGTGTTTGTGACCAATGTGGCCCGCGAGCATGGGCAAGGCCTCATGGGCCACACTGGTTTCAACTACACTGAATTGGACAACATGCCAATCACAAGGTCTCTTGCCATGGGGAAGCAGTTGTGATTTCTGCATCATTTTCAAACCTGGGAAGTGGTTGGAGATAAGGTCTAGGTTCTGAAGCATGAATACCACAGTTGGGAAGAGATGACGAACTAAGGCCATGGCGGGTCTGATGTGCTCAGTATGCAGTCAGCTTCCTGGGTGTTGGTCAGGAGTTTCGGGCTCAGGTTGTGTCAGACAGTGCATTAGTGCCCATGTTAGACTCTATAATT
Organism: Mustela nivalis; assembly: GCF_964662115.1. Taxonomy (NCBI): domain Eukaryota; kingdom Metazoa; phylum Chordata; class Mammalia; order Carnivora; family Mustelidae; genus Mustela; species Mustela nivalis. Next base: position 296,042 of record NW_028136417.1, read on the forward strand.
TAGGTACAGTCGAGTGCCGTGTAGGTTTATCCTCATTTGTGGTGCCTGGACAGCTCATTAGGCAATATATTTTTTCTAAAGTGCAGGCAGAGTGCTGCATTGTGGGTCCGGAATGCCAAACTTGAGGGCTTCTGGGCCAGGAGTGTGAGGACAGAAGTCTGAGAACACAAGCTAGACTTGGACTTCAGGTCGAGGGCAAGGCAGGTACCTTCTGGAGATCTGAACCAATATCTCATGCATCTGAAGTCACGGCGAGGATCAGACGTTGGCTCAGGTTGGAGTTTCTGTGCATGACTGCCCCTCCATGAATGGAGCGGTATCTCAAGGCCATGGAGGTTTTCCCACTTTGGGAGTTGTGGGATGCCCCATTCACGGATTCCTTCTGCGGGACAATTGAGACCTGTTGGGCAGCTCAAGGTCATCCAATATGGAATGACTCCAGAGCACGGTTCGAGGATGGATGCCAGGGAAGCCCGCCTTGCATGCCAATTGGCTCCTAGCAACAAGACTGTTGAGATCTGAAGGCTCTGGGAAAGCAACCGGGGTTGCTGAGTTGAATTGGACTTTTTGACGATGGGGCCTAATGTGTGGTTGTGTCCATGAGGGTCTTGGAATGGGGCGGTGGCACCAGGACCCTGAAGTATTCTCCTAACCTTTTGACATAGGATCCATGCACAAGTTTCCTTGTGGAGACGAGATTTATTCTGATGGGTGCCTCAGGATACCCCCTATGCTGGTATTGGAATCCAGGCTTTTGAGGAGACAAGCCTGTAAACCAAAGCAATGGATCCGATTATGGCCTAGGGTCCTGTCTTGTTCCATCTTCTTCTCTGGGGACATCCATCTATGTTATGAGTGGAGGTAGAAGCTCAGCTGTTGTCAGACCGCCCTTGTTTGTCCAGGGATACCTACACTATTCGGATGGCCTCAGGAACTTTGGAGGGTTCTACTAATTTGTACGATATGGGACAATGGAATGGGCAAAATTCCCATGCATGGCGTAGGCACAGTCCTAATGTGTGACTCCACGGGACCAGCCTGGAGGGTGTGTGGCCCAAGACTTTGAGGACAGAAGTCTGAAAACACCAACTCCGCTTAGGTTTGGGGACGTAGGTATGGCAGGTACAATCTACAAACCATGATAAGAACTCTTCAGGATATGAAGAAAGAGCAAGACTGAGGAGCTTGCTCGGGCTTTTGTCTCTGGATTTTGTATCAACGATGTCCGTGGAATGTGAAGAGGCCTCATGGGCCATGACGAATCTTCCTCTCTATGGATTTGGCTAGGTCCCAATTGTTTTTTGTCTGTCTGTGTGATGGGAGGTCTCCTTTCAGGTTTGTTACCTCAAGTGTCCCAACCAAAGACGTATTCCAAAGCAGAGCCCTGGGGAAGAGTGAAGGGACAACCCAAACTATGGTTAAAAATTCGGGCCTAGGGGCTGGCAGGCCCAATATGCTGTCTCTTCATCCAGCCACTGAGAGGCCTTACTTGAGGACTGGGCTCAGGCTGAGGGTCACAATGTGTGTTTGTGACCAATAGGCCTGCGAACATGGGCGGGGCCTCATGTGTCACACTGGTTTCAATTACATTGAACTTTGGACAACATGCCAATCACAAGGTCTCCTGCCATGGGGAAGGAGTTCTGATTTCTGCATCATTTTCAACCCTGGGCAGTGGTTGGAGATAAGGTCTAGGTTCTGAAGCCTGAAAACCGCAGTTGGGAAGAGATGACGACCTAAGGCCATGGCGGGTCTGATGTGCTCAGTGTGCTGTCAGCTGCCTGGGTGTTGGTCAGGAGATTCGGGCTCAGGTTGTGTGAGACAGTGCATTAGTGCCCAGGTTAGACAATATAATGTGGGTACAGTCGAGTGCCGTGTAGGTTGATCCTCATTTGCGGTGCCTGGCAAGATATTTTTTCTAGAGAGCAGGCATAGTGCTGCATTGTGGGTCTTGAATTGTCAAACTTGAGGTCGTCTGGGCCAGGAGTGTGAGGACAGAAGTCTGAGAACACAAGCTAGACTTGGGCTTCAGGCCGAGGGCAAGGCAGGTACCCCTGCAGATCTGAACCAATATCTCATGCATCTGAACTCACGGCCAGGATCAGAGGTTGGCTCAGGTTAGGGTTTCTGTGCATGACTGCTCCTTCATGGACGGAGCGGAATCTCAAGGCCATGGAGCTTTTCCCACGTTGGGAGCTGTGGGATGCCCCCTTCAAGGATTCCTTCTGCAGGACAATTGAGAACTCTTCGTCAGCTCCAGGACATCCCATATGAAATGACTCAAGAGCACCGTTCGAGGATGGATGCCAGGGAAGCCCGCCTTGCATTCCAATTGTCTCCTAGCAACAAGACAGTTGAGATCGGATGGCTCTGCGGGAGCAACCGGGGTGGCTGAGTTGAAATGGACTTTCCTGAGAATGGGGCCTAATGTGTGTTTGTGTCCATGAGGGCCTTGGAATGGGGCGGTGGCACCGGGACCCTGAAGTATTCTCCTAAGCTTTTGACATAGCTCCCATGCACAGGATTCTTTGTGGAGATGAGAATTGTTCTGATGGGTGCCTCAGGAAACCCCCTATGCTGGTATTGGAATCCAGGCTTTTGAGGAGACATGCCTGTAAACCAAAGCAATGGATCCGATTATGGCCTAGGGTACTGTCTGGTTCCATCTTCTTCTCTGCGGACATCCATCTATGGTATGAGTGGAGGTAGATAATCAGCTGGTGTCAGACCGCCCTTGTTTGTCCCGGGAGACCTACACTATTGGGATGGCCTCCAGGACTTTGGAGGGTTCTCCTAATGTGTACGATTTGGGACAATGGAAAGGGCAGAATTCCCATGCATGGGGTAGGCAGAGTCCTAATGTGTGGCTCCAGGGGCCCAGCCTGGAGGGTGTGTGGCCCAGGACTTTGAGGACAGAAGCCTGAACACCAAGTCCGCTTAGGTTTGTGGTCGTAGGTATGGCAGGTCCAAAATACAAACCATGATAAGAACTCTTCAGGATATGAAGAAAGAGCGAGACTGAGGCGCTTGCTCAGGCTTTTGTCTCTGGATTTTGGATCAACGATGGCCGTGGAATGTGGGGAGGCCTCAAGGGCCCTGGACGAATCTTTCTCTCTGTGGATTTGGCCTGGTCCCAATTGTTTTTCGTCAATCTGTGGGATGGGAGGTCTCCTTTCAGGTTTGTTACCTCAGGTGGCCCAATTAAAGAGGAATTCCAAAGCAGAGCACTGGGGAAGAGTAAAGGTACAACCCAAACTATGGTTTAAAAATTGGGGCGTAGGGGCATGGCAGGCCAAATATGCTGTCTCTTCATCCAGCCACTGAGAGGCCTTACTTGAGGACTGGGCTCAGGCTGAGGGTCACAATGTGTGCTTGTGACCAATAGGCCCGCGAGCATGGGCAGGCCTCATGGACCACACTGGTTTCAACTACACTGAACTTTGGACAACATACCAATCACAAGGTCTCTTGCCATGGGGAAGGAGTTCTGATTTCTGCATCATTTTCAACCCTGGGCAGTGGTTGGAGATAAGGTCTAGGTTCTGAAGCCTGAAAACCGCAGTTGGGAAGAGATGACGACCTAAGGCCATGGCGGGTCTGATGTGCTCAGTGTGCTGTCAGCTGCCTGGGTGTTGGTCAGGAGGTTCGGGCTCAGGTTGTGTGAGACAGTGCATTAGTGCCCAGGTTAGACTATATAATTTGGGTACAGTCGAGTGCCGTTTAGGTTGATACTCATTTGAGGTGCCTGGGCAGCTCATTAGGCAAGATATTTTTTCTAGAGGGCAGGTAGAGTGCTGCATTCTGGGTCCGGAATTGCCAAACTGAGGGCTTCTGAACCAATAGTGTGAGGACAGAAGTCTGAGAATACAATCTAGACTTGGGCTTCTGGCCGAGGGCACGGCAGTTACCCCAGGCAGATCTCAACCAATATCTCATGCATCTGAAGTCACGGCGAGGATCAGACTTTGGCTCAGGTTGGAGTTTCTATGCATGACTGCCCCTTCATGAACGGAGCGGAATCTCAAGTCCATCAGGATTTCCCACGTTCGGAGTTATGGGATGCCCTCTTCAAGGATTCCTTCTGCGGGACAGTTGAGACCTGTTGGGCAGCTCCTGGACATCCCATATGGAATGACTCCAGAGCACCGTTCGAGGATGGATGCCTGGGAAGCCCGCCTCGCATTCCAATTGTCTCCTAGCAACAAGTCAGTTGAGATCTGATGGCTCTGCGGGAGCAACCGGAATGGCTGAGTTGAAATGGACTTTCCTGAGGATGGGGTCTAATGTGTTTGTGTCCATGGGAGCTTTGGAATGGGGCGGTGGCACCAGGACCCTGAAGTATTCTCCTAAGATTTTGAGATAGGTCTCATGCACATGTTTCCTTGTAGAGACGAGATTTGTTCTGATGGGTGCCTCAGGAAACCCCCTATGCTGGTATTGGAATCCAGGCTTTTGAGGAGACATGCCTGAAAACCAAAGCAATGGATCCGATTACGGCCTAGGTCTTTTCTGGTTCAATCTTCTTCTCTGGGGACATCCATCTATGTTATAAGTGGAGGTAGATGCTCAGCTGTTGTCAGACCGCCCTTGTTTGTCCCGGGAGAACTACACCATTGGGATGGCCTCGGGGATTTTGGAGGGTTCTCCTAATTTGTACAATTTTGGACAATGGAATGGGCAGAATTCCCATGTATGGGGTAGGCACAGTCCTAATGTGTGGCTCTAGGCGCCCCAGCCTGGAGGGTGTGTGGTCCCGGACTTTGAGGAGAGAAGTCTGAAAACACAAACTCAGCTTAGGTTTGGGGACGTAGGTATGGCAGGCCCAATCTACAAACCATGAGAAGAACTCTTCAGGATATGAAGATAGAGCGAGTCTGAGGCGCTCACTCAGGATTTTGTCTCTGAATTTTGTATCAACGATGGCCGTGGAATGTGGGGAGGCCTCAAGGGCCATGGACGAATCTTCCTCTCTGTGGATTTGGCCCGGTCCCAATTGTTTTTCGTCTATCTTTGGGATGGGTGGTCTCCAGTCAGGTTTGTTATCAGGTGTCCCAACCAAAGAGGAATTCCAAAGCAGAGACTTGGGTAAGAGTGAAGAGACAACCCTAAATATGGTTAAATATTGAGGCCTAAGTGCATGGCCGGCCCCATATGCTGTCTCATCATCCAGCCACTGAGAGGCCTTACTTGAGGACTGGGCTCAGGATGAGGGTCACAATGTGTGTTTGTGACCAATGTGGCCCGCGAGCATGGGCGGGGCCTCAAAAACCACACTGGTTTCAACTACACTGAACTTTGGACAACATGCCAAACACAAGGTCTCTTGTCATGGGGAAGGAGTTCTGATTTCTGCATCATTTTCAACCCTGGGCAGTGGTTGGAGATAAGGTCTAATTTCGGAAGCCTGAAAACCGAAGTTGGGAAGAGATGAGGATCTAAGGCCATGGCGGGTCTGATGGGCTCAGTGTGCGGTCAGCTGCCTGGTTGTTGGTCAGGAGGTTCGGGCTAAGGTTGTGTCAGACAGTGCATTAGTGCCCAGATTAGACAATATAATGTGGGTACAGTCGAGTGCCGTGTAGGTTTATCCTCATTTGAGATGCCTGGGCAGTCATTAGGCAAGATATTTTTTCTAGAGGGCAGGCAGAGTGCTGCATTGTGGGTCCGGAATGCCAAACTTGAGGGCTTCTGGGCCAGGAGTGTGAGGACAGAAATCTGAGAACACAAGCTAGAATTGGGCTTCAGGCCGAGGGCAAGGCAGGTACCCCCTGCAGATCTGAACCAAACTCATGCATCTGAAGTCACGGCGAGGTTCAGACGTTGGCTCAGGTTGGAGTTTCTGTGCATGACTGCCCCTTCATGAACGGAGCGGATCTCAAGGCCATGGAGGATTTCCCACGTTGGGAGTTGTGGGATGCCCCCTTCACGGATTGCTCCTGCGGGACAATTGAGACATGTTGGGCAGCTCCAAGACATCCCATATGGAATGACTCCAGAGCACCGTTAGAGGATGGATGCCTGGGAAGCCCGCCTCGCATTCCAATTGTCTCCTAGCAACAAGACAGTTGAGATCGGATGGCTCTGCGGGAGCAACCGGAGTGGCTGAGTTGAAATGGACTTTCCTGAGAATGGGGCCTAATGTGTGTTTGTGTCCATGAGGGCCTTGGAATGGGGCGGTGGCACCGGGACCCTGAAGTATTCTCCTAAGCTTTTAACATACGTCCCATGCACACGTTTCCTTGTGGAGACGAGATTTTTTCTGATGGGTGCCTCAGGAAACCCCCTATGCTGGTATTGGAATCCAGGCTTTTGAGGAGACATTCCTGTAAACCAAAACAAGGGATCCGATTATGGCCTAGGGTCCTGTCTGGTTCCATCTTCTTCTCTGCGGTATGAGTGGAGGTAGATGCTCAGCTGGTGTAAGACCGCCCTTGTTTGTCCCGGGAGACCTACACAATTGGGATGGCCTCGGGGACTTTGGAGGGTTCTCCTAATTTGTACGATTTGGGACAATGGAATTGGCAGATTTCCCATGCATGGGGTAGGCAGAGTCCTAATGTGTGGCTCCAGGGACCCAGCCTGTAGGGTGTGTGGCCCAGGACTTTGAGGACAGAAGTTTGAACACAAACTAAGCTTAGGTTTGGGGACATAGGTATGGCAGGGCCAATCTACAAACCATGAGAAGAACTCTTCAGGATATAATGAAAGAGCGAGTCTGAAGCGCTTGCTCAGGCTTTTGGCTCTGGATTTTGGATCAACGATGGCCGTGGAATGTGGGGAGGCCTTAAGGGCCATGGACGAATCTTCCTCTCTGTGGATTTGGCCCGGTCCCAATTGTTTTTCGTCAATCTGTGGGATGGGAGGTCTCCTTTCAGGTTTGTTACCTGAGGTGGCCCAATCAAAGACGAATTCCAAAGCAGAGCCCTGGGGAAGAGTGAAGGTACAACCCAAACTATGGTTAAAAATTGGGGCGTAGGAGCATGGCAGGCCCAATATGCTGTCTCGTCATTCAGCCACTGAGAGGCCTTACTTGAGGACTGGGCTCAGGTTGAGGGTCACAATTTGTGTTTGTGACCAATGTGGCCCACGAGCATGGGCGGGGCCTCAAAACCACACTGGTTTCAACTACACTGCACTTTGGACAACATGCCAATCACAAGGTCTTTTGCCATGGGAAAGGAGTTCTTATTTCTGCATCATTTTCAACCCTGGGCATTGGTTGGAGATAAGGTCTAGGTTCTGAAGCATGAAACCGCAGTTGGGAATGATGACGACCTAAGGCCATGGCGGGTCTGATGTGCTCATTGTGCGGTCAGCTGCCTGGGTGTTGGTCAGGAGTTTCGGGCTCAGGTGGTGTCAGACAGTGCATTAGTGCCCAGGTTAGACTATATAATTGGGTACAGTCGAGTGCCGTGTAGGTTGATACTAATTTGAGGTGCCTGGGCAGCTCATTAGGCAAGATATTTTTTCTAGAGGGCAGGCAGAGTGCTGCATTGTGGGTCCGGAATTGCCAAACTTGAGGGCTTCTGGGTCAGAAGTGTGAGGACAGAAGTCTGAGAACACAAGCTAGACTTGGGCTTCAGGCCGAGGGCAAGGCAGTTCCCCTCTGCAGATCTCAACCAATATCTCATGCCTCTGAAGTCACCGCGAGGATCAGACGTTGGCTCAGGTTGGAGTTTCTGTGCATGACTGCCCCTTCATGAACGGAGCGGATCTCAAGGCCATGGAGGATTTCCCACGTTGGGAGTTATGGGATGCCCTCTTCAAGGATTCCTTCTGCGGGACAGTTGAGACCTGTTGGGCAGCTCCTGGACATCCCATATTGAATGACTCCAGAGCACAGTTCGAGGATGGATGTCAGGGAAGACCGCCTCGCATTCCAATTGTCTCCTAGCAACACGTCAGTTGAGATCTGATGGCTCTGCGGGAGCAACCGGAATGGCTGAGTTGAAATGGACTTTCCTGATAATGGGGCCTAATGTGTGTTTGTGTCCATGGGAGCTTTGGAATGGGGCGGATCCACCGGGACCCTGAAGTATTCTCCTAAGCTTTTGACATAGCTCCCATTCACAGGTTTCCTTGTGGCGACAAGATTTGTTCTGATGGGTGCCTCAGGAAACCCCCTATGCTGGTATTGGAATGCAGGATTTGAAGACACATGCCTGTAAACCAAAGCAATGCATTCGATTACGGCCTAGGGTCCTGTCTTGTTCCATCTTCTTCTCTGGGGACATCCATCTATGTTATGAGTGAAGGTAGATGCTCAGCTGGTGTCAGACAGCCCTTGTTTGTCCCGGGATACATACACTATTGGGATGGCCTTGGGGATTTTGGAGGGTTCTACTAATTTGTACGATTTTGGAAAATGGAATGGGCAGAATTCCCATGCATGGGGTAGGCACAGTCCTAATGTGTGGCTCTAGGCGCCCCAGCCTGGAGGGTGTGTGGTCCCGGATTTTGAGGAGAGAAGTCTGAAAACACAAACTCAGCTTAGGTACATGGACGTAGGTATGGCAGGCCCAATCTACAAACCATGAGAAGAACTCTTCAGGATATGAAGAAAGAGCGAGTCTGAGGCGCTCACTCAGGATTTTGTCTCTGGATTTTGTATCAACGATGGCCATGGAATGTGGGGATGCCTCAAGGGCCATGGAAGAATATTCCTCTCTTTGGATTTTTCCAGGTCCCAATTGTTTTTCGTCTATTTTTGGGATGGGAGGTCTCCTTTCAGGTTTGTTACCTCAGGTGTCCCAACCAAAGAGTAATTCCAAAGCAGAGACCTGATTAAGAGTGAAGGGACAACCCTAAATATGGGTAAAAATTGGGGCCTAGGTGCATGGCCGGTCCCATATGCTGTCTCATCATCCAGCCACTGAGAGGCCTTACTTGAGGACTGGGCTCAGGATGAGGGTCACAATGTGTGTTTGTGACCAATGTGGCCTGCGAAAATGGGGGGGCCTCAAAAACCACACTGGTTTCAACTACATTGAACTTTGCACAACATGCCAATCACAAGGTTTCTTGCCATGGGGAAGGAGGGGTTCTGACTTGTGCATCAGGTTCTCCCCTGTGCAGGGATTGGAAATAATGTCTAGGTTCCGATGACTGAAAACCAAGGTTGGGAATGGATGGTGGCCTAAGGCAGTTGCGGGTCCAATGTGCTGGTTGTGCATGCAGCTGTGTCGGTGTCTGTTGGAAGGTCTGGGCTCAGGCTATTTGCGACAGAGCAACAGTGTTTAAGGTAGCCTATGCATTTGGGGTGTTGCCGAGGGCCAAGCAGTTTGATCCTCATTTGGGGTTTCTGGGCAGCACCATAGACAATGTTTTTCTCCTGGGAGGCAGGCAGAGTGCTTCATTGTGGCCCCCGAATTCCCAGTAGGGAGGGTTTGTGGGCCAGGAGTGTGAGGACGGAAGTCTGAAAACACAAGCTAGGGTGGGGATTGGAGCCAAGGGCAGAGCAGGCCCACTCTGCAGAGGCTGAATCATAATATCCTGCATCTGAAGTCAGTCTGAGGATCAGACGTTGGCTGAGGCTGGAGTATGTGTCCATGATGGCACCTTCATGAACCGGGGGCCTCATGAGGCCAAGGAAGTTTTCCCACGCTGAGTTTGGAGGTTGCCCCAAACCACAAGGTATCCTTCCGCGGGACATTCAAGTCCTGTTGCATGGCTCCAGGACCTACCATACAGAAGGACTGGAGAGCAGGGTTCGAAGGATGGATCCCTGTACAGCATGCCTCGCATTCCCATTGGCCATTAGCAACAAGATATATTTGATCTGCTGCCTCTGGGGCACGCTACCCAGGGGGCTGAGTTGAAATGGCCTCTCCTGAGGATGCGTCATAATGTGCGTTTGGGTCCATGGAGACCTTGGAATGTGCTGGTTGTTCAGTGGCCCTGCGGAACTCTCCTATCTGAAGGGTTTGATACATCCCCAGTAAGAAAGCTCCCCAAGTGGAGACGAGAGAGGTTTGGTTTGGTGCCTATGAAAAGCCCCGTGTGCTGGTCTATGAAAACAGTCCTCTGAGGATGACACATGGAAACCAAAACTAAGGTTCAGATTAGGGCCTGGGGGCCTGTACATTTCAACCTTCTGTCTCTGGGGACACTGTCTGAGAGTCTAAGTGGAGATAGTTGCTCCGCTGGTGTCAGAGAGCCCCTCTTAGTCCAGGGGGGCCTACACTATTGGTGGCCTCAGGGGCTTTGGATCTTTTCCCTAACCTGTAGGGTTGTGGTCAATGGATTGGGCACATTTTCCTTGGAGAGGGCAGGCACAATCTTTCGCTGAGGCTCCAGAGGCCCTAGCCTGGAGGTTGTGTGGTTCCAGGCTGTGGGCACAGAAGTCTGAAAACACAAACTCAGCTTATGAGTGGCGCTTAGGGTATGGCAGGCCGGATGTACATCCCGAGAGGGAGCTCCTGGGCCTCTGAAACAAGGGCGAGTGGGAGGCGTTCCTTCAGGCTTTTGTCTCTGGATGTTGTGTCCGGGATAGCCGTGGATTGGAGTGGTGTCCTCAGGGACTGTGGACGAGTATCCGTCTCTGGGGATTTGTCCCAGCTCCCAAGAGTTTTGTGTCATTATGTGGGAAGGGTGGAGTCGTGTTTTCTGGCTCATGTGTCTCTCCAAGAAAGGGATTCCAGAGCAGAGCACCAGGTACAGGCGGGGCGACTGGAAAACTCCAACACCGGTGATTATTGGGTTCATAGGTGTTTGGCAAGCCCCATATGCGGGCTCTTGGTCCAGGCCCTGACAGGCCTTTCTTTGACATGGGGCTCATGCTGAGGGTCACAGTGTGAATTTGTCCCCAAGCAGCACTTAAGTTTAGGCGTGGCATCAGGGACCATGAAGGTTTCTCCCACCATGAAGTTGTGTCTCCATGCCAAGAGCAAGCTTTACAGCCATAAGGAAGGAGGAGTTCTGTTTTGTGCTTGCGATACCCAGATGTGTGGTGAATTGATATAATGTCTAGGTTCAGATTTCTGAAAACCAAGGTTAGGAAGAGGTGACGGCATTAGACCATGGCGTGTCCAAGTGCTGGGTGTGCGACCAGCAGTCTCCTTGTATGTCTGGACGTCTGGCTTCAGGCTGTGTCAGACAGAGCATGAGTGCCCGGAGCAGCCTAACCAGTTCGGGTACCGTCGAGGCCCGAGCAGGTAGATCCTCATCTGGGTTTTCTGGAGAGCCCCACATGGAAACGTTTTTCTTCCAGTGGGCAGAACTGGGCTGTGTTGTGGTTCTGGATTTCCTAGTCCGGAGGGCTTGTTTGCCAGGAGAGAAAGAAGGAAGTCTGAAAACACAAGCTAGCGTGAGTTTTGGGACGGAGGGCACGGCAGTCCCACTATGCAGAGGCTGAATCGAGATCTCCTGCACTGAGGTCATGTCAACTATGAGACGTGCCTCAGGCTAGAGTTTTTGTCCAGCATGGCCTCTTCCTGAAGGGTGTGGGGGCTTCATGAGGCCAGGGAGATTTGCCTACGATGGAATTTGTGAACTACTCCAAACCTCAAGGTTTCCTTCTGCACGACAGTCGAGTCCTATTGGATGGTTCTAGGAGGCCGCATACAGAAAGACTCGAGAGCAGGTGTCTAAGCATGAATGCCTTGGAACGCCACCTCATATTCCCACTCTTAGTCAGGACAACACAGGCTCAATCTGCCGGCTCCTGGGTGAGCTACACAGAGGGGAGAGTTGAAATGGACTCTCCTGAAGATGAGTCCTACTGTGGATTGGTGGCCTGGGAGACCTTGAAATATGGAGGTGGCTCAGGGACTCTGCAGGATTCTCCAACCTGAGGTGTTTGACACGGCTCCAACAAGGAAGCTTCCTATGTGGAGACGAGAGGAGTTCTGTTCAGTGCCTCAGGAAAGCCCCATATCCTGTTCTTCGTACCAAAGCCTCTGAGGAGTGACACCTGGAAACCAAAGCAAGAGTTGAAATTAGGGCCTAAGAGCCTGTCTGGCTCAACTTTCTATCTCGGTTGACATCTGTGTGCATGCCTTCGTGGAGGTAGCTGTTCAGCTTGTGTCCGAATGCCCCTGTGAGTCCAGTGAGGCTCCCAGTAGTGGGATGTCCTCGGAGGCCTTGAGGTTTCTCATATTCTGGAGGTGTGTGGCCAAAGGAATGGACACAGTTTCCCAGGAGAGAGCAGGCACGGTCCTGTGGTATGGCTCCAGAGGACCCAGAGGCTGTGTTTGCCAGGGCTGTGGGGAGAGATGTCTGAAAAAGAAAACTTGGCTCAGCTAGGGGCCAAGGTAATGGCAGGCCTGATTTCCAGTCCGTGAGGGGAGATCCTCTGGATATCAAAGGAGGGCAATTGGGAGGCAATCACTCAGACTTTTGACTCTGGGTGTTGTGTTCACAGTGGCCGTTCAGGGTAGGGGTTGCGAAAGTGGCCGAGGTAGAGCCTTCCTCTCGCGGGAATGTCCAAGCGACAAGTGTTTGGTTCATTCTGTGAGAAGGGAAGTGTGCTGTTTCTGCCACAGGGGACTCCCCAGGAGAGGGACTCTAGAGCAAAGCAGTGGTTCCCTCAACTGAAATACACACCATCTAGTTAGTCCTGGGTGCCTACTGGCAAGGCAAGCCACATATACGGGCTCTTGGTCCAGTCACTGAGAGGCGTTACTTGAATAAGGTACTCACGCTGAGGGTCACAATGTGTGTTTGTGCCCAAGGCGGCCCTCACGCATGGGCGTGGCCTCATGGGCCATGCCGTTTTCTCCTACACTGTAGGTTTGACTCACTGCCAGCAGCAAGGTTTCTTGCCATGTGGACGGAGGGGTTCTGACTTGTGCATCAGGTTCCCCCCTGTGCAGGGATTGGAGAAAAGGTCTAGGTTCTAAGGACTGAAAACCCAGGTTGGGAATGGATGGTGGCCTAAGGCAGTGGCTGGTCCATGAGCTGGTTGTGCAGCCAGCTGTGTCGGTGTCTGTCGGAAGGTCTGGGTTCAGGCTATTTGCGACAGAGCACCAGTGTTTAAGGTAGCCTATGCAATTGGGGTGTTGCCGAGGGCCAAGCAGTTTGATCCTCATTTGGGGTTTCTGGGCAGCACCATAGACAATGTTTTTCTCCTGGGAGGCAGGCAGAGTGCCTGTCCATTTCATACTTCTGTCTCTGGGGACACTATCTGAGGGTCTAAGTGGAGATAATTGCTCCGCTTTTGTCAGAGAGCACCTCTAGTCCAGAGTGGCCTACACTATGATGGCCTCAGGGGCCTTGGAGTTTTTCCCTAACTTGTAGGGTTGTGGTCAATGGATTGGGCACACTTTCCTTGGAGAGGGCAGGCACAATCTTTCGCTGTGGCTCAAGAGGCCCTAGCCTTGAGGTTGTGTGGGTCCAGGCTGTGGGCACCGAAGTCTGAAATCACAAACTCAGCTTATGAGTGGCGCCTAGGGTATGGCAGGCCAGATGTACAGCCTGAGAGGGAGCTCCTTGGCATCTGAAACAAGGGAGAGTGGAGGCGATCCTTCAGGCAATTGTCTCTGGATGTTGTGTCTATAATAGCCGTGGATTGGAGGGGTGTTCTCAGGGACTATGGACGAGTATCCCTCTCTGGGGATTTGTCCCAGCTCCCAAGAGTTTGGGGTCATTTTGTGGGAAGGGTGGAGTCGTGTTGTCTGGCTCCTGTGTCTCTCCAAGAAAGGGATTCCAGAGCAGAGCCCCAGTATGGGCGGGGCGACAAGAAAACTCAAACACTGGTTGGATAGGGTTCATAGGTGCTTGGCAAGCCCCATATGCGAGCTGTTGGTCCAGGCCCAGACCGGCCTTTCTTTGACATGGGGCTCATGCTGAGGGTCACAGTGTGAATTTGTGCCCAAGCAGCACTCAAGTTTGGGCGTGGCATCAGGGGCCATGAAGGTTTCTCCCACACTGAAGGTGTGACTCCATGGCAAGAACAATCTTTACAGCCATGGGGAAGGAGGAGTTCTGTTTTTTGCCTTCGATACCCCGCTGTGCGGAGAATTGATAATGTCTAGGTTGAGATTTCTAAAAACCAAATTTAGGAAGAGGTGAAGGCATAAGACCATGGCGTTTCCGAAGTGCTGCGTGTGCTGCCAGCTGTCTCCTTGTCTGTCTGGACGTCTGGCTTCAGGTGGTGTCAGACAGAGCATGAGTGCCCAGAGCAGCCTATCCAGTTCGGGTACCTTCGAGGCCCGAGCAGGTGGATCCTCATCTGGGTTTTCTGGAGAGCCCCACAGGAAACGATTTTCGTCCGTTGGGCAGACACTAGGCTGTGTTGTGGTTCTGGAGTTCCTAGTCCGGGGGCTTGTTTGCCAGGATTGTGAAGAAGGAAGTCTGTAAACACAAGCTAGCGTTAGGTTTGGGATTGAGGGCACGGCAGGCCCACTCTGCAGAAGCTGCATCGATATCTCTTGCAATGAGGTCATGTCAACTATGAGACGTGCCTCAGGCTAGAGTTTTTGTCCAGCATGGCCTCTTCCTGAAGGGTGTGGGGGCTTCATGACGCCAGGGAGGTTTGGCTACAATGGAATTTGTGAACTACTCCAAACCTCAGGGTTTCCTTCTGCACGACAGTCGAGTTCTACTGGATGGTTCCAGGAGGCACCAAATGGAAAGACTCGAGAGCAGGTGTCTAAGCATGGATGCCTGGGAACGCCACCTCATATTCCCACTCTTTCGTCAGAACAAGGCAGGCTCAATCTGCGGGCTCCTGGGTGAGCTACCCTGAGGGGAGAGTTGAAATGGACTCTCCTGAAGATGAGTCCTACTGTGGCTTGGTGTCCTGGGAGACCTTGGAATGTGGAGGTGGCCCAGGGACTCTGCAGGATTCTCCAACCTGAGGTGTTTGACACGGCTCCAACAAGGAAGCTTCCCATGTGGAGACGAGAGGAGTTCTGTTCAGTGCCTCAGGAAAGCCCCATATCCTGTTCTTCGAACCAAAGCCACTGAGGAGTGACACCTGGAAACCAAAGCAAGAGTTGAGATTAGGGCCTACGGGCCTGTCTGGCTCAACCTTCTATCTCTCTTGACATCTGTGTGCATGCCTTCATGGAGGTAGCTGCTCAGTTTGTGTCCGAATACCCCTGTGTGTCCAGGGAGGCTCTCAGTAGTGGGATGACCTCGGGGGCCTTGTGGTTTCTCATATTCTGGAGGTATGTGGCCAAAGTAATGGACAGAGTTTCCCAGGAGGGAGCAGGAACTGTCCTCTGGTATGGCTCCAGAGGACCCAGCCTAGAGGCTGTGTTTGCCAGGGCTGTGGGGACAGATGTCTGAAAAGGCAAACTTGGCTCAGCTAGGGGCCAAGGTAATGGCAGGCCTGATCTCCAGTCCGTGAGGGGAGATACTCTGGATATCAAGGAGAGCAAGTGGGAGGCAGTCAGTCAGGCTTTTGTCTCTGGGTGTTGCGTTCACAGTGGCCGTTCAGAGTAGGGGTTGCTTCATGGGCCGAGGAAGATCCTTCATCTCGGGGGATTGTCCAAGCTCAAGTGTTTGGGTTCATTCTGTGGGAAGGGAAGAGTACTCTTTTCTGCCACAGGGGACCCCCCAGGAGAGGGACTCTAGAGCACAGCAGTGGGTTCCCTCAACTGGAATACACACCATGTAGTTAGTCCTGGGTGCCTATGGGCAAGGCAAGCCACATATGCGGGTTCTTGGTCCCGTCACTGAGAGGCGTTACTTGAATAAGGTACTCACGCTGAGGGTCACAATGTGTGTTTGTGCCCAAGGCGGCCCTCACGCATGGGCGTGGCCTCATGGGCCATGCCGTTTTCTCCTACACTGAAGCTTTGACTCACTGCCAGCAGCAAGGTTACTTGCCATGGGGATGGAGGGGTTCTGACTTGTGCATCATGTTCCCCCCTGTGCAGGGATTGGATATAAGGTCTAGGTTCCGATGACTGAAAACCCAGGTTGGGAATGGATGGTGGCCTAAGGCAGTGGCGGGTCCAATGTGCTGGGTGTGCAGTCAGCTGTGTCGGTGTCTGTTGGAAGGTCTGGGCTCAGGCTATTTGCAACAGAGCATCAGTGTTTAAGGTAGCCTATGCAATTGGGGTGTTGCCGAAGTCGAAGCAGTTTGATCCTCATTTGTGGTTACTGGGAAGCACCATAGACAGGGTTTTCTCCTGGGAGGCAGGCACAGTGCTTCATTGTGGCCCCATAATTCCCAGTAGGGAGGGTTTGTGGGCCAGGAGTGTGAGGACGGTAGTCTGAAAACACAAGCTAGGGTGAGGATTGGAGCCAAGGGCAGAGCAGGCCACTCTGCAGAGGCTGAATCAAATCTCCTGCATCTGAAGTCAGGCTGAGAATCAGAAGTTGGCTGAGGCTGGAGTATGTGTCCATGATGGCACCTTCATGAAGTGGGGGCCTCATGAGGCCAAGGAAGTTTTCCCACGCTGAGTTTGGAGGTTGCCCCAAACCACAAGGTTTACTTCTGCGAGACATTCGAGTCCTGTTGCATGGCTCCAGGACATACCATACGGAAGGACTGGAGAGCAGGGTTCGAAGGATGGATCCCTGTACAGCATGCCTCGCATTCCCATTGGCCATTAGCGACAAGATATGTTTGATCTGCTGCCTCTGGGGCACGCTACCCAGGGGGCTGAGTTGAAATGGCCTCTCCTGAGGATGCGGCATAATGTGCGTTTCGGTCCATGGAGACCTTGGAAAGTGCTGGTGATTCAGGGGCCCTGCGGAACTCTCCTATCTGAAGGATTTGATACATCCCCAGTAAGAAAGCTCCCCATGTGGAGACGAGAGAGGTTTGGTTTGGTGCCTCAGAAAAGCCCTGTGTGCTGCACTATGAAAACAGTCGTCTGAGGATGGACACATGGTAACCAAAGCTAAGGTTCAGATTAGGGCCTGGGGGCCTGTCCATTTCAACCTTATGTCTCTGGGGACACTGTCTGAGAGTCTAAGTGGAGATAGTTGCTCCGCTGGTGTCAGAGAGCCCCTCTTAGTCCAGGGTGGCCGACACTATTGATGGCCTCAGGGGCCTTGGAGCTTTTCCCTAACCTGTAGGGTTGTGGTCAATGGATTGGGCACACTTTCCTTGGAGAGGGTAGGCACAATCTTTCGCAGTGGCTCCAGAGGCCCTAGCCTGGAGGTTGTGTGGGTCCAGGCTGTGGGCACAGAAGTCTGAAAACACAAACTCAGCTTATGAGTGGGGCCTAGGGTATGACATGACGGATGTACAGCCGAGATGGAGCTCCTGGGCCTCTGAAACAAGGGCGAGTGGGAGGCGTTCCTTCAGGGTTTTGTGTCTGGATGTTGTGTCCGGGATAGCCTTGGATTGCAGGAGTGGCCTCAGTGACTATGTACGAGTATCCCTCTCTGGGGATTTGTCCCAGCTCCCAAGGGTTTGGGGTCATTTTGTGGGAAGGGTTGATTCGTGTTTTCTGGCTTATGTGTCTCTCCAAGAAAGGGATTCCAGAGCAGAGCCCCAGGTACAGGCGGGGGGACTGGAAAACTCAAACACTAGTGAGGATAGGGTGCATAGGGGCTTGGCAAGCCCCATATGCGGGCTCTTGGTCCAGGCCCTGACAGGCCTTTCTTTGACATGGGGCTCATGCTGAGGGTCACAGTGTGAATTTGTGCCCAAGCATCACTCAAGTTTGGGCGTGGCATCAGGGGCCATCAAGGTTTCTCCCACCCTGAAGGTGTGACTCCATGCCAAGAGCAAGCTTTACAGCCATGGGGAAGGAGGATTTCTGTTTTTTGCTTGCGATACCCAGCTGTGTGGTGAATTGATATAATGTCTTGGTTCTGATTTCTGAAAACCAAGGTTAGGAAGAGGTGACGGCATAAGACCATGGCGTGTCCGAAGTGCTGGGTGTGCGGCCAGCTGTCTCCTTGTCTGTCTGGACGTCTGGCTACAGGCTGTGTCAGACAGAGCATGAGTGCCCCGAGCAGCCTATACTAATCGGGTACCTTCGGGGCCCGAGCAGCTTGATCCTCATCTGGGTATTCTGGAGAGCTCCACAGGGAAACGTTTTTCTTCCGTTGAGCAGACACTGGGCTGGGTTGTGGTTCTGGAGTTTCTAGTCTGGAGGGCTTGTTTGCCAGGAGTGTGAGGAAGGAAGTCTGAAAACACAAGCTAGCGTGAGGTTTGGGACCGAGGGCACGGCAGGCCCACTCTGCAGAAGCTGAATCAAGATCTCCTGCACTGAGGTCATGTCAACTATGAGACGTGCCTCAGGCTAGAGTTTTTGTCCAGCATGGCCTCTTCATGAAGGGTGTGAGGGCTTCATGACGCCAGGGAGGTTTGCCTACAATGGGATTTGTGAAGTACTCCAAACCTCAAGGTTTCCTTCTGCATGACAGTCGAGTTCTATTGGATGGTTCCAGGAGGCCACAAACGGAAAGACTCGAGAGTAGGTGTCTAAGCATGGATGCCTGGGAACGCCACCTCATATTCCCACTCTTTAGTCAGGACAAGGCAGGCTCAATCTGTGGGCTTCTGGGTGAGCTACCCAGAGGGGAGAGTTGAAATGGACTCTCCTGAAGATGAGTCCTACTGTGGGTTGGTGTCCTGGGAGACCTTGGAATGTGGAGGTGGCTCAGGGAATCTGCAGGATTCTCCAACCTGAAGTGTTTGACAGGGCTCCAAGAAGGAAGCTTCCCATGTGGAGACGAGAGGAGTTCTGTTCAGTGCCTCAGGAAAGCCCCATATCCTGTTCTTCGAACCAAAGCCTCTGAGGAGTGACACGTGGAAACCAAAGCAAGAGTTGAGATTAGGGCCTAAGGGCCTGTCTGGCTCAACCTTCAATCTCTGTTGACATCTGTGTGCATGCCTTCATGGAGGTAGCTGCACAGCTTTTCTCCGAATGCCCCTGTGTGTCCAGGGAGGCTCCCAGTAGTGGGATGACCTCGGGGGCCTTGAGGTTTCTCATATTCTGGAGTTGTGTGGCCAAAGGAATGGACACAGTTTCCCAGGAGAGAAGAGGCACAGTCCTGTGTTATGGCTCTAGAGGACCCAGCCTAGAGGCTGTGGTTGCCAGGGCTGTCGGGACAGATGTCTGAAAAAGCAAACTTGGCTCAGGTTGGGTCCAAGGTAATGGCAGGCCTGATCTCCAGTCCATGAGGGGAGATGCTCTGGATATCAAAGGAGGGCAAGTGGCAGGCAGTCGCTCAGGCTTTTGTCTCTGGGTGTTGCGTTCATGGTAGGGGTTGCTTCAGGGGCCGAGGAAGAGCCTTCCTCTTGGGGGTTTGTCCAAGCTCCCAAGTGTGTGGTTCATTCTGTGGGAAGCAAGAGTACTCTTTTCTGCCACAGGGGACCCCCCAGGAGAGAGACCTTAGAGCACAGCAATGGGATCCCTCAACTGGAATACACACCATGTAGTTAGTCCTGGGTGCCTATTGGCAAGGCAAGCCACATATGCGGGTTCTTGGTCCAGTCACTGAGAGGCGTTACTTGAATAAGGTACTCACGCTGAGGGTCACTATGTGTGTTTGTGCCCAAGGCGGCCCTCACGCATGGGCGTGGCCTCATGGGCCATGCTGTTTTCTCCTACACTGAAGTTTTGACTCACTGCCTGCAGCAAGGCTACTTGCCATGGGGATGGAGGGGTTCTGACTTGTGCATCATGTTCCCCCCTGTGCAGGGATTGGAGATAAGGTCTAGGTTCCGATGACTGAAAACCAAGGTTGGGAATGGATGGTGGCCTAAGGCAGGGGTGGGTCCAATGTGCTGGGTGTGCAGCCAGCTGTGTCGTTGTCTGTTGGAAGGTCTGGGCTCAGGCTATTTGCGACAGAGCATCACTGTTTAAGGTAGCCTATGCAATTGGGGTGTTTTTCGAGTTCCAAGCAGTTTGATCCTCATTTGTGGTTTCTGGGAAGCACCATAGACAATGTTTTCTCCTGGGAGGCAGGCAGAGTGCTTCATTGTGGCCCCATAATTCCCAGTAGGGAGGGTTTGTGGGCCAGGAGTGTGAGGACGGAAGTCTGAAAACACTAGCTAGGGTGGGGATTGGAGCCAAGGGCAGGGCAGGCCCACTCTGCAGAGGCTGAATCAAAATCTCCTGAATCTGAAGTCAGGCTGAGGATCAGACGTTGGCTGAGGCTGGAGTATGTGTCCATGATGGCACCTTCATGAAGCGGGGGCCTCATGAGTCCAAGGAAGTATTCCCACGCTGAGTTTGGAGGTTGCCCCAAACCACAAGGTTTCCTTCTGCGGGACATTCGAGTCCTGTTCCATGACTCCAGGACATACCGTACATAAGTACTGGAGAGCATGGTTCGAAGGATGGATCCCTGTACAGCATGCCTCGCATTCCCATTGGCCATTAGCGACAAGATATGTTTGATCTGCTGCCTCTGGGGCACGCTACCCAGGGGGCTGATTTGAAATTGCCTCTCCTGAGGATGTGTCATAATGTGCGTTTGGGTCCATGGAGATCTTGGAATGTGCTGGTGGTTCAGTGGCCCTGCGGAACTCTCCTACCTGAAGGGTTTGATACATCCCAAGTAGGAAAGCTCCCCATGTGGATACGAGAGTGGTTTGGTTTGGTGCCTTAGTAAAGCCCCGTGTGCTGGTCTATTAAAACAGTCCTTTGAGGATGACACGTGGAAACCAAAGCTAAGGTTCAGATTAGGGCCTGGGGCCTGTGCATTTCAACATTCTGTCTCAGGGGCACTCTCTGAGAGTCTAAGTGGAGATAGTTGCTCCGCTGGTGTCAGAGAGCCCCTCTTAGTCCAGGGTGGCCTACACTATTGATGACCTCAGGGGCCTTTGAGCTTTTCCCTAACCTGTATGGTTGTGGTCAATGGATTGGGCACGATTTCCTTGTGGAGGGCAGCACAATCTTTCGCTGTGGCTCCAGAGGCCCTAGCCTGGAGGTTGTGTGGGTCCAGGCTGTGGGCACAGAAGTCTGAAAACACAAACTCAGCTTATGAGTGGCGCTTAGGGTATGGCTGGCCGGATGTACAGCCCGAGAGGGAGCTCTTGGGCCTCTGAAACAAGGGCGAGAGGGAGGCGTTCCTTCAGGTTTTTGTCTCTGGATGTTGTGTCAGGGATAGCCGTGGATTGGAGGGTTGGCCTCTGAGGATGTGGACGAGTGTCCGTCTCTTGGGATTTGTCACAGCACCCAAGAGTTTTGTGTCATTTTGTGGGAAGGGTGGAGTCGTGTTGTCTGTCTCATGTGTCTCTCCAAGAAAGGGATTCCAGAGCAGAGCCCCAGGCACGGGCGGGGCTTGGGAAAACTAAAACAGTGGTGAAATTGGGAGCATAGTGGCTTGGCAAGCCCCATATGCGAGCTCTTTGTCCAGGCCCTGACAGGACTTTCTTTGACATGGGGCTCATGCTGAGGGTCACAGTGTGAATTTGTGCCCAATCATCACTCATGTTTGGGCGTGGCATCAGGGGCCATGAAGTTTTCTCCCACCCTGAAGGTGTGACAACATGCCAAGAGCAAGCTTTACAGCCATGGGGAAGGAGGAGTTCTGTTTTGTGCTTGCGATACCCAGCTGTGTGGAGAATTGATATAATGTCTAGGTTCAGATATCTGAAAACCAAGGTTAGGAAGTGGTGACGGCATAAGACCATGGCGTGTCCGAAGTGCTGGGTGTGCGGCTAGCTGTCTCCTTGTCTGTCTGGACGTCTGGCTTCAGGCTGTGTCAGACAGAGCATGAGTGCCCAGAGCAGCCTATGAATTTAGGGTACCGTCGAGTCCCGAGCAGGTTGATCCTCATCTGGGTTTTCTGGAGAGCCCCACAGGGAAACGTTTTTCTTCCGTTGGGCAGACACTGGGCTGGGTTGTGGTTCTGGAGTTCCTAGCCCGGAGGGCTTGTTTGCCAGGAGTGTGAGGAAGGAAGTCTGAAAACACAAGCTAGCGTGATGTTTGGGACCGAGGGCACGGCGGGCCCACTCTGCAGAGGCTGAATCGAGGTCTCCTGCACTGAGGTCATGTCAACTATGAGACGTGCCTCAGGCTAGAGTTTTTGTCCAGCATGGCCTCTTCCTGTAGGGTGTGGGGGCTTCATGAGGTCAGGGAGGTTTGCCTACGATGGGATTTGTGAACTACTCCAAACCACAAGGTTTCCTTCTGCATGACAGTCGAGTCTTATTGGATGGTTACAGGAGGCCCCATACGGAAAGACTCGAGAGCAGGTGTCTAAGCATGGATGCCTGGGAACGCCACCTCATATTCCCACTCTTAGTCAGGACAACACAGGCTCAATCTGTGGGCTCCTGGGTGAGCTACCCAGAGGGGAGAGTTGAAATGGACTCTCCTGAACATGAGTCCTACTGTGGCTTGGTGGCCTGGGAGACCTTGGATTGTGGAGGTGGCTCAGGGACTCTGCAGGATTCTCCACCCTGAGGTGTTTGACACGGCTCCAACAAGGAAGCTTCCCATGTGGAGACGAGAGGAGTTCTGTTCAGTGCCTCAGGAAAGCCCCATATCCTGTTCTTCGAACCAAAGCCTCTGAGGAGTGACACCTGGAAACCAAAGCAATAGTTGAGATTAGGGCCTAAGGGCCTGTCCGGCTCAACCTTCTATCTCGGTTGACATCTGTGTGCATGCTTTCGTGGAGGTACCTGCTCAGCTTGTGTCCGAATGCCCCTGTTTGTCCAGAGAGGCTCCCAGTAGTGGGATGTCCTCGGGGGCCTTGAGGTTTCTCATATTCTGGAGGTGTGTGGCCAAAGGAATGGACACAGTTTCCCAGGAGACTGCAGGCACGGACCTGTGGTATGGCTCCAGAGGACCCAGCCTAGAGGCTGTTTTTGCCAGGGCTGTGGGGACAGATGTCTGAAAAAGCAAACTTGGCTCAGCTAGGGGCCAAGGTAATGGCAGGCCTGATCTCCAGTCCGTGAGGGGAGATCCTCTGGATATCAAAGGAGGGCAAGTGGGAGGCAGTCGCTCAGGCTTTTGTCTCTGGGTTTGCGTTCACAGTGGCCGTTCAGGGTAGGGGTTGCTTCAGGGGCCGAGGAAGAGCCTTCCTCTCAGGGGATAGTCCAAGCTCCCTTGTGTTTGGGTTCATTCTGTGGGAAGGGAAGAGTACTGTTTTCTGCCACAGCGAACCCCCCAGGAGAGGGACTCTAGAGCACAGCAGTGGGTTCCCTCAACTGGAATACACACCATCTAGTTAGTCCTGGGTGCCTATGGGCAAGGCAAGCCACATATGCGGGCTCATGGTCCAGTCACTGAGAGGCGTTACTTGAATAAGGTACTCACGTTGAGGGTCACTATGTGTGTTTGTGCCCAAGGCGGCCCTCACGCATGGGCGTGGCCTCATGGGCCATGCCGTTTTCTCCTACACTGAAGGTTTGACTCACTGCCAGCAGCAAATTTCTTGCCATGGGGAAGGAGGCGTTCTGACTTGTGCATCAGGTTTCCCCCTGTGCATGGATTGGAGATAAGTTCTAGGTTGCGATGACTGAAAACCCAGGTTGGGAATGGATGGTGGCCTAAGGCAGTGGCGGGTCCAATGTGCTGGGTGTGCAGCCAGCTGTGTCGGTATCTGTTAGAAGGTCTGGGCTCAGGCTATTTGCGACAGAGCATCAGAATTTAAGGTAGCCTATGCAATTGGGGTGTTGCCATGGGCCTAGCAGTTTGATCCTCATTCGGGGTTTCTGGGCAGCACCATAGACAATGTTTTTCTCCTGGGAGGCAGGCAGAGTGCTTCATTGTGGCCCCAGAATTCCCAGTAGGGAGGGTTTGTGGGCCAGGAGTCAGAGGACAGAAGTCTGAAAACACAAGATAGGGTGAGGATTGGAGCCAAGGGCAGAGCAGGCCCACTCTGCAGAGGCTGAATCAAAATCTCCTGCATCTGAAGTCAGGGTGAGGATCAGACGTTGGCTGAGGCTGGAGTATGTGTCCATGATGGCACCTTCATGAAGCCGGGGCCTCATGAGGCCAAGGAAGTTTTCCCACGCTGAGTTTAGAGGATGCACCAAACCACAAGGTTTCCTTCTGCGGTAATTTCGAGTCCTGTTGCATGGCTCCAGGACATACCATACGGAAGGACTGGAGAGCAGGGTTCGAAGGATGGATACCTGTACAGCATGCCTCGCATTCCCATTGGCCATTAGCGACAAGTTATGTTTGATCTGCTCTCTCTGGGGCACGCTACCCAGGGGGCTGCGTGAAATGGCCTCTCCTGAGGATGCGTCATAATGTGCGTTTGGGTCCAGATAGACCTTGGAATGTGCTGGTTGTTCAGTGGCCCTGCGGAACTCTCCTACCTGAAGGGTTTGATACATCCCCAGTAAGAAAGCTCCCCATGTGGAGATGAGAGAGGTTTGGTTTGGTGCCTCGGAAAAGCCCCTTGTGCTGGTCTACGAATACAGTCCTCTGAGGACGGACACATGGAAACCAAACCTAAGGTTCAGATTAGGGCCTGGGGGCCTGTCCATTTCAACCTTCTGTCTCTGGGGACACTGTCTGAGAGTCTAAGTGGAGATAGTTGCTCCGCTGGTGTCAGAGAGCCCCTCTTAGTCCAGGGTGGCCTATACTATTGATGGCCTCAGGGACCGTGGAGCTTTTCCCTAACCTGTAGGGTTGTGGTCAATGGATTGGGCACACTTTCCTTGGAGAGGGCAGGCACAATCTTTCGCTGTTTGGTCCAGAGGCCCTAGCCTGGATGTTGTGTGGGTCCAGGCTGTGGGCACAGAAGTCTGAATACACCAACTCAGCTTATGAGTGGCACCTAGGGTATGGCAGGCCGGATGTACAGCCCGAGAGGGAGCTACTGGGCCTCTGAAACAAGGGAGAGTGGGAGGCGTTCCTTCCGGCTTTTGTCTCTGGATGTTGTGTCCGGGATAGCCGTGGATTGGAGCGGTGGCCTCAGGTTCTGTGGAAGAGTATCCCTCTCTGGGGATTTGTCCCAGCTCCCAAGAGTTTGGGGTCATTTTATGGGAAGGTTGGAGTCGTGTTGTCTGGCTCATGAGTCTCTCCAAGAAATGGATTCCAGAGCAGAGCTCCAGGTACGGGCGGGGCGACTGGAAAATTCAAACCGTGGTGAGGATTGGGTGCATAGGGGCTTGGCAAGCCCCATATGTGGGCTCTTGGTCCAGGCCCTGACAGGCCTTTCTTTGACATGGGGCTCATGCTGAGGGTCACAGTGTGAATTTGTGCCCTAGCAGCACTCAAGTTTGGGCGTGGCATCAGGGGCCATGAAGATTTCTCCCAAACTGAAGGTGTGACACCATGCCAATAGCAAGCATGACAGCCATGGGGAAGGAGGAGTTCTGTTTTGTGCTTGCTATACCCAGCTGTGTGGAGAATTGATATAATGTCTAGGTTCAGATATCTGAAAACCAAGGTTAGGATGAGGTGACGGCATAAGACCATGGCGTGTCCGAAGTGCTGGGTGTGCGGCCAGCTGTCTCCTTGACTATCTGGACGTCTGGCTTCAGGCTGTGTCAGGCAGAGCATGAGTGCCCAGAGCAGCCTTCCAGTTCGGGTACTGTCGAGGCCCGAGCAGGTTGATACTCATCTGGGTTTTCTGGAGAGCTCCACAGGGAAACGTTTTTCTTCCGTTGGGCAGACACTGGGCTGGGTTTTGGTTCTGGAGTTCCTAGTCCGGAGGGCTTGTTTGCCAGGAGTGTGAGGAAGGAAGTCGGAAAACACAAGCTAGCGTGAGGTTTGGGACCGAGGGCACGGCAGGCCCACTCTGCAGAGGCTGAATCGAGACCTCCTGCCATGAGGTCATGTCAACTATGAGACGTGCCTCAGGCTAGAGTTCTTGTCCAGCATGGCCTCTTCCTGAAGGGTGTGGGGGCTTCATGAGGCCAGAAAGTTTTGCCTACGATGGGATTTGTGAACTGCTCCAAAACTGAAGGTTACCTTCTGCACGACAGTCGAGTCCTATTGGATGGTTCCAAGAGGCCCCATATGGAAAGACTCGAGAGCAGGTGTCTAAGCATGGATGCCTGGGAACGCCACCTCATATTCCCACTCTTTAGTCAGGACAAGGCAGGCTCAATCTGCGGGCTCCTGGGTGAGCTACCCAGAGGGGATAGTTGAAATGGTCTCTCCTGAAGATGAGTCCTACTGTGGCTTGGTGGCCTGGGAGACCTTGGAATGTGGAGGTGGCTCAGGGACTCTGCAGGATTCTCCAACATGAGGTGTTTGACACGGCTCCAACAAGGAATCTTCCCATGTGGAGACGAGAGGAGTTCTGTTCCGTGCCTCAGGAAAGCCCCATACCCTGTTCTTCGAACCAAAGCCTCTGAGGAGTGACACCTGGAAACCAAAGCAAGAGTTGAGACTACGGCCTAAAGGCCTGTCCGGCTCAACCTTCTATCTCTGTTGACATCTGTGTGCATGCATTCATGGATGTAGCTGCTCAGCTTGTGTCCGAATGCCCCTGTGAGTCCAGTGAGGCTCCCAGTAGTGGGATGTCCTCGGAGGCCTTGAGGTTTCTCATATTCTGGAGGTGTGTGGCCAAAGGAATGGACACAGTTTCCCAGGAGAGAGCAGGCACGGTCCTGTGCTATGGCTCCAGAGGACCCAGCCTAGAGGCTGTGTTTGCCAGGGCTGTGGGGACAGATGTCTGAAAAAGCAAACTGGGCTCAGCTAGGGGCCAATGTAATGGCAGGCCTGATCTCTAGTCCGTGAGGGGAGATCCTCTGGAAATCAAAGTAGGGCAAGTGGGAGGCAGTCACTCAGGATTTTGTCTCTGGGTGTTGCGTTTACAGTGTCCGGTCAGGGTAGGGGTTGTCTCAGAGGCCGAGGAAGAGCCTTCCTCTCGGGGGATTGTCCAAGCTCCCAAGTGTCTGTGTTCATTCTGTGGGAATGAAGAGTACTGTTTTCTGCCACAGGGGACCCCACAGGAGAGGGACTCTAGAACACAGCAGTGGGTTCCCTCAACTGGAATACACACCATCTAGTTAGTCCTGGGTGCCTATGGGCATGGCGAGCCACATATGCGGGCTCTTGGTCCAGTCACTGAGAGGCGTTACTTGAATAATGTACTCACGCTGAGGGTCACAATATGTGTTTGTGCCCAAGGCGGCCCTCACGCTTGGGCGTGGCCTCATGGGCCATGCCGTTTTCTCCTACACTGAAGGTTTGACTCACTGCCAGCAGCAAGGTTTCTTGCCATGGGGAAGGAGGGTTCTGACTTGTGCATCACGTTCCCCCCTGTGCAGGGATTGGAGATAAGGTCTAGGTTCCGATGACTGATAACCCAGGTTGGGAATGGATGGTGGCCTAAGGCAGTGGCGGGTCCAATGTGCTGGGTGTGCAGCCAGCTGTGTCGGTGTCTGTTGGAAGGTCTGGGCTCAGGCTATTTGCGACAGAGCATCACTGTTTAAGGTAGCCTATGCAATTGGGGTGTTGCCGAGGGCCAAGCAGTTTCATCCTCATTTGGGGTTTCTGGGCAGCGCCATAGACAATGTTTTTCTCCTGGGAGGCAGGCACAGTGCTTCATTGTGGCCCCAGAATTCCCAGTAGGGAGGGTTTGTGGGCCAGGAGTGTGAGGACGGAAGTCTGAAAACACAAGCTAGTGTGAGGATTGGAGCCAAGGGCAGAGCAGGCCCACTCTGCAGAGGCTGAATCAAAATCTCCTGCATCTGAAGTCAGGCTGAGGATCAGACGTTGGCTGAGGCTGGCGTATGTGTCCATGATGGCACCTTCATGAAGTGGGGGCCTCATGAGGCCAAGGAAGTTTTCCCACGCTGAGTTTGGAGGTTGCCCCAAACCACAAGGTTTCCTTCTGCGGGACATTCGAGTCCTGTTGCATGGCTCCAGGACATACCATATGGAAGGACTGGAGAGCAGGGTTCGAAGGATGGATCCCTGTACTGCATGCCTCGCATTCCCATTGGCTATTAGCGACAAGATATGTTTGATCTGCTGCCTCTGGAACACGCGACCCAGGGGGCTGAGTTGAAATGGCCTCTCCTGAGGATGCGTCATAATGTGCGTTTGGGTCCATGGAGACCTTGGAATGTGCTGGTTGTTCAGTGGCCCTGCGGAACTCTCCTACCTGAAGTGTTTGATACATCCCAGTAAGAAAGCTGCCCATGTGGAGATGAGAGAGGTTTGGTTTGGTGCCTCAGAAAAGCCCCATGTGCTGGTCTACGAAAACAGTCCTCTGAGAACGGAAACATGGAAACCAAAGCTAAGGTTCAGATTAGGGCCTGGGGGCCTGTCCATTTCAACCTTCTGTCTCTGGGGACACTGTCTGAGAGTCTAAGTGGAGATAGTTGCTTCGCTGGTGTCAGAGAACCCCTCTTAGTCCCGGGTGGCCTATACTATTGATGTTCTCAGGGACCTTGGAGCTTTTCCCTAACCTGTAGGGTGGTGGTCAATGGATTGGGCACACTTTCCTTGGAGAGGGCAGGCACAATCTTTCGCTGTTTGGTCCAGAGGCCCTAGCCTGGATGTTGTGTGGGTCCAGGCTGTGGGCACAGAAGTCGGAATACACCAACTCAGCTTATGAGTGGCGCCTAGGGTATGGCAGGCCGGATGTACAGCCCGAGAGGGAGCTCCTGGGCCTCTGAAACAAGGGCGAGTGGGAGGCGTTCCTTCAGGCTTTTGTCTCTGGATGTTGTGTCCGGGATAGCCGTTGATTGGAGCGGTGGCCTCAGGTACTGTGGACGAGTATCCCTCTCTGGGGATTTGTCCCAGCTCCCAAGAGTCTGGGGTCATTTTGTGGGAAGGGTGGAGTCGTGTTGTCTGGCCCATGGGTCTCTCCAAGAAAGGGATTCCAGAGCAGTGCTCCAGGTACGGGCGGGGCGACTGGAAAATTCAAACCGTGGTGAGGATTGGGTGCATAGGGGCTTGGCAAGCCCCATATGTGGGCTCTTGGTCCAGGCCCTGACAGGCCTTTCTTTGACATGGGGCTCATGCTGAGGGTCACAGTGTGAATTTGTGCCCAAGCAGCACTCAAGTTTGGGCGTGGCATCAGGGGCCATGAAGGTTTCTCCCACCCTGAAGGTGTGACTCCATGCCAAGAGCAATCTAGACAGCCATGGGGAAGGAGGAGTTCTGTTTTGTGCTTGCTATACCCAGCTGTGTGGAGAATTGATATAATGTCTAGGTTCAGATATCTGAAAACCAAGGTTAGGATGAGGTGACGGCATAAGACCATGGCATGTCCGAAGTGCTGGCTGTGCGGCCAGCTGTCTCCTTGTCTGTCTGGACGTCTGGCTTCAGGCTGTGTCAGAAAGAGCATGAGTGCCCAGAGTAGCCTATCCAGTTCGGGTACCGTCGAGGCCCGAGCAGGTTGATCCTCATCTGGGTATTCTGGAGAGCCCTACAGGGAAACGTTTTTCTTCCGGTGGGAAGACACTGGGCTGGGTTTTGGTTCCGGAGTTCCTAGTCCATAGGGCTTGTTTGCCAGGTGTGTGAGGAAGGAAGTCGGAAAACACAAGCTAGCGTGAGGTTTGGGACCGAGGGCACGGCAGGCCCACTCTACAGAGGCTGAATCGAGATCTCCTGCACTGAGGTCATGTCAACTATGAGACGTGCTTCAGGCTAGAGTTCTTGTCCAGCATGGCCTCTTCCTGAAGGGTGTGGGGGCTTCATGAGGCCAGAAAGTTTTGCCTACGATGGGATTTGTGAACTGCTCCAAAACTGAAGGTTACCTTCTGCACGACAGTCGAGTCCTATTCGATGGTTCCAAGAGGCCCCATATGGAAAGACTCGAGAGCAGGTGTCTAAGCATGGATGCCTGGGAACGCCACCTCATATTCCCACTCTTTAGTCAGGACAAGGCAGGCTCAATCTGCGGGCTCCTGGGTGAGCTCCCCAGAGGGGAGAGTTGAAATGGACTCTCCTGAAGATGAGTCCTACTGTGGCTTGGTGGCCTGGGAGACCTTGGAATGTGGAGGTGGCTCAGGGACTCTGCACGATTCTCCAAGCTGAGGTGTTTGACACGGCTCCAACAAGGAAACTTCCCATGTGGAGACGAGAGGAGTTCTGTTCCGTGCCTCAGGAAAGCCCCATACCCAGTTCTTCGAACCAAAGCCTCTGAGGAGTGACACCTGGAAACCAAAGCAAGAGTTGAGACTACGGCCTAAAGGCCTGTCCGGCTCAACCTTCTATCTCTGTTGACATCTGTGTGCATGCATTCATGGACGTAGCTGCTCAGCTTGTGTCCGAATGCCCCTGTGAGTCCAGTGAGGCTCCCAGTAGTGGGATGTCCTCGGAGGCCTTGAGGTTTCTCATATTCTGGAGGTGTGTGGCCAAAGGAATGGACACAGTTTCCCAGGAGAGAGCAGGCACGGTCCTGTGCTATGTGTCCAGAGGACCCAGCCTAGAGGCTGTGTTTGCCAGGGCTGTGGGGACAGATGTCTGAAAAAGCAAACTTGACTCAGCTAGGGGCCAATGTAATGGCAGGCCTGATCTCTAGTCCGTGAGGGGAGATCCTCTGGAAATCAAAGGAGGGCAAGTGGGAGGCAGTCACTCAGGATTTTGTCTCTGGGTGTTGCGTTTACAGTGTCCAGTCAGGGTAGGGGTTGTCTCAGAGGCCGAGGAAGAGCCTTCCTCTCGGGGGATTGTCCAAGCTCCCAAGTGTTTGTGTACATTCTGTGGGAATGAAGAGTACTGTTTTCTGCCACAGGGGACCCCCCAGGAGAGGGACTCTAGAGCACAGCAGTGGGTTCCCTCAACTGGAATACACACCATCTAGTTAGTCCTGGGTGCCTATGGGCATGGCAAGCCACATATGCGGGCTCTTGGTCCAGTCACTGAGAGGCGATACTTGAATAAGTTACTCACGCTGAGGGTCACAATGTGTGTTTGTGCCCAAGGCGGCCCTCACGCTTGGGCGTGGCCTCATGGGCCATGCCGTTTTCTCCTACACTGGAGGTTTGACTCACTGCCAGCAGCAAGGTTTCTTGCCATGGGGAAGGAGGGGTTCTGACTTGTGCATCAGGTTCCCCCCAGTGCAGGGATTGGAGATAAGGTCTAGGTTCCGATGACTGAAAACCCAGGTTGGGAATGGATGGTGGCCTAAGGCAGTGGCGGGTCCAATGTGCTGGGTGTGCAGCCAGCTGTGTCGGTGTCTGTTGGAAGGTCTGGGCTCAGGCTATTTGCGACAGAGCATCACGGTTTAAGGTAGCCTATGCAATTGGGTTGTTGCCGAGGGCCAAGCAGTTTGATCCTCATTTGGGGTTTCTGGGCAGCGCCATAGACAATGTTTTTCTCCTGGGAGGCAGGCACAGTGCTTCATTGTGGCCCCAGAATTCCCAGTAGGGAGGGTTTGTGGGCCAGGAGTGTGAGGACGGAAGTCTGAAAACACAAGCTAGTGTGAGGATTGGAGCCAAGGGCAGAGCAGGCCCACTCTGCAGAGGCTGAATCAAAATCTCCTGCATCTGAAGTCAGGCTGAGGATCAGACGTTGGCTGAGGCTGGCGTATGTGTCCATGATGGCACCTTCATGAAGTGGGGGCCTCATGAGGCCAAGGAAGTTTTCCCACGCTGAGTTTGGAGGTTGCCCCAAACCACAAGGTTTCCTTCTGCGGGACATTCGAGTCCTGTTGCATGGCTCCAGGACATACCATATGGAAGGACTGGAGAGCAGGGTTCGAAGGATGGATCCCTGTACAGCATGCCTCGCATTCCCATTGGCTATTAGCGACAAGATATGTTTGATCTGCTGCCTCTGGATCACGCGACCCAGGGGGCTGAGTTGAAATGGCCTCTCCTGAGGATGCGTCATAATGTGCGTTTGGGTCCATGGAGACCTTGGAATGTGCTGGTTGTTCAGTGGCCCTGCGGAACTCTCCTACCTGAAGTGTTTGATACATCCCAGTAAGAAGGCTGCCCATGTGGAGATGAGAGAGGTTTGGTTTGGTGCCTCAGAAAAGCCCCATGTGCTGGTCTACGAAAACAGTCCTCTGAGAACGGAAACATGGAAACCAAAGCTAAGGTTCAGATTAGGGCCTGGGGGCCTGTCCATTTCAACCTTCTGTCTCTGGGGACACTGTCTGAGAGTCTAAGTGGAGATAGTTGCTTCGCTGGTGTCAGAGAACCCCTCTTAGTCCCGGGTGGCCTATACTATTGATGTTCTCAGGGACCTTGGAGCTTTTCCCTAACCTGTAGGGTTGTGGTCAATGGATTGGGCACACTTTCCTTGGAGAGGGCAGGCACAATCTTTCGCTGTTTGGTCCAGAGGCCCTAGCCTAGATGTTGTGTGGGTCCAGGCTGTGGGCACAGAAGTCTGAATACACCAACTCAGCTTATGAGTGGCGCCTAGGGTATGGCAGGCCGGATATACAGCCCGAGAGGGAGCTACTGGGCCTCTGAAACAAGGGCGAGTGGGAGGCGTTCCTTCCGGCTTTTGTCTCTGGATGTTGTGTCCGGGATAGCCGGGGATTGGAGCGGTGGCCTCAGGTTCTGTGGAAGAGTATCCCTCTCTGGGGATTTGTCCCAGCTCCCAAGAGTTTGGGGTCATTTTATGGGAAGGTTGGAGTCGTGTTGTCTGGCTCATGAGTCTCTCCAAGAAATGGATTCCAGAGCAGAGCTCCAGGTACGGGCGGGGCGACTGGAAAATTCAAACCGTGGTGAGGATTGGGTGCATAGGGGCTTGGCAAGCCCCATATGTGGGCTCTTGGTCCAGGCCCTGACAGGCCTTTCTTTGACATGGGGCTCATGCTGAGGGTCACAGTGTGAATTTGTGCCCTAGCAGCACTCAAGTTTGGGCGTGGCATCAGGGGCCATGAAGATTTCTCCCAAACTGAAGGTGTGACTCCATGCCAATAGCAAGCATGACAGCCATGGGGAAGGAGGAGTTCTGTTTTGTGCTTGCTATACCCAGCTGTGTGGAGAATTGATATAATGTCTAGGTTCAGATATCTGAAAACCAAGGTTAGGATGAGGTGACGGCATAAGACCATGGCGTGTCCGAAGTGCTGGGTGTGCGGCCAGCTGTCTCCTTGACTATCTGGACGTCTGGCTTCAGGCTGTGTCAGGCAGAGCATGAGTGCCAAGAGCAGCCTTCCAGTTCAGGTACTGTCGAGGCCCGAGCAGGTTGATACTCATCTGGATTTTCTGGAGAGCTCCACAGGGAAACGTTTTTCTTCCGTTGGGCAGACACTGGGCTGGGTTTTGGTTCTGGAGTTCCTAGTCCGGAGGGCTTGTTTGCCAGGAGTGTGAGGAAGGAAGTCGGAAAACACAAGCTAGCGTGAGGTTTGGGACCGAGGGCACGGCAGGCCCACTCTGCAGAGGCTGAATCGAGATCTCCTGCACTGAGGTCATGTCAACTATGAGACGTGCCTCAGGCTAGAGTTTTTGTCCAGCATGGCCTCTTCCTGAAGGGTGTGGGGGCTTCATGAGGCCAGAAAGTTTTGCCTACGATGGGATTTGTGAACTGCTCCAAAACTGAAGGTTACCTTCTGCACGACAGTCGAGTCCTATTGGATGGTTCCAAGAGGCCCCATATGGAAAGACTCGAGAGCAGGTGTCTAAGCATGGATGCCTGGGAACGCCACCTCATATTCCCACTCTTTAGTCAGGACAAGGCAGGCTCAATCTGCGGGCTCCTGGGTGAGCTACCCAGAGGGGAGAGTTGAAATGGTCTCTCCTGAAGATGAGTCCTACTGTGGCTTGGTGGCCTGGGAGACCTTGGAATGTGGAGGTGGCTCAGGGACTCTGCAGGATTCTCCAACATGAGGTGTTTGACACGGCTCCAACAAGGAATCTTCCCATGTGGAGACAAGAGGAGTTCTGTTCCGTGCCTCAGGAAAGCCCCATACCCTGTTCTTCGAACCAAAGCCTCTGAGGAGTGACACCTGGAAACCAAAGCAAGAGTTGAGACTACGGCCTAAAGGCCTGTCCGGCTCAACCTTCTATCTCTGTTGACATCTGTGTGCATGCATTCATGGATGTAGCTGCTCAGCTTGTGTCCGAATGCCCCTGTGAGTCCAGTGAGGCTACCAGTAGTGGGATGTCCTCGGAGGCCTTGAGGTTTCTCACATTCTGGAGGTGTGTGGCCAAAGGAATGGACACAGTTTCCCAGGAGAGAGCAGGCACGGTCCTGTGCTATGGCTCCAGAGGACCCAGCCTAGAGGCTGTGTTTGCCAGGGCTGTGGGGACAGATGTCTGAAAAAGCAAACTTGGCTCAGCTAGGGGCCAATGTAATGGCAGGCCTGATCTCTAGTCCGTGAGGGGAGATCCTCTGGAAATCAAAGTAGGGCAAGTGGGAGGCAGTCACTCAGGATTTTGTCTCTGGGTGTTGCGTTTACAGTGTCTGGTCAGGGTAGGGGTTGTCTCAGAGGCCGAGGAAGAGCCTTCCTCTCGGGGGATTGTCCAAGCTCCCACGTGTTTGTGTACATTCTGTGGGAATGAAGAATACTGTTTTCTGCCACAGGGGACCCCCCAGGAGAGGGACTCTAGAGCACAGCAGTGGGTTCCCTCAACTGGAATACACACCATCTAGTTAGTCCTGGGAGCTTATGGGCATGGCGAGCCACATATGCGGGCTCTTGGTCCAGGCACTGAGAGGCGTTACTTGAATAAGGTACTCACGCTGAGGGTCACAATGTGTGTTTGTGCCCAAGGCGGCCCTCATGCTTGGGCGTGGCCTCATGGGCCATGCCGTTTTCTCCTACACTGAAGGTTTGACTCACTGCCAGCAGCAAGGTTTCTTGCCATGGGGAAGGAGGAGTTCTGACTTGTGCATCAGGTTTCCCCCTGTGCAGGGATTGGAGATAAGGTCTAGGTTCCGATGACTGAAAACCCAGGTTGGGAATGGATGGTGGCCTAAGGCAGTGGCGGGTCCAATGTGCTGGGTGTGCAGCCAGCTGTGTCGGTGTCTGTTGGAAGGTCTGGGCTCAGGCTATTTGCGACAGAGCATCACGGTTTAAGGTAGCCTATGCAATTGGGGTGTTGCCGAGGGCCACCAGTTTGATCCTCATTTGTGGTTTCTGGGCAGCGCCATAGACAATGTTTTTCTCCTGGGAGGCAGGCACAGTGCTTCATTGTGGCCGAGAATTCCCAGTAGGGAGGGTTTGTTGGCCAGGAGTGTGAGGACGGAAGTCTGAAAACACAAGCTAGTGTGAGGATTGGAGCCAAGGGAGAGCAGGCCCACTCTGCAGAGGCTGAATCAAAATCTCCTGCATCTGAAGTCAGGCTGAGGATCAGACTTTGGCTGAGGCTGCAGTATGTGTCCATGATGGCACCTTCATGAAGTGGGGGCCTCATGAGGCCAAGGAAGTTTTCCCACGCTGAGTTTGGAGGTTGCCCCAAACCACAAGGTTTCTTTCTGCGGGACATTCGAGTCCTGTTGCATGGCTCCAGGACACACCATATGGAAGGACTGGAGAGCAGGGTTCGAAGGATGGATCCCTGTACTGCATGCCTCGCATTCCCATTGGCTATTAGCGACAAGATATGTTTGATCTGCTGCCTCTGGAACACGCGACCCAGGGGGCTGAGTTGAAATGGCCTCTCCTGAGGATGCGTCATAATGTGCGTTTGGGTCCATGGAGACCTTGGAATGTGCTGGTTGTTCAGTGGCCCTGCGGAACTCTCCTACCTGAAGTGTTTGATACATCCCAGTAAGAAAGCTGCCCATGTGGAGATGAGAGAGGTTTGGTTTGGTGCCTCAGAAAAGCCCCATGTGCTGGTCTACGAAAACAGTCCTCTGAGAACGGAAACATGGAAACCAAAACTAAGGTTTAGATTAGGGCCTGGGGGCCTGTCCATTTCAACCTTCTGTCTCTGGGGACACTGTCTGAGAGTCTAAGTGGAGATAGTTGCTCCGCTGGTGTCAGAGAGCCCCTCTTAGTCCAGGGTGGCCTATACTATTGATGGCCTCAGGGACATTGGAGCTTTTCCCTTATCTGTAGGGTTGTGGTCAATGGATTGGGCACACTTTCCTTGGAGAGGGCAGGCACAATCTTTCGCTGTTTGGTCCAGAGGCCCTAGCCTGGATGTTGTGTGGGTCCAGGCTTTGGGCACAGAAGTCGGAATACACAAACTCAGCTTATGAGTGGCGCCTAGGGTATGGCAGGCCGGATGTACAGCCCGAGAGGGAGCTCCTGGGCCTCTGAAACAAGGGCAAGTGGCCGGCGTTCCTTCAGGCTTTTGTCTCTGGATGTTGTGTCCGGGATAGCCGTGGATTGGAGCGGTGGTCTCAGGTACTGTGGACGAGTATCCCTCACTGGGTATTTGTCCCAGCTCCCAAGAGTTTGGGGTCATTTTATGGGAAGGTTGGAGTCGTGTTGTCTGGCTCATGAGTCTCTCCAAGAAATGGATTCCAGAGCAGAGCTCCAGGTACGGGCGGGGCGACTGGAAAATTCAAACCGTGGTGAGGATTGGGTGCATAGGGGCTTGGCAAGCCCCATATGTGGGCCCTTGGTCCAGGCCCTGACAGGCCTTTCTTTGACATGGGGCTCATGCTGAGGGTCACAGTGTGAATTTGTGCCCTAGCAGCACTCAAGTTTGGGCGTGGTATCAGGGGCCATGAAGGTTTCTCCCACCCTGAAGGTGTGACTCCATGTGAAGAGCAAGCTTGACAGCCATGGCGAAGGAGGAGTTCTGTTTTGTGCTTGCTATACCCAGCTGTGTGGAGAATTGATATAATGTCTAGGTTCAGATATCTGAAAACCAAGTTTAGGATGCGGTGACGGCATAAGTCCATGGCGTTTCCGAAGTGCTGGGTGTGCGGCCAGCTGTCTCCTTGTCTGTCTGGACGTCTGGCTTCAGCCTGTGTCAGGCAGAGCATGAGTGCCCAGAGCAGCCTATCCAGTTCGGGTACCGTAAAGGCCTGAGCAGGTTGATCCTCATCTGGGTTTTCTGGAGAGCCCCAGAGGGAAACATTTTTCTTCCGTTGGGCAGACACTGGGCTGGTTTTTGTTTCTGGAGTTCCTAGTCCGGAGGGCTTGTTAGCAGGAGTGTGAGGAAGGAAGTCGGAAAACACAAGCTAGCGTGAGGTTTGGGACCGAGGGCACGGCATGCCCACTCTGCAGAGGCTGAATCGAGACCTCCTGCCATGAGGTCATGTCAACTATGAGACGTGCCTCAGGCTAGAGTTCTTGTCCAGCATGGCCTCTTCCTGAAGGTTGTGGGGGCTTCATGAGGCCAGAAAGTTTTGCCTACGATGGGATTTGTGAACTGCTCCAAAACTGAAGGTTACCTTCTGCACGACAGTCGAGTCCTATTCGATGGTTCCAAGAGGCCCCATATGGAAAGACTCGAGAGCAGGTGTCTAAGCATGGATGCCTGGGAACGCCACCTCATATTCCCACTCTTTAGTCAGGACAAGGCAGGCTCAATCTGCGGGCTCCTGGGTGAGCTACCCAGAGGGGAGAGTTGAAATGGTCTCTCCTGAAGATGAGTCCTACTGTGGCTTGGTGGCCTGGGAGACCTTGGAATGTGGAGGTGGCTCAGGGACTCTGCAGGATTCTCCAACATGAGGTGTTTGACACGGCTCCAACAAGGAATCTTCCCATGTGGAGACAAGAGGAGTTCTGTTCCGTGCCTCAGGAAAGCCCCATACCCTGTTCTTCGAACCAAAGCCTCTGAGGAGTGACACCTGGAAACCAAAGCAAGAGTTGAGACTACGGCCTAAAGGCCTGTCCGGCTCAACCTTCTATCTCTGTTGACATCTGTGTGCATGCATTCATGGATGTAGCTGCTCAGCTTGTGTCCGAATGCCCCTGTGAGTCCAGTGAGGCTCCCAGTAGTGGGATGTCCTCGGAGGCCTTGAGGTTTCTCATATTCTGGAGGTGTGTGGCCAAAGGAATGGACACAGTTTCCCAGGAGAGAGCAGGCACGGTCCTGTGCTATGGCTCCAGAGGACCCAGCCTAGAGGCTGTGTTTGCCAGGGCTGTGGGGACAGATGTCTGAAAAAGCAAACTTGGCTCAGCTAGGGGCCAATGTAATGGCAGGCCTGATCTCTAGTCCGTGAGGGGAGATCCTCTGGAAATCAAAGGAGGGCAAGTGGGAGGCAGTCACTCAGGATTTTGTCTCTGGGTGTTGCGTTTACAGTGTCTGGTCAGGGTAGGGGTTGTCTCAGAGGCCGAGGAAGAGCCTTCCTCTCGGGGGATTGTCCAAGCTCCCAAGTGTCTGTGTTCATTCTGTGGGAATGAAGAGTACTGTTTTCTGCCACAGGGGACCCCCCAGGAGAGGGACTCTAGAACACAGCAGTGGGTTCCCTCAACTGGAATACACACCATCTAGTTAGTCCTGGGTGCCTATGGGCATGGCAAGCCACATATGCGGGCTCTTGGTCCAGTCACTGAGAGGCGTTACTTGAATAAGGTACTCACGCTGAGGGTCACAATGTGTGTTTGTGCCCAAGGCGGCCCTCACGCTTGGGCGTGGCCTCATGGGCCATGCCGTTTTCTCCTACACTGAAGGTTTGCCTCACTGCCAGCAGCAAGGTTTCTTGCCATGGGAAGGAGGGGTTCTGACTTGTGCATCAGGTTTCCCCCTGTGCAGGGATTGGAGATAAGGTCTAGGTTCCGATGACTGATAACCCAGGTTGGGAATGGATGGTGGCCTAAGGCAGTGGCGGGTCCAATGTGCTGGGTGTGCAGCCAGCTGTGTCGGTGTCTGTTGGAAGGTCTGGCCTCAGGCTATTTGCGACAGAGCATCACTGTTTAAGGTAGCCTATGCAATTGGGGTTTTGCCGAGGGCCAAGCAGTTTCATCCTCATTTGGGGTTTCTGGGCAGCGCCATAGACAATGTTTTTCTCCTGGGAGGCAGGCACAGTGCTTCATTGTGGCCCCAGAATTCCCAGTAGGGAGGGTTTGTGGGCCAGGAGTGTGAGGACGGAAGTCTGAAAACACAAGCTAGTGTGAGGATTGGAGCCAAGGGCAGAGCAGGCCCACTCTGCAGAGGCTGAATCAAAATCTCCTGCATCTGAAGTCAGGCTGAGGATCAGACGTTGGCTGAGGCTGGCGTATGTGTCCATGATGGCACCTTCATGAAGTGGGGGCCTCATGAGGCCAAGGAAGTTTTCCCACGCTGAGTTTGGAGGTTGCCCCAAACCACAAGGTTTCCTTCTGCGGGACATTCGAGTCCTGTTGCATGGCTCCAGGACATACCATATGGAAGGACTGGAGAGCAGGGTTCGAAGGATGGATCCCTGTACTGCATGCCTCGCATTCCCATTGGCTATTAGCGACAAGATATGTTTGATCTGCTGCCTCTGGAACACGCGACCCAGGGGGCTGAGTTGAAATGGCCTCTCCTGAGGATGCGTCATAATGTGCGTTTGGGTCCATGGAGACCTTGGAATGTGCTGGTTGTTCAGTGGCCCTGCGGAACTCTCCTACCTGAAGTGTTTGATACATCCCAGTAAGAAAGCTGCCCATGTGGAGATGAGAGAGGTTTGGTTTGGTGCCTCAGAAAAGCCCCATGTGCTGGTCTACGAAAACAGTCCTCTGAGAACGGAAACATGGAAACCAAAGCTAAGGTTCAGATTAGGGCCTGGGGGCCTGTCCATTTCAACCTTCTGTCTCTGGGGACACTGTCTGAGAGTCTAAGTGGAGATAGTTGCTTCGCTGGTGTCAGAGAACCCCTCTTAGTCCAGGGTGGCCTATACTATTGATGGCCTCAGGGACATTGGAGCTTTTCCCTTATCTGTAGGGTTGTGGTCAATGGATTGGGCACACTTTCCTTGGAGAGGGCAGGCACAATCTTTCGCTGTTTGGTCCAGAGGCCCTAGCCTGGATGTTGTGTGGGTCCAGGCTTTGGGCACAGAAGTCGGAATACACAAACTCAGCTTATGAGTGGCGCCTAGGGTATGGCAGGCCGGATGTACAGCCCGAGAGGGAGCTCCTGGGCCTCTGAAACAAGGGCAAGTGGCCGGCGTTCCTTCAGGCTTTTGTCTCTGGATGTTGTGTCCGGGATAGCCGTGGATTGGAGCGGTGGTCTCAGGTACTGTGGACGAGTATCCCTCACTGGGTATTTGTCCCAGCTCCCAAGAGTTTGGGGTCATTTTATGGGAAGGTTGGAGTCGTGTTGTCTGGCTCATGAGTCTCTCCAAGAAATGGATTCCAGAGCAGAGCTCCAGGTACGGGCGGGGCGACTGGAAAATTCAAACCGTGGTGAGGATTGGGTGCATAGGGGCTTGGCAAGCCCCATATGTGGGCCCTTGGTCCAGGCCCTGACAGGCCTTTCTTTGACATGGGGCTCATGCTGAGGGTCACAGTGTGAATTTGTGCCCTAGCAGCACTCAAGTTTGGGCGTGGTATCAGGGGCCATGAAGGTTTCTCCCACCCTGAAGGTGTGACTCCATGTGAAGAGCAAGCTTGACAGCCATGGCGAAGGAGGAGTTCTGTTTTGTGCTTGCTATACCCAGCTGTGTGGAGAATTGATATAATGTCTAGGTTCAGATATCTGAAAACCAAGTTTAGGATGCGGTGACGGCATAAGTCCATGGCGTTTCCGAAGTGCTGGGTGTGCGGCCAGCTGTCTCCTTGTCTGTCTGGACGTCTGGCTTCAGCCTGTGTCAGGCAGAGCATGAGTGCCCAGAGCAGCCTATCCAGTTCGGGTACCGTAAAGGCCTGAGCAGGTTGATCCTCATCTGGGTTTTCTGGAGAGCCCCAGAGGGAAACATTTTTCTTCCGTTGGGCAGACACTGGGCTGGTTTTTGTTTCTGGAGTTCCTAGTCCGGAGGGCTTGTTAGCAGGAGTGTGAGGAAGGAAGTCGGAAAACACAAGCTAGCGTGAGGTTTGGGACCGAGGGCACGGCATGCCCACTCTGCAGAGGCTGAATCGAGACCTCCTGCCATGAGGTCATGTCAACTATGAGACGTGCCTCAGGCTAGAGTTCTTGTCCAGCATGGCCTCTTCCTGAAGGTTGTGGGGGCTTCATGAGGCCAGAAAGTTTTGCCTACGATGGGATTTGTGAACTGCTCCAAAACTGAAGGTTACCTTCTGCACGACAGTCGAGTCCTATTCGATGGTTCCAAGAGGCCCCATATGGAAAGACTCGAGAGCAGGTGTCTAAGCATGGATGCCTGGGAACGCCACCTCATATTCCCACTCTTTAGTCAGGACAAGGCAGGCTCAATCTGCGGGCTCCTGGGTGAGCTACCCAGAGGGGAGAGTTGAAATGGTCTCTCCTGA
Organism: Mustela nivalis; assembly: GCF_964662115.1. Taxonomy (NCBI): domain Eukaryota; kingdom Metazoa; phylum Chordata; class Mammalia; order Carnivora; family Mustelidae; genus Mustela; species Mustela nivalis. The sequence continues at coordinate 336,965 of NW_028136417.1, forward strand.
AGATGAGTCCTACTGTGGCTTGGTGGCCTGGGAGACCTTGGAATGTGGAGGTGGCTCAGGGACTCTGCAGGATTCTCCAACATGAGGTGTTTGACACGGCTCCAACAAGGAATCTTCCCATGTGGAGACAAGAGGAGTTCTGTTCCGTGCCTCAGGAAAGCCCCATACCCTGTTCTTCGAACCAAAGCCTCTGAGGAGTGACACCTGGAAACCAAAGCAAGAGTTGAGACTACGGCCTAAAGGCCTGTCCGGCTCAACCTTCTATCTCTGTTGACATCTGTGTGCATGCATTCATGGATGTAGCTGCTCAGCTTGTGTCCGAATGCCCCTGTGAGTCCAGTGAGGCTCCCAGTAGTGGGATGTCCTCGGAGGCCTTGAGGTTTCTCATATTCTGGAGGTGTGTGGCCAAAGGAATGGACACAGTTTCCCAGGAGAGAGCAGGCACGGTCCTGTGCTATGGCTCCAGAGGACCCAGCCTAGAGGCTGTGTTTGCCAGGGCTGTGGGGACAGATGTCTGAAAAAGCAAACTTGGCTCAGCTAGGGGCCAATGTAATGGAAGGCCTGATCTCTAGTCCGTGAGGGGAGATCCTCTGGAAATCAAAGGAGGGCAAGTGGGAGGCAGTCACTCAGGATTTTGTCTCTGGGTGTTGCGTTTACAGTGTCTGGTCAGGGTAGGGGTTGTCTCAGAGGCCGAGGAAGAGCCTTCCTCTCGGGGGATTGTCCAAGCTCCCAAGTGTCTGTGTTCATTCTGTGGGAATGAAGAGTACTGTTTTCTGCCACAGGGGACCCCCCAGGAGAGGGACTCTAGAACACAGCAGTGGGTTCCCTCAACTGGAATACACACCATCTAGTTAGTCCTGGGTGCCTATGGGCATGGCAAGCCACATATGCGGGCTCTTGGTCCAGTCACTGAGAGGCGTTACTTGAATAAGGTACTCACGCTGAGGGTCACAATGTGTGTTTGTGCCCAAGGCGGCCCTCACGCTTGGGCGTGGCCTCATGGGCCATGCCGTTTTCTCCTACACTGAAGGTTTGCCTCACTGCCAGCAGCAAGGTTTCTTGCCATGGGAAGGAGGGGTTCTGACTTGTGCATCAGGTTTCCCCCTGTGCAGGGATTGGAGATAAGGTCTAGGTTCCGATGACTGATAACCCAGGTTGGGAATGGATGGTGGCCTAAGGCAGTGGCGGGTCCAATGTGCTGGGTGTGCAGCCAGCTGTGTCGGTGTCTGTTGGAAGGTCTGGCCTCAGGCTATTTGCGACAGAGCATCACTGTTTAAGGTAGCCTATGCAATTGGGGTTTTGCCGAGGGCCAAGCAGTTTCATCCTCATTTGGGGTTTCTGGGCAGCGCCATAGACAATGTTTTTCTCCTGGGAGGCAGGCACAGTGCTTCATTGTGGCCCCAGAATTCCCAGTAGGGAGGGTTTGTGGGCCAGGAGTGTGAGGACGGAAGTCTGAAAACACAAGCTAGTGTGAGGATTGGAGCCAAGGGCAGAGCAGGCCCACTCTGCAGAGGCTGAATCAAAATCTCCTGCATCTGAAGTCAGGCTGAGGATCAGACGTTGGCTGAGGCTGGCGTATGTGTCCATGATGGCACCTTCATGAAGTGGGGGCCTCATGAGGCCAAGGAAGTTTTCCCACGCTGAGTTTGGAGGTTGCCCCAAACCACAAGGTTTCCTTCTGCGGGACATTCGAGTCCTGTTGCATGGCTCCAGGACATACCATATGGAAGGACTGGAGAGCAGGGTTCGAAGGATGGATCCCTGTACTGCATGCCTCGCATTCCCATTGGCTATTAGCGACAAGATATGTTTGATCTGCTGCCTCTGGAACACGCGACCCAGGGGGCTGAGTTGAAATGGCCTCTCCTGAGGATGCGTCATAATGTGCGTTTGGGTCCATGGAGACCTTGGAATGTGCTGGTTGTTCAGTGGCCCTGCGGAACTCTCCTACCTGAAGTGTTTGATACATTCCAGTAAGAAAGCTGCCCATGTGGAGATGAGAGAGGTTTGGTTTGGTGCCTCAGAAAAGCCCCATGTGCTGGTCTACGAAAACAGTCCTCTGAGAACGGAAACATGGAAACCAAAGCTAAGGTTCAGATTAGGGCCTGGGGGCCTGTCCATTTCAACCTTCTGTCTCTGGGGACACTGTCTGAGAGTCTAAGTGGAGATAGTTGCTCCGCTGGTGTCAGAGAGCCCCTCTTAGTCCAGGGTGGCCTATACTATTGATGGCCTCAGGGACCTTGGAGCTTTTCCCTAACCTGTAGGGTTGTGGTCAATGGATTAGGCACACTTTCCTTGGAGAGGGCAGGCACAATCTTTCGCTGTTTGGTCAAGAGGCCCTAGCCTGGATGTTGTGTGGGTCCAGGCTGTGGGCACAGAAGTCGGAATACACCAACTCAGCTTATGAGTGGCGCCTAGGGTATGGCAGGCCGGATGTACAGCCCGAGAGGGAGCTCCTGGGCCTCTGAAACAAGGGCGAGTGGGAGGCGTTCCTTCAGGCTTTTGTCTCTGGATGTTGTGTCCGGGATAGCCGTTGATTGGAGCGGTGGCCTCAGGTACTGTGGACGAGTATCCCTCTCTGGGGATTTGTCCCAGCTCCCAAGAGTTTGGGGTCATTTTGTGGGAAGGGTGGAGTCGTGTTGTCTGGCTCATGAGTCTCTCCAAGAAATGGATTCCAGAGCAGAGCTCCAGGTACGGGCGGGGCGACTGGAAAATTCAAACCGTGGTGAGGATTGGGTGCATAGGGGCTTGGCAAGCCCCATATGTGGGCTCTTGGTCCAGGCCCTGACAGGCCTTTCTTTGACATGGGGCTCATGCTGAGGGTCACAGTGTGAATTTGTGCCCAAGCAGCACTCAAGTTTGGGCGTGGCATCAGGGGCCATGAAGGTTTCTCCCACCCTGAAGGTGTGACTCCATGCCAAGAGCAATCTAGACAGCCATGGGGAAAGAGGAGTTCTGTTTTGTGCTTGCTATAACCAGCTGTGTGGAGAATTGATATAATGTCTAGGTTCAGATATCTGAAAACCAAGGTTAGGATGAGGTGACGGCATAAGACCATGGCGTGTCCGAAGTGCTGGGTGTGCGGCCAGCTGTCTCCTTGTCTGTCTGGACGTCTGGCTTCAGCCTGTGTCAGAAAGAGCATGAGTGCCCAGAGTAGCCTATCCAGTTCGGGTACCGTCGAGGCCCGAGCAGGTTGATCCTCATCTGGGTTTTCTGGAGAGCCCCACAGGGAAACGTTTTTCTTCCGGTGGGCAGACACTGGGCTGGGTTTTGGTTCCAGAGTTCCTAGTCCGGAGGGCTTGTTTGCCAGGTGTGTGAGGAAGGATGTCGGAAAACACAAGCTAGCGTGAGGTTTGGGACCGAGGGCACGGCATGCCCACTCTGCAGAGGCTGAATCGAGATCTCCTGCACTGAGGTCATGTCAACTATGAGACGTGCTTCAGGCTAGAGTTTTTGTCCAGCATGGCCTCTTCCTGAAGGGTGTGGGGGCTTCATGAGGCCAGAAAGTTTTGCCTACGATGGGATTTGTGAACTGCTCCAAAACTGAAGGTTACCTTCTGCACGACAGTCGAGTCCTATTCGATGGTTCCAAGAGGCCCCATATGGAAAGACTCGAGAGCAGGTGTCTAAGCATGGATGCCTGGGAACGCCACCTCATATTCCCACTCTTTAGTCAGGACAAGGCAGGCTCAATCTGCGGGCTCCTGGGTGAGCTACCCAGAGGGGAGAGTTGAAATGGACTCTCCTGAAGATGAGTCCTACTGTGGCTTGGTGGCCTGGGAGACCTTGGAATGTGGAGGTGGCTCAGGGACTCTGCAGGATTCTCCAAGCTGAGGTGTTTGACACGGCTCCAACAAGGAAACTTCCCATGTGGAGACGAGAGGAGTTCTGTTCCGTGCCTCAGGAAAGCCCCATACCCAGTTCTTCGAACCAAAGCCTCTGAGGAGTGACACCTGGAAACCAAAGCAAGAGTTGAGACTACGGCCTAAAGGCCTGTCCGGCTCAACCTTTTATCTCTGTTGACATCTGTGTGCATGCATTCATGGATGTAGCTGCTCAGCTTGTGTCCGAATGCCCCTGTGAGTCCAGTGAGGCTCCCAGTAGTGGGATGTCCTCGGAGGCCTTGAGGTTTCTCATATTCTGGAGGTGTGTGGCCAAAGGAATGGACACAGTTTCCCAGGAGAGAGCAGGCACGGTCCTGTGCTATGGCTCCAGAGGACCCAGCCTAGAGGCTGTGTTTGCCAGGGCTGTGGGGACAGATGTCTGAAAAAGCAAACTTGGCTCAGCTAGGGGCCAATGTAATGGCAGGCCTGATCTCTAGTCCGTGAGGGGAGATCCTCTGGAAATCAAAGGAGGGCAAGTGGGAGGCAGTCACTCAGGATTTTGTCTCTGGGTGTTGCGTTTACAGTGTCCAGTCAGGGTAGGGGTTGTCTCAGAGTCCGAGGAAGAGCCTTCCTCTCGGGGTATTGTCCAAGCTCCCAAGTGTTTGTGTTCATTCTGTGGGAATGAAGAGTACTGTTTTCTGCCACAGGGGACCCCCCAGGAGAGGGACTCTAGAGCACAGCAGTGGGTTCCCTCAACTGGAATACACACCATCTAGTTAGTCCTGGGTGCCTATGGGCATGGCAAGCCACATATGCGGGCTCTTGGTCCAGTCACTGAGAGGCGATACTTGAATAAGGTACTCACGCTGAGGGTCACAATGTGTGTTTGTGCCCAAGGCGGCCCTCACGCTTGGGCGTGGCCTCATGGGCCATGCCGTTTTCTCCTACACTGAAGGTTTGACTCACTGCCAGCAGCAAGGTTTCTTGCCATGGGGAAGGAGGGGTTCTGACTTGTGCATCACGTTCCCCCCTGTGCAGGGATTGGAGATAAGGTCTAGGTTCCGATGACTGATAACCCAGGTTGGGAATGGATGGTGGCCTAAGGCAGTGGCGGGTCCAATGTGCTGGGTGTGCAGCCAGCTGTGTCAATGTCTGTTGGAAGGTCTGGGCTCAGGCTATTTGCGACAGAGCATTACTGTTTAAGGTAGCCTATGGAATTGGGGTGTTGCCGAGGGCCAAGCAGTTTGATCCTCATTTGGGTTTCTGGGCAGCGCCATAGACAATGTTTTTCTCCTGGGAGGCAGGCACAGTGCTTCATTGTGGCCCCAGAATTCCCAGTAGGGAGGGTTTGTGGGCCAGGAGTGTGAGGACGGAAGTCTGAAAACACAAGCTAGTGTGAGGATTGGAGCCAAGGGCAGAGCAGGCCCACTCTGCAGAGGCTGAATCAAAATCTCCTGCATCTGAAGTCAGGCTGAGGATCAGACGTTGGCTGAGGCTGGAGTATGTTTCCATGATGGCACCTTCATGATGTGGGGGCCTCATGAGGCCAAGGAAGTTTTCCCACGCTGAGTTTGGAGGTTGCCCCAAACCACAAGGTTTCCTTCTGCGGGACATTCGAGTCCTGTTGCATGGCTCCAGGACATACCATATGGAAGGACTGGAGAGCAGGGTTCGAAGTATGGATCCCTGTATAGCATGCCTCGCATTCGCATTGGCTATTAGCGACAAGATATGTTTGATCTGCTGCCTCTGGAACACGCGACCCAGGGGGCTGAGATGAAATGGCCTCTCCTGAGGATGCGTCATAATGTGCGTTTGGGTCCATGGAGACCTTGGAATGTCCTGGTTGTTCAGTGGCCCTGCGGAACTCTCCTACCTGAAGTGTTTGACACCTCCCAGTAAGAAAGCTGCCCATGTGGAGATGAGAGAGGTTTGGTTTGGTGCCTCAGAAAAGCCCAATGTGCTGGTCTATGAAAACAGTCCTCTGAGAACGGAAACATGGAAACCAAAGCTAAGGTTCAGATTAGGGCCTGGGGGCCTGTCCATTTCAACCTTCTGTCTCTGGGGACACTCTTTGAGAGTCTAAGTGGAGATAGTTGCTCCGCTGGTGTCAGAGAGCCCCTCTTAGTCCAGGGTGGCCTATACTATTGATGGCCTCAGGGACCTTGGAGCTTTTCCCTAACCTGTAGGGTTGTGGTCAATGGATTGGGCACACTTTCCTTGGAGAGGGCAGGCACAATCTTTCGCTGTTTGGTCCAGAGGCCCTAGCCTGGATGTTGTGTGGGTCCAGGCTATGGGCACAGAAGTCGGAATACACCAACTCAGCTTATGAGTGGCGCCTAGGGTATGGCAGGCCGGATGTACAGCCCGAGAGGGAGCTCCTGGGCCTCTGAAACAAGGGCGAGTGGGAGGCGTTCCTTCAGGCTTTTGTCTCTGGATGTTGTGTCCGGGATAGCCGTGGATTGGAGCGGTGGCCTCAGGTACTGTGGACGAGTATCCCTCTCTGGGGATTTGTCCCAGATCCCAAGAGTTTGGGGTCATTTTGTGGGAAGGGTGGAGTCGTGTTGTCTGGCCCATGGGTCTCTCCAAGAAAGGGATTCCAGAGCAGAGCTCCAGGTACGGGCGGGGCGACTGGAAAATTCAAACCGTGGTGAGGATTGGGTGCATAGGGGCTTGGCAAGCCCCATATGTGGGCTCTTGGTCCAGGCCCTGACAGGCCTTTCTTTGACATGGGGCTCATGCTGAGGGTCACAGTGTGAATTTGTGCCCAAGCAGCACTCAAGTTTGGGCGTGGCATCAGGGGCCATGAAGGTTTCTCCCAACCTGAAGGTGTGACTGCATGCCAAGAGCAAGCTTGACAGCCATGGGGAAAGAGGAGTTCTGTTTTGTGCTTGCTATACCCAGCTGTGTGGAGAATTGATATAATTTCTAGGTTCAGATATCTGAAAACCAAGGTTAGGATGAGGTGACGGCATAAGACCATGGCGTGTCCGAAGTGCTGGGTGTGCGGCCAGCTGTCTCCTTGTCTGTCTGGACGTCTGGCTTCAGCCTGTGTCAGGCAGAGCATGAGTGCCCAGAGCAGCCTATCCAGTTCGGGTACCTTCGAGGACCGAGCAGGTTGATCCTCATCTGGGTTTTCTGGAGAGCCCCACAGGGAAACGTTTTTCTTCCGTTGGGCAGACACTGGGCTGGGTTTTGGTTCCAGAGTTCCTAGTCCGGAGGGTTGTTTGCCAGGAGTGTGAGGAAGGAAGTAGGAAAACACAAGCTAGCGTGAGGTTTGGGACCGAGGGCACGGCAGGCCCACTCTGCAGAGGCTGAATCGAGATCTCCTGCACTGAGGTCATGTCAACTATGAGACGTGCCTCACGCTAGAGTTTTTGTCCAGCATGGCCTCTTCCTGAAGGGTGTGGGGGCTCCATGAGGCCAGAAAGTTTTGCCTACGATGGGATTTGTGAACTGCTCCAAAACTGAAGGTTACCTTCTGCACGACAGTCGAGTCCTATTGGATGGTTCCAAGAGGCCCCATATGGAAAGACTCGAGAGCAGGTGTCTAAGCATGGATGCCTGGGAACGCCACCTCATATTCCCACTCTTTAGTCAGGACAAGGCAGGCTCAATCTGCGGGCTCCTGGGTGAGCTACCCAGAGGGGAGAGTTGAAATGGACTCTCCTGAAGATGAGTCCTACTGTGGATTGGTGGCCTGGGAGACCTTGGAATGTGGAGGTGGCTCAGGGACTCTGCAGGATTCTCCAACATGAGGTGTTTGACACGGCTCCAACAAGGAAACTTCCCATGTGGAGACGAGAGGAGTTCTGTTCCGTGCCTCAGGAAAGCCCCATACCCTGTTCTTCGAACCAAAGCCTCTGAGGAGTGACACCTGGAAACCAAAGCAAGAGTTGAGACTACGGCCTAAAGGCCTGTCCGGCTCAACCTTCTATCTCTGTTGACATCTGTGTGCATGCATTCATGGATGTAGCTGCTCAGCTTGATCCGAATGCCCCTGTGAGTCCAGTGAGGCTCCCAGTAGTGGGATGTCCTCGGAGGCCTTGAGGTTTCTCATATTCTGGAGGTGTGTGGCCAAAGGAATGGACACAGTTTCCCAGGAGAGAGCAGGCACGGTCCTGTGCTATGGCTCCAGAGGACCCAGCCTAGAGGCTGTGTTTGCCAGGGCTGTGGGGACAGATGTCTGAAAAAGCAAACTTGGCTCAGCTAGGGGCCAATGTAATGGCAGGCCTGATCTCTAGTCCGTGAGGGGAGATCATCTGGAAATCAAAGGAGGGCAAGTGGGAGGCAGTCACTCAGGATTTTGTCTCTGGGTGTTGCGTTTACAGTGTCCGGTCAGGGTAGGGGTTGTCTCAGAGGCCGAGGAAGAGCCTTCCTCTCGGGGGATTGTCCAAGCTCCCAAGTGTTTGTGTTCATTCTGTGGGAATGAAGAGTACTGTTTTCTGCCACAGGGGACCCCCCAGGAGAGGGACTCTAGAGCACAGCAGTGGGTTCCCTCAACTGGAATACACACCATCTAGTTAGTCCTGGGTGCCTATGGGCATGGCAAGCCACATATGCGGGCTCTTGGTCCAGTCACTGAGAGGCGTTACTTGAATAAGGTACTCACGCTGAGGGTCACAATGTGTGTTTGTGCCCAAGGCGGCCCTCACGCTTGGGCGTGGCCTCATGGGCCATGCCGTTTTCTCCTACACTGAAGGTTTGACTCACTGCCAGCAGCAAGGTTTCTTGCCAGGGGGAAGGAGGGGTTCTGACTTGTGCATCAGGTTCCCCCCAGTGCAGGGATTGGAGATAAGGTCTAGGTTCCGATGACTGATAACCCAGGTTGGGAATGGATGGTGGCCTAAGGCAGTGGCGGGTCCAATGTGCTGGGTGTGCAGCCAGCTGTGTCGGTGTCTGTTGGAAGGTCTGGGCTCAGGCTATTTGCGACAGAGCATCACTGTTTAAGGTAGCCTATGCAATTGGGGTGTTGCTGAGGGCCAAGCAGTTTGATCCTCATTTGGGGTTTCTGGGCAGCGCCTTAGACAATGTTTTTCTCCTGGGAGGCAGGCACAGTGCTTCATTGTGGCCCCAGAATTCCCAGTAGGGAGGGTTTGTGGGCCAGGAGTGTGAGGACGGAAGTCTGAAAACACAAGCTAGTGTGAGGATTGGAGCCAAGGGCAGAGCAGGCCCACTCTGCAGAGGCTGAATCAAAATCTCCTGCATCTGAAGTCAGGCTGAGGATCAGACGTTGGCTGAGGCTGGAGTATGTGTCCATGATGGCACCTTCATGAAGTGGGGGCCTCATGAGGCCAAGGAAGTTTTCCCACGCTGAGTTTGGAGGTTGCCCCAAACCACAAGGTTTCCTTCTGCGGGACATTCGAGTCCTGTTGCATGGCTCCAGGACATACCATATGGAAGGACTGGAGAGCAGGGTTCGAAGGATGGAACCCTGTACAGCATGCCTCGCATTCCCATTGGCTATTAGCGACAAGATATATTTGATCTGCTGCCTCTGGAACACGCGACCCAGGGGGCTGAGTTGAAATGGCCTCTCCTGAGGATGCGTCATAATGTGCGTTTGGGTCCATGGAGACCTTGGAATGTGCTGGTTGTTCAGTGGCCCTGCGGAACTCTCCTACCTGAAGTGCTTGATACATCCCAGTAAGAAAGCTGCCCATGTGGTGATGAGAGAGGTTTGTTTTGGTGCCTCAGAAAAGCCCCATGTGCTGGTCTACGAAAACAGTCCTCTGAGAACGGAAACATGGAAACCAAAGCTAAGGTTCAGATTAGGGCCTGGGGGCCTGTCCATTTCAACCTTCTGTCTCTGGGGACACTGTCTGAGAGTCTAAGTGGAGATAGTTGCTCTGCTGGTGTCAGAGAGCCTCTCTTAGTCCAGGGGCGCCTACACTATTGATGGCCTCAGGGGCCTTGGAGCTTTTCCCTAACCTGTAGGGTTGTCTTCAATGGATTGGGCACACTTTCCTTGGAGAGGGCAGGCACAATCTTTCCCTGTGGCCCTAGAGGCCCTAGCCTGGAGGTGTGTGGGTCCAGGCTGTGGGCACAGAAGTCTGAATACACCAACTCAGCTTATGAGTGGCGCCTAGGGTATGGCAGGCCGGAGGTACAGCCCGAGAGGGAGCTCCTGGGCCTCTGAAACAAGAGCGAGTGGGAGGCGTTCCAACAGGCTTTTGTCTCTGGATGTTGTGTCCGGGATAGCCGTGGATTTGAGGGGTGGCCTCAGGAACAGTGGACGAGTATCCCTCTATGGGGATTTGTCCCAGCTCCCATGATTGGTGTCATTTTGTGGGAAGGGTGGAGTCGTGTTGTCTGGGTCATGGGTCTCTCCAAGAAAGGGATTCCAGAGCAGAGCCCCAGGTACGGGCATGGCTACTGGAAAATACAAAACGTGGTGAGGATTGGGTGCATAGGGGCTTGGCAAGCCACATATGCGCGCTCTTTGTCCAAGCCCTGAGAGGCCTTTCTTTGACATGGGGCTCATGCTGAGGGTCACAGTGTGAATTTGTTCACAATCAGCACTCACGTTTTGCGTGGCATCAGGGGCCATGAAGGTATCTCCCACCCTGAAGGTGTGACTCCATGCCAAGAGCAAGCTTGACAGCCATGGGGAAAGAGGACTTCTGTTTTGTGCTTGCGATACCCAGCTGTGTGGAGAATTGATATGATGTCTAGGTTCAGATATCTGAAAACCAAGGTTAGGAAGAGGTGACGGCATAAGACCATGGCGTGTCCGAAGTGCTGGGTGTGCGGCCAGCTGTCTCCATATCTGTCTGGACGTCTGGCTTCAGGCTGTGTCAGACAGAGCATCAGTGCCCAGAGCAGCCTATCCAGTTCGGGTACCGTCGAGGCCCGAGCAGGTTGATCCTCATCTGGGTTTTCTGGAGAGCCCCACAGGGAAACGTTTTTCTTCCGTTGGGCAGACACTGGGCTGGGTTGTGGTTCTGGAGTTCCTAGTCCGGAGGGCTTGTTTTCCAGGAGTGTGAGGAAGGAAGTCGGAAAACACAAGCTAGCATGATGTTTGGGACCGAGGGCACGGCAGGCCCACTCTGCAGAGGCTGAATCGAGATCTCCTGCACTGAGGTCATGTCAAATATGAGACGTGCCTCAGGCTAGAGTTTTTGTCCAGCATGTCCTCTTCCTGAAGGGTGTGGGGGCTTCATGAAGCCAGGGAGGTTTGCCTACGATGGGATTTGTGAACTACTCCAAACCTCAAGATTTCCTTCTTCTCGACAGTCGAGTCCTCTTGGATGGTTCCAGGAGGCCCCATAAGGAAAGACTCGAGAGCAGGTGTCAAAGCATGGATGCCTGGGAACGCCACCTCATATTCCCACTGTTTAGTCAGGAGAAGTCAGGCTCAATCTGCAGGCTCCTGGGTGAGCTACCTAGAGGGGAGAGTTGAAATGGACTCTCCTGAAGATGAGTTCTACTGTTGGTTGGTGGCCTGGGAGACCTTGGAATGTGGAGGTGGCTCGGGGACTCTGCAGGGTGTTCCAAACTGAGGCGTTTGACACAGCTCCAACAAGGAAGCTTCCCATGTGGAGACGAGAGGAGTTCTGTTCAGTGCCTCAGGAAAGCCCCATATCCTGTTCTTCGAACCAAAGCCTCTGAGGAGTGACACCTGGAACCCAAAGCAAGAGTTGAGATTAGGGCCTAAGGGCCTGTCCGGCTCAACCTTCTATCTCTGTTGACATCTGTGTGCATGCCTTCGTGGAGGTAGCTGCTCAGCTTGTGTCCGAATGCCCCTGTGTGTCCAGGGAGGCTCCCAGTAGTGGGATGACCTCGGGGGCCTTGAGGTTTCTCATATTCTGGAGGTGTGTGGCCAAAGGAATGGACACAGTTTCCCAGGAGAGAGCAGGCACAGTCCTGTGGTATGGCTCCAGAGGACCCAGCCTAGAGGCTGTGTTTGCCAGGGCTCTGGGGACTGATGTCTGAAAGAGAAAACTTGGCTCAGGTAGGGGCAAAGGTAATGGCAGGCCTGATCTCCAGTCCGTGAAGGGAGATCCTCTGGATATCAAAGGAGGGCAAGTGGGAGGCAGTCGCTCAGGCTTTTGTCTCTGGGTGTTGCGTTCACAGTGTCCGGTCAGGGTAGGGGTTGCCTCAGGGTCCGAGGAAGAGCCTTCCTCTCGGGGGATTGTCCAAGCTCCCAAGTGTTTGGGTTCATTCTGTGGGAAGTGAAGAGTACTGTTTTCTGCCACAAAGGACCTCCCAGGAGAGGGACTCTAGAGCACAGCAGTGGGTTCCCTCAACTGGAACACACACCATCTAGTTAGTCCTGGGTGACTATGTGCATGGCAAGGACTAAATGCAGGATCTTCGTCCCGAACCTGACAGGCCTTTCTTTGTCATGGGGCTCATGCTAGGGTCACAGTGTGAATTTGTGCCCAAGCAGCACTCATGTTTGGGCGTGGCATCAGGGGCCATGAAGGGTTCCCCACGTGAAGGTGTGACTCCTTGCGAAGAACAAGCATTACAGCCATGTGGAAGGCAAAGTTCTGATTGTGATTCCGATACTCAAACTCAGCTTTCTTTGGGGACATCGGTATGGCAGGTCCAATCTACAAACCATGAGAAGAACTCATGAAGATTTGAATATAGAGTGAGTCTGAGGCGCTTGCTCAGGCATTTGTCTCTGGAATTTGTATCAGCGATCTCCGTGGAATGTCGGGGATGCCTCATGGGCCATGGACGAATCTTCCTCTCTGAGGATTTGGCCCGATTCCCAATTGCTTTTCGTCAATCTGTGGGATGGGATGTCTCCTTTCAGGTTTGTTACCTCAGGTGTCCCACCAAAAGAGGAATTCCAAAGCAAAGCCGTGGGGAAGACTGAAGGGACAACCCGAACTATGGTTAAAAATTGGGGCCTACGGGCAAGGGAAGGACAATATGCTATCTCTTCATCCAGCCACTGAGTGGCCTTACTTGAGGACTGGGCTCAGCCTGAGGGTCACAATGTGTGTTTGTGAACAATGTGGCCCGCGAGCATGGGTGGGGCCTCATGGGCCACACTGGTTTCAACTACACTGAACTTTGGACAACATGCGAACCACAAGGTTTCTTGCCATGGGGAAGGAGTTCTGATTTCTGCATCATCTTCAACCCTGGGCAGTGATTGGAGTTAAGGTCTAGGTTCTGAAACCTGAAAACTGAGGTTGGGAAGAGATGACGACCTAAGGCCATGGCGGCTCGATGTGCTCAGTGTGCGGACAGCTGTCTGGGAGGGGCCAGGGGGTCCAGGATCAGGCTGTGTCAGAAAGGGCATTAGTGCCCTGGTCAGCCTATGTATTTGGGGTACAGCCAAGGTCGGTGCAGGTTGATCCTCATTTGGGATGACTGGGTAGCCCCAGAGGACAAAGTTTTTCTTCTGGAGGGCCGGCAGAGTGCTGCATTGTAGTTCTGGATTGCCAAACTGGAGGGCTTGTGGGCCAGTAGTCTGACGACAAAAGTCTGAGAACACAAGCTAGGCTTAGGTTTCTGGGTGAGGCCATGGCAGGCACAATCTACAGACCTGAATCGAGATCTCGTGCATCTGAAGTCAGAGCGAGGATCAGACGATCGCTCAGGTAGGAGTTTCTGTCCCTGATGGCCCGTTCATAAATGGGGGGTCATCACGAGGCCATGGGGCTTTCCAACGATGGGAGTTGTGAGAAGCTCCAAACTGCAGAGAGTCTTCTGCAGGACAATTGAGACCTGTTGTTTGGCTCCAGGCCAATGATTCTGAGCAGGGTTCTAAGGATGGATGGCTGGGTAGCCCACCTCGCATTCCAATTGTCTCCTAGCAACAAGACAGGTTAGATCTCCTGGATCTGTGGGGAGCAACCGAGGATGCTGAGTTGAAATGGACACCCCTGGAGATGGGTCCTAACGTGCTTTTGTGTTTATGGAGACCTTGGAATGAAGCGGTGGCACTGGGGCCCTAAAGGGTTCTCCTAAACAGAGGCTTTGACACAGCTCCAACGTGCAAGTTTCCCATGTGTAGATGAGATGTTTTCTGATGGGTGAGTCATGAAACAGCTATATGCTGCTTTTGAAATCCAGGCCTCTGAGGAGAGATGCCTGGACACCAAAGCAATGGATCTGATTAGTGCCTAGGGGCCTGTTCTTTTCTTTTTACCTCTGGGGACATCTGCGATGGGTCTGAGTGCAGGTAGGTGCTCAGTTGGGCTCAGATTGCCCCTGTTTTTCCTGGGAAGCCACCACTATTGAGATGGATCAGGGACTTTGGAGGTTTATCCTATTAGAAGGGTTGTGGCCATTGGAATGGGCACACACAATTCCCTTGGAGAGGGCAAGTACAGTCCTCAGTTTTGTGTCCAGGGGCCTGAGCCTGTAGGTTGTGTAGGCCAGGGCTGTTTGGTCAGTTCTCTGAAAACACAAACTCGGCTTATGTTTCAGGTCATAGGTATGGCAGGACTGATCTACAGACCATGAGGAGAACTCTTCGGGATTTGAAAGAAGGGCTAGTGTGAGGCTCCTGCTCAAGTTTTTGTCTCTGGATATCATGTCACTCATGGTCGTGGAATTTCTGGGTGATCATGGGAAATGGACGAGTCTTACTTTTTGGTGGTTTGGCCCCGTCCAAAGAGTTTGGGGTCATTCTTTGGGCTGGAAGAAGTCTGTTTTTTTTTTTTTGTTGTTGTTGTTGTTTTTCTTTTTTAACCTCCGGTGTCCCACCAAATGAGGGATTGCAGAGTAGAGCCCTGGGGAGGGGCGACTGGACAATCAGAAATCTGGTTAAAAATTGGGGCCTAGGGACATGTCAAGCCCATTATGACATCTAATGGTCCAGCCACTGAGAGGACTTACTAGACTACAGAACTCAAGCTGAGGGTCACAATGTTTGTGTATGGCCTCGTCGCACTCAAGAATGGGCGGGGACTCAGGGTGAATGCTGGTTTCTTCTACTCTGAACGTTGGACAAAGTGCCAACCACAAGGGTTCTTGCCATGGGTAAAGAGGAGTTCTGATTTCTACATCACACTCACCCCTGGGCAGTGATTGGAGATAAGGTCTCGGTTCTGAAGCCTGAAAACTGAGGTAAGGAAGAGATGATGACCTAAGGCCATGGCGGTTTTTTTGTGCTCAGTGTGCGGTCAGCTTTCTGAGTGTTGGTCAAAAGGTCCGGGCTAAGGTTGTGTTCGACAGTGCATTAGTGCCCAGGTTAGACTATATAATTTGGGTAAAGTTGAGTGCTGTGTAGGTTTACCCTCATTTAAGGTGCCTGGGCAGCTCATGAGGCAATAATTTTTTTTTCTAGAGGGCAGGCAGAGTGCCTCATTGTGGGTCCGGAATTGCCAAACTTGAGGGCTTCGGAACCAGGAGTATGAGGACGGAAGTCTGAGAAGACAAGCTAGACTTGGGTATCAGGGCGAAGGCACGGCATGTACCTCCTGCAGATCTGAAAAAATATCTCATGCATCTGAAGTCAGGGCAAGGATCAGACTTTGGCTCAGGTTGGAGAATCTGAGCATGACGGCCGCTTCTTGAAGGCAGCGGAATCTCGAGGCCATTGAGGTTTTCCCACGTTGGGAGTTGTGGGATGCCCCCTTCAAGGATTCCTTCTGCGGGACAATTAAGACTTGTTGGACAGCTCCAGGACATCCCATATGGAATGACTCCAGACCACCGTTCGCGGATGGATGCCTGGGAAGCCGGCCTCGCATTCCAATTGTCTCCTAGCAACAAGACAGTTTAGATCTGATGGTTCTGCGGGAGCAACCGGGGTGGCTGAGTTGAAATGGACTTTCCTGAGGATGGGTCCTAATGTGCTTTTGTGTCCATGAGGGCCTTGGAATGGGGCGGTGGCACCGGGACCCTGAAGTACTCTCCAAAGCTTTGGACATGGCTCCCATGCACAGGTTTCCTTGTGGAGACGAGATGAGTTCTGATGGGTGCCTCAGGAAAACCCCTATGCTCGTATTGGAATCAGGCTTTTGAGGACACATGCCTGTAACCCAAAGCAATAGATCCTATTATGGCCTAGGGTCCTGTCTGGTTCAATCTTCTTCTCTGGGGACAACCATCTCTGTATGAGTATAGGTCGATTATCAGCTGGTGTCAGACAGCCCGTTTGTTCTGGGCGACCTACACTATTGGGATGGCCTCAGGGACTTTGGAGGTTTCTCCTAATTTGTACGATTTTGGACCATGGAATGGGCAGAATTCCCATGGATTGGTAGGCACAGTCCGAATGTGTGGCTCCAGGGGCCCAGCCTGGAGGGTGGGTGGCCCAAGACTTTGAGGACAGAAGTCTGAAAACACAAACTCAGCTTAGGTTTGGGGACGTAGGTATGTCAGGCCCGATCGACAAACCATGAGAAGAACTCTTCAGGATATGAAGAAAGTGCGAGTCTGAGGCGCTTGCTCAGGCTTTTGTCTCAGCGATGGCCGTGGAATGTCGGGGAGGCCTCATGGGCCACGTACGAATCTTCCTCTCTGAGGATTTGGCCCGATTCCCAATTGCTTTTCGTCAATCTGTGGGATGGGAGGACTCATTTCAGTTTTGTTACCTCAGGTGTCCCACCAAAAGAGGAAATCCAAAGCCAAGCCGTGGGGAAGACTGAAGGGACAACCCGAACTATGGTTAAAAATTGGGGCCTAGGGGCATGGCAAGCCCAATATGCTATCTCTTCATCCAGCCACTTAGTGGCCTTACTCGAGGACTGGGCTAAGCCTGAGCGTAACAATGTGTGTTTGTGACCAATGTGGCCCACGAGCATGGGCGGGGCCTCATGGGCCACACTGGTTTCAACTACAATGAACGTTGGACAACATGCCAACCACAAGGTTTCTTGCCATGGAAAAGGAGTTCTGATTTCTGCATCACCTTCAACCCTGGGCAGTGATTGGATATAAGGTCTACGTTCTGAAACCTGAAAATTGATGTTGGGAAGAGATGACGACCTAAGGCCATGGCGGCTCGATGTGCTCAGTTTGCGGCCAGCTGTCTGGGAGGGGCCAGGGGGTCCAGGCTCAGGCTGTAGCAGAAAGGGCATTAGAGCCCTGGTCAGCCTGTGTATTTGGGGTACAGCCAAGGTCGGTGCAGGTTGATCCTCATTTGGGGTTACTGGGTAGCCCCAGAGGACAATGTTTTTCTTCTGGAGGGCCGGCAGAGTTCTGTGTTGTAGTTCTGGATTACCAAACTGGAGGGCTTGTGGGCCAGTAGTCTGACGACAAAAGTCTGAGAACACAAGCTAGGCTTAGGTTTCTGGGTGAGGCCATGGCAGGCACAATCTACAGACCTGAATCGAGATCTCGTGCATCTGAAGTCAGGGCGAGGATCAGACGATCGCTCAGGTTGGAGTTTCTGACCCTGATGGCCCCTTCATGAATGGGGGGGGCATCACGAGGCCATGGGTGTTTTCCCACGGTTGGAGTTGTGAGAAGCTCCAAACTGCAGAGAGTCTTCTGCAGGACAATTGAGACCTGTTGTTTGGCTCCAGGCCAATGATTCTGAGCAGGGTTCTAAGGATGGATGGCTGGGTAGCCCACCTCGCATTCCAATTGACTCCTAGCAACCAGACAGGTTAGATCTCCTGGATCTGTGGGGAGCAACCGAGGACGCTGAGTTGAAATGGACACCCCTGGGGATGGGTCCTAACGTGCTTTTGTGTCTATGGAGACCTTGGAATGAAGCGGTGGCACTGGGGCCCTAAAGGCTTCTCCTAAACAGAGGCTTTGACACAGCTCCAACGTGCAAGTTTCCCATGTGTAGATGAGATGTTTTCTGATGGGTGAGTCAAGAAACAGCTATATGCTGCTTTTGAAATCCAGGCCTCTGAGGAGAGATGCCTGGAAACCAAAGCAATGGATCTGATTAGTGCCTAGGGGCCTGTTCTTTCCTTTTTACCTCTGGGGAAATCTGTCTATGGGTCTGAGTGCAGGTAGGTGCTCAGTTGGGCTCAGATTGCCCCTGTTTTTCCTGGGAAGCCACCACTATTGAGATGGATCAGGGACTTTGGAGGTTTATCCTATTAGAAGGGTTGTGGCCATTGGAATGGGCACACACAATTCCCTTGGAGAGGGCCAGTACTGTCCTCAGGTTTGGCTCCAGGGGCCTGAGCCTGTAGGTTGTGTAGGCCAGGGCTGTTTGGACAGTTGTCAGAAAACACAAACTCGGCTTATGTTTCGGGTCATAGGTATGGCAGGACTGATCTACAGACCATGAGGAGAACTCTTCGGGATTTGAAAGAAAGGCGAGTGTGAGGCTCCTGCTCAAGTTTTTGTCTCTGGATATCGTGTCACTCATGGTCGTGGAATTTCTGCGTGACTTCATGGAAAATGGACGAGTCTTACTCTCTGGTGGTTTGGCCCCGTCCAAAGAGTTTTGGGTCATTCTGTGGGTTGGAAGAAGTCCGTTTTTTTTTTTGTTGTTGTTGTTGTTTTCTTTTTTAACCTCAGGTGTCCCACCAAATGAGGGATTCCCTAGTAGAGCCCTGGGGAGGGGCGACTGGACAATCAGAAATCTGGTTAAATATTGGGGCCTAGGGACATGTCAAGCCCATTATGACATCTAATGGTCCAGCCACTGAGAGGACTTACTAGAGGACAGGACTCATGCTGAGGGTCACAATGCGTGTGTATGCCCTCGTCGCACTCAAGGATGGGCGGGGCCTCAGGGTGAATGCTGGTTTCTCCTACACTGAACGTTGGACAACGTCCCAACCACAAGGGTTCTTGCAATGGGTAAGGAGGAGTTATGATTTCTGCATCACACTCACCCCTGGGCAGTGATTGGAGATAAGGTCTCGGTTCTGAAGCCTGAAAACTGAGGTAGGGAAGAGATGATGACCTAAGGCCATGGCGGGTTTTATGTGCTCAGTGTGTGGTCAGCTTTCTGGGTGTTGTTCAGGAGGTCCGGGCTCAGGTTGTGTTCGACAGTGCATTAGTGCCCAGGTTAGACTATATAATTTGGGTAAAGTCGAGTGCTGTGTAGGTTTACCCTCATTTAAGGTGCCTGGTCAGCTCATGAGGCAATAATTTTTTTTCTAGAGGGCAGGCAGAGTGCTGCATTGTGGGTCCGGAATTGCCAAACTTGAGGGCTTCGAGGCCAGGATTGTGAGGACGGAAGTC
This sequence comes from Mustela nivalis, assembly GCF_964662115.1. Lineage (NCBI taxonomy): Eukaryota > Metazoa > Chordata > Mammalia > Carnivora > Mustelidae > Mustela > Mustela nivalis. The sequence goes on from NW_028136417.1 coordinate 355,861, forward strand.
TGAGAAGACAAGCTAGACTTGGGTTTCAGGGCGAGGGCACGGCAGGTACCCCCTGCAGATCTGAACCAATATCTCATGCATCTGAAGTCAGGGCGAGGATCAGACGTTGGCTCAGGTTGGAGTTTCTGAGCATGACGGCCGCTTCATGAAGGGAGCGGAATCTCGAGGCCATTGAGGTTTTCCCACGTTGGGAGTTGTGGGATGCCCCCTTCAAGGATTCCTTCTGCGGGACAATTGAGACCTGTTGGACAGCTCCAGGACATCCCATATGGAATGACTCCAGAGCCCCGTTCTCGGATGGATGCCTGGGAAGCCCGCCTCGCATTCCAATTGTCTCCTAGCAACAAGACAGTTTAGATCTGATGGCTCTGCGGGAGCAACCAGGGTGGCTGAGTTGAAATGGACTTTCGTGAGGATGGGTCCTAATGTGTTTTTGTGTCCATGAGGGCCTTGGAATGGGGCGGTGGCACCGGGATCCTGAAGTACTCTCCTAAGCTTTGGACATGGCTCCCATGCACAGATTTCCTTGTGGAGATGAGATGAGTTCTGATGGGTGCCTCTGGAAAACACATATGCTCGTATTGGAATCAGGCTTTTGAGGACACATGCCTGTAACCCAAAGCAATGGATCCTATTATGGCCTAGGGTCCTGTCTGGTTCAAACTTCTTCTCTGGGGACATCCATCTATGGTATGAGTGGAGGTCGATTATCAGCTGGCGTTAGACAGCCCTTGTTTGTTCCGGGCGACCTACACTATTGGGATGGCCTCAGGGACATTGGAGGTTTCTCCTAATTTGTCCGATTTTGGACCATGGAATGGGCAGAATTCCCATGGATTGGTAGGCACAGTCCTAATGTGTGCCTCCAGGGGCCAAGCCTGGATGGTGTGGGGCCCAAGACTTTGAGGACAGAAGTCTGAAAACACAAACTCAGCTTAGGTTTGGGGACGTAGGTATGGCAGTCCCGATCGACAAACCATGAGAAAACTCTTCAGGATATGAAGAAAGAGCGAGTCTGAGGCGCTTGCTCAGGCTTTTGTCTCTGGATTTTTTATCAGCGATGGCCGTGGAATGTTGGGGAGGCCTCATGGGCCATGGACGAATCTTCCTCTCTGAGGATTTGGCCCGATTCCCAATTGCTTTTCGTCAATCTGTGGGATGGGAGGACTCATTTCAGTTTTGTTACCTCAGGTGTCCCACCAAAAGAGGAATTCCAAAGCCAAGCCGTGGGGAAGACTGAAGGGACAACCCGAACTATAGTTAAAAATTGGGGCCTAGTGGCATGGCAAGCCCAATATGCTATCTCTTCATCCAGTCACTGAGTGGCCTTACTTGAGGACTGGTCTCAGCCTGAGCGTCACAATGTGTGTTTGTGACCAATGTGGCCCATGAGCATGGGCGGGGCCTCATGGGACACACTGGTTTCAACTACACTGAACGTTGGACAACATGCCAACCACAAGGTTTCTTGCCATGGGGAAGGAGTTCTGATTTCTGCATCACCTTCAACCCTGGGCAGTGATTGGATATAAGGTCTAGGTTCTGAAACCTGAAAACTGATGTTGGGAAGAGATGACGACCTAAGGCCATGGCGGCTCGATGTGCTCAGTGTGCGGCCAGCTGTCTGGGATAGTCCAGGGGTCCAGGCTCAGGCTGTGTCATAAAGGGCATTAATGCCCTGGTCAGCCTATGTATTTGGGGTACACCAAGGTCGGTGCAGGTTGATCCTCATTTGGGGTTACTGGGTAGCCCCAGAGGACAATGTTTTTCTTCTGGAGGGCCGGCAGAGTGCTGCATTGTAGTTCTGGATTGTCAAACTGGAGGGCTTGTGGGCCAGTAGTCTGACGACAAAAGTCTGAGAACACAAGCTAGGCTTAGGTTTCTGGGTGAGGCCATGGCAGGCACAATCTACAGACCTGAATCGAGATCTCGTGCATCTGAAGTCAGGGCGAGGATCAGACGATCGCTCAGGTTGGAGTTTCTGACCCTGATGGCCCCTTCATGAATGGGGGGGGCATCACGAGGCCATGGGTGTTTTCCCACGGTTGCAGTTGTGAGAAGCTCCAAACTGCAGAGAGTCTTCTGCAGGACAATTGAGACCTGTTGTTTGGCTCCAGGCCAATGATTCTGAGCAGGGTTCTAAGGATGGATGGCTGGGTAGCCCACCTCGCATTCCAATTGTCTCCTAGCAACAAGACAGGTTAGATCTCCTGGATCTGTGGGGAGCAACCGAGGACGCTGAGTTGAAATGGACACCCCTGGGGATGGGACCTAACGTGCTTTTGTGTCTATGGAGACCTTGGAATGAAGCGGTGGCACTGGGGCCCTAAAGGGTTCTCCTAAACAGAGGCTTTGACACAGCTCCAACGTGCAAGTTTCCCATGTGTAGATGAGATGTTTTCTGATGGGTGAGTCAAGAAACAGCTATATGCTGCTTTTGAAATCCAGGCCTCTGAGGAGAGATGCCTGGAAACCAAAGCAATGGATCTGATTAGTGCCTAGGGGCCTGTTCTTTCCTTTTTACCTCTGGGGAAATCTGTCTATGGGTCTGAGTGCAGGTAGGTGCTCAGTTGGGCTCAGATTGCCCCTGTTTTTCCTGGGAAGCCACCACTATTGAGATGGATCAGGGACTTTGGAGGTTTATCCTATTAGAAGGGTTGTGGCCATTGGAATGGGCACACACAATTCCCTTGGAGAGGGCCAGTACTGTCCTCAGGTTTGGCTCCAGGGGCCTGAGCCTGTAGGTTGTGTAGGCCAGGGCTGTTTGGACAGTTGTCAGAAAACACAAACTCGGCTTATGTTTCGGGTCATAGGTATGGCAGGACTGATCTACAGACCATGAGGAGAACTCTTCGGGATTTGAAAGAAAGGCGAGTGTGAGGCTCCTGCTCAAGTTTTTGTCTCTGGATATCGTGTCACTCATGGTCGTGGAATTTCTGCGTGACTTCATGGAAAATGGACGAGTCTTACTCTCTGGTGGTTTGGCCCCGTCCAAAGAGTTTTGGGTCATTCTGTGGGTTGGAAGAAGTCCGTTTTTTTTTTTGTTGTTGTTGTTGTTTTCTTTTTTAACCTCAGGTGTCCCACCAAATGAGGGATTCCCTAGTAGAGCCCTGGGGAGGGGCGACTGGACAATCAGAAATCTGGTTAAATATTGGGGCCTAGGGACATGTCAAGCCCATTATGACATCTAATGGTCCAGCCACTGAGAGGACTTACTAGAGGACAGGACTCATGCTGAGGGTCACAATGCGTGTGTATGCCCTCGTCGCACTCAAGGATGGGCGGGGCCTCAGGGTGAATGCTGGTTTCTCCTACACTGAACGTTGGACAACGTCCCAACCACAAGGGTTCTTGCAATGGGTAAGGAGGAGTTATGATTTCTGCATCACACTCACCCCTGGGCAGTGATTGGAGATAAGGTCTCGGTTCTGAAGCCTGAAAACTGAGGTAGGGAAGAGATGATGACCTAAGGCCATGGCGGGTTTTATGTGCTCAGTGTGTGGTCAGCTTTCTGGGTGTTGTTCAGGAGGTCCGGGCTCAGGTTGTGTTCGACAGTGCATTAGTGCCCAGGTTAGACTATATAATTTGGGTAAAGTCGAGTGCTGTGTAGGTTTACCCTCATTTAAAGTGCCTGGTCAGCTCATGAGGCAATAATTTTTTTTCTAGAGGGCAGGCAGAGTGCTGCATTGTGGGTCCGGAATTGCCAAACTTGAGGGCTTCGAGGCCAGGATTGTGAGGACGGAAGTCTGAGAAGACAAGCTAGACTTGGGTTTCAGGGCGAGGGCACGGCAGGTACCCCCTGCAGATCTTCACAAATATTTCATGCATCTGAAGTCAGGGCGAGGATCAGACGTTGACTCAGGTTGGAGTTTCTGAGCATGACGGCCGCTTCATGAAGGGAGCGGAATCTCGAGGCCATTGAGGTTTTCCCACGTTGGGAGTTGTGGGATGCCCCCTTCAAGGATTCCTTCTGCGGGACAATTGAGACCTGTTGGACAGCTCCAGGACATCCCATATGGAATGACTCCAGAGCCCCGTTCTCGGATGGATGCCTGGGAAGCCCGCCTCGCATTCCAATTGTCTCCTAGCAACAAGAGAGTTTAGATCTGATGGCTCTTCGGGAGCAACCGGGGTGGCTGAGTTGAAATGGACTTTCGTGAGGATGGGTCCTAATGTGTTTTTGTGTCCATGAGGGCCTTGGAATGGGGCGGTGGCACCGGGATCCTGAAGTACTCTCCTAAGCTTTGGACATGGCTCCCATGCACAGATTTTCTTGTGGAGATGAGATGAGTTCTGATGGGTGCCTCAGGAAAACACATATGCTCGTATTGGAATCAGGCTTTTAAGACACATGCCTGTAACCCAAAGCAATGGATCCTATTATGGCCTAGGGTCCTGTCTGGTTCAATCTTCTTCTCTGGAGACATCCATCTATGGTATGAGTGGAGGTCGATTATCAGCTGGTGTCTGACAGCCCTTGTTTGTTCCGGGCGACCTACACTATTGGGATGGCCTCAGGGACTTTGGAGGTTTCTCCTAATTTGTACGATTTTGGACCATGGAATGGGCAGAATTCCCATGGATTGGTAGGCACAGTCCTAATGTGTGGCTCCAGGGGCCGAGCCTGGAGGGTGTGGGGCCCAAGACTTTGAAGACAGAAGTCTGAAAACACAAACTCAGCTTAGGTTTGGGGACGTAGGTATGGCAGGCCCGATCTACAACCATGAGAAGAACTCTTCAGGATATGAAGAAAGTGCGAGTCTGAGGCGCTTGCTCAGGCTTTGGTCTCTGGATTTTGTATCAGCGATGGCCGTGGAATGTCAGGGAGGCCTCATGGGCCATGGACGAATCTTCCTCTCTGAGGATTTGGCCCGATTCCCAATTGCTTTTCGTCAATCTGTGGGATGGGAGGACTCATTTCAGTTTTGTTACCTCAGGTGTCCCACCAAAAGAGGAATTCCAAAGCCAAGCCGTGGGGAAGACTGAAGGGACAACCCGAACTATAGTTAAAAATTGGGGCCTAGGGGCATGGCAAGCCCAATATGCTATCTCTTCATCCAGTCACTGAGTGGCCTTACTTGAGGACTGGTCTCAGCCTGAACGTCACAATGTGTGTTTGTGACCAATGTGGCCCATGAGCATGGGCGGGGCCACATGGGACACACTGGTTTCAACTACACTGAACTTTGGACAACATGCCAACCACAAGGTTTCTTGCCATGGGGAAGGAGTTCTGATTTCTGCATCACCTTCAACCCTGGGCAGTGTTGGAGATATAGCCTAGGTTCTGAAACCTTAAACCGAGGTTGGGAAGAGATGACGACCTAAGGCCATGGCGGCTCGATGTGCTCAGTGTGCGCCCAGCTGTCTGTGAGAGTCCAGGGGTCCAGGCACAGGCTGTGTCAGAAAGGGCATTAATGCCCTGGTCAGCCTATGTATTTGGGGTACACCAAGGTCGGTGCAGGTTGATCCTCATTTGGGGTTACTGGGTAGCCCCAGAGGACAATGTTTTTCTTCTGGAGGGCCGGCAGAGTGCTGCATTGTAGTTCTGGATTGCCAAACTGGAGGGCTTGTGGGCCAGTAGTCTGACAACAAAAGTCTGAGAACACAAGCTAGGCTTAGGTTTCTGGGTGAGGCCATGGCAGGCACAATCTACAGACCTTAATCGAGATCTTGTGCATCTGAAGTCAGGGCGAGGATCAGACGATCGCTCAGGTTGGAGTTTCTGACCCTGATGGCCCCTTCATGAATGGGGGGGGCATCACGAGGCCATGGGTGTTTTCCCACGGTGGGAGTTGTGAGAAGCTCCATACTGCAGAGAGTCTTCTGCAGGACAATTGAGACCTGTTGTTTGGCTCCAGGCCAATGATTTTGAGCAGGGTTCTAAGGATGGATGGCTGGGTAGCCCAGCTCGCATTCCAATTGTCTCCTAGCAACAAGACAGGTTAGATCTCCTGGATCTGTGGGGAGCAACCGAGGACGCTGAGTTGAAATGGACACCCCTGGGGATGGGTCCTAACGTGCTTTTGTGTCTATGGAGACCTTGGAATGAAGCGGTGGCACTGGGGCCCTAAAGGGTTCTCCTAAACAGAGGCTTTGACACAGCTCCAACGTGCAAGTTTCCCATGTGTAGATGAGATGTTTTCTGATGGGTGAGTCAAGAAACAGCTATATGCTGCTTTTGAAATCCAGGCCTCTGAGGAGAGATGCCTGGAAACCAAAGCAATGGATCTGATTAGTGCCTAGGGGCCTGTTCTTTCCTTTTTACCTCTGGGGAAATCTGTCTATGGGTCTGAGTGCAGGTAGGTGCTCAGTTGGGCTCAGATTGCCCATGTTTTTCCTGGGAAGCCACCACTATTGAGATGGATCAGGGACTTTGGAGGTTTATCCTATTAGAAGGGTTGTGGCCATTGGAATGGGCACACACAATTCCCTTGGAGAGGGCCAGTACTGTCCTCAGGTTTGGCTCCAGGGGCCTGAGCCTGTAGGTTGTGTAGGCCAGGGCTGTTTGGACAGTTGTCAGAAAACACAAACTCGGCTTATGTTTCGGGTCATAGGTATGGCAGGACTGATCTACAGACCATGAGGAGAACTCTTCGGGATTTGAAAGAAGGGCGAGTGTGAGGCTCCTGCTTAAGTTTTTGTCTCTGGATATCGTGTCACTCATGGTCGTGGAATTTCTGCGTGACTTCATGGAAAATGGACGAGTCTTACTCTCTGGTGGTTTGGCCCCGTCCAAAGAGTTTTGGGTCATTCTGTGGGTTGGAAGAAGTCCGTTTTTTTTTTGTTGTTGTTGTTGTTTTCTTTTTTAACCTCAGGTGTCCCACCAAATGAGGGATTCCCTAGTAGAGCCCTGGGGAGGGGCGACTGGACAATCAGAAATCTGGTTAAATATTGGGGCCTAGGGACATGTCAAGCCCATTATGACATCTAATGGTCCAGCCACTGAGAGGACTTACTAGAGGACAGGACTCATGCTGAGGGTCACAATGCGTGTGTATGCCCTCGTCGCACTCAAGGATGGGCGGGGCCTCAGGGTGAATGCTGGTTTCTCCTACACTGAACGTTGGACAACGTCCCAACCACAAGGGTTCTTGCAATGGGTAAGGAGGAGTTATGATTTCTGCATCACACTCACCCCTGGGCAGTGATTGGAGATAAGGTCTCGGTTCTGAAGCCTGAAAACTGAGGTAGGGAAGAGATGATGACCTAAGGCCATGGCGGGTTTTATGTGCTCAGTGTGTGGTCAGCTTTCTGGGTGTTGTTCAGGAGGTCCGGGCTCAGGTTGTGTTCGACAGTGCATTAGTGCCCAGGTTAGACTATATAATTTGGGTAAAGTCGAGTGCTGTGTAGGTTTACCCTCATTTAAGGTGCCTGGTCAGCTCATGAGGCAATAATTTTTTTTCTAGAGGGCAGGCAGAGTGCTGCATTGTGGGTCCGGAATTGCCAAACTTGAGGGCTTCGAGGCCAGGATTGTGAGGACGGAAGTCTGAGAAGACAAGCTAGACTTGGGTTTCAGGGCGAGGGCACGGCAGGTACCCCCTGCAGATCTTCACAAATATTTCATGCATCTGAAGTCAGGGCGAGGATCAGACGTTGACTCAGGTTGGAGTTTCTGAGCATGACGGCCGCTTCATGAAGGGAGCGGAATCTCGAGGCCATTGAGGTTTTCCCACGTTGGGAGTTGTGGGATGCCCCCTTCAAGGATTCCTTCTGCGGGACAATTGAGACCTGTTGGACAGCTCCAGGACATCCCATATGGAATGACTCCAGAGCCCCGTTCTCGGATGGATGCCTGGGAAGCCCGCCTCGCATTCCAATTGTCTCCTAGCAACAAGAGAGTTTAGATCTGATGGCTCTTCGGGAGCAACCGGGGTGGCTGAGTTGAAATGGACTTTCGTGAGGATGGGTCCTAATGTGTTTTTGTGTCCATGAGGGCCTTGGAATGGGGCGGTGGCACCGGGATCCTGAAGTACTCTCCTAAGCTTTGGACATGGCTCCCATGCACAGATTTTCTTGTGGAGATGAGATGAGTTCTGATGGGTGCCTCAGGAAAACACATATGCTCGTATTGGAATCAGGCTTTTAAGACACATGCCTGTAACCCAAAGCAATGGATCCTATTATGGCCTAGGGTCCTGTCTGGTTCAATCTTCTTCTCTGGAGACATCCATCTATGGTATGAGTGGAGGTCGATTATCAGCTGGTGTCTGACAGCCCTTGTTTGTTCCGGGCGACCTACACTATTGGGATGGCCTCAGGGACTTTGGAGGTTTCTCCTAATTTGTACGATTTTGGACCATGGAATGGGCAGAATTCCCATGGATTGGTAGGCACAGTCCTAATGTGTGGCTCCAGGGGCCGAGCCTGGAGGGTGTGGGGCCCAAGACTTTGAAGACAGAAGTCTGAAAACACAAACTCAGCTTAGGTTTGGGGACGTAGGTATGGCAGGCCCGATCTACAACCATGAGAAGAACTCTTCAGGATATGAAGAAAGTGCGAGTCTGAGGCGCTTGCTCAGGCTTTGGTCTCTGGATTTTGTATCAGCGATGGCCGTGGAATGTCAGGGAGGCCTCATGGGCCATGGACGAATCTTCCTCTCTGAGGATTTGGCCCGATTCCCAATTGCTTTTCGTCAATCTGTGGGATGGGAGGACTCATTTCAGTTTTGTTACCTCAGGTGTCCCACCAAAAGAGGAATTCCAAAGCCAAGCCGTGGGGAAGACTGAAGGGACAACCCGAACTATAGTTAAAAATTGGGGCCTAGGGGCATGGCAAGCCCAATATGCTATCTCTTCATCCAGTCACTGAGTGGCCTTACTTGAGGACTGGTCTCAGCCTGAACGTCACAATGTGTGTTTGTGACCAATGTGGCCCATGAGCATGGGCGGGGCCACATGGGACACACTGGTTTCAACTACACTGAACTTTGGACAACATGCCAACCACAAGGTTTCTTGCCATGGGGAAGGAGTTCTGATTTCTGCATCACCTTCAACCCTGGGCAGTGTTGGAGATATAGCCTAGGTTCTGAAACCTTAAACCGAGGTTGGGAAGAGATGACGACCTAAGGCCATGGCGGCTCGATGTGCTCAGTGTGCGCCCAGCTGTCTGTGAGAGTCCAGGGGTCCAGGCACAGGCTGTGTCAGAAAGGGCATTAATGCCCTGGTCAGCCTATGTATTTGGGGTACACCAAGGTCGGTGCAGGTTGATCCTCATTTGGGGTTACTGGGTAGCCCCAGAGGACAATGTTTTTCTTCTGGAGGGCCGGCAGAGTGCTGCATTGTAGTTCTGGATTGCCAAACTGGAGGGCTTGTGGGCCAGTAGTCTGACAACAAAAGTCTGAGAACACAAGCTAGGCTTAGGTTTCTGGGTGAGGCCATGGCAGGCACAATCTACAGACCTTAATCGAGATCTTGTGCATCTGAAGTCAGGGCGAGGATCAGACGATCGCTCAGGTTGGAGTTTCTGACCCTGATGGCCCCTTCATGAATGGGGGGGGCATCACGAGGCCATGGGTGTTTTCCCACGGTGGGAGTTGTGAGAAGCTCCATACTGCAGAGAGTCTTCTGCAGGACAATTGAGACCTGTTGTTTGGCTCCAGGCCAATGATTTTGAGCAGGGTTCTAAGGATGGATGGCTGGGTAGCCCAGCTCGCATTCCAATTGTCTCCTAGCAACAAGACAGGTTAGATCTCCTGGATCTGTGGGGAGCAACCGAGGACGCTGAGTTGAAATGGACACCCCTGGGGATGGGTCCTAACGTGCTTTTGTGTCTATGGAGACCTTGGAATGAAGCGGTGGCACTGGGGCCCTAAAGGGTTCTCCTAAACAGAGGCTTTGACACAGCTCCAACGTGCAAGTTTCCCATGTGTAGATGAGATGTTTTCTGATGGGTGAGTCAAGAAACAGCTATATGCTGCTTTTGAAATCCAGGCCTCTGAGGAGAGATGCCTGGAAACCAAAGCAATGGATCTGATTAGTGCCTAGGGGCCTGTTCTTTCCTTTTTACCTCTGGGGAAATCTGTCTATGGGTCTGAGTGCAGGTAGGTGCTCAGTTGGGCTCAGATTGCCCATGTTTTTCCTGGGAAGCCACCACTATTGAGATGGATCAGGGACTTTGGAGGTTTATCCTATTAGAAGGGTTGTGGCCATTGGAATGGGCACACACAATTCCCTTGGAGAGGGCCAGTACTGTCCTCAGGTTTGGCTCCAGGGGCCTGAGCCTGTAGGTTGTGTAGGCCAGGGCTGTTTGGACAGTTGTCAGAAAACACAAACTCGGCTTATGTTTCGGGTCATAGGTATGGCAGGACTGATCTACAGACCATGAGGAGAACTCTTCGGGATTTGAAAGAAGGGCGAGTGTGAGGCTCCTGCTTAAGTTTTTGTCTCTGGATATCGTGTCACTCATGGTCGTGGAATTTCTGCGTGACTTCATGGAAAATGGACGAGTCTTACTCTCTGGTGGTTTGGCCCCGTCCAAAGAGTTTTGGGTCATTCTGTGGGTTGGAAGAAGTCCGTTTTTTTTTTTGTTGTTGTTGTTGTTTTCTTTTTTAACCTCAGGTGTCCCACCAAATGAGGGATTCCCTAGTAGAGCCCTGGGGAGGGGCGACTGGACAATCAGAAATCTGGTTAAATATTGGGGCCTAGGGACATGTCAAGCCCATTATGACATCTAATGGTCCAGCCACTGAGAGGACTTACTAGAGGACAGGACTCATGCTGAGGGTCACAATGCGTGTGTATGCCCTCGTCGCACTCAAGGATGGGCGGGGCCTCAGGGTGAATGCTGGTTTCTCCTACACTGAACGTTGGACAACGTCCCAACCACAAGGGTTCTTGCAATGGGTAAGGAGGAGTTATGATTTCTGCATCACACTCACCCCTGGGCAGTGATTGGAGATAAGGTCTCGGGTCTGAAGCCTGAAAACTGAGGTAGGGAAGAGATGATGACCTAAGGCCATGGCGGGTTTTATGTGCTCAGTGTGTGGTCAGCTTTCTGGGTGTTGTTCAGGAGGTCCGGGCTCAGGTTGTGTTCGACAGTGCATTAGTGCCCAGGTTAGACTATATAATTTGGGTAAAGTCGAGTGCTGTGTAGGTTTACCCTCATTTAAGGTGCCTGGTCAGCTCATGAGGCAATAATTTTTTTTCTAGAGGGCAGGCAGAGTGCTGCATTGTGGGTCCGGAATTGCCAAACTTGAGGGCTTCGAGGCCAGGAGTGTGAGGACGGAAGTCTGAGAAGACAAGCTAGACTTGGGTTTCAGGGCGAGGGCACGGCAGGTACCCCCTGCAGATCTTCACAAATATCTCATGCATCTGAAGTCAGGGCGAGGATCAGACGTTGACTCAGGTTGGAGTTTCTGAGCATGACGGCCGCTTCATGAAGGGAGCGGAATCTCGAGGCCATTGAGGTTTTCCCACGTTGGGAGTTGTGGGATGCCCCCTTCAAGGATTCCTTCTGCGGGACAATTGAGACCTGTTGGACAGCTCCAGGACATCCCATATGGAATGACTCCAGAGCCCCGTTCTCGGATGGATGCCTGGGAAGCCCGCCTCGCATTCCAATTGTCTCCTAGCAACAAGACAGTTTAGATCTGATGGCTCTGCCGGAGCAACCGGGGTGGCTGAGTGAAATGGACTTTCCTGAGGATGGGTCCTAATGTGTTTTTGTTTCCATGAGAACCTTGGAATGGGGCGGTGGCACCGGGACCCTGAAGTACTCTCCTAAGCTTTGGACATGGCTCCCATGCACAGGTTTCCTTGTGGAGATGAGATGAGTTCTAATGGGTGCCTCAGGAAAACACCTATGCTCGTATTGGAATCAGGCTTTTGAGGACACATGCCTGTAACCCAAAGCAATGGATCCTATTATGGCCTAGGGTCCTGTCTGGTTCAATCTTCTTCTCTGGAGACATCCATCTATGGTATGAGTGGAGGTCGATTATCAGCTGGTGTCAGACAGCCCTTGTTTGTTCCGGGCAACCTACACTATTGGGATGGCCTCAGGGACTTTGGAGGTTTCTCCTAATTTGTACGATTTTGGACCATGGAATGGGCAGAATTCCCATGGATTGGTAGGCACAGTCCTAATGTGTGGCTCCAGGGGCCCAGCCTGGAGTGTGTGTGGCCCAAGACTTTGAGGACAGAAGTCTGAAAACACAAACTCAGCTTAGGTTTGGGGACGTAGGTATGGCAGGCCCGATCTACAAAACATGAGAAGAACTCTTCAGGATATGAAGAATGTGTGAGTCTGAGGCTCTTGCTCAGGCTTTTGTCTCTGGATTTTGTGTCAGCGATGGCCGTGGAATGTCGGGGACGCCTCATGGGCCATAGACGAATCTTCCTCTCTGAGGATTTGGCCCGATTCCCAATTGCTTTTCGTCAATCTGTGGGATGGGAGGACTCATTTCAGTTTTGTTACCTCAGGTGTACCACCAAAAGAGGAATTCCAAAGCCAAGCCGTGGGGAAGACTGAAGGGACAACCTGAACTATGGTTAAAAATTGTGGCCTAGGGGAGGAGTCAAGATGGCGGAGAAGTAGCAAGCTGAGACTGCTTCAGCTAGCCGGAGATCAGCTAGATAGCTTATCTAAAGCTTGCAAACACCTGAAAATCCATCGGCAGATCGAAGAGAAGAAGAACAGCAATTCTGGAAACAGAAAAACAACCACTTTCTGAAAGGTAGGACCGGCGGAGAAGCGAATCCAAAGCGATGGGAAGATAGACCGCGGGGGGAGGGTCCGGCTCCCGGCAAGCGGCAGAGCAACCGCGCACAAAATCAGGACTTTTAAAAGTCTGTTCCGCTGAGGGACATCGCTCCAGAGGCTAAACCGGGGCGAAGCCCACACGGGGTCAGCGTGGCCTCAGGTCCCGCAGGGTCACAGAAGGATCGGGGGTGTTTGAGTGTCGCAGAGCTTGCGGGTATTGGAACGGGAAAGCCGGCTACAGAAACAGAGCCGACAGTAAGCTCGCAGCTCGGTGTTACCTTGAACCGGTCGCAGGCTAGGTGAGCTCGGAGCGCGGCCGGAGGTCAGGCAGACGGGAGTAACTGGGCGCTGTTCTCTGAGGGCGCACTGAGGAGTGGGGCCCTGGGCTCTCGGCTCCTCCGGGCCGGAGACCAGGAGGCCGCCATTTGTGTTCCCGTCCTCCGGAACTCTACGGAAAGCGCTCAGGGAACAAAAGCTCCTGAAAGCAAACCCGAGCGGATTACTCACCCCGGCCCCGGGTAAGGGAGGTGTAATTCCGCCTGGGGCAAAGACACTTGAGAATCACTACAACAGGCCCCTCCCCCAGAAGATCAACAAGAAATCCAGCCGAGACCAAGTTCACCTACCAAGGAGTGCGGTTTCAATACCAAGGAGAGCAGCAGAATTCCAGAGGAGGAGAAAGCCAAGCACGGAACTCATGGCTTTTTTCCTGTGATTTTTTTTAGTCTTGCAGTTAATTTAATTTTTTCTTTTTCATTTTTTTTTTTTTTTCTTCTCGCCTTCGGGTAAAACTTTTTTTTCTTTTTTTTTAACTGTTACCTTTTTCTTTTTTAACGATTTTTTACTAGTTTATCTAATATATATATTTTTTCTTTTTTACATTTTTCCCAGGTGTTTTCTTTTTAAAAAAAAAAAATTTTTTTTTTCTTTTCCTTTTTCTTTTTTTTTTCTTTCTTTCTTTTTGAACCTCTTTTTATCCCCTTTCTCCCCACTCACGATTTTGGATCTCTTCCTATTTGGTTAAAGCATATTTTCCTGGGGTTGTTGCCATCCTTTTAGTATTTTACTTGCCCCTTCATTTACTCTTATCTGGCCAAAATGACAAGACGTAAAAACTCAACGCAAAAAAAAGAACAAGAGGCAGTACCGAAGGCTAGGGACCTAATCAATACAGACATCAGTAATATGTCAGATCTAGAGTTCAGAATGACAATTCTCAAGGTTCTAGCCGGGCTCGAAAAAGGCATGGAAGATATTAGAGAAACCCTCTCGAGAGATATAAAAGCCCTTTCTGGAGAAATAAAAGAACTAAAATCTAACCAAGTTGAAATTCAAAAAGCTATTAATGAGGTGCAATCAAAAATGGAGGCTCTAACTGCTAGGATAAATGAAGCAGAAGAAAGAATTAGTGATATAGAAGACCAAATGACAGAGAATAAAGAAGCTGAGCAAAAGAGGGACAAACAGCTACTGGACCACGAGGGGAGAATTCGAGAATTAAGTAACACCATAAGACGAAACAACATTAGAATAATTGGGATTCCAGAAGAAGAAGAAAGAGAGAGGGGAGCAGAAGGTATACTGGAGAAAATTATTGGGGAGAATTTCCCCAATATGGCAAAGGGAACGAGCATCAAAATTCAGGAGGTTCAGAGAACGCCCCTCAAAATCAATAAGAATAGGCCCACACCCCGTCACCTAATAGTAAAACTTACAAGTCTCAGTGACAAAGAGAAAATTCTGAAAGCAGCCCGGGAAAAGAAGACTGTAACATACAATGGTAAAAATATTAGATTGGCAGCTGACTTATCCACAGAGACCTGGCAGGCCAGAAAGAGCTGGCATGATATTTTTAGAGCACTAAACGAGAAAAACATGCAGCCCAGAATACTATATCCAGCTAGGCTAACATTGAAAATAGAAGGAGAGATTAAAAGCTTCCAGGACAAACAACAACTGAAAGAATTTGCAAATACCAAACCAGCTCTACAGGAAATATTGAAAGGGGTCCTCTAAGCAAAGAGAGAGCCTACAAGTGGTAGATCAGAAAGGAACAGAGACCATATACAATAACAGTCACCTTACAGGCAATACAATGGCCCTAAATTCATATCTCTCAATAGTTACCCTGAATGTGAATGGGCTAAATGCCCCTGTCAAAAGACACAGGATATCAGAATGGATAAAGAAACAAAACCCATCTATATGTTGCCTCCAAGAAACTCATTTTAAGCCCGAAGACACCTCCAGACTTAAAGTGAGGGGGTGGAAAAGAATTTACCACGCTAATGGACATCAGAAGAAAGCAGGAGTGGCAATCCTTATATCAGATCAATTAGATTTTAAGCCAAAGACTATAATAAGAGATGAGGAAGGACACTATATCATACTCAAAGGGTCTGTCCAACAAGAAGATTTAACAATTTTAAATATCTATGCCCCCAACGTGGGAGCAGCCAACTATATAAACCAATTAATAACAAAATCAAAGAAACACATCAACAACAATACAATAATAGTAGGGGACTTTAACACTCCCCTCACTAAAATGGACAGGTCATCCAAGCAAAAGATCAACAAGGAAATAAAGGCCTTAAACGACACACTGGACCAGATGGACATCACAGATATATTCAGAACATTTCATCCCAAAGCAACAGAATACACATTCTTCTCTAGTGCACATGGAACATTCTCCAGAATAGATCACATCCTCGGTCCTAAATCAGGACTCAACCGGTATCAAAAGATTGGGATCATTCCCTGCATATTTTCAGACCACAATGCTCTAAAGCTAGAAATCAACCACAAAAGGAAGTTTGGAAAGAACCAAAATACATGGAGACTAAACAGTATCCTTCTAAAGAATGAATGGGTCAACCGGGAAATTAAAGAAGAATTGAAAAAAATCATGGAAACAAATGATAATGAAAATACAACGGTTCAAAATCTGTGGGACACAATAAAGGCAGTCCTGAGAGGAAAATATATAGCGGTACAAGCCTTTCTCAAGAAACAAGAAACGTCTCAGGTACACAACCTAACCCTACACCTAAAGGAGCTGGAGAAAGAACAAGAAAGAAACCCTAAGCCCAGCAGGAGAAGAGAAATCATAAAGATCAGAGCAGAAATCAATGAAATAGAAACCAAAAAAACAATAGAACAAATCAACGAAAGTAGGAGCTGGTTCTTTGAAAGAATTAATAAAATTGATAAACCCCTGGCCCGACTTATCAAAAAGAAAAGAGAAAGGACCCAAATAAATAAAATCATGAATGAAAGAGGAGAGATCACAACTAACACCAAAGAAATACAAACTATTATAAGAACATACTATGAGCAACTCTACGGCAATAAATTTGACAATCTGGAAGAAATGGATGCATTCCTAGAAACATATAAACTACCACAACTGAACCAGGAAGAAATAGAAAGCCTGAACAGACCCATAACCAGTAAGGAGATTGAAACAGTCATTAAAAATCTCCAAACAAACAAAAGCCCAGGGCCAGATGGCTTCCCGGGGGAATTCTACCAAACATTTAAAGAAGAACTAATTCCTATTCTCCTGAAACTGTTCCAAAAAATAGAAATAGAAGGAAAACTTCCAAACTCATTTTATGAGGCCAGCATCACCTTGATCCCAAAACCAGATAAGGATCCCACCAAAAAAGAGAGCTATAGACCAATATCCTTGATGAACACAGATGCGAAAATACTCAACAAAATACTAGCCAATAGGATTCAACAGTACATTAAAAAGATTATTCACCACGACCAAGTGGGATTTATTCCAGGGCTGCAAGGTTGGTTCAACATCCGCAAATTAGTCAATGTGATAGAACACATCAATAAAAGAAAGAACAAGAACCATATGATACTCTCAATAGATGCTGAAAAAGCATTTGACAAAGTACAGCATCCCTTCCTGATCAAAACTCTTCAAAGTGTAGGGATAGAGGGCACATACCTCAATATCATCAAAGCCATCTATGAAAAACCCACCGCAAATATCATTCTCAATGGAGAAAAACTGAAAGCTTTTCCGCTAAGGTCAGGAACACGGTAGGGATGTCCATTATCACCACTGCTATTCAACATAGTACTAGAGGTCCTAGCCTCAGCAATCAGACAACAAAAGGAAATTAAAGGCATCCAAATCGGCAAAGAAGAAGTCAAATTATCACTCTTCGCAGATGATATGATACTATATGTGGAAAACCCAAAAGACTCCACTCCAAAACTGCTAGAACTTATACAGGAATTCAGTAAAGTGTCAGGATATAAAATCAATGCACAGAAATCAGTTGCATTTCTCTACACCAACAGCAAGACAGAAGAAAGAGATATTAAGGAGTCAATCCCATTTACAATTGCATCCAAAACCATAAGATACCTAGGAATAAACCTAACCAAAGAGACACAGAATCTATACTCAGAAAACTATAAAGTACTCATGAAAGAAATTGAGGAAGACACAAAGAAATGGAAAAATGTTCCATGCTCCTGGATTGGAAGAATAAATATTGTGAAAATGTCTATGCTACCTAAAGCAATCTACACATTTAATGCAATTCCTATCAAAGTACCATCCATCTTTTTCAAAGAAATGGAACAAATAATGCTAAAATTTATATGGAACCAGAAAAGACCTCGAATAGCCAAAGGGATATTGAAAAAGAAAGCCAACGTTGGTGGCATCACAATTCCGGACTTCAAGCTCTATTACAAAGCTGTCATCATCAAGACAGCATGGTACTGGCACAAAAACAGACGCATAGATCAATGGAACAGAATAGAGAGCCCAGAAATAGACCCTCAAATCTATGGTCAACTCATCTTCGACAAAGCAGGAAAGAATGTCCAATGGAAAAAAGACAGCCTCTTCAATAAATGGTGCTGGGAAAATTGGACAGCCACATGCAGAAAAATGAAATTGGACCATTTCCTTACACCACACACAAAAATAGACTCAAAATGGATGAAGGACCTCAATGTGCGAAAGGAATCCATCAAAATCCTTGAGAAAACAGGCAGCAACCTCTTCGACCTCTGCCGCAGCAACATCTTCCTAGGAACAACGCAAAAGGCAAGGGAAGCAAGGGAAAAAATGAACTACTGGGATTTCATCAAGATCAAAAGCTTTTGCACAGCAAAGGAAACAGTTAACAAAATCAAAAGACAACTGACAGAATGGGAGAAGATATTTGCAAACGACATATCAGATAAAGGACTAGTGTCCAGAATCTATAAAGAACTTAGCAAACTCAACACTCAAAGAACAAATAATCCAATCAAGAAATGGGCAGAGGACATGAACAGACATTTCTGCAAAGAAGACATCCAGATGGCCAACAGACACATGAAAAAGTGCTCCACATCACTCGGCATCAGGGAAATACAAATCAAAACCACAATGAGATATCACCTCACGCCAGTCAGAATGGCTAAAATCAACAAGTCAGGAAATGACAGATGCTGGCGAGGATGTGGAGAAAGGGGAACCCTCCTACACTGTTGGTGGGAATGCAAGCTGGTGCAGCCACTCTGGAAAACAGCGTGGAGGTTCCTCAGAATGTTGAAATTAGAACTGCCCTATGACCCAGCAATTGCACTATTGGGTATTTACCCTAAAGATACAAATGTAGTGATCCAAAGGGGCACATACACCCGAATGTTTATAGCAGCAATGTCCACAATAGCCAAACTATGGAAAGAACCTAGATGTCCATCCACAGATGAATGGATCAAGAATATGTGGTATATATACACAATGGAATACTATGCAGCCATCAAAAGAAATGAAATCTTGCCATTTGCGACAACATGGATGGAACTAGAGCGTATCATGCTTAGCGAAATAAGTCAAGCAGAGAAAGGCAACTATCATATGATCTCCCTGATATGAGGAAGTGGTGATGCAACATGGAGGCTTAAGTGGGTAGAAGAAGAAAAAATGAAACAAAATGGGATTGGGAGGGAGACTAAACATAAGTGACTCTTAATCTCACAAAACAAACTGAGGGTTGCTGGGGGGAGGGGGTTTGGGAGAAGGGGGTGGGATTATGGACATTGGGGAGGGTATGTGCTTTGGTGAGTGCTGTGAAGTGTGTAAACCTGGTGATTCACAGACCTGTACCCCTGGGGATAAAAATATATCTATATAAAAAATAAAAAGTTAAAAAAAAAAATTGTGGCCTAGGGGCATGGCAAGCCCAATATGATATCTCTTCATCCAGTCACTGAGTGGCCTTACTTGAGGACTGGGCTCAGCCTGAGCGTCACAATGTGTGTTTGTGACCAATGTGGCCCGCGAGCATGGGCAGGGCCTCATGGGCCACACTGGTTTCAACTACACTGAACGTTGGACAACATGCCAACCACAAGGTTTCTTGCCATGGGGAAGGAGTTCTGATTTCTGCATCACCTTCAACCCTGGGCAGTGATTGGATATAAGGTCTAGGTTCTGAAACCTGAAAACTGATGTTGGGAAGAGATGAGGACCCAAGGCCATGGCGGCTCGATGTGCTCAGTGTGCGGCCAGGTGTCTGGGAGGGGCCAGGGGGTCCAGGCTCAGGCTGTGTCATAAAGGGCATTAGTGCCCTGGTCAGCCTATGTATTTGGGGTACAGCCAAGGTCGGTGCAGGTTGATCCTCATTTGGGATTACTGGGTAGCACCAGAGGACAATGTTTTTCTTCTGGAGGGCCGGCAGAGTGCTGCATTGTAGTTCTGGATTGCCAAACTGGAGGGCTTGTGGGCCAGGAGTCTGACGACAAAAGTCTGAGAACACAAGCTAGGCTTAGGTTTCTGGGTGAGGCCATGGCACGCACAATCTACAGACCTGAATCGAGATCTCGTGCATCTGAAGTCAGGGCGAGGATCAGACGATCGCTCAGGTTGGAGTTTCTGTCCCTGATGGCCCCTTCATGAATGGGCGGGGGCATCACGAGGCCATGGGGGTTTTCCCACGATGGGAGTTGTGAGAAGCTCCAAACTGCAGAGAGTCTTCTGCAGGACAATTGAGACCTGTTGTTTGGCTCCAGGCCAATGATTCTGAGCAGGGTTCTAAGGATGGATGGCTGGGTAGCCCACCACACATTCCAATTGTCTCCTAGCAACAAGACAGGTTAGATCTCCTGGATCTGTGGGGAGCAACCGAGGACGCTGAGTTGAAATGGACACCCCTGGGGATGGGTCCTAACGTGCTTTTGTGTCTATGGTGACCTTGGAATGAAGCGGTGGCACTGGGGCCCTAAAGGGTTCTCCTAAACAGAGGCTTTGACACAGCTCCAACGTGCAAGTTTCCCATGTGTAGATGAGATGTTTTCTGATGGGTGAGTCACGAAACAGCTATATGCTGCTTTTGAAATCCAGGCCTCTGAGGAGAGATGCCTGGAAACCAAAGCAATGGATCTGATTAGTGCCTAGGGGCCTGTTCTTTCCTTTTTACCTCTGGGGACATCTGTCTATGGGTCTGAGTGCAGGTAGGTGCTCAGTTGGGCTCAGATTGCCCCTGTTGTTCCTGGGAAGCCACCACTATTGAGATGGATCAGGGACTTTGGAGGTTTATCCTATTAGAAGGGTAGTGGCCATTGGAATGGGCACACACAATTCCCTTGGAGAGGGCAAGTACAGTCCTCAGGTTTGGCTCCAGGGGCCTGAGCCTGTAGGTTGTGTAGGCCAGGGCTGTTTGGACAGTTGTCTGAAAACACAAACTCGGCTTATGTTTCGGGTCTTAGGTATGGCAGGACTGATCTACAGACCATGAGGAGAACACTTCCGGATTTGAAAGAAGGGCGAGTGTGAGGCTCCTGCTCAAGTTTTTGTCTCTGGATATCGTGTCACTCATGGTCGTTGAATTTCTGGGTGACTTCATGGGAAATGGACGAGTCTTACTCTCTGGTGGTTTGGCCCCGTCCAAAGAGTTTTGGGTCATTCTGTGGGTTGGAAGAAGTCCGTTTTTTTTTTTTTTTTTTTTGTTTTCTATTTTAACCTCAGGTGTCCCACCAAATGAGGGATTCCCTAGTAGAGCCCTGGGGAGGGGCGACTGGACAATCAGAAATCTGGTTAAAAATTGGGGCCTAGGGACATGTCAAGCCCATTATGACATCTAATGGTCCAGCCACTGAGAGGACTTACTAGAGGACAGGACTCATGCTGAGGGTCACAATGCGTGTGTATGCCCTCGTCGCACTCAAGGATGGGCGGGGCCTCAGGGTGAATGCTGGTTTCTCCTACACTGAACGTTGGACAACGTCCCAACCACAAGGGTTCTTGCAATGGGTAAGGAGGAGTTATGATTTCTGCATCACACTCACCCCTGGGCAGTGATTGGAGATAAGGTCTCGGATCTGAAGCCTGAAAACTGAGGTAGGGAAGAGATGATGACCTAAGACCATGGCGGGTTTTATGTGCTCAGTGTGTGGTCAGCGTTCTGGGTGTTGTTCAGGAGGTCCGGGCTCAGGTTGTGTTCGACAGTGCATTAGTGCCCAGGTTAGACTATATAATTTGGGTAAAGTCGAGTGCTGTGTAGGTTTACCCTCATTTAAGGTGCCTGGTCAGCTCATGAGGCAATAATTTTTTTTCTAGAGGGCAGGCAGAGTGCTGCATTGTGGGTCCGGAATTGCCAAACTTGAGGGCTTCGAGGCCAGGAGTGTGAGGACGGAAGTCTGAGAAGACAAGCTAGACTTGGGTTTCAGGGCGAGGGCACGGCAGGTACCCCCTGCAGATCTTCACAAATATCTCATGCATCTGAAGTCAGGGCGAGGATCAGACGTTGACTCAGGTTGGAGTTTCTGAGCATGACGGCCGCTTCATGAAGGGAGCGGAATCTCGAGGCCATTGAGGTTTTCCCACGTTGGGAGTTGTGGGATGCCCCCTTCATGGATTCCTTCTGCGGGACAATTGAGACCTGTTGGACAGCTCCAGGACATCCCATATGGAATGACTCCAGAGCCCCATTCTCGGATGGATGCCTGGGAAGCTCGCCTCGCATTCCAATTGTCTCCTAGCAACAAGACAGTTTAGATCTGATGGCTCTGCCGGAGCAACCGGGGTGGCTGAGTTGAAATGGACTTTCCTGAGGATGGGTCCTAATGTGTTTTTGTGTCCATGAGAACCTTGGAATGGGGCGGTGGCACCGGGACACTGAAGTACTCTCCTAAGCTTTGGACATGGCTCCCATGCACAGGTTTCCTTGTGGAGATGAGATGAGTTCTAATGGGTGCCTCAGGAAAACACCTATGCTCGTATTGGAATCAGGCTTTTGAGGACACATGCCTGTAACCCAAAGCAATGGATCCTATTATGGCCTAGGGTCTTGTCTGGTTCAATCTTCTTCTCTGGAGACATCCATCTATGGTATGAGTGGAGGTCGATTATCAGCTGGTGTCAGACAGCCCTTGTTTGTTCCGGGCAACCTACACTATTGGGATGGCCTCAGGGACTTTGGAGGTTTCTCCTAATTTGTACGATTTTGGACCATGGAATGGGCAGAATTCCCATGGATTGGTAGGCACAGTCCGAATGTGTGGCTCCAGGGGCCCAGCCTGGAGGGTGTGTGGCCCAAGACTTTGAGGACAGAAGTCTGAAAACACAAACTCAGCTTAGGTTTGGGGACGTAGGTATGGCAGGCCCGATCTACAAACCATGAGAAGAACTCTTCAGGATATGAAGAATGTGTGAGTCTGAGGCTCTTGCTCAGGCTTTTGTCTCTGGATTTTGTGTCATCGATGGCCGTGGAATGTCGGGGACGCCTCATGGGCCATAGACGAATCTTCCTCTCTGAGGATTTGGCCCGATTCCCAATTGCTTTTCGTCAATCTGTGGGATGGGAGGACTCATTTCAGTTTTGTTACCTCAGGTGTACCACCAAAAGAGGAATTCCAAAGCCAAGCCGTGGGGAAGACTGAAGGGACAACCCGAACTATGGTTAAAAATTGTGGCCTAGGGGCATGGCAAGCCCAATATGATATCTCTTCATCCAGTCACTGAGTGGCCTTACTTGAGGACTGGGCTCAGCCTGAGCATCACAATGTGTGTTTGTGACCAATGTGGCCCGCGAGCATGGGCGGGGCCTCATGGGCCACACTGGTTTCAACTACACTGAACGTTGGACAACATGCCAACCACAAGGTTTCTTGCCATGGGGAAGGAGTTCTGATTTCTGCATCACCTTCAACCCTGGGCAGTGATTGGATATAAGGTCTAGGTTCTGAAACCTGAAAACTGATGTTGGGAAGAGATGACGACCTAAGGCCATGGCGGCTCGATGTGCTCAGTGTGCAGCCAGGTGTCTGGGAGGGGCCAGGGGGTCCAGGCTCAGGCTGTGTCATAAAGGGCATTAGTGCCCTGGTCAGCCTATGTATTTGGGGTACAGCCAAGGTCGGTGCAGGTTGATCCTCATTTGGGATTACTGGGTAGCACCAGAGGACAATGTTTTTCTTCTGGAGGGCCGGCAGAGTGCTGCATTGTAGTTCTGGATTGCCAAACTGGAGGGCTTGTGGGCCAGTAGTCTGACGACAAAAGTCTGAGAACACAAGCTAGGCTTAGGATTCTGGGTGAGGCCATGGCACGCACAATCTACAGACCTGAATCGAGATCTCGTGCATCTGAAGTCAGGGCGAGGATCAGACGATCGCTCAGGTTGGAGTTTCTGTCCCTGATGGCCCCTTCATGAATGGGCGGGGGCATCACGAGGCCATGGGGGTTTTCCCACGATGGGAGTTGTGAGAAGCTCCAAACTGCAGAGAGTCTTCTGCAGGACAATTGAGACCTGTTGTTTGGCTCCAGGCCAATGATTCTGAGCAGGGTTCTAAGGATGGATGGCTGGGTAGCCCACCTCGCATTCCAATTGTCTCCTAGCAACAAGACAGGTTAGATCTCCTGGATCTGTGGGGAGCAACCGAGGACGCTGAGTTGAAATTGACACCCCTGAGGATGGGTCTTAACGTGCTTTTGTGTCTACGGTGACCTTGGAATGAAGCGGTGGCACTGGGGCCCTAAAGGGTTCTCCTAAACAGAGGCTTTGACACAGCTCCAACGTGCAAGTTTCCCATGTGTAGATGAGATGTTTTCTGATGGGTGAGTCAAGAAACAGCTATATGCTGCTTTTGAAATCCAGGCCTCTGAGGAGAGATGCCTGGAAACCAAAGCAATGGATCTGATTAGTGCCTAGGGGCCTGTTCTTTCCTTTTTACCTCTGGGGACATCTGTCTATGGGTCTGAGTGCAGGTAGGTGCTCAGTTGGGCTCAGATTGCCCCTGTTGTTCCTGGGAAGCCACCACTATTGAGATGGATCAGGGACTTTGGAGGTTTATCCTATTAGAAAGGTAGTGGCCATTGGAATGGGCACACACAATTCCCTTGGAGAGGGCAAGTACAGTCCTCAGGTTTGGCTCCAGGGGCCTGAGCCTGTAGGTTGTGTAGGCCAGGGCTGTTTGGACAGTTGTCTGAAAACACAAACTCGGCTTATGTTTCGGGTCTTAGGTATGGCAGGACTGATCTACAGACCATGAGGAGAACACTTCCGGATTTGAAAGAAGGGCGAGTGTGAGGCTCCTGCTCAAGTTTTTGTCTCTGGATATCGTGTCACTCATGGTCGTTGAATTTCTGGGTGACTTCATGGGAAATGGACGAGTCTTACTCTCTGGTGGTTTGGCCCCGTCCAAAGAGTTTTGGGTCATTCTGTGGGTTGGAATAAGTCCGTTTTTTTTTTTTTTGTTGTTGTTGTTGTTTTCTATTTTAACCTCAGGTGTCCCACCAAATGAGGGATTCCCTAGTAGAGCCCTGGGGAGGGGCGACTGGACAATCAGAAATCTGGTTAAAAATTGGGGCCTAGGGACATGTCAAGCCCATTATGACATCTAATGGTCCAGCCACTGAGAGGACTTACTAGAGGACAGGACTCATGCTGAGGGTCACAATGCGTGTGTATGCCCTCGTCGCACTCAAGGATGGGCGGGGCCTCAGGGTGAATGCTGGTTTCTCCTACACTGAACGTTGGACAACGTCCCAACCACATGGGTTCTTGCAATGGGTAAGGAGGAGTTATGATTTCTGCATCACACTCACTCCTGGGCAGTGATTGGAGATAAGGTCTCGGTTCTGAAGCCTGAAAACTGAGGTAGGGAAGAGATGATGACCTAAGGCCATGGCGGGTTTTATGTGCTCAGTGTGTGGTCAGCTTTCTGGGTGTTGTTCAGGAGGTCCGGGCTCAGGTTGTGTTCGACAGTGCATTAGTGCCCAGGTTAGACTATATAATTTGGGTAAAGTCGAGTGCTGTGTAGGTTTACCCTCATTTAAGGTTCCTGGTCAGCTCATGAGGCAATAATTTTTTTTCTAGAGGGCAGGCAGAGTGCTGCATTGTGGGTCCGGAATTGCCAAACTTGAGGGCTTCGAGGCCAGGAGTGTGAGGACGGAAGTCTGAGAAGACAAGCTAGACTTGGGTTTCAGGGCGAGGGCACGGCAGGTACCCCCTGCAGATCTTCACAAATATCTCATGCATCTGAAGTCAGGGCGAGGATCAGACGTTGACTCAGGTTGGAGTTTCTGAGCATGACGGCCGCTTCATGAAGGGAGCGGAATCTCGAGGCCATTGAGGTTTTCCCACGTTGGGAGTTGTGGGATGCCCCCTTCATGGATTCCTTCTGCGGGACAATTGAGACCTGTTGGACAGCTCCAGGACATCCCATATGGAATGACTCCAGAGCCCCATTCTCGGATGGATGCCTGGGAAGCTCGCCTCGCATTCCAATTGTCTCCTAGCAACAAGACAGTTTAGATCTGATGGCTCTGCCGGAGCAACCGGGGTGGCTGAGTTGAAATGGACTTTCCTGAGGATGGGTCCTAATGTGTTTTTGTGTCCATGAGAACCTTGGAATGGGGCGGTGGCACCGGGACACTGAAGTACTCTCCTAAGCTTTGGACATGGCTCCCATGCACAGGTTTCCTTGTGGAGATGAGATGAGTTCTAATGGGTGCCTCAGGAAAACACCTATGCTCGTATTGGAATCAGGCTTTTGAGGACACATGCCTGTAACCCAAAGCAATGGATCCTATTATGGCCTAGGGTCTTGTCTGGTTCAATCTTCTTCTCTGGAGACATCCATCTATGGTATGAGTGGAGGTCGATTATCAGCTGGTGTCAGACACCCCTTGTTTGTTCCGGGCAACCTACACTATTGGGATGGCCTCAGGGACTTTGGAGGTTTCTCCTAATTTGTACGATTTTGGACCATGGAATGGGCAGAATTCCCATGGATTGGTAGGCACAGTCCGAATGTGTGGCTCCAGGGGCCCAGCCTGGAGGGTGTGTGGCCCAAGACTTTGAGGACAGAAGTCTGAAAACACAAACTCAGCTTAGGTTTGGGGACGTAGGTATGGCAGGCCCGATCTACAAACCATGAGAAGAACTCTTCAGGATATGAAGAATGTGTGAGTCTGAGGCTCTTGCTCAGGCTTTTGTCTCTGGATTTTGTGTCATCGATGGCCGTGGAATGTCGGGGACGCCTCATGGGCCATAGACGAATCTTCCTCTCTGAGGATTTGGCCCGATTCCCAATTGCTTTTCGTCAATCTGTGGGATGGGAGGACTCATTTCAGTTTTGTTACCTCAGGTGTACCACCAAAAGAGGAATTCCAAAGCCAAGCCGTGGGGAAGACTGAAGGGACAACCCGAACTATGGTTAAAAATTGTGGCCTAGGGGCATGGCAAGCCCAATATGATATCTCTTCATCCAGTCACTGAGTGGCCTTACTTGAGGACTGGGCTCAGCCTGAGCGTCACAATGTGTGTTTGTGACCAATGTGGCCCGCGAGCATGGGCGGGGCCTCATGGGCCACACTGGTTTCAACTACACTGAACGTTGGACAACATGCCAACCACAAGGTTTCTTGCCATGGGGAAGGAGTTCTGATTTCTGCATCACCTTCAACCCTGGGCAGTGATTGGATATAAGGTCTAGGTTCTGAAACCTGAAAACTGATGTTGGGAAGAGATGACGACCTAAGGCCATGGCGGCTCGATGTGCTCAGTGTGCAGCCAGGTGTCTGGGAGGGGCCAGGGGGTCCAGGCTCAGGCTGTGTCAGAAAGGGCATTAGTGCCCTGGTCAGCCTATGTATTTGGGGTACAGCCAAGGTCGGTGCAGGTTGATCCTCATTTGGGATTACTGGGTAGCACCAGAGGACAATGTTTTTCTTCTGGAGGGCCGGCAGAGTGCTGCATTGTAGTTCTGGATTGCCAAACTGGAGGGCTTGTGGGCCAGTAGTCTGACGACAAAAGTCTGAGAACACAAGCTAGGCTTAGGTTTCTGGGTGAGGCCATGGCACGCACAATCTACAGACCTGAATCGAGATCTCGTGCATCTGAAGTCAGGGCGAGGATCAGACGATCGCTCAGGTTGGAGTTTCTGTCCCTGATGGCCCCTTCATGAATGGGCGGGGGCATCACGAGGCCATGGGGGTTTTCCCACGATGGGAGTTGTGAGAAGCTCCAAACTGCAGAGAGTCTTCTGCAGGACAATTGAGACCTGTTGTTTGGCTCCAGGCCAATGATTCTGAGCAGGGTTCTAAGGATGGATGGCTGGGTAGCCCACCTCGCATTCCAATTGTCTCCTAGCAACAAGACAGGTTAGATCTCCTGGATCTGTGGGGAGCAACCGAGGACGCTGAGTTGAAATGGACACCCCTGGGGATGGGTCTTAACGTGCTTTTGTGTCTACGGTGACCTTGGAATGAAGCGGTGGCACTGGGGCCCTAAAGGGTTCTCCTAAACAGAGGCTTTGACACAGCTCCAACGTGCAAGTTTCCCATGTGTAGATGAGATGTTTTGTGATGGGTGAGTCAAGAAACAGCTATATGCTGCTTTTGAAATCCAGGCCTCTGAGGAGAGATGCCTGGAAACCAAAGCAATGGATCTGATTAGTGCCTAGGGGCCTGTTCTTTCCTTTTTACCTCTGGGGACATCTGTCTATGGGTCTGAGTGCAGGTAGGTGCTCAGTTGGGCTCAGATTGCCCATGTTTTTCCTGGGAAGCCACCACTATTGAGATGGATCAGGGACTTTGGAGGTTTATCCTATTAGAAGGGTTGTGGCCATTGGAATGGGCACACACAATTCCCTTGGAGAGGGCAAGTACAGTCCTCAGGTTTGGCTCCAGGGGCCTGAGCCTGTAGGTTGTGTAGGCCAGGGCTGTTTGGACAGTTGTCTGAAAACACAAACTCGGCTTATGTTTCGGGTCATAGGTATGGCAGGACTGATCTACAGACCATGAGGAGAACACTTCGGGATTTGAAAGAAGGGCGAGTGTGAGGCTCCTGCTCAAGTTTTTGTCTCTGGATATCGTGTCACTCATGGTCGTTGAATTTCTGGGTGACTTCATGGGAAATGGACGAGTCTTACTCTCTGGTGGTTTGGCCCCGTCCAAAGAGTTTTGGGTCATTCTGTGGGTTGGAAGAAGTCCGTTTTTTTTTTTTTTGTTGTTGTTGTTGTTTTCTATTTTAACCTCAGGTGTCCCACCAAATGAGGGATTCCCTAGTAGAGCCCTGGGGAGGGGCGACTGCACAATCAGAAATCTGGTTAAAAATTGGGGCCTAGGGACATGTCAAGCCCATTATGACATCTAATGGTCCAGCCACTGAGAGGACTTACTAGAGGACAGGACTCATGCTGAGGGTCACAATGCGTGTGTATGCCCTCGTCGCACTCAAGGATGGGCGGGGCCTCAGGGTGAATGCTGGTTTCTCCTACACTGAACGTTGGACAACGTGCCAACCACAGGGTTCTTGCCATGGGTAAGGAGGAGTTATGATTTCTGCATCACACTCAACCTTGGGCAGTGATTGGAGATAAGGTCTCGGTTCTGAAGCCTGAAAACTGAGGTAGGGAAGAGATGATGACCTAAGGCCATGGCGGGTTTTATGTGCTCAGTGTGCGGTCAGCTTTCTGGGTGTTGGTCAGGAGGTCCGGGCTCAGGTTGTGTTCGACAGTGCATTAGTGCCCAGGTTAGACTATATAATTTGGGTAAAGTCGAGTGCTGTGTAGGTTTACCCTCATTTAAGGCGCCAGGGAAGCTCATGAGGCAATAATTTTTTTTCTAGAGGGCAGGCAGAGTGCTGAATTGTGGGACAGGAATTGCCAAACTTGAGGGCTTCGGGGCCAGGAGTGTGAGGACGGAAGTCTGAGAAGACAAGCTAGACTTGGGTTTCAGGGCGAGGGCACGGCAGGTACCCCCTGCAAATCTGAACCAATATCTCATGCATCTGAAGTCAGGGCGAGGATCAGACGTTGGCTCAGTTTGGAGTTTCTGAGCATGACGGCCGCTTCATGAAGGGAGCAGAAACTCGAGGCCATTGAGGTTTTCCCACGTTGGGAGTTGTGGGATGCCCCCTTCATGGATTCCTTCTGCGGGACAATTGAGACCTGTTGGACAGCTCCAGGGCATCCCATATGGAATGACTCCAGAGCACCGTTCCCGGATGGATGCCCGGGAAGCCAGCCTCGCATTCCAATTGTCTCCTAGCAACAAGACAGTTTAGATCTGATGGCTCTGCGGGAGCAACCGGGGTGGCTGAGTTGAAATGGACTTTCCTGAGGATGGGTCCTAATGTGTTTTTGTGTCCATGAGGGCCTTGGAATGGGGCGGTGGCACCGGGACCCTGAAGTACTCTCCTAAGCTTTGGACATGGCTCCCATGCACAGGTTTCCTTGTGGAGACGAGATGAGTTCTGATGGGTGCCTCAGGAAAACCCCTATGCTCGTATTGGAATCAGGCTTTTGAGGACACATGCCCGTAACCCAAAGCAATGGATCCTATTATGGCCTAGGGTCCTGTCTGGTTCAATCTACTTCTCTGGGGACATCCATCTATGGTATGAGTGGAGGTCGATTATCAGCTTGTGTCAGACAGCCCATGTTTGTTCCGGGCGACCTACACTATTGGGATGGCCTCAGGGACTTTGGAGGTTTCTCCTAATTTGTACGATTTTGGACCATGGAATGGGCAGAATTCCCATGGATTGTTAGGCACAGTCCTAATGTGTGGCTCCAGGGGCCCAGCCTGGAGGGTGTGTGGCCCAAGACTTTGAGGACAGAAGTCTGAAAACACAAACTCAGCTTAGGTTTGGGGACGTAGGTATGGCAGGCCCGATCTACAAACCATGAGAAGAACTCTTCAGGATATGAAAAATGTGTGTGTCTGAGGCTCTTGCTCAGGCTTTTGTCTCTGGATTTTGTATCAGCGATGGCCGTGGAATGTCGGGGACGCCTCATGGACCATAGACGAATCTTCCTCTCTGAGGATTTGGCCCGATTCCCAATTGCTTTTCGTCAATCTGTGGGATGGTAGGACTCATTTCAGTTTTGTTACCTCAGGTGTCCCACCAAAAGAGGAATTCCAAAGCCAAGCCGTGGGGAAGACTGAAGGGACAACCCGAACTATGGTTAAAAATTGGGGCCTAGGGGCATGGCAAGCCCAATATGATATCTCTTCATCCAGCCACTGAGTGGCCTTACTTGAGGACTGGGCTCAGCCTGAGCGTCACAATGTATGTTTGTGACCAATGTGGCCCGCGAGCATGGGCGGGGCCTCATGGGCCACACTAGTTTCAACTACACTGAACATTGGACAACATGCCAAACACAAGGTTTCTTGCCATGGGGAAGGAGTTCTGATTTCTGCATCACCTTCAACCCTGGGCAGTGATTGGATATAAGGTCTAGGTTCTGAAACCTGAAAACTGATGTTGGGAAGAGATGACGACCTAAGGCCATGGCGGCTCGATTTGCTCAGTTTGCGGCCAGCTGTCTGGGAGGGGCCAGGGAGTCCAGGCTCAGGCTGTGTCAGAAAGGGCATTAGTACCCTGGTCAGCCTATGTATTTCGGGTACAGCCAAGTTCGGTGCAGGTTGATCCTCATTTGGGATTACTGGGTAGCACCAGAGGACAATGTTTTTCTTCTGGAGGGCCGGCAGAGTGCTGCATTGTAGTTCTGGATTGCCAAACTGGAGGGCTTGTGGGCCAGTAGTCTGATGACAAAAGTCTGAGAACACAAGCTAGGCTTAGGTTTCTGGGTGAGGCCATGGCACGCACAATCTACAGACCTGAATCGAGATCTCGTGCATCTGAAGTCAGGGCGAGGATCAGACGATCGCTCAGGTTGGAGTTTCTGTCCCTGATGGCCCCTTCATGAATGGGCGGGGGCATCACGAGGCCATGGGGGTTTTTCCACGATGGGAGTTGTGAGAAGCTCCAAACTGCAGAGAGTCTTCTTCAGGACATTTGAGACCTGTTGTTTGGCTCCAGGCCAATGATTCTGAGCAGGGTTCTAAGGATGGATGGCTGGGTAGCACACCTCGCATTCCAATTGTCTCCTAGCAACAAGACAGGTTAGATCTCCTGGATCTGTGGGGAGCAACCGAGGACGCTGAGTTGAAATGGACACCCCTGGGGATGGGTCCTAACGTGCTTTTGTGTCTATGGAGCCCTTGGAATGAAGCGGTGGCACTGGGGCCCTAAAGGGTTCTCCTAAACAGAGGCTTTGACACAGCTCCAACGTGCAAGTTTCCCATGTGTAGATGAGATGTTTTCTGATGGGTGAGTCAAGAAACAGCTATATGCTGCTTTTGAAATCCAGGCCTCTGAGGAGAGATGCCTGGAAACCAAAGCAATGGATCTGATTAGTGCCTAGGGGCCTGTTCTTTCCTTTTTACCTCTGGGGACATCTGTCTATGGGTCTGAGTGCAGGTAGGTGCTCAGTTGGGCTCCGATTGCCCTTGTTGTTCCTGGGAAGCCACCACTATTGAGATGGATCAGGGACTTTGGAGGTTTATCCTATTAGAAGGGTTGTGGCCATTGGAATGGGCACACACAATTCCCTTGGAGAGGGCAAGTACAGTCCTCAGATTTGGCTCCAGGGGCCTGAGCCTGTAGGTTGTGTAGGCCAGGGCTGTTTGGACAGTTGTCTGAAAACACAAACTCGGCTTATGTTTCGGGTCATTGGTATGGCATGACTGACCTACAGACCATGAGGAGAACACTTCGGGATTTGAAAGAAGGGCGAGTGTGAGGCTCAAGCTCAAGTTTTTGTCTCTGGATATCGTGTCACTCATGGTCGTGGAATTTCTGTGTTACTTCATGGGAAATGGATGAGTCTTACTCTCTGGTGGTTTGGCCCCGTCCAAAGAGTTTGGGGTCATTCTGTGGGCTGGAAGAAGTCCGTTTTTCTTTTTATTCTTGTTTTTTTCTTTTTTAACCTCAGGTGTCCCACCAAAGGAGGGATTCCAGAGTAGAGCCCTGGGTTGGGGCGACTGGACTATCAGAAATCTGGTTAAAAATTGGGGCCTAGGGACATGTCAAGCCCATTATGACATCTAATGGTCCAGCCACTGAGAGGACTTACTAGAGGACAGGACTCATGATGAGGGTCACAATGCGTGTGTATGCCCTCGTCGCACTCAAGAATGGGCGGGGCCTCAGGGTGAATGCTGGTTTCTGCTACACTGAACGTTGGACAACGTGCCAACCACAAGGGTTCTTGCCATGGGTAAGGAGGAGTTCTGATTTCTGCATCACACTCACCCCTGGGCAGTGATTGGGATAAGGTCTCGGTTCTGAAGCCTGAAAACTGAGGTAGGAAGAGATGATGACCTAAGGCCATGGCGGGTTTTATGTGCTCAGTGTGCGGTCAGCTTTCTGGGTGTTGGTCAGGAGGTCCGGGCTCAGGTTGTGTTCGACAGTGCATTAGTGCCCAGGTTAGACTATATAATTTGGGTAAAGTCGAGTGCTGTGTAGGTTTACCCTCATTTAAGGTGCCTGGGCAGCTCATGAGGCAATAATTTTTTTTTTCTAGAGTGCAGGCAGAGTGCTGCATTGTGGGTCCGGAATTGCCAAACTTGAGGGCTTCGGGGCCAGGAGTGTGAGGACAGAAGTCTGAGAAGACAAGCTAGACTTGGGTTTCAGGGCGAGGGCACGGCAGGTACCCCCTGCATCTCAACCAATATCTCATGCATCTGAAGTCAGGGCGAGGATCAGACGTTGGCTCAGGTTGGAGATTCTGAGCATGACGGCCGCTTCATGAAGGGAGCGGAATCTCGAGGCCATTGAGGTTTTCCCACGTTGGGAGTTGTGGGATGCCCCCTTCAAGGATTCCTTCTGCGTGACAATTGAGACCTGTTGGACAGCTCCAGGACATCCCATATGGAATGACTCCAGAGCACCGTTCGCGGATGGATGCCTGGGAAGCCCGCCTCGCATTCCAATTGTCTCCTAGCTACAAGACAGTTTAGATCTGATGGCTCTGCGGGAGCAACCGGGGTGGCTGAGTTGAAATGGACTTTCCTGAGGATGGGTCCTAATGTGTTTTTGTGTCCATGAGGGCCTTGGAATGGGGCGGTGGCACCGGGACCCTGAAGTACTCTCCTAAGCTTTGGACATGGCTCCCATGCACAGGTTTCCTTGTGGAGACGAGATGAGTTCTGATGGGTGCCTCAGGAAAACACCTATGCTCGTATTGGAATCAGAATTTTGAGGACACATGCCTGTGACCCAATGCAATGGATCCTATTATGGCCTAGGGTCCTGTCTGGTTCAATCTTCTTCTCTGGGGACATCCATCTATGGTATGAGTGGAGGTCGATTATCAGCTGAAGTCAGACAGCCCTTGTTTGTTCCGGGCGACCTACACTATTGGGATGGCCTCAGGGACTTTGGAGGTTTCTCCTAATTTGTACGATTTTGGACCATGGAATGGGCAGAATTCCCATGGATTGTTAGGCACAGTCCTAATGTGTGGCTCCAGGGGCCCAGCCTGGAGGGTGTGTGGCCCAAGAATTTGAGGACAGAAGTCTGAAGACACAAACTCAGCATAGGTTTGGGGACGTAGGTATGGCAGGCCCGATCTACAAACCATGAGAAGAACTCTTCAGGATATGAAGAAAGTGCGAGTCTGAGGCGCTTGCTCAGGCTTTTGTCTCTGGATTTTGTATCAGCGATGGCCGTGGAATGTCGGGGACGCCTCATGGGCCATGGACGAATCTTCCTCTCTGAGGATTTGGCCCGATTCCCAATTGCTTTTCGTCAATCTGTGGGATGGGAGGACTCATTTCAGTTTTGTCACGTCAGGTGTCCCACCAAAAGAGGAATTCCAAAGCCAAGCCGTGGGGAAGACTGAAGGGACAACCCGAACTATGGTTAAAAATTGGGGCCTAGGGGCATGGCAAGCCCAATATGCTATCTCTTCATCCAGCCACTGAGTGGCCTTACTTGAGGACTGGGCTCAGCCTGAGCGTCACAATGTATGTTTGTGACCAATGTGGCCCGCGAGCATGGGCGGGGCCTCATGGGCCACACTGGTTTCAACTACACTGAACGTTGGACAACATGCCAACCACAAGGTTTCTTGCCATGGGGAAGGGGTTCTGATTTCTGCATCACCTTCAACACTGGGCAGTGATTGGAGATAAGGTCTAGGTTCTGAAACCTGAAAACTGATGTTGGGAAGAAATGACGACCTAAGGCCATGGCGGCTCGATGTGCTCAGTGTGCGGCCAGCTGTCTGGGAGGGGCCAGGGGGTCCAGGCTCAGGCAGTGTCAGAAAGGGCATTAGTGCCCTGGTCAGCCTATGTATTTGGGGTACAGCCAAGTTCGGTGCAGGTTGATCCTCATTTGGGGTTACTGGGTAGCCCCAGAAGACAATGTTTTTCTTCTGGAGGGCCGGCAGAGTGCTGCATTGTAGTTCTGGATTGCCAAACTGGAGGGCTTGTGGGCCAGTAGTCTGACGACAAAAGTCTGAGAACACAAGCTAGGCTTAGGTTTCTGGGTGAGGCCATGGCACGCACAATCTACAGACCTGAATCGAGATCTCGTGCATCTGAAATCAGGGCGAGGATCAGACGATCGCTCAGGTTGGAGTTTCTGTCCCTGATGGCCCCTTCATGAATGGGCGGGGGCATCACGAGGCCATGGGTGTTTTCCCACGATGGGTGTTGTGAGAAGCTCCAAACTGCAGAGAGTCTTCTGCAGGACAATTGAGACCTGTTGTTTGGCTCCAGGCCAATGATTCTGAGCAGGGTTCTAAGGATGGATGGCTGGGTAGCCCACCTCGCATTCCAATTGTCTCCTAGCAACAAGACAGGTTAGATCTCCTGGATCTGTGGGGAGCAACCGAGGACGCTGAGTTGAAATGGACACCCCTGGGGATGAGTCCTAACGTGCTTTTTTGTCTATGGAGACCTTGGAATGAAGCGGTGGCACTGGGGCCCTAAAGGGTTCTCCTAAACAGAGGCTTTGACACAGCTCCAACGTGCAAGTTTCCCATGTGTAGATGAGATGTTTTCTGATGGGTGAGTCAAGAAACAGCTATATGCTGCTTTTGAAATCCAGGCCTCTGAGGAGAGATGCCTGGAAACCAAAGCAATGGATCTGATTAGTGCCTAGGGGCCTGTTCTTTCCTTTTTACCTCTGGGGACATCTGTCTATGGGTCTGAGTGCAGGTAGGTGCTCAGTTGGGCTCAGATTGCCCCTGTTGTTCCTGGGAAGCCACCACTATTGAGATGGATCAGGGACTTTGGAGGTTTATCCTATTAGAAGGGTAGTGGCCATTGGAATGGGCACACAAAATTCCCTTGGAGAGGGCCAGTACTGTCCTCAGGTTTGGCTCCAGGGGCCTGAGCCTTTAGGGTGTGTAGGCCAGGGCTGTTTGGACAGTTGTCTGAAAACACAAACTCGGCTTATGTTTCAGGTCATAGGTATGGCAGGACTGATCTACAGACCATGAGGAGAACACTTCGGGATTTGAAAGAAGGGCGAGTGTGAGGCTCCTGCTCAAGTTTTTGTCTCTGGATATCGTGTCACTCACGGTCGTTGAATTTCTGGGTGACTTCATGGGAAATGGACGAGTCTTACTCTCTGGTGGTTTGGCCCCGTGCAAAGAGTTTGGGGTCATTCTGTGGGCTGGAAGAATTCCGTTTTTTTTTTTATTCTTGTTTTTTTTCTTTTTCATCCTCAGGTGTCCCACCAAATGAGGAATTCCTGAGTAGAGCCCTGGGGAGGGGCGACTGGACCATCAGAAATTTGGTTAAAAATTGGGGCCTAGGGACATGTCAAGCCCATTATGACATCTAATGGTCCAGCAACTGAGAGGACTTACTAGAGGACAGGACTCATGCTGAGGGTCACAATGCGTGTGTATGCCCTCGTCGTACTCAAGAATGGGCGGGGCCTCAGGGTGAATGCTGGTTTCTCCTACACTGAACGTTGGACAACGTGCCAACCAAAGGGTTCTTGCCATGGGTAAGGAGGAGTTCTGATTTCTGCATCACACTCACCCCTGGGAAGTGATTGGAGATAAGGTCTCGGTTCTGAAGCCTGAAAACTGAGGTAGGGAAGAGATGATTACCTAAGGCCATGGCGGGTTTTATGTGCTCAGTGTGCGGTCAGCATTCTGGGTGTTGGTCAGGAGGTCCGGGCTCAGGTTGTGTTCGACAGTGCATTAGTGCCCAGGTTAGACTATATAATTTGGGTATAGTCGAGTGCTGTGTAGGTTTACCCTCATTTAAGGTGCCTGGGCACTCATGAGGTAATCATTTTTTTTCTAGAGGGCAGGCAGAGTGCTGCATTGTGGGTCCGGAATTGCCAAACTTGAGGGCTTCGGGGCCAGGAGTGTGAGGACGGAAGTCTGAGAAGACAAGCTAGACTTGGGTTTCAGGGCGAGGGCACGGCAGGTACCCCCTGCAGATCTGAACCAATATCTCATGCATCTGAAGTCAGGGCGAGGATCAGACGTTGGCTCAGGTTGGAGTTTCTGAGCATGACGGCCGCTTCATGAAGGGAGCGGAATCTGAGGCCATTGAGGTTTTCCCACGTTGGGAGTTGTGGGATGCCCCCTTCATGGATTCCTTCTGCGGGACAATTGAGACCTGTTGGACAGCTCCAGGACATCCCATATGGAATGACTCCAGAGCACCGTTCGCGGATGGATGCCTGGGAAGCCCGCCTCGCATTCCAATTGTCTCCTAGCAACAAGACAGTTTAGATCTGATGGCTCTGCGGGAGCAACCGGGGTGGCTGAGTTGAAATGGACTTTCCTGAGGATGTGTCCTAATGTGTTTTTGTGTCCATGAGGGCCTTGGAATGGGGCGGTGGCACTGGGACCCTGAAGTACTCTCCTAAGCTTTGGACATGGCTCCCATGCACAGGTTTCCTTATGGAGACGAGATGAGTTCTGATGGGTGCCTCAGGAAAACACCTATGCTCGTATTGGAATCAGGCTTTTGAGGACACATGCCTGTAACCGAAAGCAATGGATCCTATTATGGCCTAGGGTCCTGTCTGGTTCAATCTTCTTCTCTGGGGACATCCATCTATGGTATGAGTTGAGGTCGATTATCAGCTGGTGTCAGAAAGCCCATGTTTGTTCCGGGCGACCTACACTATTGGGATGGCCTCAGGGACTTTGGAGATTTCTCCTAATTTGTACGATTTTGGACCATGGAATGGGCAGAATTCCCATGGATTGGTAGGCACAGTCCTAATGTGTGGCTCCAGGGGCCCAGCCTGGAGGGTGTGGGGCCCAAGACTTTGAGGACAGAAGTCTGAAAACACAAACTCAGCTTAGGTTTGGGGACGTAGGTATGGCAGGCCCGATCTACAAACCATGAGAAGAACTCTTCAGGATATGAAGAATGTGTGAGTCTGAGGCTCTTGCTCAGGCTTTTGTCTCTGGATTTTGTATCAGCGATGGCCGTGGAATGTCGGGGACGCCTCATGGGCCAAGGAAGAATCTTCCTCTCTGAGGATTTGGCCCGATTCCCAATTGCTTTTCGTCAATCTGTGCGATGGGATGTCTCCTTTCAGTTTTGTTACCTCAGGTGTACCACCAAAAGAGGAATTCCAAAGCCAAGCCGTGGGGAAGACTGAAGGGACAACCCGAACTATGGTTAAAAATTGGGGCCTAGGGGCATGGCAAGCCCAATATGATATCTCTTCATCCAGCCACTGAGTGGCCTTACTTGAGGACTGGGCTCAGCCTGAGCGTCACAATGTGTGTTTGTGACCAATGTGGCCCACGAGCATGGGCGGGGCCTCATGGGCCACACTGGTTTCAACTACACTGAACGTTGGACAACATGCCAACCACAAGGTTTCTTGCCATGGGGAAGGAGTTCTGATATCTGCATAACCTTCAACCCTGGGTAGTGATTGGATATAAGGTCCAGGTTCTGAAACCTGAAAACTGATGTTGGGAAGAGATGACGACCTAAGGCCATGGCGGCTCGATGTGCTCAGTGTGCGGCCAGGTGTCTGGGAGGGGCCAGGGGGTCCAGGCTCAGGCTGTGTCAGAAAGGGCATTAGTGCCCTGGTCAGCCTATGTATTTGGGGTACAGCCAAGGTGGGTGCAGGTTGATCCTCATTTGGGATTACTGGGTAGCACCAGAGGACAATGTTTTTCTTCTGGAGGGCCGGCAGAGTGCTGCATTGTAGTTCTGGATTGCCAAACTGGAGGGCTTGTGGGCCAGTAGTCTGACGACAAAAGTCTGAGAACACAAGCTAGGCTTAGGTTTCTGGGTGAGGCCATGGCACGCACAATCTACAGACCTGAATCGAGATCTCGTGCATCTGAAGTCAGGGCGAGGATCAGACGATCGCTCAGGTTGGAGTTTCTGTCCCTGATGGCCCCTTCATGAATGGGCGGGGGCATCACGAGGCCATGGGGGTTTTCCCACGATGGGAGTTGTGAGAAGCTCCAAACTGCAGAGAGTCTTCTGCAGGACAATTGAGACCTGTTGTTTGGCTCCAGGCCAATGATTCTGAGCAGGGTTCTAAGGATGGATGGCTGGGTAGCCCACCTCGCATTCCAATTGTCTCCTAGCAACAAGACAGGTTAGATCTCCTGGATCTGTGGGGAGCAACCGAGGACGCTGAGTTGAAATGGACACCCCTGGGGATGGGTCCTAACGTGCTTTTGTGTCTATGGAGACCTTGGAATGAAGCGGTGGCAATGGGGCCCTAAAGGGTTCTCCTAAACAGAGGCTTTGACACAGCTCCAACGTGCAAGTTTCCCATGTGTAGATGAGATGTTTTCTGATGGGTGAGTCAAGAAACAGCTATATGCTGCTTTTGAAATCCAGGCCTCTGAGGAGAGATGCCTGGAAACCAAAGCAATGGATCTAATTAGTGGGTAGGGGCCTGTTCTTTCCTTTTTACCTCTGGGGACATCTGTCTATGGGTCTGAGTGCAGGTAGGTGCTCAGTTGGGCTCAGATTGCTCCTGTTGTTCCTGGGAAGCCACCACTTTTGAGATGGATCAGGGACTTTGGAGGTTTATCCTATTAGAAGGGTTGTGGCCATTGGAATGGGCACACACTATTCCCTTGGAGAGGGCAAGTACAGTCCTCAGGTTTGGCTCCAGGGGCCTGAGCCTGTAGGGTGTGTAGGCCAGGGCTGTTTGGACAGTTGTCTGAAAACACAAACTCGGCTTATGTTTCGAGTCATAGGTATGGCAGGACTGATCTACAGACCATGAGGAGAACTCTTCGGGATTTGAAAGAAGGGCGAGTGTGAGGCTCCTGCTCAAGTTTTTGTCTCTGGATATTGTGTCACTCACGGTCGTGGAATTTCTGGGTGACTTCATGGGAAATGGACGAGTCTTACTCTCTGGTGGTTTGTCCCCGTCCAAAGAGTTTGGGGTCATTCTGTGGGCTGGAAGAAGTCCGTTTTTTTTTTTTTTATTCTTGTTTTTTTCTTTTTTATCCTCAGGTGTCCCACCAAATGAGGGATTCCAGAGTAGAGCCCTGGGGAAGGGCGACTGGAACATCAGAAATTTGGTTAAAAATTGGGGCCTAGGGACATGTCAAGCCCATTATGACATAATGGTCCAGCAACTGAGAGGACTTACTAGAGGACAGGACTCATGCTGAGGGTCACAATGCGTGTGTATGCCCTCGTCGCACTCAAGAATGGGCGGGGCCTCAGGGTGAATGCTGGTTTTTCCTACACTGAACGTTGGACAACGTGCCAAACACAGGGTTCTTGCCATGGGTAAGGAGGAGTTCTGATTTCTGCATCACACTCACCCCTGGGAAGTGATTGGAGATAAGGTCTCGGTTCTGAAGCCTGAAAACGGAGGGAGGGAAGAGATGATGACCTAAGGCCATGGCGGATTTTATGTGCTCAGTGTGCGGTCAGCATTCTGGGTGTTGGTCAGGAGGTCCGGGCTCAGGTTGTGTTCGACAGTGCATTAGTGCCCAGGATAGACTATATAATTCGGGTAAATTCGAGTGCTGTGTAGGTTTACCCTCATTTAAGGTGCCTGGGCAGCTCATGAGGCAATAATTTTTTTTCTAGAGGGCAGGCAGAGTGCTGCATTGTGGGTCCGGAATTGCCAAACTTGAGGGCTTCGGGGCCAGGAGTGTGAGGTCAGAAGTCTGAGAAGACAAGCTAGACTTGGGTTTCAGGGCGAGGGCACGGCAGGTATCCCCTGCAGATCTGAACCAATATCTCATGCATCTGAAGTCAGGGCGAGGATCAGACATAAGCTCAGGTTGGAGTTTCTGAGCATGACGGCCGCTTCATGAAGGGAGCGGTATCTCGAGGCCATTGAGGTTTTCCCACGTTGGGAGTTGTGGGATGCCCCCTTCATGGATTCCTTCTGCGGGACAATTGAGACCTGTTGGACAGCTCCAGGACATCCCATATGGAATGATTCCAGAGCACCGTTCCCGGATGGATGCCTGGGAAGCCCGCCTCGCATTCCAATTGTCTCCTAGCAACAAGACAGTTTAGATCTGATGGCTCTGCGGGAGCAACCGGGCTGGCTGAGTTGAAATGGACTTTCCTGAGGATGGGTCCTAATGCGTTTTTGTGTCCATGAGGGCCTTGGAATGGGGCGGTGGCACCGGGACCCTGAAGTACTCTCCTAAGCTTTGGACATGGCTCCCATGCACAGGTTTCCTTGTGGATACGAGATGAGTTCTGATGCGTGCCTCAGGAAAACCCCTATGCTCGTATTGGAATCAGGCTTTTGAGGACACATGCCTGTAACCCAAAGCAATGGATCCTATTATGGCCTAGGGTCCTGTCTGGTTCAATCTTCTTCTCTGGGGACATCCATCTATGGTATGAGTGGAGGTCGATTATCAGCTCGTGTCAGACAGCCCTTGTTTGTTCCGGGCGACCTACACTATTGGGATGGCCTCAGGGACTTTGGAGATTTCTCCTAATTTGTACGATTTTGGACCATGGAATGGGCAGAATTCCCATGGATTGGTAGGCACAGTCCTAATGTGTGGCTCCAGGGGCCCAGCCTGGAGGGTGTGTGGCCCAAGACTTTGAGGACAGAAGTCTGAAAACACAAACTCAGCTTAGGTTTGGGGACTTAGGTATGGCAGGCCCGATCTACAAACCATGAGAAGAACTCTTCAGGATATGAAGAATCTGTGAGTCTGAGGCTCTTGCTCAGGCTTTTCTCTCTGGATTTTGTATCAGCGATGGCCGTGGAATGTCGGGGACGCCTCATGGGCCAAGGAAGAATCTTCCTCACTGAGGATTTGGCCTGATTCCCAATTGCTTTTCGTCAATCTGTGGGATGGGAGGACTCATTTCAGTTTTGTTACCTCAGGTGTCCCACCAAAAGAGGAATTCCAAAGCCAAGCCGTGGGGAAGACTGAAGGGACAACCCGAACTATGGTTAAAAATTGGGGCCTAGGGGCATGGCAAGCCCAATATGATATCTCTTCATCCAGCCACTGAGTGTCCTTACTTGAGGACTGGGCTCAGCCTGAGCGTCACAATGTGTGTTTGTGACCAATGTGGCCCGCGAGCATGGGCGGGGCCTCATGGGCCACCCTGGTTTCAACTAAACTGAACGTTGGACAACATGCCAACCACAAGGTTTCTTGCCATGGGGAAGGAGTTCTGATTTCTGCATCACCTTCAACCCTGGGCAGTGATTGGAGATAAGGTCTAGGTTCTGAAACCTGAAAACTGATGTTGGGAAGAGATGACGACCTAAGGCCATGGCGGCTCGATGTGCTCAGTGTGCGGCCAGGTGTCTGGGAGGGGCCAGGGGGTCCAGGCTCAGGCTGTGTCAGAAAGGGCATTAGTGCCCTGGTCAGCCTATGTATTTGGGGTACAGCCAAGGTGGGTGCAGGTTGATCCTCATTTGGGATTACTGGGTAGCACCAGAGGACAATGTTTTTCTTCTGGAGGGCCGGCAGAGTGCTGCATTGTAGTTCTGGATTGCCAAACTGGAGGGCTTGTGGGCCAGTAGTCTGACGACAAAAGTCTGAGAACACAAGCTAGGCTTAGGTTTCTGGGTGAGGCCATGGCACGCACAATCTACAGACCTGAATCGAGATCTCGTGCATCTGAAGTCAGGGCGAGGATCAGACGATCGCTCAGGTTGGAGTTTCTGTCCCTGATGGCCCCTTCATGAATGGGCGGGGGCATCACGAGGCCATGGAGGTTTTCCCACGATCGGAGATGTGAGATGCTGCAAACTGCAGAGAGTTTTCTGCAGGACAATTGAGACCTGTTGTTTGGCTCCAGGCCAATGATTCTGAGCAGGGTTCTAAGGATGGATGGCTGGGTAGCCCACCTCGCATTCCAATTGTCTCCTAGCAACAAGACAGGTTAGATCTCCTGGATCTGTGGGGAGCAACCGAGGACGCTGAGTTGAAATGGACACCCCTGGGGATGGGTCCTAACGTGCTTTTGTGTCTATGGAGACCTTGGAATGAAGCGGTGGCACTGGGGCCCTAAAGGGTTCTCCTAAACAGATGCTTTGACACAGCTCCAACGTGCAAGTTTCCCATGTGTAGATGAGATGTTTTTTGATGGGTGAGTCAAGAAACAGCTATATGCTGCTTTTGAAATCCAGGCCTCTGAGGAGAGATGCCTGGAAACCAAAGCAATGGATCTGATTAGTGCCTAGGGGCATGTTCTTTCCTTTTTACCTCTGGGGACATCTGTCTATGGGTCTGAGTGCAGGTAGGTGCTCAGTTGGGCTCTGATTGCCCCTGTTGTTCCTGGGAAGCCACCACTATTGAGATGGATCAGGGACTTTGGAGGTTTATCCTATTAGAAGGGTAGTGGCCATTGGAATGGGCACACACAATTCCCTTGGAGAGGGCAAGTACAGTCCTCATGTTTGGCTCCAGGGGCCTGAGCCTGTAGGTTGTGTAGGCCAGGGCTGTTTGGACAGTTGTCTGAAAACACAAACTCGGCTTATGTTTCGGGTCATAGGTATGGCAGGACTGATCTACAGACCATGAGGAGAACACTTCGGGATTTGAAAGAAGGGCGAGTGTGAGGCTCCTGCTCAAGTTTTTGTCTCTGGATATCGTGTCACTCACGGTCGTTGAATTTCTGGGTGACTTCATGGGAAATGGACGAGTCTTACTCTCTGGTGGTTTGTCCCCGTCCAAAGAGTTTGGGGTCATTCTGTGGGCTGGAAGAAGTCCGTTTTTTTTTTAATTCTTGTTTTTTTCTTTTTCATCCTCAGGTGTCCCACCAAATGAGGGATTCCAGAGTAGAGCCCTGGGGAGGGGAGACTGGACCATCAGAAATTTGGTTAAAAATTGGGGCCTAGGGACATGTCAAGCCCATTATGACATCTAATGGTCCAGCAACTGAGAGGACTTACTAGAGGACAGGACTCATGCTGAGGGTCACAATGCGTGTGTATGCCCTCGTCATACTCAAGAATGGGCGGGGCCTCGGGGTGAATGCTGGTTTCTCCTACACTGAACGTTGGACAACGTGCCAAAAACAAGGGTTCTTGCCATGGGTAAGGAGGAGTTCTGATTTCTGCATCACACTCACCCCTGGGAAGTGATTGGAGATAAGGTCTCGGTT
Organism: Mustela nivalis; assembly: GCF_964662115.1. Lineage (NCBI taxonomy): Eukaryota > Metazoa > Chordata > Mammalia > Carnivora > Mustelidae > Mustela > Mustela nivalis. Next base: position 399,413 of record NW_028136417.1, read on the forward strand.
CTGAAGCCTGAAAACTGAGGTAGGGAAGAGATGATGACCTAAGGCCATGGCGTGTTTTATGTGCTCAGTGTGTGGTCAGCATTCTGGGTGTTGGTCAGTAGTCCGGGCTCAGGTTGTGTTCGACAGTGCATTAGTGCCCAGGTTAGACTATATAATTTGGGTAAAGTCGAGTGCTGTGTAGGTTTACCCTCATTTAAGGTGCCTGGGCAGCTCATGAGGCAATCATTTTTTTTCTAGAGGGCAGGCAGAGTGCTGCATTGTGGGTACGGAATTGCCAAACTTGAGGGCTTCGGGGCCAGGAGTGTGAGGACGGAAGTCTGAGAAGACAAGGTAGACTTGGGTTTCAGGGCGAGGGCACGGCAGGTACCCCCTGCAGATCTGAACCAATATCTCATGCATCTGAAGTCAGGGCGAGGATCAGACGTAAGCTCAGGTTGAGTTTCTGAGCATGACGGCCGCTTCATGAAGGGAGCGGAATCTCGAGGCCATTGAGGTTTTCCCACGTTGGGAGTTGTGGGATGCCCCCTTCATGGATTCCTTCTGCGGGACAATTGAGACCTGTTGGACAGCTCCAGGACATCCCATATGGAATGACTCCAGAGCACCGTTCGCGGATGGATTCCTGGGAAGCCCGCCTCGCATTCCAATTGTCTCCTAGCAACAAGACAGTTTAGATCTGATGGCTCTGTGGGAGCAACCAGGGTGACTGTGTTGAAATGGACTTTCCTGAGGTTGGGTCCTAATGTGTTTTTGTGTCCATGAGGGCCTTGGAATGGGGCGGTGGCACCGGGACCCTGAAGTACTCTCCTAAGCTTTGGACATGGCTCCCATGCACAGGTTTCCTTGTGGAGAAGAGATGAGTTCTGATGGGTGCCTCAGGAAAACCCCTATGCTCGTATTGGAATCAGGCTTTTGAGGACACATGCCTGTAACCCAAAGCAATGGATCCTATTATGGCCTAGGGTCCTGTCTGGTTCAATCTTCTTCTCTGGGGACATCCATCTATGGTATGAGTGGAGGTCGATTATCAGCTGGTGTCAGACAGCCCTTGTTTGTTCCGGGCGACCTACACTATTGGGATGGCCTCAGGGACTTTGGAGATTTCTCCTAATTTGTACGATTTTGGACCATGGAATGGGCAGAATTCCCATGGATTGGTAGGCACAGTCCGAATGTGTGGCTCCAGGGGCCCAGCCTGGAGGGTGTGTGGCCCAAGACTTTGAGGACAGAAGTCTGAAAACACAAACTCAGCTTAGGTTTGGGGACGTAGGTATGGCAGGCCCGATCTACAAACCATGAGAAGAACTCTTCAGGATATGAAGAATGTGTGAGTCTGAGGCTCTTGCTCAGGCTTTTGTCTCTGGATTTTGTGTCATCGATGGCCGTGGAATGTCGGGGACGCCTCATGGGCCATAGACGAATCTTCCTCTCTGAGGATTTGGCCCGATTCCCAATTGCTTTTCGTCAATCTGTGGGATGGGAGGACTCATTTCAGTTTTGTTACCTCAGGTGTACCACCAAAAGAGGAATTCCAAAGCCAAGCCGTGGGGAAGACTGAAGGGACAACCCGAACTATGGTTAAAAATTGTGGCCTAGGGGCATGGCAAGCCCAATATGATATCTCTTCATCCAGTCACTGAGTGGCCTTACTTGAGGACTGGGCTCAGCCTGAGCGTCACAATGTGTGTTTGTGACCAATGTGGCCCGCGAGCATGGGCGGGGCCTCATGGGCCACACTGGTTTCAACTACACTGAACGTTGGACAACATGCCAACCACAAGGTTTCTTGCCATGGGGAAGGAGTTCTGATTTCTGCATCACCTTCAACCCTGGGCAGTGATTGGATATAAGGTCTAGGTTCTGAAACCTGAAAACTGATGTTGGGAAGAGATGACGACCTAAGGCCATGGCGGCTCGATGTGCTCAGTGTGCAGCCAGGTGTCTGGGAGGGGCCAGGGGGTCCAGGCTCAGGCTGTGTCAGAAAGGGCATTAGTGCCCTGGTCAGCCTATGTATTTGGGGTACAGCCAAGGTCGGTGCAGGTTGATCCTCATTTGGGATTACTGGGTAGCACCAGAGGACAATGTTTTTCTTCTGGAGGGCCGGCAGAGTGCTGCATTGTAGTTCTGGATTGCCAAACTGGAGGGCTTGTGGGCCAGTAGTCTGACGACAAAAGTCTGAGAACACAAGCTAGGCTTAGGTTTCTGGGTGAGGCCATGGCACGCACAATCTACAGACCTGAATCGAGATCTCGTGCATCTGAAGTCAGGGCGAGGATCAGACGATCGCTCAGGTTGGAGTTTCTGTCCCTGATGGCCCCTTCATGAATGGGCGGGGGCATCACGAGGCCATGGGGGTTTTCCCACGATGGGAGTTGTGAGAAGCTCCAAACTGCAGAGAGTCTTCTGCAGGACAATTGAGACCTGTTGTTTGGCTCCAGGCCAATGATTCTGAGCAGGGTTCTAAGGATGGATGGCTGGGTAGCCCACCTCGCATTCCAATTGTCTCCTAGCAACAAGACAGGTTAGATCTCCTGGATCTGTGGGGAGCAACCGAGGACGCTGAGTTGAAATGGACACCCCTGGGGATGGGTCTTAACGTGCTTTTGTGTCTACGGTGACCTTGGAATGAAGCGGTGGCACTGGGGCCCTAAAGGGTTCTCCTAAACAGAGGCTTTGACACAGCTCCAACGTGCAAGTTTCCCATGTGTAGATGAGATGTTTTGTGATGGGTGAGTCAAGAAACAGCTATATGCTGCTTTTGAAATCCAGGCCTCTGAGGAGAGATGCCTGGAAACCAAAGCAATGGATCTGATTAGTGCCTAGGGGCCTGTTCTTTCCTTTTTACCTCTGGGGACATCTGTCTATGGGTCTGAGTGCAGGTAGGTGCTCAGTTGGGCTCAGATTGCCCATGTTTTTCCTGGGAAGCCACCACTATTGAGATGGATCAGGGACTTTGGAGGTTTATCCTATTAGAAGGGTTGTGGCCATTGGAATGGGCACACACAATTCCCTTGGAGAGGGCAAGTACAGTCCTCAGGTTTGGCTCCAGGGGCCTGAGCCTGTAGGTTGTGTAGGCCAGGGCTGTTTGGACAGTTGTCTGAAAACACAAACTCGGCTTATGTTTCGGGTCATAGGTATGGCAGGACTGATCTACAGACCATGAGGAGAACACTTCGGGATTTGAAAGAAGGGCGAGTGTGAGGCTCCTGCTCAAGTTTTTGTCTCTGGATATCGTGTCACTCATGGTCGTTGAATTTCTGGGTGACTTCATGGGAAATGGACGAGTCTTACTCTCTGGTGGTTTGGCCCCGTCCAAAGAGTTTTGGGTCATTCTGTGGGTTGGAAGAAGTCCGTTTTTTTTTTTTTTTGTTGTTGTTGTTGTTTTCTATTTTAACCTCAGGTGTCCCACCAAATGAGGGATTCCCTAGTAGAGCCCTGGGGAGGGGCGACTGCACAATCAGAAATCTGGTTAAAAATTGGGGCCTAGGGACATGTCAAGCCCATTATGACATCTAATGGTCCAGCCACTGAGAGGACTTACTAGAGGACAGGACTCATGCTGAGGGTCACAATGCGTGTGTATGCCCTCGTCGCACTCAAGGATGGGCGGGGCCTCAGGGTGAATGCTGGTTTCTCCTACACTGAACGTTGGACAACGTGCCAACCACAGGGTTCTTGCCATGGGTAAGGAGGAGTTATGATTTCTGCATCACACTCAACCTTGGGCAGTGATTGGAGATAAGGTCTCGGTTCTGAAGCCTGAAAACTGAGGTAGGGAAGAGATGATGACCTAAGGCCATGGCGGGTTTTATGTGCTCAGTGTGCGGTCAGCTTTCTGGGTGTTGGTCAGGAGGTCCGGGCTCAGGTTGTGTTCGACAGTGCATTAGTGCCCAGGTTAGACTATATAATTTGGGTAAAGTCGAGTGCTGTGTAGGTTTACCCTCATTTAAGGCGCCAGGGAAGCTCATGAGGCAATAATTTTTTTTCTAGAGGGCAGGCAGAGTGCTGAATTGTGGGACAGGAATTGCCAAACTTGAGGGCTTCGGGGCCAGGAGTGTGAGGACGGAAGTCTGAGAAGACAAGCTAGACTTGGGTTTCAGGGCGAGGGCACGGCAGGTACCCCCTGCAAATCTGAACCAATATCTCATGCATCTGAAGTCAGGGCGAGGATCAGACGTTGGCTCAGTTTGGAGTTTCTGAGCATGACGGCCGCTTCATGAAGGGAGCAGAAACTCGAGGCCATTGAGGTTTTCCCACGTTGGGAGTTGTGGGATGCCCCCTTCATGGATTCCTTCTGCGGGACAATTGAGACCTGTTGGACAGCTCCAGGGCATCCCATATGGAATGACTCCAGAGCACCGTTCCCGGATGGATGCCCGGGAAGCCAGCCTCGCATTCCAATTGTCTCCTAGCAACAAGACAGTTTAGATCTGATGGCTCTGCGGGAGCAACCGGGGTGGCTGAGTTGAAATGGACTTTCCTGAGGATGGGTCCTAATGTGTTTTTGTGTCCATGAGGGCCTTGGAATGGGGCGGTGGCACCGGGACCCTGAAGTACTCTCCTAAGCTTTGGACATGGCTCCCATGCACAGGTTTCCTTGTGGAGACGAGATGAGTTCTGATGGGTGCCTCAGGAAAACCCCTATGCTCGTATTGGAATCAGGCTTTTGAGGACACATGCCCGTAACCCAAAGCAATGGATCCTATTATGGCCTAGGGTCCTGTCTGGTTCAATCTACTTCTCTGGGGACATCCATCTATGGTATGAGTGGAGGTCGATTATCAGCTTGTGTCAGACAGCCCATGTTTGTTCCGGGCGACCTACACTATTGGGATGGCCTCAGGGACTTTGGAGGTTTCTCCTAATTTGTACGATTTTGGACCATGGAATGGGCAGAATTCCCATGGATTGTTAGGCACAGTCCTAATGTGTGGCTCCAGGGGCCCAGCCTGGAGGGTGTGTGGCCCAAGACTTTGAGGACAGAAGTCTGAAAACACAAACTCAGCTTAGGTTTGGGGACGTAGGTATGGCAGGCCCGATCTACAAACCATGAGAAGAACTCTTCAGGATATGAAAAATGTGTGTGTCTGAGGCTCTTGCTCAGGCTTTTGTCTCTGGATTTTGTATCAGCGATGGCCGTGGAATGTCGGGGACGCCTCATGGACCATAGACGAATCTTCCTCTCTGAGGATTTGGCCCGATTCCCAATTGCTTTTCGTCAATCTGTGGGATGGTAGGACTCATTTCAGTTTTGTTACCTCAGGTGTCCCACCAAAAGAGGAATTCCAAAGCCAAGCCGTGGGGAAGACTGAAGGGACAACCCGAACTATGGTTAAAAATTGGGGCCTAGGGGCATGGCAAGCCCAATATGATATCTCTTCATCCAGCCACTGAGTGGCCTTACTTGAGGACTGGGCTCAGCCTGAGCGTCACAATGTATGTTTGTGACCAATGTGGCCCGCGAGCATGGGCGGGGCCTCATGGGCCACACTAGTTTCAACTACACTGAACATTGGACAACATGCCAAACACAAGGTTTCTTGCCATGGGGAAGGAGTTCTGATTTCTGCATCACCTTCAACCCTGGGCAGTGATTGGATATAAGGTCTAGGTTCTGAAACCTGAAAACTGATGTTGGGAAGAGATGACGACCTAAGGCCATGGCGGCTCGATTTGCTCAGTTTGCGGCCAGCTGTCTGGGAGGGGCCAGGGAGTCCAGGCTCAGGCTGTGTCAGAAAGGGCATTAGTACCCTGGTCAGCCTATGTATTTCGGGTACAGCCAAGTTCGGTGCAGGTTGATCCTCATTTGGGATTACTGGGTAGCACCAGAGGACAATGTTTTTCTTCTGGAGGGCCGGCAGAGTGCTGCATTGTAGTTCTGGATTGCCAAACTGGAGGGCTTGTGGGCCAGTAGTCTGATGACAAAAGTCTGAGAACACAAGCTAGGCTTAGGTTTCTGGGTGAGGCCATGGCACGCACAATCTACAGACCTGAATCGAGATCTCGTGCATCTGAAGTCAGGGCGAGGATCAGACGATCGCTCAGGTTGGAGTTTCTGTCCCTGATGGCCCCTTCATGAATGGGCGGGGGCATCACGAGGCCATGGGGGTTTTTCCACGATGGGAGTTGTGAGAAGCTCCAAACTGCAGAGAGTCTTCTTCAGGACATTTGAGACCTGTTGTTTGGCTCCAGGCCAATGATTCTGAGCAGGGTTCTAAGGATGGATGGCTGGGTAGCACACCTCGCATTCCAATTGTCTCCTAGCAACAAGACAGGTTAGATCTCCTGGATCTGTGGGGAGCAACCGAGGACGCTGAGTTGAAATGGACACCCCTGGGGATGGGTCCTAACGTGCTTTTGTGTCTATGGAGCCCTTGGAATGAAGCGGTGGCACTGGGGCCCTAAAGGGTTCTCCTAAACAGAGGCTTTGACACAGCTCCAACGTGCAAGTTTCCCATGTGTAGATGAGATGTTTTCTGATGGGTGAGTCAAGAAACAGCTATATGCTGCTTTTGAAATCCAGGCCTCTGAGGAGAGATGCCTGGAAACCAAAGCAATGGATCTGATTAGTGCCTAGGGGCCTGTTCTTTCCTTTTTACCTCTGGGGACATCTGTCTATGGGTCTGAGTGCAGGTAGGTGCTCAGTTGGGCTCCGATTGCCCTTGTTGTTCCTGGGAAGCCACCACTATTGAGATGGATCAGGGACTTTGGAGGTTTATCCTATTAGAAGGGTTGTGGCCATTGGAATGGGCACACACAATTCCCTTGGAGAGGGCAAGTACAGTCCTCAGATTTGGCTCCAGGGGCCTGAGCCTGTAGGTTGTGTAGGCCAGGGCTGTTTGGACAGTTGTCTGAAAACACAAACTCGGCTTATGTTTCGGGTCATTGGTATGGCATGACTGACCTACAGACCATGAGGAGAACACTTCGGGATTTGAAAGAAGGGCGAGTGTGAGGCTCAAGCTCAAGTTTTTGTCTCTGGATATCGTGTCACTCATGGTCGTGGAATTTCTGTGTGACTTCATGGGAAATGGATGAGTCTTACTCTCTGGTGGTTTGGCCCCGTCCAAAGAGTTTGGGGTCATTCTGTGGGCTGGAAGAAGTCCGTTTTTCTTTTTATTCTTGTTTTTTTCTTTTTTAACCTCAGGTGTCCCACCAAAGGAGGGATTCCAGAGTAGAGCCCTGGGTTGGGGCGACTGGACTATCAGAAATCTGGTTAAAAATTGGGGCCTAGGGACATGTCAAGCCCATTATGACATCTAATGGTCCAGCCACTGAGAGGACTTACTAGAGGACAGGACTCATGATGAGGGTCACAATGCGTGTGTATGCCCTCGTCGCACTCAAGAATGGGCGGGGCCTCAGGGTGAATGCTGGTTTCTGCTACACTGAACGTTGGACAACGTGCCAACCACAAGGGTTCTTGCCATGGGTAAGGAGGAGTTCTGATTTCTGCATCACACTCACCCCTGGGCAGTGATTGGGATAAGGTCTCGGTTCTGAAGCCTGAAAACTGAGGTAGGAAGAGATGATGACCTAAGGCCATGGCGGGTTTTATGTGCTCAGTGTGCGGTCAGCTTTCTGGGTGTTGGTCAGGAGGTCCGGGCTCAGGTTGTGTTCGACAGTGCATTAGTGCCCAGGTTAGACTATATAATTTGGGTAAAGTCGAGTGCTGTGTAGGTTTACCCTCATTTAAGGTGCCTGGGCAGCTCATGAGGCAATAATTTTTTTTTTCTAGAGTGCAGGCAGAGTGCTGCATTGTGGGTCCGGAATTGCCAAACTTGAGGGCTTCGGGGCCAGGAGTGTGAGGACAGAAGTCTGAGAAGACAAGCTAGACTTGGGTTTCAGGGCGAGGGCACGGCAGGTACCCCCTGCATCTCAACCAATATCTCATGCATCTGAAGTCAGGGCGAGGATCAGACGTTGGCTCAGGTTGGAGATTCTGAGCATGACGGCCGCTTCATGAAGGGAGCGGAATCTCGAGGCCATTGAGGTTTTCCCACGTTGGGAGTTGTGGGATGCCCCCTTCAAGGATTCCTTCTGCGTGACAATTGAGACCTGTTGGACAGCTCCAGGACATCCCATATGGAATGACTCCAGAGCACCGTTCGCGGATGGATGCCTGGGAAGCCTGCCTCGCATTCCAATTGTCTCCTAGCTACAAGACAGTTTAGATCTGATGGCTCTGCGGGAGCAACCGGGGTGGCTGAGTTGAAATGGACTTTCCTGAGGATGGGTCCTAATGTGTTTTTGTGTCCATGAGGGCCTTGGAATGGGGCGGTGGCACCGGGACCCTGAAGTACTCTCCTAAGCTTTGGACATGGCTCCCATGCACAGGTTTCCTTGTGGAGACGAGATGAGTTCTGATGGGTGCCTCAGGAAAACACCTATGCTCGTATTGGAATCAGAATTTTGAGGACACATGCCTGTGACCCAATGCAATGGATCCTATTATGGCCTAGGGTCCTGTCTGGTTCAATCTTCTTCTCTGGGGACATCCATCTATGGTATGAGTGGAGGTCGATTATCAGCTGAAGTCAGACAGCCCTTGTTTGTTCCGGGCGACCTACACTATTGGGATGGCCTCAGGGACTTTGGAGGTTTCTCCTAATTTGTACGATTTTGGACCATGGAATGGGCAGAATTCCCATGGATTGTTAGGCACAGTCCTAATGTGTGGCTCCAGGGGCCCAGCCTGGAGGGTGTGTGGCCCAAGAATTTGAGGACAGAAGTCTGAAGACACAAACTCAGCATAGGTTTGGGGACGTAGGTATGGCAGGCCCGATCTACAAACCATGAGAAGAACTCTTCAGGATATGAAGAAAGTGCGAGTCTGAGGCGCTTGCTCAGGCTTTTGTCTCTGGATTTTGTATCAGCGATGGCCGTGGAATGTCGGGGACGCCTCATGGGCCATGGACGAATCTTCCTCTCTGAGGATTTGGCCCGATTCCCAATTGCTTTTCGTCAATCTGTGGGATGGGAGGACTCATTTCAGTTTTGTCACGTCAGGTGTCCCACCAAAAGAGGAATTCCAAAGCCAAGCCGTGGGGAAGACTGAAGGGACAACCCGAACTATGGTTAAAAATTGGGGCCTAGGGGCATGGCAAGCCCAATATGCTATCTCTTCATCCAGCCACTGAGTGGCCTTACTTGAGGACTGGGCTCAGCCTGAGCGTCACAATGTATGTTTGTGACCAATGTGGCCCGCGAGCATGGGCGGGGCCTCATGGGCCACACTGGTTTCAAGGACACTGAACGTTGGACAACATGCCAACCACAAGGTTTCTTGCCATGGGGAAGGGGTTCTGATTTCTGCATCACCTTCAACACTGGGCAGTGATTGGAGATAAGGTCTAGGTTCTGAAACCTGAAAACTGATGTTGGGAAGAAATGACGACCTAAGGCCATGGCGGCTCGATGTGCTCAGTGTGCGGCCAGCTGTCTGGGAGGGGCCAGGGGGTCCAGGCTCAGGCAGTGTCAGAAAGGGCATTAGTGCCCTGGTCAGCCTATGTATTTGGGGTACAGCCAAGTTCGGTGCAGGTTGATCCTCATTTGGGGTTACTGGGTAGCCCCAGAAGACAATGTTTTTCTTCTGGAGGGCCGGCAGAGTGCTGCATTGTAGTTCTGGATTGCCAAACTGGAGGGCTTGTGGGCCAGTAGTCTGACGACAAAAGTCTGAGAACACAAGCTAGGCTTAGGTTTCTGGGTGAGGCCATGGCACGCACAATCTACAGACCTGAATCGAGATCTCGTGCATCTGAAATCAGGGCGAGGATCAGACGATCGCTCAGGTTGGAGTTTCTGTCCCTGATGGCCCCTTCATGAATGGGCGGGGGCATCACGAGGCCATGGGTGTTTTCCCACGATGGGTGTTGTGAGAAGCTCCAAACTGCAGAGAGTCTTCTGCAGGACAATTGAGACCTGTTGTTTGGCTCCAGGCCAATGATTCTGAGCAGGGTTCTAAGGATGGATGGCTGGGTAGCCCACCTCGCATTCCAATTGTCTCCTAGCAACAAGACAGGTTAGATCTCCTGGATCTGTGGGGAGCAACCGAGGACGCTGAGTTGAAATGGACACCCCTGGGGATGAGTCCTAACGTGCTTTTTTGTCTATGGAGACCTTGGAATGAAGCGGTGGCACTGGGGCCCTAAAGGGTTCTCCTAAACAGAGGCTTTGACACAGCTCCAACGTGCAAGTTTCCCATGTGTAGATGAGATGTTTTCTGATGGGTGAGTCAAGAAACAGCTATATGCTGCTTTTGAAATCCAGGCCTCTGAGGAGAGATGCCTGGAAACCAAAGCAATGGATCTGATTAGTGCCTAGGGGCATGTTCTTTCCTTTTTACCTCTGGGGACATCTGTCTATGGGTCTGAGTGCAGGTAGGTGCTCAGTTGGGCTCAGATTGCCCCTGTTGTTCCTGGGAAGCCACCACTATTGAGATGGATCAGGGACTTTGGAGGTTTATCCTATTAGAAGGGTAGTGGCCATTGGAATGGGCACACAAAATTCCCTTGGAGAGGGCCAGTACTGTCCTCAGGTTTGGCTCCAGGGGCCTGAGCCTTTAGGGTGTGTAGGCCAGGGCTGTTTGGACAGTTGTCTGAAAACACAAACTCGGCTTATGTTTCAGGTCATAGGTATGGCAGGACTGATCTACAGACCATGAGGAGAACACTTCGGGATTTGAAAGAAGGGCGAGTGTGAGGCTCCTGCTCAAGTTTTTGTCTCTGGATATCGTGTCACTCACGGTCGTTGAATTTCTGGGTGACTTCATGGGAAATGGACGAGTCTTACTCTCTGGTGGTTTGGCCCCGTGCAAAGAGTTTGGGGTCATTCTGTGGGCTGGAAGAATTCCGTTTTTTTTTTTATTCTTGTTTTTTTTCTTTTTCATCCTCAGGTGTCCCACCAAATGAGGAATTCCTGAGTAGAGCCCTGGGGAGGGGCGACTGGACCATCAGAAATTTGGTTAAAAATTGGGGCCTAGGGACATGTCAAGCCCATTATGACATCTAATGGTCCAGCAACTGAGAGGACTTACTAGAGGACAGGACTCATGCTGAGGGTCACAATGCGTGTGTATGCCCTCGTCGTACTCAAGAATGGGCGGGGCCTCAGGGTGAATGCTGGTTTCTCCTACACTGAACGTTGGACAACGTGCCAACCAAAGGGTTCTTGCCATGGGTAAGGAGGAGTTCTGATTTCTGCATCACACTCACCCCTGGGAAGTGATTGGAGATAAGGTCTCGGTTCTGAAGCCTGAAAACTGAGGTAGGGAAGAGATGATTACCTAAGGCCATGGCGGGTTTTATGTGCTCAGTGTGCGGTCAGCATTCTGGGTGTTGGTCAGGAGGTCCGGGCTCAGGTTGTGTTCGACAGTGCATTAGTGCCCAGGTTAGACTATATAATTTGGGTATAGTCGAGTGCTGTGTAGGTTTACCCTCATTTAAGGTGCCTGGGCACTCATGAGGTAATCATTTTTTTTCTAGAGGGCAGGCAGAGTGCTGCATTGTGGGTCCGGAATTGCCAAACTTGAGGGCTTCGGGGCCAGGAGTGTGAGGACGGAAGTCTGAGAAGACAAGCTAGACTTGGGTTTCAGGGCGAGGGCACGGCAGGTACCCCCTGCAGATCTGAACCAATATCTCATGCATCTGAAGTCAGGGCGAGGATCAGACGTTGGCTCAGGTTGGAGTTTCTGAGCATGACGGCCGCTTCATGAAGGGAGCGGAATCTGAGGCCATTGAGGTTTTCCCACGTTGGGAGTTGTGGGATGCCCCCTTCATGGATTCCTTCTGCGGGACAATTGAGACCTGTTGGACAGCTCCAGGACATCCCATATGGAATGACTCCAGAGCACCGTTCGCGGATGGATGCCTGGGAAGCCCGCCTCGCATTCCAATTGTCTCCTAGCAACAAGACAGTTTAGATCTGATGGCTCTGCGGGAGCAACCGGGGTGGCTGAGTTGAAATGGACTTTCCTGAGGATGTGTCCTAATGTGTTTTTGTGTCCATGAGGGCCTTGGAATGGGGCGGTGGCACTGGGACCCTGAAGTACTCTCCTAAGCTTTGGACATGGCTCCCATGCACAGGTTTCCTTATGGAGACGAGATGAGTTCTGATGGGTGCCTCAGGAAAACACCTATGCTCGTATTGGAATCAGGCTTTTGAGGACACATGCCTGTAACCGAAAGCAATGGATCCTATTATGGCCTAGGGTCCTGTCTGGTTCAATCTTCTTCTCTGGGGACATCCATCCATGGTATGAGTTGAGGTCGATTATCAGCTGGTGTCAGAAAGCCCATGTTTGTTCCGGGCGACCTACACTATTGGGATGGCCTCAGGGACTTTGGAGATTTCTCCTAATTTGTACGATTTTGGACCATGGAATGGGCAGAATTCCCATGGATTGGTAGGCACAGTCCTAATGTGTGGCTCCAGGGGCCCAGCCTGGAGGGTGTGGGGCCCAAGACTTTGAGGACAGAAGTCTGAAAACACAAACTCAGCTTAGGTTTGGGGACGTAGGTATGGCAGGCCCGATCTACAAACCATGAGAAGAACTCTTCAGGATATGAAGAATGTGTGAGTCTGAGGCTCTTGCTCAGGCTTTTGTCTCTGGATTTTGTATCAGCGATGGCCGTGGAATGTCGGGGACGCCTCATGGGCCAAGGAAGAATCTTCCTCTCTGAGGATTTGGCCCGATTCCCAATTGCTTTTCGTCAATCTGTGCGATGGGATGTCTCCTTTCAGTTTTGTTACCTCAGGTGTACCACCAAAAGAGGAATTCCAAAGCCAAGCCGTGGGGAAGACTGAAGGGACAACCCGAACTATGGTTAAAAATTGGGGCCTAGGGGCATGGCAAGCCCAATATGATATCTCTTCATCCAGCCACTGAGTGGCCTTACTTGAGGACTGGGCTCAGCCTGAGCGTCACAATGTGTGTTTGTGACCAATGTGGCCCACGAGCATGGGCGGGGCCTCATGGGCCACACTGGTTTCAACTACACTGAACGTTGGACAACATGCCAACCACAAGGTTTCTTGCCATGGGGAAGGAGTTCTGATATCTGCATAACCTTCAACCCTGGGTAGTGATTGGATATAAGGTCCAGGTTCTGAAACCTGAAAACTGATGTTGGGAAGAGATGACGACCTAAGGCCATGGCGGCTCGATGTGCTCAGTGTGCGGCCAGGTGTCTGGGAGGGGCCAGGGGGTCCAGGCTCAGGCTGTGTCAGAAAGGGCATTAGTGCCCTGGTCAGCCTATGTATTTGGGGTACAGCCAAGGTGGGTGCAGGTTGATCCTCATTTGGGATTACTGGGTAGCACCAGAGGACAATGTTTTTCTTCTGGAGGGCCGGCAGAGTGCTGCATTGTAGTTCTGGATTGCCAAACTGGAGGGCTTGTGGGCCAGTAGTCTGACGACAAAAGTCTGAGAACACAAGCTAGGCTTAGGTTTCTGGGTGAGGCCATGGCACGCACAATCTACAGACCTGAATCGAGATCTCGTGCATCTGAAGTCAGGGCGAGGATCAGACGATCGCTCAGGTTGGAGTTTCTGTCCCTGATGGCCCCTTCATGAATGGGCGGGGGCATCACGAGGCCATGGGGGTTTTCCCACGATGGGAGTTGTGAGAAGCTCCAAACTGCAGAGAGTCTTCTGCAGGACAATTGAGACCTGTTGTTTGGCTCCAGGCCAATGATTTTGAGCAGGGTTCTAAGGATGGATGGCTGGGTAGCCCACCTCGCATTCCAATTGTCTCCTAGCAACAAGACAGGTTAGATCTCCTGGATCTGTGGGGAGCAACCGAGGACGCTGAGTTGAAATGGACACCCCTGGGGATGGGTCCTAACGTGCTTTTGTGTCTATGGAGACCTTGGAATGAAGCGGTGGCAATGGGGCCCTAAAGGGTTCTCCTAAACAGAGGCTTTGACACAGCTCCAACGTGCAAGTTTCCCATGTGTAGATGAGATGTTTTCTGATGGGTGAGTCAAGAAACAGCTATATGCTGCTTTTGAAATCCAGGCCTCTGAGGAGAGATGCCTGGAAACCAAAGCAATGGATCTAATTAGTGGGTAGGGGCCTGTTCTTTCCTTTTTACCTCTGGGGACATCTGTCTATGGGTCTGAGTGCAGGTAGGTGCTCAGTTGGGCTCAGATTGCTCCTGTTGTTCCTGGGAAGCCACCACTTTTGAGATGGATCAGGGACTTTGGAGGTTTATCCTATTAGAAGGGTTGTGGCCATTGGAATGGGCACACACTATTCCCTTGGAGAGGGCAAGTACAGTCCTCAGGTTTGGCTCCAGGGGCCTGAGCCTGTAGGGTGTGTAGGCCAGGGCTGTTTGGACAGTTGTCTGAAAACACAAACTCGGCTTATGTTTCGAGTCATAGGTATGGCAGGACTGATCTACAGACCATGAGGAGAACTCTTCGGGATTTGAAAGAAGGGCGAGTGTGAGGCTCCTGCTCAAGTTTTTGTCTCTGGATATTGTGTCACTCACGGTCGTGGAATTTCTGGGTGACTTCATGGGAAATGGACGAGTCTTACTCTCTGGTGGTTTGTCCCCGTCCAAAGAGTTTGGGGTCATTCTGTGGGCTGGAAGAAGTCCGTTTTTTTTTTTTTTATTCTTGTTTTTTTCTTTTTTATCCTCAGGTGTCCCACCAAATGAGGGATTCCAGAGTAGAGCCCTGGGGAAGGGCGACTGGAACATCAGAAATTTGGTTAAAAATTGGGGCCTAGGGACATGTCAAGCCCATTATGACATAATGGTCCAGCAACTGAGAGGACTTACTAGAGGACAGGACTCATGCTGAGGGTCACAATGCGTGTGTATGCCCTCGTCGCACTCAAGAATGGGCGGGGCCTCAGGGTGAATGCTGGTTTTTCCTACACTGAACGTTGGACAACGTGCCAACCAAAAGGGTTCTTGCCATGGGTAAGGAGGAGTTCTGATTTCTGCATCACACTCACCCCTGGGAAGTGATTGGAGATAAGGTCTCGGTTCTGAAGCCTGAAAACGGAGGGAGGGAAGAGATGATGACCTAAGGCCATGGCGGATTTTATGTGCTCAGTGTGCGGTCAGCATTCTGGGTGTTGGTCAGGAGGTCCGGGCTCAGGTTGTGTTCGACAGTGCATTAGTGCCCAGGATAGACTATATAATTCGGGTAAATTCGAGTGCTGTGTAGGTTTACCCTCATTTAAGGTGCCTGGGCAGCTCATGAGGCAATAATTTTTTTTCTAGAGGGCAGGCAGAGTGCTGCATTGTGGGTCCGGAATTGCCAAACTTGAGGGCTTCGGGGCCAGGAGTGTGAGGTCAGAAGTCTGAGAAGACAAGCTAGACTTGGGTTTCAGGGCGAGGGCACGGCAGGTATCCCCTGCAGATCTGAACCAATATCTCATGCATCTGAAGTCAGGGCGAGGATCAGACATAAGCTCAGGTTGGAGTTTCTGAGCATGACGGCCGCTTCATGAAGGGAGCGGTATCTCGAGGCCATTGAGGTTTTCCCACGTTGGGAGTTGTGGGATGCCCCCTTCATGGATTCCTTCTGCGGGACAATTGAGACCTGTTGGACAGCTCCAGGACATCCCATATGGAATGATTCCAGAGCACCGTTCCCGGATGGATGCCTGGGAAGCCCGCCTCGCATTCCAATTGTCTCCTAGCAACAAGACAGTTTAGATCTGATGGCTCTGCGGGAGCAACCGGGCTGGCTGAGTTGAAATGGACTTTCCTGAGGATGGGTCCTAATGCGTTTTTGTGTCCATGAGGGCCTTGGAATGGGGCGGTGGCACCGGGACCCTGAAGTACTCTCCTAAGCTTTGGACATGGCTCCCATGCACAGGTTTCCTTGTGGATACGAGATGAGTTCTGATGCGTGCCTCAGGAAAACCCCTATGCTCGTATTGGAATCAGGCTTTTGAGGACACATGCCTGTAACCCAAAGCAATGGATCCTATTATGGCCTAGGGTCCTGTCTGGTTCAATCTTCTTCTCTGGGGACATCCATCTATGGTATGAGTGGAGGTCGATTATCAGCTCGTGTCAGACAGCCCTTGTTTGTTCCGGGCGACCTACACTATTGGGATGGCCTCAGGGACTTTGGAGATTTCTCCTAATTTGTACGATTTTGGACCATGGAATGGGCAGAATTCCCATGGATTGGTAGGCACAGTCCTAATGTGTGGCTCCAGGGGCCCAGCCTGGAGGGTGTGTGGCCCAAGACTTTGAGGACAGAAGTCTGAAAACACAAACTCAGCTTAGGTTTGGGGACTTAGGTATGGCAGGCCCGATCTACAAACCATGAGAAGAACTCTTCAGGATATGAAGAATCTGTGAGTCTGAGGCTCTTGCTCAGGCTTTTCTCTCTGGATTTTGTATCAGCGATGGCCGTGGAATGTCGGGGACGCCTCATGGGCCAAGGAAGAATCTTCCTCACTGAGGATTTGGCCTGATTCCCAATTGCTTTTCGTCAATCTGTGGGATGGGAGGACTCATTTCAGTTTTGTTACCTCAGGTGTCCCACCAAAAGAGGAATTCCAAAGCCAAGCCGTGGGGAAGACTGAAGGGACAACCCGAACTATGGTTAAAAATTGGGGCCTAGGGGCATGGCAAGCCCAATATGATATCTCTTCATCCAGCCACTGAGTGTCCTTACTTGAGGACTGGGCTCAGCCTGAGCGTCACAATGTGTGTTTGTGACCAATGTGGCCCGCGAGCATGGGCGGGGCCTCATGGGCCACCCTGGTTTCAACTAAACTGAACGTTGGACAACATGCCAACCACAAGGTTTCTTGCCATGGGGAAGGAGTTCTGATTTCTGCATCACCTTCAACCCTGGGCAGTGATTGGAGATAAGGTCTAGGTTCTGAAACCTGAAAACTGATGTTGGGAAGAGATGACGACCTAAGGCCATGGCGGCTCGATGTGCTCAGTGTGCGGCCAGGTGTCTGGGAGGGGCCAGGGGGTCCAGGCTCAGGCTGTGTCAGAAAGGGCATTAGTGCCCTGGTCAGCCTATGTATTTGGGGTACAGCCAAGGTGGGTGCAGGTTGATCCTCATTTGGGATTACTGGGTAGCACCAGAGGACAATGTTTTTCTTCTGGAGGGCCGGCAGAGTGCTGCATTGTAGTTCTGGATTGCCAAACTGGAGGGCTTGTGGGCCAGTAGTCTGACGACAAAAGTCTGAGAACACAAGCTAGGCTTAGGTTTCTGGGTGAGGCCATGGCACGCACAATCTACAGACCTGAATCGAGATCTCGTGCATCTGAAGTCAGGGCGAGGATCAGACGATCGCTCAGGTTGGAGTTTCTGTCCCTGATGGCCCCTTCATGAATGGGCGGGGGCATCACGAGGCCATGGAGGTTTTCCCACGATCGGAGATGTGAGATGCTGCAAACTGCAGAGAGTTTTCTGCAGGACAATTGAGACCTGTTGTTTGGCTCCAGGCCAATGATTCTGAGCAGGGTTCTAAGGATGGATGGCTGGGTAGCCCACCTCGCATTCCAATTGTCTCCTAGCAACAAGACAGGTTAGATCTCCTGGATCTGTGGGGAGCAACCGAGGACGCTGAGTTGAAATGGACACCCCTGGGGATGGGTCCTAACGTGCTTTTGTGTCTATGGAGACCTTGGAATGAAGCGGTGGCACTGGGGCCCTAAAGGGTTCTCCTAAACAGATGCTTTGACACAGCTCCAACGTGCAAGTTTCCCATGTGTAGATGAGATGTTTTTTGATGGGTGAGTCAAGAAACAGCTATATGCTGCTTTTGAAATCCAGGCCTCTGAGGAGAGATGCCTGGAAACCAAAGCAATGGATCTGATTAGTGCCTAGGGGCATGTTCTTTCCTTTTTACCTCTGGGGACATCTGTCTATGGGTCTGAGTGCAGGTAGGTGCTCAGTTGGGCTCTGATTGCCCCTGTTGTTCCTGGGAAGCCACCACTATTGAGATGGATCAGGGACTTTGGAGGTTTATCCTATTAGAAGGGTAGTGGCCATTGGAATGGGCACACACAATTCCCTTGGAGAGGGCAAGTACAGTCCTCATGTTTGGCTCCAGGGGCCTGAGCCTGTAGGTTGTGTAGGCCAGGGCTGTTTGGACAGTTGTCTGAAAACACAAACTCGGCTTATGTTTCGGGTCATAGGTATGGCAGGACTGATCTACAGACCATGAGGAGAACACTTCGGGATTTGAAAGAAGGGCGAGTGTGAGGCTCCTGCTCAAGTTTTTGTCTCTGGATATCGTGTCACTCACGGTCGTTGAATTTCTGGGTGACTTCATGGGAAATGGACGAGTCTTACTCTCTGGTGGTTTGTCCCCGTCCAAAGAGTTTGGGGTCATTCTGTGGGCTGGAAGAAGTCCGTTTTTTTTTTAATTCTTGTTTTTTTCTTTTTCATCCTCAGGTGTCCCACCAAATGAGGGATTCCAGAGTAGAGCCCTGGGGAGGGGAGACTGGACCATCAGAAATTTGGTTAAAAATTGGGGCCTAGGGACATGTCAAGCCCATTATGACATCTAATGGTCCAGCAACTGAGAGGACTTACTAGAGGACAGGACTCATGCTGAGGGTCACAATGCGTGTGTATGCCCTCGTCATACTCAAGAATGGGCGGGGCCTCGGGGTGAATGCTGGTTTCTCCTACACTGAACGTTGGACAACGTGCCAAAAACAAGGGTTCTTGCCATGGGTAAGGAGGAGTTCTGATTTCTGCATCACACTCACCCCTGGGAAGTGATTGGAGATAAGGTCTCGGTTCTGAAGCCTGAAAACTGAGGTAGGGAAGAGATGATGACCTAAGGCCATGGCGTGTTTTATGTGCTCAGTGTGTGGTCAGCATTCTGGGTGTTGGTCAGTAGTCCGGGCTCAGGTTGTGTTCGACAGTGCATTAGTGCCCAGGTTAGACTATATAATTTGGGTAAAGTCGAGTGCTGTGTAGGTTTACCCTCATTTAAGGTGCCTGGGCAGCTCATGAGGCAATCATTTTTTTTCTAGAGGGCAGGCAGAGTGCTGCATTGTGGGTACGGAATTGCCAAACTTGAGGGCTTCGGGGCCAGGAGTGTGAGGACGGAAGTCTGAGAAGACAAGCTAGACTTGGGTTTCAGGGCGAGGGCACGGCAGGTACCCCCTGCAGATCTGAACCAATATCTCATGCATCTGAAGTCAGGGCGAGGATCAGACGTAAGCTCAGGTTGAGTTTCTGAGCATGACGGCCGCTTCATGAAGGGAGCGGAATCTCGAGGCCATTGAGGTTTTCCCACGTTGGGAGTTGTGGGATGCCCCCTTCATGGATTCCTTCTGCGGGACAATTGAGACCTGTTGGACAGCTCCAGGACATCCCATATGGAATGACTCCAGAGCACCGTTCGCGGATGGATTCCTGGGAAGCCCGCCTCGCATTCCAATTGTCTCCTAGCAACAAGACAGTTTAGATCTGATGGCTCTGTGGGAGCAACCAGGGTGACTGTGTTGAAATGGACTTTCCTGAGGTTGGGTCCTAATGTGTTTTTGTGTCCATGAGGGCCTTGGAATGGGGCGGTGGCACCGGGACCCTGAAGTACTCTCCTAAGCTTTGGACATGGCTCCCATGCACAGGTTTCCTTGTGGAGAAGAGATGAGTTCTGATGGGTGCCTCAGGAAAACCCCTATGCTCGTATTGGAATCAGGCTTTTGAGGACACATGCCTGTAACCCAAAGCAATGGATCCTATTATGGCCTAGGGTCCTGTCTGGTTCAATCTTCTTCTCTGGGGACATCCATCTATGGTATGAGTGGAGGTCGATTATCAGCTGGTGTCAGACAGCCCTTGTTTGTTCCGGGCGACCTACACTATTGGGATGGCCTCAGGGACTTTGGAGATTTCTCCTAATTTGTACGATTTTGGACCATGGAATGGGCAGAATTCCCATGGATTGGGTAGGCACAGTCCTAATGTGTGGCTCCAGGGGCCCAGCCTGGAGGGTGTGTGGCCCAAGACTTTGAGGACAGAAGTCTGAAAACACAAACTCAGCTTAGGTTTGGGGACGTAGGTATGGCAGGCCCGATCTACAAACCATGAGAAGAAATCTTCAGGATATGAAGAAAGTGCGAGTCTGAGGCTCTTGCTCAGGCTTTTGTCTCTGGATTTTGTATCAGCGATGGCCGTGTAATGTCGGGGACGCCTCATGGGCCATGGACGAATCTTCCTCTCTGAGGATTTGGCCCGATTCCCAATTGCTTTTCGTCAATCTGTGGTATGGGAGGACTCATTTCAGGTTTGTTACCTCAGGTGTCCCACCAAAAGAGGAATTCCAAAGCCAAGCCGTGGGGAAGACTGAAGGGACAACCCGAACTATGGTTAAAAATTGGGGCCTAGGGGCATGGCAAGCCCAATATGATATCTCTTCATCAAGCCACTGAGTGGCCTTACTTGAGGACTGGGCTCAGCCTGAGCGTCACAATGTGTGTTTGTGACCAATGTGTCCCGCGAGCATGGGCGGGGCCTCATGGGCCACACTGGTTTCAACTACACTGAACGTTGGACAACATGCCAACCACAAGGTTTCTTGCCATGGGGAAGGAGTTCTGATTTCTGCATCACCTTCAACCCTGGGCAGTGATTGGAGATAAGGTCTAGGTTCTGAAACCTGAAAACTGATGTTGGGAAGAGATGACAACCTAAGGCCATGGCTCGATGTGCTCAGTGTGCGGCCAGCTGTCTGGGAGGGGCCAGGGGGTCCAGGCTCAGGCTGTGTCAGAAAGGGCATTAGTGCCCTGGTCAGCCTATGTATTTGGGGTACAGGCAAGGATGGTTCAGGTTGATCCTCATTTGGGATTACTGGGTAGCACCAGAGGACAATGTTTTTCTTCTGGAGGGCCGGCAGAGTGCTGCATTGTAGTTCTGGATTGCCAAACTGGAGGGCTTGTGGGCCAGTATTCTGACGACAAATGTCTGAGAACACAAGCTAGGCTTAAGTTTCTGGGTGAGGCTATGGCACGCACAATCTACAGACCTGAATCGAGATCTCGTGCATCTGAAGTCAGGGCGAGGATCAGACGATCGCTCACGTTGGAGTTTCTGTCCCTGATGGCCCCTTCATGAATGGGCGGGGGCATCACGAGGCCATGGGGGTTTTCCCACGGTGGGAGTTGTGAGAAGCTCCAAACTGCAGAGAGTCTTCTGCAGGACAATTGAGACCTGTTGTTTGGCTCCAGGCCAATGATTCTGAGCAGGGTTCTAAGGATGGATGGCTGGGTAGCCCACCTCGCATTCCAATTGTCTCCTAGCAACAAGACAGGTTAGATCTCCTGGATCTGTGGGGAGCAACCGAGGACGCTGTGTTGAAATGGACACCCCTGGGGATGGGTCCTAACGTGCTTTTGTGTCTATGGAGACCTTGGAATGAAGCGGAGGCACTGGGGCCCTAAAGGCTTCTCCTAAACAGAGGCTTTGACACAGCCCCAACGTGCAAGTTTCCCATGTGTAGATGAGATGTTTTCTGATGTGTGGGTCAAGAAACAGCTATATGCTGCTTTTGAAATCCAGGCCTCTGAGGAGAGATGCCTGAAAACCAAAGCAATGGATCTGATTAGTGCCTAGGGGCCTGTTCTTTCCTTTTTACCTCTGGGGACATCTGTCTATGGGTCTGAGTGCAGGTAGGTGCTCAGTTGGGCTCAGATTGCCCCTGTTTTTCCTGGGAAGTCACCACTATTGAGATGAATCAGGGACTTTGGAGGTTTATCCTATTAGAAGGGTTGTGGCCATTCGAATGGGCACACACAATTCCCTTGGAGAGGGCAAGTACAGTCCTCAGGTTTGGCTCCAGGGGCCTGATCCTGTAGGTTGTGTAGGCCTGGGCTGTTTGGACAGTTGTCTGAAAACACACACCCTCCAGGCTAGGGCCCCTGGAACCACACCTCAGGATTGTTCCTGCCCTCTCAAAGGGAATTCTTCATATTCCATTGGCCACAACCATATAAATCAGGAGAAATCTCCAATGTCCCTGGGACCATACCAATATTGTAGGCCGCTTGGAACAAACAGGGGTGATCTGACACTAGCTGAGCAACTAGCTCCACAGAGACTCGGAGACAGATGTCCCCAGAGAAGAACATTGAACTGGACAGGCCCCTAGGCCCTAATCAGATCCATTGCTTTGGTTTCCAGGCATCTCTTCTCAGAGGCCTGGTTTCCAATACCAGCCTATGGGGTTTCCAGAGGCCCCTTCAGTGCAAGTCTTGTCTGCACATTGGAAACTTGCTCGTGGAGCTATGTCAGAACCTCAGAGGCCTGGTTTTCAATACCACCATATGGGGGTTTCCTGAGTCATCAGTCAGAACAAATATCTTCTCCACATGGGAAACGTGCTCTTTCAAGCTGTGTCAAAACCTCCGGCTAGGAAAATCCTTCAGGGCCCCGGTGCCACCACCTCATTCCAAGGTCTCCATGGACACAATCCCACATTAGGACCCATCTGCAGGAGAGTCTATTTCAACTCAGTGCCCTTGGGTGCTCCCCTAGAGCCAGCAGATCGAACCTATCTTGTCACTAGGAGACAATTGGAATGTGAGGCGGGCTGGCTAGGCATCCATCTGTAGAAAACTACTCTGATGTAATTCCATATGGGACGTCCTGGAGCCATTCTACAGGTCACAGCTGTCCTGCAGAAGGAATCCTTGCGCTTTGGAGCACCTCACCACTCCCATCATGGGAAAAGCTCTGTGGCATCGTGGTGCACCGTCCCCTTCATGAACGAGCCATCTTGGACAGAAACTCCAACCTGAGCCAACGTCTAATCCTCGCCCTGACTTCAGATGCACGAAATCTTGATTCAACTCTGCAGAGTGTGCCTGCCGAAACCCCGCCCGGAAGCAAAACCTAGCTATTGTTCTCAGACTTCGTCCTCACACTCCGAGCCCACCATCCCTCCAGTTAGGGAATTCTGGAGAGACACAATGCAGCACTCTGACTGCCCTCCAGAAGAGAAACGTTGTCCTATGGGGCTAACCAGAAACACCAAATGAGGATCAACCTGCATTCACTTGACTCTACCCCAATTATACAGTTTCGCTTCGGCGTTAATGCCCTGTCTTGCACAGCCTGAGGTCTGAATTCCCAACCGACACCCAGACAGCTGGCTGTACACTGAGCACATCAGACCCGCCATGGCTTTAGGTCATCATCTCTTCCCAACCTTGGTTTTCAGGCTTCAGAACCTAGACCTTATCTATACTCACTACCCAGGGGTGAACGTGATGCAGAAATGAAACTCCTTCTTCCTCAAGGCAAGAAACCTTGTGGTTGGCATGTTTTCCAACGTTCAGTGTAGGAGAATCCAGTGTAGCCCATGAGTCCCCGCCCATGCTTGAGAACCGCAATGGGCACAAACACATTGGGACCCTCAGTGTGAGCCCTGTCCTCAAGTAAAGCCTCTCAGGGGCTGGACCAAGAACCCGCATTGCCATCCCAAGTCCCCCAATATTAATGAGAGGTTGAGAGTTCTAATCACCCCTATTCAGGTCTCTGCTCTGGAACCCCTGAGGAAAAAAATATCGAAGGGTCTCCTCCATCCCCTGAATGAGCCCCAAAACTTGGGATCTAACCAAATCTTAAAAGAGAAAGAATCATCCATGGCCAAAGAGGCCATCCCGTCATTCCATGGCCACCATTGACACAAAATCTAGAGACAAAAGCCTGGATATATGCATCACACTTGCCCTTTGTTCATAGCCTGAAAAATTCTCCTCACGGTCTATAGATCAGGCCTGTCATACCTACGTCCCCAAACCTAAGCTGAGTTTGGGTTTTCAGATTTCTGTCCCCACTGTCCTGGCCCACACACCCTCCAGGCTGGGGCCCCTGGAGCCATGCCTCAGGACTGTGCCTGCCTTCTCCAAGCAAATTCTGCCCATTCCATTGGCCACAACCCTAAAGATTAGGAGAACACTCCAACGTCCCTGAGGCCATCCCAATAGTGTTGGCCACTCAGGGCAAACAGGGTGATCTGTCCCAAGATGAGCAATTACCTCAACTCAGACCCATAGACAGATAACCCCAGAGAAGAAGATTGAACCGTACAGGCACCTAGGACCTAATCAGATCCATTGCTTTTGATTCCAGGCATCTCTCCTCAGAGGCCTGGTTTCCAATACCAGCATATGTGTTCTTCTGGAGGTACCAGTCTGAACAAATCTCATTTCCACATGGGAAACATGCATTTTGGAGCTGTGTCACAACCTCCAGTTAAGGGAAACCTTCAGGTCCCAGCAGCCAACACCCCATTCCAAGGTCTCCATGGACACAAACCCACATTATGACCCATCCGCAGGCGAGTCCATTTCAACACATCCCCTTTGGTTGCTCCCCAAAAGAAGCAGATCGAACCTGCCTTGTCACTAGGAGACAATAGGAATATGAGGCGGGCACTCCAGGAATCCATCCTTAGAACCCTGCACTGCCGTGGTTCCGCATGGGACATCCTGGAGCAATCTGACCGGTCTCGACTGTCCCGTAGAAGGAATCCTTGCCGATTGGAGCAACATACAATGCCAATCGTGGGAAAGTCTCCATAGCCCCATGATGCCCCCCACCATCATGAAGGGGCCATACTGAACAGAAACTTCAACCTGAGCCTACGTCTGATCCTCGCCCTGACTTCAGATGCATGAGATTTAGATTTAGCTCTACAGAGTGTGCCTGCCATGATCTTGACCCAAAACCTAAGCCTAGCTTGTGTTCTCACACTTCCTTCCTCACAATTCTGGCCCACAAGCCCTCCAGTGTGAGAATTCCGTCGCCACAATGCAGCAATCTTTCTTCCCTCCAGAAGAAAAACGTTGCCCCTGGGGCTACCCAGAAACGCCAAATGAGGATCAACCTGCATGCCACTCAACTTTACTCCAATTATACAGTCTAAGCTTGGCACTAATGCCCTGTCTGACACAGCCTGAGCCTGGACCTCCTGGATGACACCCAGAAAAGTGGTGTCACACCTAAGGACTGTGCCAGTGCTCTCCAAGGGAACTCTGCCCGTTTCATTTGCCACAACCTTACAGATTAGGAGAAACCTCCAATTCCCAAGACCAGTCCAATAGTGTTGGCCTCCCCCAACAAACATGGGTGATCTGAAACAAGCTGAGCAGTGACCTCCATTCTGAATCTTAGACAGAGACACTCAGAGGAGAATATTGAAAAGGACAGGCCCCTAGACCGTAATCAGATCCATTGCTTTGGATTCCAGGCATTGTTCCCCAGATGCTTGGTTTCCAATACCAGGTTGAGGGGGTTTCAGAACAAATCTCGTCTCTACATGGGAAACTTGCTCTTTGGAGCTGCATCAAAACCTCAGGTTAGGAGAATTCTTCAGGGCAACAGAGCCACTGCCCCATTCCAAGGGATCCATGGACACAAATCCACATCGACTGATCCTCATGAGATTCCATTTCAATTCAGCCCCCTCGGTTGTTCCCCCAGTGACAGCAGATCAAATCCCCCTTTTCACTAGGACACAACTGGAATGCAAGTTGGACTGCCCAGGCATCCATCATTAGAACTGTGCTTTGGAGCATTTCTTATGGGACGTCCTTGAACCATCCAAAATGTCGTGACTGTCCCACTGACGGAATCCTTGTGGTTTGGAGCATCACACACTCACAAAGTTGGAAATCTTCCATGGTTTCCTGATGCCCCCCCCCACCTTCATGAAGGGGACATCATGTACAGAAACTCCAACCTAAGCCAACATCTGATCCTCGCCCTGACTTCAGATGCACGAGATCTCATTTCAGGTCTGTAGAGTGTGCCTGCCATGTCACCGCTGCGAATTCAAAGCTGAACTTGTGTTCTCAGACTTCTGTCCTAAAACACCTGGCCCACAAGCCCTGAAGTTGGCAATTCTGGAGCCAGAATGCAGCACTCTGCCTGCCCTCCAGAAGAAAATCTTTGCCCTATGGGGCCAACCAGAAACCCCAAATGAGGACCAACCTTCACATCACTCGACTGTACCCCAATTATACAGTCTAGCCTGGGGACTAATGCCCTGCCTGACACAGCCTGAGCCCAGACCTCATTATGGACACAGACATCTGGCCGCACACTAAGTGCATTGGACCCACCATGGCCTTAGGTTGTCATCTCTTACCAACCTCGGTTTTCAGGCTTCAGAATCTAGACCTTATCTCTACTCACTGCCATGCCGTGTACGTGATGCAGAAATCAGAACTCCTCCATCCCCATGACCAGAAACCCTGTGGTTGGCATGTTGTCCAACGTGCAATGTAGGAGAAACCAGCATGGCCCATGAGGCCTCAGACATGCTTGAGGGCTGCGATGGGCACAAACACACATTAGGATCCTAAGCATGATCCCTGGCCTCAAGTAAAGCCTCTCCGGGGCTGGACCAAGAGCCCACATATGGAGATTACCATGCCCCTACTCCCCAAACCTTAACCAGTGCTTGAGAAGTCTAGTCACCCCTACTCAGATCTCTTCTCTAGAATCCCTCCTTGGTGGGACACATGAGGTTAAAAAAAAATAGAGAAAGGACTCCTACCGTCCAAAGAATGACCGCAAACACTTGGAATTGGGCCAAATTCACAGAGAGAAATACTCGTCCATGGCTGATGAGGCCATCCTGACATTCCACGGCCACCATTGACACAAAATCCGGAGACAAAAGCCTGAAAAAGCGCCACACACTCGCCCTTTTTTCAAAGCCTGAAAAATTCTCACGGTCTGTAGATCGGGCCTGCCATACCTATGTCCCCAAACCTAAGCCAAGTTTGTGTTTTCAGACTTCTGTCTCCATTGTCCTGGCCCACACACCCTCAAGGCTTGGCCCCATGGAGCCACACCTCAGGACTGTGCCTGCCCTCTCCATGGGAATTCTGCTCATTCCTTTGGCACAACCTGACAGATTAGGAGAAACATCCGAAGTCCCCGAGGCCACCCCAATGTTGTAGAATGTCCGGGACAAACAGGGACCATCTGCCACAAGCGAGCCACTACCTCCAATCAGACCTGTAGATAGATATCCATAGAAAAGAAGATTGAACAGGACAGGCACCTAGGCCCTAAACGGATCCATTGCTTTTGTTTTCATGTATCTCTCCTCAGAGGCCTGGATTCCAATACCAGCACATGGGGGTTTCTGGAGCTACCAATCAGAACAAATCGCATGCCACATGGGAATCATGCTATATGGAACTGTGTCAAAACCTCCAGTTAGGAGAAAATTTCACGTCACTGGAGCCACCACCCCATTCCAATGTCTCAATGGACACAATCCCACATTATGACCCATCCTCAGGAGAGTCCATTTCAACTCAAACTGGCGGTTGCTCACCCAGTGCCAGCAGATCAAACCTGCTTTGTCACTAGGAGACAATTGGAATGCGAGTTCGTTGCCCAGGTATCCGTTGTTAGAACTCTGCTCTGGAGAAATTCCTAATGGGGTGTCCTTGATCCATTCAACAGGTCTCAACTGTCCTGCAGAAGGAATCCTTGTGGTTTGCAGCATCACACACTCGCACCGTGGGAAAACCTCCATGGCCTCGTGATGCCTCCACCTTCAGGTAGAGGACATCATGGACAGAAACTCCCGTCTGATCCTCGCCCTGACTTCAGATGCATGAGATCTCAATTCAGCTTTGCAGAGTGTGCCTGCCTTGCCCTCGCCCCAAAACCTAAGCCAGCTCACGTTCTCAGACTTCCATCCTCACACTCCTGGCCCACAAGCCTTCCACTTTGGGAATTCTGGAGACAAAATGCAGCACTCTGCCTGCCCTCCAGAAGAGAGACTTTGCCCTAGGGGTCTACCCAGAAACATCAAATGAGGATCAACCTGCAATTCTCTAGACTGTACCCCAATTATACAGTCTAGCCTGGGCACTAATGCCCTGTCTGACACAGCCTGACCCCAGACCTTGTGACCGACACCCAGACACCTGGCCTCACACTGAACACATCGAACATGCCATGGCCTTAGGTCATCATCTCTTCCCAACCTTGGTCTTCAGGCTTCAGAACCTAGACATTATCTCCACTCACAACTAAGTGATGTACGTGATGCAGCAATCAGAACTTCACCTTCCCCATGACCAGAAACCTTGTGGTTGGCATGTTGTCCAACGTTCAGTATATGAGAACCCAGCATGGCCCATGTGGCCTCAGACATGCTTGAGGGCTGCGATGGGCACAAACACACATTAGGACCCTAAGCATGAACCCTGGCCTCAAGTAAAGCCTCTGCGGGGCTGGACCAAGAGCCTGCATATGGGACTTGCCATGCCCCTACTCCCCCAATCCTAGCCAGAGCGTGAGAAGTCTAGTCAACCTTATTCAGAGCTCTTTTCTGGAATCCCTCTTTGGTGGGACACATAAGGTAAAAAAAAAAAAAAAAAAAAAAAAAAAAAAAAAAACAAGATAAAGAAAAAAAAAAGTAAGGACTCCTACCATCCAAAGAATGACCCCAAACACTTGGAATCTGGCCAAATCCACAGAGAGAAATACTCGTCCATGGTCGATGAGGCCAGCCTGACATTCCACGGCCACCATTGACACAAAATCCGGAGACAAAAACCTGAAAAAGCGCCACACACTTGCCCTTTGTTCAGAGCCCCCAAAATTCTCAAGGTCTGTAGATCGGGCCTGCCATACCTATGTCCCCAAACCTAAGCCTAGTTTGTGTTTTCAGACTTCTGTCTCCATTGTCCTCACCCACACATTCTAAAGGCTGGGCCCCATGGAGCCACACCTCAGGACTGTGCCTGCCCTCTCCAAGGGAATTCTGCTCATTCATGTGGCACAACCTGACAGATTAGGAGAATCATCCAAAATCTCTGAGGCCATCCCAATAGTGTAGGATGTCCTGGACATACAGGGACCCTCTGGCACAAGCTGAGCCACTACCTCCAATCAGAACCTTAGACAGATATCCATAGAAAAGAATATTGAACAAGACAGGCACCTAGGCCCTAATTGGATCCATTGCTTTTGTTTTCAGGCATCTCTCCTCAGAGGCCTGGATTCCAATACCAGCATAAGGGGGTTTCCAGAGCTACCTATCAGAAAAAATCTCGTCTCCACATGGGAATCTTGCTCTATGGAGCTGTGTCATAACCTCCAGTTAGGAGAAAACTTCAGGTCACTGGAGCCACTGCCCCATTTGAATATCTCCATGGACACAATCCCAAATTATGACCCATCCTCAGGAGAGTCCATTTCAACTAAACCCCCTCGGTTGCTACTCCAGAGCCAGCAGATTGAACCTGCCTTGTCGCTAGGAGACAATTGAAATGCGAGTTGGGCTCTTCAGGCATCCATCCTTAGAACCCTGCTCTTGCGTCATTCCTTATGGGACATCCTTGAGCCATCCAACAGGTCTCGACTGTCCCACAGGAGTCCTTGTGCATGGACCACCTAACAACTCATATCATGGAAAGCTTCCAAGGTCACATGATGCCCCCAATCTTCATGAAGGCAGATCATGGAAAGAAACTCCAACCTGAGCCAACAGCTGATCTTCGCCTTGACTTCAGATGCACGAGATCTTGATTCAGCTCTTCAGAGTGTACCTGCTGTGCCCTCACCCCAAAACCTAAGCGTAGCTAGTGTTCTCCGACTTCCGTCCTCACTCTCCTGGACCACACGCCCTCTATTTTGGGATTTCCGATGACACAGTGCTGCACTCTGCCTGCCCTCTAGAAGAAAAATATTGCCTATGGGTCTACCCAGAAACCTCAAATGAGGATAAACCTGCACGTCACTCAACTGTACACCAATTATATAGTCTAGCCTGTGCACTAATGCCCTTTCTGACAGAACCTGAGGCCTGAATTCCCAACCGACACCCAGACAGCTTGCAGTACACTGAGAACATCTGAACCGCCATGGCCTTAGGTCGCCATCTCTTTCCAACTTCGGTTTTCAGGCTACAGAATCCTAGACCTTATCTCTACTCACTTCTCATGGGTGAACGTGATGCAGAAATCAGAACTCCTCCTTCCCTCTAGCCAGAATCTTGTGGTTGGCATCTTGTCCAACGTTCAGTGTAGGACCCCTGTAGGGCCTACAGGGGTAGTAGTAGGGCCCCTGAGGGTAGTGTAGGGTCCCTGAGGCCCTGCCTATGCTTAAGAGCTGCGGTGGGCTCAAACACACATTGGGACCCTCAGTTTGAGCCCTGTCCTCAAGTAAAGCCTCTCAGTGGCTGGACCATGAGCCCGCATATGGGGCCTGCCATGCCCCAAGTCACCCAATCTTAACCAGAGGTAGAGACATCTAGTCACCCCTACTCAGGGCTCTGCTCTGGAATCCCTCTTTGGTGGGACATTTGAGGTAAATAAACACAGAAAGGACTCCTCCCACTCACAGAATGACCCCAATCACTTGGGATTGGGCCATCCCAAGTGATTGGGGTCCAGAGAGAAAGACTCGTCCATGGCCCATGAGGCCAGCCCGACATTCCACGGCCACTATTGACACAAAATCCAGAGACATAAGCTTCAGCAAGCGTTCACACTCACCCTTAGGTCATAGCCCAAAAAATTCTCCTCATAGTCTGTAGATTGGGCCTGCCATACCTACGTCCCCAAACCTAAGCCGAGTTTGTGTTTTCAGACTTCTATCCTGACATCCCTGTCCCACACACCCTCCAGACTGAGGCCCCTGGAGCCACACCTCAGGACTGTGCCTGCCCTCTCCAAGGAAATTCTTCCCATTCCATTGGCCACAACCCTACAGATAAGGAGAAACCTCCAAAGTCCCAGAGGCCATTCCAATAGTGTAGGCCACCCAGGACAAAGAGGGGCGATCTCTCACAAGCTGAGCAACGACGTCAACTCACCCGTAGACAGATAACCCAAGAGAAGAAGATTAAACTGGACTGGCCCCTAGAATGTAATTGGTTCCATTGCTTTTTTTTCTAAGCATCTCTCCTCAGAGGCCTGTTTTCCAATACCAGCATATGGGGGATTCCAGAGATACCAATCAGAACAAATCTTGTCTTCACATGGGAAATTTATCCTTTGGAGCTCTGTAAAAGCCTCCAGTTAGGAGAAAACTTCAGGTAGCCGGAGCAACCGCCCTATTCCAAGGTCTCCATGGACACATTCCCGCATTATGACCATTCGGCAGGAGAGTACATTTCAACTCAGCCCCGTCGATTACTCCCCCAGAGGCAGAATATCAAACCTGCCTTGTCGCTAGGAGACAACTGGAATGCAAAGCAGACTCTCTAGGCATCCATCCATGGAATCCTGCTCTGGCGCCGTTCCATATGGGATGTCCTGGAGCCTTCCAACAGGTCTTGACTGTCCCACAGAAGGAATCCTTGCAGATTGGAGCATCTCACAACTCCTATCGTGGGAAAACCTACATGGCCTCATGAGATGCTCCCCTTTATAAAGGGGCCATCATAGACAGAAACTCCAACCTGAGCCAACTTCTGATGCATTGCTTTGGTTTCTAGGTATCTCTCCTCAGAGGCCTGGTTTCCAATATCAGAATATGGGGGTTTCCTAAGGAAACAATCAGAACAGATCTCATCTCCACATGGGAAACTTGCTCTTTGGAGCTGTGTCAAAACCTCAGGTTAGGAGGATCCTTCAGGGCGCTGGCACCATGGCCCAATCCCAAGGTCTCCAAGGACACAAACTTACATTATGAACCATTCTCAGGAGAGTCCATTTCAAATCAGCCCACTCGGCTGCTCACCCAGAGCCAGCAGATCAAACTTTCCTTGTCACTAGGAGACAGTTAGAATGGGAGGCGGGCTGCCCAGGCATCCATCCTTAGAACCCTGCTCTGGAGAACTTCTTTATGGGACGTCTTGAATACAACCAACCTGTCTTGACTGTCTCGCAGAATGAATCCTTGTGGTTTGAAGCATCACACAATAACACTGTGAGAAAACCTCCATTTCCTTATGATACCCCACACCTTCATAAATGGGCCATCATGGAAAGAAACTCCATCCTAAGCCAAAGTCTGATCCTCGCCCTGAATTCAGAAGCATGAGATCTCGATTCAGCACTTGAGAGTGTGCCTGCTGGGCCCTCGTCTTGAAACCTAAGCCTATCTTGTGTTCTCAGACTTCCGTCCTCAGAATCCTGGCCACACCCCTCCAGTTTGGCAATTCTGGAGACACAATGCAGCACTCTGCCTGGCCTCCAGAAGAAAAATGTTGCCCTATAGGCCTAACCAGAAACGCCAAATGAGTAACAACCTGCATGCCACTCGACCATACCCCAATTATACAGTCTAGCCTGTGCACTAAAGCTCTGTCTGACACAGCCTGAGGGCAGACCTCCAGTCCAACACAAGGACAGCTGGCCGTACACTGAGCATATCATACCCACAATGGCTTTAGGCCATCATCACTACCCAACCTCAATTTTCACCTTCATAACCTAGACCTTATCTACACTCACTGCTCAGGAGTGAACGTGATGCAAGAATCAGAACTTCTCCTTCGCCATGGCAAGAAACCTTGTGGTTGGCATGTTGTCCAACGTTCATTGTAGGAAAAAGCAGCATGGACTATGAGGTCCCACCTATCCCTGAGGGCCACAATTTGCACAAACACATATTGTGACCCTCAGCGTGAGCCCTATTCTCATGTGAAGCCTCTTAGTGACTGGAACAACAGCCCACATATTCGGCTTGCCAAGCCCCTAGTCACCCAATCTCAACCAGAGTTCGAGATGTCTAGTGACCCGACTCAGGGCTCTGCTCTGGAATCCCTCTTTGGTGGGACACCTGAGGTAAAAAAAAAAAAAAAAATACAGAAAGGACTTTTCCCATCCACAGAATGATCCCAACCCCTTGGGATCAGGCCAAATCACCAGAGAAAGAATTGTCCATGGCCCTTGAGGACACCCCGACATTCCACGGCCACCTTTGACACAAAATCCAGAGACAAGCCTGAGCAAGCGCCACATACTCGCCCTTTGTTCATAGCCCGGAAAATTCTCACGGTCTGTAGATCAAGCCTTCATACATACATCCCCAAACCTAAGCTGAGTTTGTGTTTTCAGACTTCTGTCCCCACAGTCCTGGCCCACACACCATCCAAGCTGGGGCCCCTAGAGCCACACCTCAGGACTGTGGCTTCCCTCTCCAGGGGAATTCTGCCATTTCCATTGGCCACAACCTTATAGATTAGGAGAAACCTCCAAGCTCCCCGAGGCCATCCCAATAGTGTTGGATGCCCAGGACAAACAGGGATGATCTTTCACAATTTAGGAAACTACCTCCACTCAGACCCAGAGACAGATATCCCCATAGAATAAGATTGAACTGGACAGGCACTTAGGCCCTAATCAGATCCATTGCTTTTGTTTCCAGGCATCTCTCCTCAGAGGCCTGGTTTCCAATACCAGCATAGGGGGATTACTGAGGCACTCATCAGAAAAATCTCATCTCCACATAGGAAATGTACTCTTTGGAGCTCTATAAAAACCTCTGTTTAGGAGAATCTTTCAGGGCCCCAGATCAAGCGCCCCATTCCAAGGTCTCCATGGACTTAAACCCACATTATGATCTATCCTCGGGAGAGTCCATGTCAACTCAACCCCCTTGGTTTCTCCCCCAGGGCCTGCAGATCAAACCTGCCTTGTCGCTAGGAGACAACTAGAATGGGAGGTGGGCTGCCTAGGCATCAATCCTTAGAACCCTACTCTGGAGTCATTCCATATGGGACATCCTAGAGCCATCCAACAGGTCTCAAGTGTCCCACAGAAGGAATCTTTGCAGTCTGGAGCATCTCAGAACTCCCATTGTGGGAAAATCTACATGGCCTCTTGAGACGCTCCACTTTATAAAGTGGCCATCATGGACAGAAACTCCAACCTGAGCAAACGTCTGATATTCGCCCTGACTTCAGGTGCATGAGATCATGATTCAGCTCTGCAGAGTGTGCCTTCTGTGCCCTCACCCCAAAAACGAAGCCTAGCTTGTGTTCTCAGACTACAGTCCTCACACCCCTGGCCCAAAAGCCCTACAGTTTGGCAATAATGGGGCCACAATGCAGCACTCTGCCTGCCCTCCCAGAGAAAAAACGTTGTCTTATGGAACTACCTAGAGACCCGAATGAGGATCAATTGAACGCCACTCGACTGCACCCCACATATTCAGTCTACCCTGTCTAATGCCTTGTCTGACACAGCATGAGCCCACACCTCCAGACCTACGCTCAACACCTGGCCGCACACTGAGCTCATTGGACCCAACAGGTCCTTAGGTCTTCATCTCTTCCCAACCTCGGTTTTCGGGTTTCAGAACCTAGACCTAAACTCCAAACACTGTCCAGGGGTGAACGTGATGCAGAAGTCACAACTCTTCCTTCGCCATGGCCAGAAACCTTGTGGTTGGCATATTCTCCAACGTTCAGTGTCGGAGAATCCAGCGTGGCCCATGAGGCCCTTCCCATGCTTGAGGGCCTTGTTGGCACAAATAGGCATTGTGACCCTCAGCATGAGCCCTGTCCTCAAGGAAGGCCTCTCAGTGTCTGAATCAAGAGCCCACATATTGGACTTGCCATGCCCCTAGGCCCCCAAACTAAAACAGAGGTGGGGTTGTCCAGTTGTCCCTCCCGAGGACTCTGCTCTGGAATCCCTCCTTTATTGGGACACATGGGGTACAAAAAATAAAATAAAATAAAATAAAATAAAAAGAAAGGACTCCTCCCATCCCACAGAACATACACAAACTCTTGGGATTGGGTCAAATCCTCAGAGAAGGAAAGCCGTCCACAACCCATGAGGCCACGCCAGCATTCCACCCACATTGTTGACACAAATCCAGAGACAAAATCTGAGCAAGCACCTCAAACTCACACTTTTTCATATCCTGAAGTGTTATCACGGTCTGTAGATTGGGCGTGCCATAACTATGTCCCCAATCCTAAGCGGAGTTTGTGTTTTCAGATTTTTGCTCCACAGGCCTGGCCCACACACCCTCAAGGTTGGGCCCCTAGAGCCAAACTCAGAACTTTGCCTGCCCTCTCCAGGGGATTTCTGCCCATTCCATTGACCACAACCCTATAGATTAGGAGAAACTCCAAAGTCCCGAGGCCATTCCAATATTATAGGTCGCCCAGGACAAACAGGGGCGATCTGACACAATCTGAGCAACTACCTCACCTCAGATACTTAGACACGTATCCCCAGCAAAGAGATTGAACCGGACAGGCACCTAGGCTCTAATCATATCCATTGCTTTTGTTTCCAGTCATCTCTCCTCAGAGGCCTGTTTTCCAATACCAGCATATGGGAGATTCCTTAGGCACTCATCAAAACAATTCTCTTCTCTACATAGGAAACATACTCTTTAGAGCTCCATCAAAACCTCCGGTTATGAACATCCCTCAAGGACCCGGATCAAGACCCCATTCCAAGGTCTCCATGGACACAAATGCACATTATGACCCATCCTCAACTCACCCATTTCAACACACCCGATCGGTTGCTCCACTAGATCAGGCAGATCGAACTTGCCTTGGATCTATAAGACACCTGGAATGGGAGGCAGGCTGCCCAGGCATCCCCCCTTAGAACCCTGCTCTGGATAACTTCCTTATGGGATGTCCTGGAGCCATCCACCGGTCTCACCTGTCCCACAGAAGGAATCATTGCGGTTTGGAGCATCTCACAATTCAAATCGTGGGAAAACCTCCATGTCCTCGTGACACCCTCCCATTCATGAAGGGGCCGTCATGGACAGAAACTCCGACCTAAGCCAACGTCTGATCCTAGCTCTGTCTTCAGGTATAAGGGATCTCGAATCATCTCTGCAGAGGGTGCCTGCCGTCCCTTCACCCCGAAATCTAAGTCTGGCTTGTGTTCTCAGTATTTTTTCCTCACACTCCTGGCCCACAAGCCTTCCAGTTTGGGAATTCTGGAGCCAGTATGTGACACTGTGTCTTCCCTCCAGAAGAAAAACGTTGCCCTCTGGGGCTACCCAGTAACCACAAATGAGTACCATCCTGCACAAAACTCGACTGCACCCCAATGATACAGTCTAGCCTGGACACTAATTCGCTGTCTGCCACAGCCTGAGCCTGCACCTCCCAACCCACACGCAACAGCTGGCCGAACACTGAGCACATCAGACACACCATGGCCTTAGGGCTTCATCTCTTCCCAACCTCAGTTTTCAGGCTTCAGAACCTAGACCTTAAATCCAATCACAGTCCAGGAGTGAAATTGTTGCAGAAATTAGAACTCCTTCTTCCCCATGGCCAGAAAACTTGTGGTTGCCATATTGTGCAACGTTCCCTGTAGGAGAAACCAGCATGGTACATTAGGCCACGCCCTGACTTGAGGGGCTCCTTGGGCACAAAAACACATTGTGAAACTCAGTGTGAGACCTATCCTCAAGGAAGGCCTCTCAGTGTCTGGACCAAGAGCCCAAATATGGGGCTTGCCATGTTCTTAGGTCCCAATGTTAACCAGAGGTCTGGTTGTCCAGTCGCCCCTCCCCAGGACTCTGCTCTGGAATGCCTCTTTTGGTGGTCCACCTGAGGTAAAAAAAAAACAAACAAACAAACAAACAAACAAAAAAAAAACAACAACAAAAAAACAAAAAACAGAAAGACCTCCTCCCTTCTGACAGAATGACCCCAAACTCTTGGGATCGGGTCAAATCCCCAGAAAGGGAGCCTCATCGATGGCCCATGAGGATCCCCCGACATTCCATGGCAATCGGTGACACATTTCCAGAAAAAAAAAAAAAGCATGAGCATGCACATCACATTCGCCCTTTGTTCATATCCCGAAGAGGTCTCCTCACGGTCTATAGATCGGGCCGGCCATACCTACATCCCCCAACCTAAGTGGAGTTTGTGTTTTCAGACTTTTGTCCAAATAGCCCTGGACCACACACGCTCCACACTTGGGTCCCTGGAGCCACACCTCAGGACTGTGCTTCCCTTTCAAGGGAATTCTTCCCATTCCATTGGCCACAACCTTGCAAAAAAGGAAAAACCTCCAAAGTCACCGAGGCCATCCCAATAGTTTAGGCCGACCAGGACAAACAGGGGTGATCTCAAACCAGCTGAGCAACTACCTCCACTCAGACAACAGATGTCCCCAGAAAAAATATTGAACCGGACAGGCCTTTAGGCCCTAATCAAATCCATTGCTTTGGTTTCCAGGCATCTCTCCTCAGAGGCCTCGTTTAAAATACCAGCATATGGTGGTTTCCTGAGGCACCAATAAGAACAAATCTCGTCTCCCCATGGAAAACTTGCTCATTGAAGCTTTGTCATAACCTCTGGTTAGGAGAATCCTTCAGGGCCCTGGTGCCACTGCCCCATACCAAGGTCTCCATGGACTCAAACCAACATTAAGGCCATCCTCAGGAAAGTCCATTCAACTCAGCCCCCTCTGTTGCTACCCCAAGCCAGCAGATCAAACGTTTCTTGTTGCTAGGAGACAATTGCAATGTGAGGCTGCTGCCCAGGCATCCATACATAGAACCCTGTTCTGGAAAAATACCTTATAGGACGTCCTGGAGCCATCCAACAAATCTTAATTGTCCCACAGAAGGAAACCTTGCGGTTTGGAGCATCTCACAACTCCAATAGTGGCAAAACCCCCATGGCCTCATAATCCCACCTCTTCTTGAAGGGGCCAAAATGGAAAGAAACGCAAACCTGAGCCAAAGTCTGATCCTCGACCTAACTTCAGATGCATGAGATCTCAATTCAGCTCTGCAGAGTGTGCCTGCCATGCCCTTGCCCCGAAACCTAAGCCCAGCTTGTGTTCTCAGCTTCCGTCCTCACTCTCCTGGCCCACAAGCCCTCCAGTTTGAAAATTCCGAAGCCACAATGCAGCACTCTGCCTGCCCTCCAGAAGAAAAACTTTGCCCTATGCTGCTAATAAGAAACCCCAAATGATTTTCTAATGCATGTCACTCGATGGTAAAGCAATTATACAGCCTACCCTGTATACTAATGCCCTGTCTGGCACAGCCTGAGACAAGACATCCCAAACGACACCCAGACAGCTGGCCCCAACCTGGACACATAGGACCCGCTATGGCTGTAGGTCGTCATCTCTTCCCAAACTCGGTTTTCAGGCTTCAGAACCTAGACCTTAAATCCAATCATAGTCCAGGAGTGAAAGTGTTGCAGAAATTAGAACTCCTTCTTCCCCATCGCCAGAAAACTTGTGGTTGCCATATTGTGCAATGTTCAGTGTAGGAGAAACCAGCATGGTACATTAGGCCACGCCCTACCTTGAGGGGCTCCTTGGGCTCAAAAACACATTTTGAAACTCAGTGTGAGACCTATCCTCAAGGAAAGCCTCTCAGTGTCTGGACCAAGAGCCCACATATGGGGCTTGCCATGTTCTTAGGTCCCAATGTTAACCAGAGGTCTGGTTGTCCAGTTGCCCCCACCCACGACTCTGCTCTGGAATCCCTCATTTGGTGGTCCACCTGAGGTAAAAAAAAAAAAAAACAAATAAACAAAAATAAATAAACAAAAAATCCAGAAAGGCCTCCTCCCTTCCAACAGAATGACCCCAAACCCTTGGGATCGGGTTAAATCCCCAGAAAGGAAGCCTCATCGATGCCCATGAGGACACCCCGACATTCCATGGCAATCGGTGACACATTTCCAGAAAAAAAAAAAAAAAAAAGCATGAGCATGCACATCACATTCGCCCTTTGTTCATATCCCGAAGAGTTCTCCTCACGGTCTATAGATCGGGCCGGCCATACCTACATCCCCCAACCTAAGTGGAGTTTGTGTTTTCAGACTTTTGTCCAAATAGCCCTGGACCACACACGCTCCACACTTGGGTCCCTGGAGCCACACCTCAGGACTGTGCTTCCCTTTCAAGGGAATTCTTCCCATTCCATTGGCCACAACCTTGCAAATTAGGAAAAACCTCCAAAGTCACCGAGGCCATCCCAATAGTGTAGGCCGCCCAGGACAAACAGGGGTGATCTCAAACCAGCTGAGCAACTACCTCCACTCAGACAACAGATGTACCCAGAGAAGAATATTGAACCGGACAGGACCCTAGGCCCTAATCAGATCCATTGCTTTGGTTTCCAGGCATCTCTCCTCAGAGGCCTCGTTTCCAATACCAGCATATGGTGGTTTCCTGAGGCACCAATAAGAACAAATCTCGTCTCCCCATGGAAAACTTGCTCATTGGAGCTTTGTCATAACCTCTGGTTAGGAGAATCCTTCAGGGCCCTGGTGCCACTGCCCCATACCAAGGTCTCCATGCACTCAAACCAACATTAAGACCATCCTCAGGAAAGTCCATTTCAACTCAGCCCCCTCTGTTGCTACCCCAAGCCAGCAGATCAAACGTTTCTTGTTGCTAGGAGACAATTGGAATGTGAGGCTGGCTGCCCAGGCATCCATACTTAGAACCCTGTCCTGGAAAAATACCTTATAAGACGTCCTGGAGCCATCCAACATATCTTAATTGTCCCACAGAAGGAATCCTTGCGGTTTGGAGCATCTCACAACTCCAATAGTGGCAAAACCCCCATGGCCTCATAATCCCCCCTCTTATTGAAGGGGCCAACATGGACAGAAACTCAACCCTGAGGTAAGTCTGAACCCCGACTGACTTCAGACGCATGAGATCTCAATTCAGCACTGCAGAGTGTGCCTGCCATGTCCTTGCCCCGAAACCTAAGCCTAGCTTGTGTTCTCAGCTTCCGTCCTCACTCTCCTGGCCCACAAGCCCTCCAGTTTGGGAATTCCAAAGCCACAATGCAGCACTCTGCCTGCCCTCCAGAAGAAAAACTTTGCCCTATGCTGCTAATAAGAAACCCCAAATGATTTTCTAATGCATGCCACTCGATGGTAAAGCAATTATACAGCCCACCCTGTATTCTAATGCCCTGTCTTGCACAGCCTGAGACAAGACATCCCAAACGACACCCAGACAGCTGGCCCCAACCTGGACACATTGGACCCGCTATGGCTGTAGGTCGTCATCTCTTCCCAACCTCGGTTTTCAGGCTTCAGAACCTAGACCTTATCTCCAATCACTGCCCAGGGGTGAATGTGATGCAGAAATTAGAATTCCTCCTTCCCCATGGCCAGAAACCTTGTGGTTGGCATGTTGTCCAACGTTCAATGTGGGAAAACCTGCATTGTCCGAAAGGCCACGCCAGTGCTTGAGGGCCGCCTAGGGCACACACATGCATTGTGACCTGCAGCATGAGTCCCGTATTAAAGTAACGCCTCTCAGTGGCTGGACCAAGATCCTGCATATGGGGCTTGTCATATCCATAGGCCCCCAGGCTTAACCAGAGGGCGTGTATTCCAGTTGACAGTACCCACTGCTATGCTCTAGAATCCCTCTACTGGGGGGACACATGAAGTAGAAAACAGGACACTTCCCTTCCCACAGAATGACCCCAAACTCTTGGGGGCTGGACAAACTACCAGAGAGGGAGACTTCTACGACCCATGAGGCAACTCCTACATTAAACGGCCATTGTGGACAAAACATCCAGAGACAAAAGCCTGAGCGACTGCCTCCCTCTCACCCTTCTTTCATATTTAGAGGAGCTCCCCTCATGGACTGTAGATCAGGCCTGCCGTAACCTCGGCCCCAAACCTGAGCTGAGTTAGGGTTTTTGGATGTCTGTCTGCACAGCCATGGCCCACACAGCCTCCAGGCTGGGGTCTCTGGAGCCACACCACAGAACTGTGCCTGCTCTCTCCTAAGAAACTGCCCATTCCATTGGCCACAACTCTACAAAATAGTAGAAACCTCAAGGTCCCCAAGGACATCCCACTACCGCAAGCCGCACTGGACAAATAGGGGCATTATGACACAAGCTGAGCAACTACTACCTCCATGCAGACACACAGACAGATATCCGCAGAGACAGAAGATTGAACCAGACAGGCACCTAGGCCCTATTATGAACTCTTGCTTTGGTGTCCAGGTATCACTCCTCAGAGGCCTGGGTTCGAAGACCAGCATACGGGACTTTCCTGAGGCACCAGACAGAAGATCTCTCATCTCCACCTGGGAAGCTTCCTTGTTGGAGTTGTGTCAAGCCCTTCGGGTTGGAGAATCCTGCAGAGTCCCTTAGCTACTGCCAAATTCCAAGGTCTCCATGGCCACCAACCCACATTATGACTCATCCTCAGGAGAGTCCATTTAAACTCAGCCTTCTGGGTAGCTCACCCAAGAGCGCGCAGATTGAGCGTGCCTTGTCTCGACCAGGCAATGGGAAGGTGAGTTGGCGTGTCTCGGCATCCATGCTTAGGCCCCTGCACTCGAGTCTTTCTGTATGGGGCATCCTGGAACAATCCAATAGTACTCGACTGTCCTGAAGAAGGAAACTTTGAAGTTTGTAGCAGCTCACAACTCCCAGAGTAGGGAAACCTGCCTGGCCTCATGACGCCCTCACCCCCTTCAGGAAGGGGCCGTCATGGACACAAACTCCAGCTTGAGGCAACATCTGATACTCGCCCTGACCTCACCTGCAGGAGATCTCGATTCAGCCTCTGCAGAGTGGGCCTGCCATGCTCTTGGCCCCAAAACTCGTGCTAGCTTGTGTTTTCAGACTTACTTCCTCACAATCTTGGCCACACCTCTCCAGTTTGGCAATTCTGGAGACACAATGCAGCACTCTGCCTGCCCTCCAGAAGAAAAATGTTGCCCTATAGGGCTAACCGGAAACACCAAATGAGTAACAACCTGCATGCCACTCGACCACACCCCAATTATACAGTCTAGCCTGTGCACTAAAGCCCTGTCTGACACAGCCTGAGGGCAGACCTCCAGTCCAACACCCAGACAGCTGGCCGTACACAGAGCATATCACACCCACAATGGCTTTAGGCCATCATCTCTACCCAACCTCAGTTTTCACCTTCAGAACCTAGACCTTATCTCCACTCACTGCTCAGGAGTGAACGTGATGCAAGAATCAGAACTTCTCCTTCGCCTTGGCAAGAAACCTAGTGGTTGGCATGTTGTCCAATGTTCATTTAGGAGAAAGCAGCATGGACTATGAGGCCCCACCTATCCCTGAGGGCCTCAATTTGCACAAACACACATTGTGACCCTCAGCGTGAGCCCTATCCTCATGTAAAGCCTCTTAGTGACTGGAACAACAGCCCACATATGGGGCTTGCCAAGCCCCTAGTCCCTAATCTCAACCAGAGTTCGAGATGTCTAGTCACCCCTACTCAGGGCTCTACTCGGGAATCCCTCTTTGGTGGGACACCTGAGGTAAAAAAAAAAAAATACAGAAAGGACTCTTCCCATCCACAGAATGATCCCAACCCCTTGGGATCAGGCCAAATCACCAGAGAAAGAATTGTCCATGGCCCTTGAGGACACTCCGACATTCCACGGCCACCGTTGACACAAAATCCAGAGACAAAAGCCTGAGCAAGCGCCACATACTCGCCCTTTGTTCATAGCCCGGAAAATTCTCACGTTCTGTAGATCGAGCCTTCATACATACATCCCCAAAACTAAGCTGAGTTTGTGTTTTCAGACTTCTGTCCCCACAGGCCTGGCCAACACACCATCCAAGCTGGGGCCCCTGGAGCCACACCTCAGGACTGTGGCTTCCCTCTCCAGGGGAATTCTGCTATTTCCATTGGCCACAACCCAATAGATTAGGAGAATCCGCCAAACTCCCCCAGGCCATCCGAATAATGTTGGCTGCCCAGGACACACAGGGATGATCTCTCACAAGTTAGGAAACTACCTCCACTCAGACCCAGAGACAGA
The DNA here is from genome assembly GCF_964662115.1 of Mustela nivalis. Classification (NCBI taxonomy): domain Eukaryota; kingdom Metazoa; phylum Chordata; class Mammalia; order Carnivora; family Mustelidae; genus Mustela; species Mustela nivalis. The sequence goes on from NW_028136417.1 coordinate 442,109, forward strand.
TATCCCCATAGAATAAGATTGAACTGGACAGGCACTTAGGCCCTAATCAGATCCATTGCTTTTGATTCCAGTCATCTCTCCTCAGAGGCCTGTTTTCCAATACCAGCATATGGGAGATTCCTTAGGCACTCATCAAAACAATTCTCTTCTCTACATAGGAAACATACTCTTTAGAGCTCCATCAAAACCTCCGGTTATGAACATCCCTCAAGGCCCCGGTTCAAGCACCCCATTCCAAGGTCTCCATGGACACAAATGCACATTATGACCCATCCTCAACTCACCCATTTCAACACACCCGCCTCGGTTGCTCCCCTAGATCCAGCAGATCGAACTTGCCTTGGCGCTATGAGACACCTGGAATGGGAGGCAGGCTGCCCAGGCATCCATCCTTAGAACCCTGCTCTGGATAACTTCCTTATGGGATGTCCTGGAGCCATCCCACAGGTCTCAACTGTCCCACAGAAGGAATCATTGCGGTTTGGAGCATCTCACAATTCCCATCGTGGGAAAACCTCCATGTACTCGTGACACCCTCCCCTTCATGAAGTGGCCGTCTTGGACAGAAACTTCGACCTAAGCCAACGTCTGATCCTAGCTCTGTCTTCAGGTATACAGGATCTCGAATCATCTCTGCAGAGGGTGCCTGCCGTCCCCTCACCCCGAAATCTAAGTCTGGCTTGTGTTCTCAGAATTTTTCCTCACACTCCTGGCCCACAAGCCTTCCAGTTTGGGAATTCTGGAGCCACTATATGGCACTGTGTCTTCCCTCCAGAAGAAAAACGTTGCCCTCTGGGGCTACCCAGTAACCACAAATGAGTACCATCCTGCACGAAACTCGACTGCACCCCAATGATACAGTCTAGCCTGGGCACTAATTCCCTGTCTGCCACAGCCTGAGCCTGCACCTCCCAACCCACACTCAACAGCTGGCCGAACACTGAGCACATCAGACACACCATGGCCTTAGGTCTTCATCTCTTCCCAACCTCAGATTTCAGGCTTCAGAACCTAGACCTTAAATCCAATCACAGTCCAGGAGTGAAAGTGTTGCAGAAATTAGAACTCCATCTTCCCCATGGCCAGAAAACTTGTGGTTGCCATATTGTGCAACGTTCAGTGTAGGAGAAACCAGCATGGTACATTAGGCCACGACCTGACTTGAGGGGCTCCTTGGGCACAAAAACACATTGTGAAACTCAGTGTGAGACCTATCCTCAAGGAAGGCCTCTCAGTGTCTGGACCAAGAGCCCACATATGGGGCTTGCCATGTTCTTAGATCCCAATGTTAACCAGAGGTCTGGTTGTCCAGTTGCCCCAACCCACGTCTGCTCTGGAATCCCTCATTTGGTGGTCCACCTGAGGTAAAAAAAATAAATAAATAAACAAAAAATAAACAAAAAAACCAGAAAGGCCTCCTCCCTTCCTACAGAATGACCCCAAACTCTTGGGATCAGGTCAAATCCCCAGAAAGGGAGCCTCATCGATGGCCCATGAGGACACCCCGACATTCCATGGCAATCGATGACAGATTTCCAGAAAAAAAAAAAAAAAGCATGAGCAAGCACCTCACATTCGCCCTTTGTTCATATCCCGAAGAGTTCTCCTCACGGTCTATAGATCGGGCCGGCCATACCTACATCCCCCAACCTAAGTGGAGTTTGTGTTTTCAGACTTTTGTCCAAATAGCCCTGGACCACACACGCTCCACACTTGGGTCCCTGGAGCCACACCTCAGGACTGTGCTTCCCTTTCAAGGGAATTCTTCCCATTCCATTGGCCACAACCTTGCAAATTAGGAAAAACCTCCAAAGTCACCGAGGCCATCCCAATAGTGTAGGCCGCCCAGGACAAACAGGGGTGATCTCAAACCAGCTGAGCAACTACCTCCACTCAGACAACAGATGTCCCCAGAGAAAAATATTGAACCGGACAGGACCCTAGGCCCTAATCAGATCCATTGCTTTGGTTTCCAGGCATCTCTCCTCAGAGGCCTCGTTTCCAATACCAGCATATGGTGGTTTCCTGAGGCACCAATAAGAACAAATCTCGTCTCCCCATGGAAAACTTGCTCATTGGAGCTTTGTCATAACCTCTGGTTAGGAGAATCCTTCAGGGCCCTGGTGCCACTGCCCCATACCAAGGTCTCCATGCACTCAAACCAACATTAAGACCATCCTCAGGAAAGTCCATTTCAACTCAGCCCCCTCTGTTGCTACCCCAAGCCAGCAGATCAAACGTTTCTTGTTGCTAGGACACAATTGGAATGTGAGGCTGGCTGCCCAGGCATCCATACTTAGAACCCTGTCCTGGAAAAATACCTTATAAGACGTCCTGGAGCCATCCAACATATCTTAATTGTCCCACAGAAGGAATCCTTGCGGTTTGGAGCATCTCACAACTCCAATAGTGGAAAACCCCCATGGCCTCATAATGCCCCCCCTTCCTGAAGGGGCCCACATGGACAGAAACTCAAACCTGAGCCAAAGTCTGAACCTCGACCTGACTTCAGACGCATGAGATCTCAATTCAGCTCTGCAGAGTGTGCCTGCCATGTCCTTGCCCCGAAACCTAAGCCTAGCTTGTGTTCTCAGACTTCCGTCCTCACTCTCCTGGCCCACAAGCCCTCCAGATTGGGAATTCCGAAGCCACCATGCCGCACTCTGCCTGCCCTCCAGAAGAAAAACTTTGCCCTATGCTGCTAATAAGAAACCCCAAATGATTTTCTAATGCATGCCACTCGATTGTAAAGCAATTATACAGCCCACCCTGTATACTAATGCCCTGTCTGGCACAGCCTGAGACAGCACATCCCAAACGATACCCAGACAGCTGGCCCCAACATGGACACATAGGACCCGCTATGGCTGTAGGTCGTCATCTCTTCCCAACCTTGGTTTTCAGGCTTCAGAACCTAGACCTTATCTCCAATCACTGCCCAGGGGTGAACGTGATGCAGAAATTAGAATTCCTCCTTCCCCATGGCCAGAAACCTTGTGGTTGGCATGTTGTTCAGCGTTCAATGTGGGAAAACCTGCATTGTCCGAAAGGCCACGCCAGTGCTTGAGGGCCGCCTAGGGCACAGACATGCATTGTGACCTGCAGCGTGAGTCCCATATTAAAGTAACGCCTCTCAGTGGCTGGACCAAGATCCTGCATATGGGGCTTGTCATATCCATAGGCCCCCAGGCTTAACCAGAGGGCGAGTATTCCAATTGTCAGTACCCACTGCTATGCTCTAGAATCCCTCTACTGGGGGGACACATGAAGCAGAAAACAGGACACTTCCCTTCCCACAGAATGACCCCAAACTCTTGGGGGCTGGACAAACTACCAGAGAGGGAGACTTCTACGACCCATGAGGCAACTCCTACATTAAACGGCCATTGTGGACAAAACAGCCAGAGACAAAAGCCTGAGCGACTGCCTCCCTCTCACCCTTCTTTCATATCCAGAGGAGCTCCCCTCATGGACTGTAGATCAGGCCTGCCGTAACCTCGGCCCCAAACCTGAGCTGAGTTAGGGTTTTTGGATGTCTGTCTGCACAGCCATGGCCCACACAGCCTCCAGGCTGGGGTCTCTGGAGCCACACCACAGAACTGTGCCTGCTCTCTCCTAAGAAACTGCCCATTCCATTGGCCACAACTCTACAAAATAGTAGAAACCTCAAGGTCCCCAAGGACATCCCACTACTGCAAGCCGCACTGGACAAATAGGGGCATTATGACACAAGCTGAGCAACTACTACCTCCATGCAGACACACAGACAGATATCCGCAGAGACAGAAGATTGAACCAGACAGGCCCCTAGGCCCTATTATGAACTCTTGCTTTGGTGTCCAGGTATCACTCCTCAGAGGCCTGGGTTCGAAGACCAGCATACGGGGCTTTCCTGAGGCACCAGACAGCAGACCTCTCATCTCCACATGGGAAGCTTCCTTGTTGGAGTTGTGTCAAGCCCTTCGGGTTGGAGAATCCTGCAGAGTCCCTTAGCTACTGCCTCATTCCAAGGTCTCCATGGCCACCAACCCACATTATGACTCATCCTCAGGAGAGTCCATTTAAACTCAGCCTTCTGGGTAGCTCACCCAAGAGCCCGCAGATTGAGTGTGCCTTGTCTCGACCAGGCAATGGGAAGGTGATTTGGCATTTCTCGGCATCGATGCTTAGGCCCCTGCTCTCGAGTCTTTCTGTATGGGGCATCCTGGAACCATCCAATAGTACTCGACTGTCCGGAAGAAGGAATCTTTGAAGTTTGGAGCAGCTCACAACTCCCAGCGTAGGGAAACCTCCCTGGCCTCATGACGCCCCCACTGCCTTCAGGAAGGGGCCGTCATGGACACAAACTCCAGCTTGAGGCAACATCTGATACTCGCCCTGACCTCACTGCAGGAGATCTCGATTCAGCCTCTGCAGAGTGGACCTGCCATGCTCTTGGTCCCAAAACTCGTGCTAGCTTGTGTTTTCAGACTCCTTCCTCACAATCCTGGCCACACCCCTCCAGTTTGGCAATTCTGGAGACACAATGCAGCACACTGCCTGCCCTCCAGAAGAAAAATGTTGCCCTATAGGGCTAACCGGAAACGCCAAATGAGTAACAACCTGCATGCCACTCGAACATACCCCAATTATACAGTCTAGCCTGTGCACTAAAGCCCTGTCTGACACAGCCTGAGGGCAGACCTCCAGTCCAACACCCAGACAGCTCGCCGTACACAGAGCATATCACACCCACAATGGCTTTAGGCCATCATCTCTACCCAACTTCAGTTTTCACCTTCAGAACCTAGACATTATCTCCACTCACTGCTCAGGAGTGAACGTGATGCAAGAATCAGAACTTCTCCTTCGCCTTGGCAAGAAACCTAGTGGTTGGCATGTTGTCCAATGTTCATTGTAGGAGAAAGCAGCATGGACTATGAGGCCCCACCTATCCCTGAGGGCCACAATTTGCACAAACACACATTGTGACCCTCAGCGTGAACCCTATCCTCATGTAAAGCCTCTTAGTGACTGGAACAACAGCCCACATATGGGGCTTGCCAAGCCCCTAGTCCCCCAATCTCAACCAGAGTTCGAGATGTCTAGTCACCGCTACTCAGGGCTCTACTCTGGAATCCCTCTTTGGTGGGACACCTGAGGTAAAAAAAAAAAAAATACAGAAAGGACTCTTCCCATCCACAGAATGATCCCAACCCCTTGGGATCAGGCCAAATCACCAGAGAAAGAATTGTCCATGGCCCTTGAGGATACCCCGACATTCCGCGGCCACCGTTGACACAAAATCCAGAGACAAAACCCTGAGCAAGCGCCACATACTCGCCCTTTGTTCATAGCCCGGAAAATTCTCACGGTCTGTAGATCGAGCCTTCATACATACATCCCCAAACCTAAGCTGAGTTTGTGTTTTCAGACTTCTGTCCCCACAGTCCTGGCCCACACACCATCCAAGCTGGGGCCCCTGGAGACACACCTCAGGACTATGGCTTCCCTCTCCACTGGAATTCTGCCATTTCCATTGGCCACAACACTATAGATTAGGAGAATCCTCCCAACTCCCCGAGGCCATCCCAATAGTGTTGGCTGCCCAGGACAAACAGGGATGATCTTTCACAAGTTAGGAAACTACCTCCACTCAGACCCAGAGACAGATATCCCCATAGAATAAGATTGAACTGGACAAGCACTTAGGCTCTAATCGGATCCATTGCTTTTGTTTCCAGGCATCTCTCCTCAGAGGCCTGGTTTCCAATACCAGAATACGGGGGATTACCTAGGCACTCATCAGAAAAATCTCATCTCCACATAGGAAATGTACTCTTTGGAGCTCTATAAAAACCTCTGTTTAGGAGAATCTTTCAGGGCCCCGGATCAAGCGCCCCATTCCAAGGTCTCCATGGACTTAAACCCACATTATGATCTATCCTCGGGAGAGTCCATGTCAACTCAACCCCCTTGGTTTCTCCCCCAGGGCCTGCAGATCAAACCTGCCTTGTTGCTAGGAGACAACTAGAATGGGAGGCGGGCTGCCCAGGCATCCATCCTTAGAACCCTACTCTGGAGTCGTTCCACATGGGACATCCTAGAGCCATCCAACAGGTCTCAAGTGTCCCACAGAAGGAATCTTTGCAGTCTGGAGCATCTCAGAACTCCCATTGTGGGAAAATCTACATGGCCTCTTGAGACGCTCCACTTTATAAAGGGGCCATCATGGACAGAAACTCCAACCTGAGCAAACGTCTGATATTCGCCCTGACTTCAGGTGCATGAGATCATGATTCAGCTCTGCAGAGTGTGCCTTCTGTGCACTCACCCCCAAAACTAAGCCTAGCTTGTGTTCTCAGACTACCGTCCTCACACCCCTGCCCCAAAAGCCCTACCGATTGGCAATACTGGGGCCACAATGCAGCACACTGCCTGCCCTCCAGAAGAAAAACGTTGCCTTATGGAGCTACCTAGAAACCCGAATAAGGATCAACTGAACACCACTCGACTGCACCCCAAATATGCAGTCTACCCTGTCTAATGCCTTGTCTGACACAGCATGAGCCCACACCTCCAGACCTACGCACAAGAGCTGGCCGCACACTGAGCTCATTGGACCCATCAGGTCCTTAGGTCTTCATCTCTTCCCAACCTCAGTTTTCGGGTTTCAGAACCTAGACCTAAACTCCAATCACTGTCCAGGGGTGAACGTGATGCAGAAATCACAACTCTTCCTTCGCCATGGCTGGAAAACTTGTGGTTGGCATATTCTCCAACGTTCACTGTAGGAAAATCCAGCGTGGCCCATGAGGCACTTCCCATGCTTGAGGGCCTTGTTGGGCACAAATAGGCATTGTGACCCTCAGCATGAGCCCTGTCCTCAAGGAAGGCCTCTCAGTGTCTGAATCAAGAGCCCGCCTATTGGACTTGCCATGCCCCTAGGCCCCCAAACTTAAACAGAGGTGGGGATATCCAGTTGACCCTCCCAAGGACTCTGCTCTGGAATCCCTCTTTTATTGGGACACTTGAGGTACATAAAATAAAATATAAGATAAAATAAAATAAAAAACAGAAAAGTCTCCCCCCATCCCACAGAATGTACCCAAACTCTTGGGATTGGGTCAAATCCTCAGAAAAGGAAAGCCATCTACAACCCATGAGGCCACGCCAGCATTCCACCCACATTGTTGACACAAATCCAGAGACAAAACCTGAGCAAGCACCTCAAACTCACCCTTTTTCATATCCCTAAGTGTTATCATGGTCTGTAGATTGGGCGTGCCATACCTATGTCCCCAATCCTAAGCGGAGTTTGTGTTTTCAGACTTTGTCCCCACAGGCCTGGCCCACACAGCCTCAAGGCTGGGCCCCTAGAGCCAAACTCAGAACTCTGCTTGCCCTCTCCAGGGGATTTCTGCCCATTCCATTGGCCACAACCCTATAGATTAGGAGAAACTCCAAAGTCCTGAGGCCATCCCAATATTATAGGCTGCCCAGGACAAACAGGAGCGATCTGACACAAGCTGAGCAACTACATCCCCTCAGATCCTTAGACACGAATCCTCAGGAAAGAGATTGAACCGGACAGGCACCTAGGCCCTAATAATCTCGATTGCTTTTGTTTCCAGTCATCTCTCCTCAGAGGCCTGGTTTCCCATACCAGCATATGGGAGATTCCTTAGGCACTCATCAAAACAATTCTCTTCTCTACATAGGAAACGTACTCTTTAGAGGCCATCAAAACCTCCGGTTATGAACATCCCTCAAGGCCCCGGATCAAGCACCCCATTCCAAGGTCTCCATGGACACAAATGCACATTATGACCCATCCTCAACTCACCCATTTCAACACACCCGCCTCGGTTGCTCCCCTAGATCCAGCAGATCGAACTTGCCTTGGCGCTATGAGACACCTGGAATGGGAGGCAGGCTGCCCAGGCATCCATCCTTAGAACCCTGCTCTGGATAACTTCCTAATGGGATGTCCTGGAGCCATCCAACAGGTCTCGACTGTCCCACAGAAGGAATCATTGCGGTTTGGAGCATCTCACAATTCCCATCGTGGGATACCTCCATGTCCTCGTGACACCGTCCCCTTCATGAAGGGGCCGTCATGGACAGAAACTTCGACCTAAGCCAACGTCTGATCCTAGCTCTGTCTTCAGGCATACGGGATCTCGAATCATCTCTGCAGAGGGTGCCTGCCGTCCCCTCACCCCGAAATCTAAGTCTGGCTTGTGTTCTCAGAATTTTTTTCTCACACTCCTGGCCCACAAGACTTCCAGTTTGGGAATTCTGGAGCCACTATGTGGCACTGTGTCTTCCCTCCAGAAGAAAAACGTTGCCCTCTGGGGCTACCCAGTAACCACAAATGAGTACCATCCTGCACGAAACTCGACTGCACCCCAATGATACAGTCTAGCCTGGGCACTAATTCCCTGTCTGCCACAGCCTGAGCCTGCACCTCCCAACCCACACTCAACAGCTGGCCGAACACTGAGCACATCAGACACACCATGGCCTTAGGTCTTCATCTCTTCCCAACCTCAGTTTTCAGGCTTCAGAACCTAGACCTTAAATCCAATCACAGTCCAGGAGTGAAAGTGTGGCAGAAATTAGAACTCCTTCTTCCCAATGGCCAGAAAACTTGTGGTTGACATATTGTGCAACGTTCAGTGTAGGAGAAACCAGCATGGTACATTAGGCCACGCCCTGACTTGAGGGGCTCCTTGGGCACAAAAACACATTGTGAAACTCAGTGTGAGACCTATCCTCAAGGAAGGCCTCTCAGTGTCTGGACCAAGAGTCCACATATGGGGCTTGCCATGTTCTTAGGTCCCAATGTTAACCAGAGGTCTGGTTGTCCAGTCGCTCCTCACCAGGACTCTGCTCTTGGATCCCGCTTTTGGTGGTCCACCTTAGGTAAAAAAAAATAATAATATTAAAAAAAATAAACAAAAAAACAAGAAAGGCCTCCTCCCTTCCCACAGAATGACCCCAAACTCTTGGGATCGGGTCAAATCCCCAGAAAGGGAGCCTCATCCATGACCCATGAGGACACCCCGACATTCCATGGCAATCGGTGACACAATTACAGAAAAAAAAAAAAAAAGCATAAGCAAGCACCTCACATTCGCCCTTTGTTCATATCCCGAAGAGTTCTCCTCACGGTCTATAGATCGGGTCGGCCATACCTACATCCACCAACCTAAGTGGAGTTTGTGTTTTCAGGCTTTTGTCCAAATAGCCCTGGACCAAACACGCTCCACAATTGGGTCCCTGGAGCCACACCTCAGGACTGTGCTTTCCTTTCAAGGGAATTCTTCCCATTCCATTGGCCACAACCTTGCAAATGAGGAAAATCCTCCAAAGTCACCGAGGCCATCTTAATAGTGTAGGCCGCCCAGGACAAACAGGGGTGATCTCAAACCAGCTGAGCAACTACCTCCACTCAGACAACAGATGTCCCCAGAGAAGAATATTGAACCTGACATGCCCCTAGGCCCTAATCAGATCCATTGCTTTGGTTTTCAGGCATCTCTCCTCAGAGGCCTCCTTTCCAATACCAGCATATGGTGGTTTCCTGAGGCACCAATAAGAACAAATCTCGTCTCCCCATGGAAAACTTGCTCATTGGAGCTTTGTCATGACCTCTGGTTAGGAGAATCCTTCAGGGCCCTGGTGCCACTGCCCCATACCAAGGTCTCCATGGACTCAAACCAACATTAAGACCATCCTCAGGAAAGTCCATTTCAACTCAGCCCCCTCTGTTGCTACCCCAAGCCAGCAGATCAAACGTTTCTTGTTGCTAGGACACAATTGGAATGTGAGGCTGGCTGCCCAGGCATTCATACTTAGAACCCTGTTCTGGAAAAATACCTTATAAGACGTCCTGGAGCCATCCAACAAATCTTAATTGTCCCACAGAAGGAATCCTTGCGGTTTGGAGCATCTCACAACTCCAATAGTGGGAAAACCCCCATGGGCTCATAAAGTCCCCCCTTCCTGAAGGGGCCAACATGGACAGAAACTCACACCTGAGCCAAGGTCTGATCCTCGACCTGACTTCAGAGGCATGAGATGTCAATTCAGCTCTGCAGAGTGTGCCTGCCATGTCCTTGCCCCGAAACCTAAGCCTAGCTTGTGTTCTCAGACTTCCGTCCTCACTCTCCTGGCCCACATGCCCTCCAGTTTGGGAATTCCGATGCCATAATGCAGCACTCTGCCTGCCCTCCAGAAGAAAAACTTTGCCCTATGCTGCTAATAAGAAATCCCAAATGATTTTCTAATGCATGCCACTTGATTGTAAAGCAATTATACAGCCTACCCTGTATACTAATGCCCTGTCTGGTAGCCTGAGACAAGACATCCCAAACGATACCCAGACAGCTGGCCCAAACCTGGACACATTGGACCCGCTATGGCTGTAGGTCGTCATCTCTTCCCAACCTCGGTTTTCAGGCTTCAGAACCTAGACCTTATCTCCAATCACTGCCCAGGGGTGAACGTGATGCAGAAATTAGAATTCCTCCTTCCCCATGGCCAGAAACTTGTGGTTGGCATGTTGTCCAGCGTTCAATGTGGGAAAACCTGCATTGTCCGAAAGGCCACGCCAGTGCTTGAGGGCCGCCTAGGGCACAGACATGCATTGTGACCTGCAGCGTGAGTCCCGTATTAAAGTAACGCCTCTCAGTGGCTGGACCAAGATCCTGCATATGGGGCTTGTCATATCCATAGGCCCCCAGGCTTAACCAGAGGGCGAGTATTCCAATTGTCAGTACCCACTGCTATGCTCTAGAATCCCTCTACTGGGGGGACACATGAAGCAGAAAACAGGACACTTCCCTTCCCACAGAATGACCCCAAACTCTTGGGGGCTGGACAAACTACCAGAGAGGGAGACTTCTACGACCCATGAGGCAACTCCTTCATTAAACGGCCATTGTGTACAAAACATCCAGAGACAAAAGCCTGAGCGACTGCCTCCCTCTCACCCTTCTTTCATATCCAGAGGAGCTCCCCTCATGGACTGTAGATCAGGCCTGCCGTAACCTCGGCCCCAAACCTGAGCTGAGTTAGGGTTTTTGGATGTCTGTCTGCACAGCCATGGCCCACACGGCCTCCAGGCTGGGGTCTCTGGAGCCACACCACAGAACTGTGCCTGCTCTCTCCTAAGAAACTGCCCATTCCATTGGCCACAACTCTACAAAATAGTAGAAACCTCAAGGTCCCCAAGGACATCCCACTACCACAAGCCGCACTGGACAAATACTGGCATTATGACACAAGATGAGCAACTACTACCTCCATGCAGACACAGAGACAGATATCCGCAGAGAAAGAAGATTGAACCAGACAGGCCCCTAGGCCCTATTATGAATTCTTGCTTTGGTGTCCAGGTATCACTCCTCAGAGGCCTGGGTTCGAAGACCAGCATACGGGGCTTTCCTGAGGCACCAGACAGCAGACCTCTCATCTCCACATGGGAAGCTTCCTTGTTGGAGTTGTGTCAAGCCCTTCGGGTTGGAAAATCCTGCAGAGTCCCTTAGCTACTGCCACATTCCAAGGTCTCCTTGGCCACCAACCCACATTATGACTCATCCTCAGGAGAGTCCATTTAAACTCAGCCTTCTGGGTAACTCACCCAAGAGCCCGCAGATTGAGCGTGCCTTGTCTCGACCAGGCAATGGGAAGGTGAGTTGGCGTTTCTCGGCATCCATGCTTAGGGCCCTGCTCTCGAGTCTTTCTGTATGGGGCATCCTGGAACCATCCAATAGTACTCGACTGTCCTGAAGAAGGAAACTTTGAAGTTTGGAGCAGCTCACAACTCCCAGCGTAGGGAAACCTCCCTGGCCTCATGACGCCCCCACCCCCTTCAGGAAGGGGCCGTCATGGACACAAACTCCAGCTTGAGGCAACATCTGATACTCGCCCTGACCTCACCTGCAGGAGATCTTGATTCAGCCTCTGCAGAGTGGGCCTGCCATGCTCTTGGCCCCAAAACTCGTGCTAGCTTGTGTTTTCAGTCTTCCTTCCTCACAATCCTGGCCACACCCCTCCAGTTTGGCAATTCTGGAGACACAATGCAGCACTCTGCCTGCCCTCCAGAAGAAAAATGTTGCCCTATAGGCCTAACCAGAAACGCCAAATGAGTAACAACCTGCATGCCACTCGACCATACCCCAATTATACAGTCTAGCCTGTGCACTAAAGCCCTGTCTGAAACAGCCTGAGGGCAGACCTCCAGTCCAACACCCAGACAGCTGGCCATAAACAGAGCATATCACACCCACAATGGCTTTAGGCCATCAACTCTACACAACCTCAGTTTTCACCTTCAGAACCTAGACCTTATCTCCACTCACTGCTCAGGAGTGAACGTGATACAAGAATCAGAACTTCTCCTTCGCCTTGGCAAGAAACCTAGTGGTTGGCATGTTTTTCCAACGTTCAGTGTAGTTGAAACCAGTGTGGCCCATGATGCCCCGCCCATGTTTATGGGCCACATTGGTCACAAACACACATTGTGTCCCTCAGCCTGATCCCAGGCCTCAGGTAAGGCCTCTCAGTGGCTGGATGAAGAGTCAGAATATTCGGCTTGCCATGTCCCTAGGCCCCAAATTTTACCCATAGTTCGGGTTCTCCCTTCACTTTTCCCCAGGGCTCATCTTTGGAATTCCTCTTTTGGCGGGACACCTGAGGTAACAAACCTGAAAGGAGTCCTCCCATTCCACAGATTGATGAAAAGCAATTGGGATCGGACCAAATCCCCAGAGAGAAAGATTCGTCCATGGCCCATGAGGCTTCCCCGACATTCCACGGCCATCTCTGATACAAAATCCAGAGAAAAAAGCCTGAGCAAGTGCCTCAGACTCGCTCTTTCTTTATATCCGGAAGAGTTCTTCTCATGGTTTATAGATCGGGCCTGCCATACCTACCTCCCCAAAGCTAAGCTGAGTTTGTGTTTTCAGACTTCTGTCCCCAAAGTCCTGGGCCACACACCTTCCAGGCTGGGGCCCCAGGTGTCACACATTAGGACTGTGTCTACCCAATCCATGGGAATTCTGCCCATTCCATGGTCCAAAACCGTAAAATTAGGAGAACCCTCCAAATCCCTGAGGCCATCCCAATAGTGTAGGTCGCCCGGGACAAACAAGGGCGGTCTGATACCAGCTGAGCATCTACCTCTACTCATACCATAGATGGATGTCCCCTGAGAAGCAGATTGAACCAGACAGGACCCTAGGCCATAATCGGATACATTGCTTTGGTTTACAGGCATGTCTCCTCAAAAGCCTGGATTCCAATACCAGCATAGGGGTTTTTCTGAGGCACCCATTAGAACAAATCTCGTCTCCACAAGGAACCTTGTGCATCGAGCTATGTCAAAAGCTTAGGAGAATAATTCAGGGTCCCGGTGCCACCGCCCCATTTTAAGGCCCTCATGGACACAAACACACATTAGGACCCATCCTCAGGAAAGTCCATTTCAAGTCAGTCACTCCTGTTGCTCACGCAGAGCCATCAGATCTAAACTCTCTTGTTGCTAGGAGAAAATTGGAATGCGAGGCCTGCTTCCCAGTCATCCATTCTCGAATGGTGCCCTGGAATCATTCCATATGGGATGTCCTGAAGCTGCCCAACAGGTCTCAATTGTCCCGCAGAAGGTATCCTTGAAGGGGGCATCCCACAACACCCAACGTGGGAAAACCTACATGGCCTCGAGATTTCGCTCTCTTCATGAAGGGGCCGTCATGCACATAAACTCCAACGTGAGACAACGTCTGATCCTCGCCCTGACTTCAGATGCATGAGATATTGGTTCAGATCTACAGTGGTCCCTGCCGTGTCCTCGCCCTGATACACAAGTCCAGCTTGTGTTCTCAGACTTCCGTCCTCACACTCCTGGCCCCGAAGCCCTCAAGTTTGGCAATTCCGGACCGACAATGAAGCACTCTGCCTGCCCTCTAGAAAACAAATTTTGCCTAATGAGCTGCCCAGACAACTTATATGAGGATAAATCTACATGGCACTCGACTTTACCCAAATTATATAGTCTACGGGGGCACTAATGCACTGTCTGACACAACCTGAGCCCAGACCTCCTGACCAACACCCAGACAGCTGACCGCACACTGAGCACATCAGACCCGCCATGGCCTTAGGTTATCATCTCTTCCCTACCTCTGTTTTCAGGCTTCAGAATCTAGACCTTATCTCCAATCACTGCCCAAGGGTGACTGTGATGCAGAAATCAGAACTCTTCCTTACCCATGGCAAGAAATCTTGTCATTGGCAGGTTGTCCAACGTTCAGTGTAGGAGAAACCAGGATTCACCATGAGGCCCCGCAGATTCTTGTTTGCGAAGTGGGCATAAACACGCATTGTGACCCTCAGTGTGAGTCCTGTCCTCTAGTAAGTCCTCTCAGTCGCTCGACCATTAGATGTCATAATGGTCTTGACATGTCCCTAGGCCCAAATTTGTAACCAGATTTCTGGTTGTCCAGTCGGCCCTCCCCAGGGCTCTACTCTGGAATACCTCATTTGGTGGGACACCTGAGGCTAAAAAACAAAACAAGGCAAATCACAACAACAACAAAACGGACTTCTTCCATCCCACAGAATGACCCCAAAATCTTGCGATGGGGACAAACCACCAGAGAGTAAGACTCGTCCATTTCCCATGAAGTCAACAGGAAATTTCATGACCATGAGTGACACGATATCCAGAGACAAAAACTTGAGCAAGAGCCTGACACTCGCCCTTTTTTCATATCCCGAAGAGTTCTCCTCATGGTCTGTAGATCAGTCCTGCCATACCTATTACCCGAAACATAAGCCGCGTTTGTGTTTTCAGACAACTGTCCAAACAGCTCTGCCTACACACCCTACAGGCTCAGGCCCCTGGAGCCAAACCTGAGGACTGTACTTGCCCTCTCCAAGGGAATTGTATGTGCCCATTCCAATGGCCACAACCTACTAATAGGATAAACCTCCAAACTCCCTGAGGCCATCCCAATAGTGGTGGCTCTCCAGGACAAACAGGAGCAATCTGAGCCCATCTGACACCTACATGCACTCAGATGCATAGACTGATGTCCCCAGAGGTAAAAAGGTACGAACAGGCCCCTAGGCACTATTTGGATTCATTGTTGTGCTATCCAGTCATCTCTCCTCAGAGGCCTGGATTTCAATACCAGCGTATTGCTGTTTCCTGACTCATCCCTCAGAACAAATCTCATTTACATATGGGAAATTTGCACGTTGGAGCTGTGTCAAAGCCTCTGTTTGAAAAAACCCATCAGGGCCCCAGTGCCATTGCTTCATTCCAAGATCTCCATAGACACAAAAACATATTAGGATCCATCCACAGGAGAGTCCATTTCAACTCAGCCTCCTGGGTTGCTCCCCCAGATCCAGCAGATCTAACCTGTCTTGTTGCTAGGACACAATTGGAATGCGAGGTGGGCTACCCAGCCATCCACCCTTAGAACCCTGCTCGGAATCATTGCCCTGGAGCCAACCAACAGGTCTCAATTGTCCTGCAGAAGAAACTTTGCAGTTTGGAGCTTCTCACAACTAACATCGTGGGAAAACCCCCACGGCCTCATGACCCCCCCCGCCCCTTCATGAAGGGCCATCAGGGACAGAAACACCAACCTGAGCGATCTTCTGATCCTCGCCCTGACATCATAAGCACGAGATCTCGATTCAGGTCTGTAGATTGTTCCTGCCTTGTCCTCACCCAGAAACCTAAGCCTAGCTTGTTCTCAGATTTCCTTCCTCAGACTACTGGCCCACAAGCCTCCAGTTTGAAAACCAGAACTATAATGCAGCACTCTTCCTTCCCTCAGGAAGAAAAACATTGCCCTCTGGGGCTACCCAGAAACTCCAAAGGAGGATCAACCTGCACGCCATACGACTGTACCCCAAATATATAGGCTGACCTGGGCACTATTGCCCTTTTTGACACAGCCTGAGCCTGGATTACCTGGCCCCACACAGAAAGCTGGCCGCTCACTGAGCCCATCGGACCCGCCATGGTCTTAGGTCGTCATCTCTTCCCAACCTCGGTTGTCAAGTTTCAGAACCTAGACCTAATCTCCAATCACTGCCCAGGCTTGAAAGTGATGCAGAAAACACAACTCCTTCCCCGTGGCAAGAAACCATGTGGTTGGCATGTTGTCCAACGTTCAGTGTAGTTGAAACCAGGGTGGCCCATGAGGCCCCGCTCATGTTTGTGGGCCACATTGGTCAAAACCACACATTGTGACCCTCACCCTGATCCCAGTCCTCAATAAGGCCTCTCAGTGGCTGGATGAAGAGATAGCATATTGGGCTTGCCATGCCCCTACGCCCCAAATTTTACCCATAGTTCGGGTTCTCCCTTCACTTTTCCCCAGGGCTCTTCTTTGGAATTCCTCTTTTGCCGGGACACCTGAGGTAACAAACCTGAAAGGAGTCCTCCCATTCCACAGATTGACGAAAAACAATTGGGATCGGGCCAAATCCACAGAGAGGAAGATTCGTCCATGGCCCATGAGGCCTCCTCAACATTCCACGGCCATCTCTGATACAAAATCCAGAGACAAAAGCCTGAGCAAGCGCCTCAGACTCGCTCTTTCTTCATATCCGGAAGAGTTCTTCTCATGGTTTATAGATCGGGCCTGCCATACCTACGTCCCCAAACCTAAGCTGAGTTTGTGTTTTCAGACTTCTGTCCTCAAAGTCCTGGGCCACACACCCTCCAGGCTGGGGCCCCTGGAGTCACACAGTAGGACTGGGCCTACCCAATCCACGGGAATTCTGCCGATGCCATTGTCCAAAACAGTAAAATTTGGAGAACCCTCCAAATCCCTGAGGCCATCCCAATAGTGCAGGTCGCCCGGGACAAACAAGGGCGGTCTGATACCAGCTGAGCATCTACCTCCACTCATACCATAGATGGATGTCCCCTGAGAAGAAGATTGAACCAGACAGGACCTTAGGCCATAATCGGATACATTGCTTTGGATTACAGGCATGTCTCCTCAAAAGCCTGGATACCAATACCAGCATAGAGGTTTTCCTGAGGCACCCATCAAAACAAATCTCGTCTCCACAAGGAACCTTGTGCATCGAGCTATGTCAAAAGCTTAGGAGAATACTTCAAGGTCCCGGTGCCACCGCCCCATTTTAAGGCCCTCATGGACACAAACACACATTAGGACCCATCCTCAGGAAAGTCCATTTCAAGTCAGCCACCCCGGTTTCTCCCGCTAAGCCATCAGATCTAAACTGTCTTGTTGCTAGGAGACAATTGGAATGCGAGGCGGGCTTCCCAGGCATCCATCCTCGAACGGTGACCTGGAGTCATTCCATATGGGATGTCCTGGAGCTGCCCAACAAGTCTCAATTGTCCCGCAGAAGGAATCCTTGAAGGGGGCATCCCACAACTCCCAACGTGGGAAAACCTCCATGGCCTCGAGATTCCGCTCCCTTCATGAAGGGGCCGTCATGCACAGAAACTCCAACCTGAGCCAACGTCTGATCCTCGCCCTGACTTCAGATGCATGAGATATAGGTTCAGATCTACAGGGGTACCTGCCGTGCCCTGGCCCTGAAACCCAAGTCTAGCTTGTGTTCTCAGACTTCCGTCCTCACACTCCAGGCCCCGAAGCCCGGAAGTTTCGCAATTCCAGACCCACAATGCAGCACTCTGCCTGCCCTCTAGAAAACAAATTTGGCCTAATGAGCTTCCCAGGCACCTTATATGAGGATACATCTACATGGCATTCGACTATACCCAAAGTATATAGTCTAACCTGGGCACTAATGCACTGTCTGACACAACCTGAGCCCGGACCTCCTGACCAACACCCAGACAGCTGACCGCACACTGAGCACATCAGAACCGCCATGGCCTTAGGTTATCATCTCTTCCCAACTGCGGTTTTTCAGGCTTCAGAACCTAGACCTTATCTCCAACCACTGCCCAGGGGTTCCTGTGATGCAGAAATCAGACCTTGTCCTTACCCATGGCAAGAAACCTTGTGGTTGGCATGTTGTCCAACGTTCAGTGTAGGAGAAACCAGCATTCAACCGGAGGCCCCGCCAATTCTTGAGTGCGAAGAGGGCATAAACACGCATTGTGACCCTCAGCGTGAGTCCTGTGCTCTAGTAAGTCCTCTCAGTGGCTCGACCATTAGATGTCATAATGGGCTTGACATGTCCCTAGGCCACAATTTTTAACCAGATTTCTGGTTGTCCGGTCGGCCCTCCCCAGGGCTCTACTCTGAATACCTCATTTGGTGAGACACCTGAGGTTAAAAAACAAAACCAAACAAATCAACAACAACAACAACAAAACGGACTTCTTCCATCCCCAGAATGACCCAAAACTCTTGGGACGGGGCAAAACCCCAGAGAGTAAGACTCGTCCATTTCCCATGAAGTCACCCGGAAATTTCACGACCATGAGTGACACGATATCCAGAGACAAAAACTTGAGCACGAGCCTCACACTCGCCCTTTTTTCATATCCTGAAGAGTTCTCCTCATGGTCTGTAGATCAGTCCTGCCATACCTATGACCCGAAACATAAGCCGCGTTTGTGTTTTCAGACAACTGTCCAAACAGCTCTGGCCTACACACCCTACAGGCTCAGGCCCCTGGAGCCAAACCTGAGGACTGTACTTGCCCTCTCCAAGGGAATTGTATGTGCCCATTCCAATGGCCACAACCCTACTAATAGGATAAACCTCCAAACTGCCTGAGGCCATCCCAATAGTGGTGGCTTCCCAGGACAAACAGGGGCAATCTGAGCTCATCTGAGCACCTACCTGCACTCAGACGCATAGACTGATGTCCCCAGAGGTAAAAAGGAACGAACAGGCCCCTAGGCACTATTCGGATCCATTGCTGTGGTATCCAGTCATCTCTCCTCAAAGGCCTGGATTTCAATACCAGCGTATGGCTGTTTCTTGACTCAACCATCAGAAAACATCTCATCTACATATGGGAAACTTGCACGTTGGAGCTGTTTCAAAGCCTCTGTTTGGAAAAACCCTTCAGGACCCCAGTGCCACCCCTTCATTCCAAGGTCTCCATAGACACAAAAAGACATTAGGACCCATCGACAGGAGAGTTTATTTCAACTCAGCCTCCTGGGTTGCTCCCCCAGATCCAGCAGATATAACCTGTCTTGTTGCTAG
Organism: Mustela nivalis; assembly: GCF_964662115.1. Taxonomy (NCBI): domain Eukaryota; kingdom Metazoa; phylum Chordata; class Mammalia; order Carnivora; family Mustelidae; genus Mustela; species Mustela nivalis. The sequence continues at coordinate 461,287 of NW_028136417.1, forward strand.
GACACAATTGGAATGCGAGGTGGGCTACCCAGCCATCCATCCTTAGAACCCTGCTCGGAATTGTTGCCCTGGAGCCAACCAACAGGTCTCAATTGTCCTGCAGAAGAATCTTTGCAGTTTGCGGCTTCTCACAACTAACATCGTGGGAAAACCCCCACGGCCTCATGACCCCCCCACCCCTTCATGAAGGGCCATCAGGGACAGAAACTCCAACCTGAGCGATCTTCTGATCCTCGCCCTGACATCATAAGCACGAGATCTCGATTCAGGTCTGTAGATTGTTCCTGCCTTGTCCTCACCCAGAAACCTAAGCCTAGCTTGTTCTCAGATTTCCTTCCTCAGACTACTGGCCCACAAGCCTCCAGTTTGAAAACCAGAACTATAATGCAGCACTCTTCCTGCCCTCAGGAAGAAAAACATTGCCCTCTGGGGCTACCCAGAAACTCCAAAAGAGGATCAACCTGCACGCCATACGACTGTACCCCAAATATATAGGCTGACCTGGGCACTATTGCCCTTTTTGACACAGCCTGAGCCTGGATTACCTGGCCCCACACAGAAAGCTGGCCGCTCACTGAGCCCATCGGACCCGCCATGGTCTTAGGTCGTCATCTCTTCCCAACCTCGGTTGTCAAGTTTCAGAACCTAGACCTTATCTCCAATCACTGCCCAGGCTTGAAAGTGATGCAGAAATCACAACTCCTTCCCCGTGGCAAGAAACCATGTGGTTGGCATGTTGTCCAACGTTCAGTGTAGTTGAAACCAGGGTGGCCCATGAGGCCCCGCTCATGTTTGCGGGCCACATTGGTCAAAACCACACATTGTGACCCTCACCCTGATCCCAGTCCTCAATAAGGCCTCTCAGTGGCTGGATGAAGAGATAGCATATTGGGCATGCCATGCCCCTAGGCCCCAAATTTTACCCATAGTTCGGGTTCTCCCTTCACTTTTCCCCAGGGCTCTTCTTTGGAATTCCTCTTTTGCCGGGACACCTGAGGTAACAAACCTGAAAGGAGTCCTCCCATTCCACAGATTGACGAAAAACAATTGGGATCGGGCCAAATCCACAGAGAGGAAGATTTGTCCATGGTCCATGAGGCCTCCCCAACATTCCACGGCCATCTCTGATACAAAATCCAGAGACAAAAGCCTGAGCAAGCCCCTCAGACTCACTCTTTCTTCATATCCGGAAGAGTTCTTCTCATGGTTTATAAATCAGGCCTGCCATACCTACGTCCCCAAACCTAAGCTGAGTTTGTGTTTTCAGACTTCTGTCCTCAAAGTCCTGGGCCACACACCTTCCAGGCTGGGGCCCCTGGAGTCACACAGTAGGACTGTGCCTACCCAATCCATGGGAATTCTGCCGATGCCATTGTCCAAAACAGTACAATTTGGATAACCCTGCAAATCGCTGAGGCCATCCCAATAGTGCAGGTCGCCCGGGACAAACAAGGGCGGTCTGATACCAGCTGAGCATCTACCTCCACTCATACCATAGATGGATGTCGCCTGAGAAGAAGATTGAACCAGACAGGACCCTAGGCCATAATCGGATACATTGCTTTGGATTACAGGCATGTCTCCTCAAAAGCCTGGATTCCAATACCAGCAGAGAGTTTTTCCTGAGGCACCCATCAAAACAAATCTCGTCTCCACAAGGAACCTTGTGCATCGAGCTATGTCAAAAGCTTAGGAGAATACTTCAGGGTCTCGGTGCCACCGCCCCATTTTAAGGCCCTCATGGACACAAACACACATTAGGACCCATCCTCAAGAAACTCCATTTCAAGTCAGCCACCCCGGGTTCTCCCGCAGAGCCATCAGATCTAAACTGTCTTGTTGCTGGGAGACAATTGGAATGCGAGGCCGGCTTCCCAGGCATCCAACCTCGAACAGTGCCCTGGAGTCATTCCATATGGGATGTCCTGAAGCTGCCCAACAGGTCTCAATTGTCCCGCAGAAGGAATCCTTGAAGTGGGCATCCCACAACTCCCAACGTGGGAAAAACACCATGGCCTTGAGATTCCGCTCCCTTCATGAAGGGTCCGTCATGCACAGAAACTCCAACCTGAGCCAACGTCTGATCCTCGCCCTGACTTCAGATGCATGAGATATAGGTTCAGATCTACAGTGGTACCTGCCGTGTCCTCGCCCTGAAACCCAAGTCTAGCTTGTGTTCTCAGACTTCCGTCCTCACACTCCTGGACACGAATCCCTCAAGTTTAAAATTCCGGACCGACAATTAAGCACTCTGCCTGCCCTCTAGGAAACAAATTTTGCCTAATGAGCTGCCCAGACAACTTATATGAGGATAAATCTACATGGCACTCGACTGTACCCAAAGTATATAGTCTAAACTGGGCACTAATGAACTCTCTGACACAACCTGAGCCCGGATCTCCTGACCAACACCCAGACAGCTGACCGCACACTGAGCACATCAGAACCGCCATGGCCTTAGGTCATCATCTCTTCCCTACCTCAGTTTTTAGGCTTCAGAACCTAGACCTTATCTCCAATCACTGCCCAGTGGTGCCTGTGATGCAGAAATCAGAACTCTTCCTTACGCATGGCAAGAAACCTTGTGGTTGGCATGTTGTCCAACGTTCAGTGTACGAGAAACCAGGATTCACCATGAGGCCCTGCCCATTCTTGTTTGCGAAGTGGGCATAAACACGCATTGTGACCCTCAGCGTGAGTCCTGTGCTCTAGTAAGTCCTCTCAGTGGCTCGACCATTAGATGTCATAATGGGCTTGACATGTCCCTAGGCCACAATTTTTAACCACATTTCTTGTTGTCCGGTCGGCCCTCCCCAGGGCTCTACTCTGGAATCCCCCATTTGGTGGGACACCTGAGGTTAAAAAACAAAACAAGGCAAATCAACAACAACAACAAAACGGACTTCTTCCATCCCCAGAATGACCCAAAACTCCTTGGACGGGGCCAAACCCCCAGAGTGTAAGACTCGTCCATTTCCCATGAAGTTACCAGGAAATTTCACGACCATGAGTGACACGATATCCAGAGACAAAAACTTGAGCACGAGCCTCACACTCGCCCCTTATTCATATCCCGAAGAGTTCTCCTCATGGTCTGTAGATCAATCCTGCCATACCTATGACCTGAACATAAGCCGCGTTTGTGTTTTCAGACTGTCCAAACAGCTCTGCCTACACACCCTACAGGCTCAGGCCCCTGGAGCCAAACCTGAGGATTGTACTTGCCCTCTACAAGGGAATTGTATGTGCCCATTCCAATGGCCACAACCTACTAATAGGATAAACCTGCAAACTCCCTGAGGCCATCCCAATAGTGGTGGCTTCCCAGGACAAACAGGGGCAATCTGAGCCCATCTGAGCACATACATGCTCTCAGACGCATAGACTGATGTCCCCAGAGGTAAAAATGTACGAACAGGCCCCTAGGCACTATTCGGATCCATAGCTGTGGTATCCAGTCATCTCTCCTCAGAGGCCTGGATTTCAATACCAGCATATGGCTGTTTCCTGACTCATCCGTTAGAACAAATCTCATCTACATATGGGAAACTTGCACGTTGGAGCTGTGTCAAAGCCTCTGTTTGAAAAAACCCTTCAGGACCCCAGTGCCACCGCTTCATTCCAAGGTCTCCATAGACACAAAAACATATTAGGATCCATCCACAGGAGAGTCCATTTCAACCCAGATCCAGATTGCTCGCCCAGATCCAGCAGATATAACCTGTCTTGTTGCTAGGACACAATTGGAATGCAAGGTGGGCTACCCAGGCATCCATCCTTAGAACCCTGCTCGGAATCGTTGCCCTGGAGCCAACCAACATGTCTCAATTGTCCTGCACAAGAATCTTTGCAGTTTGGACCTTCTCACAACTAACATCGTGGGAAAACCCCCACGAACTCGAGACCCCGCCCCTTCATGAAGGGGCCATCAGGGACAGAAACACCAACCTGAGCGATCTTCTGATCCTCACCCTGACTTCAGAAGCACGAGATCTCGATTCAGGTCTGTAGATTGTACCTGCCTTGTCCTCACCCAGAAACCTAAGCCTAGCTTGTGTTATCAGATTTCCGTCTTCAGACTACTGGCCCACAAGCCCTCCAGTTTGCAAACCAGAACTATAATGCAGCACTCTGCCAGCCTTCACGAAGAAAAACATAGCCCTGTGGGGCTACCCAGAAACTCCAAATGAGGATCAACCTGCATGCCATTCGACTGTACCCCAAATATATAGGATGACCTAGGCACTATTGCCCTTTCTGACACAGCCTGAGCCTGGACTTCCTGGCCCCACCCAGAAAGCTGGTCGAACACTGAGCACGCCGGACGAGCCATGTCCTTAGGTCGTCATCTCTTCCCAACCTCGGTTGTCAAGTCTCAGAACCTAGACCTTATCTCCAATCACTGCCCAGGCTTGTAAGTGATGCAGAAATCACAACTCCTTCCCCGTGGCTAGAAACCATGTGGTTGGCATGTTTTCCAATGTTCAGTGTAGTTGAAACCAGTGTGGCCCATGAGGCCCCGCCCATGTTTATGGGCCACATTGGTCACAAACACACATTGTGACCCTCAGCCTGATCCCTGTCCTCAGGTAAGGCCTCTCAGTGGCTGGATGAAGAGACAGCATATTGGGCTTGCCATGCCCCTAGGCCCCAAATTTTACCCATAATTCGGGTTGTCCCTTCACTTTTCCCCAGGGCTCTTCTTTGGAATTCCTCTTTTGGTGGGACACCTAAGGTAACCAACCTGAAAGGAGACCTCCCATTCCACAGATTGACGAAAAAGAATTGGGATCGGTCCAATTCCACAGAGAGGAAGATTCGTCCATGGCCCATGAGGTTTCCCAGACAATCCACGGCCATCGCTGATACCGAATCTAGAGACAAAAGACTGAACAAGCGCCTCAGACTCGCTCTTTCTTCATATCCTGAAGAGTTCTTCTCATGGTTTGTAGATCGGGCCTGCCATACCTACGTCTCCAAACCTAAGCTGAGTTTATGTTTTCAGACTTCTGTCCTCAAAGTCCTGGGCCACACACCCTCCAGGCTGCGGTCCCTGGAGCCACACATAAGGACTGTGCCTACCCAATCCATGGGAACTCTGCCCATTCCATTGTCCAAAACCGTAAAATTAGGAGAACCCTCCAAATTCCTGAGGCCATCCCAATAGGGCATGTCGCCCGTGACATACAAGCGCGGTCTGATAGCAGCTGAGCATCAACCTCCACTCATACCATAGATGGATGTCCCCAGAGAAGAAGATTGAACCAGACAGGACCCTGGCCAATCGGATCCATTGCTTTGGTGAGAGGCATGTCTCCTCAAAAGCCTGGATTCCAATACCAGCATAGGTGTTTTCCTGAGGTAGCAATCAGAACAAATCTCGTCTCCACAAGGAAACATGTGCATCGAGCTCTGTCAAAAGCTTAGGAGAATACTTCAGGGTCCCGGTGCCACGGCCCCATTCCAAGGCCCCATGGACACAAACACACATTAGGACCCATCCTGAGGAAAGTCCATTTCAAGTCAGTCACCCCGGTTGCTCCCGCAGAGCCATCAGATCTAAACTGGCTTGTTGCTAGGAGACAATTGGAATGCGAGGCTGGCTTCCCAGGCATCCTCCCTCGAACGGTGCTATGGAGTCACTCCATATGGGATGTCCTGGAGCTGCCCAAAGGTCTCAATTGTCCCGCAGAAGGAATTCTGAAGGGGGCAACCCACAACTCCCACGTGGGAAAAACTACATGGACACGAGATTCCGCTCCCTTCATGAAGGAGCCGTCAGGCACAGAAACTCCAACCTAAGCCAAAGTCTAATTCTCTCCCTGACTTGAAATGGATGAGATATTGGTTCAGATCTGCAGGGGGTACCTGCCGTGCCCTTGCCCTTAGCCCAAGTATAACTTTTGTTCTCAGAATTCCGACCTCACTCTCCTGGCCTCAAAGCCCTCATGATTGGTAAATCCGGTCCCACAATTAAGCACATGGCCTGCTTTCTGGAAAAAAAATATTGCCTAAAGAGCTGCCAAGGCACCTTATATGAAGATAAACCTACACGGTACTCGACTTTGCCCGAATTATATAGTCTAACCTGGGCACTAATGCACTGTCTGACACAACCTGAGCCCGGACTTCCTGACCAACACCCAGACAGCTGACCGCACACTGAGCACATCAGACTCGCCATGGCCTTAGGTCCTCATCTCTTCCCTACCTCAGTTTTCAGGCCTCAGAAACTAGACTTTATCTCTGCCTGGGGGTGAGTGTGATGCAGAAATCAGAACTTCTCCTTACACATGGCAAGAAACCTTGTGGTTGGCATGTTGTCCAACGTTCATTGTAGGAGAAACTAGCATTCACCCTGAGGCCCGCCTATTCTTGAGTGCGACGAGGGCATAAATATGCATTGTGACCCTCAGGGTGAGTCCTGTCCTCTAGTAAGTCCTCTCAGAGCCTGGATCACTAGATGTCATAATGGGCTTGACATAGCCCTAGGCCCCAATTTTTAACCAGATTTCTGGTTGTTCAGTCACCCCTCCCCAGAGCTCTACTCTGGAATTCCTCATGTGGTGGGACAACGGAGGTTAAAAAATGAAACAAAACAAAGCAACAACAACAAAAAAAAACCGACTTCTTCCATCCCACAGAATGACCCCAACCTCTTTGGAAGGGGCCAAATCCCCAGAGAGTAAGACTCGTCCATTTCCCATGAAGTCACCCGGAAATTTCACGACCATGAGTGACATGATATGCAGAGACAAAAACATGAGCAATAGCCTCACACTCGCCCTTTTTTCATATACCGAAATGTTCTCCTCATGGTCTGTAGATCAGTCCTGCCCTACCTATGACCCGAAACAGAAGTCGAGTTTGTGTTTTCAGACAACTGTCCAAACAGCCCTGGCCTACACACCCTATAGGCTCAGGCCCCTGAAGCCAAACCTGAGGACTGTTCTTGCCCTCGCAAGGGAATTGTGTGAGCCCATTCCAATGGCTACAACGCAACTAAAAGTATAAACCTTTAAATTCCCTGAGGCCATCCCATAGTGTTGGCTTCCAAGGACAAACACGGGCAATCTGAGTTTATCTGAGCACCTACCTGCACTCTGACCCATAGATAGATGTCGCCCGAGGTAAAAAGAAACCAACAGGCCCCTAGGCACTAATCGGATCCATTGCTTTGGTTTCCAGGCATCTCTCCTCAGAGGCCTGGATTTCAATACCAGAATATGGCTGTTTCTTGACTCACCCATCAGAACAAATCTCCTCTACACATGGGAAACTTGCATGGTGGAGCTGTGTCAAACCTCTGTTTAGGAGAAGCCTTCAGGGCCCTAGTGCCACCGCTTAATGCCACAGTCTCCATAGACACAAAAACATATTAGGACCCATCCACAGGAGAGTCCATTTAAACTCAGCCTCCTCGGTTGCTCCCCGAGATCCAACAGATCTAGCCTGTCTTGTAGCTAGGAGAATATTGGAATGCGAGGTGGGCTACCCAGCCATCCATCCTTAGAACCCTGCTCAGAATCGTTGGCCTGGAGCCAACCAACTGGTCTCAATTGTCCCACAGTAGAATCTTTGCAGTTTGGAGCTTCTCACAACTCCCATGGGGGGAAAACCCCCACGGCCTCGTGATTCCCCCCCTTTATGAAGGGGCCATCAGGGACAGAAAGTCAAACCTGAGGCATCGTCTGATGCTCAACCTGACTTCAGGTGCAAGAGATCTCGATTCAGGTCTGCCATGTCCTCACACATAAAACCTAAGCCTTGCTTGTGTTCTCGGAGTTCCGTCCTCAGACTACCGGCCCATAAGCCCTCCAGTTTGGCAATCCAGAAGTACAATGCGGCACTCTGCCTGCTCCCTGGAAGAAGAACATTGCCCTCTGGGGCTACCCAGTAACCCCAAATGAGGATCAACCTGCACGCCATTTGGCTGTACACCAAATATATAGGCTGAAGTGGGCACAATTGCCCATTCTGACACAGCCTGAGCCTGGAACTCCTGGCCCCACCCAGACAGCTGGCCACACACTGAGCACATCGGACCCGCCATGGCCATAGGTCGTCATCTCTACCCAACCTCGGTTTTCAGGCTTCAGAACCTTGACCTTATCTCCAATCACTGCCCAGGTTTGAAAATGTTGCAGAAATCCGAACTCGTTCCCTTGGAAGAAACCTCGTGGTTGGCATGTTGTCCAACTTTCAGTGTAGTTGAAACCAGTGTGGCACATGAGACCCAGCCCACGCTTGAGGGCCACATTGGTCTCAAACATACATTGTGACCCTCAGCCTGAGCCCGGTCCTCAGGCAAGGCCTCTCAGTGGCTGCATGAAGAAAGAGCATATTGGGCTTGCCATGCCCCTAGACCCCAATTTTTAACCAAGTTCGGGTTGTCCCTTCACTCTTGCCCAGGGCTCTGCTTTGGAATTCCTCTTTTGGTGGGACACCTCAGGTAACAAACCTTAAAGGAGTCCTCCCATTCCACAGATTCACGAAAAAGAATTGGGATAGGGCCAAATCCACAGAGAGGAAGATTCGTCCATGGCTCATGAGGCCTCCCCGACATTCCACGGCCATCGCTGATACAAAATCCAGAGACAAAAGCCTAAGCAAGCGCCTCAGACTCGCTCTTTCTTCATATCCTGAAGAGTTCTTCTCATGATTTGTAGTTCGGCCGTGCCATACCTACGTCCCCAAACCTAAGCTGAGTTTGTGTTTTTTGAGTTCTGTCCTCAAAGTCCTGGGCCACACACCCTCCAGGCTGGGCCCCTGGAACCACACATTAGGACTGTGCCTTACCAATCCATGGGAATTCTGCCCATTCCATTATCCAAAACCATACAAATTAGGAGAAACCTCCAAATTCCCTGAGGCCATACCAATGGTGTAGGTTGTCCGGGACAAAAAAGGGCCGTCTGACACCAGCTGAGCATCTACCTCCACTCATACCATAGATGGATGTCCCCAGAGAAGAAGATTGACCAGACAGGACCCCAGGCCATAATGGGATCCATAGCTTTGGTTTACAGGCATGTCTCTTCAAAAGCCTGGTTTCCAATACCAGCTGAGGGCTTTTCCTGAGGCACCCATCAGAACAAATCTCGTTTACACATGGGAAACTTGCATGTTGGAGCTCTCTCAAAGCCTCTGGTTAGAAGGACATTTCAGGTTCCCGGTGCCAGCGCCTCATTCCAAGGTCTCCATGGAGACACACCCACATTAGGACCCATCCACAGGAGAGTCCATTTCAACTCAGCCCCCTCAGTTGCTCCCCCTGATCCAGCAGATCTAACCCGTCTTGTCGATAGGAGATGATTGGAATGAGAGGCAGGCTTCCCAGACATCCATACTTAGAACCATTCTCAGAATTATGCTGTATGGGAAGTCCTGGAGCCAACCAACAGCTCTCAATAGTCCCGCAGAAGAATCTTTACTGTTTGGAGCATCTCACAACTCCCATCGTGGGAAAACCTCCATGGCCTCGTGATCCCGCCCCCTGCGCTTCATGAAGGGGCCATCAGGGACAGAAGCTCCAACCTGAGCGATCATCTGATCCTCGCCCTGACTTCAGATGCAGGACATCTTGATTCAGCTCTGCAGAGTGTGCCTGCCGTGCCCTTGCCCAGAAACGTAAGTCTAGTTTGTGTTCTCAACTTCCATCCTCACATTCCTGGCCCACAAGCCCTCCAGTTTGGCAATTCCAGAACTACAAGGCAGCACTCTGCCTGCTTTCCGGAAGAAAAACTTTGCCCTCTGGGGCTACCCAGATTCCCCAAATGAGGATCAACCTGCATGCCACTTGACTGGACCCCAATTATACAGGCTGCCCTGGGCACTACTGCCCTTTCTGGCACAGCCTGAGACTGAACCTCCTGGCTCGCACCCACCCAGCTAGCCACACACTGAGCACATCGGACCCGCCATGGCCTTAGGTCATCATCTCTTTCCAACCTCGGTTTTCAGGCTTCAGATCCTAAACCTTATCTCCAGTCACCACCCAGGGTTGAACATGATGCAGGAATCAGAACTCCTTCCCCATGGCAAGAAACCTTGTGGTTGGCATGTTGTCCAACGTAAAGTGTAGTTGAAACCAGTGTGGCCCATGAGGCCCTGCAGATGCTTGAGGACCAAGTCGGTCACAAACATGCATTGTGACCCTCAACGTGAGCCCAGTTCTCAAGTAAGGCCTCTCAGCGGCTGGACCAAAAGACAGCATATTGGGCTTGCAATGCCCCTAGGCCCCAATTTTTAACCAGATTTCTGGTTGTCCAGTCTCCCCTCCCCAGGGCTCGGCTTTGGAATCCCTCTTTTGGTGGGACACCTGAGGTAACAAAACTGAAAGGACTCCTTCCATCCCACAGTTTGACCCAAAACAATTGGAATCGGGCCAAATCCACAGAGCGGAAGACTCGTCCATGGCCCATGAGGCCTCTCCGACATTCCACGCCCATCGTTGACACAAAATCCAGAAACAAAAGCCTGAACAAGTGCCTCACAATCTCTCTTTCTTCATATCCGGAAGAATTCTCCTCACGGTCTCTAGATCGGGCCTGCCATACCTACGTCCCTAAACCTAAACTGAATTTGTGTTTTAGACTTCTGTCTCCACAGTCCTGGTGCACACACCCTGCAGGCTGGGGCCCCTGGAGCCACATCAAAACTGTGCCTTCCCTCTCCACGGGAATTCTGCCCATTCCATTGTCCATAATCATAAAATTAGGAGAAACCTCCAAAGTCCCCAAGGCCTTCACAATAGTGTAGGCCGCCTGGGACAAACAAGGGCCATCTGACACCAGCTGAGCATCTAACTCCACTAATACCTTAGATGGATGTACACAGAGAAGAAGATTCAACCGGACAGGCCCCTAGGCTCTAAATGGAGCCATTGCTTTGGTTTCCAGTTATTTCTCTTCAGAGGCCTATATTCCAATAACAGTATATGGGGGTTTCCTGAGGCACCAATCAGAACAAATCTCGTCTCCACATGGGAAACTTGTCCTTTGGAGATGTCTCAAAACCTCCGGTTAGGAGAATCCTTCAGGGCCCATGCACCAACGCCCCATTCCAAGGTCTCCATGGACACAAACCCACATTAGCATCCATCCTCAGGAGAGTCCATTTCAACTCAGCCCCCTTGGTTGCTCTGACAGAGCCAGCATATCAAACCTGTCTATTTGCTAGGAGACAACTGCAATGTGAGGCGGGCTTCCCATGCATCCATCCTTAGATCCCTGCTCTGGTGTCATTCTGTATGGTATGTACTGGAGTGATACAAAAGGTCTCAATTGTTGATCAGAAGGAATCTTTGTTGTTTGGAGCATCTCACAACTTCCATTGTGGGTAAACCTCCATGGACTGGAGATGCTGTCCCCTTCATAAAGTGGCCAGAATGGACAGAAATTCAAACCTAAGCCTAGGTTTGAACCTCGCCCTGACTTCAGATTCATGATATCCCGATTCAGATCTTCAGAGGGTGCCTGCCGTGCCCTCGCCCAGAACCTACGCCTAACATGTGTTCTCAGACTTCCGTCCTCACACTCCCCGTCCACAAGGCATCCACTTTGGAAATTCCGGAGCCACAATGCAGCACTCTGCCTGTTCTCCAGAAGAAAAACATTGCCCTTGGGGCTACCCAGAAATGCCAAATAAAGATCAACCTGCACGGCACTCAGTTGTACCCCAATTATACAATCTACCCTGGGCACTAAGGCCCTGTCTGACACAGCCCAAGCTTGGACCTCCCGACCAACACCCAGACAGCTGGCTCCACGCTGAGCATATCGGACCCAACATGGTCTTAGGTCGTCATCTCTTCCCAACCTCGGTTTTCAGACTTCACAACCTAGACCTTATCTCCAATCACTGCCCAGGGGTGAATGACATGCAGAAATCAGAATTAATACTTCCCCATGGCAAGAACTCATGTGGTTGACATGTTGACTATCATTCAGTGTAGGAGAAACAAGCATGCACCATGAGTCCCCACCCATGCTTGAGTACCACGAGGGCATAAACACGCATTGTGACCCTCAGCATGAGTTCTGTCCTCAATGAAGGCCTCTCAGTGGCTGGACCATTAGAAGGCATATTGGGCTTGCCATGCCCCTAGGCCCGTATTTTTAGTTAGATTTCTTGTTGTCCAGGGCTCTGCTCTGGAATCCCTCTTTTGGTGGGACACCTTAGCTAACAAAACTGAATCCCACAGATTAACCCAAAACAATTGGGATCTGGCCAAATCCACAGAGAGAAAGACTCTTCCATGGCCCATGAGGACTCCTTGACATTCCACAGCCATCATTGACACAAAATCCAGGGGCAAAAGCCTGACAAGTGTCACACTTTCACCCTTTATTCATATCCCAAAAAGTTCTCCTCATAGTCTGTAAATCGGACCTGCCATACCTACGTCCCCAAAGCTAAGCTGAGTTTGTGTTTTCAGACATCTTTCCCCACAGTCCTTGCCCACACACCCTCAAGGCTGGGCCCTTGGAGCCACACATCAGGTCTGTGCCTGCCCACTCCACAGGAATTCTGCCCATGCCATTGTCCATAATCATACAATTTAGGAGAAACCTCCAAAGTCCCCGAGGCCATCCCTATAGTGTAGGCCGCCCGGACAAACAGGAGCGGTCTGACACCAGCTGAGCAACTACCTCCATTTCATAAAATAGACAGATGTCTACAGAGAAGAAGATTGAACCAGAGAGGTTCCTAGGACCTAATTGGATGCATTGCTGTGGTTTCTATGTATCTCTCCTCAGAGGCCTGGTTCTAATACCAGCATATGTGGGTTTCCTGAGGCACCAATTAGAACAAATCTTGTCTCCACATGGAAAACTTGCTCTTTCGAGTTGTTTCAAAATCTCCGGTTAGAATCCTTTAGAGCCCTGGGGCCACCACCCCATTCCAACGTCCTCATGGACACAAACACACATTAAGACCCATCTTCAGGAGAGTCCATTTCAACTCAGCTCCCACGATTGCTCCTGCATAGCCATCAGATCGTACCTGTCTTGTGGCAGGGAGACAATTGGTGTAAGAGGCAGTCTGCTCAGGCATCCATCCTTAGAACCCGGCTCTGGAGTCATTCCATATGGGATGTCCTGGAGCCATCCAACAGGTCTCAATTTTCCCGCAGAAGGAATCCTTGCAGTTTGGAGCATCCCACAACTCCCAACGTGGGAAAACCTCCATGGCCTCGAGATTCCACCCCTTTGATGAAGGGGCCATCATGGACAGAAACTCCAACCTGCGCCTAAGTCTGATCCTCGTCCTGACTTCAGATGAATGAGATTTTGATTCGGATCTGCAGAGGGTGCCTGCCGTGACCTCGCCCTGAAACTTAAGTTTAGCTTATAATCTCAGACTTACGTCCTCACACTCCTGGTCCCGACGCCCTCAAGTTTGGCAATTCTGGACCCACAATGCTGCACTCTGCCTGCCCACCAGAAGAAAAATGTTGCCCCAGTGAGCTTCCCTGACACAATAAATGAGGATGAACCTACATGGAACTCAACTGTACCCAAATTATACATTCTAACCTGGGCACTAATGCATTGTCTGACACAGCCTGAATCCATACCTCCTGAACAACACCCAGAAAGCTGACCTCACACTGAGCACATCGGACCCTCCATGACCTTAGGTTATCATCTCATCCCAACCTCGATTTTCTGGATTCAGAACTTAGATCTTATCTCCAGTCACTGCCCAGGGGTGAACATGATGCAGAAATCAGAATTCCTCCTTCCCCATGGAAAGAAACCTTGTGGTTTGTATGTTGTCCAAAGTTCAGTGTAGGAGAATCAAGCATGGCCCATGAGTCCCCGCCCATGCTTGATGCCTACATTGGGCACAAACATGCATTGTGACCCTCAGTGTGAGCACTGTACTCAAGTAAGACCTCTCAGTGGCTGGACCAAGGTACCCCATATGGGGATTGCCATGCCCTTAGGCCCCCAATCTTATACAGAGTTCGGGTTGTCCAGTCGCCCCTTCCCAGGGTTCTGCTCTGGAATCCCTCTTTAGTGGCACACCTGAGGTAAAAAAAAAAAAAAAACAGAATGGACTCCTCCCATCCCACGGAATGACCCCAAAATATTGGGATCATCCAAATCCCCATAGAGGAAGTCTCACCCATGGTCCATGAGGACGCCCCTACATTCCACGGCCATCAGTGACACAAAATCCAGAGTCAAAAGCCTGAGCAAGTGCCTCACACTCACTCTTTGTTCATATCCTGAAGAGTTCTGCTCAAGGTCTGTAGATCGGGCCTCCCATACCTATGTCCCCAAACCTAAGACGAGTTTCTGTTTTCAGACTTCTGTCCCCACAGCTCTGAACCACACACCCTCCATGCTTGAGCCCCTAGAGCCACACCTCAGGATTGCGCCTTCCCTCCCCAAAGGAATTCTGCCCATTTCATTGGCCACAAACTTGCAAATTAGGAGAAACCTCCAAAGTCAAAGTGGCCATCCCAATAGTGTAGACTGCCCAGGACAAATAGGGGCAATCTGACACCAGCTGAGGAACTACCTCCACTCAATCGCATAGACAGATGAACCGAGAGAAGAAGATTAAACCAGACAGGCCCCAGGCCCTAATCAGATCCATTGCCTTGGTTTCCAGGCATCTCTCCTCAGAGTTCTGGTTTCCAATACCAGCATATTGGGGGTTACTGAAGCACCAATGAGAACAAATCTTGTTTCCCCATGGGAAAAATGCTTCTTGGAGCTGTGTCAAAACCTCTGGTTAGGAGCATCCTTCAGAGCCCTGGTGCCACTGCTCCATTCCAAGGTCTCCATGGACATAATCCCACATTATGACCGATCCTCAGGAGAATGCATTTCAACTCAGCCCCCTCGGCTGCTACATCATAGGCAGCAATCAAACGTGCCGTTTCGCTAGGAGACAATTGGAATGCAAGGCCGGATGCCCAGGCATCCATCCTTAGAACCCTGCTCTGCAATTGTTCCATATGGGATGTCCTGGAGCCATCCAACAGGTTTCAACTGACCCGCAGAAAATCCTTGTGGTTTGGAGCATCTCACTACTGCCATCATGGGAAAACACCAATGGCGGTGTGATGACCTTCCTTCATGAAGGGGCCATCATGGACAGAAACTCCAACCTGAGCCAATATATGAACCTCGCCCTGACCTCAGATGCATGAAATCTAAATTCAGCTCTGCAGAGTGTGCCTGTCATTTCCTCGCCCTGAAACCAAAGCAAAGCTTCAGTTCTCAGACTTACATCCTTGCATTCCTGGCCGCAAGGCCTCCAGTTTGGCAGTTCCGGAGCCAGAATGCAGCACTCTGCCTGCCCTCCAGAAGAAAGACTTTGCCTTATGGGGCTACGGAGAAACCCCAAATAATTATCTTCTGCATGCCACTCAACTGTACCTCAATTATACAGCGTATCTGGGCACGAATGCCCTGTCTGGCACAGCCTGAGTGCAGACCTCCTGAACGACACCTAGAAAGCTGGCCCCAAACTGAACACATCGGACCCGCCATGGCCTTAGGTCGTCATCTCTTCCAAACCTCGGTTTTCAGGCTTCAGAACCTAGACCTTATCTCCAATTAGTGCCCAGAGGTGAACGTGATGCAGAAATCAAAACTCCTCCTTCCCCATGGCAAGAAACCCTGAGGTTGGCATGTCCAAGGTTCACTGTAGGAGAAACCTGCAAGCTCAATGAGGTCCCGCCCAATATTGAGGACCACCTTGGGCACAAACACACATTGTGACCCTCAGCATGAGTCCACTATTCAAGTAACGTCTCTCAGTGACTGGACCAAGAATCTGCATATGGGCTTGCCATGCCCATAGGACCCCAGGCCTAACTAGAGGGTGGGTATTCCAGTTGTATGTACCCAGTGCTCTGCTCTAGAATCCCTCTATTGTGGGGACACATGAGGCAGAAAACAGGACTCCTCCCTTCCCACAAAATGACCCCAATCTCTTGGGAGCCGGACAAATCACCAGAGAGGGAGACTTCCATGGCCCATGAGACCATGCTTACATTAAATGACCATCATGAATACAACATCCAGAGACATAAGCCTGAACGACCGCCTCTCACTCGCCTTACTTTCTAATCACAATGAGCTCCCCTCACGGACTGTAGATCACTCCTGCCATAACCTCAGCCCCAAACCTCAGCCGAGTTTGTGTTTTTGGATGTCTGTCCCCACAGCCCTGGCCCACACAGCCGCCAGGCGGGGGCCTCTGGAGCCACACCACAGGACTGTCCTGCTCTCTCCAAGGAGACTATGCCCATTCCATTGCCCATAACCCCACAGAATAGGAGTAACCTCAAGGCCCCCGAGGACATCCCACTACTATAAGCCTCTCTGGACAAAGGCATCCTGACACTAGCTGAGCAACTACCTCCATGCAGAAACACAGACAGATGTCGGCAGAGACAGTAGATTGAACCAGACAGGCCCCTGGGCCCTAATCTGAACTCTTGCTTTGGTTTCCAGGTGTCACTCCTCAGAGGCCTGGGTTTGAAGACCAGCATCTGGGGCTTTCCTGAGACACCAAACAGAACAACTATCGTCTCCACATGGGAAGCTTCATTGTTGGAGCTGTGTCAAACCCTTCGGTTTGGAGAAACCTGCAGAGTCCCTGAGCCACCGCCACATTCCAAGGTCTCCATGGCCACCAACCCACAGTATGACTCATCATCAGGAGAGTCCATTTCAACTCAGCCCTCTGAGAAACCCGCCCAAGAGCCTGCAGATTGAGCCTGCCTTGCCCCAAGCAGCCAGTGGGAATGTGAGGTGGCATTTGCAGACATTCATGCTTAGACCCCTTCTCTCGAGTCTTTCTGTAGGGGTCATCCTAGAACCATCTCATAGTACTCGACTGTCCTACAGAGGAAACCTTGATGTTTGGGGCAGCTCATAACTCCCAGCGTTGGGAAACCTCCCTGGCCTCATGACGCCCCCACCCCCTTCAGGAAGGGGCCATAATGGACACAAACTCCAACCTGAGGCAACGTCTGATACTCGCCCTGACCTCAGATGCAGGAGATCTTGATTCAGTCTCTGCAGAGTGGGCCTGCCATGCCCTCGGCCCCAAACCTAACGCTAGCTTGTGTTTTCAGACTTCCCTCTTCACACTCCTGGCAAACAAGCCCTCCAGACTGGGAATTCCAGAACCACACCACAGTTTTCTGCCTGCCCACCAGAAGAAAAACGTTGCCCTATGGGGCTCTCCAGAAACCACAAATGAGAACCAACCTGCTCTGGCCTCGACCGCACCCTAACTGGAAAGGCTACCCTGGTCAGTATTGCTCTGTCTGACACAGCCTGACGTCCCGACAGACAAGGAAACAGCTGGCTGCACACTAAGCACATCAGACAGGCCATGGCCTTATGCCGTCATCTCTTCCCAACCTGGGTTTTCAGACATCTGACCCTAGATATTATATCAAATCCTGGCAAACGAGGGTAACTGAAGCACAAATCAGATCTTCTCCTTCCCCATGGCTGAAAAACTTGCTGTTGGCATGGAGTCATACCTTCAGTGTAGGAGAAACCTTCATGGCCCCTGAGGCCAAGCCTAAACTTGAGTGCCTCCTTGGGTACAAACTCGCATTGGGACCATCAGCATGGGCCCCATGTCGAAGTAAGGTCTCTCAGGGCCTCGACCAAGAGCCCGCATATGGGGCTTGCCAAGCCCCTATGATCCCAATCTTCACAAGAGCTCGAGTATTCCATTTGCTCGAACCCAGGACTGTGATCTGGAGTCCCTCTCCTGGAAGAACACCTGAGCCAGACAGCAGGACTCCACCCTTCCCACAAAATGTCCCCAAAATCTTAAGAGCTGGACCAACTCCTCAGAGAGGGAGACTCTTCCATAGCCCCTGAGGTCACCCCTACATTCCACGGCTATGGGAGACAAAACATCCAAAGACAAAATCTTGCGTGACTGCCTCCCATTTGCCCTTCTTTCATAAGCTGAGGATCTCCTCTCACGGTCTGTGGGTCCATCCTGCCATGCTCTCGGCTCCACACCCAAGCCAAGTTTGTGTTTTCAGACTTCTGTGCCCACAGCCCGGACCCACACACCCTTCAGGCTAGGGCCTATGGAGACACACTGAAGGACTGTGCCAGTCCTCTCCAAGAAAACTGTACCCAATCCATTGGCCACAACCCTAGAGATTAGGAGAATCCAATAAGGTCTCCAAGGCCATGCCTCGGCCATGGACTAAGAGGGGCACTCTGACACCAGCTGAGCAACTATCTCCACTTAGATACTCAGACAGTGTCCCCAGAGACAGAAGATTGAAACGGACAGGCATCTAGGCTCTAATCTGAACCCTAGCTTTGGTTTCCAGGTGTCTCTACTCAGAGAACTGGTTTGAAGACCAGTATCTGGGGCTTTTCTGAGGCACCAAAGAGAACCTGTCTCATCTCCACATAGGGATCTCTTTTTAATTGGAGCAATATTACACCCTTTGGTTAGGCGAATACTTCATGGCCCCTGAGCTGCCAACATATTCCAAGGTCTCCATGCACACAAACCCACATTATGACCCATCCGCAGGAGAGTCCATTTCAATTCAGCCCCCTAGTTAGCTCGCCCCAGAGCCAGTAGTTCAAACATGTCTTGTCACAAAGAGCCAATGGGAATGTGAGGTATGCTGTACAGGCATCCATCCTTCGAATCCTGCTCTCCAGTCTTTCCGTATGGGACATCCTGGAGCCATTCAACAGGACTCGACTGTCCAGCAGATGGAAAGCTTGTGGTATGGGTCAACGCACAAACTAGAGTTTGTGCTGGTGTCTAAGGTACTGTGCAGGATTCTCCAATCTTGAGGGTTTGGCACAGGTCGAAGGGCATGTTTTCCTACTGGGGACAGGAGATATTCTATTGTGTGGCTCAGGTACCACATGTTGTATCCTAAGTTGGTATTTCAGAACAGGACCCTGAGGACAGATGCCTGAAAACCTAATCTAGTGTTCCAATGACGTCCTAGGAGCATGTCAGGTACAATCTTCTGACCCAGGAACATTGAAATGGCTGTCTGCTTGGATGTAGGTGATCAGGGCGTTTCAGACTGGCATTTGTGTCCAGTGCTGCCGACAATATTGGGTCGGGCTCAGGGCTCTTGCGTGTTTCTCCTAAACTGGAAGGTTTGGGCAGGTTTGACGGGCACAGTTTCCTTGGGGATGGCAGGCCCAGTCATGTGTTGTGGATCCAGAGACCCTGTCCTGGAGGGCATATGAGCCATGGTTTTGGGAGAGAAGTCTGCAAACACAAATGTGGGTTATGGTTAGTGGAAAGGTGATCACAGGCCCAATGAGTATACCTGGAGTGCAGCTTGTCAGGAGTAATTAGGGTGACTGGAAGGCAGTAAAACAGGCTTTTCTATCTATATTGTGTGTCCAGGATGGCCTTGGAATGCAGGTATAGTCTCATGGGTCCATGGGAAACTTTTCCTCTCTATGGATCTGTGCAGCTCATAGTTTGGTGGCTTTTTTGGGGTAGGGAAGAGTGTTGTTTTCCATCTTATGGGTGCCCCAAAACAGGGATTCCAGATACAGGCTCTTTTTCTGGGCATCTGGGACTTCCCACCAAGGGTTAGGATTTGCACCTAGGGGTGTATGAGGCCTGCAATGCGGGATCATGATGGTGCAACTGAGAGGGATTGTTTGAAAGCTTGCTCAGGCTGAGTCTCACAATGCCTGTTTGCTCCCATGGCGGCCCTCAGGAGTGGGAGTGGTCTCATTGGTCATATATCTGGCTCCCTCTTAGAGAGTTGGACACCCAACCCAACAGCCAAATGTCCTGCCATGAGGAAGGATGAGTTCTCTTCCGTCAGGTTCCTCTGTGCTTCAGGTTGCCCCATTGGCAGGGTTTCCAGCAAGGTCTCGAGATAGGTGCCTGAATACCAAGGATGGGTGGAGATGACGTACTTGGGCCATAGCAATCCCAAATGCTAGATATGAGGCCTAAAACTTGGTCGGGGCTCAGGCTCTGTCAGACACAGCGCTAGTGGCCATGGCAGCCTTTATATCAGAGTAGATTCGAGGGCGGAGCAGATTGATCCTCATGTGGAGTTTCTTGGGAAGATTCCCAGGCATTTGTTCATTCAATAGGGAAGGCAGAATGCTGTGTTGTGGCTCCAGGTTTCCCAATCACGAGAGCTTGGGAACCAGTCAGTTTTGGGTGGAATTGTAAACAAAAGCTATGGTTCAATTCAGTGCCAAGCAGAAGGCAGTTCCAATTTGTAGCAGTTTACTCGAGATATCCAGCACTGGAATAAGGGTGGATGTCAGATGCTTGCTCACACTAGAGTTTTTGTCTATGATGACCGACAAGTGGAGGGGTGGTATAAAGAGGCCATGGAGGAGTTCACATGCTGAGGCCTGTGAACTGCTGCAAAAAGTAACATTTTTTTTGTACAGTGTAGGTGAAGTCTGGTTTGTTTACTCTAGGTTTCCCCATGTGGAAAGTTTGTGAAGAAGAGCTCTCCGGCATGGATGCCAGGAAAGCACACCTCCATTGACAATTGCAGCTGAGGAACATGGCAGATTCGTTCTGGTGGCTCTGGGACAAAGTGCCAAGGCCTTGAGTTGACATGGGATCTCTTGCAGATGGGTCACAATGCTTGTTTGTTACCAGGGAGAACTTAGAATGTGCTGGTTGCTAAGGTGCCATGCAGGATTCTTCTACCCTGAGGGTTTGGCACAGGTCCAAGAGCATGGTATTCTTCTGGGGACAGGGGATGTTCTGTCGTGTGGCTCAGAGACCATATGATGTGTCATAGATTGGTATTTCAGAACAGGCCCCTGAGGACAGATGCCTAAAAACCTAATGGGGTTCCATTGAGAGCCTAGGGGCATTTTAGGTTCAATCGTCTATCTCACGATCATTGACTTGGCTATTTCCCTGGATGTAGGTGATAAGGGTGTTTCAGACTACGCATTTCCATCCCGAGTGGCCGGCAATATTGGTGTGGGCTCAGGGGCCACACAGGTTTCTCCTAATCTGGAAGGTTTGGGCAAATCTGATATGCACAGTGTCCTTGGGGTTGGCAGCCAGAGTTCTGTGGTGTGGCTCCAGAGATCACATTCTGGTGGGCATGTGAGCCATGGTTTTGGGAGAGAAGTCTGCAAACGCAAATACAAATTAGGGTGAGTGGCGAGGTGATCACAGGCCCAATGCGTAGACCTGGAGGGAAGCTCGTCATGAACTATAATTAGGGAGACTGGAAGGCAGTAGCACAGGCTTTTCTCTCGGGATTGTGTGTCCAGGATGGCCTTGGAATGCAGGTGTGGTCTCATGGGTCCATGGGAGTCTTTTCCTCTCTATGGATCCTGGTGGCTCTCCATAGTTTGGTGGCTTTTTCGGGGAAGGGGAGAGTGATGTTTTCCACCTTATGGGTGCCCCAAAACAGGGATTCCAGAGACGGGCTCTGGTTCATGGCATCTGGGACATCACAACAAGTGCTAGGATTTGGGCTTAGGGCATATTAGGCCTGCAATGCGGGTTCATGGTGGTGCAACAGAGAAGGATTGTTTGAAAGCATGCTCAGGCTGAGGGTCACAAGGCCTGTTTGCCTCCAGGGCATCCCTGAGGCGTTTGTGTGGTCTCACTGGACTTGTAAATGACTCCCCCTTTCAGGGTTGAACACCCATCCTAACAGCCAAGTTTCCTGATATGAAGAAGGAGGAGTTCTCTATTGTGCTTCAGGATGCCCCATTATCAGGGATTCCAGCAAAGGTCTGGGGACAGGTGCCTGAATACCAAGGATGGGTAGAGATGAAATACTTGAGCCATGGCATTCCCAAATACTAGATGTGGGGCTCAAAATCTGGTGACTGACACTAGGTCTGGGCTCAGGCTCTGTCAGACACAGCACTAGTGGCCAGGGCAACCTATAAATCAGGGTCCCTCCGATATAGGGCCGAGCAGATTGATCCTCATGTGGGGTTTCTGGCCAGACTCACCAGGCACTTGTTTCTATCGGGAAGGCAGAATGCTGTGTTGTGTCTCCATAATTCGCTATCAAGAAGGCTTGGGGACCAGTCGGGTGAGGAAGGAATTGTAAACACAAGCTACAGTTCAATTCACTGCCAAGCGGAAGGCAGTTCCTGTGTCCAGCAGCTTTTTCGAGATATCCAGCAACTTAGTAAGGGAGGACGTCGGATATTTGCTCACACTGGAGTTTGTGTCTATGATGACTGACAAATGGAGGGGTGGCGTCAAGAAGCCATGTAGGGATTTTCACGTTGAGACTCATGAGCTGCTCCAAATAGCAAGGTTTTATTCTACTGGACAGGTGGAGTGTGGTTTATTTGCTCCAGGGTCCCCCATGTGGAAAGTTTGGGTAGCAGAGCTCTACCGCATGGATGCCTGGAATGTTCAACTTCATTGACCATTGCAACTGAAGAACATGGCAGCTTTATTCTGGTGTCTCTGTAGCAAAGTACCAAGTCCTTGATTTGACATGGAATCTCTTGCAGATGGGCCACACAGCTGGTTTGTTACCAGGTAGATCTTAGAATGTGCTGGTGGCTTAGTAGTTGTGCAGGAATCTACTACTCTGGGATTTTGCACAGATTGTAGGGCACGGTTTCCTTCTGGGGACAGGAGATGTTCTGTTGTGTGGCCCAGCCACCACATGTTGTATCATAAGTTCGCATTCTAGAACAGGCCTCTGAGGACACATGTCTGAAAACCGAATCAATGGTTCCAATGACGTCCTAGGGGCATGTTAGGTTCATTATTCTGACTCAGGACCATTGACTTGGCTGTGTTCCTGGATGTAGGAGATCAGGGTATTTCAGACTGTGCATTTGTGTTCAGAGCGGCCGCCGAAATTGGGGTAGGCCCAGAGGCCTTGTAGGTTTCTCCTAATCTAGACAGTTTGGGCAACTGTGATGGAAACAGTTTCCTTGTGGATGGCAGGGACAGTCCTGCAGTGTGGATCCAGAGACCCCATCCTGGAGGGCATGTGTGCCATGGTTTTGGTAGATAAGTCTGCAAACACAAATTCGAATTAGGGTGAGTGGCGAGGTGATCACAGGCCCAATGCATATACCTTGAGAGCAGCTCATCTGGAACTGTAATTAGGGTGAATGGAAGGCAGTAGCACAGGCTTTTCTCTCCGGATTGTGTGTCCAGGATGGCCTCGGAATGCAGGTGTGTTCTCATGGGTCCATGGGAGACATTGCCTCTCTATGGATCCTGGTGGCTCCTCATAATTTGGTGACATTTTTGGGGAAGGGATGAGTGCTGTTTTCCATCTGAAGGGTGCACCAAAACAAAAATTCCAGAGATGGTCTCTGGGTCTGGGCACCTCGAAAATCCCACCAAGTTTTATGATTTGAACCTACAGGCATACCAGGCCTGAAATGAGGGATCATTGTGGTGAATCTGAGAGGGATTTTTTGAAAGCATGCTCAGGGTGAGGGTCACAATGCCTGTTTGTGCCAAGGGTAGTCCTCAGGAGTGTGTGTGGTGTCATTGATGTTGTAACTGGCTCCCCCTTTGAGGGTAGAACACCCATCCCAAAAGCCAGGTTTATTGCCATGGGGAAAGAAGAGTTCTCTATTGTGCTTCAAGTTCCCTAATTGGCAGGGATCCCTGCCAAGGTCTGGGGACAGGTGCCTGAATATCAAGGATGGGTAGAGATGACATACTTTGGCCATGGCAATCCCAAATGCTAGATATGGGGCCTGCTCTTTAGTGGCTGAAACTCAGTCGAGCTCAGGCTCTGTCAGACACGGCACTAGTGGCCATGGCAGCCTATAAATCGGTGTTGACTCGAGGGCCGACCTGATTGATCCTCATGTGGGTTTTCAGGGCAGACTCACCAGGCATTTCTTCATTCGATGGGGAAGGCAGAATGCTGCGTTGTGGCCCCAGATTTCCCTATCAAGAGGGCTTAGGGACCAGTCAGGTGAGGATGGAATTGTAAACACAAGCTATGGTTCAATTCAGTGCCAAGTGGAAGGCAGTTCCAATGTGCAGTGGTTTATTCAAGACATCCAGCACCGGGATAAGGGTGCATGTCAGATGTTTGCTTAGACTGGAGTTTGTGTCTATGATGACCGACCAATGGAGTGGTGGCATCAAGAGGCCATGGAGCAGTTTACACGCTGAGGCCTGTGAGTTGATCCAAACATAAGGTTTCCTTCTACTGGACAGGGGAGGTCTGGTTTGTTTACACCAGGTTCCCCCATGTGCAAAGTTTGGGTAGCATAGTACTCGCACGTGGATACTGGAAAGCACACCTACATTGACCATTGCACCTAAGGAACATGGCAGGTTCTTTCTGGTTGCTCTAGGGCAAAGTACCAAGGCCTGGATTCTAATAAAGTTGGGTCACAATGCAGTTTTGTTACCACGGAAATCTTACTATGTGCTGGTGGCTAAGGGGCCATGTATGATTAGTCTATCCTGATGGTTTGACACCGGTCGAAGAACATGGTTTCTTTCTGGGTATCGGAGATGTTCTGTTGTGGGGCTCACGGACCAAATGTTGTATCATAAGTTGGTATTCCAGAACAGGCCTCTGAGGACAGATGCCTAAAAACTTCATCTAGGGTTCCAATGAAGTCCAAGGGGAATTTCAGGTTCAATCATCAGACTCAGGAACATTGACTTCGGTGTCTGCCTATATGTAGGCAACCAGAATGTTTCTGACTGTGCCTTTGTGTACAGAGTGGCCTCCAATATTGGGGTGGGCTCTGGGGCCTTGCAGGTTTCTCCTAATCTTGAAGGTTTAGGCATATTTGTGGGCACGGTTTCCTTGGGGGTGGCAGGCACAGTCCTGTGGTGTGGCTCCAGAGACTCCATCGTGGAGGGCATGTAAGCCATGGTTTTGGGAGAGAAGTCTGCAATCACAAACTCGGATTAGGTTGAGTTGCGAGGTGATCGTAGGCCCAATGCATAGACCTGGAGGGCAGATCGTCAGGAACTGTAAATCACGTACCTCGAAGGCACTAGCACTGGCTTTTGTATCTGGATTGTGTGTCCATGATAGCCTTGGAATGCAGGTGTGTTCTAATGTTTCCATGAGAGTATTTTCCTCTCTACGGATCCTGGAAGCTCCCAATAGTATGGTGGCTTTCTCGTTTGAATGGAAGAGTGCTGTTTTCAATCTTAGATGTTCCCCAAAAAGGGATTCCAGAGAAGGGCTGTAAGTCTGGGTGCTTGGAAAATCCCACCAGGATTAGGATTTGGGCCTAGGGGAGTACCAGGCCTACAATGTGTGACTTGGAGGTACAACTGGGAGCGTTTGTTTGAAAGCATGCTAGTCTGAGTGTCACAATGCCTGATGTGATTAGGGCAGCCCTTATGAGTGGGAGTTGTCTCCTTGGCCATGCAGCTGGCTACCACTTTAATGTAGGACACCCATCCCAACTACCAGGATTCCTGCCATGGAAAAGGAAGAAATCTCTATTGTGCCTCAGGTTCCCCCATTAGCAGGTGTGACTCCATGCCAAGAGCAAGCTTGACAGCCATGGGGAAGGAGGAGTTCTGTTTTGTGCTTGCGATACCCAGCTGTGTGGAGAATTGATATAATGTCTAGGTTCAGATATCTGAAAACCAAGGTTAGGAAGAGGTGACGGCATAAGACCATGGCGTGTCCGAAGTGCTGGGTGTGCGGCCAGCTGTCTCTTTGTCTGTCTGGACGTCTGGCTTCAGGCTGTGTCAGACAGAGCATGAGTGCCCAGAGCAGCATATCCACTTCGGGGACCGTCGAGGCCCGAGCAGGTTGATCATCGTCTGGGTTTTCTGTAGAGCCCCATAGGGAAGCGTTTTTATTCCGTTGGGCAGACACTGGGCTGGGTTGTGGTTCTGGAGTTCCTAGTCCGTAGGGCTTGTTTGCCAGGAGTGTGAGGAAGGAAGTCTGAAAACAAAAGCTAGTGTGAGGTTTGGGACCGAGGGCATGGCAGGGCCACTCTGCAGAGGCTGAATCGAGATCTCCTGCACTGAGGTCATGTCAACTATGAGACGTGCCTCAGGCTAGAGTTTTTGTCCAGCATGGCCTCTTCCTGAAGGGTGTGGGGGCTTCATGAAGCCAGGGAGGTTTGCCTACGATGGGATTTGTGAACTACTCCAAACCTCAAGCTTTCCTTCTGCACGACAGTCGAGTCCTACTGGATGGTTCCAGGAGGCCCCATACGGAAAGACTCGAGAGCAGGTGTCTAAGCATGGATGCCTGGGAACGCCACCTCATATTCCCACTCTTTAGGCAGGACAAGGCAGGCTCAATCTGCAGGCTCCTGGGTTAGCTACCCGGGGGGGGGAGAGTTGAAATGGACTCTCCTGAAGATGAGTCCTACTGAGGCTTGGTGACCTGGGAGACCTTGGAATGTGGAGTTGGCTCAGGGACTCTGCAGGGTTTTCCAAACTGAGGTGTTTGACACAGCTCCAACAGGGAAGCTTCCCATGTGGAGACGAGAGGAGTTCTGTTCAGTGCCTCAGGAAAGCCCCATATCCTGTTCTTTGAACCAAAGCCTCTGAGGAGTGACACCTGGAACCCAAAGCAAGAGTTGAGATTACGGCCTAAGGGCCTGTCCGGCTCAACCTTCTATCTCTGTTGACATCTGTGGGCATGCCTTCGTGGAGGTAGCTGCTCAGCTTGTGTCCGAATGCCCCTGTGTGTCCAGGGAGCCTCCCAGTAGTGGGATGTCCTCGGGGGCCTTGAGGTTTCTCATATTCTGGAGGTGTGTGTCCAAAGGAATGGACACAGTTTCCCAGGAGAGAGCAGGCACGGTCCTGTGGTATGGCTCCAGAGGACCCAGCCAAGAGGCTGTGTTTGCCAGGGCTGTGGGGACAGATGTCTGAAAAAGCAAACTTGGCTCAGCTAGTGGCCAAGGTAATGGCAGGACTGATCTCCAGTCCGTGAGGGGAGATCCTCTGGATATCAAAGGAGGGCAAGTGGGAGGCAGTCACTCAGGATTTTGTCTCTGGGTGTTGCGTTCACAGTGTCCGGTCAGGGTAGGGGTTGTCTCAGAGGCCGAGGAAGAGCCTTCCTCTCAAGGGATTGTGCAAGCTCCCAAGTGTTTGGATTCATTCTGTGGGAAGGGAAGAGTACTGTTTTCTGCCACAGGGTACCCCCCAGGAGAGGGACTCTAGAGCACAGCAGTGGGTTCCCTCAACTGGAATACACACCATCTAGTTAATCCTGGGTGCCTATGGGCATGGCAAGCCACATATGCGGGCTCTTGGTCCAGTCACTGAGAGGCGTTACTTGAATAAGGTACTCACGCTGAGGGTCACAATGTGTGTTTGTGCCCAAGGCGGCCCTAACGCTTGGGCGTTGCCTCATGGGCCATGTCGTTTTTCCTACACTGAAGGTTTGACTCACTGCCAGCAGCAAGTTTTCTTGCCATGGGGAAGGAGGGGTTCTTATTTGTGCATCAGGTTCCCCCCTGTGCAGGGATTGGAGATAAGGTCTAGGATCCGATGACTGAAAACCCAGGTTGGGAATGGATGCTGGCCTAAGGCAGTGGCGGGTCCAATGTCCTAGGAGTGCAGCCAGCTGTGTCGGTGTCTGTTGGAAGGTCTGGGCTCAGGCAATTTTGACAGAGCATCAGTGTTTAAGGTAGCCTATGCAATTGGGGTGTTGCCGAGGGCCAAGCAGTTTGATCCTCATTTGGGGTTTCTGGGCAGCCTCATAGACAATGTTTTTCTCCTGGGAGGCAGGCAGAGTGCTTCAGTGTGGCCCCAGAATTCCCAGTAGGGAGGGCTTGTGGGCCAGGAGTGTGAGGACGGAAGTCTGAAAACACAAGCTAGGGTGAGTATTGGAGCCAAGGGCAGAGCAGGCACACTCTGCAGAGGCTGAATCAAAATCTCCTGCATCTGAAGTCAGGCTGAGGATCAGACGTTGGCTGAGGCTGGAGTATGTGTCCATGATGGCACCTTCATGAAGCGGGGGCCTCATGAGGCCAAGGAAATTTTCCCACGCTGAATTTGGAGGTTGCCCCAAACCACAAGGTTTCCTTCTGCGGGACATTCGAGTCCTGTTGCATGGCTCCAAGACATACCATATGGAAGGACTGGAGAGCAGGGTTCGAAGGATGGATCCCTGTACAGCATTCCTCGCATTCCAATAGGCCATTAGCGACAAGATATTTTTGATCTGCTGCCTCTGGTTCACGCTACCCAGGGGGCTGAGTTGAAATGGCCTCTCCTGAGGATGCGTCATAATGTGCGTTTGGGTCCATGGAGACCTTGGAATGTGCTGGTTGTTCGGTGGCCTTGCGGAAATCTCCTACCTGAAGGGTTTGATACATCCTCAGTAAGAAAGCTGCCCATGTGGAGACGAGAGATGCTTGGTTTGGTGCCTCAGAAAAGCATCATGTGCTGGTCTACGAAAACAGTCCTCTGAGAACGGACACATGGAAACAAAGCTAAGGTTCATATTAGGGCCTGGGGGCCTGTCCATTTCAACCTTCTGTCTCTGGGGACACTGTCTGAGAATCTAAGTGGAGATAGTTGCTCTGCTGGTGTCAGATAGCCCCTCTTAGTCCAGGGTGGCCTACCTATTGATGGCCTCAGGGGCCTTGGAGCTTTTCCCTAAACTGTAGGGTTGTGGTCAATGGATAGGACACACTTTCCTTAGAGAGGGCCGGCACAATCTTTCGCTGTGGCTTCAGAGGCCCTAGCCTGGAGGTTGTGTGGGTCCATGCTGTGGGCACAGAAGTCTTAAAACACAAAGCCAGCTTATGAGTGGCGCCTAGGGTATGACAGTCCGGATGTACAGCCCGAGAGGGAACTCCTGGGCCTCTGAAACAAGGGCGAGTGGAAGGCGTTCCTTCATGCTTTTGTCTCTGGATGTTGTGTCCGGGATAGCCGTGGATTGGAGCGGTGGCCTCAGGGACTGTGGACGAGTATCCCTCTCTGGGGATTTGTCCCAGCTCCCAAGAGTTTGGGGACATTTTGAGGGAAGGGTGGAGTCGTGTTGTCTGGCTCATGTGTCTCTCCAAGAAAGGGATTCCAGAGCAGAGCCCAGGTACAGGTGGGGCGACTGGAAAACTCAAACACTGGTGAGGATTGGGTGCATAGGGGCTTGGCAAGCCCCATATGCGGGCTCTTGGTCCAGGTCCTGACAGGCCTTTCTTTGACATGGGGCTCATGCTGAGGGTCACAGTGTGAATTTGTGCCCAAGCAGCACTCAAGTTTGGGCGTGGCTTCAGGGGCCATGAAGGTTTCTCCCACCCTGAAGGTGTGACTCCATGCCAAGAGCAAGCTTGACAGCCATGGGGAAGGAGGAGTTCTGTTTTGTGCTTGCGATACCCAGCTGTGTGGAGAATTGATATAATGTGTAGGTTCAGATATCTGAAAACCAAGGTTAGGAAGAGGTGACGGCATAAGACCATGGCGTGTCCGAAGTGCTGGGTGTGCGGCCAGCTGTCTCCTTGTCTGTCTGGACGTCTGGCTTCAGGCTGTGTCAGACAGAGCATGAGTGCCCAGAGCATCCTATCCAGTTCGGGTACCGTCGAGGCCCGAGCAGGTTGATCCTCATCTGGGTTTTCTGGAGAGCCCCACAGGGAAACGTTTTTCTTCCTTTGGGCAGACACTGGGCTGGGTTTTGGTTCTGGAGTTCCTGGTCCGGAGGGCTTGTTTGCCAGGAGTGTGAAGAAGGAAGTCTGAAAACACAAGGTAGCGTGAGGTTTGGGACCGAGGGCACGGCAGGCCCACTCTGCAGAGGCTGAATCGAGATCTCCTGCACTGAGGTCATGTCAACTATGAGACGTGCCTCAGGCTAGAGTTTTTGTCCAGCATGGCCTCTTCCTGAAGGGTGAGGGCTTCATTAGGCCAGGGAGGTTTGCCTACGATGGGATTTGTGAACTACATCAAACCTCAAGGATTCCTTCTGCACGACAGTCGAGTCCTATTGGATGGTTCCAGGAGGCCCCATACGGAAAGACTCGAGAGCAGGTGTCTAAGCATGGATGCCTGGGAACGCCACCTCATATACCCACTCTTTAGTCAGGACAAGGCAGGCTCAATCTGCAGGCTCCTGTTTGAGCAACCCAGAGGGGAGAGTTGAAATGGACTCTCCTGAAGATGAGTCCTACTGTGGCTTGGTGGCCTGGGAGACCTTGGAATGTGTAGGTGGCTCAGGGACTCTGCAGTGTTTTCCAAACTGAGGTGTTTGACACAGCATCAACAAGGAAGCTTCCCATGTGAAGACCAGAGGAGTTCTGTTCAGTGCCTCAGGAAAGCCCCATATCCTGTTCTTCGAACCAAAGCCTCTGATGAGTAACACCAAAACCAAAGCAAGAGTTGAGATTACGGCCTAAGGGCCTGTCTGGCTCAACCTTCTATCTCTGTTACATCTGTGGGCATGCCTTCGTGGAGGTAGCTGCTCAGCTTGTGTCCGAATGCCCCTGTGTGTCCAGGGAGCCTCCCAGTAGTGGGATGTCCTCGGGGGCCTTGAGGTTTCTCATATTCTGGAGGTGTGTGTCCAAAGGAATGGACACAGTTTCCCAGGAGAGAGCAGGCACGGTCCTGTGGTATGGCTCCAGAGGACCCAGCCTAGAGGCTGTGTTTGCCAGGGCTGTGGGGACAGATGTCTGAAAAAGCAAACTTGGCTCAGCTAGTGGCCAAGGTAATGGCAGGACTGATCTCCAGTCCGTGAGGGGAGATCCTCTGGATATCAAAGGAGGGCAAGTGGGAGGCAGTCACTCAGGATTTTGTCTCTGGGTGTTGCGTTCACAGTGTCCGGTCAGGGTAGGGGTTGTCTCAGAGGCCGAGGAAGAGCCTTCCTCTCAAGGGATTGTGCAAGCTCCCAAGTGTTTGGATTCATTCTGTGGGAAGGGAAGAGTACTGTTTTCTGCCACAGGGTACCCCCCAGGAGAGGGACTCTAGAGCACAGCAGTGGGTTCCCTCAACTGGAATACACACCATCTAGTTAATCCTGGGTGCCTATGGGCATGGCAAGCCACATATGCGGGCTCTTGGTCCAGTCACTGAGAGGCGTTACTTGAATAAGGTACTCACGCTGAGGGTCACAATGTGTGTTTGTGCCCAAGGCGGCCCTAACGCTTGGGCGTTGCCTCATGGGCCATGTCGTTTTTCCTACACTGAAGGTTTGACTCACTGCCAGCAGCAAGTTTTCTTGCCATGGGGAAGGAGGGGTTCTTATTTGTGCATCAGGTTCCCCCCTGTGCAGGGATTAGAGATAAGGTCTAGGTTCCGATGACTGAAAACCCAGGTTGGGAATGGATGGTGGCCTAAGGAAGTGGCGGGTCCAATGTGCTGGGTGTGCAGCCAGCTGTGTCGGTGTCTGTTGGAAGGTCTGGGCTCAGGCTATTTGCGACAGAGCATCACTGTTTAAGGTAGCCTATGCAATTGGGGTGTTGCCGAGGGCCAAGCAGTTTGATCCTCATTTGGGGTTTCTGGGCAGCACCATAGACAATGTATTTCTCCTGGGAGGCAGGCAGAGTGCTTCTTTGTGGCCCCAGAATTCCCAGTAGGGAGGGCTTGTGGGCCAGGAGTGTGAGGACGGAAGTCTGAAAACACAAGCTAGGGTGAGGATTGGAGCCAAAGGCAGAGCAGACCCACTCTGCAGAGGCTGAATCAAAATCTCCTGCATCTGAAGCCAGGCTGAGGATCAGACGTTGGCTGAGGCTGGAGTATGTGTCCATGATGGCACCTCCATGAAGCGGGGGCCTCATGAGGCCAAGGAAGTTTTCCCACGCTGAGTTTGGAGGTTGCCCCAAACCACAAGGTTTCCTTCTGTGGGACATTCGAGTCCTGTTGCATGGCTCCAGGACATACCATACGGAAGGACTGGAGAGCAGTGTTCGAAGGATGGATCCCTGTACAGCATGCCTCGCATTCCCATTGGCCATTAGCGAAAAGATATGTTTGATCTGCTGCCTCTGGGTCACGCTACCCAGGGTGCTGAGTTGAAATGGCCTCTCCTGAGGATGCGTCATAATGTGCGTTTGGGTCCATGGAGATCTTGAAATGTGCTGGTTGTTCAGTGGCCCTGTGGAACTCTCCTACCTGAAGGGTTTGATACATCCCCAGTAAGAACGCTCCCCATGTGGAGAGAGAGGTTTGGTTTAGTGCCTCGGAAAAGCCCCGTGTGCTGGTCTACGAAAACAGTCCTGTGAGAACGGACACATGGAAACAAAGCTAAGGTTCATATTAGGGCCTGGGGGCCTGTCCATTTCAACCTTCTGTCTCTGGGGAAACTGTCTGAGAATCTAAGTGGAGATAGTTGCTCTGCTGGTGTCAGAGAGCCCCTCTTAGTCCAGGGTGGCCTACCTATTGATGGCCTCAGGGGCCTTGGAGCTTTTCCGTAAACTGTAGGGTTTTGGTCAATGGATTGGACACACTTTCCTTAGAGAGGGCCGGCACAATCTTTCGCTGTGGCTTCAGAGGCCCTAGCCTGGAGGTTGTGTGGGTCCATGCTGTGGGCACAGAAGTCTTAAAACACAAAGTCAGCTTATGAGTGGCGCCTAGGGTATGACAGGCCGGATGTACAGCCCGAGAGGGAACTCCTGGGCCTCTGAAACAAGGGCGATGGAAGGCGTTCCTTCAGGCTTTTGTCTCTGGATGTTGTCTCCGGGATAGCCGTGGATTGGAGCGGTGGCCTCAGGGACTGTGGACGAGTATCCCTCTCTGGGGATTTGTCCCAGCTCCCAAGAGTTTGGGGACATTTTGAGGGAACGGTGGAGTCGTGTTGTCTGGCTCATGTGTCTCTCCAAGAAAGGGATTCCGGAGCAGAGCCCAGGTACAGGTGGGGCGACTGGAAAACTCAAACACTGGTGAGGATTGGGTGCATAGGGGCTTGGCAAGCCCCATATGCGGGCTCTTGGTCCAGGTCCTGACAGGCCTTTCTTTGACATGGGGCTCATGCTGAGGGTCACAGTGTGAATTTGTGCCCAAGCAGCACTCAAGTTTGGGCGTGGCTTTGGGGCCATGAAGGTTTCTCCCACCCTGAAGGTGTGACTCCATGCCAAGAGCAAGCTTGACAGCCATGGGGAAGGAGGAGTTCTGTTTTGTGCTTGCGATACCCAGCTGTGTGGAGAATTGATATAATGTCTAGGTTCAGATATCTGAAAACCAAGGTTAGGAAGAGGTGACGGCATAAGACCATGGCGTGTCCGAAGTGCTGGGTGTGCGGCCATCTGTCTCCTTGTCTGTCTGGACGTCTGGCTTCAGGCTGTGTCAGACAGAGCATGAGTGCCCAGAGCATCCTATCCAGTTCGGGTACCGTCGAGGCCCGAGCAGGTTGATCCTCATCTGGGTTTTCTGGAGAGCCCCACAGGGAAACGTTTTTCTTCCATTGGGCAGACACTGGGCTGGGTTTTGGTTCTGGAGTTCCTGGTCCGGAGGGCTTGTTTGCCAGGAGTGTGAGGAAGGAAGTCTGAAAACACAAGGTAGCGTGAGGTTTGGGACCGAGGGCACGGCTGGCCCACTCTGCAGAGGCTGAATCGAGATCTCCTGCACTGAGGTCATGTCAACTATGAGACGTGCCTCCGGCTAGAGTTTTTGTCCAGCATGGCCTCTTCCTGAAGGGTGAGGGCTTCATTAGGCCAGGGAGGTTTGCCTACGATGGGATTTGTGAACTACTCCAAACCTCAAGGTTTCCTTCTGCACGACAGTCGAGTCCTATTGGATGGTTCCAGGAGGCCCCATATGGAAAGACTCGAGAGCAGATGTCTAAGCATGGATGCCTGGGAACGCCACATCATATTCCCACTCTTTAGTCAGGACAAGGCAGGCTCAGTCTGCAGGATCCTGGGTGAGCTAACCAGAGGGGAGAGTTGAAATGGACTCTCCTGAAGATGAGTCCTACTGAGGCTTGGTGGCCTGGGAGACCTTGGAATGTGGAGGTGGCTCAGGAACTCTGCAGGGTTTTCCAAACTGAGGTGTTTGACACAGCTCCAACAAGGAAGCTTCCCATGTGGAGACGAGAGGAGTTCTGTTCAGTGCCTCAGGAAAGCCCCATATCCTGTTCTTCGAACCAAACCCTCTGAGGAGTAACACCTGGAACCCAAAGCAAGAGTTGAGATTATGGCCTAAGGGCCTGTCCGGCTCAACCTTCTATCTCTGTTGACATCTGTGTGCATGCATTCATGGATGTAGCTGCTCAGCTTGTGTCCGAATGCCCCTGTGAGTCCAGTGAGGCTCCCAGTAGTGGGATGTCCTCGGGGGCCTTGAGGTTTCTCATATTCTGGAGGTGTGTGTCCAAAGGAATGGACACAGTTTCCCAGGAGAGAGCAGGCACGGTCCTGTGGTATGGCTCCAGAGGACCCAGCCTAGAGGCTGTGTTTGCCAGGGCTGTGGGGACAGATGTCTGAAAAAGCAAACTTGGCTCAGCTAGTGGCCAATGTAATGGCAGGACTGATCTCCAGTCCGTGAGGGGAGATCCTCTGGAAATCAAAGTAGGGCAAGTGGGAGGCAGTCACTCAGGATTTACAGTGTCCGGTCAGGGTAGGGGTTGTCTCAGAGGCCGAGGAAGAGCCTTCCTCTCGGGGGATTTTCCAAGCTCCCAAGTGTTGGTGTTCATTCTGTGGGAATGAAGAGTACTGTTTTCTGCCACAGGGGACCCCCCAGGAGAGGGACTCTAGAGCACAGCAGTGGGTTCCCTCAACTGGAATACACACCATCTATTTAGTCCTGGGTGCCTATGGTCATGGCAAACCACATATGCGGGCTCTTGGTCCAGTCACTGAGAGGCGTTACTTGAATAAGGTACTCACGCTGAGGGTCACAATGTGTGTTTGTGCCCAAGGCGGCCCTCACGCATGTGCGTGGCCTCATGGGTCATGCCGTTTTTTCCAACACTGAAGGTTTGACTCACTGCCAACAGCAAGGTTTCTTGCCATGGGGTAGGAGGGGTTCTGACTTGTGTGCATCAGAGGGGGTCCCCCCTGTGCAGGGATTGGATATAAGGTCTAGGTTCCGATGACTGAAAAATCAGGTTGGGAATAGATGGTGGCCTAAGACAGTGGCGGGTCCAATGTGCTGGGTGTGCAGCCAGCTGTGTCGGTGTCTGTTGGAAGGTCTGGGCTCAGGCTATTTGCCTCAGAGCATCAGTGTTTAAGGTAGCCTATGCAATTGGGGTGTTGCCGAGGGCCAAGCAGTTTGATCCTCATTTGGGGTTTCTGGGCAGCACCATAGACAATGATTTTCTCCTGGGAGGCAGGCAGAGTGCTTCATTGTGGCCCCAGAATTCCCAGTAGGGAGGGCTTGTGGGCCTGGAGTGTGAGGACGGAAGTCTGAAAACACAAGCTAGGGTGAGGATTGGAGCCAAGGGCAGAGCAGGCCCATTCTGCAGAGGCTGAATCAAAATCTCCTGCATCTGAAGTCAGGCTGAGGATCAGACGTTGGCTGAGGCTGGAGTATGTGTCCATGATGGCACCTTCATGAAGCGGGGGCCTCATGAGGCCAAGGAAGTTTTCCCACGCTGAGTTTGGAGGTTGCCCCAAACCACAAGGTTTCCTTCTGCGGGACATTCGAGTCCTGTTGCATGGCTCCAGGACATAACATACGGAAGGACTGGAGAGCAGGGTTCAAAGGATGGATCCCTGTACAGCATGCCTCGCATTCCAATTGGCCATTAGCGATAAGATATGTTTGATCTGGGGCCTCTGGAACACGCGACCCAGGGGGCTGAGTTGAAATGGCCTCTCCTGAGGATGCGTCATAATGTGCGTTTGGGTCCATGGAGACCTTGGAATGTGCTGGTTGTTCAGTGGCCCTTCGGAACTCTCCTACCTGAAGGGTTTGATACATCCCCAGTAAGAAAGCTGCCCATGTGGAGACGAGAGATCCTTGGTTTGGTGCCTCAGAAAAGCCCCATGTGCTGGTCTACGAAAACAGTCCTCTGAGAACGGACACATGGAACAAAGCTAAGGTTCATATTAGGGCCTGGGGGTCTGTCCATTTCAACCTTCTGTCTCTGGGTACACTTTCTGAGAGTCTAAGTGGAGATAGTTGCTCCGCTGGTGTCAGGGAGCCCCTCTTAGTCCAGGGTGGCCTACACTATTGATGTCCTCAGGGGCCTTGGAGCTTTTCCCTAACCTGTAGGGCTGTGGTCAATGGATTGGGCACACTTCCCTTGGAGAGGGCAGGAACAAACTTTCGCTGTGGCTCCAGAGGCCCTAGCCTGGAGGTGTGTGGGTCCAGGCTGTGGGCACAGAAGTCTGAAAACACAAACTCAGCTTATGAGTGGTGCCTAGAGTATGGCAGGCCGGATGTACAGCCCGAGAGGGAACTCCTGGGCCTCTGAAACAAGGGCGAGTGGGAGGCGATCCTTCAGTCTTTTGTCTCTGGATGCTGTGTCCGGGATAGCCGTGGATTTGAGGGGTGGCCTCAGGGACTGTGGACGAGTATCCCTCTCTGGGGATTTGTCCCATCTTCCAAGATTGGGGTCATTTTTTGGGAAGGGTGGAGTCGTGTTGTCTGGCTCATGTGTCTCTCCAAGAAAGGGATACCAGATCAGAGCCCCAGGTACGGGCGGGGCGACTGGAAATCTCAAACCCTGGTGAGGATTGGGTGCATAGGGGCTTGGCAAGCCCCATATGCGGGCTCTTTGTCCAGGCCCTGACAGGCCTTTCTTTGACATGGGGCTCATGCTAGGGTCACAGTGTGAATTTGTTCCCAATCAGCACTCAAGTGCTGCTTGGGCACTACCTGAAGGGTTTGATACATCCCCAGTAAGAAAGCTCCCCATGTGGAGACGAGAGGAGTTCTGTTCAGTCCCTAGGAAAGCCCCATATCCTGTTCTTCGAACCAAAGTTTCTGAGGAGTAACACCTGGAACCCAAAGCAAGAGTTGAGATTATGGCCTAAGGGCCTGTCCGGCTCAACCTTCTATCTCTGTTGACATCTGTGTGCATGCCTTCGTGGAGGTAGCTGCTCAGCTTGTGTCCGAATGCCCCTGTGTGTCCAGGGAGCCTCCCAGTAGTGGGATGTCCTCGGGGGCCTTGAGGTTTCTCATATTCTGGAGGTGTGTGTCCAAAGGAATAGACACAGTTTCCCAGGAGAGAGCAGGCACGGTCCTGTTGTATGGCTCCAGAGGACCCAGCCTAGAGGCTGTGTTTGCCAGGGCTGTGGGGACAGATGTCTGAAAAAGCAAACTTGGCTCAGGAAGGAGCCAAGGTAATGGCAGGCCTGATCTCCAGTCCGTGAGGGGAGATTCTCTGGATATCAAAGGAGGGCAAGTGGGAGGCAGTTGCTCAGGCTTTTGTCTCTGGGTGTTGCGTTCACAGTGTCCGGTCAGGGTAGGGGTTGCCTCAGGGGCCAAGGAAGAGCCTTCCTCTCGGGGGATTGTCCAAGCTCCCAAGTGTTTGGGTTCATTCTGTGGGAAGTGAAGAGTACTGTTTTCTGCCAGAAAGGACCCCCCAGGAGAGGGACTCTAGAGCACAGCAGTGGGTTCCTTCAACTGGAATACACACCATCTAGTTAGTTTTGGGTGCCTATGGGCATGGCAGGGACTATATGCAGGATCTTCGTCACGAACCTGACAGGCCTTTCTTTGACATGGGGCTCATGCTAGGGTCACAGTGTGAATTTGTGCCCAAGCAGCACTCATGATTTGGCGTGGCATCAGGGGCCATGAAGGGTTCCCCACGTGAAGGTTGACTCCATGTGAAGAACAAGCATTACAGCCATGTGGAAGGCAGAGTCCTGATTGTGATTCTGATACACAAACTCAGCTTTTTTGGGGGACGGCGGTATGGCAGGCCCAATATACAAACAATGAGAAGAACTCATGAAGATTTGAATATAGAGCGAGTCTGCGGCGCTTGCTCAGGCATTTGTCTCTGGAATTTGTATCAGCAATGGCCGTAGAATGTCGGGGATGCTTCATGGGCCATGGACGAATCTACCTCTATGAGGATTTCGACCGATTCCCAATTTTTTTTCGTCAAACTGTGGGATGGGAGGACTCCTTTCAGTTTTGTTACCTCAGGTGTCCCACGAAAAGAG
The DNA here is from genome assembly GCF_964662115.1 of Mustela nivalis. Taxonomy (NCBI): domain Eukaryota; kingdom Metazoa; phylum Chordata; class Mammalia; order Carnivora; family Mustelidae; genus Mustela; species Mustela nivalis. Next base: position 499,221 of record NW_028136417.1, read on the forward strand.
GAATTCCAAAGCAAAGCCGTGGGGAAGACTGAAGGGACCACCAGAACTATGGTACAAAATTGGGGACTAGGGGCATGGCAAGCCCAATATGCTATCTCTTCATCCAGCCACTGAGAGGCCTTACTTGAGGACTTTGGTCAGGCTGAGGGTCACAATGTGTGTTTGTGACCAATGTAGCCTCCGAGCATTGCGGGGCCTCATGGGCAACACTGGATTCAACTACACTGAAAGTTGGACAACAAGCCAACCACAAGGTATCTTGCCATGGGGAAGGAGTTCTGATTTCTGCATCCCGTTCAACCCTGGGCAGTGATTGGAGGTAAGGTCTAGAATCTAAAGCCTGAAATCCGAGGTTGGGAAGAGATGATGACCTAAGGCCATGGTGGCTCGATGTGCTCAGTGTGCGGCCAGCTGTCTGGGACGGGCCAGGGAGTCCAGGCTCAGGCTGTGTCAGAAAGGGCATTAGTGCCCTGGTCAGCCTATGTATTTGGGGTACAGCCAAGGTCGGTGCAGGTTGATCCTCATTTGGGGTTACTGGGTAGCCCCAGAGGACAATGTTTTTCTTCTGGAGGGCCGGCAGAGTGCTGCATTGTAGTTCTGGATTGCCAAACTGGAGGGCTTGTGGGCCAGTAGTCTGACGACAAAAGTCTGAGAACACAAGCTAGGCTTAGGTTTCTGGGTGAGGCCATGGCAGGCACAATCTACAGACCTGAATCGAGATCTCATGCATCTGAAGTCAGGGCGAGGATCAGACGATCACTCAGGTTGTAGTTTCTGTCCCTGATGGCCCCTTCATGAATGGGGGGGGGGATCACGAGGCCATGGGTGTTTTCCCACGATGGGAGTTGTGAAAAGCTCCAAACTGCAGAGAGTCTTCTGCAGGACAATTGAGACCTGTTGTTTGGCTCCAGGCCAATGATTCTGAGCAGGGTTCTAAGGATGGATGGCTGGGTAGCCCACCTCGCATTCCAATTGTCTCTTAGCAACAAGACAGGTTAGATCTCCTGGATCTGTGTGGAGCAACCGAGGACGCTGCATTGAAATGGACACCCCTGGGCATGGGTCCTAATGTGCTTTTGTGTCTAAGGAGACCTTGGAATGAAGCGGTGGCACTTGGGCCCTAAACAGTTCTACTAAACAGAGGCTTTGACACAGCTCCAACGTGCAAGTATCCCATGTGTAGATGAGATGTTTTCTGTTGGGTGAGTCAAGAAACAGCTATATGCTGCTTTTGAAATCCAGGCCGCTGAGGAGAGATGCCTGGAAACGAAAGCAATGGATCTGATTAGTGCCTAGGGGCCTGTTATTTCCTTTTTACCTCTGGGGACATCTGTCTATCGGTCTGAGTGCAGGTAGGTGCTCTGTAGTGCTCAGATTGCCCCTGTTTTTCCTGGGAAGCCACCACTATTGAGATGGATCAGGGACTTTGGAGGTTTATCCTATTAGAAGGGTTGTGGCCATTGGAATGGGCACAAACAATTCCCTTGGAGAGGGCAAGTACAGTCCTCAGGTTCGGCTCCAGGGGCTTGAGCCTGTAGGTTGTGTAGGCCAGGGCTGTTTGGAAAGTTGTCTGAAAACAAACTCAGCTTAGGTTTGGGGACGTAGGCATCCCAGGTCCGATCTACAAACCATGAGAAGAATTGTTCAGGATATGAAGAAAGTGCGAGTCTGAGTCGATTGCTCAGGCTTTTGTCTCTGGATTTTGTATCAGCGATGGCTGTGGAATGTCGGGGAGGCCTCATGGGCCATGGACGAATCTTCCTCTCTGAGGATTTGGCCCGATTCCCAATTGCTTTTCGTCAATCTGTGGGATGGGAGGACTCATTTCAGGTTTGTTACCTCAGGTGTCCCACCAAAAGAGGAATTCCAAAGCAAAGCCGTGGGGAAGACTGAAGGGACAACCCGAAATATGGTTAAAAATTGGGGCCTAGGGGCATGGCAAGCCCAATATGCTATCTCTTCATCCAGCCACTGAGTGGCCTTACTTGAGGACTGGGCTCAGCCTGAGGGTCACAATGTGTGTTTGTGACCAATGTGGCCCGCGAGCATGGGCGGGGCCTCATGGGCCACACTGGTTTCAACTACACTGAACGTTGGACAACATGCCAACCACAAGGTTTCTTGCCATGGGGAAGGAGTTCGATTTCTGCATCACCTTCAACCCTGGGCAGTGATTGGAGATAAGGTCTAGGTTCTGAACCCTGAAAACCGAGGTTGGGAAGAGATGACGACCTAAGGCCATGGCGGCTAATGTGCTCAGTGAGCGGCCAGCTGTCTGGGAGGGTCCAGGGAATCCAGGCTCAGGCTGTGTCAGAAAGGGCATTAGTGCCCTGGTCAGCCTATGTATTTGGGGTACAGCCAAGGTCGGTGCAGGTTGATCCTCATTTGGGGTTACTGGGTAACCCCAGAGGACAATGTTTTTCTTCTGGAGGGCCGGCAGAGTGCTGCATTGTAGTTCTGGATTGCCAAACTGGAGGGCTTGTGGGCCAGGAGTCTGACGACAAAAGTCTGAGAACACAAGCTAGGCTTAGGTTTTCGGGTGAGGCCATGGCAGGCACAATCTACAGACCTGAATCAAGATCTCGTGCATCTGAAGTCAGGGCGAGGATCAGACGATCGCTCAGGTTGGAGTTTCTGTCCCTGATGGCCCCTTCATGAATGGGGGGGGCATCACGAGGCCATGGGTGTTTTCCCACGATGGGAGTTGTGAGAAGCTCCAAACTGCAGAGAGTCTTCTGCAGGACAATTGAGACCTGTTGTTCGGCTCCAGGCCAATGATTCTGAGCAGGGTTCTAAGGATGGATGGCTGGGTATCCCACCTCGCATTCCAATTGTCTCCTAGCAACAAGAAAGGTTAGATGTCCTGGATCTGTGGGGAGCAACCGAGGACGCTGAGTTGAAATGGACACCCCTGGGGATGGGTCCTAACGTGCTTTTGTGTCTATGGAGACCTTGGAATGAAGCGGTGGCACTGGGGCCCTAAAGGGTTCTCCTAAACAGAGGCTTTGACACAGCTCCAACGTGCAAGTTTCCCATGTGTATATGAGATGTTTTCTGTTGGGTGAGTCCTGAAACAGCTATATGCTGCTTGTGAAATCCAGGCCTCTGAGGAGAGATGCCTGGAAACCAAAGCAATGGATCTGATTAGTGCCTAGGGGCCTGTTCTTTCCTTTTTACCTCTGGGCACATCTGTCTATGGGTCTGAGTGCAGGTAGGTGCTCAGTTGGGCTCAGATTGCCCCTGTTTTACCTAGGAAGCCACCACTATTGAGATGGATCAGGGTCTTTGGAGGTTTATCCTATTAGAAGGGTTGTGGCCATTGGAATGGGCACACACAATTCCCATGGAGAGGGCAAGTACAGTCCTCAGGTTTGGCTCCAGGGGCCTGAGCCTGTAGGTTGTGTAGGCCAGGGCTGTTTGGACAGTTGTCTGGAAACACAAACTCGGCTTATGTTTCGGGTCATAGGTATGGCAGGACTGATCTACAGACCATGAGGAGAACTCTTCGGGATTTGAAAGAAGGGCGAGTGTGAGGCTCCTGATCAAGTTTTTGTCTCTGGATATCGTGTCACTCATGGTCGTGGAATTTCTGGGTGACTTCATGGGAAATGGACGATTCTTACTCTCTGGTGGTTTGGCCCCGTCCAAAGAGTTTGGGGTCATTTTGTGGGCTCGAAGAAGTCCGTTTTGTTGTTGTTGTTGTTGTTTTCTTTTTTAACCTCAGGTGTCCCACCAAATGATGGATTCCAGAGTAGATCCCTGGGGAGGGGCGACTGGACAATAAGAAATCTGGTTAAAAATTGGGGCCTAGGGACATGTCAATCCCATTATGACATCTAATGGTTCAGCCACTGAGAGGACTTACTAGAAAACAGGACTCATGCTGAGGGTCACAATGCGTGTGTATGCACTCGTCGCACGCAAGAATGGGCGGGGCCGCAGGGTGAAGGCTGGTTTCTCCTACACTGAACGTTGGACAACGTGCCAACCACAAGGGTTCTTGCCATGGGTAAGGAGGAGTTCTGACTTCTGCATCACACTCACCCCTGGGCAGTGATTGGAGATAAGGTCTCGGTTCTGAAGCCTGAAAACTGAGGTAGGAAAGAGATGATGACCTAAGGCCATGGCGGGTTTTATGTGCTCAGTGTGCGGTCAGCTTTCTGGGTGTTGGTCAGTAGGCCCGGGATCAGGTTGTGTTCGACAGTGCATTTTTGCCCAGGTTAGACTATATAATTTGGGTAAAGTCGAGTGCTGTGTAGGTTTACCCTCATTTAATGTGCCTGGGCAGGTCATGAGGCAATAATTTTTTTTTCTAGAGGGCCGGCAGAGTGCTGCATTGTGGGTCCGGAATTGCCAAACTTCAGGGCTTCAGGGCCAGGAGTGTGAGGACGGAAGTCTGAGAAGAAAAGCTAGACTTGGGTTTCAGGGCGAGGGCACGGCAGGTACCCCCTGCAGATCTGAACCAATATCTCATGCATCTGAAGTCAGGGCGAGGATCAGACGTTGGCTCAGTTTGGAGTTTCTGAGCATGACGGCCGCTTCATGAAGGGAGCGGAATCTCGAGGCCATTGAGGTTTTCCCACGTTGAGAGTTGTGGGATGCCCCCTTCAAGGATTCCTCCTGCGGGACAATTGAGACCTGTTGGACAGCTCCAGGACATCCGATATGGAATGACTCCAGAGCACCGTTCGCTGATGGATGCCTGGGAAGCCCGCCTCGCATTCCAATTGTCTCCTAGCAACAAGACAGTTTAGATCTGATGGCTCTGCGGGAGCAACCGGGGTGGCTGAGTTGAAATGGACTTTCCTGAGGATGGGTCCTAATGTGTTTTTGTGTCCATGAGGGCCTTGGAATGGGGCGGTGGCACCGGGACCCTGAAGTACTCTCCTAAGATTTGGACATGGCTCCCATGCACAGGTTTCCTTGTGGAGACGAGATGAGTTCTGATGGGTGCCTCAGGAAAACCCCTATGCTCGTATTGGAATCAGGCTTTTGAGGATACATGCCTGTAACCCAAAGCAATGGATCCTATTATGGCCTAGGGTCCTGTCTGGTTCAATCTTCTTCTCTGGGGACATCCATCTATGGTATGAGTGGAGGTCGATTATCAGCTGGTGTCAGACAGCCCTTGTTTGTTCCAGGCGACCTATACTATTGGGATGGCCTCAGGGACTTTGGAGGTTTCTCCTAATTTGTACGATTTTGGACCATGGAATGGGCAGAATTTCCATGGATTGGTAGGCACAGTCCTAATGTGTGGCTCCAGAGGCCCAGCCTGGAGGGTGTGTGGCCCAAGACTTTGAGGACAGAAGTCTGAAAACACAAACTCAGCTTTGGTTTTGGGACGTAGGTATGGCAGGTCCGATCTACAAACCATGAGAAGAACTCTTCAGGATATGAAGAAAGTACGAGTCTGAGGCGCTTGCTCAGGCTTTTGTCTCTCGATTTTTTATCAGCGATGGCCGTGGAAAGTCGGGGAGGCCTCATGGGCCATGGACGAATCTTCCTCTCTGAGGATATGGCCCGATTCCCAATTGCTTTTCGTCAATCTGTGGGATGGGAGGTCTCCTTTCAGTTTTGTTACCTCAGGTGTCCCACCAAAAGAGGAATTCCAAAGCCAAGCCGTGGGGAAGACTGAAGGGACAACCCGAAATATGGTTAAAAATTGGGGCCTAGGGGCATGGCAAGCCCAATATGCTATCTCTTCATCCAGCCACTGAGTGACCTTACTTGAGGACTGGGCTCAGCCTGAGTGTCACAATGTTTGTTTGTGACCAATGTGGCCCGCGAGCATGGGCGGGGCCTCATGGGCCACACTGGTTTCAACTACACTGAACGTTGGACAACATGCCAACCACAAGGTTTCTTGCCATGGGGAAGGAGTTCTGATTTCTGCATCACCTTCAACCCTGGGCAGTGATTGGAGATAAGGTCTAGGTTCTGAAACCTGAAAACCGAGGTTGGGAAGAGATGACGACCTAAGGCCATGGCGGCTGGATGTGCTCAGTGTGCGGCCAGCTGTCTGGGAGGTTTAGGGGGTCCAGGCTCAGGCTGTGTCGGAAAGGGCATTAGTGCCCTGGTCAGCCTATGTATTTGGGGTACAGCCAAGGTCGGTGCAGGTTGATCCTCATTTGGGGTTACTGGGTAGCCCCAGAGGACAATGTTTTTCTTCTGGAGGGCCGGCAGAGTGCTGCATTGTAGTTCTGGATTGCCAAACTGGAGGGCTTGTGGGCCAGGAGTCTGACGACAAAAGTCTGAGAACACAAGCTAGGCTTAGGTTTCTGGGTGAGGCCATGGCAGGCACACTCTACAGACCTGAATCGAGATCTCGTGCATCTGAAGTCAGGGCGAGGATCAGACGATCGCTCAGGTTGGAGTTTCTGTCCCTGATGGCCCCTTCATGAATGGGGGGGGCATAACGAGGCCATGGGTGTTTTCCCACGATGGGAGTTTTGAGAAGCTCCAAACTGCAGAGAGTCTTCTGCAGGACAATTGAGACCTGTTGTTTGGCTCCAGGCCAATGATTCTGAGCAGGGTTCTAAGGATGGATGGCTGGGTATCCCACCTCGCATTCCAATTGTCTCCTAGCAACAAGACAGGTTAGATCTCCTGGATCTGTGGGGAGCAACCGAGGACGCTGAGTTGAAATGGACACCCCTGGGGATGGGTCCTAACGTGCTTTTGTGTCTATGGAGACCTTGGAATGAAGCGGTGGCACTGGGGCCCTAAAGGTTTCTCCTAAACAGAGGCTTTGACACAGCTCCAACGTAAAGTGTCCCATGTGTAGATGAGATGTTTTCTGATGGGTGAGTCCTGAAACAGCTATATTCTGCTTTTGAAATCCAGGCCTCTGTGGAGAGATGCCTGGAAAACAAAGCAATGGATCTGATTAGTGCCTAGGGGCCTGTTCTTTCCTTGTTACCTCTGGGCACATCTGTCTATGGGTCTGAGTGCAGGTAGGGGCTCAGTTGGGCTCAGATTGCCCCTGTCTTTCCTGGGAAGCCACCACTATTGAGATGGATCAGGGACTTTGGAGGTTTATCCTATGAGAAGGGTTGTGGCCATTGGAATGGGCACACACAATTCCCATGGGGAGGGCAAGTACAGTCCTCAGGTTTGGCTCCAGGGGCCTGAGCCTGTAGGTTGTGTAGGCCAGGGCTGTTTGGACAGTTGTCTGAAAACACAAACTCGGCTTATGTTTCGGGTCATAGGTATGGCAGGACTGATCTACAGACCATGAGGAGAACTCTTCGGGATTTGAAAGAAGGGCGAGTGTGAGGCTCCTGCTCAAGTTTTTGTCTCTGGATATCGTGTCACTCATGGTCGTGGAATTTCTGGGTGACTTCATGGGAAATGGACGAGTCTTACTCTCTGGTGGTTTGGCCCCGTCCAAAGAGTTTGGGGTCATTTTGTGGGCTGGAAGAAGTCCGTTTTGTTGTAGTTGTTGTTGTTGTTGTTGTTGTTGTTTTCTTTTTTAACCTCAGGTGTCCCACCAAATGAGGGATTTCAGAGTAGAGTCCTAGGAGTGGCGACTGGACAATCAGAAATCTGGTTAAAAATTGGGGCCTAGGGACATATCAAGCCCATTATGACATCTAATCGTTCAGCCACTGAGAGGACTTACTAGAGGACAGGACTCATGCTGAGGGTCACAATGCGTGTGTATGCCCTCGTCGCACTCAAGAATGGGCGGGGCCTCAGGGTTTCTCCTACACTGATCTTTGGACAACGTGCCAACCACAAGGGTTCTTGCCATGGGTAAGGAGGAGTTCTGATTTCTGCATCAGACTCACCCCTGGGCAGTGATTGGAGATAAGGTCTCGGTTCTGAAGCCTGAAAACTGAGGTAGGGAAGAGATGATGACCTAAGGCCATGGCGGGTTTTATGTGCTCAGTGTGCGGTCAGCGTTCTGGGTGTTGGTCAGGAGGTCCGGGCTCAGGATGTGTTCGACAGTGCATTAGTGCCCAGGTTAGACTATATAATTTGGGTAAAGTCGAGTGCTGTGTAGGTTTACCCTCATTTAAGGTGCCTGGGCAGCTCATGAGGCAATCATTTTTTTTCTAGAGGGCAGGCAGAGTGCTGCATTGTGGGTCCGGAATTGCCAAACTTGAGGGCTTTGGGGCCAGGAGTGTGAGGATGGAAGTCTGAGAAGACAAGCTAGACTTGGGTTTCAGGGCGAGGGCACGGCAGGTACCCCCTGCAGATCTGAACCAATATCTCATGCATCTGAAGTCAGGGCGAGGATCAGACTTTGGCTCAGGTGGGAGTTTCTGAGCATGACGGCCGCTTCATGAAGGGAGCGGAATCTCGAGACCATTGAGGTTTTCCCACGTTGGGAGTTGTGGGATGCCCCCTTCCAGGATTCCTTCTTCCGGACAATTGAGACCTGTTGGACAGCTCCAGGACATCCCATATGGAATGACTCCAGAGCACCGTTCGCGGATGGATGCCTGGGAAGCCCGCCTCGCATTCCAATTGTCTCCTAGCAACAAGACAGTTTAGATCTGATGGCTCTGCGGGAGCAACCTCGGTGGCTGAGTTGAAATGGACTTTCCTGAGGATGTGTCCTAATGTGTTTTTGTGTCCATGAGGGCCTTGGAATGGGGCGGTGGCACCGGCAACCTGAAGTACTTTCCTAAGCTTTGGACATGGCTCCCATGCACAGGTTTACTTGTGGAGACGAGATGAGTTCTGATGGGTGCCTCAGGAAAACCCCTATGCTCGTATTGGAATCAGGCTTTTGAGGACACATGCCTGTAACCCATAGCAATGGATCCTATTATGGCCTAGGGTCCTGTCTGGTTCAATCTTCTTCTCTGGGGACATCCATCTGTGGTATCAGTGGAGGTCGATTATCAGCTGGTGTCAGACACCCCTTGTTTGTTCCGGGTGACCCACACTATTGGGATGGCCTAAGGGTCGTTGGAGGTTTCTCCTAATTTGTATGATTTTGGACCATGGAATGGGCAGAATTCCCATGGATTGGTAGGCACAGTCCAAATGTGTGGCTCCAGGGGCCCAGCCTGGAGGGTGTGTGGCCCAAGACTTTGAGGACAGAAGTCTGAAAACACAAACTCAGCTTAGGTTTGGGGACGTAGGTATGGCAGGCCCGATCTACAAACCATGAGAAGAACTCTACAGGATATGAAGAAAGTGCGAGTCTGTGGCGATTGCTCAGGCTTTTGTCTCTGGATTTTGTATCAGTGATGGCCGTGGAATGTCGGGGAGGCCTCATGGGCCATGGACGAATCTTCCTCTCTGAGGATTTGGCCCGATTCCCAATTGCTTTTCGTCAATCTGTGGGATGGGAGGACTCATTTCAGTTTTGTTACCTCAGGTGTCCCACCAAAAGAGGAATTCCAAAGCCAAGCCGTGGGGAAGACTGAAGGGACAATCCGAACTATGGTTAAAAATTGGGGCCTAGGGGCATGGCAAGCCCAATATGCTATCTCTTCATCCAGCCACTGAGTGGCCTTACTTGAGGACTGGGCTCAGCCTGAGGGTCACAATGTGTGTTTGTGACCAATGTGGCCCGCGAGCATGGGCGGGGCCTCATGGGACACACTGGTTTCAACGACACTGAACGTTGGACAACATGCCAACCACAAGGTTTCTTGCCATGGGGAAGGAGTTCTGATTTCTGCATCACCTTCAACATGGACAGTGATTGGAGATAAGGTCTAGGTTCTGAAACCTGAAAACCGAGGTTGGGAAGAGATGACGACCTAAGGCCATGGCGGCTCGATGTGCTCAGTGTGCGGCCAGCTGTCTGGAAGGGGCCAGGGGGTCCAGGCTCAGGCTGTGTCAGAAAGGGCATTAGTGCCCTGGTCAGCCTATGTATTTGGGGTACAGCCAAGGTCGGTGCAGGTTGATCCTCATTTGGGGTTACTGGGTAGCCCCAGAGGACTATGTTTTTTATCTGGAGGGCAGGCAGAGTGCTGCATTGTAGTTCTGGATTGCCAAACTGGAGGCCTTGTGGGCCAGTAGTCTGACGACAAAAGTCTGAGAACACAAGCTAGGCTTAGGTTTCTGGGTGAGGCCATGGCAGGCACAATCTACAGACCTGAATCGAGATCTCGTGCATCTGAAGTCAGGGCGAGGATCAGACGATCGCTCAGGTTGGAGTTTCTGTCCCTGATGGCCCCTTCATGAATGGGGGGGCATCACGAGGCCATGGGGGTTTTCCCATGATGGGAGTTGGGTGAAGCTCCAAACTGCAGAGAGTCTTCGGCAGGACAATTGAGACCTCTTGTTTGGTTCCAGGCCAATGATTCTGAGCAGCGTTCTAAGGATGGATGGCTGGGTAGCCCACCTCGCATTCCAATTGTCTCCTAGCAACAAGACAGTTTAGATCTCCTGGATCTGTGGGGAGCTACCGAAGATGCTGAGTTGAAATGCACACCCCTGGGGATGGGTCCGAATGTGCTTTTGTGTCTATGGAGACCTTGGAATGAAGCGGTGGCTCTGGAGCTCTAAAGGGTTCTCCTAAACAGAGGCTTTGACACAGCTCCAACGTGCAAGTTTCCCACGTGTAGATGAGATGTTTTCTGATGGGTGAAACAAGAAACAGCTATATGCTGCTTTTGAAATCCAGGCCTCTGAGGAGAGATGCCTGGAAACCAAAGCAATGGATCTGATTAGTGCCTAGGGGCCTGTTCTTTCCTTTTTACCTCTGAGGACATCTGTCTATGGGTCTGAGTGCAGGTAGGGGCTCATTTGGGCTCAGATTGCCCCTGTTTTTCCTGGGAAGCTACCACTATTGAGATATATCAGGGACTATGGAGGTTTATCCTATTAGAAGGGTTGTGGCCATTGGAATGGGCACACACAATTCCCTTGGAGAGGGCAAGTACAGTCCTCAGGTTTGGCTCCAGGGGCCTGAGCCTGTAGGTTGTGTAGTCCAGCCCTTTTTGGACAGTTGTCTGAAAACACAAACTCGACTTATGTTTCAGGTCATAGGTATGGCAGGACTGATCTACAGACCATGAGGAGAACTTTTCGGGATTTGAAAGAAGGGCGAGTGTGAGGCTCCTGCTCAAGTTTTTGTCTCGGGATATTGTGTCACTCATGGTCGTGGAATTTCTGGGTGACTTCATGGGAAATGGACGAGTCTTACTCTCTGGTGGTTTGGCCCCGTCCAAAGAGATTGGGTTCATTCTGTGGGCTGGAAGAAGTCCGTTTTATTTTGTTGTTGTTGTTGTTGTTGTTTTCTTTTTTAACCTCAGGTGTCCCACCAAATGAGGGATTTCAGAGTAGAGCCCTAGGAGGGGCGACTGGACAATCAGAAATCTGGTTAAAAATTGGGGCCTAGGGACATGTCAAGCCCATTATGACATCTAATGGTCCAGCCACTGAGAGGACTTACTAGAGGACAGGACTCATGCTGAGGGTCACAATGCGTGTGTATGCCCTCGTCGCACTCAAGAATGGGCGGGGCCTCAGGGTTTCTCCTACACTGATCGTTGGACAACGTGCCAACCACAAGGGTTCTTGCCATGGGTAAGGAGGAGTTCTGATTTCTGCATCAGACTCACCCCTGGGCAGTGATTGGAGATAAGGTCTCGGTTCTGAAGCCTGAAAACTGAGGTAGGGAAGAGATGATGACCTAAGGCCATGGCGGGTTTTATGTGCTCAGTGTGCGGTCAGCGTTCTGGGTGTTGGTCAGGAGGTCCGGGCTCAGGATGTGTTCGACCGTGGATTAGTGCCCAGGTTAGACTATATAATTTGGGTAAAGTCGAGTGCTGTGTAGGTTTACCCTCATTTAGGTGCCTGGGCAGCTCATGAGGCAATCATTTTTTTCTCTAGAGGGCAGGCAGAGTGCTGCATTGTGGGTCCGGAATTGCCAAACTTGAGGGCTTTGGGGCCAGGAGTGTGAGGATGGAAGTCTGAGAAGACAAGCTAGACTTGGGTTTCAGGGCGAGGGCACGGCAGGTACCCCCTGCAGATCTGAACCAATATCTCATGCATCTGAAGTCAGGGCGAGGATCAGACTTTGGCTCAGGTGGGAGTTTCTGAGCATGACGGCCGCTTCATGAAGGGAGCGGAATCTCGAGACCATTGAGGTTTTCCCACGTTGGGAGTTGTGGGATGCCCCCTTCCAGGATTCCTTCTTCCCGACAATTGAGACCTGTTGGACAGCTCCAGGACATCCCATATGGAATGACTCCAGAGCACCGTTCGCGGATGGATGCCTGGGAAGCCCGCCTCGCATTCCAATTGTCTCCTAGCAACAAGACAGTTTAGATCTGATGGCTCTGCGGGAGCAACCTCGGTGGCTGAGTTGAAATGGACTTTCCTGAGGATGTGTCCTAATGTGTTTTTGTGTCCATGAGGGCCTTGGAATGGGGCGGTGGCACCGGCAACCTGAAGTACTTTCCTAAGCTTTGGACATGGCTCCCATGCACAGGTTTACTTGTGGAGACGAGATGAGTTCTGATGGGTGCCTCAGGAAAACCCCTATGCTCGTATTGGAATCAGGCTTTTGAGGACACATGCCTGTAACCCATAGCAATGGATCCTATTATGGCCTAGGGTCCTGTCTGGTTCAATCTTCTTCTCTGGGGACATCCATCTGTGGTATCAGTGGAGGTCGATTATCAGCTGGTGTCAGACACCCCTTGTTTGTTCCGGGTGACCCACACTATTGGGATGGCCTAAGGGTCGTTGGAGGTTTCTCCTAATTTGTACGATTTTGGACCATGGAATGGGCAGAATTCCCATGGATTGGTAGGCACAGTCCTAATGTGTGGCTCCAGGGGCCCAGCCTGGAGGGTGTGTGGCCCAAGACTTTGAGGACAGAAGTCTGAAAACACAAACTCAGCTTAGGTTTGGGGACGTAGGTATGGCAGGCCCGATCTACAAACCATGAGAAGAACTCTACAGGATATGAAGAAAGTGCGAGTCTGTGGCGATTGCTCAGGCTTTTGTCTCTGGATTTTGTATCAGTGATGGCCGTGGAATGTCGGGGAGGCCTCATGGGCCATGGACGAATCTTCCTCTCTGAGGATTTGGCCCGATTCCCAATTGCTTTTCGTCAATCTGTGGGATGGGAGGACTCATTTCAGTTTTGTTACCTCAGGTGTCCCACCAAAAGAGGAATTCCAAAGCCAAGCCGTGGGGAAGACTGAAGGGACAATCCGAACTATGGTTAAAAATTGGGGCCTAGGGGCATGGCAAGCCCAATATGCTATCTCTTCATCCAGCCACTGAGTGGCCTTACTTGAGGACTGGGCTCAGCCTGAGGGTCACAATGTGTGTTTGTGACCAATGTGGCCCGCGAGCATGGGCGGGGCCTCATGGGCCACACTGGTTTCAACTACACTGAACGTTGGACAACATGCCAACCACAAGGTTTCTTGCCATGGGGAAGGAGTTCTGATTTCTGCATCACCTTCAACATGGACAGTGATTGGAGATAAGGTCTAGGTTCTGAAACCTGAAAACCGAGGTTGGGAAGAGATGACGACCTAAGGCCATGGCGGCTCGATGTGCTCAGTGTGCGGCCAGCTGTCTGGAAGGGGCCAGGGGGTCCAGGCTCAGGCTGTGTCAGAAAGGGCATTAGTGCCCTGGTCAGCCTATGTATTTGGGGTACAGCCAAGGTCGGTGCAGGTTGATCCTCATTTGGGGTTACTGGGTAGCCCCAGAGGACTATGTTTTTTATCTGGAGGGCAGGCAGAGTGCTGCATTGTAGTTCTGGATTGCCAAACTGGAGGCCTTGTGGGCCAGTAGTCTGACGACAAAAGTCTGAGAACACAAGCTAGGCTTAGGTTTCTGGGTGAGGCCATGGCAGGCACAATCTACAGACCTGAATCGAGATCTCGTGCATCTGAAGTCAGGGCGAGGATCAGACGATCGCTCAGGTTGGAGTTTCTGTCCCTGATGGCCCCTTCATGAATGGGGGGGCATCACGAGGCCATGGGGGTTTTCCCATGATGGGAGTTGGGTGAAGCTCCAAACTGCAGAGAGTCTTCGGCAGGACAATTGAGACCTGTTGTTTGGTTCCAGGCCAATGATTCTGAGCAGCGTTCTAAGGATGGATGGCTGGGTAGCCCACTTCGCATTCCAATTGTCTCCTAGCAACAAGACAGTTTAGATCTCCTGGATCTGTGGGGAGCTACCGAAGATGCTGAGTTGAAATGCACACCCCTGGGGATGGGTCCGAATGTGCTTTTGTGTCTATGGAGACCTTGGAATGAAGCGGTGGCTCTGGAGCTCTAAAGGGTTCTCCTAAACAGAGGCTTTGACACAGCTCCAACGTGCAAGTTTCCCACGTGTAGATGAGATGTTTTCTGATGGGTGAAACAAGAAACAGCTATATGCTGCTTTTGAAATCCAGGCCTCTGAGGAGAGATGCCTGGAAACCAAAGCAATGGATCTGATTAGTGCCTAGGGGCCTGTTCTTTCCTTTTTACCTCTGAGGACATCTGTCTATGGGTCTGAGTGCAGGTAGGGGCTCATTTGGGCTCAGATTGCCCCTGTTTTTCCTGGGAAGCTACCACTATTGAGATATATCAGGGACTATGGAGGTTTATCCTATTAGAAGGGTTGTGGCCATTGGAATGGGCACACACAATTCCCTTGGAGAGGGCAAGTACAGTCCTCAGGTTTGGCTCCAGGGGCCTGAGCCTGTAGGTTGTGTAGTCCAGCCCTTTTTGGACAGTTGTCTGAAAACACAAACTCGACTTATGTTTCAGGTCATAGGTATGGCAGGACTGATCTACAGACCATGAGGAGAACTTTTCGGGATTTGAAAGAAGGGCGAGTGTGAGGCTCCTGCTCAAGTTTTTGTCTCGGGATATCGTGTCACTCATGGTCGTGGAATTTCTGGGTGACTTCATGGAAAATGGACGAGTCTTACTCTCTGGTGGTTTGGCCCCGTCCAAAGAGATTGGGTTCATTCTGTGGGCTGGAAGAAGTCCGTTTTATTTTGTTGTTGTTGTTGTTGTTGTTTTCTTTTTTAACCTCAGGTGTCCCACCAAATGAGGGATTTCAGAGTAGAGCCCTAGGAGGGGCGACTGGACAATCAGAAATCTGGTTAAAAATTGGGGCCTAGGGACATGTCAAGCCCATTATGACATCTAATGGTCCAGCCACTGAGAGGACTTACTAGAGGACAGGACTCATGCTGAGGGTCACAATGCGTGTGTATGCCCTCGTCGCACTCAAGAATGGGCGGGGCCTCAGGGTTTCTCCTACACTGATCGTTGGACAACGTGCCAACCACAAGGGTTCTTGCCATGGGTAAGGAGGAGTTCTGATTTCTGCATCAGACTCACCCCTGGGCAGTGATTGGAGATAAGGTCTCGGTTCTGAAGCCTGAAAACTGAGGTAGGGAAGAGATGATGACCTAAGGCCATGGCGGGTTTTATGTGCTCAGTGTGCGGTCAGCGTTCTGGGTGTTGGTCAGGAGGTCCGGGCTCAGGATGTGTTCGACCGTGGATTAGTGCCCAGGTTAGACTATATAATTTGGGTAAAGTCGAGTGCTGTGTAGGTTTACCCTCATTTAAGGTGCCTGGGCAGCTCATGAGGCAATCATTTTTTTCTCTAGAGGGCAGGCAGAGTGCTGCATTGTGGGTCCGGAATTGCCAAACTTGAGGGCTTTGGGGCCAGGAGTGTGAGGATGGAAGTCTGAGAAGACAAGCTAGACTTGGGTTTCAGGGCGAGGGCACGGCAGGTACCCCCTGCAGATCTGAACCAATATCTCATGCATCTGAAGTCAGGGCGAGGATCAGACTTTGGCTCAGGTGGGAGTTTCTGAGCATGACGGCCGCTTCATGAAGGGAGCGGAATCTCGAGACCATTGAGGTTTTCCCACGTTGGGAGTTGTGGGATGCCCCCTTCCAGGATTCCTTCTTCCCGACAATTGAGACCTGTTGGACAGCTCCAGGACATCCCATATGGAATGACTCCAGAGCACCGTTCGCGGATGGATGCCTGGGAAGCCCGCCTCGCATTCCAATTGTCTCCTAGCAACAAGACAGTTTAGATCTGATGGCTCTGCGGGAGCAACCTCGGTGGCTGAGTTGAAATGGACTTTCCTGAGGATGTATCCTAATGTGTTTTTTTGTCCATGAGGGCCTTGGAATGGGGCGGTGGCACCGGCAACCTGAAGTACTTTCCTAAGCTTTGGACATGGCTCCCATGCACAGGTTTACTTGTGGAGACGAGATGAGTTCTGATGGGTGCCTCAGGAAAACCCCTATGCTCGTATTGGAATCAGGCTTTTGAGGACACATGCCTGTAACCCATAGCAATGGATCCTATTATGGCCTAGGGTCCTGTCTGGTTCAATCTTCTTCTCTGGGGACATCCATCTATGGTATGAGTGGAGGTCGATTATCAGCTGGTGTCAGACACCCCTTGTTTGTTCCGGGTGACCCACACTATTGGGATGGCCTAAGGGTCGTTGGAGGTTTCTCCTAATTTGTACGATTTTGGACCATGGAATGGGCAGAATTCCCATGGATTGGTAGGCACAGTCCAAATGTGTGGCTCCAGGGGCCCAGCCTGGAGGGTGTGTGGCCCAAGACTTTGAGGACAGAAGTCTGAAAACACAAACTCAGCTTAGGTTTGGGGACGTAGGTATGGCAGGCCCGATCTACAAACCATGAGAAGAACTCTACAGGATATGAAGAAAGTGCGAGTCTGTGGCGATTGCTCAGGCTTTTGTCTCTGGATTTTGTATCAGTGATGGCCGTGGAATGTCGGGGAGGCCTCATGGGCCATGGACGAATCTTCCTCTCTGAGGATTTGGCCCGATTCCCAATTGCTTTTCGTCAATCTGTGGGATGGGAGGACTCATTTCAGTTTTGTTACCTCAGGTGTCCCACCAAAAGAGGAATTCCAAAGCCAAGCCGAGGGGAAGACTGAAGGGACAATCCGAACTATGGTTAAAAATTGGGGCCTAGGGGCATGGCAAGCCCAATATGCTATCTCTTCATCCAGCCACTGAGTGGCCTTACTTGAGGACTGGGCTCAGCCTGAGGGTCACAATGTGTGTTTGTGACCAATGTGGCCCGCGAGCATGGGCGGGGCCTCATGGGACACACTGGTTTCAACGACACTGAACGTTGGACAACATGCCAACCACAAGGTTTCTTGCCATGGGGAAGGAGTTCTGATTTCTGCATCACCTTCAACATGGACAGTGATTGGAGATAAGGTCTAGGTTCTGAAACCTGAAAACCGAGGTTGGGAAGAGATGACGACCTAAGGCCATGGCGGCTCGATGTGCTCAGTGTGCGGCCAGCTGTCTGGAAGGGGCCAGGGGGTCCAGGCTCAGGCTGTGTCAGAAAGGGCATTAGTGCCCTGGTCAGCCTATGTATTTGGGGTACAGCCAAGGTCGGTGCAGGTTGATCCTCATTTGGGGTTACTGGGTAGCCCCAGAGGACTATGTTTTTTATCTGGAGGGCAGGCAGAGTGCTGCATTGTAGTTCTGGATTGCCAAACTGGAGGCCTTGTGGGCCAGTAGTCTGACGACAAAAGTCTGAGAACACAAGCTAGGCTTAGGTTTCTGGGTGAGGCCATGGCAGGCACAATCTACAGACCTGAATCGAGATCTCGTGCATCTGAAGTCAGGGCGAGGATCAGACGATCGCTCAGGTTGGAGTTTCTGTCCCTGATGGCCCCTTCATGAATGGGGGGGCATCACGAGGCCATGGGGGTTTTCCCATGATGGGAGTTGGGTGAAGCTCCAAACTGCAGAGAGTCTTCGGCAGGACAATTGAGACCTGTTGTTTGGTTCCAGGCCAATGATTCTGAGCAGCGTTCTAAGGATGGATGGCTGGGTAGCCCACCTCGCATTCCAATTGTCTCCTAGCAACAAGACAGTTTAGATCTCCTGGATCTGTGGGGAGCTACCGAAGATGCTGAGTTGAAATGCACACCCCTGGGGATGGGTCCGAATGTGCTTTTGTGTCTATGGAGACCTTGGAATGAAGCGGTGGCTCTGGAGCTCTAAAGGGTTCTCCTAAACAGAGGCTTTGACACAGCTCCAACGTGCAAGTTTCCCACGTGTAGATGAGATGTTTTCTGATGGGTGAAACAAGAAACAGCTATATGCTGCTTTTGAAATCCAGGCCTCTGAGGAGAGATGCCTGGAAACCAAAGCAATGGATCTGATTAGTGCCTAGGGGCCTGTTCTTTCCTTTTTACCTCTGAGGACATCTGTCTATGGGTCTGAGTGCAGGTAGGGGCTCATTTGGGCTCAGATTGCCCCTGTTTTTCCTGGGAAGCTACCACTATTGAGATATATCAGGGACTATGGAGGTTTATCCTATTAGAAGGGTTGTGGCCATTGGAATGGGCACACACAATTCCCTTGGAGAGGGCAAGTACAGTCCTCAGGTTTGGCTCCAGGGGCCTGAGCCTGTAGGTTGTGTAGTCCAGCCCTTTTTGGACAGTTGTCTGAAAACACAAACTCGACTTATGTTTCAGGTCATAGGTATGGCAGGACTGATCTACAGACCATGAGGAGAACTTTTCGGGATTTGAAAGAAGGGCGAGTGTGAGGCTCCTGCTCAAGTTTTTGTCTCGGGATATCGTGTCACTCATGGTCGTGGAATTTCTGGGTGACTTCATGGGAAATGGACGAGTCTTACTCTCTGGTGGTTTGGCCCCGTCCAAAGAGATTGGGTTCATTCTGTGGGCTGGAAGAAGTCCGTTTTATTTTGTTGTTGTTTTCTTTTTTAACCTCAGGTGTCCCACCAAATGAGGGATTTCAGAGTAGAGCCCTAGGAGGGGCGACTGGACAATCAGAAATCTGGTTAAAAATTGGGGCCTAGGGACATGTCAAGCCCATTATGACATCTAATGGTCCAGCCACTGAGAGGACTTACTAGAGGACAGGACTCATGCTGAGGGTCACAATGCGTGTGTATGCCCTCGTCGCACTCAAGAATGGGCGGGGCCTCAGGGTTTCTCCTACACTGATTGTTGGACAACGTGCCAACCACAAGGGTTCTTGCCATGGGTAAGGAGGAGTTCTGATTTCTGCATCAGACTCACCCCTGGGCAGTGATTGGAGATAAGGTCTCGGTTCTGAAGCCTGAAAACTGAGGTAGGGAAGAGATGATGACCTAAGGCCATGGCGGGTTTTATGTGCTCAGTGTGCGGTCAGCGTTCTGGGTGTTGGTCAGGAGGTCCGGGCTCAGGATGTGTTCGACCGTGGATTAGTGCCCAGGTTAGACTATATAATTTGGGTAAAGTCGAGTGCTGTGTAGGTTTACCCTCATTTAAGGTGCCTGGGCAGCTCATGAGGCAATCATTTTTTTCTCTAGAGGGCAGGCAGAGTGCTGCATTGTGGGTCCGGAATTGCCAAACTTGAGGGCTTTGGGGCCAGGAGTGTGAGGATGGAAGTCTGAGAAGACAAGCTAGACTTGGGTTTCAGGGCGAGGGCACGGCAGGTACCCCCTGCAGATCTGAACCAATATCTCATGCATCTGAAGTCAGGGCGAGGATCAGACTTTGGCTCAGGTGGGAGTTTCTGAGCATGACGGCCGCTTCATGAAGGGAGCGGAATCTCGAGACCATTGAGGTTTTCCCACGTTGGGAGTTGTGGGATGCCCCCTTCCAGGATTCCTTCTTCCCGACAATTGAGACCTGTTGGACAGCTCCAGGACATCCCATATGGAATGACTCCAGAGCACCGTTCGTGGATGGATGCCTGGGAAGCCCGCCTCGCATTCCAATTGTCTCCTAGCAACAAGACAGTTTAGATCTGATGGCTCTGCGGGAGCAACCTCGGTGGCTGAGTTGAAATGGACTTTCCTGAGGATGTATCCTAATGTGTTTTTTTGTCCATGAGGGCCTTGGAATGGGGCGGTGGCACCGGCAACCTGAAGTACTTTCCTAAGCTTTGGACATGGCTCCCATGCACAGGTTTACTTGTGGAGACGAGATGAGTTCTGATGGGTGCCTCAGGAAAACCCCTATGCTCGTATTGGAATCAGGCTTTTGAGGACACATGCCTGTAACCCATAGCAATGGATCCTATTATGGCCTAGGGTCCTGTCTGGTTCAATCTTCTTCTCTGGGGACATCCATCTATGGTATCAGTGGAGGTCGATTATCAGCTGGTGTCAGACACCCCTTGTTTGTTCCGGGTGACCCACACTATTGGGATGGCCTAAGGGTCGTTGGAGGTTTCTCCTAATTTGTACGATTTTGGACCATGGAATGGGCAGAATTCCCATGGATTGGTAGGCACAGTCCAAATGTGTGGCTCCAGGGGCCCAGCCTGGAGGGTGTGTGGCCCAAGACTTTGAGGACAGAAGTCTGAAAACACAAACTCAGCTTAGGTTTGGGGACGTAGGTATGGCAGGCCCGATCTACAAACCATGAGAAGAACTCTACAGGATATGAAGAAAGTGCGAGTCTGTGGCGATTGCTCAGGCTTTTGTCTCTGGATTTTGTATCAGTGATGGCCGTGGAATGTCGGGGAGGCCTCATGGGCCATGGACGAATCTTCCTCTCTGAGGATTTGGCCCGATTCCCAATTGCTTTTCGTCAATCTGTGGGATGGGAGGACTCATTTCAGTTTTGTTACCTCAGGTGTCCCACCAAAAGAGGAATTCCAAAGCCAAGCCGTGGGGAAGACTGAAGGGACAATCCGAACTATGGTTAAAAATTGGGGCCTAGGGGCATGGCAAGCCCAATATGCTATCTCTTCATCCAGCCACTGAGTGGCCTTACTTGAGGACTGGGCTCAGCCTGAGGGTCACAATGTGTGTTTGTGACCAATGTGGCCCGCGAGCATGGGCGGGGCCTCATGGGACACACTGGTTTCAACGACACTGAACGTTGGACAACATGCCAACCACAAGGTTTCTTGCCATGGGGAAGGAGTTCTGATTTCTGCATCACCTTCAACATGGACAGTGATTGGAGATAAGGTCTAGGTTCTGAAACCTGAAAACCGAGGTTGGGAAGAGATGACGACCTAAGGCCATGGCGGCTCGATGTGCTCAGTGTGCGGCCAGCTGTCTGGAAGGGGCCAGGGGGTCCAGGCTCAGGCTGTGTCAGAAAGGGCATTAGTGCCCTGGTCAGCCTATGTATTTGGGGTACAGCCAAGGTCGGTGCAGGTTGATCCTCATTTGGGGTTACTGGGTAGCCCCAGAGGACTATGTTTTTTATCTGGAGGGCAGGCAGAGTGCTGCATTGTAGTTCTGGATTGCCAAACTGGAGGCCTTGTGGGCCAGTAGTCTGACGACAAAAGTCTGAGAACACAAGCTAGGCTTAGGTTTCTGGGTGAGGCCATGGCAGGCACAATCTACAGACCTGAATCGAGATCTCGTGCATCTGAAGTCAGGGCGAGGATCAGACGATCGCTCAGGTTGGAGTTTCTGTCCCTGATGGCCCCTTCATGAATGGGGGGGCATCACGAGGCCATGGGGGTTTTCCCATGATGGGAGTTGGGTGAAGCTCCAAACTGCAGAGAGTCTTCGGCAGGACAATTGAGACCTGTTGTTTGGTTCCAGGCCAATGATTCTGAGCAGCGTTCTAAGGATGGATGGCTGGGTAGCCCACCTCGCATTCCAATTGTCTCCTAGCAACAAGACAGTTTAGATCTCCTGGATCTGTGGGGAGCTACCGAAGATGCTGAGTTGAAATGCACACCCCTGGGGATGGGTCCGAATGTGCTTTTGTGTCTATGGAGACCTTGGAATGAAGCGGTGGCTCTGGAGCTCTAAAGGGTTCTCCTAAACAGAGGCTTTGACACAGCTCCAACGTGCAAGTTTCCCACGTGTAGATGAGATGTTTTCTGATGGGTGAAACAAGAAACAGCTATATGCTGCTTTTGAAATCCAGGCCTCTGAGGAGAGATGCCTGGAAACCAAAGCAATGGATCTGATTAGTGCCTAGGGGCCTGTTCTTTCCTTTTTACCTCTGAGGACATCTGTCTATGGGTCTGAGTGCAGGTAGGGGCTCATTTGGGCTCAGATTGCCCCTGTTTTTCCTGGGAAGCTACCACTATTGAGATATATCAGGGACTATGGAGGTTTATCCTATTAGAAGGGTTGTGGCCATTGGAATGGGCACACACAATTCCCTTGGAGAGGGCAAGTACAGTCCTCAGGTTTGGCTCCAGGGGCCTGAGCCTGTAGGTTGTGTAGTCCAGCCCTTTTTGGACAGTTGTCTGAAAACACAAACTCGACTTATGTTTCAGGTCATAGGTATGGCAGGACTGATCTACAGACCATGAGGAGAACTTTTCGGGATTTGAAAGAAGGGCGAGTGTGAGGCTCCTGCTCAAGTTTTTGTCTCGGGATATTGTGTCACTCATGGTCGTGGAATTTCTGGGTGACTTCATGGGAAATGGACGAGTCTTACTCTCTGGTGGTTTGGCCCCGTCCAAAGAGATTGGGTTCATTCTGTGGGCTGGAAGAAGTCCGTTTTATTTTGTTGTTGTTGTTGTTGTTGTTTTCTTTTTTAACCTCAGGTGTCCCACCAAATGAGGGATTTCAGAGTAGAGCCCTAGGAGGGGCGACTGGACAATCAGAAATCTGGTTAAAAATTGGGGCCTAGG
Organism: Mustela nivalis; assembly: GCF_964662115.1. Lineage (NCBI taxonomy): Eukaryota > Metazoa > Chordata > Mammalia > Carnivora > Mustelidae > Mustela > Mustela nivalis. Next base: position 521,746 of record NW_028136417.1, read on the forward strand.
GACATTTCAAGCCCATTATGACATCTAATGGTCCAGCCACTGAGAGGACTTACTAGAGGACAGGACTCATGCTGAGGGTCACAATGCGTGTGTATGCCCTCGTCGCACTCAAGAATGGGCGGGGCCTCAGGGTTTCTCCTACACTGATCGTTGGACAACGTGCCAACCACAAGGGTTCTTGCCATGGGTAAGGAGGAGTTCTGATTTCTGCATCAGACTCACCCCTGGGCAGTGATTGGAGATAAGGTCTCGGTTCTGAAGCCTGAAAACTGAGGTAGGGAAGAGATGATGACCTAAGGCCATGGCGGGTTTTATGTGCTCAGTGTGCGGTCAGCGTTCTGGGTGTTGGTCAGGAGGTCCGGGCTCAGGATGTGTTCGACCGTGGATTAGTGCCCAGGTTGGACTATATAATTTGGGTAAAGTCGAGTGCTGTGTAGGTTTACCCTCATTTAAGGTGCCTGGGCAGCTCATGAGGCAATCATTTTTTTTCTAGAGGGCAGGCAGAGTGCTGCATTGTGGGTCCGGAATTGCCAAACTTGAGGGCTTTGGGGCCAGGAGTGTGAGGATGGAAGTCTGAGAAGACAAGCTAGACTTGGGTTTCAGGGCGAGGGCACGGCAGGTACCCCCTGCAGATCTGAACCAATATCTCATGCATCTGAAGTCAGGGCGAGGATCAGACGTTGGCTCAGGTGGGAGTTTCTGAGCATGACGGCCGCTTCATGAAGGGAGCGGAATCTCGAGACCATTGAGGTTTTCCCACGTTGGGAGTTGTGGGATGCCCCCTTCCAGGATTCCTTCTTCCCAACAATTGAGACCTGTTGGACAGCTCCAGGACATCCCATATGGAATGACTCCAGAGCACCGTTCGCGGATGGATGCCTGGGAAGCCCACCTCGCATTCCAATTGTCTCCTAGCAACAAGACAGTTTAGATCTGATGGCTCTGCGGGAGCAACCTCGGTGGCTGAGTTGAAATGGACTTTCCTGAGGATGTGTCCTAATGTGTTTTTTTGTCCATGAGGGCCTTGGAATGGGGCGGTGGCACCGGCAACCTGAAGTACTTTCCTAAGCTTTGGACATGGCTCCCATGCACAGGTTTCCTTGTGGAGACGAGATGAGTTCTGATGGGTGCCTCAGGAAAACCCCTATGCTCGTATTGGAATCAGGCTTTTGAGGACACATGCCTGTAACCCATAGCAATGGATCCTATTATGGCCTAGGGTCCTGTCTGGTTCAATCTTCTTCTCTGGGGACATCCATCTATGGTATGAGTGGAGTTCGATTATCAGCTGGTGTCAGACACCCCTTGTTTGTTCCGGGTGACCCACACTATTGGGATGGCCTAAGGGTCGTTGGAGGTTTCTCCTAATTTGTACGATTTTGGACCATGGAATGGGCAGAATTCCCATGGATTGGTAGGCACAGTCCAAATGTGTGGCTCCAGGGGCCCAGCCTGGAGGGTGTGTGGCCCAAGACTTTGAGGACAGAAGTCTGAAAACACAAACTCAGCTTAGGTTTGGGGACGTAGGTATGGCAGGCCCGATCTACAAACCATGAGAAGAACTCTACAGGATATGAAGAAAGTGCGAGTCTGTGGCGATTGCTCAGGCTTTTGTCTCTGGATTTTGTATCAGTGATGGCCGTGGAATGTCGGGGAGGCCTCATGGGCCATGGACGAATCTTCCTCTCTGAGGATTTGGCCCGATTCCCAATTGATTTTCGTCAATCTGTGGGATGGGAGGACTCATTTCAGTTTTGTTACCTCAGGTGTCCCACCAAAAGAGGAATTCCAAAGCCAAGCCGTGGGGAAGACTGAAGGGACAATCCGAACTATGGTTAAAAATTGGGGCCTAGGGGCATGGCAAGCCCAATATGCTATCTCTTCATCCAGTCACTGAGTGGCCTTACTTGAGGACTGGTCTCAGCCTGAGCGTCACAATGTGTGTTTGTGACCAATGTGGCCCATGAGCATGGGCGGGGCCTCATGGGACACACTGGTTTCAACGACACTGAACGTTGGACAACATGCCAACCACAAGGTTTCTTGCCATGGGGAAGGAGTTCTGATTTCTGCATCACCTTCAACCCTGGGCAGTGATTGGAGATAAGGTCTAGGTTCTGAAACCTGAAAACCGAGGTTGGGAAGAGATGACGTCCTAAGGCCATGGCGGCTCGATGTGCTCAGTGTGCGGCCAGCTGTCTGGAAGGGGCCAGGGGGTCCAGGCTCAGGCTGTGTCAGAAAGGGCATTAGTGCCCTGGTCAGCCTATGTATTTGGGGTACAGCCAAGGTCGGTGCAGGTTGATCCTCATTTGGGGTTACTGGGTAGCCCCAGAGGACTATGTTTTTTATCTGGAGGGCAGGCAGAGTGCTGCATTGTAGTTCTGGATTGCCAAACTGGAGGCCTTGTGGGCCAGTAGTCTGACGACAAAAGTCTGAGAACACAAGCTAGGCTTAGGTTTCTGGGTGAGGCCATGGCAGGCACAATCTACAGACCTGAATCGAGATCTCGTGCATCTGAAGTCAGGGCGAGGATCAGACGATCGCTCAGGTTGGAGTTTCTGTCCCTGATGGCCCCTTCATGAATGGGGGGGCATCACGAGGCCATGGGGGTTTTCCCATGATGGGAGTTGGGTGAAGCTCCAAACTGCAGAGAGTCTTCGGCAGGACAATTGAGACCTGTTGTTTGGTTCCAGGCCAATGATTCTGAGCAGCGTTCTAAGGATGGATGGCTGGGTAGCCCACCTCGCATTCCAATTGTCTCCTAGCAACAAGACAGTTTAGATCTCCTGGATCTGTGGGGAGCTACCGAGGATGCTGAGTTGAAATGCACACCCCTGGGGATGGGTCCGAATGTGCTTTTGTGTCTATGGAGACCTTGGAATGAAGCGGTGGCTCTGGGGCCCTAAAGGGTTCTCCTAAACAGAGGCTTTGACACAGCTCCAACGTGCAAGTTTCCCACGTGTAGATGAGATGTTTTCTGATGGGTGAAACAAGAAACAGCTATATGCTGCTTTTGAAATCCAGGCCTCTGAGGAGAGATGCCTGGAAACCAAAGCAATGGATCTGATTAGTGCCTAGGGGCCTGTTCTTTCCTTTTTACCTCTGAGGACATCTGTCTATGGGTCTGAGTGCAGGTAGGGGCTCATTTGGGCTCAGATTGCCCCTGTTTTTCCTGGGAAGCTACCACTATTGAGATATATCAGGGACTATGGAGGTTTATCCTATTAGAAGGGTTGTGGCCATTGGAATGGGCACACACAATTCCCTTGGAGAGGGCAAGTACAGTCCTCAGGTTTGGCTCCAGGGGCCTGAGCCTGTAGGTTGTGTCGTCCAGCACTTTTTGGACAGTTGTCTGAAAACACAAACTCGGCTTATGTTTCAGGTCATAGGAATGGCAGGACTGATCTACAGACCATGAGGAGAACTTTTCGGGATTTGAAAGAAGGGCGAGTGTGAGGCTCCTGCTCAAGTTTTTGTCTCGGGATATCGTGTCACTCATGGTCGTGGAATTTCTGGGTGACTTCATGGGAAATGGACGAGTCTTACTCTCTGGTGGTTTGGCCCCGTCCAAAGAAATTGGGTTCATTCTGTGGGCTGGAAGAAGTCCGTTTTATTTTGTTGTTGTTGTTGTTTTCTTTTTTAACCTCAGGTGTCCCACCAAATGTGGGATTTCAGAGTAGAGCCCTAGGAGGGGCGACTGGACAATCAGAAATCTGGTTAAAAATTGGGGCCTAGGGACATGTCAAGCCCATTATGACATCTAATGGTCCAGCCACTGAGAGGACTTACTAGAGGACAGGACTCATGCTGAGGGTCACAATGCGTGTGTATGCCCTCGTCGCACTCAAGAATGGGCGGGGCCTCAGGGTTTCTCCTACACTGATCGTTGGACAACGTGCCAACCACAAGGGTTCTTGCCATGGGTAAGGAGGAGTTCTGATTTCAGCATCAGACTCACCCCTGGGCAGTGATTGGAGATAAGGTCTCGGTTCTGAAGCCTGAAAACTGAGGTAGGGAAGAGATGATGACCTAAGGCCATGGCGGGTTTTATGTGCTCAGTGTGCGGTCAGCTCTCTGGGTGTTGGTCAGGAGGTCCGGGCTCAGGATGTGTTCGACAGTGCATTAGTGCCCAGGTTAGACTATATAATTTGGGTAAAGTCGAGTGCTGTGTAGGTTTACCCTCATTTAAGGTGCCTGGGCAGCTCATGAGGCAATCAATTTTTTTCTAGAGGGCAGGCAGAGTGCTGCATTGTGGGTCCGGAATTGCCAAACTTGAGGGCTTTGGGGCCAGAAGTGTGAGGATGGAAGTCTGAGAAGACAAGCTAGACTTGGGTTTCAGGGCGAGGGCACGGCAGGTACCCCCTGCAGATCTGAACCAATATCTCATGCATCTGAAGTCAGGGCGAGGATCAGACGTTGTCTCAGGTGGGAGTTTCTGAGCATGACGGCCGCTTCATGAAGGGAGCGGAACCTCGAGACAATTGAGGTTTTCCCACGTTGGGAGTTGTGGGATGCCCCCTTCCAGGATTCCTTCTTCCGGACAATTGAGACCTGTTGGACAGCTCCAGGACATCCCATATGGAATGACTCCAGAGCACCGTTCGCGGATGGATGCCTGGGAAGCCCGCCTCGCATTCCAATTGTCTCCTAGCAACAAGACAGTTTAGATCTGATGGCTCTGCGGGAGCAACCTCGGTGGCTGAGTTGAAATGGACTTTCCTGAGGATGTGTCCTAATGTGTTTTTGTGTCCATGAGGGCCTTGGAATGGGGCGGTGGCACCGGCAACCTGAAGTACTTTCCTAAGCTTTGGACATGGCTCCCATGCACAGGTTTACTTGTGGAGACGAGATGAGTTCTGATGGGTGCCTCAGGAAAACCCCTATGCTCGTATTGGAATCAGGCTTTTGAGGACACATGCCTGTAACCCATAGCAATGGATCCTATTATGGCCTAGGGTCCTGTCTGGTTCAATCTTCTTCTCTGGGGACATCCATCTATGGTATCAGTGGAGGTCGATTATCAGCTGGTGTCAGACACCCCTTGTTTGTTCCGGGTGACCCACACTATTGGGATGGCCTAAGGGTCGTTGGAGGTTTCTCCTAATTTGTACGATTTTGGACCATGGAATGGGCAGAATTCCCATGGATTGGTAGGCACAGTCCTAATGTGTGGCTCCAGGGGCCCAGCCTGGAGGGTGTGTGGCCCAAGACTTTGAGGACAGAAGTCTGAAAACACAAACTCAGCTTAGGTTTGGGGACGTAGGTATGGCAGGCCCGATCTACAAACCATGAGAAGAACTCTACAGGATATGAAGAAAGTGCGAGTCTGTGGCGATTGCTCAGGCTTTTGTCTCTGGATTTTGTATCAGTGATGGCCGTGGAATGTCGGGGAGGCCTCATGGGCCATGGACGAATCTTCCTCTCTGAGGATTTGGCCCGATTCCCAATTGCTTTTCGTCAATCTGTGGGATGGGAGGACTCATTTCAGTTTTGTTACCTCAGGTGTCCCACCAAAAGAGGAATTCCAAAGCCAAGCCGTGGGGAAGACTGAAGGGACAATCCGAACTATGGTTAAAAATTGGGGCCTAGGGGCATGGCAAGCCCAATATGCTATCTCTTCATCCAGCCACTGAGTGGCCTTACTTGAGGACTGGGCTCAGCCTGAGGGTCACAATGTGTGTTTGTGACCAATGTGGACCGCGAGCATGGGCGGGGCCTCATGGGACACACTGGTTTCAACGACACTGAACGTTGGACAACATGCCAACCACAAGGTTTCTTGCCATGGGGAAGGAGTTCTGATTTCTGCATCACCTTCAACATGGACAGTGATTGGAGATAAGGTCTAGGTTCTGAAACCTGAAAACCGATGTTGGGAAGAGATGACGACCTAAGGCCATGGCGGCTCGATGTGCTCAGTGTGCGGCCAGCTGTCTGGGAGGGGCCAGGGGGTCCAGGCTCAGGCTGTGTCAGAAAGGGCATTAGTGCCCTGGTCAGCCTATGTATTTGGGGTACAGCCAAGGTCGGTGCAGGTTGATCCTCATTTGGGGTTACTGGGTAGCCCCAGAGGACAATGTTTTTTATCTGGAGGGCAGGCAGAGTGCTGCATTGTAGTTCTGGATTGCCAAACTGGAGGCCTTGTGGGCCAGTAGTCTGACGACAAAAGTCTGAGAACACAAGCTAGGCTTAGGTTTCTGGGTGAGGCCATGGCAGGCACAATCTACAGACCTGAATCGAGATCTCGTGCATCTGAAGTCAGGGCGAGGATCAGACGATCGCTCAGGTTGGAGTTTCTGTCCCTGATGGCCCCTACATGAATGGGGGGGCATCACGAGGCCATGGGGGTTTTCCCATGATGGGAGTTGTGAGAAGCTCCAAACTGCAGAGAGTCTTCGGCAGGACAATTGAGACCTGTTGTTTGGCTCCAGGCCAATGATTCTGAGCAGGGTTCTAAGGATGGATGGCTGGGTAGCCCACCTCGCATTCCAATTGTCTCCTAGCAACAAGACAGTTTAGATCTCCTGGATCTGTGGGGAGCTACCGAGGATGCTGAGTTGAAATGCACACTCCTGGGGATGGGTCCGAATGTGCTTTTGTGTCTATGGAGACCTTGGAATGAAGCGGTGGCCCTGGGGCCCTAAAGGGTTCTCCTAAACAGAGGCTTTGACACAGCTCCAACGTGCAAGTTTCCCATGTGTAGATGAGATGTTTTCTGATGGGTGAAACAAGAAACAGCTATATGCTGCTTTTGAAATCCAGGCCTCTGAGGAGAGATGCCTGGAAACCAAAGCAATGGATCTGATTAGTGCCTAGGGGCCTGTTCTTTCCTTTTTACCTCTGAGGACATCTGTCTATGGGTCTGAGTGCAGGTAGGGGCTCATTTGGGCTCAGATTGCCCCTGTTTTTCCTGGGAAGCTACCACTATTGAGATATATCAGGGACTATGGAGGTTTATCCTATTAGAAGGGTTGTGGCCATTGGAATGGGCACACACAATTCCCTTGGAGAGGGCAAGTACAGTCCTCAGGTTTGGCTCCAGGGGCCTGAGCCTGTAGGTTGTGTCGTCCAGCCCTGTTTGGACAGATGTCTGAAAACACAAACTCGGCTTATGTTTCAGGTCATAGGTATGGCAGGACTGATCTACAGACCATGAGGAGAACTTTTCGGGATTTGAAAGAAGGGCGAGTGTGAGGCTCCTGCTCAAGTTTTTGTCTCGGGATATCGTGTCACTCATGGTCGTGGAATTTCTGGGTGACTTCATGGAAAATGGACGAGTCTTACTCTCTGGTGGTTTGGCCCCGTCCAAAGAGTTTGGGTTCATTCTGTGGGCTCGAAGAAGTCCGTTTTATTTTGTTGTTGTTGTTGTTGTTGTTTTCTTTTTTAACCTCAGGTGTCCCACCAAATGAGGGATTTCAGAGTAGAGCCCTAGGAGGGGCGACTGGACAATCAGAAATCTGGTTAAAAATTGGGGCCTAGGGACATGTCAAGCCCATTATGATATCTAATGGTCCAGCCACTGAGAGGACTTACTAGAGGACAGGACTCATGCTGAGGGTCACAATGCGTGTGTATGCCCTCGTCGCACTCAAGAATGGGCGGGGCCTCAGGGTTTCTCCTACACTGATCGTTGGACAACATGCCAACCACAAGGGTTCTTGCCATGGGTAAGGAGGAGTTCTGATTTCTGCATCAGACTCACCCCTGGGCAGTGATTGGAGATAAGGTCTCGGTTCTGAAGCCTGAAAACTGAGGTAGGGAAGAGATGATGACCTAAGGCCATGGCGGGTTTTATGTGCTCAGTGTGCGGTCAGCTTTCTGGGTGTTGGTCAGGAGGTCCGGGCTCAGGATGTGTTCGACAGTGCATTAGTGCCCAGGTTAGACTATATAATTTGGGTAAAGTCGAGTGCTGTGTAGGTTTACCCTCATTTAAGGTGCCTGGGCAGCTCATGAGGCAATAATTTTTTTCTCTAGAGGGCAGGCAGAGTGCTGCATTGTGGGTCCGGAATTGCCAAACTTGAGGGCTTTGGGGCCAGGAGTGTGAGGATGGAAGTCTGAGAAGACAAGCTAGACTTGGGTTTCAGGGCGAGGGCACGGCAGGTACCCCCTGCAGATCTGAACCAATATCTCATGCATCTGAAGTCAGGGCGAGGAGCAGACGTTGGCTCAGGTGGGAGTTTCTGAGCATGACGGCCGCTTCATGAAGGGAGCGGAATCTCGAGACCATTGAGGTTTTCCCACGTTGGGAGTTGTGGGATGCCCCCTTCCAGGATTCCTTCTTCCGGACAATTGAGACCTGTTGGACAGCTCCAGGACATCCCATATGGAATGACTCCAGAGCACCGTTCGCGGATGGATGCCTGGGAAGCCCGCCTCGCATTCCAATTGTCTCCTAGCAACAAGACAGTTTAGATCTGATGGCTCTGCGGGAGCAACCTCGGTGGCTGAGTTGAAATGGACTTTCCTGAGGATGTGTCCTAATGTGTTTTTGTGTCCATGAGGGCCTTGGAATGGGGCGGTGGCACCGGCAACCTGAAGTACTTTCCTAAGCTTTGGACATGGCTCCCATGCACAGGTTTACTTGTGGAGACGAGATGAGTTCTGATGGGTGCCTCAGGAAAACCCCTATGCTCGTATTGGAATCAGGCTTTTGAGGACACATGCCTGTAACCCATAGCAATGGATCCTATTATGGCCTAGGGTCCTGTCTGGTTCAATCTTCTTCTCTGGGGACATCCATCTATGGTATCAGTGGAGGTCGATTATCAGCTGGTGTCAGACACCCCTTGTTTGTTCCGGGTGACCCACACTATTGGGATGGCCGAAGGGTCGTTGGAGGTTTCTCCTAATTTGTACGATTTTGGACCATGGAATGGGCAGAATTCCCATGGATTGGTAGGCACAGTCCTAATGTGTGGCTCCAGGGGCCCAGCCTGGAGGGTGTGTGGCCCAAGACTTTGAGGACAGAAGTCTGAAAACACAAACTCAGCTTAGGTTTGGGGACGTAGGTATGGCAGGCCCGATCTACAAACCATGAGAAGAACTCTACAGGATATGAAGAAAGTGCGAGTCTGTGGCGATTGCTCAGGCTTTTGTCTCTGGATTTTGTATCAGTGATGGCCGTGGAATGTCGGGGAGGCCTCATGGGCCATGGACGAATCTTCCTCTCTGAGGATTTGGCCCGATTCCCAATTGCTTTTCGTCAATCTGTGGGATGGGAGGACTCATTTCAGTTTTGTTACCTCAGGTGTCCCACCAAAAGAGGAATTCCAAAGCCAAGCCGTGGGGAAGACTGAAGGGACAATCCGAACTATGGTTAAAAATTGGGGCCTAGGGGCATGGCAAGCCCAATATGCTATCTCTTCATCCAGCCACTGAGTGGCCTTACTTGAGGACTGGGCTCAGCCTGAGGGTCACAATGTGTGTTTGTGACCAATGTGGACCGCGAGCATGGGCGGGGCCTCATGGGACACACTGGTTTCAACGACACTGAACGTTGGACAACATGCCAACCACAAGGTTTCTTGCCATGGGGAAGGAGTTCTGATTTCTGCATCACCTTCAACATGGACAGTGATTGGAGATAAGGTCTAGGTTCTGAAACCTGAAAACCGATGTTGGGAAGAGATGACGACCTAAGGCCATGGCGGCTCGATGTGCTCAGTGTGCGGCCAGCTGTCTGGGAGGGGCCAGGGGGTCCAGGCTCAGGCTGTGTCAGAAAGGGCATTAGTGCCCTGGTCAGCCTATGTATTTGGGGTACAGCCAAGGTCGGTGCAGGTTGATCCTCATTTGGGGTTACTGGGTAGCCCCAGAGGACAATGTTTTTTATCTGGAGGGCAGGCAGAGTGCTGCATTGTAGTTCTGGATTGCCAAACTGGAGGCCTTGTGGGCCAGTAGTCTGACGACAAAAGTCTGAGAACACAAGCTAGGCTTAGGTTTCTGGGTGAGGCCATGGCAGGCACAATCTACAGACCTGAATCGAGATCTCGTGCATCTGAAGTCAGGGCGAGGATCAGACGATCGCTCAGGTTGGAGTTTCTGTCCCTGATGGCCCCTACATGAATGGGGGGGCATCACGAGGCCATGGGGGTTTTCCCATGATGGGAGTTGTGAGAAGCTCCAAACTGCAGAGAGTCTTCGGCAGGACAATTGAGACCTGTTGTTTGGCTCCAGGCCAATGATTCTGAGCAGGGTTCTAAGGATGGATGGCTGGGTAGCCCACCTCGCATTCCAATTGTCTCCTAGCAACAAGACAGTTTAGATCTCCTGGATCTGTGGGGAGCTACCGAGGATGCTGAGTTGAAATGCACACTCCTGGGGATGGGTCCGAATGTGCTTTTGTGTCTATGGAGACCTTGGAATGAAGCGGTGGCCCTGGGGCCCTAAAGGGTTCTCCTAAACAGAGGCTTTGACACAGCTCCAACGTGCAAGTTTCCCATGTGTAGATGAGATGTTTTCTGATGGGTGAAACAAGAAACAGCTATATGCTGCTTTTGAAATCCAGGCCTCTGAGGAGAGATGCCTGGAAACCAAAGCAATGGATCTGATTAGTGCCTAGGGGCCTGTTCTTTCCTTTTTACCTCTGAGGACATCTGTCTATGGGTCTGAGTGCAGGTAGGGGCTCATTTGGGCTCAGATTGCCCCTGTTTTTCCTGGGAAGCTACCACTATTGAGATATATCAGGGACTATGGAGGTTTATCCTATTAGAAGGGTTGTGGCCATTGGAATGGGCACACACAATTCCCTTGGAGAGGGCAAGTACAGTCCTCAGGTTTGGCTCCAGGGGCCTGAGCCTGTAGGTTGTGTCGTCCAGCCCTGTTTGGACAGATGTCTGAAAACACAAACTCGGCTTATGTTTCAGGTCATAGGTATGGCAGGACTGATCTACAGACCATGAGGAGAACTTTTCGGGATTTGAAAGAAGGGCGAGTGTGAGGCTCCTGCTCAAGTTTTTGTCTCGGGATATCGTGTCACTCATGGTCGTGGAATTTCTGGGTGACTTCATGGAAAATGGACGAGTCTTACTCTCTGGTGGTTTGGCCCCGTCCAAAGAGTTTGGGTTCATTCTGTGGGCTCGAAGAAGTCCGTTTTATTTTGTTGTTGTTGTTGTTGTTGTTTTCTTTTTTAACCTCAGGTGTCCCACCAAATGAGGGATTTCAGAGTAGAGCCCTAGGAGGGGCGACTGGACAATCAGAAATCTGGTTAAAAATTGGGGCCTAGGGACATGTCAAGCCCATTATGATATCTAATGGTCCAGCCACTGAGAGGACTTACTAGAGGACAGGACTCATGCTGAGGGTCACAATGCGTGTGTATGCCCTCGTCGCACTCAAGAATGGGCGGGGCCTCAGGGTTTCTCCTACACTGATCGTTGGACAACATGCCAACCACAAGGGTTCTTGCCATGGGTAAGGAGGAGTTCTGATTTCTGCATCAGACTCACCCCTGGGCAGTGATTGGAGATAAGGTCTCGGTTCTGAAGCCTGAAAACTGAGGTAGGGAAGAGATGATGACCTAAGGCCATGGCGGGTTTTATGTGCTCAGTGTGCGGTCAGCTTTCTGGGTGTTGGTCAGGAGGTCCGGGCTCAGGATGTGTTCGACAGTGCATTAGTGCCCAGGTTAGACTATATAATTTGGGTAAAGTCGAGTGCTGTGTAGGTTTACCCTCATTTAAGGTGCCTGGGCAGCTCATGAGGCAATAATTTTTTTCTCTAGAGGGCAGGCAGAGTGCTGCATTGTGGGTCCGGAATTGCCAAACTTGAGGGCTTTGGGGCCAGGAGTGTGAGGATGGAAGTCTGAGAAGACAAGCTAGACTTGGGTTTCAGGGCGAGGGCACGGCAGGTACCCCCTGCAGATCTGAACCAATATCTCATGCATCTGAAGTCAGGGCGAGGATCAGACGTTGGCTCAGGTGGGAGTTTCTGAGCATGACGGCCGCTTCATGAAGGGAGCGGAATCTCGAGACCATTGAGGTTTTCCCACGTTGGGAGTTGTGGGATGCCCCCTTCCAGGATTCCTTCTTCCGGACAATTGAGACCTGTTGGACAGCTCCAGGACATCCCATATGGAATGACTCCAGAGCACCGTTCGCGGATGGATGCCTGGGAAGCCCGCCTCGCATTCCAATTGTCTCCTAGCAACAAGACAGTTTAGATCTGATGGCTCTGCGGGAGCAACCTCGGTGGCTGAGTTGAAATGGACTTTCCTGAGGATGTGTCCTAATGTGTTTTTGTGTCCATGAAGGCCTTGGAATGGGGCGGTGGCACCGGCAACCTGAAGTACTTTCCTAAGCTTTGGACATGGCTCCCATGCACAGGTTTACTTGTGGAGACGAGATGAGTTCTGATGGGTGCCTCAGGAAAACCCCTATGCTCGTATTGGAATCAGGCTTTTGAGGACACATGCCTGTAACCCATAGCAATGGATCCTATTATGGCCTAGGGTCCTGTCTGGTTCAATCTTCTTCTCTGGGGACATCCATCTATGGTATCAGTGGAGGTCGATTATCAGCTGGTGTCAGACACCCCTTGTTTGTTCCGGGTGACCCACACTATTGGGATGGCCTAAGGGTCGTTGGAGGTTTCTCCTAATTTGTACGATTTTGGACCATGGAATGGGCAGAATTCCCATGGATTGGTAGGCACAGTCCTAATGTGTGGCTCCAGGGGCCCAGCCTGGAGGGTGTGTGGCCCAAGACTTTGAGGACAGAAGTCTGAAAACACAAACTCAGCTTAGGTTTGGGGACGTAGGTATGGCAGGCCCGATCTACAAACCATGAGAAGAACTCTACAGGATATGAAGAAAGTGCGAGTCTGTGGCGATTGCTCAGGCTTTTGTCTCTGGATTTTGTATCAGTGATGGCCGTGGAATGTCGGGGAGGCCTCATGGGCCATGGACGAATCTTCCTCTCTGAGGATTTGGCCCGATTCCCAATTGCTTTTCGTCAATCTGTGGGATGGGAGGACTCATTTCAGTTTTGTTACCTCAGGTGTCCCACCAAAAGAGGAATTCCAAAGCCAAGCCGTGGGGAAGACTGAAGGGACAATCCGAACTATGGTTAAAAATTGGGGCCTAGGGGCATGGCAAGCCCAATATGCTATCTCTTCATCCAGCCACTGAGTGGCCTTACTTGAGGACTGGGCTCAGCCTGAGGGTCACAATGTGTGTTTGTGACCAATGTGGCCCGCGAGCATGGGCGGGGCCTCATGGGACACACTGGTTTCAATGACACTGAACGTTGGACAACATGCCAACCACAAGGTTTCTTGCCATGGGGAAGGAGTTCTGATTTCTGCATCACCTTCAACATGGACAGAGATTGGAGATAAGGTCTAGGTTCTGAAACCTGAAAACAGATGTTGGGAAGAGATGACGACCTAAGGCCATGGCGGCTCGATGTGCTCAGTGTGCGGCCAGCTGTCTGGGAGGGGCCAGGGGGTCCAGGCTCAGGCTGTGTCAGAAAGGGCATTAGTGCCCTGGTCAGCCTATGTATTTGGGGTACAGCCAAGGTCGGTGCAGGTTGATCCTCATTTGGGGTTACTGGGTAGCCCCAGAGGACAATGTTTTTTATCTGGAGGGCAGGCAGAGTGCTGCATTGTAGTTCTGGATTGCCAAACTGGAGGCCTTGTGGGCCAGTAGTCTGACGACAAAAGTCTGAGAACACAAGCTAGGCTTAGGTTTCTGGGTGAGGCCATGGCAGGCACAATCTACAGACCTGAATCGAGATCTCGTGCATCTGAAGTCAGGGCGAGGATCAGACGATCGCTCAGGTTGGAGTTTCTGTCCCTGATGGCCCCTACATGAATGGGGGGGCATCACGAGGCCATGGGGGTTTTCCCATGATGGGAGTTGTGAGAAGCTCCAAACTGCAGAGAGTCTTCGGCAGGACAATTGAGACCTGTTGTTTGGCTCCAGGCCAATGATTCTGAGCAGGGTTCTAAGGATGGATGGCTGGGTAGCCCACCTCGCATTCCAATTGTCTCCTAGCAACAAGACAGTTTAGATCTCCTGGATCTGTGGGGAGCTACCGAGGATGCTGACTTGAAATGCACACCCCTGGGGATGGGTCCGAATGTGCTTTTGTGTCTATGGAGACCTTGGAATGAAGCGGTGGCCCTGGGGCCCTAAAGGGTTCTCCTAAACAGAGGCTTTGACACAGCTCCAACGTGCAAGTTTCCCATGTGTAGATGAGATGTTTTCTGATGGGTGAAACAAGAAACAGCTATATGCTGCTTTTGAAATCCAGGCCTCTGAGGAGAGATGCCTGGAAACCAAAGCAATGGATCTGATTAGTGCCTAGGGGCCTGTTCTTTCCTTTTTACCTCTGGGCACATCTGTCTATGGGTCTGAGTGCAGGTAGGGGCTCATTTGGGCTCAGATTGCCCCTGTTTTTCCTGGGAAGCTACCACTATTGAGATATATCAGGGACTTTGGAGGTTTATCCTATTAGAAGGGTTGTGGCCATTGGAATGGGCACACACAATTCCCTTGGAGAGGGCAAGTACAGTCCTCAGGTTTGGCTCCAGGGGCCTGAGCCTGTAGGTTGTGTCGTCCAGCCCTGTTTGGACAGTTGTCTGAAACCCAAACTCGGCTTATGTTTCAGGTCATAGGTATGGCAGGACTGATCTACAGACCATGAGGAGAACTTTTCAGGATTTGAAAGAAGGGCGAGTGTGAGGCTCCTGCTCAAGTTTTTGTCTCGGGATATCGTGTCACTCATGGTCGTGGAATTTCTGGGTGACTTCATGGAAAATGGACGAGTCTTACTCTCTGGTGGTTTGGCCCCGTCCAAAGAGTTTGGGTTCATTCTGTGGGCTGGAAGAAGTCCGTTTTATTTTGTTGTTGTTGTTGTTGTTGTTTTCTTTTTTAACCTCAGGTGTCCCACCAAATGAGGGATTTCAGAGTAGAGCCCTAGGAGGGGCGACTGGACAATCAGAAATCTGGTTAAAAATTGGGGCCTAGGGACATGTCAAGCCCATTATGACATCTAATGGTCCAGCCACTGAGAGGACTTACTAGAGGACAGGACTCATGCTGAGGGTCACAATGCCTGTGTATGCCCTCGTCGCACTCAAGAATGTGCGGGGCCTCAGGGTTTCTCCTACACTGATCGTTGGACAATGTGCCAACCACAAGGGTTCTTGCCATGGGTAAGGAGGAGTTCTGATTTCTGCATCAGACTCACCCCTGGGCAGTGATTGGAGATAAGGTCTCGGTTCTGAAGCCTGAAAACTGAGGTAGGGAAGAGATGATGACCTAAGGCCATGGCGGGTTTTATGTGCTCAGTGTGCGGCCAGCTGTCTGGGAGGGGCCAGGGGGTCCAGGCTCAGGCTGTGTCAGAAAGGGCATTAGTGCCCTGGTCAGCCTATGTATTTGGGGTACAGCCAAGGTCGGTGCAGGTTGATCCTCATTTGGGGTTACTGGGTAGCCCCAGAAGACAATGTTTTTTATCTGGAGGGCAGGCAGAGTGCTGCATTGTAGTTCTGGATTGCCAAACTGGAGGCCTTGTGGGCCAGTAGTCTGACGACAAAAGTCTGAGAACACAAGCTAGGCTTAGGTTTCTGGGTGAGGCCATGGCAGGCACAATCTACAGACCTGAATCGAGATCTCAGTGCATCTGAAGTCAGGGCGAGGATCAGACGATCGCTCAGGTTGGAGTTTCTGTCCCTGATGGCCCCTTCAAGAATGGGGGGGCATCACGAGGCCATGGGGGTTTTCCCATGATGGGAGTTGTGAGAAGCTCCAAACTGCAGAGAGTCTTCGGCAGGACAATTGAGACCTGTTGTTTGGCTCCAGGCCAATGATTCTGAGAAGGGTTCTAAGGATGGATGGCTGGGTAGCCCACCTCGCATTCCAATTGTCTCCTAGCAACAAGACAGTTTAGATCTCCTGGATCTGTGGGGAGCTACCGAGGATGCTGAGTTGAAATGCACACCCCTGGGGATGGGTCCGAATGTGCTTTTGTGTCTATGGAGACCTTGGAATGAAGCGGTGGCACTGGGGCCCTAAAGGGTTCTCCTAAACAGAGGCTTTGACACAGCTCCAACGTGCAAGTTTCCCATGTGTAGATGAGATGTTTTCTGATGGGTGAAACAAGAAACAGCTATATGCTGCTTTTGAAATCCAGGCCTCTGAGGAGAGATGCCTGGAAATCAAAGCAATGGATCTGATCAGTGCCTAGGGGCCTGTTTTTTCCTTTTTACCTCTGAGGACATCTGTCTATGGGTCTGAGTGCAGGTAGAGGCTCATTTGGGCTCAGATTGCCCCTGTTTTTCCTGGGAAGCTACCACTATTGAGATATATCAGGGACTTTGGAGGTTTATCCTATTAGAAGGGTTGTGGCCATTGGAATGGGCACACACAATTCCCTTGGAGAGGGCAAGTACAGTCCTCAGGTTTGGCTCCAGCGGCCTGAGCCTGTAGGTTGTGTCGTCCAGCCCCCTTTGGACAGTTGTCTGAAAACACAATCTCGGCTTATGTTTCAGGTCATAGGTATGGCAGGACTGATCTACAGACCATGAGGAGAACTTTTCGGGATTTGAAAGAAGGGCGAGTGTGAGGCTCCTGATCAAGTTTTTGTCTCGGGATATCGTGTCACTCATGGTCGTGGAATTTCTGGGTGACTTCATGGGAAATGGACGAGTCTTACTCTCTGGTGGTTTGGCCCCGTCCAAAGAGTTTGGGTTCATTCTGTGGGCTGGAAGAAGTCCGTTTTATTTTGTTGTTGTTGTTGTTGTTGTTGTTGTTGTTGTTGTTTTCTTTTTTAACCTCAGGTGTCCCACCAAATGAGGGATTTCAGAGTAGAGCCCTAGGAGGGGCGACTGGACAATCAGAAATCTGGTTAAAAATTGGGGCCTAGGGACATGTCAAGCCCATTATGACATCTAATGGTCCAGCCACTGAGAGGACTTACTAGAGGACAGGACTCATGCTGAGGGTCACAATGCGTGTGTATGCCCTCGTCGCACTCAAGAATGGGCGGGGCCTCAGGGTTTCTCCTACACTGATCGTTGGACAACGTGCCAACCACAAGGGTTCTTGCCATGGGTAAGGAGGAGTTCTGATTTCTGCATCAGACTCACCCCTGGGCCGTGATTGGAGATAAGGTCTCGGTTCTGAAGCCTGAAAACTGAGGTAGGGAAGAGATGATGACCTAAGGACATGGCGGGTTTTATGTGCTCAGTGTGCGGTCAGCTTTCTGGGTGTTGGTCAGGAGGTCCGGGCTCAGGATGTGTTCGACAGTGCATTAGTGCCCAGGTTAGACTATATAATTTGGGTAAAGTCGAGTGCTGTGTAGGTTTACCCTCATTTAAGGTGCCTGGGCAGCTCATGAGGCAATCATTTTTTTTCTAGAGGGCAGGCAGAGTGCTGCATTGTGGGTCCGGAATTGCCAAACTTGAGGGCTTTGGGGCCAGGAGTGTGAGGATGGAAGTCTGAGAAGACAAGCTAGACTTGGGTTTCAGGGCGAGGGCACGGCAGGTACCCCCTGCAGATCTGAACCAATATCTCATGCATCTGAAGTCAGGGCGAGGATCAGACGTTGGCTCAGGTGGGAGTTTCTGAGCATGACGGCCGCTTTTGAGATGGATCAGGGACTTTGGAGGTTTATCCTATTAGAAGGATTGTGGCCATTGGAATGGGCACAAACAATTCCCTTGGAGAAGGCAAGTATAGTCCTCAGGTTTGGCTCCAGGGGCCTGAGCCTGTAGGTTGTGTAGGCCAGTGCTGTTTAGACAGTTGTCTGAAAACAAACTCAGCTTAGGTTTGGGGACGTAGGTATGGCAGGCCCGATCTACAAACCATGAGAAGAACTCTTCAGGATATGGAGAAAGTGCGAGTCTGAGTCTCTTGCTCAGGCTTTTGTCTCTGGATTTTGTATCAGTGATGGCCGTGGAATGTCGGGGAGGCCTCATGGGCCATGGTCGAATCTTCCTCTCTGAGGATTTGGCCCAATTCCCAATTGCTTTTCGTCAATCTGTGGGATGGGAGGACTCATTTCAGGTTTGTTACCTCAGGTGTCCCACCAAAAGAGGAATTCCAAAGCAAAGCCGTGGGGAAGACTGAAGGGACAACTCGAAATATGGTTAAAAATTAGGGCCTAGGGGCATGGCAAGCCCAATATGCTATCTCTTCATCCAGCCACTGAGTGGCCTTACTTGAGGACTGGGCTCAGCCTGAGGGTCACAATGTGTGTTTGTGACCAATGTGGCCCACGAGCATGGGCGGGGCCTTATGGGCCACACTGGTTTCAACCACACTGAAAGTTGGACAACATGCCAACCACAAGGTTTCTTGCCATGGGGAAGGAGTTCTGATTTCTGCATCACCTTCAACCCTGGGCAGTTCTTGGAGATAAGGTCTAGGCTCTGAAACCTGGAAACCGAGGTTGGAAAGAGATGACGATCTAAGGCCACGGAGGCTCGATGTGCTCAGTGTGCGGCCAACTGTCTGAGACGGGCCAGGGGGTCCAGGCTCAGGCTGTGTCAGAAAGGGCATTAGTGCCCTGGTCAGCCTATGTATTTGGGGTACAGCCAAGGTCGGTGCAGGTTGATTCTCATTTGGTGTTACTGAGTAGCCCCAGAGGACAATGTTTTTCTTCTGGAGGGACGGCAGAGTGCTGCATTGTAGTTCTGGATTGCCAAACTTGAGGGCTTGTGAGCCAGTAGTCTGACGACAAAAGTCTGAGAACACAAGCTAGGCTTAGGTTTCTGGGTGAGGCCATGGCAGGCACAATCTACAGACGTGAATCGAGATCTCGTGCATCTGAAGTCAGGACGAGGATCAGACGATCGCTCAGGTTGGAGTTTCTGTCCCTGATGGCCCCTTCATGAATGGGGGGGGGCAATACGAGGCCATGGGGGTTTTCCCAAGATGAGAGTTATGAGAAGCTCCAAACAGCAGAGAGTCTTCTGCAGGTCAATTGAGACCGTTGCTTGGCTCCAGGCCAATGATTCTGAGCAGGGTTCTAAGGATGGATGGCTGCGTAGCCCACCTCGCATTCCAATTGTCTCCTAGCAACAAGACAGGTTAGATCTCCTGGATCTGTGGGGAGCAACCGAGGATGCTGAGTTGAAATGGACACCCCTAAGGATGGGTCCTCATGTGCTTTTGTGTCTATGGAGACCTTGGAATGAAGAGGTGGCACTGGTGCCCTAAAGGGTTCTCGTAAACAGAGGCTTTGACACAGCTCCAACGTGCAAGTTTCCCATGTGTAGATGAGATGTTTTCTGATGGGTGAATCAAGAAAAAGCTATATGCTGCTTTGGAAATCCAAGCCTCTGAGGAGAGATGCCTGGAAACCAAAGCAATAGATCTGATTAGTGCCTAGGGTCCTGTTCTTTCCTTTTTACCTCTGGGGACATCTGTCTATGGGTCTGAGTGCAGGTAGGTGCTCATTTGGGCTCAGATTGCCCCTGTTTTTCCTGGGAAGTCACCACTTTTGAGATGGATCAGGGACTTTGGAGGTTTATCCTATTAGAAGGGTTGTGGCCATTGGAATGGGCACACACAATTCCCTTGGAGAGGGCAAGTACAGTCCTCAGGTTTGGCTCCAGGGGCCTGAGCCTGTAGGTTGTGTAGGCCAGGCTGTTTGGACAGTTGTCTGAAAACACAAACTCGGCTTATGTTTCGGGTCATAAGTATGGCAGGACTGATCTACAGACCATGAGGAGAACTCTTCGGGATTTGGAAGAAGGGCGAGTGTGAGGCTCCTGCTCAAGTTTTTGTCTCGGGATATCGTGTCACTCATGGTCGTGGAATTTCTGGGTGACTTCATGGGAAATGGACGAGTCTTACTCTCTGGTGGTTTGGCCCCGTCCAAAGATATTGGGGTCATTCTGTGGGCTGGAAGAAGTCCGTTTTTTTTTTTTTGTTGTTGTTGTTGTTTTCTTTTTTAACCTCAGGTGTCCCACCAAATGAGGATTCCAGAGTAGAGCCCTGGGGAGGGGCGATGGGACAATCAGAATTCTGGTTAAAAATTGGGGCCTAGGGAAATGTCAAGCCCATTATGACATCTAATGGTCCAGCCTCTGAGAGGAATTACTAGAGGACAGGACTCAAACTGAGGGTCACAATGCGTGTGTATGCCCTCGTCCCACTCAAGAATGGGCGGGGCCTCATGGTGAATGCTGGTTTCTCCTACACTGAACGTTGAACAACGTGCCAACCACAAGGGTTCTTGCCATGGGTAAGGAAGAGTTCTGATTTCTGCATCAGACTCACCCCTGGGCAGTGATTGGAGATAAGGTCTCGGTTCTGAAGCCTGAAAACTGAGGTAAGGAAGAGATGATGACCTAAGGCCATGGCGGGTTTTATGTGCTCAGTGTGCGGTCAGCTTTCTGGGTGTTGCTCAGGAGGTCCGGGCTCAGGTTAGGTTCGACAGTGCATTAGTGCCCAAGTTAGACTATATAATTTGGGTAAGGTCGAGTGCTGTGTAGGTTTATCCTCATTTAAGGTGCCTGGGCACCTCATGAGGCAATAATTTTTTTTTTCTAGAGGGCCGGCAGAGTGCTGCATTGTGGGTCCGGAATTGCCAAATTTTAGGACTTCGGGGCCAGGAGTTTGAGGACGAAAGTGTGAGAAGACAAGCTAGTCTTGGGTTTCAGGGCGAGGGCACGACAGGTACCCCCTGCAGATCTGAACCTATATCTCATGCTTCTGAAGTCAAGGCGAGGATCAGACGTTGGCTCAGGTTGGAGTTCCTGTGCATGACGGCCGCTTTATGAAGGGAGCGGAATCTCGGGGCCATTGAGGTTTTCCCACGTTGGGAGTTGTGGGATGCCCCCTTCAAGGATTCCTTCTGCGGGACAATTGAGACCTGTTGGACAGCTCCAGGACATCCCATATGGAATGACTCCATAGCACCGTTCACGGATGGATGCCTGGGAAGCCCGCCTCGCATTCCAATTGTCTCCTAGCAACAAGACAGTTTTGATCTGATGGCTCTGCCGGAGCAACCAGGGTGGCATGAGGGCCTTGGAATGGGGCGGTGGAACCGGGAACCTGATGTAGTCTCCTAAGCTTTGGACCTGGATCCCATGCACAGGTTTCCTTGTGGAGACGAGATGAGTTCTGATGGGTGCCTCAGGAAAACCCCTATGCTCGTATTGGAATCAGGCTTTTGAGGACACATGCCTGTAACCCAAAGCAATGGATCCTATTAAGGCCGAGGGTCTTGTCTGTTTCAATCTTCTTCTCTGGGGACATCCATCTATGGTATGAGTGGAGGTCAATTATCAACTGGTTTCAGACAGCCCTTGCTTGTTCCGGGCGACCTACACTATTGGGATGGCCTCAGGGACTTTTGAGGTTTCTCCTAATTTGTACGATTTTTGACCATGGAATGGGCAGAATTCCTATGGATTCGTAGGCACAGTCCTAATGTGTGTCTCCAGGGGCCCAGCCTGGAGGGTGTGTGGCCCAAGACTTTGAGGACAGAAGTCTGAAAACACAAACTCAGCTTATGTTTGGGGACGTAGGTATGGCAGGCCAGATCTACAAACCATGAGAAGAACTCTTCAGGATATGAAGAAAGTGCGAGTCTGAGCCGCTTGCTCAGGCTTTTGTCTCTGGAATTTGTATCAGCGATAGCCGTGGAATGTCGGGGAAGCCTCATGGGCCATGGACGTATCTTCCTCTCTGAGGATTTGGCCCGATTCCCAATTGCTTTTCGTCAATCTGTGGGATCGGAGGACTCATTTCAGTTTTGTTACCTCAGGGGTCCCATCAAAAGAGGAATTCCAAAGCCAAGCCCTGGAGAAGACTGAAGGGACAACACGAACTATGGTTAAAATTTGGGGCCTAGGGGCATGGCAAGCCCAATATGCTATCTCTTCATCCAGCCACTGAGTGGCCTTACTTGAGGACTGGGCTCAGCCTGAGGGTCACAATGTGTGTTTGTGACCAATGTGGCCCGCGAGCATGGGCGGGGCCTCATGGGCCACACTGGTTTCAACTACACTGAACGTTGGACAACATGCCAACCACAAGGTTTCTTGCCATGGGGAAGGAGTTCTGATTTCTGCATCACCTTCAACCCTGGGCAGTGATTGGAGATAAGGTCTAGGTTCTGAAACCTGAAAACCGAGGTTGGGAAGAGATGACGACCTAAGACCATGGCGGCTCCATGTGCTCAGTGTGCGGCCAGCTGTATGGGAGGGGCTAGGGGGTCCAGGCTCAGGCTGTGTCAGAAAGGGCATTAGTGCCCTGTTCTGCCTATGTTTTTGGGGTACAGCCAAGTTCGGTGCTGGTTGTTCCTCATTTGGGGTTACAGTGTAGCCCCAGGGGACAATGTTTTTCTTCTGGAGGGCCGGCAGAGTGCTGCATTGTAGTTCTGGATTGCCAAACTGGAGGGCTTTGGGCCAGTAGTCTGACGACAAAGGTCTGAGAAAACAAGCTAGGCTTAGGTTTCTGGGTGAGGCCATGGCAGGCACAATCTACAAACATGAATCGAGATCTCGTGCATCTGAAGTCAGGGCGAGGATCAGACGATCGCTCAGGTTGGAGTTTCTGTCCCTGATGGCCCCTTCATGAATGGGGGGGGGCATCACGAGGCCATGGGTGTTTTCCCACGCTGAAAGTTGTGAGAAGCTCCAAACTGCAGAGAGTCTTCTGCAGGACAATTGAGACCTGTTGTTTGGCTCCAGGCCAATGATTCTGAGCAGGGTTCTAAGGATGGATGGCTGGGTAGCCCTCCTCGCATTCCAATTGTCTCCTAGCATCCAGACAGGTTAGATCTCCTGGATCTTGGGAAGCAACCGAGGACGCAGAGTTGAAATGGACACCCCTGGGGATGGGTCCTAACGTGCTTTTGTGTCTATGGAGACCTTGGAATGAAGCGGTGGCACTGGGGCCCTAAAGGGTTCTCCTAAACAGAGGCTTTGGCACAGCTCCAACGTGCAAGTTTCCCATGTGTAGATGAGATGTTTTCTGATGGGTGAGTCAAGAAACAGCTATATGCTGCTTTTGAAATCCAGGCCTCTGAGGTGAGATGCCTGGAAACCAAAGAAATGGATGTGATGAGTGCCTAGGGGCCTGTTCTTTCCTTTTTACCTCTGGGGACATCTGTCTATGTGTCTGAGTGCAGGTAGGTGCTCAGTTGGGCTCAGATTGCCCCTGTTTTTCCTGGGAAGCCACCACTATTGAGATGGATCAGGGACTTTGGAGGTTTATCCTATTAGAAGGGTTGTGGCCATTGGAATGGGCACACACAATTCCCTTGGAGATGGCAAGTACAGTCCTCAGGTTTGGCTCCAGGGGCCTGAGCCTGTAGGTTGTGTAGGCCAGGGCTGTTTGGACAGTTGTCTGAAAACACAAACTCGGCTTATGTTCCGGGTCATAGGTATGGCAGGACTGATCTACTGACCATGAGGAGAACTTTTCGGGATTTGAAAGAAGGGCGTGTGTGAGGCTCCTGCTCAAGTTTTTGTCTCTGGATATCGTGTCACTCAAGATCGTGGAATTTCTGGGTGACTTCATGGGAATTGGATGAGTCTTACTCTCTGGTGGTTTGGCCCCGTCCAAAGAGTTTGGGGTCATTCTGTGGGCTGGAAGAAGTCCGATTTTTATTGTTGTTGTTGTTGTTTTCTTTTTTAACCTCAGGTGTCCCACCAAATGATGGATTCCAGAGTAGAGCCCTGGGGAGGGGCGACTGGACAATCAGAAATCTGGTTAAAAATTGGGGCCTAGGGACATGTCAAGCCCATTATGACATCTAATAGTCCAGTCACTGAGAAGACTTACTAGAGGACAGGACTCATACTGCGGGTCACAATGTGTGTGTATGCCCTCGTAACACTCAAGAATGGGCGGGGCTCAGGGTGAATGCTGGTTTCTCCTACACTGAACGTTGGAAAACGTGCCAACCACAAGGGTTCTTGCCATGGGTAAGGAGGAGTTCTGATTTCTGAATCACACTCACCGCTGGGCAGTGATTGGAGATAAGGTCTCGGTTCTGAAGCCTGAAAACTGAGGTAGGGAAGAGATGATGACCTAAGGCCATGGCGGGTTTTATGTGCTCAGTGTGCTGTCAGCTTTCTGGGTGTTGGTCAGGAGGTCCGGGCTCAGGTTGTGTTCGAAAGTGCATTAGTGCCCAGGTTAGACTATATAATTTGGGAAAAGTCGAGTGCTGTGTAGGTTTACACTCATTTAAGGTGCCTGGGCAGCTCATGAGGCAATAATTTTTTTTCTAGAGGGCAGGCAGAGTGCTGCATTGTGGGTTCCGGAATTGCCAAACTTGAGGGCTTCGGGGCCAGGAGTGTGAGGATAGAAGTCTGAGAAGACAAGCTAGACTTGGGTTTCAGGGCGAGGGCACGGCAGGAACCCCCAGCAGATCTGAACCAATATCTCATGCATCTGAAGTCAGGGCGAGGATCAGACGTTGGCTCAGGTTGGAGTTTCTGAGCATGACGGCCGCTTCATGAAGGGAGCGGAATCTCAAGGCCATTGAGGTTTTCCCACGTTGGGAGTTGTGGGATACCCCCTTCAAGGATTCCTTCTGCGGGACAATTGAGACCTGTTGGACAGCTCCAGGACATCCCATATGGAATGACTGCAGAGCACCGTTCGCGGATGGATGCCTGGGAAGCCCGCCTCACATTCCAATTGTCTCCTAGCAACAAGACAGTTTAGATCTGATGTCTCTGCCGGAGCAACCTGGGTGGCTGAGTTGAAATGGACTTTCGTGAGGATGGGTCCTAATGTGTTTTTGTGTTCATGAGGGCCTTGGAATGGGGCGGTGGCACCGGAACCCTGAAGTACTCTCCTAAGCTTTGGACATGGCTCCCATGCACAGGTTTCTTTGTGGAGACGAGATGAGTTCTGATGGGTGCCTCAGGAAAATCCCTATGCTCGTATTGGAATCAGGCTTTTGAGGACACATGCCTGTAACCCAAAGCAATGGATCCTATTATGGCCTAGGGTCCTGTCCGGTTCAATCTTCTTCTCTGGGGACATCCATCTATGGTATGAGTGGAGGTCGATTATCAGCTGGTGTCAGACAGCCCTTGTTTGTTCCGGGCGACTTACACTATTGGGATGGCCTCAGGGACTTTGGAGGTTTCTCCTAATTTGTACGATTTTGGACCATGGAATGGGCAGAATTCCCATGGATTGGTAGGCACAGTCCTAATGTGTGGCTCCAGGGGCCCAGCCTGGAGGGTGTGTGGCCCAGGACTTTGAGGACAGAAGTCTGAAAACACAAACTCAGCTTAGGTTTGGGGACGTAGGTATGGCAGGCCCGATCTACAAACCATGAGAAGAACTCTTCAGGATATGAAGAAAGTGCAAGTCTGAGGCGCTTGCTCAGGCTTTTGTCTCTGGATTTTGTATCAGCGATGGCCGTGGAATGTCGGCGAGGCCTCATGGGCCATGGACAAATATTCCTCTCTGAGGATTTGGCCCGAATCCCAATTGCTTTTCGTCAATCTGTGGGATGGGAGGACTCATTTCAGGTTTGTTACCTCAGGTGTCCCAACAAAAGAGGAATTCCAAAGCCAAGCCGTGGGGAAAACTGAAAAGACAACCCAAACTATGGTTAAAAATTGGGGCCTAGGGGCATGGCAAGCCCAATATGCTATCTCTTCATCCAGCATCTGAGTGGCCTTACTTGAGGACTGGGCTCAGCCTGAGGGTCACAATGTGTCTTTGTGATCAATGTGGCCCGCGAGCATGGGCGGGGCCTCATGGGCCACACTGGTTTCAACTACACTGAACGTTGGACAACATGCCAACCACAAGGTTTCTTGCCATGGGGAAGGAGTTCTGATTTCTGCATCACCTTCAACCCTGGACAGTGATTGGAGATAAGGTCTAGGTTCTGAAACCTGAAAACCGAGGTTGGGAAGAGATGACGACCTAAGGCCATGGCGGCTTGATGTGCTCTGTGTGCGGCCAGCTGTCTGGGAGGGTCCAGGGGGTCCAGGCTCAGGCTGTGTTAGAAAGGGCATTAGTGCACTGGTCAGCCTATGTATTTGGGGTACAGCCAAGGTCGGTGTAGGTTGATCCTCATTTGGGGTTACTGGGAAGCCCCAGAGGACAATGTTTTTCTTCTGGAGGGCCGGCAGAGTGCTGCATTGTAGTTCTGGATTGCCAAACTGGGGGGCATGTGAGCCAGTAGTCTGACGACAAATGTCTGAGAACACAAGCTAGGCTTAGGTTTCTGGGTGAGGCCATGGCAGGCACAATCTACAGACGTAAATCGAGATCTCGTGCATCTGAAGTCAGGACGAGGAGCAGACGATCGCTCAGGTTGGAGTTTCTGTCCCTGATGGCACCTTCATCAATGGGGGGGGGCATCACGAGGCCATGGGTGTTATCCCACGATGGGAGTTGTGAGAACTCCAAACAGCAGAGAGTCTTCTGCAGGACAATTGAGACCTGTTGTTTGGCTCCAGGCCAATGATTCTGAGCAGGGTTCTAAGGATGGATGGCTGGGTAGCCCACCTCGCATTCCAATTGTCTCCTAGCAACAAGACAGTTTAGATCTCCTGGATCTGTGGGGAGCAACCGAGGACGCTGAGTTGAAATGGACACCCCTGGGGAAGAGTCCTAAAGTGCTTTTGTGTCTATGGAGACCTTGGAATGAAGCGGTGGCACTGGGGCCCTAAAGGGTTCTCCTAAACAGAGGCTTTGAACAGCTCCAACGTGCAAGTTTCCCATGTGTAGATAAGATGTTTCCTGATGGGTGAGTCAAGAAACAGCTATATGCTGCTTTTGAAATCCAGGCCTCTGAGGAGAGATGCCTGGAAACCAAAGCAATGGATCTGATGAGTGCCTAGGGGCCTGTTCTTTCCTTTTTACCTCTGGGGACATCTGTCTATGGGTCTGAGTGCAGGTAGGTGCTCAGTTGGGCTCAGATTTCCCCTGTCTTTTTTGGGAAGCCAGCACTATTGAGATGGATCAGGGACTTTGGAGGTTTATCCTATTAGAAGGGTTGTGGCCATTGGAATGGGCACACACATTTCCCTTGGAGAGGGCAAGTACAGTCCTCAGGTTTGGCTCCAGGGGCCTGAGCCTGTAGGTTGTGTAGGCCAGGAATGTTTGGTCAGTTGTCTGAAAACACAAACTTGGCTTATGTTTCGGGTCATAGGTATGGTAGGACTGATCTACAGACCATGAGGAGAACTCTTCAGGATTTGAAAGAAGGGCGAGTGTGAGGCTCCTGCTCACGTTTTTGTCTCGGGATATCGTGTCACTCATGGTCGTGGAATTTCTGGGTGACTTCATGGGAAATGGACGAGTCTTACTCTCTGGAGGTTTGGCCCCGTCTAAAGAGTTTGGGGTCATTCTGTGGGCTGGAAGAAGTTTGTTTTTTTTTTTTTTTGGTGTTGTTGTTGTTGTTTTCTTTTTTAACCTCAGGTGTCCCACCAAATGATGGATTCCAGAGTAGAGCCCTGGGGAGGGGCGAATGGACAATCAGAAATCTGGTTAAAAATTGGGGCCTAGGGACATGTCAAGCCCATTATGACATCTAATGGTCCAGCCACTGAGAGGACTTACTAGAGGACAGGACTCATGCTGAGGGTCACAATGCGTGTGTATGCGCTCCTAACACTCAAGAATGGGCGGGGACTCAGGGTGAATGCTGGTTTCTCCTACACTGAACGTTGGAATACGTGCCAACCACAAGGTTTCCTGCCATGGGTAAGGAGGAGTCCTGATTTCTGCATCACACTCACCCCTGGGCAGTGATTGGAGATAATGTCTCGGTTCTGAAGCCTGAAAACTGAGGTAGGGAAGAGATGATGACTTAAGGCCATGGCGGGTTTTATGTGCTCAGTGTGCGGTCAGCTTTCTGGGTGTTGGTCAGGAGGTCCGGGCTCAGGTTGTGTTCGACAGTGCATCAGTGCCCAGGTTAGACTATATAATTTGGGTAAAGTCGAGTGCTGTGTAGGTAGACCGTCATTTAAGGTGCCTGGGCAGCTCATGAGGCAATAATTTTTTTTCTAGAGGGCAGGCAGAGTGCTGCATTGTGGGTTTGGAATTGCCAAACTTTAGGGCTTCGGGGCCAGGAGTTGAGGACGGAAGTCTGAGAAGACAAGCTAGACTTTGGTTTCAGGGCGAGGGCACGGCAGGTACCCCCTGCAAATTTGAACCAATATCTCATGCATCTGAAGTCAGGGCGAGGATCAGACGTTGGCTCAGGTTGGAGTTTCTGAGCATGACGGCCGCTTCATGAAGGGAGCGGAATCTCGAGACCATTGAGGTTTTCCCACGTTGGGAGTTGTGGGATGCCCCCTTCCAGGATTCCTTCTTCCGGACAATTGAGACCTGTTGGACAGCTCCAGGACATCCCATATGGAATGACTCCAGAGCACCGTTCGCGGATGGATGCCTGGGAAGCCCGCCTCGCATTCCAATTGTCTCCTAGCAACAAGACAGTTTAGATCTGATGGCTCTGCGGGAGCAACCTCGGTGGCTGAGTTGAAATGGACTTTCCTGAGGATGTGTCCTAATGTGTTTTTGTGTCCATGAGGGTTGGAATGGGGCGGTGGCACCGGCAACCTGAAGTACTCTCCTAAGCTTTGGACATGGCTCCCATGCACAGGTTTCCTTGTGGAGACGAGATGAGTTCTGATGGGTGCCTCAGGAAAACCCCTATGCTCGTATTGGAATCAGGCTTTTGAGGACACATGCCTGTAACCCATAGCAATGGATCCTATTATGGCCTAGGGTCCTGTCTGGTTCAATCTTCTTCTCTGGGGACATCCATCTATGGTATGAGTGGAGGTCGATTATCAGCTGGTGTCATACACCCCTTGTTTGTTCCGGGTGACCCACACTATTGGGATGGCCTAAGGGTCGTTGGAGGTTTCTCCTAATTTGTACGATTTTGGACCATGGAATGGGCAGAATTCCCATGGATTGGTAGGCACAGTCCTAATGTGTGGCTCCAGGGGCCCAGCCTGGAGGATGTGTGGCCCAAGACTTTGAGGACAGAAGTCTGAAAACACAAACTCAGCTTAGGTTTGGGGACGTAGGTATGGCAGGCCCGATCTACAAACCATGAGAAGAACTCTACAGGATATGAAGAAAGTGCGAGTCTTTGGCGATTGCTCAGGCTTTTGTCTCTGGATTTTGTATCAGTGATGGCCGTGGAATGTCGGGGAGGCCTCATGGGCCATGGACGAATCTTCCTCTCTGAGGATTTGGCCCGATTCCCAATTGCTTTTCGTCAATCTGTGGGATGGGAGGACTCATTTCAGGTTTGTTACCTCAGGTGTCCCACCAAAAGAGGAATTCCAAAGCCAAGTCGTGGGGAAGACTGAAGGGACAACCCGAACTATGGTTAAAATTTGGGGCCTAGGGGCATGGCAAGCCCAATATGCTATCTCTTCATCCAGCCACTGAGTGGCCTTACTTGAGGACTGGGCTCAGCCTGAGGGTCACAATGTGTGTTTGTAACCAATGTGGCCCGCGAGCATGGGCGGGGCCTCATGGGCCACACTGGTTTCAACGACACTGAACGTTGGACAACATGCCAACCATAAGGTTTCTTGCCATGGGGAAGGAGTTCTGATTTCTGCATCACCTTCATCATGGACAGTGATTGGAGATAAGGTCTAGGTTCTGAATTCTGAAAACCGAGGTTGGGAAGAGATGACGACCTCAGGCCATGGCGGCTCGAAGTGCTCAGTGTGCGGCCAGCTGTCTGGGAGGGGCCAGGGGGTCCAGGCTCAGGCTGTGTCAGAAATGGCATTAGTGCCCTGGTCAGCCTATGTATTTGGGGTACAGCCAAGGTCGGTTCAGGTTGATTCTCATTTGGGGTTACTGGGTAGCCCCAGAGGACAATGCTTTTTATCTGGAGGGCAGGCAGAGTGCTGCATTGTAGTTCTGGATTGCCAAACTGGAGGCCTTGTGGGCCAGTAGTCTGACGACAAAAGTCTGAGAACACAAGCTAGGCTTAGATTTCTGGGTGAGGACATGGCAGGCACAATCTTCAGACCTGAATCGAGATCTCGTGCATCTGAAGTCAGGGCGAGGATCAGACGATCACTCAGGTTGGAGTTTCTGTCCCTGATGGCCCCTTCATGAAAGGGAGGGCATCACGAGACCATGGGGTTTTTCCCATGATGGGAGTTGTGAGAAGCTCCAAACTGCAGAGAGTCTTCGGCAGGACAATTGAGACCTGTTGTTTGGCTCCAGGCCAATGATTCTGAGCAGGGTTCTAAGGATGGATGGCTGGGTAGCCCACCTCGCATTCCAATTGTCTCCTAGCAACAAGACAGTTTAGATCTCCTGGATCTGTGGGGAGCTACCGAGGATGCTGACTTGAAATGCACACCCCTGGGGATGGGTCCGAATGTGCTTTTGTGTCTATGGAGACCTTGGAATGAAGCGGTGGCACTGGGGCCCTAATGGGTTCTCCTAAACAGAGGCTTAGACAGAGCTCCAACGTGCAAGTTTCCCATGTGTAGATGACATGTTTTCTGATGGGTGAATCAAGAAACAGCTATATGCTGCTTTTGAAATCCAGGCCTCTGAGGAGAGATGCCTGGAAACCAAAGCAATGGATCTGATTAGTGCCTAGGGGCCTGTTCTTTCCTTTTTACCTCTGAGGACATCTGTCTATGGGTCTGAGTGCAGGTAGGGGCTCATTTGGGCTCAGATTGCCCCTGTTTTTCTTGGGAAGCTACCACTATTGAGATATATCAGGGACTTTGGAGGTTTATCCTATTAGAAGGATTGTGGCCATTGGAATGGGCACACACAATTCCCTTGGAGAGGGCAAGTACAGTCCTCAGGTTTGGCTCCAGGGGCCTGAACCTGTAGGTTGTGTAGTCCAGCCCTTTTTGGACAGTTGTCTGAAATCACAAACTCGGCTTATGTTTCGGGTCATATGTATGGCAGGACTGATCTACAGACCATGAGGAGAACTCTTCTGGATTTGAAAGAAGGGCGAGTGTGAGGCTCCTGCTCAAGTTTTTGTCTCTGGATATCGTGTCACTCATGGTCGTGGAATTTCTGGGTGACTTCATGGGAAATGGACGAGTCTTACTCTCTGGTGGTTTGGCCCCGTCCAAAGAGTTTGGGGTCATTCTGTGGGCTGGAAGAAGTCCGTTTTGTTGTTGTTGTTGTTGTTGTTGTTGTTGTTGTTTTCTTTTTTAACCTCAGGTGTCCCACTAAATGAGGGATTCCAGAGTAGAGACCTGGGGAGGGGCGACTTGACAGTCAGAAATCTGGTTAAAAATTGGGACCTAGTGACATGTCAAGCCCATTATGACATCTAAAGGTCCAGCCACTGAGAGGACTTACTAGAGGACAGGACTCATGCTGAGGGTCACAATGCGTGTGTATGCCCTCGTCGCACTCAAGAATGGGCGGGGCCTCAGGCTGAATGCTGGTTTCTCCTACACTGAACTTTGGACAACCTGCCAACCACAAGGGTTCTTGCCATGGGTAAGGAGGAGTTCTGATTTCTGCATAACATTCACCCCTGGGCAGTGATTGGAGATAAGGTCTCGGTTCTGAAGCCTGAAAACTGAGGTAGGGAAGAGATGATAACCTAAGGCCATGGCGGGTTTTATGTGCTCAGTGTGCGGTCAGCTTTCTGGGTGTTGGTCAGGAGGTCCGGGCTCAGGTTGTGTTCGACAGTGCATTAGTGCCCAGGTTAGACTATATAATATGGGGAAGGTCGAGTGCTGTGTAGGTTTATCCTCATTTAAGGTGCCTGGGCAGCTCATGAGGCAATAATTTTTTTTTTCTAGAGGGCCGGCAGAGTGCTGCATTGTGGGTCCGGAATAGCCAAATTTTAGGACTTCGGGGCCAGGAGTTTGAGGACGGAAGTGTGAGAAGACAAGCTAGACTTGGGTTTCAGGGCGAGGGCACGACAGGTACCGCCTGCATATCTGAACCAATATCTCATGCTTCTGAAGTCAGGGCGAGGATCAGACGTTGGCTAAGGTTGGAGTTCCTGTTCATGACGGCCGCTTCATGAAGGGAGCGGAATCTCGAGGCCATTGAGGTTTTCCCACGTTGGGAGTTGTGGGATGACCCTTCAAGGATTCCTTCTGCGGGACAATTGAGACCTGTTGGACAGCTCCAGGACATCCCATATGGAAATACTCTAGAGCACCATTCGCGGATGGATGCCTGGAAAGCCCGACTCGCATTCCAATTGTCTCCTAGCAACAAGACAGTTTTGATCTGATGGCTCTGCCGGAGCAACCCGGGTGGCTGAGTTGAAATGGACTTTCTGAGGATGGGTCCTAATGTGTTTTTGTGTCCATGAGGGCCTTGGAATGGGGCGGTGGCACCAGCACCCTGAAGTACTCTCCTAAGCTTTGGACATGGCTCCCATGCACAGGTTTCCTTGTGGAGACGAGATGAGTTCTGATGGGTGCCTCAGGAAAACCCCTATGCTCGTATTGGAATCAGGCTTTTGAGGACACATGCCTGTAACCCAAAGCAATGGATCCTATTATGGCCTAGGGTCCTGTCTGGTTCAATCTTCTTCTCTGGGGACATACATCTATGGTATGAGTGGAGGTCTATTATCAGCTGGTGTCAGACACCCCTTGTTTGTTCCGGGCATCCTACACAATTGGGATGGCCTCAGGGTATGGAGGTTTCTCCTAATTTGTACGATTTTGGACCATGGAATGGGCAGAATTCCCATGGATTGGAAGGCACAGTCCTAATGTGTGGCTCCAGGGGCCCAGCCTGGAGGATGTGTGGCCCAAGACTTTGAGGACAGAAGTCTGAAAACACAAACTCAGCTTAGGTTTGGGGACGTAGGTATGGCAGGCCCGATCTACAAACCATGAGAAGAACTCTACAGGATATGAAGAAAGTGCGAGTCTGTGGCGATTGCTCAGGCTTTTGTCTCTGGATTTTGTATCAGTGATGGCCGTGGAATGTCGGGGAGGCCTCATGGGCCATGGACGAATCTTCCTCTCTGAGGATTTGGCCCGATTCCCAATTGCTTTTCGTCAATCTGTGGGATGGGAGGACTCATTTCAGTTTTGTTACCTCAGGTGTCCCACCAAAAGAGGAATTCCAAAGCCAAGTCGTGGGGAAGACTGAAGGGACAACCCGAACTATGGTTAAAAATTCGGGCCTAGGGGCATGGCAAGCCCAATATGCTATCTCTTCATCCAGCCACTGAGTGGCCTTACTTGAGGACTGGGCTCAGCCTGAGGGTCACAATGTGTGTTTGTAACAAATGTGGCCCGCGAGCATGGGCGGGGCCTCATGGGCCACACTGGTTTCAACGACACTGAACGTTGGACAACATGCCAACCATAAGGTTTCTTGCCATGGGGAAGGAGTTCTGATTTCTGCATCACCTTCATCATGGACAGTGATTGGAGATAAGGTCTAGGTTCTGAATCCTGAAAACCGAGGTTGGGAAGAGATGACGACCTCAGGCCATGGCGGCTCGATGTGCTCAGTGTGCGGCCAGCTGTCTGGGAGGGGCCAGGGGGTCCAGGCTCAGGCTGTGTCAGAAAGGGCATTAGTGCCCTGGTCAGCCTATGTATTTGGGGTACAGCCAAGGTCGGTTCAGGTTGATTCTCATTTGGGGTTACTGGGTAGCCCCAGAGGACAATGCTTTTTATCTGGAGGGCAGGCAGAGTGCTGCATTGTAGTTCTGGATTGCCAAACTGGAGGCCTTGTGGGCCAGTAGTCTGACGACAAAATTCTGAGAACACAAGCTAGGCTTAGGTTTCTGGGTGAGGCCATGGCAGGCACAATCTACAGACCTGAATCGAGATCTCGTGCATCTGAAGTCAGGGCGAGGATCAGACGATCGCTCAGGTTGGAGTTTCTGTCCCTGATGGCCCCTTCATGAATGGGAGGGCATCACGAGACCATGGGGGTTTTCCCATGATGGGAGTTGTGAGAAGCTCCAAACTGCAGAGAGTCTTCGGCAGGACAATTGAGACCTGTTGTTTGGCTCCAGGCCAATGATTCTGAGCAGGGTTCTAAGGATGGATGGCTGGGTAGCCCACCTCGCATTCCAATTGTCTCCTAGCAACAAGACAGTTTAGATCTCCTGGATCTGTGGGGAGCTACCGAGGATGCTGAGTTGAAATGCACACCCCTGGGGATGGGTCCGAATGTGCTTTTGTGTCTATGGAGACCTTGGAATGAAGCGGTGGCACTGGGGCCCTAAAGGGTTCTCCTAAACAGAGG
Organism: Mustela nivalis; assembly: GCF_964662115.1. Lineage (NCBI taxonomy): Eukaryota > Metazoa > Chordata > Mammalia > Carnivora > Mustelidae > Mustela > Mustela nivalis. The sequence continues at coordinate 555,875 of NW_028136417.1, forward strand.
CTTAGACACAGCTCCAACGTGCAAGTTTCCCATGTGTAGATGACATGATTTCTGATGGGTGAATCAAGAAACAGCTATATGCTGCTTTTGAAATCCAGGCCTCTGAGGAGAGATGCCTGGAAACCAAAGCAATGGATCTGATTAGTGCCTAGGGGCATGTTCTTTCCTTTTTACCTCTGAGGACATCTGTCTATGGGTCTGAGTGCAGGTAGGGGCTCATTTGGGTTCAGATTGCCCCTGTTTTTCTTGGGAAGCTACCACTATTGAGATATATCAGGGACTTTGGAGGTTTATCCTATTAGAAGGATTGTGGCCATTGGAATGGGCACACACAATTCCCTTGGAGAGGGCAAGTACAGTCCTCAGGTTTGGCTCCAGGGGCCTGAGCCTGTAGGTTGTGTAGTCCAGCCCTTTTTGGACAGTTGTCTGAAATCACAAACTCGGCTTATGTTTCGGGTCATAGGTATGGCAGGACTGATCTACAGACCATGAGGAGAACTCTTCTGGATTTGAAAGAAGGGCGAGTGTGAGGCTCCTGCTCAAGTTTTTGTCTCTGGATATCGTGTCACTCATGGTCGTGGAATTTCTGGGTGACTTCATGGGAAATGGACGAGTCTTACTCTCTGGTGGTTTGGCCCCGTCCAAAGAGTTTGGGGTCATTCTGTGGGCTGGAAGAAGTCCGTTTTTTTTTTGTTGTTGTTGTTGTTGTTTTCTTTTTTAACCTCAGGTGTCCCACTAAATGAGGGATTCCAGAGTAGAGACCTGGGGAGGGGCGACTTGACAGTCAGAAATCTGGTTAAAAATTGGGACCTAGTGACATGTCAAGCCCATTATGACATCTAAAGGTCCAGCCACTGAGAGGACTTACTAGAGGACAGGACTCATGCTGAGGGTCACAATGCGTGTGTATGCCCTCGTCGCACTCAAGAATGGGCGGGGCCTCAGGCTGAATGCTGGTTTCTCCTACACTGAACTTTGGACAATGTGCCAACCACAAGGGTTCTTGCCATGGGTAAGGAGGAGTTCTGATTTCTGCATAACATTCACCCCTGGGCAGTGATTGGAGATAAGGTCTCGGTTCTGAAGCCTGAAAACTGAGGTAGGGAAGAGATGATGACCTAAGGCCATGGCGGGTTTTATGTGCTCAGTGTGCGGTCAGCTTTCTGGGTGTTGGTCAGGAGGTCCGGGCTCAGGTTGTGTTCGACAGTGCATTAGTGCCCAGGTTAGACTATATAATATGGGTAAGGTCGAGTGCTGTGTAGGTTTATCCTCATTTAAGGTGCCTGGGCAGCTCATGAGGCAATAATTTTTTTTTTTCTAGAGGGCCGGCAGAGTGCTGCATTGTGGGTCTGGAATAGCCAAATTTTAGGACTTCGGGGCCAGGAGTTTGAGGACGGAAGTGTGAGAAGACAAGCTAGACTTGGGTTTCAGGGCGAGGGCACGACAGTTACCCCCTGCAGATCTGAACCAATATCTCATGCTTCTGAAGTCAGGGCGAGGATCAGACGTTGGCTCAGGTTGGAGTTCCTGTTCATGACGGCCGCTTCATGAAGGGAGCGGAATCTCGAGGCCATTGAGGTTTTCCCACGTTGGGAGTTGTGGGATGCCCCTTCAAGGATTCCTTCTGCGGGACAATTGAGACCTGTTGGACAGCTCCAGGACATCCCATATGGAAATACTCTAGAGCACCATTCGCGGATGGATGCCTGGAAAGCCCGACTCGCATTCCAATTGTCTCCTAGCAACAAGACAGTTTTGATCTGATGGCTCTGCCGGAGCAACCCGGGTGGCTGAGTTGAAATGGACTTTCTGAGGATGGGTCCTAATGTGTTTTTGTGTCCATGAGGGCCTTGGAATGGGGCGGTGGCACCAGCACCCTGAAGTACTCTCCTAAGCTTTGGACATGGCTCCCATGCACAGGTTTCCTTGTGGAGACGAGATGAGTTCTGATGGGTGCCTCAGGAAAACCCCTATGCTCGTATTGGAATCAGGCTTTTGAGGACACATGCCTGTAAACCAAAGCAATGGATCCTATTATGGCCTAGGGTCCTGTCTGGTTCAATCTTCTTCTCTGGGGACATACATCTATGGTATGAGTGGAGGTCGATTATCAGCTGGTGTCAGACAGCCCTTGTTTGTTCCGGGCATCCTACACAATTGGGATGGCCTCAGGGTATTTGGAGGTTTCTCCTAATTTGTACGATTTTGGACCATGGAATGGGCAGAATTCCCATGGATTGGTAGGCACAGTCCTAATGTTTGGCTCCAGGCGCCCAGCCTGGAGGGTGTGTGGCCCAGGACTTTGAGGACAGAAGTCTGAAAACACAAACTCAGCTTAGGTTTGGGGACGTAGGTATGGCAGGCCCGATCGACAAACCATGAGAACTCTTCAGGATATGAAGAAAGTGCGAGTCTGAGGCTCTTGCTCAGGCTTTTGTCTCTGGATTTGTATCAGCGATGGCCGTGGAATGTCGGGGAGGCCTTATGGGCCATGGACGAATCTTCCTCTCTGAGGATTTGGCCCGATTCCCAATTGCTTTTCGTCAATCTGTGGGATGGGAGGACTCATTTCAGGTTTGTTACCTCAGGTGTCCCACCAAAAGAGCAATTCCAAAGCAAAGCCGTGGGGAAGACTGAAGGGACAACCCGAACTATGGTTAAAAATTCGGGCCTAGGGGCATGGCAAGCCCAATATGCTATCTCTTCATCCAGCCACTGAGTGGCCTTACTTGAGGACTGGGCTCAGCCTGAGGGTCACAATGTGTGTTTGTAACCAATGTGGCCCGCGAGCATGGGCGGGGCCTCATGGGCCACACTGGTTTCAACGACACTGAACGTTGGACAACATGCCAACCATAAGGTTTCTTGCCATGGGGAAGGAGTTCTGATTTCTGCATCACCTTCATCATGGACAGTGATTGGAGATAAGGTCTAGATTTTGAATCCTGAAAACCGAGGTTGGGAAGAGATGACGACCTCAGGCCATGGCGGCTCGATGTTCTCAGTGTGCGGCCAGCTGTCTGGGAGGGGCCAGGGGGTCCAGGCTCAGGCTGTGTCAGAAAGGGCATTAGTGCCCTGGTCAGCCTATGTATTTGGGGTACAGCCAAGGTCGGTTCAGGTTGATTCTCATTTGGGGTTACTGGGTAGCCCCAGAGGACAATGCTTTTTATCTGGAGGGCAGGCAGAGTGCTGCATTGTAGTTGTGGATTGCCAAACTGGAGGCCTTGTGGGCCAGTAGTCTGACGACAAAATTCTGAGAACACAAGCTAGGCTCAGGTTTCTGGGTGAGGCCATGGCAGGCACAATCTACAGACCTGAATCGAGATCTCGTGCATCTGAAGTCAGGGCGAGGATCAGACGATCGCTCAGGTTGGAGTTTCTGTCCCTGATGGCCCCTTCATGAATGGGAGGGCATCACGAGGCCATGGGGGTTTTCCCATGATGGGAGTTGTGAGAAGCTCCAAACTGCAGAGAGTCTTCGGCAGGACAATTGAGACCTGTTGTTTGGCTCCAGGCCAATGATTCTGAGCAGGGTTCTAAGGATGGATGGCTGGGTAGCCCACCTCGCATTCCAATTGTCTCCTAGCAACAAGACAGTTTAGATCTCCTGGATCTGTGGGGAGCTACCGAGGATGCTGACTTGAAATGCACACCCCTGGGGATGGGTCCGAATGTGCTTTTGTGTCTATGGAGACCTTGGAATGAAGCGGTGGCACTGGGGCCCTAAAGGGTTCTCCTAAACAGAGGCTTTGACACAGCTCCAACGTGCAAGTTTCCCATGTGTAGATGACATGTTTTCTGATGGGTGAATCAAGAAACAGCTATATGCTGATTTTGAAATCCAGGCCTCTGAGGAGAGATGCCTGGAAACCAAAGCAATGGATCTGATTAGTGCCTAGGGGCCTGTTCTTTCCTTTTTACCTCTGAGGACATCTGTCTATGGGTCTGAGTGCAGGTAGGGGCTCATTTGGGCTCAGATTGCCCCTGTTTTTCTTGGGAAGCTACCACTATTGAGATATATCAGGGACTTTGGAGGTTTATCCTATTAGAAGGATTGTGGCCATTGGAATGGGCACACACAATTCCCTTGGAGAGGGCAAGTACAGTCCTCAGGTTTGGCTCCAGGGGCCTGAGCCTGTAGGTTGTGTAGTCCAGCCCTTTTTGGACAGTTGTCTGAAATCACAAACTCGGCTTATGTTTCAGGTCATAGGTATGGCAGGACTGATCTACAGACCATGAGGAGAACTTTTCTGGATTTGAAAGAAGGGCGAGTGTGAGGCTCCTGCTCAAGTTTTTGTCTCTGGATATCGTGTCACTCATGGTCGTGGAATTTCTGGGTGACTTCATGGGAAATGGACGAGTCTTACTCTCTGGTGGTTTGGCCCCGTCCAAAGAGTTTGGGGTCATTCTGTGGGCTGGAAGAAGTCCGTTTTTTTTTTGTTGTTGTTGTTGTTGTTGTTTTCTTTTTTAACCTCAGGTGTCCCACTAAATGAGGGATTCCAGAGTAGAGACCTGGGGAGGGGCGACTTGACAGTCAGAAATCTGGTTAAAAATTGGGACCTAGTGACATGTCAAGCCCATTATGACATCTAAAGGTCCAGCCACTGAGAGGACTTACTAGAGGACAGGACTCATGCTGAGGGTCACAATGCGTGTGTATGCCCTCGTCGCACTCAAGAATGGGCGGGGCCTCAGGCTGAATGCTGGTTTCTCCTACACTGAACTTTGGACAACGTGCCAACCACAAGGGTTCTTGCCATGGGTAAGGAGGAGTTCTGATTTCTGCATAACATTCACCCCTGGGCAGTGATTGGAGATAAGGTCTCGGTTCTGAAGCCTGAAAACTGAGGTAGGGAAGAGATGATGACCTAAGGCCATGGCGGGTTTTATGTGCTCAGTGTGCGGTCAGCTTTCTGGGTGTTGGTCAGGAGGTCCGGGCTCAGGTTGTGTTCGACAGTGCATTAGTGCCCAGGTTAGACTATATAATATGGGTAAGGTCGAGTGCTGTGTAGGTTTATCCTCATTTAAGGTGCCTGGGCAGCTCATGAGGCAATAATTTTTTTTTTTCTAGAGGGCCGGCAGAGTGCTGCATTGTGGGTCTGGAATAGCCAAATTTTAGGACTTCGGGGCCAGGAGTTTGAGGACGGAAGTGTGAGAAGACAAGCTAGACTTGGGTTTCAGGGCGAGGGCACGACAGGTACCCCCTGCAGATCTGAACCAATATCTCATGCTTCTGAAGTCAGGGCGAGGATCAGACGTTGGCTCAGGTTGGAGTTCCTGTTCATGACGGCCGCTTCATGAAGGGAGCGGAATCTCGAGGCCATTGAGGTTTTCCCACGTTGGGAGTTGTGGGATGCCCCTTCAAGGATTCCTTCTGCGGGACAATTGAGACCTGTTGGACAGCTCCAGGACATCCCATATGGAAATACTCTAGAGCACCATTCGCGGATGGATGCCTGGAAAGCCCGACTCGCATTCCAATTGTCTCCTAGCAACAAGACAGTTTTGATCTGATGGCTCTGCCGGAGCAACCCGGGTGGCTGAGTTGAAATGGACTTTCTGAGGATGGGTCCTAATGTGTTTTTGTGTCCATGAGGGCCTTGGAATGGGGCGGTGGCACCAGCACCCTGAAGTACTCTCCTAAGCTTTGGACATGGCTCCCATGCACAGGTTTCCTTGTGGAGACGAGATGAGTTCTGATGGGTGCCTCAGGAAAACCCCTATGCTCGTATTGGAATCAGGCTTTTGAGGACACATGCCTGTAAACCAAAGCAATGGATCCTATTATGGCCTAGGGTCCTGTCTGGTTCAATCTTCTTCTCTGGGGACATACATCTATGGTATGAGTGGAGGTCGATTATCAGCTGGTGTCAGACAGCCCTTGTTTGTTCCGGGCATCCTACACAATTGGGATGGCCTCAGGGTATTTGGAGGTTTCTCCTAATTTGTACGATTTTGGACCATGGAATGGGCAGAATTCCCATGGATTGGTAGGCACAGTCCTAATGTTTGGCTCCAGGCGCCCAGCCTGGAGGGTGTGTGGCCCAGGACTTTGAGGACAGAAGTCTGAAAACACAAACTCAGCTTAGGTTTGGGGACGTAGGTATGGCAGGCCCGATCGACAAACCATGAGAACTCTTCAGGATATGAAGAAAGTGCGAGTCTGAGGCTCTTGCTCAGGCTTTTGTCTCTGGATTTTGTATCAGCGATGGCCGTGGAATGTCGGGGAGGCCTTATGGGCCATGGACGAATCTTCCTCTCTGAGGATTTGGCCCGATTCCCAATTGCTTTTCGTCAATCTGTGGGATGGGAGGACTCATTTCAGGTTTGTTACCTCAGGTGTCCCACCAAAAGAGCAATTCCAAAGCAAAGCCGTGGGGAAGACTGAAGGGACAACCCGAACTATGGTTAAAAATTCGGGCCTAGGGGCATGGCAAGCCCAATATGCTATCTCTTCATCCAGCCACTGAGTGGCCTTACTTGAGGACTGGGCTCAGCCTGAGGGTCACAATGTGTGTTTGTAACCAATGTGGCCCGCGAACATGGGCGGGGCCTCATGGGCCACACTGGTTTCAACGACACTGAACGTTGGACAACATGCCAACCATAAGGTTTCTTGCCATGGGGAAGGAGTTCTGATTTCTGCATCACCTTCATCATGGACAGTGATTGGAGATAAGGTCTAGGTTTTGAATCCTGAAAACCAAGGTTGGGAAGAGATGACGACCTCAGGCCATGGCGGCTCGATGTGCTCAGTGTGCGGCCAGCTGTCTGGGAGGGGCCAGGGGGTCCAGGCTCAGGCTGTGTCAGAAAGGGCATTAGTGCCCTGGTCAGCCTATGTATTTGGGGTACAGCCAAGGTCGGTTCAGGTTGATTCTCATTTGGGGTTACTGGGTAGCCCCAGAGGACAATGCTTTTTATCTGGAGGGCAGGCAGAGTGCTGCATTGTAGTTGTGGATTGCCAAACTGGAGGCCTTGTGGGCCAGTAGTCTGACGACAAAATTCTGAGAACACAAGCTAGGCTCAGGTTTCTGGGTGAGGCCATGGCAGGCACAATCTACAGACCTGAATCGAGATCTCGTGCATCTGAAGTCAGGGCGAGGATCAGACGATCGCTCAGGTTGGAGTTTCTGTCCCTGATGGCCCCTTCATGAATGGGAGGGCATCACGAGGCCATGGGGGTTTTCCCATGATGGGAGTTGTGAGAAGCTCCAAACTGCAGAGAGTCTTCGGCAGGACAATTGAGACCTGTTGTTTGGCTCCAGGCCAATGATTCTGAGCAGGGTTCTAAGGATGGATGGCTGGGTAGCCCACCTCGCATTCCAATTGTCTCCTAGCAACAAGACAGTTTAGATCTCCTGGATCTGTGGGGAGCTACCGAGGATGCTGACTTGAAATGCACACCCCTGGGGATGGGTCCGAATGTGCTTTTGTGTCTATGGAGACCTTGGAATGAAGCGGTGGCACTGGGGCCCTAAAGGGTTCTCCTAAACAGAGGCTTTGACACAGCTCCAACGTGCAAGTTTCCCATGTGTAGATGACATGTTTTCTGATGGGTGAATCAAGAAACAGCTATATGCTGATTTTGAAATCCAGGCCTCTGAGGAGAGATGCCTGGAAACCAAAGCAATGGATCTGATTAGTGCCTAGGGGCCTGTTCTTTCCTTTTTACCTCTGAGGACATCTGTCTATGGGTCTGAGTGCAGGTAGGGGCTCATTTGGGCTCAGATTGCCCCTGTTTTTCTTGGGAAGCTACCACTATTGAGATATATCAGGGACTTTGGAGGTTTATCCTATTAGAAGGATTGTGGCCATTGGAATGGGCACACACAATTCCCTTGGAGAGGGCAAGTACAGTCCTCAGGTTTGGCTCCAGGGGCCTGAGCCTGTAGGTTGTGTAGTCCAGCCCTTTTTGGACAGTTGTCTGAAATCACAAACTCGGCTTATGTTTCAGGTCATAGGTATGGCAGGACTGATCTACAGACCATGAGGAGAACTTTTCTGGATTTGAAAGAAGGGCGAGTGTGAGGCTCCTGCTCAAGTTTTTGTCTCTGGATATCGTGTCACTCATGGTCGTGGAATTTCTGGGTGACTTCATGGGAAATGGACGAGTCTTACTCTCTGGTGGTTTGGCCCCGTCCAAAGAGTTTGGGGTCATTCTGTGGGCTGGAAGAAGTCCGTTTTTTTTTTTTTGTTGTTGTTGTTGTTGTTTTCTTTTTTAACCTCAGGTGTCCCACTAAATGAGGGATTCCAGAGTAGAGACCTGGGGAGGGGCGACTTGACAGTCAGAAATCTGGTTAAAAATTGGGACCTAGTGACATGTCAAGCCCATTATGACATCTAAAGGTCCAGCCACTGAGAGGACTTACTAGAGGACAGGACTCATGCTGAGGGTCACAATGCGTGTGTATGCCCTCGTCGCACTCAAGAATGGGCGGGGCCTCAGGGTGAATGCTGGTTTCTCCTACACTGAACGTTGGACAACGTGCCAACCACAAGGGTTCTTGCCATGGGTAAGGAGGAGTTCTGATTTCTGCATCAGACTCACCCCTGGGCAGTGATTGGAGATAAGGTCTCGGTTCTGAAGCCTGAAAACTGAGGTAGGGAAGAGATGATGACCTAAGGCCATGGCGGGTTTTATGTGCTCAGTGTGCGGTCAGCTTTCTGGGTGTTGGTCAGGAGGTCCGGGCTCAGGTTGTGTTCGACAGTGCATTAGTGCCCAGGTTAGACTATATAATATGGGGAAGGTCGAGTGCTGTGTAGGTTTATCCTCATTTAAGGTGCCTGGGCAGCTCATGAGGCAATAATTTTTTTTTTCTAGAGGGCCGGCAGAGTGCTGCATTGTGGGTCTGGAATAGCCAAATTTTAGGACTTCGGGGACAGGAGTGTGAGGACGGAAGTGTGAGTAGACAAGCTAGACTTGGGTTTCAGGGCGAGGGCACGACAGGTACCGCCTGCAGATCTGAACCAATATCTCATGCTTCTGAAGTCAGGGCGAGGATCAGACGTTGGCTCAGGTTGGAGTTCCTGTTCATGACGGCCGCTTCATGAAGGGAGCGGAATCTCGAGGCCATTGAGGTTTTCCCACGTTGGGAGTTGTGGGATGCCCCTTCAAGGATTCCTTCTGCGGGACAATTGAGACCTGTTGGACAGCTCCAGGACATCCCATATGGAAATACTCTAGAGCACCATTCGCGGATGGATGCCTGGAAAGCCCGACTCGCATTCCAATTGTCTCCTAGCAACAAGACAGTTTTGATCTGATGGCTCTGCCGGAGCAACCCGGGTGGCTGAGTTGAAATGGACTTTCTGAGGATGGGTCCTAATGTGTTTTTGTGTCCATGAGGGCCTTGGAATGGGGCGGTGGCACCAGCACCCTGAAGTACTCTCCTAAGCTTTGGACATGGCTCCCATGCACAGGTTTCCTTGTGGAGACGAGATGAGTTCTGATGGGTGCCTCAGGAAAACCCCTATGCTCGTATTGGAATCAGGCTTTTGAGGACACATGCCTGTAACCCAAAGCAATGGATCCTATTATGGCCTAGGGTCCTGTCTGGTTCAATCTTCTTCTCTGGGGACATCCATCTATGGTATGAGTGGAGGTCGATTATCAGCTGGTGTCAGACAGCCCTTGTTTGTTCCGGGCATCCTACACAATTGGGATGGCCTCAGGGTATTTGGAGGTTTCTCCTAATTTGTACGATTTTGGGCCATGGAATGGGCAGAATTCCCATGGATTGGTAGGCACAGTCCTAATGTTTGGCTCCAGGCGCCCAGCCTGGAGGGTGTGTGGCCCAGGACTTTGAGGACAGAAGTCTGAAAACACAAACTCAGCTTAGGTTTGGGGACGTAGGTATGGCAGGCCCGATCGACAAACCATGAGAACTCTTCAGGATATGAAGAAAGTGCGAGTCTGAGGCTCTTGCTCAGGCTTTTGTCTCTGGATTTTGTATCAGCGATGGCCGTGGAATGTCGGGGAGGCCTTATGGGCCATGGACGAATCTTCCTCTCTGAGGATTTGGCCCGATTCCCAATTGCTTTTCGTCAATCTGTGGGATGGGAGGACTCATTTCAGGTTTGTTACCTCAGGTGTCCCACCAGAAGAGCAATTCCAAAGCAAAGCCGTGGGGAAGACTGAAGGGACAACCCGAACTATGGTTAAAAATTGGGGCCTAGGGGCATGGCAAGCCCAATATGCTATCTCTTCATCCAGCCACTGAGTGGCCTTACTTGAGGACTGGGCTCAGCCTGAGGGTCACAATGTGTGTTTGTAACCAATGTGGCCCGCGAGCATGGGCGGGGCCTCATGGGCCACACTGGTTTCAACGACACTGAACGTTGGACAACATGCCAACCATAAGGTTTCTTGCCATGGGGAAGGAGTTCTGATTTCTGCATCACCTTCATCATGGACAGTGATTGGAGATAAGGTCTAGGTTCTGAATCCTGAAAACCGAGGTTGGGAAGAGATGATGACCTCAGGCCATGGCGGCTCGATGTGCTCAGTGTGCGGCCAGCTGTCTGGGAGGGGCCAGGGGGTCCAGGCTCAGGCTGTGTCAGAAAGGGCATTAGTGCCCTGGTCAGCCTATGTATTTGGGGTACAGCCAAGGTCGGTTCAGGTTGATTCTCATTTGGGGTTACTGGGTAGCCCCAGAGGACAATGCTTTTTATCTGGAGGGCAGGCAGAGTGCTGCATTGTAGTTCTGGATTGCCAAACTGGAGGCCTTGTGGGCCAGTAGTCTGACGACAAAATTCTGAGAACACAAGACAGGCTTAGGTTTCTGGGTGAGGCCATGGCAGGCACAATCTACAGACCTGAATCGAGATCTCGTGCATCTGAAGTCAGGGCAAGGATCAGACGATCGCTCAGGTTGGAGTTTCTGTCCCTGATGGCCCCTTCATGAATGGGAGGGCATCACGAGGCCATGGGGGTTTTCCCATGATGGGAGTTGTGAGAAGCTCCAAACTGCAGAGAGTCTTCGGCAGGACAATTGAGACCTGTTGTTTGGCTCCAGGCCAATGATTCTGAGCAGGGTTCTAAGGATGGATGGCTGGGTAGCCCACCTCACATTCCAATTGTCTCCTAGCAACAAGACAGTTTAGATCTCCTGGATCTGTGGGGAGCTACCGAGGATGCTGACTTGAAATGCACACCCCTGGGGATGGGTTCGAATGTGCTTTTGTGTCTATGGAGACCTTGGAATGAAGCGGTGGCACTGGGGCCCTAAAGGGTTCTCCTAAACAGAGGCTTTGACACAGCTCCAACGTGCAAGTTTCCCATGTGTAGATGACATGTTTTCTGATGGGTGAATCAAGAAACAGCTATATGCTGCTTTTGAAATCGAGGCCTCTGAGGAGAGATGCCTGGAAACCAAAGTAATGGATCTGATTAGTGCCTAGGGGCCTGTTCTTTCCTTTTTACCTCTGAGGACATCTGTATATGGGTCTGAGTGCAGGTAGGGGCTCATTTGGGCTCAGATTGCCCCTGTTTTTCTTGGGAAGCTACCACTATTGAGATGGATCAGGGACTTTGGAGGTTTATCCTATTAGAAGGGTTGTGGCCATTGGAATGGGCACACACAATTCCCTTGGAGAGGGCAAGTAATGTCCTCAGGTTTGGCTCCAGGGGCCTGAGCCTGTAGGTTGTGTAGTCCAGCCCTTTTTGGACAGTTGTCTGAAATCACAAACTCGGCTTATGTTTCAGGTCATAGGTATGGCAGGACTGATCTACAGACCATGAGGAGAACTCTTCTGGATTTGAAAGAAGGGCGAGTGTGAGGCTCCTGCTCAAGTTTTTGTCTCTGGATATCGTGTCACTCATGGTCGTGGAATTTCTGGGTGACTTCATGGGAAATGGACGAGTCTTACTCTCTGGTGGTTTGGCCCCGTCCAAAGAGTTTGGGTTCATTCTGTGGGCTGGAAGAAGTCCGTTTTATTTTGTTGTTGTTGTTGTTGTTGTTGTTTTCTTTTTTAACCTCAGGTGTCCCACTAAATGAGGCATTCCAGAGTAGAGACCTGGGGAGGGGCGACTTGACAGTCAGAAAACTGGTTAAAAATTGGGACCTAGTGACATGTCAAGCCCATTATGACATCTAAAGGTCCGGCCACTGACAGGACTTACTAGAGGACAGGACTCATGCTGAGGGTCACAATGCGTGTGTATGCCCTCGTCGCACTCAAGAATGGGCGGGGCCTCAGGGTGAATGCTGGTTTCTCCTACACTGAACGTTGGACAACGTGCCAACCACAAGGGTTCTTGCCATGGGTAAGGAGGAGTTCTGATTTCTGCATCAGACTCACCCCTGGGCAGTGATTGGAGATAAGGTCTCGGTTATGAAGCCTGAAAACTGAGGTAGGGAAGAGATGATGACCTAAGGACATGGCGGGTTTTATGTGCTCAGTGTGCGGTCAGCTTTCTGGGTGTTGGTCAGGAGGTCCGGGCTCAGGTTGTGCTCGACAGTGCATTAGTGCCCAGGTTAGACTATATAATATGGGTAAGGTCGAGTGCTGTGTAGGTTTATCCTCATTTAAGGTGCCTGGGCAGCTCATGAGGCAATAATTTTTTTTTTTCTAGAGGGCCGGCAGAGTGCTGCATTGTGGGTCCGGAATTGCCAAATTTTAGGAATTCGGGGCCAGGAGTTTGAGGACGGAAGTGTGAGAAGACAAGCTAGACTTGGGTTTCAGGGCGAGGGCACGACAGGTACCCCCTGCAGATCTGAACCAATATCTCATGCTTCTGAAGTCAGGGCGAGGATCAGACGTTGGCTCAGGTTGGAGTTCCTGTTCATGACGGCCGCTTCATGAAGGGAGCGGAATCTCGAGGCCATTGAGGTTTTCCCACGTTGGGAGTTGTGGGATGCCCCGTCAAGGATTCCTTCTGCGGGACAATTGAGACCTGTTGGACAGCTCCAGGACATCCCATATGGAAATACTCTAGAGCACCATTCGCGGATGGATGCCTGGAAAGCCCGACTCGCATTTCAATTGTCTCCTAGCAACAAGACAGTTTTGATCTGATGGCTCTGCCGGAGCAACCGGGGTGGCTGAGTTGAAATGGACGTTCTGGGGATGGGTCCTAATGTGTTTTTGTGTCCATGAGGGCCTTGGAATGGGGCGGTGGCACCAGCACCCTGAAGTACTCTCCTAAGCTTTGGACATGGCTCCCATGCACAGGTTTCCTTGTGGAGACGAGATGAGTTCTGATGGGTGCCTCAGGAAAACCCCTATGCTCGTATTGGAATCAGGCTTTTGAGGACACATGCCTGTAACCCAAAGCAATGGATCCTATTATGGCCTAGGGTCCTGTCTGGTTCAATCTTCTTCTCTGGGGACATCCATCTATGGTATGAGTGGAGGTCGATTATCAGCTGGTGTCAGACAGCCCTTGTTTGTTCCGGGCATCCTACACAATTGGGATGGCCTCAGGGTATTTGGAGGTTTCTCCTAATTTGTACGATTTTGGGCCATGGAATGGGCAGAATTCCCATGGATTGGTAGGCACAGTCCTAATGTTTGGCTCCAGGCGCCCAGCCTGGAGGGTGTGTGGCCCAGGACTTTGAGGACAGAAGTCTGAAAACACAAACTCAGCTTAGGTTTGGGGACGTAGGTATGGCAGGCCCGATCGACAAACCATGAGAACTCTTCAGGATATGAAGAAAGTGCGAGTCTGAGGCTCTTGCTCAGGCTTTTGTCTCTGGATTTTGTATCAGCGATGGCCGTGGAATGTCGGGGAGGCCTTATGGGCCATGGACGAATCTTCCTCTCTGAGGATTTGGCCCGATTCCCAATTGCTTTTCGTCAATCTGTGGGATGGGAGGACTCATTTCAGGTTTGTTACCTCAGGTGTCCCACCAGAAGAGCAATTCCAAAGCAAAGCCGTGGGGAAGACTGAAGGGACAACCCGAACTATGGTTAAAAATTGGGGCCTAGGGGCATGGCAAGCCCAATATGCTATCTCTTCATCCAGCCACTGAGTGGCCTTACTTGAGGACTGGGCTCAGCCTGAGGGTCACAATGTGTGTTTGTGACCAATGTGGCCCGCGAGCATGGGCGGGGCCTCATGGGCCACACTGGTTTCAACGACACTGAACGTTGGACAACATGCCAACCACAAGGTTTCTTGCCATGGGGAAGGAGTTCTGATTTCTGCATCACCTTCAACCTTGGGCAGTGATTGGAGATAAGGTCTAGGTTCTGAAACTTGAAAACCGAGGTTGGGAAGAGATGACGACCTCAGGCCATGGCGGCTCGATGTGCTCAGTGTGCGGCCAGCTGTCTGGGAGGGGTTAGGGGGTCCAGGCTCAGGCTGTGTCAGAAAGGGCATTAGTGCCCTGGTCAGCCTATGTATTTGGGGTACAGCCAAGGTCAGTGCAGGTTGATCCTCATTTGGGGTTACTGGGTAGCCCCAGAGAACAATGTTTTTCTTCTGGAGGGCAGGCAGAGTGCTCCATTGAAGTTCTGGATTGCCAAATGGAGGTCTTGTGGGCCAGTAGTCTGACGACAAAAGTCTAAGAACACAAGCTAGGCTTAGGTTTCTGGGTGAGGCCATGGCAGGCACAATCTTCAGACCTGAATCGAGATCTCGTACATCTGAAGTCAGGGCGAGGATCAGACGATCGCTCAGGTTGGAGTTTCTGTCCCTGATGGCCCCTTCATGAATGGGGGGGCATCACGAGGCCATGGGGGTTTTCCCACTATGGGAGTTGTGAGAAGCTCCAAACTGCAGAGAGTCTTCGGCAGGACAATTGAGACCGTTTCTTGGCTCCAGGCCAATGATTCTGAGCAGGGTTCTAAGGATGGATGGCTGGGTAGCCCACCTCGCATTCCAATTGTCTCCTAGCAAAAAGACAGGTTAGATCTCCTGGATCTGTGGGCAGCTACCGAGGATGCTGAGTTGAAATGGACACCCCTGGGGATGGGTCCTAATGTGCTTTTGTGTCTATGGAGACCTTGGAATGAAGCGGTGGCACTGGGGCCCTAAAGGGTTCTCCTAAACAGAGGCTTTGACACAGCTCCAACGTGCAAGTTTCCCATGTGTAGATAAGATGTTTTCTGATGGGTGAATCAAGAAACAGCTATATGCTGCTTTTGAAATCCAAGCCTCTGAGGAGAGATGCCTGGAAATCAAAGCAATGGATCTGATCAGTGCCTAGGGGCCTGTTTTTTGCTTTTTACCTCTGAGGACATCAGTCTATGGGTCTGAGTGCAGGTAGGTGCTCATTTGGGCTCAGATTGCCCCTGTTTTTCCTGGGAAACCACCACTTTTGAGATGGATCAGAGACTTTGGAGGTTTATCCTATTAGAAGGATTGTGGCCATTGGAATGGGCACAAACAATTCCCTTGGAGAAGGCAAGTATAGTCCTCAGGTTTGGCTCCAGGGGCCTGAGCCTGTAGGTTGTGTAGGCCAGGGCTGTTTAGACAGTTGTCTGAAAACAAACTCAGCTTAGGTTTGGGGACGTAGGTATGGCAGGCCCGATCTACAAACCATGAGAAGAACTCTTCAGGATATGGAGAAAGTGCGAGTCTGAGTCTCTTGCTCAGGCTTTTGTCTCTGGATTTTGTATCAGTGATGGCTGTGGAATGTCGGGGAGGCCTCATGGGCCATGAACGAATCTTCCTCTCTGAGGATTTGGCCCGATTCCCAATTGCTTTTCGTCAATCTGTGGGATGGTAGGACTCATTTCAGGTTTGTTACCTCAGGTGTCCCACCAAAAGAGGAATTCCAAAGCAAAGCCGTGGGGAAGACTGAAGGGACAACCCGAAATATGGTTAAAAATTAGGGCCTAGGGGCATGGCAAGCCCAATATGCTATCTCTTCATCCAGCCACTGAGTGGCCTTATTTGAGGACTGGGCTCAGCCTGAGGGTCACAATGTGTGTTTGTGACCAATGTGGCCCGCGAGCATGGGCGGGGCCTCATGGGCCACACTGGTTTCAACGACACTGAACGTTGGAAAACATGCCAACTACAAGGTTTCTTGCCATGGGGAAGGAGTTCTGATTTCTGCATCACTTTCAACCTTGGGCAGTGATTGGAGATTAGGTCTAGGTTCTGAAACCTGGAAACCGAGGTTGGGAAGAGATGACGACCTAAGGCCATGGCGGCTAGATGTGCTCAGTGTGCCGCCAGCTGTCGGGGACGGACCAGGGAGTCCAGGCTCAGGCTGTGTCAGAAAGGGCATTAGTGCCCTGCTCAGCCTATGTATTTGGGGTACAGCCAAGGTCGGTGCAGGTTGATCCTCATTTGGGGTTACTGGGTAGCCCCACAGGACAATGTTTTTCTCTTGGAGGGCCGGCAAGTGCTGCATTGTAGTACTGGATTGCCAAACTGGAGGGCTTGTGGGCCAGTAGTCTGACGACAAAAGTCTGAGAACACAAGCTAGGCTTAGGTTTCTGGGTGAGGCCATGGCAGGCACAATCTACAGCCCTGAATCGAGATCTCGTGCATCTGAAGTCAGGGCGAGGATCAGACGATCGCTCAGGTTGGAGTTTCTGTCCCTGATGGCCCCTTCATGAATGGGTGGGGGCATCACGAAGCCATGGGTGTTTTCCCACGATGGGAGTTATGAGAAGCTCCAAACAGCAGAGAGTCTTCTGCAGGTCAATTGAGACCGTTTCTTGGCTCCAGGCCAATGATTCTGAGCAGGGTTCTAAGGATGGATGGCTGCGTAGCCCACCTCGCATTCCAATTGTCTCCTACCAACAAGACAGTTTAGATCTCCTGGATCTGTGGGGAACTACCGAGGACGCTGAGTTTAAATGGACACCCCTATGGATGGGTCCTAATGTACTTTTGTGTCTATGGAGACCTTGGAATGAAGCGGTGGCACTGGTGCCCTAAATGGTTCTCCTAAACAGAGGCTTTGACACAGCTCCAACGTGCAAGTTTCCCATGTGTAGATGAGATGTTTTCTGATGGGTGAGTCAAGAAACAGCTATATGCTGCTTTTGAAATCCAGGCCTCTGAGGAGAGATGCCTGGAAACCAAAGCAATGGATCTGATTACTGCCTAGGGGCCTGTTCTTTCCTTTTTAACTCTGGGGACATCTGTATATGGGTCTGAGTGCAGGTAGGTGCTCATTTGGGCTCAGATTGCCCCTGTTTTTCCTGGGAAGCCACCACTATTGAGATGGATCAGGGACTTTGGAGGTTTATCCTATTAGAAGGGTTGTGGCCATTGGAATGGGCACACACAATTCCCTTGGAGAGGGCAAGTACAGTCCTCATGTTTGGCTCCAGGGGCCTGAGCCTGTAGGTTTTGTAGGCCAGGGCTGTTTGGACAGTTGTCTGAAAACACAAACTCGGCTTATGTTTCGGGTCATAGGTATGGCAGGACTGATCTACAGACCATGAGGAGAACTCTTCTGGATTTGAAAGAAGGGCGAGTGTGAGGCTCCTGCTCAAGTTTTTGTCTCTGGATATCGTGTCACTCATGGTCGTGGAATTTCTGGGTGACTTCATGGGAAATGGACGAGTCTTACTCTCTGGTGGTTTGGCCCCGTCCAAAGAGTTTGGGGTCATTCTGTGGGCTGGAAGAAGTCCGTTTTTTTTTTTTTTTGTTGTTGTTGTTGTTGTTTTCTTTTTTAAACTCAGGTGTCCCACTAAATGAGGGATTCCAGAGTAGAGACCTGGGGAGGGGCGACTTGACAGTCAGAAATCTGGTTAAAAATTGGGACCTAGTGACATGTCAAGCCCATTATGACATCTAAAGGTCCAGCCACTGAGAGGACTTACTAGAGGACAGGACTCATGCTGAGCGTCACAATGCGTGTGTATGCCCTCGTCGCACTCAAGAATGGGCGGGGCCTCAGTGTGAATGCTGGTTTCTCCTACACTGAATGTTGGACAACGTGCCAACCACAAGGGTTCTTGCCATGGGTAAGGAGGAGTTCTGATTTCTGCATCAGACTCACCCCTGGGCAGTGATTGGAGATAAGGTCTCGGTTCTGAAGCCTGAAAACTGAGGTAGGGAAGAGATGATGACCTAAGGCCATGGCGGGTTTTATGTGCTCAGTGTGCGGTCAGCTTTCTGGGTGTTGGTCAGGACGTCCGGGCTCAGGTTGTGTTCGACAGTGCATTAGTGCCCAGGTTAGACTATATAATATGGGTAAGGTCGAGTGCTGTGTAGGTTTATCCTCATTTAAGTTGCCTGGGCAGCTCATGAGGCAATAATTTTTTTTTTCTAGAGGGCCGGCAGAGTGCTGCATTGTGGGTCCGGAATTGCCAAATTTTAGGACTTCGGGGCCAGGAGTTTGAGGACGGAATTGTGAGAAGACAAGCTAGACTTGGGTTTCAGGCCGAGGGCACGACAGGTACCCCCTGCAGATCTAAACCAATATCTCATGCTTCTGAAGTCAGGGCGAGGATCAGATGTTGGCTCAGGTTGGAGTTCCTGTGCATGACGGCCGCTTTATGAAGGGAGCGGTATCTCGGGGCCATAGAGGTTTTCCCACGTTGGGAGTTGTGGGATGCCCCCTTCAAGGATTCCTTCTGCGGGACAATTGAGACCTGTTGGACAGCTCCAGGACATCCCATATGGAATGACTCCAGAGCACCGTTCGCGGATGGATGCCTCGGAAGCCCGACTCGCATTCCAATTGTCTCCTAGCAACAAGACAGTTTAGATCTGATGGCTCTGCCGGAGCACCGGGGTGGCTGAGTTGAAATGGACTTTCCTGAGGATGGGTCCTAATGTGTTTTTGTGTCCACGAGGGCCTTGGAATGGGGGGGTGGCACCGGGACCCTGAAGTACTCTCCTAAGCTATGGACATGGCTCCCATGCACAGGTTTCCTTGTGGAGACGAATTGAGTTCTGATGGGTGCCTCAGGAAAACCCCTATGCCAGTATTGGAATCAGGCTTTTGAGGACACATGCCTGTAAACCATAGCAATGGATCCTATTATGGCCTAGGGTCCTGTCTGGTTCAATCTTCTTCTCTGGGGACATCCATCTATGGTATGAGTGGATGTCGATTATCAGCTGGTGTCAGACAGCGCTTGTTTGTTCCAGGCGACCTACACTATTGGGATGGCCTCAGGGACTTTGGAGGTTTCTCCTAATTTGTACGATTTTGGATCATGGAATGGGCAGTATTCCCATGGATTGGTAGGCACAGTCCTAATGTGTGGCTCCAGGCGCCCAGCCTGGAGGCTGTGTGGCCCAAGACTTTGAGGACAGAAGTCTGAAAACACAAATTCAGCTTAGGTTTGGGGACGTAGGTATGGCAGGCAGGCCGGATCGACAAACCATGAGAAGAACTCTTCAGGATATGAAGAAAGTGCGAGTCTAAGGCGCTTGCTCAGGCTTTTGTCTCTGGATTTTGTATCAGCGATGGCCGTGGAATTTCGGGGAGGCCTCATGGGCCATGCACGAATCTTCCTCTCTGAGGATTTGGCCCGATTCCCAATTGCTTTTCGTCATTCTGTGGGATGGATGGTCTCCATTCAGGTTTGTTACCTCAGGTGTCCCACCAAAAGAGGAATTCCAAATCCAAGCCATGGGGAAGACTGAAGGGACATCCCGAACTATGGTTAAAAGTGGGGGCCTAGGGGCATGGCAAGCCCAATATGCTATCTCTTCATCCAGCCACTGAGTGGCCTTACTTGAGGACTGGGCTCAGCCTGAGGGTCACAATGTGTGTTTGTGACCAATGTGGCCCGCGAGCATGGGCGGGGCCTCATGGGCCACACTGGTTTCAATCACACTGAACGTTGGACAACATGCCAACCACAAGTTTTCTTGCCATGGGGAAGGAGTTCTGATTTCTGCATCACCTTCAACCCTGGGCAGTTCTTGGAGATAAGGTCTAGGTTCTGAAACCTGGAAACCGAGGTTGGGAAGAGATGACGATCTAAGGCCACGGAGGCTCGATGTGCTCAGTGTGCGGCCAACTGTCTAGGCGGGCCAGGGAGTCCAGGCTCAGGCTGTGTCAGAAAGGGCATTAGTGCCCTGGTCAGCCTAAGTATTTGGGGTACAGCCAAGGTCGGTGCAGGTTGATCCTCATTTGGTGTTACTGGGTAGCCCCAGAGGACAATGTTTTTCTTCTGGAGGGCCGGCAGAGTGCTGCATTGTAGTTCTGGATTGCCAAACTTGAGGGCTTGTGAGCCAGTAGTCTGACGACAAAAGTCTGAGAACACAAGCT
Organism: Mustela nivalis; assembly: GCF_964662115.1. Taxonomy (NCBI): domain Eukaryota; kingdom Metazoa; phylum Chordata; class Mammalia; order Carnivora; family Mustelidae; genus Mustela; species Mustela nivalis. Next base: position 576,016 of record NW_028136417.1, read on the forward strand.
AGGCTTAGGTTTCTGGGTGAGGCCATGGCAGGCACAATCTACAGACGTGAATCGAGATCTCGTGCATCTGAAGTCAGGACGAGGATCAGACAATCGCTCAGGTTGGAGTTTCTGTCCCTGATGGCCCCTTCATGAATGGGGGGGGGGGGCAATACGAGGCCATGGGGGTTTTCCCAAGATGAGAGTTATGAGAAGCTCCAAACAGCAGAGAGTCTTCTGCAGGTCAATTGAGACCGTTGCTTGGCTCCAGGCCAATGATTCTGAGCAGGGTTCTAAGGATGGATGGCTGCGTAGCCCACCTCGCATTCCAATTGTCTCCTAGCAACAAGACAGGTTAGATCTCCTGGATCTGTGGGGAGCAACCGAGGATGCTGAGTTGAAATGGACACCCCTAAGGATGGGTCCTCATGTGCTTTTGTGTCTATGGAGACCTTGGAATGAAGAGGTGGCACTGGTGCCCTAAAGGGTTCTCGTAAACAGAGGCTTTGACACAGCTCCAACGTGCAAGTTTCCCATGTGTAGATGAGATGTTTTCTGATGGGTGAATCAAGAAACAGCTATATGCTGCTTTTGAAATCCAGGCCTCTGAGGAGAGATGCCTGGAAACCAAAGCAATAGATCTGATTAGTGCCTAGGTTCCTGTTCTTTTCTTTTTACCTCTGGGGACATCTGTATATGGGTCTGAGTGCAGGTAGGTGCTCATTTGGGCTCAGATTGCCCCTGTTTTTCCTGGGAAGTCACCACTTTTGAGATGGATCAGGGACTTTGGAGGTTTATCCTATTAGAAGGGTTGTGGCCATTGGAATGGGCACACACAATTCCCTTGGAGAGGGCAAGTACAGTCCTCACGTTTGGCACCAGGGGCCTGAGCCTGTAGGTTGTGTAGGCCAGGGCTGTTTGGACAGTTGTCTGAAAACACAAACTCGGCTTATGTTTCGGGTCATAGGTATGGTAGGACTGATCTACAGACCATGAGGAGAACTCTACGGGATTTGGAAGAAGGGCGAGTGTGAGGCTCCTGCTCAAGTTTTTGTCTCTGTATATCGTGTCACTCATGGTCTCGGAATTTCTGGGTGACTTTATGGGAAATGGACGAGTCTTACTCTCTGGTGGTTTGGCCCCGTCCAAAGAGATTGGGGTCATTCTGTGGGCTGGAAGAAGTCCGTTTTTTTGTTGTTGTTGTTGTTGTTGTTTTCTTTTTTAACCTCAGGTGTCCCAACAAATGAGGGATTCCAGAGTAGAGACCTGGGGAGGGGCGACTGGACAGTCAGAAATCTGGTTAAAAATTGGGGCCTAGGGACATGTCAAGCCCATTATGACATCTAATGGTCCAGCCTCTGAGAGGAATTACTACAGGACAGGACTCAAGCTGAGGGTCACAATGCGTGTGTATGCCCTCGTCCCACTCAAGAATGGGCGGGGCCTCATGGTGAATGCTGGTTTCTCCTACACTGAACGTTGGACAACGTGCCAACCACAAGGGTTCTTGCCATGGGTAAGGAAGAGTTCTGATTTCTGCATCAGACTCACCCCTGGGCAGTGATTGGAGATAAGGTCTCGGTTCTGAAGCCTGAAAACTGAGGTAGGGAAGAGATGATGACCTAAGGCCATGGCGGGTTTTATGTGCTCAGTGTGCGGTCAGCTTTCTGGGTGTTGGTCAGGAGGTCCGGGCTCAGGTTGTGTTCGACAGTGCATTAGTGCCCAAGTTAGACTATATAATTTGGGTAAGGTCGAGTGCTTTGTAGGTTTATCCTCATTTAAGGTGCCTGGGCACCACATGAGGCAATAATTTTTTTTTTCTAGAGGGCCGGCAGAGTGCTGCATTTTGGGTCCGGAATTGCCAAATTTTAGGACTTCGGGGCCAGGAGTTTGAGGACGAAAGTGTGAGAAGACAAGCTAGACTTGGGTTTCAGGGCGAGGGCACGACAGGTACCCCCTGCAGATCTGAACCTATATCTCATGCTTCTGAAGTCAAGGCGAGGATCAGACGTTGGCTCAGGTTGGAGTTCCTGTGCATGACGGCCGCTTTATGAAGGGAGCGGAATCTCGGGGCCATTGAGGTTTTCCCACGTTGGGAGTTGTGGGATGCCCCCTTCAAGGATTCCTTCTGCGGGACAATTGAGACATGTTGGACAGCTCCAGGACATCCCACATGGAATGACTCCATAGCACCGTTCACGGATGGATGCCTGGGAAGCCCGCCTCGCATTCCAATTGTCTCCTAGCAACAATACAATTTTGATCTGATGGCTCTGCCGGAGCAACCGGGGTGGCATGAGGGCCTTGGAATGGGGCGGTGGCACCGGGAACCTGATGTACTCTCCTAAGCTTTGGACCTGGATCCCATGCACAGGTTTCCTTGTGGAGACGAGATGAGTTCTGATGGGTGCCTCAGGAAAACCCCTATGCTCGTATTGGAATCAGGCATTTGAGGACACATGCCTGTAACACAAAGCAATGGATCCTATTATGGCCTAGGGTGTTGTCTGGTTCAATCTTCTTCTCTGGGGACATCCATCTATGGTATGAGTGAAGGTCGATTATCAGCTGGTGTCAGACAGCTCTTGTTTGTTCCGGGCGACCTACACTATTGGGATGGCCTTAGGGACTTTGGAGGTTTCTCCTAATTTGTACGATTATGGACCATGGAATGGGCAGAATTCCCATGGATTGGTAGGCACAGTCCAAATGTGTGGCTCCAGGCGCCCAGCCTGGAGGGTGTGTGGCCCAAGACTTTGAAGACAGAAGTCTGAAAACACAAACTCATCTTAGGTTTGGGGACGTAGGTATGGCAGGCCCGATCGACAAACCATGAGAAGAACTCTTCAGGATATGAAGAAAGTGCGAGTGTGAGGCGCTTGCTCAGGCTATTGTCTCTGGGTTTGTATCAGCGATGGCCGTGGAATGTCGGGGAGGCCTCATGGGCCATGGACGAATCTTCCTCTCTGAGGATTTGGCCAGATTCCCAATTGCTTTTCGTCATTCTGTGGGATGGGAGGTCTCCTTTCAGGTTTGTTACCTCAGGGATCCCACCAAAAGAGGAATTCCTAATCCAAGCCGTGGGGAAGACTGAAGGGACATCCCGAACTATGGTTAAAAGTGGGGCCCTAGGGGCATGGCAAGCCCAATATGCTATCTCTTCATCCAGCCACTGAGTGGCCTTACTTGAGGACTGGGCTCAGCCTGAGGGTCACAATGTGTGTTTGTGACCAATGTGGCCCGTGAGCATGGGCGGGGCCTCATGGGCCACACTGGTTTCAACGACACTGAACGTTGGACAACATGCCAACTACAAGGTTTCTTGCCATGGGGAAGGAGTTCTGATTTCTGCATCACCTTCAACCTGGGCAGTGATTGGAGATAAGGTCTAGGTTCTGAAACCTGAAAACCGAGGTTGGGAAGAGATGACGACCTAAGACCATGGCGGCTAGATGTGCTCAGTGTGCGGCCAGCTGTCTGGGAGGGGCCAGGGGGTCCAGGCTCAGGCTGTTTCAGAAAGGGCATTAGTGCCCTGGTCAGCCTATGTATTTGGGGTACAGCCAAGGTCGGTGCAGGTTGATCCTCATTTGGGGTTACTGGGTAGCCCCAGAGGACAATGTTTTTCCTCTGGAGGGCAGGCAAAGTGCTGCATTGTAGTTCTGGATTGCCAAATGGAGGGCTTGTAGGCCAGTAGTCTGACGACAAAAGTCTGAGAACACATGCTAGGCTTAGGTTTCTGGGTGAGGCCATGGAAGGCATAATCTACAGACCTGAATCGAGATCTCGTGCATCTGAAGTCAGGGCGAGGATCAGACGATCGCTCAGGTTGGAGTTTCTGTCCTGATGGCCCCTTCATGAATGGGGGGGGCATCACGAGGCCATGGGTGTTTTCCCACGATGGGAGTTGTGTGTGAGAAGCTCCAAACTGCAGGGAGTCTTCTGCAGGACAATTGAGACCTGTTGTTTGGCTCCAGGCCAATGATTCTGAGCAGGGTTCTAAGGATGGATGGCTGGGTATTCCACCTCGCATTCCAATTGTCTCCTAGCAACAAGACAGGTTAGATCTCCTGGATCTGTGGGGAGCAACCGAGGACGCTGAGTTGAAATGGACACCCCTGGGGATGGGTCCTAAAGTGCTTTTGTGTCTATGGAGACCTTGGAATGAAGCGGTGGCACTGGTGCCCTAAAGGGTTCTCGTAAACAGAGGCTTTGACACAGCTCCAACGTGCAAGTTTCCCATGTGTAGATGAGATGTTTTCTGATGGGTGAAACAAGAAACAGCTATATGCTGCTTTTGAAATCCAGGCCTCTGAGGAGAGATGCCTGGAAACCAAAGCAATGGATCTGATTAGTGCCTAGGGGCCTGGTCTTTCCTTTTTACCTCTGGGGACATCTGTCTATGGGTCTGAGTGCAGTTAGGTGCTCAGTTGGGCTCAGATTGCCCCTGTTTTTCCTGGGAAGCCACCACTATAGGGATGGATCAGTGACTTTAGAGGTTTATCCTATTAGAAGTGTTGAGGACATTGGAATGGGCACACACAATTCCCTTGGAGAGGGCAAGTACAGTCCTCAGGTTTGGCTCAAGGGGCCTGAGCCTGTAGGTTGTGTAGGCCAGGGCTGTTTGGACAGTTGTCTGAAAACACAAACTCGGCTTATGTTTCGGGTCATAGGTATGGCAGGAATGATCTACAGACCATGAGGAGAACTCTTCGGGATTTGAAAGAAGGGCGAGTGTGAGGCTCCTGCTCAAGTTTTTGTCTCTGGATATCGTGTCACTCATGGTCGTGGAATTTCTGGGTGACTTCATGGGAATTGGATGAGTCTTACTCTCTGGTGGTTTGGCCCCGTCCAAAGAGTTTGCGGTCATTCTGTGGGCTGGAAGAAGACCGTTTTTTTTTTGTTGTTGTTGCTGTTTTCTTTTTTAACCTCAGGTGTCCCACCAAATGATGGATTCCAGAGTAGAGCCCTGGGGAGGGGCGACGGGACAATCAGAATTCTGGTTAAAAATTGGGGCCTAGGGAAATGTCAAGCCCTTTATGACATCTAATGGTCCAGCCACTGAGAGGACTTACAAGAGGACAGGACTCATGCTGAGGGTCACAATGCTTGTGTATGCCCTAGTCGCACTCAAGAATGGGCGGGGCCTCAGGGTGAATGCTGGTTTCTCCTACACTGAACGTTGGACAACATGGCAACCACAAGGGTTCTTGCCATGGGTAAGGATGAGTTCTGATTTCTGCATCACACTCCCCCCTGGGCAGTGATTGGAGATAAGGTCTCGGTTCTGTAGCCTGAAAACTGAGGTAGGGAAGACATGATGACCTAAGGCCATGGCGGCTTTTATGTGCTCAGTGTGCTGTCAGCTTTCTGGGTGTTGGTCAGGAGGTCCGGGCTCAGGTTGTGTTCGACAGTGCATTAGTGCCCAGGTTAGACTATATAATTTGGGTAAAGTCGAGTGCTGTGTAAGTTTACCCTCATTAAAGTGCCTGGGCAGCTCATGAGGCAATAATTTTTTTTCTAGAGAGCAGGCAGAGTGCTGCATTGTGGGTCCGGAATTGCCAAACTTGAGGGCTTCGGGGCCAGGAGTGTGAGGACGGAAGTCTGAGAAGACAAGCTGGACTTGGGTTTCAGGCGAGGGCACGGCAGGTACCCCCTGCAGATCTGAACCAATATCTCATGCATCTGAAGTCAGGGCGAGGATCAGACGTTGGCTCAGGTTGGAGTTTCTGAGCATGACGGCCGCTTCATGAAGGAAGCGGAATCTCGAGGCCATTGAGGTTTTCCCATTTTGGGAGTTGTGGGATGCCCCCTTCAAGGATTCCTTCCTCGGGACAATTGAGACCTGTAGGACAGCTCTAGGACATCCCATATGGAATGACTCCATAGCACCGTTCGCGGATGGATGCCTGGGAAGCCCGCCTCGCATTCCAATTGTCTCCTAGCAACAAGACAGTTTAGATCTGATGGCTTTGCCGGAGCAACCGGGGTGGCTGAGTTGAAAGGGACTTACCTGAGGATGGGTCCTAATGTGTTTTTGTGTCCATGAGGGCCTTGGAAACAGGCGGTGGCACCGGGACCCTGAAGTACTCTCCTAAGCTTTGGACATGGCTCCCATGCACAGGTTTCCTTGTGGAGACGAGATGAGTTCTGATGGGTGCCTCAGGAAAACACCTATGCTCGTATTGGAATCAGGCTTTTGAGGACACATGCCTGTAACCCAAAGCAATGGATACTATTAAGGCCGAGGGTCTTGTCTGTTTCAATCTTCTTCTCTGGGGACATCCATCTATGGTATGAGTGGAGGTCAATTATCAACTGGTTTCAGACAGCCCTTGTTTGTTCCGGGCGACCTACACTATTGGGATGGCCTCAGGGACTTTTGAGGTTTCTCCTAATTTGTACGATTTTTGACCATGGAATGGGCAGAATTCCTATGGATTGGTAGGCACAGTCCTAATGTGTGGCTCCAGGGGCCCAGCCTGGAGGGTGTGTGGCCCAAGACTTTGAGGACAGAAGTCTGAAAACACAAACTCAGCTTATGTTTGGGGACGTAGGTATGGCAGGCCCGATCTACAAACCATGAGAAGAACTCTTCAGGATATGAAGAAAGTGCGAGTCTGAGGCGCTTGCTCAGGCTTTTGTCTCTGGAATTTGTATCAGCGATGGCCGTGGAATGTCGGGGAAGCCTCCTGGGCCATGGACGTATCTTCGTCTCTGAGGATTTGGCCCGATTCCCAATTGCTTTTCGTCAATCTGTGGGATCGGAGGACTCATTTCAGTTTTGTTACCTCAGGGGTCCCACCAAAAGAGGAATTCCAAAGCCAAGCCCTGGAGAAGACTGAAGGGACAACACGAACTATGGTTAAAATTTGGGGCCTAGGGGCATGGCAAGCCCAATATGCTATCTCTTCATTCAGCCACTGAGTGGCCTTACTTGAGGACTGGGCTCAGCCTGAGGGTCATAATGTGTGTTTGTGACCAATGTGGCCCGCGAGCATGGGCGGGGCCTCATGGGCCACACTGGTTTCAACGACACTGAACGTTGGACAACATGCCAACCACAAGGTTTCTTGCCATGGGGAAGGAGTTCTGATTTCTGCATCACCTTCAACATGGACAGTGATTGGAGATAAGGTCTAGGTTCTGAAACCTGAAAACCGAGGTTGGGAAGAGATGACGACCTAAGGCCATGGCGGCTCGATGTGCTCAGTGTGCGGCCAGCTGTCTGGGAGGGGCCAGGGGGTCCAGGCTCAGGCTGTGTCAGAAAGGGCATTAGTGCCCTGTTCAGCCTATGTTTTTGGGGTACAGCCAAGTTCGGTGCAGGTTGATCCTCATTTGGGGTTACAGGGTAGCCCCAGAGGACAATGTTTTTCTTCTGGAGGGCTGGCAGAGTGCTGCATTGTAGTTCTGGATTGCCAAACTGGAGGGCTTTGGGCCAGTAGTCTGACGACAAAGGTCTGAGAAAACAAGCTAGGCTTAGGTTTCTGGGTGAGGCCATGGCAGGCACAATCTACAAACATGAATCGAGATCTCGTGCATCTGAAGTCAGGGCGAGGATCAGACGATCGCTCAGGTTGGAGTTTCTGTCCCTGATGGCCCCTTCATGAATGGGGGGGGGCATCACGAGGCCATGGGTGTTTTCCCACGATGAAAGTTGTGAGAAGCTCCAAACTGCAGAGAGTCTTCTGCAGGACAATTGAGACCTGTTGTTTGGCTCCAGGCCAATGATTCTGAGCAGGGTTCTAAGGATGGATGGCTGGGTAGCCCTCCTCGCATTCCAATTGCCTCCTAGCATCCAGACAGGTTAGATCTCCTGGATCTTGGGGAGCAACCGAGGACGCTTAGTTGAAATGGACACCCCTGGGGATGGGTCCTAACGTGCTTTTGTGTCTATGGACCCTTGGAATGAAGCGGTGGCACTGGGGCCCTAAAGGGTTCTCCTAAACAGAGGCTTTGGCACAGCTCCAACGTGCAAGTTTCCCATGTGTAGATGAGATGTTTTCTGATGGGTGAGTCAAGAAACAGCTATATGCTGCTTTTGAAATCCAGGCCTTTGAGGAGAGATGCCTGGAAACCAAAGAATGGATGTGATGAGTGCCTAGGGGCCTGTTCTTTCCTTTTTACCTCTGGGGACATCTGTCTATGGGTCTGAGTGCAGGTAGGTGCTCAGTTGGGCTCAGATTGCCCCTGTTTTTCCTGGGAAGCCACCACTATTGAGATGGATCAGGGACTTTGGAGGTTTATCCTATGAGAAGGGTTGTGGCCATTGGAATGGGCACACACAATTCCCTTGGAGATTGCAAGTACAGTCCTCAGGTTTGGCTCCAGGGGCCTGAGCCTGTAGGTTGTGTAGGCCAGGGCTGTTTGGACAGTTGTCTGAAAACACAAACTCGGCTTATGTTTCGGGTCATAGGTATGGCAGGACTGATCTACTGACCATGAGGAGAACTTTTCGGGATTTGAAAGAAGGGCGTGTGTGAGGCTCCTGCTCACGTTTTTGTCTCCGGATATCGTGTCACTCAAGATCGTGGAATTTCTGGGTGACTTCATGGGAATTGGATGAGTCTTACTCTCTGGTTGTTTGGCCCCGTCCAAAGAGTTTGGGGTCATTCTGTGGGCTGGAAGAAGTCCGATTTTTTTTGTTGTTGTGTTGTTTTCTTTTTTAACCTCAGGTGTCCCACCAAATGATGGATTCCAGAGTAGAGCCCTGGGGAGGGGCGACTGGACAATCAGAAATCTGGTTAAAAATTGGGGCCTAGGGACATGTCAAGCCCATTATGACATCTAATTGTCCAGTCACTGAGAAGACTTACTAGAGGACAGGACTCATACTGAGGGTCACAATGCGTGTGTATGCCCTCGTAACACTCAAGAATGGGCGGTGCCTCAGGGTGAATGCTGGTTTCTCCTACACTGAACGTTGGAAAACGTGCCAACCACAAGGGTTCTTGCCATGGGTAAGGAGGAGTTCTGATTTCTGAATCACACTCACCGCTGGGCAGTGATTGGAGATAAGGTCTCGGTTCTGAAGCCTGAAAACTGAGGTAGGGAAGAGATGATGACCTAAGGCCATGGCGGGTTTTATGTGCTCAGTGTGCTGTCAGCTTTCTGGGTGTTGGTCAGGAGGTCCGGGCTCAGGTTGTGTTCGAAAGTGCATTAGTGCCCAGGTTAGACTATATAATTTGGGAAAAGTCGAGTGCTGTGTAGGTTTACACTCATTTAAGGTGCCTGGGCAGCTCATGAGGCAATAATTTTTTTTTAGAGGGCAGGCAGAGTGCTGCATTGTGGGTTCCGGAATTGCCAAACTTGAGGGCTTCGGGCGCAGGAGTGTGAGGATGGAAGTCTGAGAATACAAGCTAGACTTGGGTTTCAGGGCGAGGTCACGGCAGGAACCCCCAGCAGATCTGAACCAATATCTCATGCATCTGAAGTCAGGGCGAGGATCAGACGTTGGCTCAGGTTGGAGTTTCTGAGCATGACGGCCGCTTCATGAAGGGTGCGGAATCTCAAGGCCATTGAGGTTTTCCCAAGTTGGGAGTTGTGGGATACCCCCTTCAAGGATTCCTTCTGCGGGACAATTGAGACCTGTTGGACAGCTCCAGGACATCCCATATGGAATGACTGCAGAGCACCGTTCGCGGATGGATGCCTGGGAAGCCCGCCTCACATTCCAATTGTCTCCTAGCAACAAGACAGTTTAGATCTGATGTCTCTGCCGGAGCAACTGGGTGGCTGAGTTGAAATGGACTTTCGTGAGGATGGGTCCTAATGTGTTTTTGTGTTCATGAGGGCCTTGGAATGGGGCGGTGGCACCGGAACCCTGAAGTACTCTCCTAAGCTTTGGACATGGCTCCCATGCACAGGTTTCTTTGTGGAGACGAGATGAGTTCTGATGGGTGCCTCAGGAAAATCCCTATGCTCGTATTGGAATCAGGCTTTTGAGGACACATGCCTGTAACCCAAAGCAATGGATCCTATTATGGCCTAGGGTCCTGTCTGGTTCAATCTTCTTCTCTGGGGACATCCATCTATGGTATGAGTGGAGGTCGATTATCAGCTGGTGTCAGACAGCCCTTGTTTGTTCCGGGCGACTTACACTATTGGGATGGCCTCAGGTATTTTGGAGGTTTCTCCTAATTTGTACGATTTTGGACCATGGAATGGGCAGAATTCCCATGGATTGGTAGGCACAGTCCTAATGTGTGGCTCCAGGGGCCCAGCCTGGAGGGTGTGTGGCCCAGGACTTTGAGGACAGAAGTCTGAAAACACAAACTCAGCTTAGGTTTGGGGACGTAGGTATGGCAGGCCCGATCTACAAACCATGAGAAGAACTCTTCAGGATATGAAGAAAGTGCAAGTCTGAGGCGCTTGCTCAGCCTTTTGTCTCTGGATTTTGTATCAGCGATGGCCGTGGAATGTCGGCGAGGCCTCAGGGGCCATGGACAAATATTCCTCTCTGAGGATTTGGCCCGAATCCCAATTGCTTTTCGTCAATCTGTGGGATGGGAGGACTCATTTCAGGTTTGTTACCTCAGGTGTCCCAACAAAAGAGGAATTCCAAAGCCAAGCCGTGGGGAAAACTGAAAAGACAACGCAAACTATGGTTAAAAATTGGGGCCTAGGGGCATGGCAAGCCCAATATGCTATCTCTTCATCCAGCATCTGAGTGGCCTTACTTGAGGACTGGGCTCAGCCTGAGGGTCACAATGTGTGTTTGTGATCAATGTGGCCCGCGAGCATGGGCGGGGCCTCATGGGCCACACTGGTTTCAATCACACTGAACGTTGGACAACATGCCAACCACAAGGTTTCTTGCCATGGGGAAGGAGTTCTGATTTCTGCATCCCCTTCAAACCTGGACAGTGATTGGAGATAAGGTCTATGTTCTGAAACCTGAAAACCGAGGTTGGGAAGAGATGACGACCTAAGGCCATGGCGGCTTGATGTGCTCAGTGTGCGGCCAGCTGTCTGGGAGGGTCCAGGGGGTCCAGGCTCAGGCTGTGTTAGAAAGGGCATTAGTGCACTGGTCAGCCTATGTATTTGGGGTACAGCCAAGGTCGGTGTAGGTTGATCCTCATTTGGGGTTACTGGGAAGCCCCAGAGGACAATGTTTTTCTTCTGGTGGGCCGGCAGAGTGCTGCATTGTAGTTCTGGATTGCCAAACTGGGGGGCATGTGAGCCAGTAGTCTGACGACAAATGTCTGAGAACACAAGCTAGGCTTAGGTTTCTGGGTGAGGCCATGGCAGGCACAATCTACAGACGTAAATCGAGATCTCGTGCATCTGAAGTCAGGACGAGGATCAGACGATCGCTCAGGTTGGAGTTTCTGTCCCTGATGGCACCTTCATCAATGGGGGGGGGCATCACGAGGCCATGGGTGTTATCCCACGATGGGAGTTGTGAGAAGCTCCAAACAGCAGAGAGTCTTCTGCAGGACAATTGAGACCTGTTGTTTGGCTCCAGGCCAATGATTCTGAGCAGGGTTCTAAGGATGGATGGCTGGGTAGCCCACCTCGCATTCCAATTGTCTCCTAGCAACAAGACAGTTTAGATCTCCTGGATCTGTGGGGAGCAACCGAGGACGCTGAGTTGAAATGGACACCCCTGGGGATGGGTCCTAAAGTGCTTTTGTGTCTATGGAGACCTTGGAATGAAGCGGTGGCACTGGGGCCCTAAAGGGTTCTCCTAAACAGAGGCTTTGAACAGCTCCAACGTGCAAGTTTCCCGTGTGTAGATAAGATGTTTCCTGATGGGTGAGTCAAGAAACAGCTATATGCTGCTTTTGAAATCCAGGCCTCTGAGGAGAGATGCCTGGAAACCAAAGCAATGGATCTGATGAGTGCCTAGGGGCCTGTTCTTTCCTTTTTACCTCTGGGGACATCTGTCTATGGGTCTGAGTGCAGGTAGGTGCTCAGTTGGGCTCAGATTGCCCCTGTCTTTTTTGGGAAGCCACCACTATTGCGATGGATCAGGGACTTTGGAGGTTTATCCTATTAGAAGGGTTGTGGCCATTGGAATGGGCACACACATTTCCCTTGGAGAGGGCAAGTACAGTCCTCAGGTTTGGCTCCAGGGGCCTGAGCCTGTAGGTTGTGTAGGCCAGGGCTGTTTGGTCAGTTGTCTGAAAACACAAACTCGGCTTATGTTTCAGGTCATAGGTATGGTAGGACTGATCTACAGACCATGAGGAGAACTCTTCAGGATTTGAAAGAAGGGCGAGTGTGAGGCTCCTGCTCACGTTTTTGTCTCCGGATATCGTGTCACTCATGGTCGTGGAATTTCTGGGTGACTTCATGGGAAATGGACGAGTCTTACTCTCTGGAGGTTTGGCCCCGTCTAAAGAGTTTGGGGTCATTCTGTGGGCTGGAAGAAGTTTTTTTTTTTTTTTTTTTTTTTGGTGTTGTTGTTGTTGTTTTCTTTTTTAACCTCAGGTGTCCCACCTAATGATGGATTCCAGAGTAGAGCCCTGGGGAGGGGCGACTGGACAATCAGAAATCTGGTTAAAATTTGGGGCCTAGGGACATGTCAAACCCATTATGACATCTAATGATCCAGCCACTGAGAGGACTTACTAGAGGACAGGACTCATGCTGAGGGTCACAATGCGTGTGTATGCGCTCCTAACACTCAAGAATGGGCAGGGACTCAGGGTGAATGCTGGTTTCTCCTACACTGAACGTTGGAAAACGTGCCAACCACAAGGTTTCCTGCCATGGGTAAGGAGGAGTCCTGATTTCTGCATCACACTCACCCCTGGGCAGTGATTGGAGATAATGTCTCGGTTCTGAAGCCTGAAAACTGAGGTAGGGAAGAGATGATGATTTAAGGCCATGGCGGGTTTTATGTGCTCAGTGTGCGGTCAGCTTTCTGGGTGTTGGTCAGGAGGTCCGGGCTCAGGTTGTGTTCGACAGTGCATTAGTGCCCAGGTTAGACTATATAATTTGGGTAAAGTCGAGTTCTGTGTAGGTTTACCCTCATTTAAGGTGCCTGGGCAGCTCATGAGGCAATAATTTTTTTTCTAGAGGGCAGGCAGAGTGCTGCATTGTGGGTCTGGAATTGCCAAACTTGAGGGCTTCGGGACCAGGAGTGTGAGGACGGAAGTCTGAGAAGACAAGCTAGACTTGGGTTTCAGGGCGAGGGCACGGCAGGTACCCCCTGCAGATCTGAACCCATATCTCATGCATCTGAAGTCAGGGCGAGGATCAGACGTTGGCTCAGGTGGGAGTTTCTGAGCATGACGGCCGCTTCATGAAGGGAGCGGATTCTCGAGGCCATTGAGGTTTTCCCACGTTGGGAGTTGTGGGATGACCCTTCAAGGATTCCTTCTGAGGGACAATTGATACCTGTTGGACAGCTCCAGGACATCCCATATGGAATGACTCCAGAGCACCGTTCGCGGATGGATGCCTGGGTAGCCTGCCTCGCATTCCAATTGTCTCCTACCAACAAGACTGTTTAGATCTGATGGCTCTGCTGGAGCAACCGGGGTGGCTGAGTTGAAATGGACTTTCGTGAGGATGTGTCCTAATGTGTTTTTGTGTCCATGAGGGCCTTGGAATGGGGCGGTGGCACCGGGACCCTGAAGTACTCTCCTAAGCTTTGGACATGGCTCCCATGCACAGGGTTTCCTTGTGGAGACGAGATGAGTTCTGATGGGTGCCTCAGGAAAACCCCTATGCTCGTATTGGAATCAGGATTTTGAAGACACATGCCTGTAACGCAAACAATGGATCCTATTATGGCCTAGGTTCCTGTCTGGTTCAATCTTCTTCTCTGGGGACATCCATCTATGGTATGAGTGGAGGTCGATTATCAGCTGGTGTCAGACAGCCCTTGTTTGTTCCGGGCGACCCACACTATTGGGATGGCCTCAGGTATTTTGGAGGTTTCTCCTAATTTGTACGATTCTGGACCATGGAATGAGCAGAATTCCCATGGATTGGAAGGCACAGTCCTAATGTGTGGCTCCAGGGGCCCAGCCTGGAGGGTGTTGTGCCCAAGACTTTGAGGACAGAAGTCTGAAAACACAAACTCAGCTTAGTTTTGGGGACGTAGGTATGGCAGGCCTGATCGACAAACCATGAGAAGAACTCTTCTGGATACGAAGAAAGTGCGAGTCTGAGGTGCTTGCTCAGGCTTTTGTCTCTGGATTTTGTATCAGCGATTGCCTTGGAATGTCGGGGAGGCCTCATGGGCCATGGACGAATCTTCCTCTCTGAGGATTTGGCCCGATTCCCAATTGATTTTCGTCAATCTGTGGGATGGGAGGACTCATTTCAGTTTTGTTACCTCAGGTGTCCCACCAAAAGAGGAATTCCAAAGCCAAGCCGTGGGGAAGACTGAAGGGACAACCCGAACTATGTTTAAAAATTGGGGCCTAGGGGCATGGCATGTCCAATATGCTATCTCTTCATCCAGCCACTGAGTGGCCTTACTTGAGGACTGGGCTCAGCCTGAGCGTCACAATGTGTGTTTGTGACCAATGTGGCCCGCGAGCATGGGCGGGGCCTCATGGGCCACACTGGTTTCAACTACACTGAACGTTGGACAACATGCCAACCACAAGGTTTCTTGCCATGGGGAAGGAGTTCTGATTTCTGCTCTACCTTCAACCCTGGGCAGTGTTTGGAGATAAGGTCTAGGTTCTGAAACCTGAAAACCGAGGTTGGGAAGAGATGACGACCTAAGGCCATGTCGGCTCGATGTGCTCAGTGTGCGGCCAGCTGTCTGGGAGGGTCCAGGGAGTCCAGGCTCAGGCTGTGTCAGAAAGGGCATTAGTGCCCTGGTCAGCCTATGTATTCGGGGTACAGCCAATGTCGGTGCAGGTTGATCCTCATTTGGGGTTACTGGGTAGCCCCAGAGGACAATGTTTTTCTTCTGGAGGGCCGGCAGAGTGCTGCATTGTAGTTCTGGATTGCCAAACTGGAGGGCTTGTGGGCCAGTAGTCTGACGACAAAAGTCTGAGAACACAAGCTAGGCTTAGGTTTCTGTGTGAGGCCATGGCAGGCACAATCTACAGACCTGAATCGAGATCTCGTGCATCTGAAGTCAGGGCGAGGATCAGACGATCGCTCAGGTTGGAGTTTCTGTCCCTGATGGCCCCTTCATGAATGGGGGGGGCATCACGGGGCCATGGGGTTTTCCCACGATGGGAGTTGTGAGAAGCTCCAAACTGCAGAGAGTCTTCTGCAGGACAATTGAGACCTGTTGTTTGGCTCCAGGCCAATGATTCTGAGCAGGGTTCTAAGGATGGATGGATGGGTAGCCCACCTCGCATTTCAATTGTTTCCTAGCAACAAGACAGGTTAGATCTCCTGGATCTGTGGGGAGCAACCGTGGACGCTGAGTTGAAATGGACACCCCTGGGGATGGGTCCTAATGTGCTTTTGTGTCTATGGAGACCTTGGAATGAAGCGGTGGCACTGGGGCCCTAAAGGGTTCTCCTAAACAGAGGCTTTGACACAGCCCCTACGTGCAAGATTCCCATGTGTAGATGAGATGTTTTCTGATGGGTGAGTCAAGAAACAGCTATATGCTGCTTTTGAAATCCAGGCCTCTGAGGAGAGATGCCTGGAAACCAAAGCAATGGATCTGATTAGTGCCTAGGCGCCTGTTCTTTCCTTCATACCTCTGGGGACATCTGTCTATGGGTCTGAGTGCAGGTAGGTGCTCAGTTGGGCTCAGATTACCCCTGTTTTTCCTGGGAAGCCACCACTATTGAGATGGATCAGGGACTTTGGAGGTTTATCCTATTAGAAGGGTTGTGGCCTTTGGAATGGGCACACACAATTCCCTCTGAGAGGACAAGTACAGTCCTCAGGTTTGGCTCCAGGGGCCTGAGCTTGTAGGTTGTGTAGGCCAGGGCTGTTTGGACAGTTGTGTGAAAACACACACCCTCCATGCTAGGGCCCCTGGAACCACACATCAGGATTGTTCCTGCCCTCTCAAAGGGAATTCTTCATATTCCATTGGCCACAACCATATAAATCAGGAGAAATCTCCAATGTCCCTGGGACCATCCCAATATTGTAGGCTGCTCGGAACAAACAGGGGTGATCTGACACTAGCTGAGCAACTAGCTCCACATAGACTCGGAGACAGATGTCCCCAGAGAAGAACATTGAACTGGACAGGCCCCTAGGCCCTAATCAGATCCATTGCTTTGGTTTCCAGGCATCTCTTCTCAGAGGCCTGGTTTCCAATACCAGCCTATGGGGTTTCCATAGGCTCCTTCAGAGCAAGTCTTGTCTGCACATTGGAAACTTGCTCGAGGAGCTATGTCAGAACCTCAGAGGCCTGGTTTTCAATACCACTATATGGGGGTTTCCTGAGGCATCAGTCAGAACAAACGTCTTCTCCACATGGGAAACGTGCTCTTTCAAGCTGTGTCAAAACCTCCGGCTAGGAAAATCCTTCAGGGCCCCGGTGCCACCACCTCATTCCAAGGTCTCTATGGACACAATCCCACATTAGGACCCATCTGCAGGAGAGTCCTTTTCAACTCAGTGCCCTTGGGTGCTCCCCTAGAGCCAGCAGATCGAACCTATCTTGTCACTAGGAGACAATTGGAATGTGAGGCGGACTGGCTAGGCATCCATCTGTAGAAAACTACTCTGAAGTAATTCCATATGGGACGTCCTGGAGCCATCCAACAGGTCACAGCTGTCCTGCAGAAGGAATCCTTTCGCTTTGGAGCACCTCACAACTCCCATCATGGGAAAAGCTCGGTGGCCTCGTGGTGCACTGTCCCCTTCATGAAAGAGCCATCTTGGACAGAAACTCCAACCTGAGCCAACGTCTAATCCTCGCCCTGACTTCAGATGCACGAAATCTTGATTCAACTCTGCAGATTGTGCCTGCCGAAACCCCGCCCCGAAGCAAAACCCAGCTATTGTTCTCAGACTTCGTCCTCACACTCCGAGCCCACCAGCACTCCAGTTAGGGAATTCTGGAGAGACACAATGCAGCACTCTGACTGCCCTCCAGAAGAGAAACGTTGTCCTATGGGGCTAACCAGAAACACCAAATGAGGATCAACCTGCATGCCACTTGACTCTACCCCAATTATACAGTTTCGCTTCGGCGTTAATGCCCTGTCTTGCACAGCCTGAGGTCTGAATTTTCAACCGACACCCAGACAGCTGGCTGTACACTGAGCACATCAGACCCGCCATGGCTTTAGGTCATCATCTCTTTTCAACCTTGGTTTTCAGGCTTCAGAACCTAGACCTTATATATACTCACTACCCAGGGGTGAACGTGATGCAGAAATGAAACTCCTTCTTCCTCAAGGCAAGAAACCTTGTGGTTGGCATGTTTTCCAACGTTCAGTGTAGGAGAATCCAGTGTAGCCCATGAGTCCCCGCCCATGCTTGAGAACCGCAATGGGCACAAACACATTGGGACCCTCAGTGTGAGCCCTGTCCTCAAGTCAAGCCTCTCAGGGTCTGGACCAAGAACCCGCATTGCCATCCCTAGTCCCCCAATATTAATGAGAGGTTGAGAGTTCTATTCACCCCTATTCAGGTCTCTGCTCTGGAACCCCTGAGGAAAAAAAATATTGAAGGGTCTCCTCCATCCCCTGAATGAGCCCCAAAACTTGGGATCTGACCAAATCTTAAAAGAGAAAGAATCATCCATGGCCAAAGAGGCCATCCCGTCATTCCATGGCCACCATTGACACAAAATCTAGAGACAAAAGCCTGGAGATATGCCTCACACTTGCCCTTTGTTCATAGCCTGATAAATTCTTCTCACGGTCTATAGATCAGGCATGTCATACCTACGTCCCCAAATCTAAGCTGAGTTTGGGTTTTCAGGTTTCTGTCCCCACTGTCCTGGCCCACACACCCTCCAGGCTGGGGCCCCTGGAGCCATGCTTCAGGACTGTGCCTGCCTTCTCCAAGCAAATTCTGCCAATTCCATTGGCCACAACCCTAAAGATTAAGAGAACACTCCAACGTCCCTGAGGCCATCCCAATAGTGTTGGCCACTCAGGGCAAACAGGGTGATCTGTCCCAAGATGAGCAACTACCTCAACTCAGATCCATAGACAGATAACCCCAGAGAAGAAGATTGAACCGGACAGGCACCTAGGCCCTAATCAGATCCATTGCTTTTGATTCCAGGCATCTCTCCTCAGAGGCCTGGTTTCCAATACCAGCATATGTGTTCTTCAAGAGGTACCAGTCTGAACAAATGTCATTTCCACATGGGAAACATGCATTTTGGAGCTGTGTCACAACCTCCAGTTAAGGGAAACCTTCAGGTCCCAGCAGCCAACACCCCATTCCAAGGTCTCCATGAACACAAACCCGCATTATGACCCATCCGCAGGCGAGTCCATTTCAACACATCCCCTTTGGTTGCTCCCCAAAAGAAGCAGATCGAACCTGCCTTGTCATTAGGAGACAATAGGAATGTGAGGCAGGCACTCCAGGAATCCATCCTTAGAACCCAGCACTGCCGTGGTTCCGCATGGGACGTCCTGGAGCAATCTGACCGGTCTCGACTGTCCCGTAGAAGGAATCCTTGCCGATTGGAGCAACTTACAATGCCAATCGTGGGAAAGTCTCCATAGCCCCATGATGCCCCCCACCATCATGAAGAGGCCATCCTGAACAGAAACTTCAACCTGAGCCTACGTCTGATCCTCGCCCTGACTTCAGATGCATGATATTTAGATTTAGCTCTACAGAGTGTGCCTGCCATGATCTTGACCCAAAACCTAAGCCTAGCTTGTGTTCTCTCACTTCCTTCCTCACAATTCTGGCCCACAAGCCCTCCAGTGTGAGAATTCCGTCGCCACAATGCAGCACTCTTCCTTCCCTCCAGAAGAAAAACGTTGCCCCTGGGGCTACCCAGAAACGCCAAATGAGGATCAACCTGCATGCCACTCAACTTTACTCCAATTATACAGTCTAAGCTTGGCACTAATGCCCTGTCTGACACAGCCTGAGCCTGGACCTCCTGGATGACACCCAGAAAGGTGGTGTCACACCTAAGGACTGTGCCAGTGCTCTCCAAGGGAACTCTGCCCGTTTCATTTGCCACAACCTTACAGATTAGGAGAAACCTCCAATTCCCAAGACCAGCCCAATAGTGTTGGCCTCCCCCAACAAACATGGGTGATCTGACACAAGCTGAGCAGTGACCTCCATTCTGAATCTTAGACAGAGACACTCAGAGGAGAATATTGAAAAGGACAGGCCCCTAGACCGTAATCAGATCCATTGCTTTGGATTCCAGGCATTGTTCCCCAGATGCTTGGTTTCCAATACCAGGTTGTGGGGGTTTCAGAACAAATCTCGTCTCTACATGGGAAACTTGCTCTTTGGAGCTGCATCAAAACCTCAGGTTAGGAGAATTCTTCAGGGCAACAGAGCCACTGCCCCATTCCAAGGGATCCATGGACACAAATCCACATCATGATTGATCCTCATGAGATTCCATTTCAATTCAGCCCCCTCGGTTGTTCCCCCAGTGACAGCAGATCGAATCCTCCTTTTCACTAGGACACAACTGGAATGCAAGTTGGACTGCCCAGGCATCCATCATTAGAACTGTGCTTTGGAGCATTTCTTATGGGACGTCCTTGATCCATCCAAAAGGTCGTGACTGTCCCGCTGACGGAATCCTTGTGGTTTGGAGCATCACACACTCACAAAGTTGGAAATCTTCCATGGTTTCCTGATGCCCCCCCACCTTCATGAAGGGGACATCATGTACAGAAACTCCAACCTAAGCCAACATCTGATCCTCGCCCTGACTTCAGATGCACGATCTCATTTCAGGTCTGTAGAGTGTGCCTGCCATGTCACCGCTGCGAATTCTAAGCTGAACTTGTGTTCTCAGACTTCTGTCCTAAAACACCTGGCCCACAAGCCCTGAAGTTGGCAATTCTGGAGCCAGAATGCAGCACTCTGCCTGCCCTCCAGAAGAAAATCTTTGCCCTATGGGGCCAACCAGAAACCCCAAATGAGGACCAACCTTCACATCACTCGACTGTACCCCAATTATACAGTCTAGCCTGGGGACTAATGCCCTGCCTGACACAGCCTGAGCCCAGACCTCATGATGGACACAGACATCTGGCCGCACACTAAGTGCATCGGACCCACCATGGCCTTAGGTCGTCATCTCTTACCAACCTCGGTTTTCAGGCTTCAGAATCTAGACCTTATCTCTACTCACTGCCATGCCGTGTACGTGATGCAGAAATCAGAACTCCTCCTTCCCCATGACCAGAAACCCTGTGGTTGGCATGTTGTCCAACGTGCAGTGTAGGAGAAACCAGCATGGCCCATGAGGCCTCAGACATGCTTGAGGGCTGCGATGGGCACAAACACACATTAGGACCCTAAGCATGAACCCTGGCCTTAAGTAAAGCCTCTCCGGGGCTGGACCAAGAGTCCACATATGGAGATTACCATGCCCCTACTTCCCAAACCTTAACCAGTGCTTGAGAAGTCTAGTCACCCCTACTCAGATCTCTTCTCTAGAATCCCTCCTTGGTGGGACACATGAGGTTAAAAAAAAAATAGAGAAAGGACTCCTACCGTCCAAAGAATGACCGCAAACACTTGGAATTGGGCCAAATTCACAGAGAGAAATACTCGTCCATGGCTGATGAGGCCATCCTGACATTCCACGGCCACCATTGACACAAAATCCGGAGACAAAAGCCTGAAAAAGCGCCACACACTCGCCCTTTGTTCAAAGCCTGAAAAATTCTCACGGTCTGTAGATCGGGCCTGCCATACCTATGTCCCCAAACCTAAGCCAAGTTTGTGTTTTCAGACTTCTGTCTCCATTGTCCTGGCCCACACACTCTCAAGGCTTGGCCCCATGGAGCCACACCTCAGGACTGTGCCTGCCCTCTCCATGGGAATTCTGCTCATTCCTTTGGCACAACCTGACAGATTAGGAGAAACATCCGAAGTCCCCGAGGCCACCCCAATATTGTAGGATGTCCGGGACAAACAGGGACCATCTGCCACAAGCTGAGCCACTACCTCCAATCAGACCTGTAGATAGATATCCATAGAAAAGAAGATTGAAGAGGACAGGCACCTAGGCCCTAAACGAATTCATTGCTTTTGTTTTCATGTATCTCTCCTCAGAGGCCTGGATTCCAATACCAGCACATGGGGGTTTCTGGAGCTACCAATCAGAACAAATCGCATGCCACATGGGAATCATGCTATATGGAACTGTGTCAAAACCTCCAGTTAGGAGAAAATTTCACGTCACTGGAGCCACCGCCCCATTCCAATGTCTCAATGGACACAATCCCACATTATGACCCATCCTCAGGAGAGTCCATATCAACACAAACCTGGCAGTTGCTCACCCAGTGCCAGCAGATCAAACCTGCTTTGTCACTAGGAGACAATTGGAATGCGAGTTCGTTGCCCAGGTATCCATGTTAGAACTCTGCTCTGGAGAAATTCCTAATGGGGTGTCCTTGATCCATTCAACAGGTCTCAACTGTCCTGCAGAAGGAATCCTTGTGGTTTGCAGCATCACACACTCGCACCGTGGGAAAACCTCCATGGCCTCGTGATGCCTCCACCTTCAGGTAGAGGACATCATGGACAGAAACTCCCGTCTGATCCTCGCCCTGACCTCAGATGCATGAGATCTCAATTCAGCTCTGCAGAGTGTGCCTGCCTTGCCCTCGCCCCAAAACCTAAGCCAGCTCACACTCCTGGCCCACAAGCCTTCCACTTTGGGAATTCTGGAGACAAAATGCAGCACTCTGCCTGCCCTCCAGAAGAGAGACTTTGCCCTAGGGGTCTACCCAGAAACATCAAATGAGGATCAACCTGCAATTCTCTAGACTGTACCCCAATTATACAGTCTAGCCTGGGCACTAATGCCCTGTCTGACACAGCCTGACCCCAGACCTCGTGACCGACACCCAGACACCTGGCCTCACACTGAACACATCGAACATGCCATGGCCTTAGGTCATCATCTCTTCCCAACCATGGTCTTCAGGCTTCAGAACCTAGACATTATCTCCACTCACAACTAAGTGATGTACGTGATGCAGAAATCAGAACTTCACCTTCCCCATGACCAGAAACCTTGTGGTTGGCATGTTGTCCAACGTTCAGTATATGAGAACCCAGCATGGCCAATGAGGCCTCAGACATGCTTGGGGGCTGCGATGGGCACAAACACACATTAGGACCCTAAGCATGAACCCTGGCCTCAAGTAAAGTCTCTCCGGGGCTGGACCAAGAGCCTGCATATGGGACTTGCCATGCCCCTACTCCCCCAATCCTAGCCAGAGCTTGAGAAGTCTAGTCATCCTTATTCAGAGCTCTTTTCTGGAATCCCTCTTTGGTGGGACACATAAGGTAAAAAAAAAAAAAAAAAAAAAAAAAAAAAAAACAAGATAAAGAAAAAAAAAAGTAAGGACTCCTACCATCCAAAGAATGACCCCAAACACTTGGAATCTGGCCAAATCCACAGAGAGAAATACTCGTCCATGGTCGATGAGGCCAGCCTGACATTCCACGGCCACCATTGACACAAAATCCGGAGACAAAAACCTGAAAAAGCGCCACACACTTGCCCTTTGTTCAGAGCCCCCAAAATTCTCAAGGTCTGTAGATCGGGCCTGCCATACCTATGTCCCCAAACCTAAGCCGAGTTTGTGTTTTCAGACTTCTGTCTCCATTGTCCTCACCCACACATTCTAAAGGCTGGGCCCCATGGAGCCACACCTCAGGACTGTGCCTGCCCTCTCCAAGGGAATTCTGCTCATTCATGTGGCACAACCTGACAGATTAGGAGAATCATCCAAAATCTCTGAGGCCATCCCAATAGTGTAGGATGTCCTGGACATACAGGGACCCTCTGGCACAAGCTGAGCCACTACCTCCAATCAGAACCTTAGACAGATATCCATAGAAAAGAATATTGAACAAGACAGGCACCTAGGCCCTAATTGGATCCATTGCTTTTGTTTTCAGGCATCTCTCCTCAGAGGCCTGGATTCCAATACCAGCATAAGGGGGTTTCCAGAGCTACCTATCAGAAAAAATCTCGTCTCCACATGGGAATCTTGCTCTATGGAGCTGTGTCATAACCTCCAGTTAGGAGAAAACTTCAGGTCACTGGAGCCACTGCCCCATTTGAATATCTCCATGGACACAATCCCAAATTATGACCCATCCTCAGGAGAGTCCATTTCAACTAAACCCCCTCGGTTGCTACTCCAGAGCCAGCAGATTGAACCTTCCTTGTTGCTAGGAGACAATTGAAATGCGAGTTGGGCTCTTCAGGCATCCATCCTTAGAACCCTGCTCTTGCGTCGTTCCTTATGGGACATCCTTGAACCACCCAACAGGTCTCGACTGTCCCACAGGAGTCCTTGTGCATGGACCACCTAACAACTCATATCATGGAAAGCTTCCAAGGTCACATGATGCCCCCAATCTTCATGAAGGCAGATCATGGAAAGAAACTCCAACCTGAGCCAACAGCTGATCTTCGCCTTGACTTCAGATGCACGAGATCTTGATTCAGCTCTTCAGAGTGTACCTGCTGTGCCCTCACCCCAAAACCTAAGCGTAGCTAGGTTTCTCCGACTTCCGTCCTCACTCTCCTGGACCACACGCCCTCTATTTTGGGATTTCCGATGACACAGTGCTGCACTCTGCCTGCCCTCTAGAAGAAAAATATTGCCCTATGGGTCTACCCAGAAACCTCAAATGAGGATAAACCTGCACGTCACTCAACTGTACACCAATTATATAGTCTAGCCTGTGCACTAATGCCCTGTCTGACAGAACCTGAGGCCTGAATTCCCAACCGACACCCAGACAGCTTGCAGTACACTGAGAACATCAGAACCGCCATGGCCTTAGGTCGCCATCTCTTTCCAACTTCGGTTTTCAGGCTACAGAATCCTAGACCTTATCTCTACTCACTTCCCATGGGTGAACGTGATGCAGAAATCAGAACTCCTCCTTCCCTCTCGCCAGAATCTTGTGGTTGGCATCTTGTCCAACGTTCAGTGTAGGACCCCTGTAGGGCCTACAGGGGTAGTAGTAGGGCCCCTGAGGGTAGTGTAGGGTCCCTGAGGCCCTGCCTATGCTTAAGAGCTGCGGTGGGCTCAAACACACATTGGGACCCTCAGTTTGAGCCCTGTCCTCAAGTAAAGCCTCTCAGTGGCTGGACCATGAGCCCGCATATGGGGCCTGCCATGCCCCAAGTCACCCAATCTTAACCAGAGGTAGAGACATCTAGTCACCCCTACTCAGGGCTATGCTCTGGAATCCCTCTTTGGTGGGACATTTGAGGTAAATAAACACAGAAAGGACTCCTCCCACTCACAGAATGACCCCAATCACTTGGGATTGGGCCATCCCAAGTGATTGGGGTCCAGAGAGAAAGACTCGTCCATGGCCCATGAGGCCAGCCCGACATTCCACGGCCACTATTGACACAAAATCCAGAGACATAAGCTTCAGCAAGCGTTCACACTCACCCTTAGGTCATAGCCCAAAAAATTCTCCTCATAGTCTGTAGATTGGGCCTGCCATACCTACGTCCCCAAACCTAAGCCGAGTTTGTGTTTTCAGACTTCTATCCTGACATCCCTGTCCCACAAACCCTCCAGACTGAGGCCCCTGGAGCCACACCTCAGGACTGTGCCTGCCTTCTCCAAGGAAATTCTTCCCATTCCATTGGCCACAACCCTACAGATAAGGAGAAACCTCCAAAGTCCCAGAGGCCAATCCAATAGTGTAGGCCACCCAGGGCAAAGAGGGGCGATCTCTCACAAGCTGAGCAACGACGTCAACTCACCCATAGACAGATAACCCAAGAGAAGAAGATTAAACTGGACTGGCCCCTAGAATGTAATTGGTTCCATTGCTTTTTTTTCTAAGCATCTCTCCTCAGAGGCCTGTTTTCCAATACCAGCATATGGGGGATTCCAGAGATACCAATCAGAACAAATCTTGTCTTCACATGGGAAACTTATCCTTTGGAGCTCTGTAAAAGCCTCCAGTTAGGAGAAACCTTCAGGTAGCCGGAGGAACCGTCCTATTCCAAGGTCTCCATGGACACATACCCACATTATGACCATTCGGCAGGAGAGTACATTTCAACTCAGCCCCGTCGATTACTCCCCCAGAGGCAGAATATCAAACCTGCCTTGTCGCTAGGAGACAACTGGAATGCAAAGCAGACTCTCTAGGCATCCATCCTTGGAATCCTGCTCTGGCGCCGTTCCATATGGGATGTCCTGGAGCCTTCCAACAGGTCTTGACTGTCCCACAGAAGGAATCCTTGCAGATTGGAGCATCTCACAACTCCTATCGTGGGAAAACCTACATGGCCTCATGAGATGCTCCCCTTTATAAAGGGGCCATCATGGACAGAAACTCCAACCTGAGCCAACTTCTGATGCATTGCTTTGGTTTCTAGGTATCTCTCCTCAGAGGCCTGGTTTCCAATATCAGAATATGGGGATTTCCTAAGGAAACAATCAGAACAGATCTCATCTCCACATGGGAAACTTGCTCTTTGGAGCTGTGTCAAAACCTCAGGTTAGGAGGATCCTTCAGGGCGCTGGCACCATGGCCCAATCCCAAGGTCTCCAAGGACACAAACTTACATTATGATCCATTCTCAGGAGAGTCCATTTCAAATCAGCCCACTCGGCTGCTCACCCAGAGCCAGCAGATCAAACCTTCCTTGTCACTAGGAGACAGTTAGAATGGGAGGCGGGCTTCCCAGGCATCCATCCTTAGAACCCTGCTCTGGAGAACTTCTTTATGGGACGTCTTGAATCCAACCAACCTGTCTTGACTGTCTCGCAGAATGAATCCTTGTGGTTTGAAGCATCACACAATAACACTCTGAGAAAACCTCCATTTCCTCATGATGCCCCACACCTTCATAATGGGCCATCACGGACAGAAACTCCATCCTAAGCCAAAGTCTGATTCTCGCCCTGAATTCAGTAGCATAAGATCTCGATTCAGCACTTGAGAGTGTGCCTACTGGGCCCTCACCCTGAAACCTAGCCTAACTTGTGTTCCCAGACTTCCGTCCTCAGAATCCTGGCCACACCCCTCCAGTTTGGAAATTCTGGAGACACAATGCAGCACACTGCCTGGCCTCCAGAAGAAAAATGTTGCCCTATAGGGCTAACCAGAAACGCCAAATGAGTAACAACCTGCATGCCACTCGACCATACCCCAATTATACAGTCTAGCCTGTGCACTAAAGCCCTGTCTGACACAGCCTGAGGGCATACCTCCAGTCCAACACCCAGACAGTTGGCCGTACACTGAGCATATCAAACCCACAATGGCTTTAGGCCATCATCTCTACCCAACCTCAATTTTCACCTTCAGAACCTAGACCTTATCTCCACTCACTGCTCAGGAGTGAACGTGATGCAAGAATCAGAACTTCTCCTTCGCCTTGGCAAGAAACCTAGTTGTTGGCATGTTGTCCAATGTTCATTGTAGGAGAAAGCAGCATGGACTATGAGGCCCCACCTATCCCTGAGGGCCACAATTTGCACAAACACACATTGTGACACTCAGCGTGAGCCCTATCCTCATGTAAAGCCTCTTAGTGACTGGAACAACAGCCTACATATGGGGCTTGCAAAGCCCCTAGTCCCCCAATCTCAACCAGAGTTCGAGATGTCTAGTCACCCCTACTCAGGGCTCTACTCGGGAATCCCTCTTTGGTGGGACACCTGAGGTAAAAAAAAAAAAATACAGAAAGGACTATTCCCATTCACAGAATGATCCCAACCACTTGGGATCAGGCCAAATCACCAGAGAAAGAATTGTCCATGGCCCTTGAGGACACCCCGACATTCCACGGCCACCATTGACACAAAATCCAGAGACAAAACCCTGAGCAAGCGCCACATACTCGCCCTTTGTTCATAGCCCGGAAAATTCTCATGGTCTGTAGATCGAGCCTTCATACATACATCCCCAAACCTAAGCTGAGTTTGTGTTTTCAGACTTCTGTCCCCACAGTCCTGGCCCACACAACATCCAATCTGGGGCCCCTGGAGCCACACCTCAGGACTGTGGCTTCCCTCTCCAGGGGAATTCTTCCATTTCCATTGGCCACAACCCTATAGATTAGGAGAATCCTCCAAACTCCCACAGGCCATCTGAATTGTGTTGGCTGCCCAGGACAAACAGGGATGATCTTTCACAAGTTAGGAAACCAACTCCACTCAGACCCAGAGACAGATATCCCCATAGAATAAGATTGAACTGGAAGGGCACTTAGGCCCTAATCAGATCCATTGCTTTTGATTCCAGTCATCTCTCCTCAGAGGCCTGGTTTCCAATACCAGCATATGGGAGATTCCTTAGGCACTCATCAAAACAATTCTCTTCTCTACATAGGAAACATACTCTTTAGAGCTCCATCAAAACCTCCGGTTATGAACATCCCTCAAGGCCCCGGATCAAGCACCCCATTCCAAGGTCTACATGGAAACAAATGCACATTATGACCAATCCTCAACTCACCCATTTCAACACACCCGCCTCGGTTGCTCCCCTAGATCCAGCAGATCGAACTTGCCTTGGCTCTATGAGACACCTGGAATGGGAGGCAGTCTGCCCAGGCATCCATCCTTAGAACCCTGCTCTGGATATCTTCCTTATGGGATGTCCTGGAGCCATCCAACAGGTCTCGACTGTCCCACAGAAGAAATCATTGTGGTTTGGAGCATCTCACAATTCCCTACGTTGGAAAACCTCCATGTCCTCGTGACACCCTCCCCTTCATGAAGGGGCCGTCATGGACAGAAACTCCGACCTAAGCCAACGTCTGATCCTAGCTCTGTCTTCAGGTATACGGGATGTCGAATCATCTCTGCAGAGGGTGCCTGCCTTCCCTTCACCTTGAAATCTAAGTCTGGCTTGTGTTCTCAGAATTTTTTCCTCACACTCCTGGCCCACAAGCCTTCCAGTTTGGGAATGCTGGAACCACTATGTGGCACTGTGTCTTCCCTCCAGAAGAAAAACGTTGCCCTCTGGGGCTACCAGGTAACCACAAATGAGTACCATCCTGCACGAAACTCGACTGCACCCCAATGATACAGTCTAGCCTGGGCACTTATTCCCTGTCTGCACAGCCTGAGCCTGCACCTCCCAACCCACACTCAACAGCTGGCCGAACACTGAGCACATCGGACACACCATGGCCTTAGGGCTTCATCTCTATCCAAGCTCAGTTTTCAGGCTTCAGAACCTAGACCTTAAATCCAATCACAGACCAGGAGTGAAAGTGTTGCAGAAATTAGAACTCCATCTTCCCCATGGCCAGAAAACTTGTGGTTCCCATACTGTGCAACGTTCAGTATAGGAGGCACCAGCATGGTACTTTAGGCCACGCCCTGACTTGAAAGGATCCATGGGCACAAAACCACATTTTGAAACTCAGTGTGAGACCTATCCTCAAGGAAGGCCTCTCAGTGTCTGGACCAAGAGCCCACATATGGGGCTTGCCATGTTCTTAGGTCCCAATGTTAACCAGAGGTCTGGTTGTCCAGTTGCCCCCACCCACGACTCTGCTCTGGAATCCCTCTTTTGGTGGTCCACCTGAGGTAAATAAAAAACAAAAAAGAAAACAAAAAAAAAGTAAACAAAAAAAAACAGAAAGGCCTCCTCCCTTCCCACAAAATGACCCCAAACTTTTAGGATCGGGTCAAATCCCCAGAAAGGGAGCCTCATCGATGGCCCATGAGGACACCCCGACATTCCATGGCAATCGGTGACACATTTCCAGAAAAAAAAAAAAAAGCATGAACAAGCACCTCACATTCGCCCTTTGTTCATATCCCGAAGAGGTCTCCTCACGGTCTATAGATCGGGCCGGCCATACCTACATCCCACAACCTAAGTGGAGTTTGTGTTTTCAGACTTTTGTCCAAATAGCCCTGGACCACACACGCTCCACACCTGGGTCTTTGGAGCCACACCTCAGGACTGTGCTTCCCTTTCAAGGGAATTCTTCCCATTCCATTGGCCACAACCTTGCAAATTAGGAAAAACCTCCAAAGTCACCGAGGCCATCCCAATAGTGTAGGCCGCCCAGGACAAACAGGGGTGATCTCAAACCAGCTGAGCAACTACCTCCACTCAGACAACAGATGTCCCCAGAGAAGAATATTTAACCGGACAGGCCCCTAGGCCCTAATCAGATCCATTGCTTTGGTTTCCAGGCATCTGTCCTCAGAGGCCTCGTTTCCAATACCAGCATATGGTGGTTTCCTGAGGCACCAATAAGAACAAATCTCGTCTCCCCATGGAAAACTTGCTCATTGGAGCTTTGTCATAACCTCTGGTTAGGAGAATCCTTCAGGACCCTGGTGCCACTGCCCCATACCAAGATCTCCATGGACTCAAACCAACATTAAGACCATCCTCAGGAAAGTCCATTTCAACTCAGCCCCCTCTGTTGCTACCCCAAGCCAGCAGATCAAACGTTTCTTGTTGCTAGGAGACAATTGGAATGTGAGGCTGGCTGCCCAGGCATCCATACTTAGAACCCTGTTCTGGAAAAATACCTTATAAGACGTCCTGGAGCCATCCAACAAATCTTAATTGTCCCACAGAAGGAATCCTTGCGGTTTGGAGCATCTCACAACTCCAATAGTGGGAAAACCCCCATGGCCTCATAATGCCCCCCCTTCCTGAAGGGGCCCACATGGACAGAAACTCAAACCTGAGCCAAAGTCTGAACCTCGACCTGACTTCAGACGCATGAGATCTCAATTCAGCTCTGCAGAGTGTGCCTGCCATGTCCTTGCCCCGAAACCTAAGCCTAGCTTGTGTTCTCAGACTTCCGTCCTCACTCTCCTGGCCCACAAGCCCTCCAGTTTGGGAATTCCGAAGCCACAATGCAGCACTCTGCCTGCCCTCCAGAAGAAAAACTTTGCCCTATGCTGCTAATAAGAAACCCCAAATGATTTTCTAATGCATGCCACTCGATTGTAAAGCAATTATACAGCCCACCCTGTATACTAATGCCCTGTCTGGCACAGCCTGAGACAAGACATCCCAAACGACACCCAGACAGCTGGCCCCAACCTGGACACATAGGACCCGCTATGGCTGTAGGTCGTCATCTCTTCCCAACCTCGGTTTCAGGCTTCAGAACCTAGACCTTATCTCCAATCACTGCCCAGGGGTGAACGTGATGCAGAAATTAGAATTCCTCCTTCCCCATGGCCAGAAACCTTGTGGTTGGCATGTTGTCCAACGTTTAATGTGGGAAAACCTGCATTGTCCGAAAGGCCACGCCAGTGCTTGAGGGCCGCCTAGGGCACACACATGCATTGTGACCTGCAGCATGAGTCCCGTATTAAAGTAACGCCTCTCAGTGGCTGGACCAAGATCCTGCATATCGGGCTTGTCATATCCATAGGCCCCCAGGCTTACCAGAGGGCGAGTATTCCAGTTGTCAGTACCCACTGCTATGCTCTAGAATCCCTCTACTGGGGGGACACATGAAGCAGAAAACAGGACACTTCCCTTCCCACAGAATGACCCCAAACTCTTGGGGGCTGGACAAACTACCAGAGAGGGAGACTTCTACGACCCATGAGGCAACTCCTACATTAAACGGCCATTGTGGACAAAACATCCAGAGACAAAAGCCTGAGCGACTGCCTCCCTCTCACCCATCTTTCATATCCAGAGGAGCTCCCCTCATGGACTGTAGATCAGGCCTGCCGTAACCTCGGCCCCAAACCTGAGCGGAGTTAGGGTTTTTTGGATGTCTGTCTGCACAGCCATGGCCCACACAGCCTCCAGGCTGGGGTCTCTGGAGCCACACCACAGAACTGTGCCTGCTCTCTCCTAAGAAACTGCACATTCCATTGGCCACAACTCTACAAAATAGTAGAAACCTCAAGGTCCCCAAGGACATCCCACTACCGCAAGCCGCACTGGACAAATAGGGGCATTATGACACAAGCTGAGCAACTACTACCTCCATGCAGACACACAGACAGATATCCGCAGAGACAGAAGATTGAACCAGATAGGCCCCTAGGCCCTATTATGAACTCTTGCTTTGGTGTCCAGGTATCACTCCTCAGAGGCCTGGGTTCTAAGACCAGCATACGGGGCTTTCCTGAGGCACCAGACAGAAGACCTCTCATCTCCACATGGGAAGCTTCCTTGTTGGAGTTGTGTCAAGCCCTTCAGGTTGGAGAATCCTGCAGAGTCCCTTAACTACTGCCACATTCCAAGGTCTCCATGGCCACCAACCCACATTATGACTCATCCTCGGCAGAGTCCATTTAAACTCAGGCTTCTGGGTAGCTCACCCAAGAGCCCGCAGATTGAGCATGCCTTGTTTCCACCAGGCAAAGGGAGGGTGAGTTGGCGTTTCTCGGCATCCATGCTTAGGGCCCTGCTCTCGAGTCTTTTTGTATGGGGCATCCTGGAACCATCCAATAGTACTCGACTGTCCTGAAGAAGGAAACTTTGAAGTTTGGAGCAGCTCACAACTCCCAGCGTAGGGAAACCTCCCTGGACTCATGACGCCCCCACCCCCTTCAGGAAGGGGCCGTATGGACACAAACTCCAGCTTGAGGCACCATCTGATAATCGCCCGGACCTCACGTGCAGGAGATCTCGATTCAGCCTCTGCAGAGTGGGCCTGCCATGCTCTTGGCCCCAAAACTCGTGCTAGCTTGTGTTTTCAGACTTCCTTCCTCACAATCCTGGCCACACCCCTCCAGTTTGGCAATTCTGGAGACACAATGCAGCACTCTGCCTGCCCTCCAGAAGAAAAATGTTGCCCTATAGGGCTAACCAGAAACGCCAAATGAGTAACAACCTGCATGCCACTCGACCATACCCCAATTATACAGTCTAGCCTGTGCACTAAAGCCCTGTCTGACACAGCCTGAGGGCAGACCTCCAGTCCAACACCCAGACAGCTGGCCATACACAGAGCATATCACACCCACAATGGCTTTAGGCCATCATCTCTACCCAACCTCAGTTTTCACCTTCAGAACCTAGACCTTATCTCCACTCACTGCTCAGGAGTGAACGTGATGCAAGAATCAGAACTTCTCCTTCGCCTTGGCAAGAAACCTAGTGGTTGGCATGTTGTCCAATGTTCATTGTAGCATGGACTATGAGGCCCCACCTATCCCTGAGGGCCACAATGTGCACAAACACACATTGTGACCCTCAGCGTGAGCCCTATCCTCATGTAAAGCCTCTTAGTGACTGGAACAACAGCCCCCATATGGGGCTTGCCAAGCCCCTAGTCCCCCAATCTCAACCAGAGTTCGAGATGTCTAGTCACCCCTACTCAGGGCTCTACTCGGGAATCCCTCTTTGGTGGGACACTTGAGGTAAAAAAAAAAAAATACAGAAAGGACTCTTCCCATCCACAGAATGATCCCAACCACTTGGGATCAGGCCAAATCACCAGAGAAAGAATTGTCCATGGCCCTTGAGGACACCCCGACATTCCACGGCCACCATTGACACAACATCCAGAGACAAAACCCTGAGCAAGCGCCACATACTCGCCCTTTGTTCATAGCCCGGAAAATTCTCACAGTCTGTAGATCGAGCCTTCATACATACATCCCCAAACCTAAGCTGAGTTTGTGTTTTCAGACTTCTGTCCCCACAGGCCTGGACCACACACGGTCCACACTTGGGTCCCTGGAGCCACACCTCAGGACTGTGCTTCCCTTTCAAGGGAATTCTTCCCATTCCATTGGCCACAACCTTGCAAATGAGGAAAAACCTCCAAAGTCACCGAGGCCATCCCAATAGTGTAGGCCGCCCAGGACAAACAGGGGTGATCTCAAACCAGCTGAGCAACTACCTCCACTCAGACAACAGATGTCCCCAGAGAAGAATATTGAACCGGACAGGCCCCTAGGCCCTAATCAGATCCATTGCTTTGGTTTCCAGGCATCTGTCCTCAGAGGCCTCGTTTCCAATACCAGCATATGGTGGTTTCCTGAGGCACCAATAAGAACAAATCTCGTCTCCCCATGGAAAACTTGCTCATTGGAGCTTTGTCATAACCTCTGGTTAGGAGAATCCTTCAGGGCCCTGGTGCCACTGCCCCATACCAAGGTCTCCATGGACTCAAACCAGCATTAAGACCATCCTCAGGAAAGTCCATTTCAACTCAGCCCCCTCTGTTGCTACCCCAAGCCAGCAGATCAAACGTTTCTTGTTGCTAGGAGACAATTGGAATGTGAGGCTGGCTGCCCAGGCATCCATACTTAGAACCCTGTTCTGGAAAAATACCTTATAAGACGTCCTGGAGCCATCCAACAAATCTTAATTGTCCCACAGAAGGAATCCTTGCGGTTTGGAGCATCTCACAACTCCAATAGTGGGAAAACCCCCATGGCCTCATAATGCCCCCCCTTCCTGAAGGGGCCCACATGGACAGAAACTCAAACCTGAGCCAAAGTCTGAACCTCGACCTGACTTCAGACGCATGAGATCTCAATTCAGCTCTGCAGAGTGTGCCTGCCATGTCCTTGCCCCGAAACCTAAGCCTAGCTTGTGTTCTCAGACTTCCGTCCTCACTCTCCTGGCCCACAAGCCCTCCAGTTTGGGAATTCCGAAGCCACAATGCAGCACTCTGCCTGCCCTCCAGAAGAAAAACTTTGCCCTATGCTGCTAATAAGAAACCCCAAATGATTTTCTAATGCATGCCACTCGATTGTAAAGCAATTATACAGCCCACCCTGTATACTAATGCCCTGTTTGGCACAGCCTGGGTCAAGACATCCCAAACGACACCCAGACAGCTGGCCCCAACCTGGACACATAGGACCCGCTATGGCTGTAGGTCGTCATCTCTTCCAAACCTCGGTTTTCAGGCTTCAGAACCTAGACCTTATCTCCAATCACTGCCCAGGGGTGAAAGTGATGCAGAAATTAGAATTCCTCCTTCCCCATGGCCAGAAACCTTGTGGTTGGCATGTTGTCCAACGTTCAATGTGGGAAAACCTGCATTGTCCGAAAGGCCACGCCAGTGCTTGAGGGCCGCCTAGGGCACACACATGCATTGTGACCTGCAGCGTGAGTCCCGTATTAAAGTAACGCCTCTCAGTGGCTGGACCAAGATCCTGCATATGGGGCTTGTCATATCCATAGGCCCCCAGGCTTAACCAGAGGGCGAGTATTTCAGTTGTCAGTACCCACTGCTATGCTCTTGAATCCCTCTACTGGGGGGACACATGAAGCAGAAAACAGGACACTTCCCTTCCCACAGAATGACCCCAAACTCTTGGGGGCTGGACAAACTACCAGAGAGGGAGACTTCTACGACCCATGAGGCAACTCCTACATTAAACGGCCATTGTGGACAAAACATCCAGAGACAAAAGCCTGAGCGACTGCCTCCCTCTCACCCTTCTTTCATATCCAGAGGAGCTCCCCTCATGGACTGTAGATCAGGCCTGCCGTAACCTCGGCCCCAAACCTGAGCTGAGTTAGGGTTTTTGGATGTCTGTCTGCACAGCCATGGCCCACACAGCCTCCAGGCTGGGGTCTCTGGAGCCACACCACAGAACTGTGCCTGCTCTCTCCTAAGAAACTGCACATTCCATTGGCCACAACTCTACAAAATAGTAGAAACCTCAAGGTCCCCAAGGACATCCCACTACCGCAAGCCGCACTGGACAATTAGGGGCATTATGACACAAGCTGAGCAACTACTACCTCCATGCAGACACACAGACAGATATCCGCAGAGACAGAAGATTGAACCAGACAGGCCCCTAGGCCCTATTATGAACTCTTGCTTTGGTGTCCAGGTATCACTCCTCAGAGGCCTGGGTTCGAAGACCAGCATACGGGGCTTTCCTGAGGCACCAGACAGAAGACCTCTCATCTCCACATGGGAAGCTTCCTTGTTGGAGTTGTGTCAAGCCCTTCGGGTTGGAGAATCCTGCAGAGTCCCTTAGCTACTGCCACATTCCAAGGTCTCCATGGCCACCAACCCACATTATGACTCATCCTCGGCAGAGTCCATTTAAACTCAGGCTTCTGGGTAGCTCACCCAAGAGCCCGCAGATTGAGCGTGCCTTGTCTCCACCAGGCAATGGGAAGGTGAGTTGGCGTTTCTCGGCATCCATGCTTAGGGCCCTGCTCTCGAGTCTTTCTGTATGGGGCATCCTGGAACCATCCAATAGTACTCGACTGTCCTGAAGAAGGAAACTTTGAAGTTTGGAGCAGCTCACAACTCCCAGCGTAGGGAAACCTCCCTGGACTCATGACGCCCCCACCCCCTTCAGGAAGGGGCCGTCATGGACACAAACTCCAGCTTGAGGAAACATCTGATAATCGCCCGGACCTCACGTGCAGGAGATCTCGATTCAGCCTCTGCAGAGTGGGCCTGCCATGCTCTTGGCCCCAAAACTCGTGCTAGCTTGTGTTTTCAGACTTCCTTCCTCACAATCCTGGCCACACCCCTCCAGTTTGGCAATTCTGGAGACACAATGCAGCACTCTGCCTGCCCTCCAGAAGAAAAATGTTGCCCTATAGGGCTAACCAGAAACGCCAAATGAGTAACAACCTGCATGCCACTCGACCATACCCCAATTATTCAGGCTAGCCTGTGCACTAAAGCCCTGTCTGACACAGCCTGAGGGCAGACCTCCAGTCCAACACCCAGACAGCTGGCCATACACTGAGCATATCACACCCACAATGGCTTTAGGCCATCATCTCTACCCAACCTCAGATTTCACCTTCAGAACCTAGACCTTATCTCCACTCACTGCTCAGGAGTGAACGTGATGCAAGAATCAGAACTTCTCCTTCGCCTTGGCAAGAAACCTAGTGGTTGGCATGTTGTCCAATGTTCATTGTAGGAGAAAGCAGCA
The DNA here is from genome assembly GCF_964662115.1 of Mustela nivalis. Taxonomy (NCBI): domain Eukaryota; kingdom Metazoa; phylum Chordata; class Mammalia; order Carnivora; family Mustelidae; genus Mustela; species Mustela nivalis. The sequence continues at coordinate 611,901 of NW_028136417.1, forward strand.
TGGACTATGAGGCCCCACCTATCCCTGAGGGCCACAATGTGCACAAACACACATTGTGACCCTCAGCGTGAGCCCTATCCTCATGTAAAGCCTCTTAGAGACTGGAACAACCGCCCCCATATGGGGCTTGCCAAGCCCCTAGTCCCCCAATCTCAACCAGAGTTCGAGATGTCTAGTCACCCCTACTCAGGGCTCTACTCGGGAATCCCTCTTTGGTGGGACACTTGAGGTAAAAAAAAAAAAAAAATACAGAAAGGACTCTTCCCATCCACAGAATGATCCCAACCACTTGGGATCAGGCCAAATCACCAGAGAAAGAATTGTCCATGGCCCTTGAGGACACCCCGACATTCCACGGCCACCATTGACACAACATCCAGAGACAAAACCCTGAGCAAGCGCCACATACTCGCCCTTTGTTCATAGCCCGGAAAATTCTCACGGTCTGTAGATCGAGCCTTCATACATACATCCCCAAACCTAAGCTGAGTTTGTGTTTTCAGACTTCTGTCCCCACAGGCCTGGACCACACACGCTCCACACTTGGGTCCCTGGAGCCACACCTCAGGACTTTGCTTCCCTTTCAAGGGAATTCTTCCCATTCCATTGGCCACAACCTTGCAAATTAGGAAAAACCTCCAAAGTCACCGAGGCCATCCCAATAGTGTAGGCCGCCCAGGACAAACAGCGGTGATCTCAAACCAGCTGAGCAACTACCTCCACTCAGACAACAGATGTCCCCAGAGAAGAATATTGAACCGGACAGGCCCCTAGGCCCTAATCAGATCCATTGCTTTGGTTTCCAGGCATCTGTCCTCAGAGGCCTCGTTTCCAATACCAGCATATGGTGGTTTCCTGAGGCACCAATAAGAACAAATCTCGTCTCCCCATGGAAAACTGGCTCATTGGAGCTTTGTCATAACCTCTGGTTAGGAGAATCCTTCAGGGCCCTGGTGCCACTGCCCCATACCAAGGTCTCCATGGACTCAAACCAACATTAAGACCATCCTCAGGAAAGTCCATTTCAACTCAGCCCCCTCTGTTGCTACCCCAAGCCAGCAGATCAAACGTTTCTTGTTGCTAGGAGACAATTGGAATGTGAGGCTGGCTGCCCAGGCATCCATACTTAGAACCCTGTTCTGGAAAAATACCTTATAAGACGTCCTGGAGCCATCCAACAAATCTTAATTGTCCCACAGAAGGAATCCTTGCGGTTTGGAGCATCTCACAACTCCAATAGTGGGAAAACCCCCATGGCCTCATAATGCCCCGCCTTCCTGAAGGGGCCCACATGGACAGAAACTCAAACCTGAGCCAAAGTCTGAACCTCGACCTGACTTCAGACGCATGAGATCTCAATTCAGCTCTGCAGAGTGTGCCTGCCATGTCCTTGCCCCGAAACCTAAGCCTAGCTTGTGTTCTCAGACTTCCGTCCTCACTCTCCTGGCCCACAAGCCCTCCAGTTTGGGAATTCCGAAGCCACAATGCAGCACTCTGCCTGCCCTCCAGAAGAAAAACTTTGCCCTATGCTGCTAATAAGAAACCCCAAATGATTTTCTAATGCATGCCACTCGATTGTAAAGCAATTATACAGCCCACCCTGTATACTAATGCCCTGTCTGGCACAGCCTGAGACAAGACATCCCAAACGACACCCAGACAGCTGGCCCCAACCTGGACACATAGGACCCGCTATGGCTGTAGGTCGTCATCTCTTCCCAACCTCGGTTTTCAGGCTTCAGAACCTAGACCTTATCTCCAATCACTGCCCAGGGGTGAACGTGATGCAGAAATTAGAATTCCTCCTTCCCCATGGCCAGAAACCTTGTGGTTGGCATGTTGTCCAACGTTCAATGTGGGAAAACCTGCATTGTCCGAAAGGCCACGCCAGTGCTTGAGGGCCGCCTAGGGCACACACATGCATTGTGACCTGCAGCGTGAGTCCCGTATTAAAGTAACGCCTCTCAGTGGCTGGACCAAGATCCTGCATATGGGGCTTGTCATATCCATAGGCCCCCAGGCTTAACCAGAGGGCGAGTATTCCAGTTGTCAGTACCCACTGCTATGCTCTAGAATCCCTCTACTGGGGGGACACATGAAGCAGAAAACAGGACACTTCCCTTCCCACAGAATGACCCCAAACTCTTGGGGGCTGGACAAACTACCAGAGAGGGAGACTTCTACGACCCATGAGGCAACTCCTACATTAAACGGCCATTGTGGACAAAACATCCAGAGACAAAAGCCTGAGCGACTGCCTCCCTCTCACCCTTCTTTCATATCCAGAGGAGCTCCCCTCATGGACTGTAGATCAGGCCTGCCGTAACCTCGGCCCCAAACCTGAGCTGAGTTAGGGTTTTTGGATGTCTGTCTATACAGCCATGGCCCACACAGCCTCCAGGCTGGGGTCTCTGGAGCCACACCACAGAACTGTGCCTGCTCTCTCCTAAGAAACTGCACATTCCATTGGCCACAACTCTACAAAATAGTAGAAACCTCAAGGTCCCCAAGGACATCCCACTACCGCAAGCCGCACTGGACAAATAGGGGCATTATGACACAAGCTGAGCAACTACTACCTCCATGCAGACACACAGACAGATATCCGCAGAGACAGAAGATTGAACCAGACAGGCCCCTAGGCCCTATTATGAACTCTTGCTTTGGTGTCCAGGTATCACTCCTCAGAGGCCTGGGTTCGAAGACCAGCATACGGGGCTTTCCTGAGGCACCAGACAGAAGACCTCTCATCTCCACATGGGAAGCTTCCTTGTTGGAGTTGTGTCAAGCCCTTCGGGTTGGAGAATCCTGCAGAGTCCCTTAGCTACCGCCACATTCCAAGGTCTCCATGGCCACCAACCCACATTATGACTCATCCTCGGCAGAGTCCATTTAAACTCAGGCTTCTGGGTAGCTCACCCAAGAGCCCGCAGATTGAGCGTGCCTTGTCTCCACCAGGCAATGGGAAGGTGAGTTGGCGTTTCTCGACATCCATGCTTAGGTCCCTGCTCTCGAGTCTTTCTGTATGGGGCATCCTGGAACCATCCAATAGTACTCGACTGTCCTGAAGAAGGAAACTTTGAAGTTTGGAGCAGCTCACAACTCCCAGCGTAGGGAAACCTCCCTGGACTCATGACGCCCCCACCCCCTTCAGGAAGGGGCCGTCATGGACACAAACTCCAGCTTGAGGCAACATCTGATAATCGCCCGGACCTCACGTGCAGGAGATCTCGATTCAGCCTCTGCAGAGTGGGCCTGCCATGCTCTTGGCCCCAAAACTTGTGCTAGCTTGTGTTTTCAGACTTCCTTCCTCACAATCCTGGCCACACCCCTCCAGTTTGGCAATTCTGGAGACACAATGCAGCACTCTGCCTGCCCTCCAGAAGAAAAATGTTGCCCTATAGGGCTAACCAGAAACGCCAAATGAGTAACAACCTGCATGCCACTCGACCATACCCCAATTATACAGTCTAGCCTGTGCACTAAAGCCCTGTCTGACACAGCCTGAGGGCAGACCTCCAGTCCAACACCCAGACAGCTGGCCATACACTGAGCATATCACACCCACAATGGCTTTAGGCCATCATCTCTACCCAACCTCAGTTTTCACCTTCAGAACCTAGACCTTATCTCCACTCACTGCTCAGGAGTGAACGTGATGCAAGAATCAGAACTTCTCCTTCGCCTTGGCAAGAAACCTAGTGGTTGGCATGTTGTCCAATGTTCATTGTAGGAGAAAGCAGCATGGACTATGAGGCCCCACCTATCCCTGAGGGCCACAATGTGCACAAACACACATTGTGACCCTCAGCGTGAGCCCTATCCTCATGTAAAGCCTCTTAGTGACTGGAACAACAGCCCCCATATGGGGCTTGCCAAGCCCCTAGTCCCCCAATCTCAACCAGAGTTCGAGATGTCTAGTCACCCCTACTCAGGGCTCTACTCGGGAATCCCTCTTTGGTGGGACACTTGAGGTAAAAAAAAAAAAATACAGAAAGGACTCTTCCCATCCACAGAATGATCCCAACCACTTGGGATCAGGCCAAATCACCAGAGAAAGAATTGTCCATGGCCCTTGAGGACACCCCGACATTCCACGGCCACCATTGACACAACATCCAGAGACAAAAACCTGAGCAAGCGCCACATACTCGCCCTTTGTTCATAGCCCGGAAAATTCTCACGGTCTGTAGATCGAGCCTTCATACATACATCCCCAAACCTAAGCTGAGTTTGTGTTTTCAGACTTCTGTCCCCACAGGCCTGGACCACACACGCTCCACACTTGGGTCCCTGGAGCCACACCTCAGGACTGTGCTTCCCTTTCAAGGGAATTCTTCCCATTCCATTGGCCACAACCTTGCAAATTAGGAAAAACCTCCAAAGTCACCGAGGCCATCCCAATAGTGTAGGCCGCCCAGGACAAACAGGGGTGATCTCAAACCAGCTGAGCAACTACCTCCACTCAGACAACAGATGTCCCCAGAGAAGAATATTGAACCGGACAGGCCCCTAGGCCCTAATCAGATCCATTGCTTTGGTTTCCAGGCATCTGTCCTCAGAGGCCTCATTTCCAATACCAGCATATGGTGGTTTCCTGAGGCACCAATAAGAACAAATCTCGTCTCCCCATGGAAAACTTGCTCATTGGAGCTTTGTCATAACCTCTGGTTAGGAGAATCCTTCAGGGCCCTGGTGCCACTGCCCCATACCAAGGTCTCCATGGACTCAAACCAGCATTAAGACCATCCTCAGGAAAGTCCATTTCAACCCAGCCCCCTCTGTTGCTACCCCAAGCCAGCAGATCAAACGTTTCTTGTTGCTAGGAGACAATTGGAATGTGAGGCTGGCTGCCCAGGCATCCATACTTAGAACCCTGTTCTGGAAAAATACCTTATAAGACGTCCTGGAGCCATCCAACAAATCTTAATTGTCCCACAGAAGGAATCCTTGCGGTTTGGAGCATCTCTCAGCTCCAATAGTGGGAAAACCCCCATAGCCTCATAATGCCCCCCCTTCCTGAAGGGGCCCACATGGACAGAAACTCAAACCTGAGCCAAAGTCTGAACCTCGACCTGACTTCAGACGCATGAGATCTCAATTCAGCTCTGCAGAGTGTGCCTGCCATGTCCTTGCCCCGAAACCTAAGCCTAGCTTGTGTTCTCAGACTTCCGTCCTCACTCTCCTGGCCCACAAGCCCTCCAGTTTGGGAATTCCGAAGCCACAATGCAGCACTCTGCCTGCCCTCCAGAAGAAAAACTTTGCCCTATGCTGCTAATAAGAAACCCCAAATGATTTTCTAATGCATGCCACTCGATTGTAAAGCAATTATACAGCCCACCCTGTATACTAATGCCCTGTCTGGCACAGCCTGAGACAAGACATCCCAAACGACACCCAGACAGCTGGCCCCAACCTGGACACATAGGACCCGCTATGGCTGTAGGTCGTCATCTCTTCCCAACCTCGGTTTTCAGGCTTCAGAACCTAGACCTTATCTCCAATCACTGCCCAGGGGTGAACGTGATGCAGAAATTAGAATTCCTCCTTCCCCATGGCCAGAAACCTTGTGGTTGGCATGTTGTCCAACGTTCAATGTGGGAAAACCTGCATTGTCCGAAAGGCCACGCCAGTGCTTGAGGGCCGCCTAGGGCACACACATGCATTGTGACCTGCAGCGTGAGTCCCGTATTAAAGTAACGCCTCTCAGTGGCTGGACCAAGATCCTGCATATGGGGCTTGTCATATCCATAGGCCCCCAGGCTTAACCAGAGGGCGAGTATTCCAGTTGTCAGTACCCACTGCTATGCTCTAGAATCCCTCTACTGGGGGGACACATGAAGCAGAAAACAGGACACTTCCCTTCCCACAGAATGACCCCAAACTCTTGGGGGCTGGACAAACTACCAGAGAGGGAGACTTCTACGACCCATGAGGCAACTCCTACATTAAACGGCCATTGTGGACAAAACATCCGGAGACAAAAGCCTGAGCGACTGCCTCCCTCTCACCCTTCTTTCATATCCAGAGGAGCTCCCCTCATGGACTGTAGATCAGGCCTGCCGTAACCTCGGCCCCAAACCTGAGCTGAGTTAGGGTTTTTGGATGTCTGTCTGCACAGCCATGGCCCACACAGCCTCCAGGCTGGGGTCTCTGGAGCCACACCACAGAACTGTGCCTGCTCTCTCCTAAGAAACTGCACATTCCATTGGCCACAACTCTACAAAATAGTAGAAACCTCAAGGTCCCCAAGGACATCCCACTACCGCAAGCCACACTGGACAATTAGGGGCATTATGACACAAGCTGAGCAACTACTACCTCCATGCAGACACACAGACAGATATCCGCAGAGACAGAAGATTGAACCAGACAGGCCCCTAGGCCCTATTATGAACTCTTGCTTTGGTGTCCAGGTATCACTCCTCAGAGGCCTGGGTTCGAAGACCAGCATACGGGGCTTTCCTGAGGCACCAGACAGAAGACCTCTCATCTCCACATGGGAAGCTTCCTTGTTGGAGTTGTGTCAAGCCCTTCGGGTTGGAGAATCCTGCAGAGTCCCTTAGCTACTGCCACATTCCAAGGTCTCCATGGCCACCAACCCACATTATGACTCATCCTCGGCAGAGTCCATTTAAACTCAGGCTTCTGGGTAGCTCACCCAAGAGCCCGCAGATTGAGCGTGCCTTGTCTCCACCAGGCAATGGGAAGGTGAGTTGGCGTTTCTCGGCATCCATGCTTAGGGCCCTGCTCTCGAGTCTTTCTGTATGGGGCATCCTGGAACCATCCAATAGTACTCGACTGTCCTAAAGAAGGAAACTTTGAAGTTTGGAGCAGCTCACAACTCCCAGCGTAGGGAAACCTCCCTGGACTCATGACGCCCCCACCCCCTTCAGGAAGGGGCCGTCATGGACACAAACTCCAGCTTGAGGCAACATCTGATAATCGCCCGGACCTCACGTGCAGGAGATCTCGATTCAGCCTCTGCAGAGTGGGCCTGCCATGCTCTTGGCCCCAAAACTCGTGCTAGCTTGTGTTTTCAGACTTCCTTCCTCACAATCCTGGCCACACCCCTCCAGTTTGGCAATTCTGGAGACACAATGCAGCACTCTGCCTGCCCTCCAGAAGAAAAATGTTGCCCTATAGGGCTAACCAGAAACGCCAAATGAGTAACAACCTGCATGCCACTCGACCATACCCCAATTATACAGTCTAGCCTGTGCACTAAAGCCCTGTCTGACACAGCCTGAGGGCAGACCTCCAGTCCAACACCCAGACAGCTGGCCATACACTGAGCATATCACACCCACAATGGCTTTAGGCCATCATCTCTACCCAACCTCAGTTTTCACCTTCAGAACCTAGACCTTATCTCCACTCACTGCTCAGGAGTGAACGTGATGCAAGAATCAGAACTTCTCCTTCGCCTTGGCAAGAAACCTAGTGGTTGGCATGTTGTCCAATGTTCATTGTAGGAGAAAGCAGCATGGACTATGAGGCCCCACCTATCCCTGAGGGCAACAATGTGCACAAACACACATTGTGACCCTCAGCGTGAGCCCTATCCTCATGTAAAGCCTCTTAGTGACTGGAACAACCGCCCCCATATGGGGCTTGCCAAGCCCCTAGTCCCCCAATCTCAACCAGAGTTCGAGATGTCTAGTCACCCCTACTCAGGGCTCTACTCGGGAATCTCTCTTTGGTGGGACACTTGAGGTAAAAAAAAAAAAAATACAGAAAGGACTCTTCCCATCCACAGAATGATCCCAACCACTTGGGATCAGGCCAAATCACCAGAGAAAGAATTGTCCATGGCCCTTGAGGACCCCCCGACATTCCACGGCCACCATTGACACAACATCCAGAGACAAAACCCTGAGCAAGCGCCACATACTCGCCCTTTGTTCATAGCCCGGAAAATTCTCACGGTCTGTAGATCGAGCCTTCATACATACATCCCAAACCTAAGCTGAGTTTGTGTTTTCAGACTTCTGTCCCCACAGGCCTGGACCACACACGCTCCACACTTGGGTCCCTGGAGCCACACCTCAGGACTGTGCTTCCCTTTCAAGGGAATTCTTCCCATTCCATTGGCCACAACCTTGCAAATTAGGAAAAACCTCCAAAGTCACCGAGGCCATCCCAATAGTGTAGGCCGCCCAGGACAAACAGGGGTGATCTCAAACCAGCTGAGCAACTACCTCCACTCAGACAACAGATGTCCCCAGAGAAGAATATTGAACAGGACAGGCCCCTAGGCCCTAATCAGATCCATTGCTTTGGTTTCCAGGCATCTCTCCTCAGAGGCCTCGTTTCCAATCCCAGCATATGGTGGTTTCCTGAGGCACCAATAAGAACAAATCTCGTCTCCCCATGGAAAACTTGCTCATTGGAGCTTTGTCATAACCTCTGGTTAGGAGAATCCTTCAGGGCCCTGGTGCCACTGCCCCATACCAAGGTCTCCATGGACTCAAACCAACATTAAGACCATCCTCAGGAAAGTCCATTTCACCTCAGCCCCCTCTGTTGCTACCCCAAGCCAGCAGATCAAACGTTTCTTGTTGCTAAGAGACAATTGGAATTTGAGGCTGGCTGCCCAGGCATCCATACTTCGAACCCTGTTCTGGAAAAATACCTTATAAGACGTCCTGGAGCCATCCAACAAATCTTAATTGTCCCACAGAAGGAATCCTTGCGGTTTGGAGCATCTCACAACTCCAATAGTGGGAAAACCCCCATGGCCTCATAATGCCCCCCCCTTCCTGAAGGGGCCAACATGGACAGAAACTCAAACCTGATCCAAAGTCTGAACCTCGACCTGACTTCAGACGCATGAGATCTCAATTCAGCTCTGCAGAGTGTGCCTGCCATGTCCTTGCCCCGAAACCTAAGCCTAGCTTGTGTTCTCAGACTTCCGTCCTCACTCTCCTGGCCCACAAGCCCTCCAGTTTGGGAATTCCGAAGCCACAATGCAGCACTCTGCCTGCCCTCCAGAAGAAAAACTTTGCCCTATGCTGCTAATAAGAAACCCCAAATGATTTTCTAATGCATGCCACTCGATTGTAAAGCAATTATACAGCCCACCCTGTATACTAATGCCCTGTCTGGCACAGCCTGAGACAAGACATCCCAAACGACACCCAGACAGCTGGCCCCAACCTGGACACATAGGACCCGCTATGGCTGTAGGTCGTCATCTCTTCCCAACCTCGGTTTTCAGGCTTCAGAACCTAGACCTTATCTCCAATCACTGCCCAGGGGTGAACGTGATGCAGAAATTAGAATTCCTCCTTCCCCATGGCCAGAAACCTTGTGGTTGGCATGTTGTCCAACGTTCAATGTGGGAAAACCTGCATTGTCCGAAAGGCCACGCCAGTGCTTGAGGGCCGCCTAGGGCACACACATGCATTGTGACCTGCAGCGTGAGTCCCGTATTAAAGTAACGCCTCTCAGTGGCTGGACCAAGATCCTGCATATGGGGCTTGTCATATCCATAGGCCCCCAGGCTTAACCAGAGGGCGAGTATTCCAGTTGTCAGTACCCACTGCTATGCTCTAGAATCCCTCTACTGGGGGGACACATGAAGCAGAAAACAGGACACTTCCCTTCCCACAGAATGACCCCAAACTCTTGGGGGCTGGACAAACTACCAGAGAGGGAGACTTCTACGACCCATGAGGCAACTCCTACATTAAACGGCCATTGTGGACAAAACATCCGGAGACAAAAGCCTGAGCGACGGCCTCCCTCTCACCCTTCTTTCATATCCAGAGGAGCTCCCCTCATGGACTGTAGATCAGGCCTGCCGTAACCTCGGCCCCAAACCTGAGCTGAGTTAGGGTTTTTGGATGTCTGTCTGCACAGCCATGGCCCACACAGCCTCCAGGCTGGGGTCTCTGGAGCCACACCACAGAACTGTGCCTGCTCTCTCCTAAGAAACTGCACATTCCATTGGCCACAACTCTACAAAATAGTAGAAACCTCAAGGTCCCCAAGGACATCCCACTACCGCAAGCCGCACTGGACAAATAGGGGCATTATGACACAAGCTGAGCAACTACTACCTCCATGCAGACACACAGACAGATATCCGCAGAGACAGAAGATTGAACCAGACAGGCCCCTAGGCCCTATTATGAACTCTTGCTTTGGTGTCCAGGTATCACTCCTCAGAGGCCTGGGTTCGAAGACCAGCATACGGGGCTTTCCTGAGGCACCAGACAGAAGACCTCTCATCTCCACATGGGAAGCTTCCTTGTTGGAGTTGTGTCAAGCCCTTCGGGTTGGAGAATCCTGCAGAGTCCCTTAGCTACCGCCACATTCCAAGGTCTCCATGGCCACCAACCCACATTATGACTCATCCTCGGCAGAGTCCATTTAAACTCAGGCTTCTGGGTAGCTCACCCAAGAGCCCGCAGATTGAGCGTGCCTTGTCTCCACCAGGCAATGGGAAGGTGAGTTGGCGTTTCTCAGCATCCATGCTTAGGGCCCTGCTCTCGAGTCTTTCTGTATGGGGCATCCTGGAACCATCCAATAGTACTCGACTGTCCTGAAGAAGGAAACTTTGATGTTTGGAGCAGCTCACAACTCCCAGCGTAGGGAAACCTCCCTGGACTCATGACGCCCCCACCCCCTTCAGGAAGGGGCCGTCATGGACACAAACTCCAGCTTGAGGCAACATCTGATAATCGCCCGGACCTCACGTGCAGGAGATCTCGATTCAGCCTCTGCAGAGTGGGCCTGCCATGCTCTTGGCCCCAAAACTCGTGCTAGCTTGTGTTTTCAGACTTCCTTCCTCACAATCCTGGCCACACCCCTCCAGTTTGGCAATTCTGGAGACACAATGCAGCACTCTGCCTGCCCTCCAGAAGAAAAATGTTGCCCTATAGGGCTAACCAGAAACGCCAAATGAGTAACAACCTGCATGCCACTCGACCATACCCCAATTATACAGTCTAGCCTGTGCACTAAAGCCCTGTCTGACACAGCCTGAGGGCAGACCTCCAGTCCAACACCCAGACAGCTGGCCATACACTGAGCATATCACACTCACAATGGCTTTAGGCCATCATCTCTACCCAACCTCAGTTTTCACCCTCAGAACCTAGACCTTATCTCCACTCACTGCTCAGGAGTGAACGTGATGCAAGAATCAGAACTTCTCCTTCGCCTTGGCAAGAAACCTAGTGGTTGGCATGTTGTCCAATGTTCATTGTAGGAGAAAGCAGCATGGACTATGAGGCCCCACCTATCCCTGAGGGCCACAATGTGCACAAACACACATTGTGACACTCAGCGTGAGCCCTATCCTCATGTAAAGCCTCTTTGTGACTGGAACAACAGCTCCCATATGGAGCTTGCCAAGCCCCTAGTCCCCCAATCTCAACCAGAGTTCGAGATGTCTAGTCACCCCTACTCAGGGCTCTACTCGGGAATCTCTCTTTGGTGGGACACTTGAGGTAAAAAAAAAAAAAAAATACAGAAAGGACTCTTCCCATCCACAGAATGATCCCAACCACTTGGGATCAGGCCAAATCACCAGAGAAAGAATTGTCCATGGCCCTTTAGGACCCCCCGACATTCCACGGCCACCATTGACACAACATCCAGAGACAAAACCCTGAGCAAGCGCCACATACTCGCCCTTTGTTCATAGCCCGGAAAATTCTCACGGTCTGTAGATCGAGCCTTCATACATACATCCCCAAACCTAAGCTGAGTTTGTGTTTTCAGACTTCTGTCCCCACAGGCCTGGACCACACACGCTCCACACTTGGGTCCCTGGAGCCACACCTCAGGACTGTGCTTCCCTTTCAAGGGAATTCTTCCCATTCCATTGGCCACAACCTTGCAAATTAGGAAAAACCTCCAAAGTCACCGAGGCCATCCCAATAGTGTAGGCCGACCAGGACAAACAGGGTGATCTCAAACCAGCGGAGCAACTACCTCCACTCAGACAACAGATGTCCCCAGAGAATAATATTGAACCGGACAGGCCCCTAGGCCCTAATCAGATCCATTGCTTTGGTTTCCAGGCGTCTCTCCTCAGAGGCCTCGTTTCCAATACCAGCATATGGTGGTTTCCTGAGGCACCAATAGGAACAATTCTCGTCTCCCCATTGAAACTTGCTCATTGGAGCTATGTCATAACATCTGGTTAGGAGAATCCTTCAGGGCCATAGTGCCACTGCCCCATACCAAGGTCTCCATGGACTCAAACCAGCATTAAGACCATCCTCAGGAAAGTCCATTTCAACTCAGCCCCCTCTGTTGCTACCCCAAGCCAGCAGATAAAACGTTTCTTGTTGCTAGGAGACAATTGGAATGTGAGGCTGGCTGCCCAGGCATCCATACTTAGAACCCTGTTCTGGAAAAGTACCTTATAAAACGTCCTGGAGCCATCCAACAAATCTTAATTGTCCCACAGAAGGAATCCTTGCGGTTTGGAGCATCTCACAACTCCAATAGTGGGAAAACCCCCATGGCCTCATAATGCCCCCCCTTCCTGAAGGGGCCCACATGGACAGAAACTCAAACCTGAGCCAAAGTCTGAACCTCGACCTGACTTCAGACGCATGAGATCTCAATTCAGCTCTGCAGAGTGTGCCTGCCATGTCCTTGCCCCGAAACCTAAGCCTAGCTTGTGTTCTCAGACTTCCGTCCTCACTCTCCTGGCCCACAAGCCCTCCAGTTTGGGAATTCCGAAGCCACAATGCAGCACTCTGCCTGCCCTCCAGAAGAAAAACTTTGCCCTATGCTGCTAATAAGAAACCCCAAATGATTTTCTAATGCATGCCACTCGATTGTAAAGCAATTATACAGCCCACCCTGTATACTAATGCCCTGTCTGGCACAGCCTGAGACAAGACATCCCAAACGACACCCAGACAGCTGGCCCCAACCTGGACACATAGGACCCGCTATGGCTGTAGGTCGTCATCTCTTCCCAACCTCGGTTTTCAGGCTTCAGAACCTAGACCTTATCTCCAATCACTGCCCAGGGGTGAACGTGATGCAGAAATTAGAATTCCTCCTTCCCCATGGCCAGAAACCTTGTGGTTGGCATGTTGTCCAACGTTCAATGTGGGAAAACCTGCATTGTCCGAAAGGCCACGCCAGTGCTTGAGGGCCGCCTAGGGCACATGCATTGTGACCTGCAGCGTGAGTCCCGTATTAAAGTAACGCCTCTCAGTGGCTGGACCAAATCCTGCATATGGGGCTTGTCATATCCATAGGCCCCCAGGCTTAACCAGAGGGCGAGTATTCCAGTTGTCAGTACCCACTGCTATGCTCTATATTCCCTCTACTGGGGGGACACATGAAGCAGAAAACAGGACACTTCCCTCCCACAGAATGACCCCAAACTCTTGGGGGCTGGACAAACTACCAGAGAGTGAGACTTCTACGACCCATGAGGCAACTCCTACGTTAAACGGCCATTGTGTACAAAACATCCAGAGACAAAAGCCTGAGCTACTGCCTCCCTCTCACCCTTCTTTCATATCCAGAGGAGCTCCCCTCATGGACTGTAGATCAGGCCTGCCGTAACCTCGGCCCCAAACCTGAGCTGAGTTAGGGTTTTTGGATGTCTGTCTGCACAGCCATGGCACACACAGCCCCCAGGCTGGGGTCTCTGGAGCCACACCACAGAACTGTGCCTGCTCTCTCCTAAGAAACTGCCCATTCCATTGGCCACAACTCTACAAAATAGTAGAAACCTCAAGGTCCCCAAGGACATCCCACTACCGCAAGCCGCACTGGACAAATAGGGGCATAATGACACAAGCTGAGCAACTACTACCTCCATGCAGACACACAGACAGATATCCGAAGAGACAGAAGATTAAACCAGACAGGCCCCTAGGCCCTATTATGAACTCTTGCTTTGGTGTCCAGGTATCACTCCTCAGAGGCTTGGGTTCGAAGACCAGCATACGGGGCTTTCCGAAGGCACCAGACAGAAGACCTCTCATCTCCACATGGGAAGCTTCCTTGTTGGAGTTGTGTCAAGCCCTTCGGGTTGGAGTATCCTGCAGAGTCCCTTAGCTACTGCCACATTCCAAGGTCTCCATGGCCACCAACCCACATTATGACTCATCCTCAGGACAGTCCATTTAAACTCAGGCTTCTGGGTAGCTCACCCAAGAGCCCGCAGATTGAGCGTGCCTTGTCTCGACCAGGCAATGGGAAGGTGTGTTGGCGTTTCTCGGCATCCATGCTAAGGGCCCTGCTCTCGAGTCTTTCTGTATGGGGCATCCTGGAACCATCCAATAATACTCGACTGTCCTGAAGAAGGAAACTTTGAAGTTTGGAGCAGCTCACAACTTCCAGCGTAGGGAATCCTCCCTGGACTCATGACGCCCCCACCCCCTTCAGGAAGGGGCCGTCATGGACACAAACTGCAGCTTGAAGCAACATCTGATACTCGCCCTGACCTCACCTGCAGGAGATCTCGATTCAGCCTCTGCAGAGTGGGCCTGCCATGCTCTTGGCCCCAAAACTCGTGCTAGCTTGTGTTTTCAGACTTCCTTCCTCACAATCCTGGCCACACCCCTCCAGTTTGGCAATTCTGGAGACACAATGCAGCACTCTGCCTGCCCTCCAGAAGAAAAATGTTGCCCTATAGGGCTAACCAGAAACGCCAAATGAGTAACAACCTGCATGCCACTCGACCATACCCCAATTATACAGTCTAGCCTGTGCACTAAAGCCCTGTCTGACACAGCCTGAGGGCCGACCTCCAGTCCAACACCCAGACAGCTGGCCATACACAGAGCATATCACACCCACAATGGCTTTAGGCCATCATCTCTACCCAACCTCAGTTTTCACCTTCAGAACCTAGAACTTATCTCCACTCACTGCTCAGGAGTGAACGTGATGCAAGAATCAGAACTTCTCCTTCGCCTTGGCAAGAAACCTAGTGGTTGGCATGTTGTCCAATGTTCATTGTAGGAGAAAGCAGCATGGACTATGAGGCCCCACCTATCCCTGAGGGCCACAATTTGCACAAACACACATTGTGACCCTCACCCTGAGCCCTATCCTCATGTAAAGCCTCTTAGTGACTGGAACAACAGCCCACATATGGGGCTTGCCAAGCCCCTATTCCCCCAATCTCAACCAGAGTTCGAGATTTCTAGTCACACCTACTCAGGTCTCTACTCTGGAATCCCTCTTTGGTGGGACAACTGAGGTAAAAAAAAAATACATAAAGGACTCTTCCAATCCAAAGAATGATCCCAACCCCTTGGGATCAGGCCAAATCACCAGAGAAAGAATTGTCCATGGCCCTTGAGGACACCCCGACATTCCACGGCCACCATTGACACAAAATCCAGAGACAAAACCCTGAGCAAGCGCCACATACTCGCCCTTTGTTCATAGCCCGGAAAATTCTCACGGTCTGTAGATCGAGCCTTCATAAATACATCGCCAAACCTAAGCTGAGTTTGTGTTTTCAGACTTCTGTCCCCACAGTCCTGGCCCACACACCATCCAAGCTGGGCCCCTGGAGCCACACCACAGGACTGTGGCTTCACTCTCCAGGGGAATTCTGCCATTTCCATTGGCCACAACACTATAGATTAGGAGAATCCTCCAAATTCCCCCAGGCCATCTGAATTGTGTTGGCTGCCCAGGACACACAGGGATGATCTTTCACAAGTAAGGAAACCACCTCCACTCAGACCCACAGACAGATATCCCCATAGAATAAGATTGAACTGGACGGGCACTTAGGCCCTAATCAGATCCATTGCTTTTGATTCCAGTCATCGCTCCTCAGAGGCCTGGTTTCCAATACCAGCATATGGGAGATTCCTTAGGCACTCATCAAAACAATTCTCTTCTCTACATAGGAAACATACTCTTTAGAGCTCCATCAAAACCTCCGGTTATGAACATCCCTCAAGGCCCCGGATCAAGCACCCCATTCCAAGGTCTACATGGACACAAATGCACATTATGACCCATCCTCAACTCACCCATTTCAAAACACCCGCCTCGGTTGCTCCCCTAGATCCAGCAGATCGAACTTGCCTTGGCTCTATGAGACACCTGGAATGGGAGGCAGGCTGCCCACGCATCCATCCTTAGAACCCTGCTCTGGATAACTTCCTTATGAGATGTCCTGGAGCCATCCAACATGTCTCGACTGTCCCACAGAAGGAATCATTGTGGTTTGGAGCATCTCACAATTCCCATCGTGGGAAAACCTCCATGTCCTCATGACACCCTCCCCTTCATTAAGGGGCCGTCATGGACAGAAATTCCGACCTAAGAAAACGTCTGATCCTAGCTCTGTCTTCAGGTATACGGGATCTCGAATCATCTCTGCAGAGGGTGCCTGCCGTCCCCTCACCCCGAAATCTAAGTCTGGCTTGTGTTCTCAGAATTTTTTCCTCACACTCCTGGCCCACAAGCCTTCCAGTTTGGGAATTCTGGAGCCACTATGTGGCACTGTGTCTTCCCTCCAGAAGAAAAACATTGTCTCTGGGGCTACCCAGTAACCACAAATGAGTACTATCCTGCACGAAACTGGACTGCACCCAATGATACAGTCTAGCCTGGGCACTAATTCCCTGTCTGCCACAGCCTGAGCCTGCACCTCCCAACCCACACTCAACAGCTGGCCGAACACTGAGCACATCAGACACACCATGGCCTTAGGGCTTCATCTCTTCCCAACCTCAGTTTTCAGGCTTCAGAACCTAGACCTTAAATCCAATCACAGTCCAGGAGTGAAAGTGTTGCAGAAATTAGAACTCCATCTTCCCCATTGCCAGAAAACTTGTGGTTCCCATACTGTGCAATGTTCAGTGTAGGAGAAACCAGCATGGTACATTAGGCCACGCCCTGACTTGAGGGGCTCCTTGGGCACAAAAACACATTGTAAAACTCAGTGTGAGACCTATCCTCAAGGAAGGCCTCTCAGTGTCTGGACCAAGAGCCCACATATAGGGCTTGCCATGTTCTTAGGTCCCAATGTTAACCAGACTTCTGGTTGTGCAGTTGCGCCCCCCACCACTCTGCTCTGGAATCCCTCTTTTGGTGGTCCACCTGAGGTAAAAAAACAAAAAACAAAAAACAAAAAAAAATAAAAAACAAAAAAAAGGCCTCCTCCCTTCCCACAGAATGACCCCAAACTCTTGGGATCGGGTCAAAACCCCAGAAAGGGAGCCTCATCGATGGCCCATGAGGACACCCCGACATTCCATGGCAATCGGTGACACATTTCCAGAAAAAAAAAAAAAAAAAGCTTCAGAATGCACATCACATTCGCCCTTTGTTCATATCCCGAAGAGGTCTCCTCACGGTCTATAGATCGGGCCGGCCATTCCTACATCCCCCAACCTAAGAGGAGTTTGTGTTTTCAGACTCTTGTCCAAATAGCCCTGGACCACACACGCTCCACACTTGGGTCCTGGAGCCACACCTCAGGACTGTGCTTCCCTTTCAAGGGAATTCTTCCCAGTCCATTGGCCACAACCTTGCAATTTAGGAAAATCCTCCAAGTCACCGAGGCCATCCCAATAGTGTAGGCTGCCCAGGACAAACAGGGGTGATCTCAAACCAGCTGAGCAACTACCTCCACTCAGACAACAGATGTCCCCAGAGAAGAATATTGAACCGGACAGGCCCCTAGGCCCTAATCAGTTCCATTGCTTTGGTTTCCAGGCATCTCTCCTCAGAGGCCTCGTTTCCAATACCAGCATATGGTGGTTTCCTGAGGCACCAATAAGAATAAATCTCGTCTCCCCATGGAAACTTGCTCATTGGAGCTTTGTCATAACCTCTGGTTAGGAGAATCCTTCAGGGCCCTGGTGCCACTGCCCCATACCAAGGTCTCCATGGACTCAAACCAACATTAAGACCATCCTCAGGAAAGTCCATTTCAACTCAGCCCCCTCTGTTGCTACCCCAAGCCAGCAGATCAAACGTTTCTTGTTGCTAGGAGACAATTGGAATGTGAGGCTGGCTGCCCAGGCATCCATACTTAGAACCCTGTTCTGGAAAAATACCTTATAAGACGTCCTGGAGCCATCCAACAAATCTTAATTGTCCCACAGAAGGAATCCTTGCGGTTTGGAGCATCTCACAACTCCAATAGTGGGAAAACCCCCATGGCCTCATAATGCCCCCCCCCCTTCCTGAAGGGGCCAACATGGACAGAAACTCAAACCTGATCCAAAGTCTGAACCTCGACCTGACTTCAGACGCATGAGATCTCAATTCAGCTCTGCAGAGTGTGCCTGCCATGTCCTTGCCCCGAAACCTAAGTCTAGCTTGTGTTCTCAGACTTCCGTCCTCACTCTCCTGGCCCACAAGCCCTCCAGTTTGGGAATTCCGAAGCCACAATGCAGCACTCTGCCTGCCCTCCAGAAGAAAAACTTTGCCCTATGCTGCTAATAAGAAACCCCAAATGATTTTCTAATGCATGCCACTCGATTGTAAAGCAATTATACAGCCCACCCTGTATACTAATGCCCTGTCTGGCACAGCCTGAGACAAGACATCCCAAACGACACCCAGACAGCTGGCCCCAACCTGGACACATAGGACCCGCTATGGCTGTAGGTCGTCATCTCTTCCCAACCTCGGTTTTCAGGCTTCAGAACCTAGACCTTATCTCCAATCACTGCCCAGGGGTGAACGTGATGCAGAAATTAGAATTCCTCCTTCCCCATGGCCAGAAACCTTGTGGTTGGCATGTTGTCCAACGTTCAATGTGGGAAAACCTGCATTGTCCGAAAGGCCACGCCAGTGCTTGAGGGCCGCCTAGGGCACACACATGCATTGTGACCTGCAGCGTGAGTCCCGTATTAAAGTAACGCCTCTCAGTGGCTGGACCAAGATCCTGCATATGGGGCTTGTCATATCCATAGGCCCCCAGGCTTAACCAGAGGGCTAGTATTCCAGTTGTCAGTACCCACTGCTATGCTCTAGAATCCCTCTACTGGGGGGACACATGAAGCAGAAAACAGGACACTTCCCTTCCCACAGAATGACCCCAAACTCTTGGGGGCTGGACAAACTACCAGAGAGGGAGACTTCTACGACCCATGAGGCAACTCCTACATTAAACGGCCATTGTGGACAAAACATCCAGAGACAAAAGCCTGAGCGACTGCCTCCCTCTCACCCTTCTTTCATATCCAGAGGAGCTCCCCTCATGGACTGTAGATCAGGCCTGCCGTAACCTCGGCCCCAAACCTGAGCTGAGTTAGGGTTTTTGGATGTCTGTCTGCACAGCCATGGCCCACACAGCCTCCAGGCTGGGGTCTCTGGAGCCACACCACAGAACTGTGCCTTCTCTCTCCTAAGAAACTGCCCATTCCATTGGCCACAACTCTACAAAATAGTAGAAACCTCAAGGTCCCCAAGGACATCCCACTACCGCAAGCCGCACTGGACAAATAGGGGCATTATGACACAAGCTGAGCAACTACTACCTCCATGAAGACACACAGACAGATATCCGCAGAGACAGAAGATTGAACCAGACAGGCCCCTTGGCCCTATTATGAACTCTTGCTTTGGTGTCCAGGTATCAATCCTCAGAGGCCTGGGTTCGAAGACCAGCATACGGGGCTTTCCTGAGGCACCAGACTGAAGACCTCTCATCTCCACATGGGAAGCTTCCTTGTTGGAGTTGTGTCAAGCCCTTCGGGTTGGAGAATCCTGCAAAGTCCCTTAGCTACTGCCACATTCCAAGGTCTCCATGGCCACCAACCCACATTATGACTCATCCTCAGGAGAGTCCATTTAAACTCAGCCTTCTGGGTAGCTCACTCAAGAGCCCGCAGATTGAGCGTGCCTTATCTCGACCAGGCAATGGGAAGGTGAGTTGGCGTTTCTCGGCATCCATGCTTAGGGCCCTGCTCTCGAGTGTTTCTGTATGGGGCATCCTGGAACCATCCAATAGTACTCGACTGTCCTGAAGAAGGAAACTTTGAAGTTTGGAGCAGCTCACAACTCCCAGCTTAGGGAAACCTCCCTGGCCTCATGACGCCCCCACCCCCTTCAGGAAGGGGCCGTCATGGACACAAATTCCAGCTTGAGGCAACATCTGATAATCGCCCTGACCTCACCTGCAGGAGATCTCGATTCAGCCTCTGCAGAGTGGGCCTGCCATGCTCTTGGCCCCAAAACTCGTGCTAGCTTGTGTTTTCAGACTTCCCTCCTCACAATCCTGGCCACACCCCTCCAGTTTGGCAATTCTGGAGACACAATGCAGCACTCTGCCTGCCCTCCAGAAGAAAAATGTTGCCCTATAGGGCTAACCAGAAACGCCAAATGAGTAACAACCTGCATGCCACTCGACCATACCCCAATTATACAGTCTAGCCTGTGCACTAAAGCCCTGTCTGACACAGCCTGAGGGCAGACCTTCAGTCCAACACCCAGACAGCTGGCCATACACAGAGCATATCACACCCACAATGGCTTTAGGCCATCATCTCTACCCAACCTCAGTTTTCACCTTCAGAACCTAGAACTTATCTCCACTCACTGCTCAGGAGTGAACGTGATGCAAGAATCAGAACTTCTCCTTCGCCTTGGCAAGAAACCTAGTGGTTGGCATGTTGTCCAATGTTCATTGTAGGAGAAAGCAGCATGGACTATGAGGCCCCACCTATCCCTGAGGGCCACAATTTGCACAAACACACATTGTGACCCTCAGCGTGAGCCCTATCCTCATGTAAAGCCTCTTAGTGACTGGAACAACAGCCCACATATGGGGCTTGCCAAGCCCCTATTCCCCCAATCTCAACCAGAGTTCGAGATTTCTAGTCACACCTACTCAGGTCTCTACTCTGGAATCCCTCTTTGGTGGGACAACTGAGGTAAAAAAAAAATACATAAAGGACTCTTCCAATCCAAAGAATGATCCCAACCCCTTGGGATCAGGCCAAATCACCAGAGAAAGAATTGTCCATGGCCCTTGAGGACACCCCGACATTCCACGGCCACCATTGACACAAAATCCAGAGACAAAACCCTGAGCAAGCGCCACATACTCGCCCTTTGTTCATAGCCCGGAAAATTCTCACGGTCTGTAGATCGAGCCTTCATACATACATCGCCAAACCTAAGCTGAGTTTGTGTTTTCAGACTTCTGTCCCCACAGTCCTGGCACACACACCATCCAAGCTGGGCCCCTGGAGCCACACCACAGGACTGTGGTTTCACTCTTCAGGGGAATTCTGCCATTTCCATTGGCCACAACACTATAGATTAGGAGAATCCTCCAAATTCCCCCAGGCCATCTGAATTGTGTTGGCTGCCCAGGACAAACAGGGATGATCTTTCACAAGTTAGGAAACCACCTCCACTCAGACCCAGAGACAGATATCCCCATAGAATAAGATTGAACTGGACGGGCACTGAGGCCCTAATCAGATCCATTGCTTTTGATTCCAGTCATCGCTCCTCAGAGGCCTGGTTTCCAATACCAGCATATGGGAGATTCCTTAGGCACTCATCAAAACAATTCTCTTCTCTACATAGGAAACATACTCTTTAGAGCTCCATCAAAACCTCCGGTTATGAACATCCCTCAAGGCCCCGGATCAAGCACCCCATTCCAAGGTCTACATGGACACAAATGCACATTATGACCCATCCTCAACTCACCCATTTCAAAACACCCGCCTCGGTTGCTCCCCTAGATCCAGCAGATCGAACTTGCCTTGGCTCTATGAGACACCTGGAATGGGAGGCAGGCTGCCCACGCATCCATCCTTAGAACCCTGCTCTGGATAACTTCCTTATGAGATGTCCTGGAGCCATCCAACATGTCTCGACTGTCCCACAGAAGGAATCATTGTGGTTTGGAGCATCTCACAATTCCCATCGTGGGAAAACCTCCATGTCCTCGTGACACCCTCCCCTTCATTAAGGGGCCGTCATGGACAGAAATTCCGACCTAAGAAAACGTCTGATCCTAGCTCTGTCTTCAGGTATACGGGATCTCGAATCATCTCTGCAGAGGGTGCCTGCCGTCCCCTCACCCCGAAATCTAAGTCTGGCTTGTGTCCTCAGAATTTTTTCCTCACACTCCTGGCCCACAAGCCTTCCAGTTTGGGAATTCTGGAGCCACTATGTGGCACTGTGTCTTCCCTCCAGAAGAAAAACGTTGTCCTCAGGGGCTACCCAGTAACCACAAATGAGTACTATCCTGCACGAAACTGGACTGCACCCAATGATACAGTCTAGCCTGGGCACTAATTCCCTGTCTGCCACAGCCTGAGCCTGCACCTCCCAACCCACACTCAACAGCTGGCCGAACACTGAGCACATCAGACACACCATGGCCTTAGGGCTTCATCTCTTCCCAACCTCAGTTTTCAGGCTTCAGAACCTAGACATTAAATCCAATCACAGTCCAGGAGTGAAAGTGTTGCAGAAATTAGAACTCCATCTTCCCCATTGCCAGAAAACTTGTGGTTCCCATACTGTGCAATGTTCAGTGTAGGAGAAACCAGCATGGTACATTAGGCCACGCCCTGACTTGAGGGGCTCCTTGGGCACAAAAACACATTGTAAAACTCAGTGTGAGACCTATCCTCAAGGAAGGCCTCTCAGTGTCTGGACCAAGAGCCCACATATAGGGCTTGCCATGTTCTTAGGTCCCAATGTTAACCAGACTTCTGGTTGTGCAGTTGCGCCCCCCACCACTCTGCTCTGGAATCCCTCTTTTGGTGGTCCACCTGAGGTAAAAAAACAAAAAACAAAAAACAAAAAAAAATAAAAAACAAAAAAAAGGCCTCTTCCCTTCCCACAGAATGACCCCAAACTCTTGGGATCGGGTCAAAACCCCAGAAAGGGAGCCTCATCGATGGCCCATGAGGACACCCCGACATTCCATGGCAATCGGTGACACATTTCCAGAAAAAAAAAAAAAAGCTTCAGAATGCACATCACATTCGCCCTTTGTTCATATCCCGAAGAGGTCTCCTCACGGTCTATAGATCGGGCCGGCCATACCTACATCCCCCAACCTAAGAGGAGTTTGTGTTTTCAGACTTTTGTCCAAATAGCCCTGGACCACACACGCTCCACACTTGGGTCCCTGGAGCCACACCTCAGGACTGTGCTTCCCTTTCAAGGGAATTCTTCCCATTCCATTGGCCACAACCTTGCAAATTAGGAAAAACCTCCAAAGTCACCGAGGCCATCCCAATAGTGTAGGCTGCCCAGGACAAACAGGGGTGATCTCAAACCAGCTGAGCAACTACCTCCACTCAGACAACAGATGTCCCCAGAGAAGAATATTGAACCAGACAGGCCCCTTGGCCCTAATCAGATCCATTGCTTTGGTTTCCAGGCATCTCTCTTCAGAGGCCTCGTTTCCAATACCAGCATATGGTGGTTTCCTGAGGCACCAATAAGAACAAATCTCGTCTCCCCATGGAAACTTGCTCATTGGAGCTTTGTCATAACCTCTGGTTAGGAGAATCCTTCAGGGCCCTGGTGCCACTGCCCCATACCAAGGTCTCCATGGACTCAAACCAACATTAAGACCATCCTCAGGAAAGTCCATATCAACTCAGCCCCCTCTGTTGCTACCCCAAGCCAGCAGATCAAACGTTTCTTGTTGCTAGGAGACAATTGGAATGTGAGGCTGGCTGCCCAGGCATCCATACTTAGAACCCTGTTCTGGAAAAATACCTTATAAGACGTCCTGGAGCCATCCAACTAATCTTAATTGTCCCACAGAAGGAATCCTTGCGGTTTGGAGCATCTCACAACTCCAATAGTGGGAAAAACCCCATGGCCTCATAATGCCCCCCCCTTCCTGAAGGGGCCAACATGGACAGAAACTCAAACCTGAGCCAAAGTCTGAACCTCGACCTGACTTCAGACGCATGAGATCTCAATTCAGCTCTGCAGAGTGTGCCTGCCATGTCCTTGCCCCGAAATCTAAGCCTAGCTTGTGTTCTCAGACTTCCGTCCTCACTCTCCTGGCCCACAAGCCCTCCAGTTTTGGAATTCCGAAGCCACAATGCAGCACTCTGCCTGCCCTCCAGAAGAAAAACTTTGCCCTATGCTGCTAATAAGAAACCCCAAATGATTTTCTAATGCATGCCACTCGATTGTAAAGCAATTATACAGCCCACCCTGTATACTAATGCCCTGTCTGGCACAGCCTGAGACAAGACATCCCAAACGACACCCAGACAGCTGGCCCCAACCTGGACACATAGGACCCGCTATGGCTGTAGGTCGTCATCTCTTCCCAACCTCGGTTTTCAGGCTTCGGAACCTAGACCTTATCTCCAATCACTGCCCAGGGGTGAACGTGATGCAGAAATTAGAATTCCTCCTTCCCCATGGCCAGAAACCTTGTGGTTGGCATGTTGTCCAACGTTCAATGTGGGAAAACCTGCATTGTCCGAAAGGCCACGCCAGTGCTTGAGGGCCGCCTAGGGCACAGACATGCATTGTGACCTGCAGCGTGAGTCCCGTATTAAAGTAACGCCTCTCAGTGGCTGGACCAAGATCCTGCATATGGGGCTTGTCATATCCATAGGCCCCAGGCTTAACCAGAGGGCGAGTATTCCAGTTGTCAGTACCCACTGCTATGCTCTAGAATCCCTCTACTGGGGGGACACATGAAGCAGAAAACAGGACACTTCCCTTCCCACAGAATGACCCCAAACTCTTGGGGGATGGACAAACTACCAGAGAGGGAGACCCATGAGGCAACTCCTACATTAAACGGCCATTGTGGACAAAACATCCAGAGACAAAAGCCTGAGCGACTGCCTCCCTCTCACCCTTCTTTCATATCCAGAGGAGCTCCCCTCATGGACTGTAGATCAGGCCTGCCGTAACCTCGGCCCCAAACCTGAGCTGAGTTAGGGTTTTTGGATGTCTGTCTGCACAGCCATGGCACACACAGCCCCCAGGCTGGGGTCTCTGGAGCCACACCACAGAACTGTGCCTGCTCTCTCCTAAGAAACTGCCCATTCCATTGGCCACAACTCTACAAAATAGTAGAAACCTCAAGGTCCCCAAGGACATCCCACTACCGCAAGACGCACTGAACAAATAGGGGCATAATGACACTAGCTGAGCAACTACTACCTCCATGCAGACACACAGACAGATATCCGCAGAGACAGAAGATTGAACCAGACAGGCCCCTAGGCCCTATTATGAACTCTTGCTTTGGTGTCCAGGTATCACTCCTCAGAGGCCTGGGTTCGAAGACCAGCATACGGGGCTTTCCTGAGGCACCAGACAGAAGACCTCTCATCTCGACATGGGAAGCTTCCTTGTTGGAGTTGTGTCAAGCCCTTCGGGTTGGAGAATCCTGCAGAGTCCCTTAGCTACTGCCACATTCCAAGGTCTCCATGGCCACCAACCCACATTATGACTCATCCTCAGGAGAGTCCATTTAAACTCAGCCTTCTGGGTAGCTCACCCAAGAGCCCGCAGATTGAGCGTGCCTTGTCTCGACCAGGCAATGGGAAGGTGAGTTGGCGTTTCTCGGCATCCATGCTTAGGCCCCTGCTCTCGAGTGTTTCTGTATGGGGCATCCTGGAACCATCCAATAGTACTCGACTGTCCTGAAGAAGGAAACTTTGAAGTTTGGAGCAGCTCACAACTCCCAGCGTAGGGAAACCTCCCTGGCCTCATGACGCCCCCACCCCCTTCAGGAAGGGGCCGTCATGGACACAAACTCCAGCTTGAGGCAACATCTGACACTCGCCCTGACCTCACCTGCAGGAGATCTCGATTCAGCCTCTGCAGAGTGGGCCTGCCATGCTCTTGGTCCTAAAACTCGTGCTAGCTTGTGTTTTCAGACTTCCTTCCTCACAATCCTGGCAACAACCCTCCAGTTTGGCAATTCTGGAGACACAATGCAGCACTCTGCCTGCCCTCCAGAAGAAAAATGTTGCCCTATAGGGCTAACCAGAAACGCCAAATGAGTAACAACCTGCATGCCACTCGACCATACCCCAATTATACAGTCTAGCCTGTGCACTAAAGCCCTGTCTGACACAGCCTGAGGGCAGACCTCCAGTCCAACACCCAGACAGCTGGCCATACACAGAGCATATCACACCCACAATGGCTTTAGGCCATCATCTCTACCCAACCTCAGTTTTCACCTTCAGAACCTAGAACTTATCTCCACTCACTGCTCATGAGTGAACGTGATGCAAGAATCAGAACTTCTCCTTCGCCTTGGCAAGAAACCTAGTGGTTGGCATGTTGTCCAATGTTCATTGTAGGAGAAAGCAGCATGGACTATGAGGCCCCACCTATCCCTGAGGGCCACAATTTGCACAAACAAACATTGTGACCCTCAGCGTGAGCCCTATCCTCATGTAAAGCCTCTTAGTGACTGGAACAACAGCCCACATATGGGGCTTCCCAAGGCCCTATTCCCCCAATCTCAACCAGAGTTCGAGATGTCTAGTCACCCCTACTCAGGGCTCTACTCTGGAATCCCTCTTTGATGGGACACCTGAGGTAAAAAAAAAAAAATACTACAGAAAGGACTCTTCGCATCCACAGAATGATCCCAACCCCTTGGGATCAGGCCAAATGACCAGAGAAAGAATTGTCCATGGCCCTTGAGGACACCCCGACATTCCACGGCCACCATTGACACAAAATCCAGAGACAAAACCCTGAGCAAGCGCCACATACTCGCCCTTTGTTCATAGCCCGGAAAATTCTCACGGTCTGTTGATCGAGCCTTCATACATACATCTCCAAACCTAAGCTGAGTTTGTGTTTTCAGACTTCTGTCTCCACAGTCCTGGCCCACACACCATCCAAGCTGGGGCCCCTGGAGCCACACCTCAGGACTGTGGCTTCCCTCTCCAGCGGAATCAGCCATTTCCATTGGCCACAACCCTATAGATTAGGAGAATCCTCCAAACTCCCACAGGCCATTCGAATTGTGTTGGCTGCCCAGGACACACAGGGATGATCTTTCACAAGTTAGGAAACCACCTCCACTCAGACCCAGAGACAGATATCCCCATAGAATAAGATTGAACTGGACGGGCACTGAGGCCCTAATCAGATCCATTGCTTTTGATTCCAGTCATCTCTCCTCAGAGGCCTGGTTTCCAATACCAGCATATGGGAGATTCCTTAGGCACTCATCAAAACAATTCTCTTCTCTACATAGGAAACATACTCTTTAGAGCTCCATCAAAACCTCCGGTTATGAACATCCCTCAAGGCCCCGGATCAAGCACCCCATTCCAAGGTCTACATGCACACAAATGCACATTATGACCCATCCTCAACTCACCCATTTCAAAACACCCGCCTCGGTTGCTCCCCTAGATCCAGCAGATCGAACTTGCCTTGGCTCTATGAGACACCTGGAATGGGAGGCAGGCTGCCCACGCATCCATCCTTAGAACCCTGCTCTGGATAACTTCCTTATGGGATGTCCTGGAGCCATTCAACATGTCTCGACTGTCCCACAGAAGGAATCATTGTGGTTCGGAGCATCTCACAATTCCCATCGTGGGAACACCTCCATGTCCTCGTGACACCCTCCCCTTCATGAATGGGCCGTCATGGACAGAAACTCCGACCTACGAAAACGTCTGATTTTAGCTCTGTCTTCAGGTATACGGGATGTCGAATCATCTCTGCAGAGGGTGCCTGCCGTCCCCTCACCCCGAAATATAAGTCTGGCTTGTGTTCTCAGAATTTTTTCCTCACACTCCTAGCCCACAAGCCTTCCAGTTTGGGAATTTTGGAGTCACTATGTGGCACTGTGTCTTCCCTCCAGAAGAAAAACGTTGCCCTCTGGGGCTACCCAGTAACCACAAATGAGTACCATCCTGCACAAAACTCGACTGCACCCCAATGATACAGTCTAGCCTGGGCACTAATTCCCTGTCTGCCACAGCCTGAGCCTGCACCTCCCAACCCACACTCAACAGCTGGCCGAACACTGAGCACATCAGACACACCATGGCCTTAGGGCTTCATCTCTTCCCAACCTCAGTTTTCAGGCTTCAGAACCTAGACCTTAAATCCAATCACAGTCCAGGAGTGAAAGTGTTGCAGAAATTAGAACTCCATCTTCCCCATTGCCAGAAAACTTGTGGTTCCCATACTGTGCAACGTTCAGTGTAGGAGAAACCAGCATGGTACATTAGGCCACGCCCTGACTTGAGGGGCTCCTTGGGCACAAAAACACATTGTGAAACTCAGTGTGAGACCTATCCTCAAGGAAGGCCTCTCAATGTCTGGACCAAGAGCCCACATAAGGGGCTTGCCATGTTCTTAGGTCCCAATGTTAACCAGAGGTCTGGTTGTCCTGTTTCCCCCACCCACGACTCTGCTCTGGAATCCCTCTTTTGGTGGTCCACCGGAGGTTAAAAAAAAAACAAAAATCAAAAAACAAAAAAAATAAACAAACAAAAAAAAAAAACAGAAAGGCCTCCTTCCTTCCCACAGAATGACCCCAAACTCTTGGGATCAGGTCAAATCCCCAGAAAGGGAGCCTCATCGATGGCTCATGAGGACACCCTGACATTCCATGGCAATCGGTGACACATTTCCAGAAAAAAAAAAAAAAAGCATGAGCAAGCACCTCACATTCGCCCTTTGTTCATATCCCGAAGAGGTCTCCTCACGGTCTATAGATCGGGCCGGCCATACCTACATCCCACAACCTAAGTGGAGTTTGTGTTTTCAGACTTTTGTCCAAATAGCCCTGGACCACACACGCTCCACACTTGGGTCCCTGGAGCCACACCTCAGGACTGTGCTTCCCTTTCAAGGGAATTCTTCCCATTCCATTGGCCACAACCTTGCAAATTAGGAAAAACCTCCAAAGTCACCGAGGCCATCCCAATAGTGTAGGCTGCCCAGGACAAACAGGGGTGATCTCAAACCAGCTGAGCAACTACCTCCACTCAGACAACAGATGTCCCCAGAGAAGAATATTGAACCGGACAGGCCCCTAGGCCCTAATCAGATCCATTGCTTTGGTTTCCAGGCATCTCTCCTCAGAGGCCTCGTTTCCAAAACCAGCATATGGTGGTTTCCTGAGGCACCAATAAGAACAAATCTCGTCTCCCCATGGAAACTTGCTCATTGGAGCTTTGTCATAACCTCTGGTTAGGAGAATCCTTCAGGGCCCTGGTGCCACTGCCCCATACCAAGGTCTCCATGGACTCAAACCAACATTAAGACCATCCTCAGGAAAGTCCATTTCAACTCAGCCCCCTCTGTTGCTACCCCAAGCCAGCAGATCAAACGTTTCTTGTTGCTAGAAGACAATTGGAATGTGAGGCTGGCTGCCCAGGCATCCATACTTAGAACCCTGTTCTGGAAAAATACCTTATAAGACGTCCTGGAGCCATCCAACTAATCTTAATTGTCCCACAGAAGGAATCCTTGCGGTTTGGAGCATCTCACAACTCCAATAGTGGGAAAACCCCCATGGCCTCATAATGCCCCCCCTTCCTGAAAGGGCCAACATGGACAGAAACTCAAACCTGAGCCAAAGTCTGAACCTCGACCTGACTTCAGACGCATGAGATCTCAATTCTGCTCTGCAGAGTGTGCCTGCCATGTCCTTGCCCGAAACCTAAGCCGAGCTTGTGTTCTCAGACATCCGTCCTCACTCTCCTGGCCCACAAGCCCTCCAGTTTGGGAATTCCGAAGCCACAATGCAGCACTCTGCCTGCCCTCCAGAAGAAAAACTTTGCCCTATGCTGCTAATAAGAAACCCCAAATGATTTTCTAATGCATGCCACTCGATTGTAAAGCAATTATACAGCCCACCCTGTATACTAATGCCCTGTCTGGCACAGCCTGAGACAAGACATCCCAAACGACACCCAGACAGCTGGCCCCAACCTGGACACATAGGACCCGCTATGGCTGTAGGTCGTCATCTCTTCCCAACCTCGGTTTTCAGGCTTCAGAACCTAGACCTTATCTCCAATCACTGCCCAGGGGTGAACGTGATGCAGAAATTAGAATTCCTCCTTCCCCATGGCCAGAAACCTTGTGGTTGGCATGTTGTCCAACGTTCAATGTGGGAAAACCTGCATTGTCCGAAAGGCCACGCCAGTGCTTGAGGGCCGCCTAGGGCACACACATGCATTGTGACCTGCAGCGTGAGTCCCGTATTAAAGTAACGCCTCTCAGTGGCTGGACCAAGATCCTGCATATGGGGCTTGTCATATCCATAGGCCCCCAGGCTTACCCAGAGGGCGAGTATTCCAGTTGTCAGTACCCACTGCTATGCTCTAGAATCCCTCTACTGGGGGGACACATGAAGCAGAAAACTGGTCACTTCCCTTCCCACAGAATGACCCCAAACTCTTGGGTGCTGGACAAACTACCAGAGAGGGAGACTTCTACGACCCATGAGGCAACTCCTACATTAAACGGCCATTGTGGACAAAACATCCAGAGACAAAAGCCTGAGCGACTGCCTCCCTCTCACCCTTCTTTCATATCCAGAGGAGCTCCCCTCATGGACTGTAGATCAGGCCTGCCGTAACCTCGGCCCCAAACCTGAGCTGAGTTAGGGTTTTTGGATGTCTGTCTGCACAGCCATGGCCCACACAGCCTCCAGGCTGGGGTCTCTGGAGCCACACCACAGTACTGTGCCTGCTCTCTCCTAAGAAACTGCCCATTCCATTGGCCACAATTCTACAAAATAGTAGAAACCTCAAGGTCCCCATGGACATCCCACTACCGCAAGCCGCACTGGACAAATAGGGGCATTATGACACAAGCTGAGCAACTACTACCTCAATGCAGAAACACAGACAGATATCCGCAGAGATAGAAGATTGAACCAGACAGGCCCCTAGGCCCTATTATGAACTCTTGCTTTGGTGTCCAGGTATCACTCCTCAGAGGCCTGGGTTCGAAGACCAGCATACGCGGCTTTCCTGAGGCAACAGACAGAAGACCCCTCATCTCCACATGGGACGCTTCCTTGTTGGAGTTGTGTCAAGCCCTTCCGGTTGGAGAATCCTGCAGATTCCCTTAGCTACTGCCACATTCCAAGGTCTCCATGGCCTCCAACCCACATTATGACTCATCCTCAGCAGAGTCCATTTAAACTCAGCCTTCTGGGTAGCTCACCCAAGAGCCCGCAGATTGAGCGTGCCTTGTCTCGACCAGGCAATGGGAAGGAGAGTTGGCGTTTCTCGGCATCCATGCTTAGGCCCCTGCTATCGAGTCTTTCTGTATGGGGCATCCTGGAACCATCCAATAGTACTCGACTGTCCTGAAGAAGGAAACTTTGAAGTTTGGAGCAGCTCACAACTCCCAGCGTAGGGAAACCTCCCTGGCCTCATGTCGCTCCCACTCCCTTCAGGAAGGGGCCGTCATGGACACAAACTCCAGCTTGAGGCAACATCTGATAATCGCCCTGACCTCACCTGCAGGAGATCTCGATTCAGCCTCTGCAGAGTGGGCCTGCCATGCTCTTGGCCCCAAAACTCGTGCTAGCTTGTGTTTTCAGTCTTCCTTCCTCACAATCCTGGCCACACCCCTCCAGTTTGGCAATTCTGGAGACACAATGCAGCACTCTGCCTGCCCTCCAGAAGAAAAATGTTGCCCTATAGGGCTAACCAGAAACGCCAAATGAGTAACAACCTGCATGCCACTCGACCATACCCCAATTATACATTCTAGCCTGGGCACTAAAGCCCTGTCTCACACAACCTGAGGGCAGACCTCCAGTCCAACACCGAAACAGCTTGCCGTACACAGAGCATATCACACCCACAATGCTTTAGTCCATCATCTCTACCCAACCTCAGTTTTCACCTTCAGAACCTAAACCTTATCTCCACTCACTGCTCAGGAGTGAACGTGATGCAAGAATCAGAACTTCTCCTTCGCCTTGGCAAGAAACCTAGTGGTTGGCATGTTGTCCAATGTTCATTGTAGGAGAAAGCAGCATGGACTATGAGGCCCCACCTATCCCTGAGGGCACAATTTGCACAAACACACATTGAGACCCTCAGCGTGAGCCCTATCCTCATGTAAAGCCTCTTAGTGACTGGAACAACAGCCCACATATGGGGCTTGCCAAGCCCCAGTCCCCCAATATCAACAAGAGTTCGAGATGTCTAGTCACCCATACTCAGGGCTCTACTCAGAATCCCTCTTTGGTGGGACACCTGAGGTAAAAAAAAAAAAAAAAAATATATATATATATATATATATATATATATATATATATATATATATACAGAACGGACTCTTCCAATCCACAGAATGATCCCAAACACTTGGGATAAGGCCATATCACCAGAGAAAGAATTGTCCATGGCCCTTGAGGACATCCCGAAATTCCATGGCCACCGTTGACACAAAATTCAGAGACAAAAGCCTGAGCAAGCGCCACATACTCGCCCTTTGTTCATAGCCCGGAAAATTCTCACGGTCTGTAGATCGAGCCTTCATACATACATCCCCAAACCTAAGCTGAGTTTGTGTTTTCAGACTTCTGTCCCCACAGGCATGGCCCACACACCATCCAAGCTGGGGCCCCTGGAGCCACACCTCAGGACTTTGGCTTCCCTCTCCAGGGGAATTCTGCCATTTCCATTGGCCACAACCCTATAGATTAGGAGAATCCTCCAAACTCCCCCAGGCCATCCGAATTGTGTTGGCTGCCCAGGACACACAGGGATGATCTTTCACAAGTTAGGAAACCACCTCCACTCAGACCCAGAGACAGATATCCCCATAGAATAAGATTGAACTGGACGGGCACTGAGGCCCTAATCAGATCCATTGATTTTGATTCCAGTCATCTCTCCTCAGAGGCCTGGTTTCCAATACCAGCATATGGGAGATTCCTTAGGCACTCATCAAAACAATTCTCTTCTCTACATAGGAAATATACTCTTTAGAGCTCCATCAAAACCTCCGGTTATGAACATCCCTCAAGGCCCCGGATCAAGCACCCCATTCCAAGGTCTACATGGACACAAATGCACATTATGACCCATCCTCAACTCACCCATTTCAAAACACCCGCCTCGGTTGCTCCCCTAGATCCAGCAGATCAAACTTGCCTTGGCTCTATGAGACACCTGGAATGGGAGGCAGGCTGCCCAGGCATCCATCCTTAGAACCCTGCTCTGGATAACTTCCTTATGGGATGTCCTGGAGCCATTCAACATGTCTCGACTGTCCCACAGAAGGAATCATTGTGGTTTGGAGCATCTCACAATTCCCATAGTGGGAAAACCTCCAAGTCCTCGTGACACCCTCCCCTTCATTAAGGGGCCGTCATGGACAGAAATTCCAACCTAAGAAAACGTCTGATCCTAGCTCTGTCTTCAGGTATACGGGTTCTCGAATCATCTCTGCAGAGGGTGCCTGCCGTCCCCTCACCCCGAAATCTAAGTCTGGCTTGTGTTCTCAGAATTTTTTCCTCACACTCCTGGCCCACAAGCCTTCCAGTTTGGGAATTTTGGAGTCACTATGTGGCACTGTGTCTTCCCTCCAGAAGAAAAACGTTGCCCTCTGGGGCTACCCAGTAACCACAAATGAGTACCATCCTGCACGAAACTCGACTGCACCCCAATGATGAAGTCTAGCCTGGGCACTAATTCCCTGTCTGCCACAGCCTGAGCCTGCACCTCCCAACCCACACTCAACAGCTGGCCGAACACTGAGCACATCAGACACACCATGGCCTGAGGGCTTCATCTCTTCCCAACCTCAGTTTTCAGGCTTCAGAACCTAGACCTTAAATCCAATCACAGTCCAGGAGTGAAAGTGTTGCAGAAATTAGAACTCCATCTTCCCCATTGCCAGAAAACTTGTGGTTCCCATACTGTGCAACGTTCAGTGTAGGAGAAACCAGCATGGTACATTAGGCCACGCCCTGACTTGAGGGGCTCCTTGGGCACAAAAACACATTGTGAAACTCAGTGTGAGACCTATCCTCAAGGAAGGCCTCTCAGTGTCTGGACCAAGAGCCCACATATGGGGCTTGCCATGTTCTTAGGTCCCAATGTTAACCAGAGTTGTGGTTGTCCTGTTGCCCCCACCCACGACTCTGCTCTGGAATCCCTCTTTTGGTGGTCCACCTGAGGTTAAAAAAAAAAAAAAACAAAAAACCAGAACGGCCTCCTCCCTTCCCACAGAATGACCCCAATCTCTTGGGATCGGGTCAAATCCCCAGAAAGGGAGCTTCATCGATTGCCCATGAGGACACCCTGACATTCCATGGCAATCGGTGACACATTTCCAGAAAAAAAAAAAAAAAAAGCATGAGCAAGCACCTCACATTCGCCCTTTGTTCATATCCCGAAGAGGTCTCCTCACGGTCTATAGATCGGGCCGGCCATACCTACATCCCACAACCTAAGTGGAGTTTGTGTTTTCAGACTTTTGTCCAAATAGCCCTGGACCACACACGATCCACACTCGGGTCCCTGGAGCCACACCTCAGGACTGTGCTTCCCTTTCAAGGGAATTCTTCCCATTCCATTGGCCACAACCTTGCAAATTAGGAAAAACCTCCAAAGTCACCGAGGCCATCCCAGTAGTATAGGCTGCCCAGGACAAACAGGGGTGATCTCAAACCAGCTGAGCAACTACCTCCACTCAGACAACAGATGTCCCCAGAGAAGAATATTGAACCGGACAGGCCCCTAGGCCCTAATCAGATCCATTGCTTTGGTTTCCAGGCATCTCTCCTCAGAGGCCTCGTTTCCAATACCAGCATATGGTGGTTTCCTGAGGCACCAATAAGAACAAATCTCGTCTCCTTATGGAAACTTGCTCATTGGAGCTTTGTCATAACCTCTGGTTAGGAGAATCCTTCAGGGCCCTGGTGCCACTGCCCCATACCAAGGTCTCCATGGACTCAAACCAACATTAAGACCATCCTCAGGAAAGTCCATATCAACTCAGCCCCCTCTGTTGCTACCCCAAGCCAGCAGATCAAACGTTTTTTGTTGCTAGGAGACAATTGGAATGTGAGGCTGGCTGCCCAGGCATCCATACTTAGAACCCTGTTCTGGAAAAATACCTTATAAGACGTCCTGGAGCCATCCAACTAATCTTAATTGTCCCACAGAAGGAATCCTTGCGGTTTGGAGCATCTCACAACTCCAATAGTGGGAAAACCCCCATGGCCTCATAATGCCCCCCCTTCCTGAAGGGGCCAACATGGACAGAAACTCAAACCTGAGCCAAAGTCTGAACCTCGACCTGACTTCAGACGCATGAGATCTCAATTCAGCTCTGCAGAGTGTGCCTGCCATGTCCTTGCCCGAAACCTAAGCCTAGCTTGTGTTCTCAGACTTCCGTCCTCACTCTCCTGGCCCACAAGCCCTCCAGTTTGGGAATTCCGAAGCCACAATGCAGCACTCTGCCTGCCCTCCAGAAGAAAAACTTTGCCCTATGCTGCTAATAAGAAACCCCAAATGATTTTCTAATGCATGCCACTCGATTGTAAAGCAATTATACAGCCCACCCTGTATACTAATGCCCTGTCTGGCACAGCCTGAGACAAGACATCCCAAACGACACCCAGACAGCTGGCCCCAACCTGGACCCATAGGACCCGTTATGGCTGTAGGTCGTCATCTCTTCCAAACCTCGGTTTTCAGGCTTCAGAACCTAGACCTTATCTCCAATCACTGCCCAGGGGTGAACGTGATGCAGAAATTAGAATTCCTCCTTCCCCATGGCCAGAAACCTTGTGGTTGGCATGTTGTCCAACGTTCAATGTGGGAAAACCTGCATTGTCCGAAAGGCCACGCCAGGGCTTGAGGGCCGCCTAGGGCACAGACATGCATTGTGACCTGCAGCGTGAGTCCCGTATTAAAGTAACGCCTCTCAGTGGCTGGACCAAGATCCTGCATATGGGGCTTGTCATATCCATAGGCCCCCAGGCTTAACCAGAGGGCGAGTATTCCAGTTGTCAGTACCCACTGCTATGCTCTAGAATCCCTCTACTGGGGGGACACATGAAGCAGAAAACAGGACACTTCCCTTCCCACAGAATGACCCCAAACTCTTGGGGGCTGGACAAACTACCAGAGAGGGAGACTTCTACGACCCATGAGGCAACTCCTACATTAAACGGCCATTGTGGACAAAACATCCAGAGACAAAAGCCTGAGCGACTGCCTCCCTCTCACCCTTCTTTCATATTTAGAGGAGCTCCCCTCATGGACTGTAGATCAGGCCTGCCGTAACCTCGGCCCCAAACCTGAGC
This sequence comes from Mustela nivalis, assembly GCF_964662115.1. Lineage (NCBI taxonomy): Eukaryota > Metazoa > Chordata > Mammalia > Carnivora > Mustelidae > Mustela > Mustela nivalis. The sequence goes on from NW_028136417.1 coordinate 648,121, forward strand.
TGAGTTAGGGTTTTTGGATGTCTGTCTGCACAGCCATGGCCCACACAGCCTCCAGGCTGGGGTCTCTGGAGCCACACCACAGAACTGTGCCTGCTCTCTCCTAAGAAACTGCCCATTCCATTGGCCACAACTCTACAAAATAGTAGAAACCTAAAGGTCCCCAAGGACATCCCACTACCGCAAGCCGCACTGGACAAATAGGGGCATTATGACACAAGCTGAGCAACTACTACCTCCATGCAGACACACAGACAGATATCCGCAGAGACAGAAGATTGAACCAGACAGGCCCCTAGGCCCTATTATGAACTCTTGCTTTGGTGTCCAGGTATCACTCCTCAGAGGCCTGGGTTTGAAGACCAGCATACGCGGCTTTCCTGAGGCACCAGACAGAAGACCCCTCATCTCCACATGGGAAGCTTCCTTGTTGGAGTTGTGTCAAGCCCTTCGGGTTGGAGAATCCTGCAGAGTCCCTTAGCTACTGCCACATTCCAAGGTCTCCATGGCCACCAACCCACATTATGACTCATCCTCAGCAGAGTCCATTTAAACTCAGCCTTCTGGGTATCTCACCCAAGAGCCCGCAGATTGAGCGTGCCTTGTCTCGACCAGGCAATGGGAAGGAGAGTTGGCGTTTCTCGGCATCCATGCTTAGGCCCCTGCTATCGAGTCTTTCTGTATGGGGCATCCTGGAACCATCCAATAGTACTCGACTGTCCTGAAGAAGGAAACTTTGAAGTTTGGAGCAGCTCACAACTCCCAGCGTAGGGAAACCTCCCTGGCCTCATGTCGCTCCCACTTCCTTCAGGAAGGGGCCGTCATGGACACAAACTCCAGCTTGATGCAACATCTGATAATCGCCCTGACCTCACCTGCAGGAGATCTCGATTCAGCCTCTGCAGAGTGGGCCTGCCATGCTCTTGGCCCCAAAACTCGTGCTAGCTTGTGTTTTCAGTCTTCCTTCCTCACAATCCTGGCCACACCCCTCCAGTTTGGCAATTCTGGAGACACAATGCAGCACTCTGCCTGCCCTCCAGAAGAAAAATGTTGCCCTATAGGGCTAACCAGAAACGCCAAATGAGTAACAACCTGCATGCCACTCGACCATACCCCAATTATACATTCTAGCCTGGGCACTAAAGCCCTGTCTCACACAACCTGAGGGCAGACCTCCAGTCCAACACCCAAACAGCTTGCCGTACACAGAGCATATCACACCCACAATGGCTTTAGTCCATCATCTCTACCCAACCTCAGTTTTCACCTTCAGAACCTAAACCTTATCTCCACTCACTGCTCAGGAGTGAACGTGATGCAAGAATCAGAACTTCTCCTTCGCCTTGGCAAGAAACCTAGTGGTTGGCATGTTGTCCAATGTTCATTGTAGGAGAAAGCAGCATGGACTATGAGGCCCCACCTATCCCTGAGGGCCACAATTTGCACAAACACACATTGAGACCCTCAGCGTCAGCCCTATCCTCATGTAAAGCCTCTTAGTGACTGGAACAACAGCCCACATATGGGGCTTGCCAAGCCCCAGTCCCCCAATATCAACAAGAGTTCGAGATGTCTAGTCACCCATACTCAGGGCTCTACTCAGAATCCCTCTTTGGTGGGACACCTGAGGTAAAAAAAAAAAATATATATATATATATATATATATATATATATATATACAGAACGGACTCTTCCAATCCACAGAATGATCCCAACCACTTGGGATCAGGCCATATCACCAGAGAAAGAATTGTCCATGGCCCTTGAGGACATCCCGAAATTCCATGGCCACCGTTGACACAAAATTCAGAGACAAAAGCCTGAGCAAGCGCCACATACTCGCCCTTTGTTCATAGCCCGGAAAATTCTCACGGTCTGTAGATCGAGCCTTCATACATACATCCCCAAACCTAAGCTGAGTTTGTGTTTTCAGACTTCTGTCCCCACAGGCATGGCCCACACACCATCCAAGCTGGGGCCCCTGGAGCCACACCTCAGGACTTTGGCTTCCCTCTCCAGGGGAATTCTGCCATTTCCATTGGCCACAACCCTATAGATTAGGAGAATCCTCCAAACTCCCCCAGCCATCCGAATTGTGTTGGCTGCCCAGGACACACAGGGATGATCATTCACAAGTTAGGAAACCACCTCCACTCAGACCCAGAGACAGATATCCCCATAGAATAAGATTGAACTGGACGGGCACTGAGGCCCTAATCAGATCCATTGATTTTGATTCCAGTCATCTCTCCTCAGAGGCCTGGTTTCCAATACCAGCATATGGGAGATTCCTTAGGCATTCATCAAAACAATTCTCTTCTCTACATAGGAAATATACTCTTTAGAGCTCCATCAAAACCTCCGGTTATGAACATCCCTCAAGGCCCCGGATCAAGCACCCCATTCCAAGGTCTACATGGACACAAATGCACATTATGACCCATCCTCAACTCACCCATTTCAAAACACCCGCCTCGGTTGCTCCCCTAGATCCAGCAGATCAAACTTGCCTTGGCTCTATGAGACACCTGGAATGGGAGGCAGGCTGCCCAGGCATTCATCCTTAGAACCCTGCTCTGGATAACTTCCTTATGGGATGTCCTGGAGCCATTCAACATGTCTCGACTGTCCCACAGAAGGAATCATTGTGGTTTGGAGCATCTCACAATTCCCATAGTGGGAAAACCTCCATGTCCTCGTGACACCCTCCCCTTCATGAATGGGCCGTCATGGACAGAAACTCCGACCTAAGAAAACGTCTGATCCTAGCTCTGTCTTCAGGTATACGGGATCTCGAATCATCTCTGCAGAGGGTGCCTGCCGTCCCCTCACCCTGAAATCTAAGTCTGGCTTGTGTTCTCAGAATTTTTTCCTCACACTCCTGGCCCACAAGCCTTCCAGTCTGGGAATTTTGGAGTCACTATGTGGCACTGTGTCTTCCCTCCAGAAGAAAAACGTTGCCCTCTGGGGCTACCCAGTAACCACAAATGAGTATCATCCTGCACGAAACTCGACTGCACCCCAATGATTCAGTCTACTGGGCACTAATACCCTGTCTACCACAGCCTGAGCCTGCACCTCCCAACCCACACTCAACAGCTGGCCGAACACTGAGCACATCAGACACACCATGGCCTTAGGGCTTCATCTCTTCCAGACCTCAGTTTTCAGGCTTCAGATCCTAGACCTTAAATCCAATCACAGTCCAGGAGTGAAAGTGTTGCAGAAATTAGAACTCCATCTTCCCCATTGCCAGAAAACTTGTGGTTCCCATACTGTGCAACGTTCAGTGTAGGAGAAACCAGCATGGTACATTAGGCCACGCCCTGACTTGAGGGGCTCCTTGGGCACAAAAACACATTGTGAAACTCAGTGTGAGACCTATCCTCAAGGAAGGCCTCTCAGTGTCTGGACCAAGAGCCCACATATGGGGCTTGCCATGTTCTTAGGTCCCAATGTTAACCAGAGGTCTGGTTGTCCAGTTGCCCCCACCCACGACTCTGCTCTGGAATCCCTCTTTTGGTGGTCCACCTGAGGTTAAAAAAAAAAAAAAAAACAAAAAACCAGAACGGCCTCCTCCCTTCCCACAGAATGACCACAATCTCTTGGAATCGGGTCAAATCCCCAGAAAGGGAGCCTCATCGATGGCCCATGAGGACACCCCGACATTCCATTGCAATCGGTGACACATTTCCAGAAAAAAAAAAAAAAAAAAGCATGAGCATGCACATCACATTCGCCCTTTGTTCATATCCCGAAGAGGTCTAATCACGGTCTATAGATCGGGCCGGCCATACCTACATCCCACAACCTAAGTGGAGTTTGTGTTTTCAGACTTTTGTCCAAATAGCCCTGGACCACACACGCTCCACACTTGGGTCCCTGGAGCCACACCTCAGGACTGTGCTTCCCTTTCAAGGGAATTCTTCCCATTCCATTGGCCACAACCTTGCAAATTAGGAAAAACCTCCAAAGTCACCGAGACCATCCCAATAGTGTAGGCCGCCCAGGACAAACAGGGGTGATCTCAAACAAGCTGAGCAACTACCTCCACTCAGACAACAGATGTCCCCAGAGAAGAATATTGAACTGGACAGGCCCCTAGGCCCTAAACAGATCCATTGCTTTGGTTTCCAGGCATTTCTCCTCAGAGGCCTCGTTTCCAATACCAGCATATGGTGGTTTCCTGAGGCACCAATAAGAACAAATCTCGTCTCCCCATGGAAACTTGCTCATTGGAGCTTTGTCATAACCTCTGGTTAGGAGAATCCTTCAGGGCCCTGGTGCCACTGCCCCATACCAAGGTCTCCATGGACTCAAACCAACATTAAGACCATCCTCAGGAAAGTCCATTTCAACTCAGCCCCCTCTGTTGCTACCCCAAGCCAGCAGATCAAACGTTTCTTGTTGCTAGGAGACAATTGTAATGTGAGTCTGGCTGCCCAGGCATCCATACTTAGAACCCTGTTCTGGAAAAATACCTTATAAGACGTCCTGGAGACATCCAACAAATCTTAATTGTCCCACAGAAGGAATCCTTGCGGTTTGGAGCATCTCACAACTCCAATAGTGGGAAAACCCCCATGGCCTCATAATGCCCCCCCTTCCTGAAGGGGCCAACATGGATAGAAACTCAAACCTGAGCCAAAGTCTGAACCTCGACCTGAATTCAGACGCATGAGATCTCAATTCAGCTCTGCAGAGTGTGCCTGCCATGTCCTTGCCCGAAACCTAAGCCTAGCTTGTGTTCTCAGACTTCCGTCCTCACTCTCCTGGCCCACAAGCCCTCCAGTTTGGGAATTCCGAAGCCACAATGCAGCACTCTGCCTGCCCTCCAGAAGAAAAACTTTGCCCTATGCTGCTAATAAGAAACGCCAAATGATTTTCTAATGCATGCCACTCGATTTTAAAGCAATTATACAGCCCACCCTGTATACTAATGCCCTGTCTGGCACAGCCTGAGACAAGACATCCCAAACTACACCCAGACAGCTGGCCCCAACCTGGACACATAGGACCCGCTATGGCTGTAGGTCGTCATCTCTTCCCAACCTCGGTTTTCAGGCTTCAGAACCTAGACCTTATCTCCAATCACTGCCCAGGGGTGAACGTGATGCAGAAATTAGAATTCCTCCTTCCCCATGGCCAGAAACCTTGTGGTTGGCATGTTGTCCAACGTTCAATATGGGGAAACCTGCATTGTCCGAAAGGCCACGCCAGTGCTTGAGGGCCGCCTAGGGCACAGACATGCATTGTGACCTGCAGCGTGAGTCCCGTATTAAAGTAACGCCTCTCAGTGGCTGGACCAAGATCCTGCATATGGGGCTTGTCATATCCATAGGCCCCCAGGCTTAACCAGAGGGTGTGTATTCCAGTTGTCAGTACCCACTGCTATGCTCTAGAATCCCTCTACTGGGGGGACACATGAAATAGAAAACAGGACACTTCCCTTCCCACAGAATGACCCCAAACTCTTGGGGGCTGGACAAACTACCAGAGAGGGAGACTTCTACGACCCATGAGGCAACTCCTACATTAAACGGCCATTGTGGACAAAACATCCAGAGACAAAAGCCTGAGCGACTGCCTCCCTCTCACCCTTCTTTCATATCCAGAGGAGCTCCCCTCATGGACTGTAGATCAGGCCTGCTGTAACCTCGGCCCCAAACCTGAGCTGAGTTAGGGTTTTTGGATGTCTGTCTGCACAGCCATGGCCCACACAGCCTCCAGGCTGGGGTCTCTGGAGCCACACCACAGAACTGTGCCTGCTCTCTCCTAAGAAACTGCCCATTCCATTGGCCACAACTCTACAAAATAGGAGAAACCTCAAGGTCCCCAAGGACATCCCACTACCGCAAGCCGCACTGGACAAATAGGGGCATTATGACACAAGCTGAGCAACTACTACCTCCATGCAGACACACAGACAGATATCCGCAGAGATAGAAGATTGACCCAGCCAGGCCCCTAGGCCCTATTATGAACTCTTGCTTTGTTGTCCAGGTATCACTGCTCAGAAACGTGGGTTCGAAGACCAGCATACGTGGCTTTCCTGTAGCACCAAACAGAAGGCCTCTCATCTCCACATGGGAAGCTTCCTTGTTGTAGTTGTGTCAAGCCCTTTGGGTTGGAGAATCCTGCAGAGTCCCTTAGCTACTGCCACATTCCAAGGTCTCCATGGCCACCAACCCACATTATGACTCATTCTCAGCAGAGTCCATTTAAACTCAGCCTTCTGGGTAGCTCACCCAAGAGCCCGCAGATTGAGCGTGCCTTGTCTCGACCAGGCAATGGGAAGGTGAGTTGGCGTTTCTCGGCATCCATGCTTAGGGCCCTGCTCTCGAGTCTTTCTGTATGGGGCATCCTGGAACCATCGAATAGTACTCGACTGTCCTGAAGAAGGAAACTTTGAAGTTTGGAGCAGCTCACAACTCCCAGCGTAGGGAAACCTCCCTGGCCTCATGTCGCCCTCACCCCCTTCAGGAAGGGGCCGTCATGGACACAAACTCCAGCGTGAGGCAACATCTGATACTCGCCCTGACCTCACCTGCAGGAGATCTCGATTCAGCCTCTGCAGAGTGGGCCTGCCATGCTCTTGGCCCCAAAACTTGTGCTAGCTTGTGTTTTCAGACTTCCTTTCTCACAATCCTGGCCACACCCCTCCAGTTTGGCAATTCTGGAGACACAATGCAGCACTCTGCCTGCCCTCCAGAAGAAAAATGTTGCCCTATAGGGCTAACCAGAAACGCCAAATGAGTAACAACCTGCATGCCACTCGACCATACCCCAATTATACAGTCTAGCCTGTGCACTAAAGCCCTGTCTGACACAGCCTGAGGGCAGAACTCCAGTCCAACACCCGGACAGCTGGCCGTACACAGAGCATATCACACCCACAATGGCTTTAGGCCATCATCTCTACCCAACCTCAGTTTTCACCTCCAGAACCTAGACCTTATCTCCACTCACTGCTCTGGAGTGAACGTGATGCAAGAATCTGATCTTCTCCTTCGCCTTGGCAAGAAACCTAGTGGTTGGCATGTTGTCCAATGTTCTTTGTAGGAGAAAGCAGCATGAAATATGAGGCCCCACCTATCCCTGAGGGCCACAATTTGCACAAACACACATTGTGACCCTCAGCGTGAGCCCTATCCTCATGTAAAGCCTCTTAGTGACTGGAACAACAGCCCACATATGGGGCTTGCCAAGCCCCTAGTCCCCCAATCTCAACCAGAGTTCGAGATGTCTAGTGACCCCTACTCAGTGCTCTACTCTGGAATCCCTCTTTGGTGGGACACCTGAGATAAAAAAAAAAAAAATACAGAAAGGAATCTTCCCATCCACAGAATGATCCCAACCACTTGGGATCAGGCCAAATCACCAGAGAAAGAATTGTCCATGGCCCTTGAGGACACCCCGACATTCCACGGCCACCATTGACACAAAATCCAGAGACAAAACCCTGAGCAAGAGCCACATACTCGCCCTTTGTTCATAGCCCGGAAAATTCTCACGGTCTGTAGATCGAGCCTTCATACATACATCCCCAAACCTAAGCTGAGTTTGTGTTTTCAGACTTCTGTCCCCACAGTCCTGGCCCACACACCATCCAAGCTGGGGCCCCTGGAGCCACACCTCTGGACTTTGGCTTCCCTCTCCACAGGATCTGCCATTTCCATTGGACACAACCCTATAGATTAGGAGAATCCTCCAAACTCCCCCAGGCCATCCGAATTGTGTTGGCTGCCCAGGACACACAGGGATGATCTTTCACAAGTTAGGAAACCACCTCCACTCAGACCCAGAGACAGATATCCCCATAGAATAAGATTGAACTGGACGGGCACTGAGGCCCTAATCAGATCCATTGATTTTGATTCCAGTCATCTCTCCTCAGAGGCCTGGTTTCCAATACCAGCATATGGGAGATTACTTAGGCACTCATCAAAACAATTCTCTACTCTACATAGGAAACATACTCTTTAGAGCTCCATCAAAACCTCCGGTTATGAACATCCCTCAAGGCCCCGGATCAAGCACCCCATTCCAAGGTCTACATGGACACAAATGCACATTATGACCCATCCTCAACTCACCCATTTCAAAACACCTGCCTCGGTTGCTCCCGTAGATCCAGCAGATCAAACTTGCCTTGGCTCTATGAGACACCTGGAATGGGAGGCAGGCTGCCCAGGCATCCATCCTTAGAACCCTGCTCTGGATAACTTCCTTATGGGATGTCCTGGAGCCATTCAACATGTCTCGACTGTCCCACAGAAGGAATCATTGTGGTTTGGAGCATCTCACAATTCCCATAGTGGGAAAACCTCCATGTCCTCGTGACACCCTCCCCTTCATGAATGGGCCGTCATGGACAGAAACTCCGACCTAAGAAAACGTCTGATCCTAGCTCTGTCTTCAGGTATACGGGATCTCGAATCATCTCTGCAGAGGGTGCCTGCCGTCCCCTCACCCCGAAATCTAAGTCTGGCTTGTGTTCTCAGAATTTTTTCCTCACACTCCTGGCCCACAAGCCTTCCAGTCTGGGAATTTTGGAGTCACTATGTGGCACTGTGTCTTCCCTCCAGAAGAAAAACGTTGCCCTCTGGGGCTACCCAGTAACCACAAATGAGTATCATCCTGCACGAAACTCGACTGCACCCCAATGATTCAGTCTACTGGGCACTAATTCCCTGTCTACCACAGCCTGAGCCTGCACCTCCCAACCCACACTCAACAGCTGGCCGAACACTGAGCACATCAGACACACCATGGCCTTAGGGCTTCATCTCTTCCAGACCTCAGTTTTCAGACTTCAGATCCTAGACCTTAAATCCAATCACAGTCCAGGAGTGAAAGTGTTGCAGAAATTAGAACTCCATCTTCCCCATTGCCAGAAAACTTGTGGTTCCCGTACTGTGCAACGTTCAGTGTAGGAGAAACCAGCATGGTACATTAGGCCACGCCCTGACTTGAGGGGCTCCTTGGGCACAAAAACACATTGTGAAACTCAGTGTGAGACCTATCCTCAAGGAAGGCCTCTCAGTGTCTGGACCAAGAGCCCACATATGGGGCTTGCCATGTTCTTAGGTCCCAATGTTAACCAGAGTTGTGGTTGTCCTGTTGCCCCCACCCACGACTCTGCTCTGGAATCCCTCTTTTTGTGGCCCACCTGAGGTTAAAAAAAAAAAAAAAAAAAAAAAAAAAAAACCAGAACGGCCTCCTCCCTTCCCACAGAATGACCCCAATCTCTTGGGATCGGGTCAAATCCCCAGAAAGGGAGCTTCATCGATTGCCCATGAGGACACCCTGACATTCCATGGCAATCGGTGACACATTTCCAGAAAAAAAAAAAAAAAGCATGAGCAAGCACCTCACATTCGCCCTTTGTTCATATCCCGAAGAGGTCTCCTCACGGTCTATAGATCGGGCCGGCCATACCTACATCCCACAACCTAAGTGGAGTTTGTGTTTTCAGACTTTTGTCCAAATAGCCCTGGACCACACACGCTCCACACTTGGGTCCCTGCAGCCACACCTCAGGACTGTGCTTCCCTTTCAAGGGAATTCTTCCCATTCCAATGGCCACAACCTTGCAAATTAGGAAAAACCTCCAAAGTCACCGAGACCATCCCAATAGTGTAGGCCGCCCATGACAAACAGGGGTGATCTCAAACAAGCTGAGCAACTACCTCCACTCAGACAACAGATGTCCCCAGAGAAGAATATTGAACTGGACACGCCCCTAGGCCCTAAACAGATCCATTGCTTTGGTTTCCAGGCATCTCTCCTCAGAGGCCTCGTTTCCAATACCAGCATATGGTGGTTTCCTGAGGCACCAATAAGAACAAATCACGTCTCCCCATGGAAACTTGCTCATTGGAGTTTTGTCATAACCTCTGGTTAGGAGAATCCTTCAGGGCCCTGGTGCCACTGCCCCATACCAAGGTCTCCATGGACTCAAACCAACATTAAGACCATCCTCAGGAAAGTCCATTTCAACTCAGCCCCCTCTGTTGCTACCCCAAGCCAGCAGATCAAACGTTTCTTGTTGCTATGAGACAATTGGAATGTGAGGCTGGCTGCCCAGGCATCCATACTTAGAACCCTGTTCTGGAAAAATACCTTATAAGACGTCCTGGAGCCATCCAACTAATCTTAATTGTCCCACAGAAGGAATCCTTGCGGTTTGGAGCATCTCACAACTCCAATAGTGGGAAAACCCCCATGGCCTCATAATGCCCCCCCTTCCTGAAGGGGCCAACATGGACAGAAACTCAAACCTGAGCCAAAGTCTGAACCTCGACGTGACTTCAGACGCATGAGATCTCAATTCAGCTCTGCAGAGTGTGCCTGCCATGTCATTGCCCCGAAACCTAAGCCTAGCTTGTGTTCTCAGACTTCCGTCCTCACTCTCCTGGTTCATAAGCCCTCCAGTTTGGGAATTCCGAAGCCACAATGCAGCATGCTGCCTGCCCTCCAGAAGAAAAACTTTGCCCTATGCTGCTAATAAGAAACGCCAAATGATTTTCTAATGCATGCCACTCGATTTTAAAGCAATTATACAGCCCACCCTGTATACTAATGCCCTGTCTGGCACAGCCTGAGACAAGACATCCCAAACGACACCCAGACAGCTGGCCCCAACCTGGACACATAGGACTCGTTATGGCTGTAGGTCGTCATCTCTTCCCAACCTCGGTTTTCAGGCTTCAGAACCTAGACCTTATCTCCAATCACTGCCCAGGGGTGAACGTGATGCAGAAATTAGAATTCCTCCTTCCCCATGGCCTGAAACCTTGTGGTTGGCATGTTGTCCAACGTTCAATGTGGGGAAACCTGCATTGTCCGAAAGGCAACGCCAGTGCTTGAGGGCCGCCTAGGGCACAGACATGCATTGTGACCTGCAGCGTGAGTCCCGTATTAAAGTAACGCCTCTCAGTGGCTGGACCAAGATCCTGCATATGGGGCTTGTCATATCCATAGGCCCCCAGGCTTAACCAGAGGGCGTGTATTCCAGTTGACAGTACCCACTGCTATGCTCTAGAATCCCTCTACTGGGGGGACACATGAAGTAGAAAACAGGACACTTCCCTTCCCACAGAATGACCCCAAACTCTTGGGGGCTGGACAAACTACCAGAGAGGGAGACTTCTACGACCCATGAGGCAACTCCTACATTAAACGGCCATTGTGGACAAAACATCCAGAGACAAAAGCCTGAGCAACTGCCTCCCTCTCACCCTTCTTTAATATCCAGAGGAGCTCCCCTCATGGACTGTAGATCAGGCCTGCTGTAACCTCGGCCCCAAACCTGAGCTGAGTTAGGGTTTTTGGATGTCTGTCTGCACAGCCATGGCCCACACAGCCTCCAGGCTGGGGTCTCTGGAGCCACACCACAGTACTGTGCCTGCTCTCTCCTAAGAAACTGCCCATTCCATTGGCCACAACTCTACAAAATAGGGGAAACCTCAAGGTCCCCAAGGACATCCCACTACCGCAAGCCCACTGGACAAATAGGGGCATTATGACACAAGCTGAGCAACTACTACCTCCATGCAGACACACAGACAGATATCCGCAGAGATAGAAGATTGACCCAGCCAGGCCCCTAGGCCCTATTATGAACTCTTGCTTTGTTGTCCAGGTATCACTGCTCAGAAACCTGGGTTCGAAGACCAGCATACGTGGCTTTCCTGAGGCACCAGACAGAATGCCTCTCATCTCCACATGGGAAGCTTCCTTGTTGGAGTTGTGTCAAGCCCTTTGGGTTGGAGAATCCTGCAGAGTCCCTTAGCTACTGCCACATTCCAAGGTCTCCATGGCCACCAACCCACATTATGACTCATCCTCAGGAGAGTCCATTTAAACTCAGGCTTCTGGGTAGCTCACCCAAGAGCCCGCAGATTGAGCGTGCCTTGTCTCGACCAGGCAATGGGAAGGTGAGTTGGCGTTTCTCGGCATCCATGCTTAGGGCCCTGCTCTCGAGTCTTTCTGTATGGGGCATCCTGGAACCATCCAATAGTACTCGACTGTCCTGAAGAAGGAAACTTTGAAGTTTGGAGCAGCTCACAACTCCCAGCGTAGGGAAACCTCCCTGGCCTCATGTCGCCCTCACCCCCTTCAGGAAGGGGCCGTCATGGACACAAACTCCAGCGTGAGGCAACATCTGATACTCGCCCTGACCTCACCTGGAGGAGATCTCGATTCAGCCTCTGCAGAGTGGGCCTGCCATGCTCTTGGCCCCAAAACTCGTGCTAGCTTGTGTTTTCAGACTTCCTTCCTCACAATCCTGGCCACACCCCTCCAGTTTGGCAATTCTGGAGACACAATGCAGCACTCTGCCTGCCCTCCAGAAGAAAAATGTTGCCCTATAGGGCTAACCAGAAACGCCAAATGAGTAACAACCTGCATGCCACTCGACCATACCCCAATTATACAGTCTAGCCTGTGCACTAAAGCCCTGTCTGACACAGCCTGAGGGCAGAACTCCAGTCCAACACCCAGACAGCTGGCCGTACACAGAGCATATCACACCCACAATGGCTTTAGGCCATCATCTCTACCCAACCTCAGTTTTCACCTCCAGAACCTAGACCTTATCTCCACTCACTGCTCTGGAGTGAACGTGATGCAAGAATCAGATCTTCTCCTTCGCCTTGGCAAGAAACCTAGTGGTTGGCATGTTGTCCAATGTTCTTTGTAGGAGAAAGCAGCATGGAATATGAGGCCCCAACTATCCCTGAGGGCCACAATTTGCACAAACAAACATTGTGACCCTCAGCGTGAGCCCTATCCTCATGTAAAGCCTCTTAGTGACTGGAACAACAGCCCACATATGGGTCTGGCCATGCCCCTAGTCCCCCAATCTCAACCAGAGTTCGAGATGTCTAGTGACCCCTACTCAGTGCTCTACTCTGGAATCCCTCTTTGGTGGGACACCTGAGATAAAAAAAAAAATACAGAAAGGAATCTTCCCATCCACAGAATGATCCCAACCACTTGGGATCAGGCCAAATGACCAGAGAAAGAATTGTCCATGGCCCTTGCGGACACCCCGACATTCCACGGCCACCATTGACACAAAATCCAGAGACAAAAGCCTGAGCAAGCGCCACATACTCGCCCTTTGTTCATAGCCCGGAAAATTCTCACGGTCTGTTGATCGAGCCTTCATACATACATCCACAAACCTAAGCTGAGTTTGTGTTTTCAGAATTCTGTCCCCACAGTCCTGGCCCACACACCATCCAAGCTGGGGCCCCTGGAGCTACACCTCAGGACTGTGGCTTCCCTCTCCAGGGGAATTCTGCCATTTCCATTGGCCACAACCCTATAGATTAGGAGAATCCTCCAAACTCCCCCAGGCCATCCGAATTGTGTTGGCTGCCCAGGACACACAGGGATGATCTTTCACAAGTTAGGAAACCACCTCCACTCAGACCCAGAGACAGATATCCCCATAGAATAAGATTGAACTGGACGGGCACTGAGGCCCTAATCAGATCCATTGATTTTGATTCCAGTCATCTCTCCTCAGAGGCCTAGTTTCCAATACCAGCATATGGGAGATTCCTTAGGCACTCATCAAAACAATTCTCTTCTCTACATAGGAAACATACTCTTTAGAGCTCCATCAAAACCTCCGGTTATGAACATCCCTCAAGGCCACGGATCAAGCACCCCATTCCAAAGTCTACATGGACACAAATGCACATTATGACCCATCCTCAACTCACCCATTTCAAAACACCCGCCTCGGTTGCTCCCCTAGATCCAGCATATCGAAATTGCCTTGGCTCTATGAGACACCTGGAATGGGAGGCAGGCTGCACACGCATCCATCCTTAGAACCCTGCTCTGGATAATTTCCTTATGGGATGTCCTGGAGCCATCCAACATGTCTCGACTGTCCCACAGAAGGAATCATTGTGGTTTGGAGCATCTCACAATTCCCATAGTGGGAAAACCTCCATGTCCTCGTGACACCCTCCCCTTCATGAATGGGCCGTCATGGACAGAAACTCCGACCTAAGAAAACGTCTGATCCTAGCTCTGTCTTCAGGTATACGGGATCTCGAATCATCTCTGCAGAGTGTGCCTGCCGTCCCCTCACCCCGAAATCTAAGTCTGGCTTGTGTTCTCAGAATTTTTTCCTCACACTCCTGGCCCACAAGCCTTCCAGTTTGGGAATTTTGGAGTCACTATGTGGCACTGTGTCTTCCCTCCAGAAGAAAAACGTTGCCCTCTGGGGCTACCCAGTAACCACAAATGAGTACCATCCTGCACGAAACTCGACTGCACCCCAATGATGCAGTCTAGCCTGGGCACTAATTCCCTGTCTGCCACAGCCTGTGCCTGCACCTCCCAACCCACACTCAACAGCTGGCCGAACACTGAGCACATCAGACACACCATGGCCTTAGGGCTTCATCTCTTCCCAACCTCAGTTTTCAGGCTTCAGAACCTAGACCTTAAATCCAATCACAGTCCAGGAGTGAAAGTGTTGCAGAAATTAGAACTCCATCTTCCCCATTGCCAGAAAACTTGTGGTTCCCATACTGTGCAACGTTCAGTGTAGGAGAAACCAGCATGGTACATTAGGCCACGCCCTGACTTGAGGGGCTCCTTGGGCACAAAAACACATTGTGAAACTCAGTGTGAGACCTACCCTCAAGGAAGGCCTCTCAGTGTCTGGACCAAGAGCCCACATAAGGGGCTTGCCCTGTTCTTAGGTCCCAATGTTAACCAGAGGTCTGGTTGTCCAGTTGCCCCCACCCACGACTCTGCTCTGGAATCCCTCTTTTGGTGGTCCACCTGAGGTTAAAAAAAAATAATAATAAAAAAAAATAAAAAAAAAAACCAGAAAGGCCTCCTCCCTTCCCACAGAATGACCCCAATCTCTTGGGATCGGGTCAAATCCACAGAAAGGGAGCCTCATCGATGGCCCATGAGGACACCCCGACATTCCATGGCAATCGGTGACACATTTCCAGAAATAAGAAAAAAAAGCATGAGCATGCACATCACATTCTCCCTTTGTTCATATCCCGAAGAGGTCTCCTCACGGTCTATAGATTGGGCCGGCCATACCTACATCCCACAACCTAAGTGGAGTTTGTGTTTTCAGACTTTTGTCCAAATAGCCCTGGACCACACACGCTCCACACTTTGGTCCCTGTAGCCACACCTCAGGACTGTGCTTCCCTTTCAAGGGAATTCTTCCCATTCCATTGGCCACAAGCTTGCAAATTAGGAAAAACCTCCAAAGTCACCGAGGCCATCCCAATAGTGTAGGCCGCCCTTGACAAACAGGGGTGATCTCAAACAAGCTGAGCAACTACCTCCACTCAGACAACAGATGTCCCCAGAGAAGAATATTGACCGGACAGGCCCCTAGGCCCTAAACAGATCCATTGCTTTGGTTTCCAGGCATCTCTCCTCAGAGGCCTCGTTTCCAATACAAGCATATGGTGGTTTCCTGAGGCACCAATAAGAACAAATCTCGTCTCCCCATGGAAACTTGCTCATTGGAGCTTTGTCATAACCTCTGGTTAGGAGAATCCTTCAGGGCCCTGGTGCCACTGCCCCATACCAAGGTCTCCATGGACTCAAACCAACATTAAGACCATCCTCAGGAAAGTCCATATCAACTCAGCCCCCTCTGTTGCTACCCCAAGCCAGCAGATCAAACGTTTCTTGTTGCTAGGAGACAATTGGAATGTGAGTCTGGCTGCCCAGGCATCCATACTTAGAACCCTGTTCTGGAAAAATACCTTATAAGACGTCCTGGAGCCATCCAACTAATCTTAATTGTCCCACAGAAGGAATCCTTGCGGTTTGGAGCATCTCACAACTCCAATAGTGGGAAAACCCCCATGGCCTCATAATGCCCCCCCTTCCTGAAGGGGCCCACATGGACAGAAACTCAAACCTGAGCCAAAGTCTGAACCTCGACCTGACTTCAGACGCATGAGATCTCAATTCAGCTCTGCAGAGTGTGCCTGCCATGTCCTTGCCCCGAAACCTAAGCCTAGCTTGTGTTCTCAGACTTCCGTCCTCACTCTCCTGGCCCACAAGCCCTCCAGTTTGGGAATTCCGAAGCCACAATGCAGCACTCTGCCTGCCCTCCAGAAGAAAAACTTTGCCCTATGCTGCTAATAAGAAACGCCAAATGATTTTCTAATGCATGCCACTCGATTGTAAAGCAATTATACAGCCCACCCTGTATACTAATGCCCTGTCTGGCACAGCCTGAGACAAGACATCCCAAACGACACCCAGACAGCTGGCCCCAACCTGGACACATAGGACCCGCTATGGCTGTAGGTCGTCATCTCTTCCCAACCTCGGTTTTCAGATTTCAGACCTAGACCTTATCTCCAATCACTGCCCAGTGGTGAACGTGATGCAGAAATTAGAATTCCTCCTTCCCCATGGTCAGAAACCTTGTGGTTGGCATGTTGTCCAACGTTCAATGTGGGAAAACCTGCAATGTATGAAAGACCACCCCAGTGCTTGAGGGCCGCCTAGGGCACAGACATGCATTGTGACCTGCAGCGTGAGTCCCGTATTAAAGTAGCGCCTCTCAGTGGCTGGACCAAGATCCTGCATATGGGGCTTGTCATATCCATAGGCCCCCAGGCTTAACCAGAGGGCGAGTATTCCAGTTGTCAGTACCCACTGCTATGCTCTAGAATCCCTCTATTGGGGGGACACATGAAGCAGAAAACAGGACACTTCCCTTCCCACAGAATGACCCCAAACTCTTGGGGGCTGGACAAACTACCAGAGAGGGAGACTTCTACGACCCATGAGGCAACTCCTACATTAAACGGCCATTGTGGACAAAACATCCAGAGACAAAAGCCTGAGCGACTGCCTCCCTCTCACCCTTCTTTCATATCTAGAGGAGCTCCCCTCATGGACTGTAGATCAGGCCTGCCATAACCTCGGCCCCAAACCTGAGCTGAGTTAGGGTTTTTGGATGTCTGTCTGCACAGCCATGGCCCACACAGCCTCCAGGCTGGGGTCTCTGGAGCCACACCACAGAACTGTGCCTGCTCTCTCCTAAGAAACTGCCCATTCCATTGGCCACAACTCTACAAAATAGTAGAAACCTAAAGGTCCCCAAGGACATCCCACTACCGCAAGCCGCACTGGACAAATAGGGGCATTATGACACAAGCTGAGCAACTACTACCTCCATGCAGACACACAGACAGATATCCGCAGAGACAGAAGATTGAACCAGACAGGCCCCTAGGCCCTATTATGAACTCTTGCTTTGGTGTCCAGGTATCACTTCTCAGAGGCCTGGGTTCGAAGACCAGCATACGCGGCTTTCCTGAGGCACCAGACAGAAGACCTCTCATCTCCACATGGGAAGCTTCCTTGTTGGAGTTTTGTCAAGCCCTTCGGGTTGGAGAATGCTGCAGAGTCCCTTAGCTACTGCCACATTCCAAGGTCTCCATGGCCACCAACCCACATTATGACTCATCCTCAGGAGAGTCCATTTAAACTCAGCCTTCTGGGTAGCTCACCCAAGAGCCCGCAGATTGAGCGTGCCTTGTCTCGACCAGGCAATGGGAAGGTGAGTTGGCATTTCTCGGCATCCATGCTTAGGCCCCTGCTCTCGAGTGTTTCTGTATGGGGCATCCTGGAACCATCCAATAGTACTCGACTGTCCTGAAGAAGAAAACTTTGAAGTTTGGAGCAGCTCACAACTCCCAGCGTAGGGAAAACTCCCTGGCCTCATGACGCCCCCACCCCCTTCAGGAAGGGGCCGTCATGGACACAAACTCCAGCTTGAGGCAACATCTGATACTCGCCGTGACCTCACCTGCAGGAGATCTCGATTCAGCCTCTGCAGAGTGGGCCTGCCATGCTCTTGGCCCCAAAACTCGTGCTAGCTTGTGTTTTCAGACTTCTTCCTCACAATCCTGGCCACACCCCTCCAGTTTGGCAATTCTGGAGACACAATGCAGCACTCTGCCTGCCCTCCAGAAGAAAAATTTTGCCCTATAGGGCTAACCAGAAACGCCAAATGAGTAACAACTTGCATGCCACTCGACCATACCCCAATTATACAGTCTAGCCTGTGCACTAAAGCCCTGTCTGACACAGCCTGAGGGCAGACACCCAGACAGCTGGCCATACACAGAGCATATCACACCCACAATGGCTTTAGGCCATCATCTCTACCCAACCTCAATTTTCACCTTCAGAACCTAGACCTTATCTCCACTCACTGTTCAGAGGTAAACGTGATGCAAGAATCAGAACTTCTCCTTCACCTTGGCAAGAAACCTAGTGGTTGGCATGTTTTCCAACGTTCAGTGTAGTTGAAACCAGTGTGGCCCATGAGGCCTCGCCCATGTTTATGGGCCACATTGGTCACAAACACACATTGTGTCCCTCAGCCTGATCCCAGGCTCAGGTAAGGCCTCTCAGTGGCTGGATGAAGAGACAGCATATTGTGCTTGCCATGCCCCTAGGCCCCAAATTTTACCCATAGTTCGGGTTCTCCCTTCACTTTTCCCCAGGGCTCTTCTTTGGAATTACTCTTTTGGAGGGACACCTGAGGTAACAAACCTGAAAGGAGTCCTCCCATTCCACAGATTGACGAAAAACAATTGGGATCGGGCCAAATCCACAGAGAGGAAAATTCGTCCATGGCCCATGAGGCCTCCCCGACATTCCACGGCCATCTCTGATACAAAATCCAGAGACAAAAGCCTGAGCAAGCGCCTCAGACTCGCTCTCTCTTCATATCCGGAAGAGTTCTTCTCATGGTTTATAGATCGGGCCTGCCATACCTACGTCCCCAAACCTAAGCTGAGTTTGTGTTTTCAGACTTCTGTCCTCAAAGTCCTGGGCCACACACCCTCCAGGCTGGTGCCCCTGGAGTCACACATTAGGACTGTGCCAACCCAATCCATGGGAATTCTGCCGATGCCATTGTCCAAAACAGTAAAATTTGGAGAACCCTCCAAATCCCTGAGGCCATCCCAATAGTGCAGGTCGCCCGGGACAAACAAGGGCAGTCTGATACCTGCTGAGCATCTACCTCCACTCATACCATAGATGGATGTCCCCTGAGAAGAAGATTGAACCAGACAGGACCCTAGGCCATAATCGGATACATTGCTTTGGATTACAGGCATGTCTCCTCAAAAGCCTGGATTCCAATACCAGCATAGAAGTTTTCCTGAGGCACCCATCAAAACAAATCTCGTCTCCACAAGGAACCTTGTGCATCGAGCTATGTCAAAAGCTTAGGAGAATACTTCAGGGTCCCGGTGCCACCGCCCCTTTTTAAGGCCCTCATGGACACAAACACACATTAGGACCCATCCTCAGGAAAGTCCATTTCAAGTCAGCCACCCCGGTTGCTCCCGCAGAACCATCAGATCTAAACTGTCTTGTTACTGGGAGACATTTGGAATGCGAGGCCGGCTTCCCAGGCATCCATCCTCGAACAGTGCCCTGGAGTCATTCCATATGGGATGTCCTGAAGCTGCCCAACAGGTCTCAATTGTCCCGCAGAAGGAATCCTTGATGGGGGCATCCCACAACTCCCAACGTGGGAAAAACTCCATGGCCTTGAGATTCCGCTCCCTTCATGAAGGGTCCGTCATGCACAGAAACTCCAACCTGAGCCAACGTCTGATCCTCGCCCTGACTTCAGATGCATGAGATATTGGTTCAGATCTACAGTGGTACCTGCCGTGTCCTCGCCCTGAAACCCAAGTCTAGCTTGTGTTCTCAGACTTCCGTCCTCACACTCCTCTACACGAAGCCCTCAAGTTTAGCAATTCCGGACTGACAATGAAGCACACTGCCTGCCCTCTAGAAAACAAATTTTGCCTAATGAGCTGCCCAGACAACTTATATGAGGATAAATCTACATGGCACTCGACTGTACCCAAATTATATAGTCTAACCTGGGCACAAATGCACTGTCTGACACAACCTGAGCTCGGAACTCCTGACCAACACCCAGACAGCTGACCGCACACTGAGCACATCAGAACCGCCATGGCCTTAGGTCATCATCTCTTCCCTACCTCAGTTTTTAGGCTTCAGTACCTAGACCTTATCTCCAATCACTGCCCAGGGGTGCCTGTGATGCAGAAATCAGAACTCTTCCTTACCCATGGCAAGAAACCTTGTGGTTGGCATGTTGTCCAACGTTTAGTGTAGGAGAAACCAGGATTCACCATGAGGCCCTGCCCATTCTTGTTTGCGAAGTGGGCATAAACACGCATTGTGACCCTCAGCGTGAGTCCTGTCCTCTAGTAAGTCCTCTCAGTGGCTCGACCATTAGATGTCATAATGGGCTTGACATGTCCCTAGGCCACAATTTTTAACCAGATTTCTGGTTGTCTGTTCGGCCCTCCCCAGGGCTCTACTCTGGAATCCCTCATTTGGTGGGACACCTGAGGTTAAAAAACAAAACATGGCAAATCAACAACAACAACAAAACGGACTTCTTCCATCCCACAGAATGACCCCAAACTCTTTGGACGGGGCCAAACCCCCAGAGTGTAAGACTCGTCCATTTCCCATGAAGTCTTCAGGGAATTACACGAGCATGAGTGTCACGATATCCAGAGACAAAAACTTGAGCACCAGCCTCACACTCGCCCCTTATTCATATCCCGAAGAGTTCTCCTCATGGTCTGTAGATCAATCCTGCCATACCTATGACCTGAAACATAAGCCGCGTTTGTGTTTTCAGACGACTGTCCAAACAGCTCTGCCTACACACCCTACAGGCTCAGGCCCCTGGAGCCAAACCTGAGGACTGTACTTGCCCTCTCCAAGGGAATTGTATGTGCCCATTCCAATGGCCACAACCCTACTAATAGGATAAACCTGCAAACTCCCTGAGGCCATCCCAATAGTGGTGGCTTCCCAGGACAAACTCGGGCAATCTGAGCCCATCTGAGAACCTACATGCACTCAGACGCATAGACTGATGTTCCCAGAGGTAAAAAGGTACGAACAGGCCCCTAGTCACTATTCGGATTCATTGTTGTGGTATCCAGTCATCTCTCCTCAGAGGCCTGGATTTCAATACCAGCATATGGCTGTTTCCTGACTCATCCGTCATAAAAAATCTCATCTACATGTGGGAAACTTGCACGTTGGAGCTGTGTCAAAGCCTCTGTTTGAAAAAACCCTTCAGGACCCCAGTGCCACCGCTTCATTCCAAGGTCACCATAGACACAAAAACATATTAGGATCCATCCACAGGAGAGTCCATTTCAACTCAGATCCAGATTGCTCGCCCAGATCCAGCAGATATAACCTGTCTTGTTGCTAGGACACAATTGGAATGCAAGGTGGGCTACCCAGCCATCCATCCTTAGAACCCTGCTCGGAATCGTTGGCCTAGAGCCAACCAACATGTCTCAATTGTCCTGCACAAGAATCTTTGCAGTTTCGAGCTTCTCACAACTAACATCGTGGGAAAACCCCTACGGCCTCTTGACCCCCCCGCCCCTTCATGAAGGGGCCATCAGGGACAGAAACACCAACCTGAGCGATCTTCTGATCCTCGCCCTGACTTCAGAAGCACGAGATCTCGATTCAGGTCTGTAGATTGTGCCTGCCATGTCCTCACCCAGAAACCTAAGCCTAGCTTGTGTTCTCAGAGTTCCGTCCTCAGACTACCGGCCCACAAGCCCTCCAGTTTGGCAATCCGGAAGTACAATGCAGCACTCTGTGGGCCCTCCAAGAGAAACATTGCCCTCTGGGGCTACCTAGAAACCCCAAATGAAGATCAACCTGCACGCCATTTGGCTGTACACCAAATATATAGGCTGATCTGGGCATCATTGCCTTCTCTGACACAGCCTGAGCTGGACCTCCTGGCCCCACCCAGACAGCTGGCCGCACACTAGGCACATTGGAACCAACATGGCCTTAGTTCGTCATCTCTTCCCAACCTCGGTTTTCAGGCTTCAGTACCTAGACCTTATCTCTAATCACTGCCCAGGTTTGAAAATGTTGCAGAAATCAGAACTCGTTCCCTTGGCAAGAAACCTCGTGGTTGGCATGGTGTCCAACGTTCAGTGTAGTTGAAACCAGTGTGGCACATGAGACCCAGCCCATGCTTGAGGGCTACATTGGTCTCAAACACACATTGTGACCCTCAGCCTGAGCCCGGTCCTCAGGCAAGGCCTCTCAGTGGCTGCATGAAGAAACAGCATATTGGGATTGCCATGCCCCTAGACCCCAATTTTTAACCATAGTTCGGGTTGTCCCTTCACTCTTGCCCAGGGCTCTGCTTTGGAATTCCTCTTTTGGTGGGACACCTCAGGTAACAAACCTTAAAGGAGTCCTCCCATCCCACAGATTCACGAAAAAGAATTGGGATCGGACCAGATCCACAGAGAGGAAGATTCGTCCATGGCCCAGGAGGCCTCCCCGACATTCCTCGGCCATCGCTGATACAAAATCCAGAGACAAAAGCCTGAGCAAGCGCCTCAGACTCGCTCTTTCTTCATATCCTGAAGAGTTCTTCTCCTGGTTTGTAGGTCGGGCTTGCCATACCTACGTTCCCAAACCTAAGATGAGTTTGTGTTTTTTGTTTTCTGTCCTCAAATTCCTGGGCCACATACCCTCCAGACTGAGCCCCTGGAGCCACACAATAGTACTGTGCCTACCCAATCCATGGGAATTCTGCCCATGCCATTGTCTCAAACCGTTCAAATTAGGAGAACCCTCCATAGTCCCTGAGGCCATCCCAATGGTGTAGGTTGTCCCGGACAAACAAGGGCCGTCTGACACCAGCTGAGCATCAACCTCCACTCATACCATAGATGGATGTCCCCAGAGAAGAAGATTGAACCAGGCAGGACCCTAGGACATAATGGGATCCATAGCTTTGGTTTACAGGCATGTCTCCTCAAAAGCCTGGATTCCAATACCAGCATAGGGCTTCTCCTGAGGCACCCATCAGAACAAATCTCGTCTCCACAAGGAAACTTGTGCATGGGAGCTATGTCAAAGGCTTAGGAGAATACTTCAGGGTGCCGGTGCCACCGCCCCATTCCAAGGCCCTCAGGGACACAAACAAACATTAGGACCCATCCTCCGGAAAGTCCATTTCAACTCAGCCACCCCGGTAACACCTGCTGAGCCATCAGATCTATACTGTCTTGTTGCTAGAAGAAAATTGGA
The DNA here is from genome assembly GCF_964662115.1 of Mustela nivalis. Classification (NCBI taxonomy): domain Eukaryota; kingdom Metazoa; phylum Chordata; class Mammalia; order Carnivora; family Mustelidae; genus Mustela; species Mustela nivalis. The sequence continues at coordinate 671,311 of NW_028136417.1, forward strand.
ATGCGAGGCGGGCTTCCCAGGCATTCATCCTCGAATGGTGCTCTCGAGTCATTCCATATGTGATGTCCTGGAGCTGTCCAACAGGTCTCAATTGTCCCGCAGAAGGAATCTTTGAAGGGCCATCTCACAACTCCCAACGTGGGAAAACCTCCATGGCCTAGAGATTCCACTCCCTTCATGAATGGGCCATCATGTACAGAAACTCCAACCAGAGCCAATGTCTGATCCTCGCCCTGAATTCAGATGCATGAGATATTGGTTCAGATCTGCCGAGGTACCTGCCGTACCCTCGACCTGAAACCCAAGTCTAGCTTGTGTTCTCAGACTTCCGTCCTCACACTCCTGGCCCAGAAGACCTCAAGTTTGGCAATTCCGAACCCACTGTGCAGCACTCTGCCTGCCCTCTAGAAAAAAAATGCCTCATGAGCTGCCCAGGCACATCATATGAGGATAAACCTACACTCCACTTGACTGTACGTAAATTATATACTCTAAGCTGTGCACTAATGCACGGTCTGACACACCTGAGCCCGGTCCTCCTGACTAACACACAGACAGCTGACCACACACTGAGCACAACAGTCCAGCCATGGCCCTCGGACATCATCTCTTCCATACCTCAGTTTTCAGGCTTCAGAACCTACCTTTTCTCCAATCACTGCCCAGGGGTGATGGTATGTAGAAATCAGAACTCCTCCTTACCCATGGCAAGAAACCTTGTGGTTGGCATATTGTCCAACGTTCAGTGTAGGAGAAACCAGCATTCACCCTGAGGCCCAGCCCATTCTCAAGTGCGACGAGGGCATAAACACACCAAACTCTTTGGACGAGGCCAACCTTCTAAAGAGTAAGACTCGTCCATTTCCCATGAAGTCACCCGGAAATTTCACGACCATGAGTCACACGATATCCAGAGATAAACTTGAGCAAGAGCCTCACACTCGCCCTTTTTTCATATCCCGAAGAGTTCTTCTCATGTTCTGTAGATCAGTCCTGCCATACCTATGACCCGAAACATAAGCCGAGGTTGTGTTTTCAGACAACTGTCCAAACAGCCCTGGCCTACACACCCCAAAGGCTCAGACCCTTGGAGCCAAACCTGAGGACTGTACTTGCCCTCTCCAAGGGAATTGTGTGTACCCATTCCAATGGCCACAATCCTACTAATAGGATAAACCTCCAAAGTTCCTGAGGCCATCCCAATAGTGGTGGCTTCCCAGGACAAACAGGAGCAATCTGAGCACATCAGAGCACCTACCTGCACTCAGACCCATAGACTGATGTCCCCAGAGGAAAAAAGGAATGAACAGACCACTAGGCACTAATCGGATCCATTGCTATGGTTTCCAGGCATGTCTCCTCAGAGGCCTGGATTTCAATACCAGCATATGGCTGTTTCTTGACTCACACATCAGAACAAATCTCATCTACATATGGGAACCTTGCACGGTGGAGCTGTGTCAAAGTCTCTGTTTAGAAGAACCTATAAGGGACCCAGTGCCACCGCTTCATTCCAAGGTCTCCATAGACACAAAAACATATTAGGACACATCCACAGGAGAGTCAATTTCAACTCAGCCTCCTCAGTTGCTCCCCCAGATCCAGCAGATCTAACCTTTCTTGTAGCTAGGAGAAAATTGGAATGCCAGGTGTGGTACCTAGCCATCCATCCTCAGAACCATGCTTGGAATCCTTGGACTGGCGCCAACTAACAGGTCTCAATTGTCCTGGAGAAGAATCTTTGTAGTTTGGAGCTTCTCACAACTCCCATCGTGCGAAAACCCCCATGGCCTCGTGATTCCCCCCCTTCATGAAGGGGCCATCAGGGACAGAAAGTCCAACCTGAAGATCGTCTGATCCTCACCCTGACTTCAGATGCACGAGATCTCGATTCAGGTCTGTAGATTGTGCCTGCCATGTCCTCACCCATAAAAACTAAGCCTAGCTTGTGTTCTCAGACTTCAGTCCTCAGACTACTGGCCCACAAGCCCTCCAGTTCGGCAATCCAGAAGTACAATGCGGCACTCTGCCTGCTCCCTGGAAGAAGAACATTGCCCTCTGGGGCTACCCAGAAACCCCAAATGAGGATCAACCTGCACGCCATTTGGCTGTACACCAAATATATAGGCTGAAGTGGGCACAATTGCCCATTCTGACACAGCCTGAGCCTGGAACTCCTGGCCCCACCCAGACAGCTGGCCGCACACTGAGCACATCGGACCCGCCATGGCCTTAGGTTGTCATCTCTACCCAACCTCGGTTTTCAGGCTTCAGAACCTTGACCTTATCTCCAATCACTGCCCAGGTTTGAAAATGTTGCAGAAATCCGAACTCGTTCCCTTGGCATGAAACCTCGTGGTTGGCATGTTGTCCAACTTTCAGTGTAGTTGAAACCAGTGTGGCACATGAGACCCAGCCCATGCTTGAGGGCCACATTGGTCTCAAACACACATTGTGACCCTCAGCCTGAGCCCGGTCCTCAGGCAAGGCCTCTCAGTGGCTGCATGAAGAAACAGCATATTGGGCTTGCCATGCCCCTAGACCCTAATTTTTAACCATATTTCGGGTTGTCCCTTCACTCTTGCCCAGGGCTCTGCTTTGGAATTCCTCTTTTGGTGGGACACCTCAGGTAACAAACCTTAAAGGAATCCTCCCATCCCACAGATTCACGAAAAAGAATTGGGATAGGGCCAAATCCACAGAGAGGAAGATTCGTCCATGGCCCATGAGGCCTCCCCGACATTCCACGGCCATCGCTGATACAAAATCCAGAGACAAAAGCCTAACCAAGCGCCTCAGACTCGCTCTTTCTTCATATCCTGAAGAGTTCTTCTCATGATTTGTAGTTCGGCCGTGCCATACCTACGTTCCCAAACCTAAGCTGAGTTTGTGTTTTTTGAGTTCTGTCCTCAAAGTCCTGGGCCACACACCCTCCAGGCTGGGCCCCTGGAACCACACATTAGGACTGTGCCTAACCAATCCATGGGAATTCTGCCCATTCCATTATCCAAAACCGTACAAATTAGGAGAAACCTCCAAATTCCCTGAGGCCATACCAATGGTGTAGGTTGTCCGGGACAAAAAAGGGCCGTCTGACACCAGCTGAGCATCTACCTCCACTCATACCATAGATGGATGTCCCCAGAGAAGAAGATTGACCAGACAGGACCCCAGGCCATAATGGGATCCATAGCTTTGGTTTACAGGCATGTCTCCTCAAAAGCCTGGTTTCCAATACCAGCTGAGGGCTTTTCCTGAGGCACCCATCAGAACAAATCTCGTTTACACATGGGAAACTTGCATGTTGGAGCTCTCTCAAAGCCTCTGGTTAGAAGGACATTTCAGGTTCCCGGTGCCAGCGCCTCATTCCAAGGTCTCCATGGAGACACACCCACATTAGGACCCATCCACAGGAGAGTCCATTTCAACTCAGCCCCCTCAGTTGCTCCCCCTGATCCAGCAGATCTAACCCGTCTTGTCGCTAGGAGATGATTGGAATGAGAGGCAGGCTTCCCAGACATCCATACTTAGAACCATTCTCAGAATTATGCTGTATGGGAAGTCCTGGAGCCAACCAACAGGTCTCAATAGTCCCGCAGAAGAATCTTTACTGTTTGGAGCATCTCACAACTCCCATCGTGGGCAAACCTCCATGGCCTCGTGATTTCGCCCCCTGTGCTTCATGAAGGGGCCATCAGGGACAGAAGCTCCAACCTGAGCGATCGTCTGATCCTCGCCCTGACTTCAGATGCAGGACATCTTGATTCATCACTGCAGAGTGTGTCTGCCGTGCCCTTGCCCAGAAACGTAAGTCTAATTTGTGTTCTCAACTTCCATCCTCACATTCCTGGCCCACAAGCCCTCCAGTTTGGCAATTCCAGAACTACAAGGCAGCACTCTGCCTGCTTTCCGGAAGAAAAACATTGCCCTCTGGGTCTACCCAGATTCCCCAAATGAGGATCAACCTGCATGCCACTTGACTGGACCCCAATTATACAGGCTGCCCTGGGCACTACTGCCCTTTCTGGCACAGCCTGAGACTGAACCTCCTGGCTCGCACCCACCCAGCTAGCCACACACTGAGCACATCAGACCCGCCATGGCCTTAGGTCATCATCTCTTTCCAACCTCGGTTTTCAGGCTTCAGAACCTAAACCTTATCTCCAGTCACCACCCAGGGTTGAACATGATGCAGGAATCAGAACTCCTTCCCCATGGCAAGAAACCTTGTGGTTGGCCTGTTGTCCAACGTAAAATGTAGTTGAAACCAGTGTGGCCCATGAGGCCCTGCAGATGCTTGAGGACCAAGTCGTTCACAAACATGCATTCTGACCCTCAACGTGAGCCCAGTTCTCAAGTAAGGCCTCTCAGTGGCTGGACCAAAAGACAGCATATTGGGCTTGTCATGCCCCTAGGCCCCAATTTTTAACCAGATTTCTGGTTGTCCAGTCTCCCCTCCCCCGGGCTCGGCTTTGGAATCCCTCTTTTGGTGGGACACCTGAGGTAACAAAACTGAAAGGACTCCTCCCATCCCACAGTTTGACCCAAAACAATTGGAATCGGGCCAAATCCACAGAGCGGAAGACTCGTCCATGGCCCATGAGGCCTCCCGGACATTCCACGCCCATCGTTGACACAAAATCCAGAAACAAAAGCCTGAACAAGTGCCTCACAATCTCTCTTTCTTCATATCTGGAAGAATTCTCCTCACGGTCTGTAGATCGGGCCTGCCATACCTACGTCCCTAAACCTAAACTGAGTTTGTGTTTTAGACTTCTGTTTCCACAGTCCTGGTGCACACACCCTGCAGGCTGGGGCCCCTGGAGCCACATAAAAACTGTGCCTTCCCTCTCCACGGGAATTCTGCCCATTCCATTGTCCATAATCATAAAATTAGGAGAAACTTCCAAAGTCACCAAGGCCTTCACAATAGTGTAGGCCGCCTGGGACAAACAAGGGCCATCTGACATCAGCTGAGCATCTAACTCCACTAATACCTTAGATGGATGTACACAGAGAAGAAGATTCAACCGGACAGGCCCCTAGGCTCTAAACGGAGCCATTGCTTTGGTTTCCAGTTATCTCTCTTCAGAGGCCTATATTCCAATAACAGTATATGGGGGTTTCCTGAGGCACCAATCAGAACAAATCTTGTCTCCACATGGGAAACTTGTCCTTTGGAGATGTCTCAAAACCTCTGGTTAGGAGAATCCTTCAGGGCCCATGCACCAACGCCCCATTCCAAGGTCTCCATGGACACAAACCCACATTAGCATCCATCCTCAGGAGAGTCCATTTCAACTCAGCCCCCTTGGTTGCTCTGACAGAGCCAGCATATCAAACCTGTCTATTTGCTAGGAGACAACTGCAATGTGAGGCGGGCTTCCCATGCATCCATCCTAAGATCCCTGCTCTGGTGTCATTCTGTATGGTATGTACTGGAGTGATACAAAAGGTCTCAATTGTTGATCAGAAGGAATCCTTGTTGTTTGGAGCATCTCACAACTCCCATCGTGGGTAAACCTCCATGGACTGGAGATGCTGTCCCCTTTATAAAGTGGCCAGAATGGACAGAAATTCAAACCTAAGCCAAGGTTTGAACCTCGCCCTGACTTCAGATTCATGATATCCCGATTCAGATCTGCAGAGGGTGCCTGCCGTGCCCTCGCCCAGAACCTACGCCTAACATGTGTTCTCAGACTTCCGTCCTCACACTCCCCGTCCACAAGGCATCCACTTTGGAAATTCCGGAGCAACAATGCAGCACTCTGCCTGTCCTCCAGAAGAAAAACATTGCCCTTGGGGCTACCCAGAAATGCCAAATAAAGATCAACCTGCACGGCACTCAGTTGTACCCCAATTATACAATCTACCCTGGGCACTAAGGCCCTGTCTGACACAGCCCAAGCTTGGACCTCCCGACCAACACCCAGACAGCTGGCTCCACGCTGAGCATATCGGACCCGACATGGCCTTAGGTCGTCATCTCTTCCCAACCTCGGTTTTCAGACTTCACAACCTGGACCTTATGTCCAATCACTACCCAGGGGTGAATGATATGCAGAAATCAGAATTAATACTTCCCCATGCCAAGAACTCATGTGGTTGACATGTTGACTATCATTCAGTGTAGGAGAAACAAGCATGCACCATGAGTCCCCACCCATGCTTGAGTACCACGAGGGCATAAACATGCATTGTGACCCTCAGCATGAGTTCTGTCCTCAATGAAGGCCTCTCAGTGGCTGGACCATTAGAAGGCATATTGGGCTTGCCATGCCCCTAGGCCCGTATTTTTAGTTAGATTTCTTGTTGTCCAGGGCTCTGCTCTGGAATCCCTCTTTTGGTGGGACACCTTAGTTAACAAAACTGAATCCCACAGATTAACCCAAAACAATTGGGATCTGACCAAATCCACAGAGAGAAACACTCTTCCATGGCCCATGAGGACTCCTTGACATTCCACGGCCATCATTGACACAAAATCCAGGGGCAAAAGCCTGACAAGTGTCACACTTTCACCCTTTATTCAGATCCCAAAAAGTTCTCCTCATAGTTTGTAAATCGGGCCTGCCATACCTACGTCCCCAAACCTAAGCTGAGTTTGTGTTTTAAGACATCTGTCCCCACAGTCCTTGCCCACACACCCTCAAGGCTGGGCCCTTGGAGCCACACATCAGGTCTGTGCCTGCCCACTCCACAGGAATTCTGCCCATTCCATTGTCCATAATCATACAATTTAGGAGAAACCTCCAAAGTCCCCGAGGCCATCCCTATAGTGTAGGCCGCCCGGACAAACAGGAGCGGTCTGACACCAGCTGAGCAACTACCTCCATTTCATAAAATAGACAGATGTCGACAGAGAAGAAGATTGAACCAGAGAGGCTCCTAGGACCTAATTGGATGCATTGCTGTGGTTTCTATGTATCTCTCCCCAGAGGCCTGGTTCTAATACCAGCATATGTGGGTTTCCTGAGGCACCAATTAGAACAAATCTTGTCTCCACATGGAAAACTTGCTCTTTCGAGTTGTTTCAAAATCTCCGGTTAGAATCCTTTAGAGCCCTGGGGCCACCACACCATTCCAACGTCCTCATGGACACAAACACACATTAAGACCCATCTTCAGGAGAGTCCATTTCAACTCAGCTCCCACGATTGCTCCTGCATAGCCATCAGATCGTACCTGTCTTGTGGCAGGGAGACAATTGGTGTAAGAGGATGCTCAGGCATCCATCCTTAGAACCCGGCTCTGGAGTCATTCCATATGGGATGTCCTGGAGCCATCCAACAGTTCTCAATTTTCCCGCAGAAGGAATCCTTGCAGTTTGGAGCATCCCACAACTCCCAACGTGGGAAAACCTCCATGGCCTCGAGATTCCACCCCTTTGATGAAGGGGCCATCATGGACAGAAACTCCAACCTGCGCCTAAGTCTGATCCTCGCCCTGACTTCAGATGAATGAGATTTTGATTCAGATCTGCAGAGGGTGCCTGCCGTGCCCTCGCCCTGAAACTTAAGTCTAGCTTATGATCTCAGACTTACGTCCTCACACTCCTGGTCACGACGCCCTTAAGTTTGGCAATTCTGGACCCACAATGCTGCACTCTGCCTGCCCCAGTGAGCTTCCCTGACACAATAAATGAGGATGAACCTACATGGAACTCAACTGTACCCAAATTATACAGTCTAACCTGGGCACTAATGCACTGTCTGACACAGCCTGAATCCATACCTCCTGAACAACACCCAGAAAGCTGACTGCACACTGAGCACATCGAACCCTCCATGACCTTAGGTTATCATCTCATCCCAACCTCGATTTTCTGGATTCAGAACTTAGATCTTATCTCCAGTCACTGCCCAGGGGTGAACATGATGCAGAAATCAGAATTCCTCCTTCCCCATGGAAAGAAACCTTGTGGTTCGTATGTTGTCCAAAGTTCAGTGTAGGAGAATCAAGCATGGCCCATGAGTCCCCGCCCATGCTTGATGCCTACATTGGGCACAAACATGCATTGTGACCCTCAGTGTGAGCACTGTACTCAAGTAAGACCTCTCAGTGGCTGGACCAAGGTACCCCATATGGGGATTGCCATGCCCTTAGGCCCCCAATCTTATACAGAGTTCGGGTTGTCCAGTCGCCCCTTCCCAGGGTTCTGCTCTGGAATCCCTCTTTAGTGGCACACCTGAGGTAAAAAAAAAAAAAAAAAAAAAAAAAAAAAACAGAATGGACTCCTCCCATCCCACGGAATGACCCCAAAATATTGGGATCATCCAAATCCCCATAGAGGAAGTCTCACCCATGGTCCATGAGGACGCCCCTACATTCCACGGCCATCAGTGACACAAAATCCAGAGTCAAAAGCCTGAGCAAGTGCCTCACACTCACTCTTTGTTCATATCCTGAAGAGTTCTGCTCAAGGTCTGTAGATCGGGCCTCCCATACCTATGTCCCCAAACCTAAGACGAGTTTCTGTTTCAGACTTCTGTCCCCACAGCTCTGACCCACACACCCTCCATGCTTGAGCCCCTAGAGCCACACCTCAGGATTGTGCCTTCCCTCCCCAAAGGAATTCTGCCCATTTCATTGGCCACAAACTTGCAAATTAGGAGAAACCTCCAAAGTCTAAGTGGCCATCCCAATAGTGTAGACTGCCCAGGACAAATAGGGGCAATCTGACACCAGCTGAGGAACTACCTCCACTCAATCCCATAGACAGATGAACCGAGAGAAGAAGATTAAACCAGACAGGCCCCAGGCCCTAATCAGATCCATTGCCTTGGTTTCCAGGCATCTCTCCTCAGAGTTCTGGTTTCCAATACCAGCATATTGGGGGTTACTGAAGCACCAATGAGAACAAATCTTGTTTCCCCATGGGAAAAATGCTTCTTGGAGCTGTGTCAAAACCTCTGGTTAGGAGCATCCTTCAGAGCCCTGGTGCCACTGCCCCATTCCAAGGTCTCCATGGACACAATCCCACATTATGACCGATCGTCAGGAGAATGCATTTCAACTCAGCCCCCTCGGCTGCTACATCATAGGCAGCAATCAAACGTGCCGTTTCGCTAGGAGACAATTGGAATGCAAGGCCGGATGCCCAGGCATCCATCCTTAGAACCCTGCTCTGCAATTGTTCCATATGGGATGCCCTGGAGCCATCCAACAGGTTTCAACTGACCCGCAGAAAATCCTTGTGGTTTGGAGCATCTCACTACTGCCATCATGGGAAAACACCAATGGCGGTGTGATGACCCCTCTTCATGAAGGGGCCATCATGGACAGAAACTCCAACCTGAGCCAACATATGAACCTCGCCCTGACCTCAGATGCATGAAATCTCAATTCAGCTCTGCAGAGTGTGCCTGCCATGTCCTCGCCCTGAAACCAAAGCAAAGCTTCAGTTCTCAGACTTACATCCTTGCATTCGTGGCCCCAAGGACTCCAGTTTGGCAGTTCCGGAGCCAGAATGCAGCACTCTGCCTGCCCTCCAGAAGAAAGACTTTGCCCTATGGGGCTACTGAGAAACCCCAAATAATTATCTTCTGCATGCCACTCAACTGTACCCCAATTATACAGCGTATCTGGGCACGAATGCCCTGTCTGGCACAGCCTGAGTGCAGACCTCCTGAACGACACCTAGAAAGCTGACCCCAAACTGAACACATCGGACCCGCCATGGCCTTAGGTCATCATCTCTTCCAAACCTCGGTTTTCAGGCTTCAGAACCTAGACCTTATCTCTAATTAGTGCCCAGAGGTGAACGTGATGCAGAAATCAAAACTCCTCCTTCCCCATGGCAAGAAACCCTGAGGTTGGCATGTCCAAGGTTCAGTGTAGGAGAAACCTGCAAGCTCAATGAAGTCCCGCCCAATATTGAGGACCACCTTGGGCACAAACACACATTGTGACCCTCAGCATGAGTCCACTATTCAAGTAACGTCTCTCAGTGGCTGGACCAAGAATCTGCATATGGGCTTGCCATGCCCATAGGACCCCAGGCCTAACCAGAGGGTGGGTATTCCAGTTGTCTGTACCCAGTGCTCTACTCTAGAATCCCTCTATTGTGGGAACACATGAGGCAGAAAACAGGACTCCTCCCTTCCCACAAAATGACCCCAATCTCTTGGGAGCCGGACAAATCACCAGAGAGGGAGACTTCCATGGCCCATGAGACCATGCTTACATTAAATGACCATCATGAATACAACATCCAGAGACATAAGCCTGAACGACCGCCTCTCACTCGCCTTACTTTCTAATCACAATGAGCTCCCCTCACGGACTGTAGATCACTCCTGCCATAACCTCAGCCCCAAACCTCAGCCGAGTTTGTGTTTTTGGATGTCTGTCCCCACAGCCCTGGCCCACACAGCCGCCAGGCTGGGGCCTCTGGAGCCACACCACAGGACTGTCCTGCTCTCTCCAAGGAGACTATGCCCATTCCATTGCCCATAACCCCACAGAATAGGAGAAACCTCAAGGCCCCCGAGGACATCCCACTACTATAAGCCTCTCTGGACAAAGGCATCCTGACACTAGCTGAGCAACTACCTCCATGCAGAAACACAGACAGATGTCGGCAGAGACAGTAGATTGAACCAGACAGGCCCCTGGGCCCTAATCTGAACTCTTGCTTTGGTTTCCAGGTGTCACTCCTCAGAGGCCTGGGTTTGAAGACCAGCATCTGGGGCTTTCCTGAGACACCAAACAGAACAACTATCGTCTCCACATGGGAAGCTTCATTGTTGGAGCTGTGTCAAACCCTTCGGTTTGGAGAAACCTGCAGAGTCCCTGAGCCACCGCCACATTCCAAGGTCTCCATGGCCACCAACCCACAGTATGACTCATCCTCAGGAGAGTCCATTTCAACTCAGCCCTCTGAGAAACCCGCCCAAGAGCCTGCAGATTGAGCCTGCCTTGCCCCAAGCAGCCAGTGGGAATGTGAGGTGGCATTTGCAGACATTCATGCTTAGACCCCTTCTCTCGAGTCTTTCTGTAGGGGTCATCCTAGAACCATCTCATAGTACTCGACTGTCCTACAGAGGAAACCTTAATGTTTGGGGCAGCTCATAACTCCCAGCGTTGGGAAACCTCCCTGGCCTCATGACGCCCCCACCCCCTTCAGGAAGGGGCCATAATGGACACAAACTCCAACCTGAGGCAACGTCTGATACTCGCCCTGACCTCAGATGCAGGAGATCTTGATTCAGTCTCTGCAGAGTGGGCCTGCCATGCCCCAAACCTAACGCTAGCTTTTGTTTTCAGACTTCCCTCTTCACACTCCTGGCAAACAAGCACTCCAGACTGGGAATTCCAGAACCACAACACAGTTTTCTGCCTTCCCACCAGAAGAAAAACGTTGCCCTATGGGGCTCTCCAGAAACCACAAATGAGAACCAATCTGCTCTGGCCTCGACCGCACCCTAACTGGAAAAGCTACCCTGGTCAGTATTGCTCTGTCTGACACAGCCTGACGTCCCGACAGACAAGGAAACAGCTGGCTGCACACTAAGCACATCAGACAGGCCATGGCCTTATGCTGTCATCTCTTCCCAACCTGGGTTTTCAGACATCTGACCCTAGATATTATATCAAATCCTGGCAAACGTGGGTAACTGAAGCACAAATCAGATCTTCTCCTTCCCCATGGCTGGAAAGCTTGCTGTTGGCATGGAGTCATACCTTCAGTGTAGGAGAAACCTTCATGGCCCCTGAGGCCAAGTCTAAACTTGAGTGCCTCCTTGGGTACAAACTCGCATTGGGACCATCAACCTGGGCCCCATGTCGAAGTAAGGTCTCTCAGGGCCTGGACTAAGAGCCCGCATATGGGGCTTGCCAAGCCCCTATGATCCCAATCTTCACAAGAGCTCGAGTATTCCATTTGCTCGAACCCAGGACTGTGATCTGGAGTCCCTCTCCTGGAAGAACACCTGAGCCAGACAGCAGGACTCCACCCTTCCCACAAAATGTCCCCAAAATCTTAAGAGCTGGACCAACTCCTCAGAGAGGGTGACTCTTCCATAGCCCCTGAGGTCACCCCTACATTCCACGGCTATGGGAGACAAAACATCCAAAGACAAAAGCTTGCGTGACTGCCTCCCATTTGCCCTTCTTTCATAAGCTGAGGATCTCCTCTCACGGTCTGTGGGTCCATCCTGCAATGCTCTCGGCTCCGCACCCAAGCCGAGTTTGTGTTTTCATACTTCTGTGCCCACAGCCCAGACCCACACACCCTCCAGGCTAGGGCCTATGGAGACACACTGAAGGACTGTGCCAGTCCTCTCCAAGAAAACTGTACCCAATCCATTGGCCACAACCCTAGAGATTAGGAGAATCCAATAAGGTCTCCAAGGCCATGCCTCGGCCATGGACTAAGAGGGGCACTCTGACACCAGCTGAGCAACTATCTCCACTTAGATACTCAGACAGTGTCCCCAGAGACAGAAGATTGAAACGGACAGGCATCTAGGCTCTAATCTGAACCCTAGCTTTGGTTTCCAGGTGTCTCTACTCAGAGAACTGGTTTGAAGACCAGTATCTGGGGCTTTTCTGAGGCACCAAAGAGAACCTGTCTCATCTCCACATAGGGATCTCTTTTTAATTGGAGCAATATTACACCCTTCGGTTAGGCGAATACTTCATGGCCCCTGAGCTGCCAACATATTCCAAGGTCTCCATGCACACAAACCCACATTATGACCCATCCGCAGGAGAGTCCATTTCAATTCAGCACCCTAGTTAGCTCGCCCCAGAGCCAGTAGTTCAAACATGTCTTGTCACAAAGAGCCAATGGGAATGTGAGGTATGCTGTACAGGCATCCATCCTTCGAATCCTGCTCTCCAGTCTTTCCGTATGGGACATCCTGGAGCCATTCAACAGGACTCGACTGTCCAGCAGATGGAAAGCTTGTGGTATGGGTCAACGCACAAACTAGAGTTTGTGCTGGTGTCTAAGGTGCTGTGCAGGATTCTCCAATCTTGAGGGTTTGGCACAGGTCGAAGGGCATGTTTTCCTACTGGGGACAGGAGATATTCTATTGTGTGGCTCAGGGACCACATGTTGTATCCTAAGTTGGTATTTCAGAACAGGACCCTGAGGACAGATGCCTGAAAAGCTAATCTAGTGTTCCAATGACGTCCTAGGAGCATGTCAGGTACAATCTTCTGACCCAGGAACATTGAAATGGCTGTCTGCTTGGATGTAGGTGATCAGGGCGTTTCAGACTGGCATTTGTGTCCAGTGCTGCCGACAATATTGGGTCGGGCTCAGGGCTCTTGCGTGTTTCTTCTAAACTGGAAGGTTTGGGCAGGTTTGACGGGCACAGTTTCCTTGGGGATGGCAGGCCTAGTCATGTGTTGTGGATCCAGAGACCCTGTCCTGGAGGGCATATGAGCCATGGTTTTGGGAGAGAAGTCTGCAAACACAAATGTGGGTTATGGTTAGTGGAAAGGTGATCACAGGCCCAATGAGTAGACCTGGAGTGCAGCTTGTCAGGAGTTGTAATTAGGGTGACTGGAAGGCAGTAGCACACGCTATTCTCTCTATATTGTGTGTCCAGGATGGCCTCGGAATGCAGGTATAGTCTCATGGGTCCATGGGAAACTTTTCCTCTCTATGGATCTGTGCAGCTCATAGTTTGGTGGCTTTTTTGGGGAAGGGAAGAGTGTTGTTTTCCATCTTATGGGTGCCCCAAAACAGGGATTCCAGATACAGGCTCTTTTTCTGGGCATCTGGGACTTCCCACCAAGGGTTAGGATTTGCACCTAGGGGTGTATGAGGCCTGCAATGCGGGATCATGATGGTGCAACTGAGAGGGATTGTTTGAAAGCTTGCTCAGGCTGAGTCTCACAATGCCTGTTTGCTCCCATGGCGGCCCTCAGGAGTGGGAGTGGTCTCATTGGTCATATATCTGGCTCCCTCTTAGAGAGTTGGACACCCAACCCAACAGCCAAATGTCCTGCCATGAGGAAGGATGAGTTCTCTTCCGTCAGGTTCCTCTGTGCTTCAGGTTGCCCCATTGTCAGGGTTTCCAGCAAGGTCTCGAGATAGGTGCCTGAATACCAAGGATGGGTGGAGATGACGTACTTGGGCCATAGCAATCCCAAATGCTAGATATGAGGCCTAAAACTCGGTCGGGGCTCAGGCTCTGTCAGACACAGCGCTAGTGGCCATTGCAGCCTTTATATCAGAGTAGATTCGAGGGCGGAGCAGATTGATCCTCATGTGGAGATTCTTGGGAAGATTCCCAGGCATTTGTTCATTCAATAGGGAAGGCAGAATGCTGTGTTGTGGCTCCAGATTTCCCAATCACGAGAGCTTGGGGACCAGTCAGTTTTGGGTGGAATTGTAAACAAAAGCTATGGTTCAATTCAGTGCCATCAGAAGGCAGTTCCAATTTGTAGCAGTTTACTCGAGACATCCAGCACTGGAATAAGGGTGGATGTCAGATGCTTGCTCACACTAGAGTTTTTGTCTATGATAACCGACAAGTGGAGGGGTGGTATAAAGAGGCCATGGAGGAGTTCACATGCTGAGGCCTGTGAACTGCTGCAAAAAGTAACATTTCTTTGTACAGAGTAGGTGAAGTCTGGTTTGTTTACTCTAGGTTTCCCCATGTGGAAAGTTTGTGAAGAAGAGCTCTCCGGCATGGATGCCAGGAAAGCACACCTCCATTGACAATTGCAGCTGAGGAACATGGCAGATTCGTTCTGGTGGCTCTGGGACAAAGTGCCAAGGCCTTGAGTTGACATGGGATCTCTTGCAGATGGGTCACAATGCTTGTTTGTTACCAGGGAGAACTTAGAATGTGCTGGTTGCTAAGGTGCCATGCAGGATTCTCCTACCCTGAGGGTTTGGCACAGGTCGAAGAGCATGGTATTCTTCTGGGGACAGGGGATGTTCTGTCGTGTGGCTCAGAGACCACATGATGTGTCATAGATTGGTATTTCAGAACAGGCCCCTGAGGACAGATGCCTGAAAACCTAATGGGGTTCCATTGAGAGCCTGCTGGCATTTTAGGTTCAATCGTCTATCTCACGATCATTGACTTGGCTATTTCCCTGGATGTAGGTGATAAGGGTGTTTCAGACTGCGCATTTCCATCCCGAGTGGCCGGCAATATTGGTGTGGGCTCAGGGGCCACACAGGTTTCTCCTAATCTGGAAGGTTTGGGCAAATCTGATATGCACAGTGTCCTTGGGGTTGGCAGCCAGAGTTCTGTGGTGTGGCTCCAGAGATCACATTCTGGTGGGCATGTGAGCCATGGTTTTGGGAGAGAAGTCTGCAAACACAAATACAAATTAGGGTGAGTGGCGAGGTGATCACAGGCCCAATGCGTAGACCTGGAGGGAAGCTCCTCATGAACTATAATTAGGGAGACTGGAAGGCAGTAGCACAGGCTTTTCTCTCTGGATTGTGTGTCCAGGATGACCTTGGAATGCAGGTGTGGTCTCATTGGTCCATGGGAGTCTTTTCCTCTCTATGGATCCTGGTGGCTCTCCATAGTTTGGTGGCTTTTTCGGGGAAGGGGAGAGTGATGTTTTCCACCTTATGGGTGCCCCAAAACAGGGATTCCAGAGACGGGCTCTGGTTCATGGCATCTGGGACATCACAACAAGTGCTAGGATTTGGGCTTAGGGGCATATTAGGCCTGCAATGCGGGTTCATGGTGGTGCAACAGAGAAGGATTGTTTGAAAGCATGCTCAGGCTGAGGGTCACAAGGCCTGTTTGCCTCCAGGGCATCCCTGAGGAGTTTGTGTGGTCTCACTGGACTTGTAAATGACTCCCCCTTTCAGGGTTGAACACCCATCCTAACAGCCAAGTTTCCTGATATGAAGAAGGAGGAGTTCTCTATTGTGATTCCAGCAAAGGTCTGGGGACAGGTGCCTGAATACCAAGGATGGGTAGAGATGAAATACTTGAGCCATGGCATTCCCAAATACTAGATGTGGGGCTCAAACTCTGGTGACTGACACTAGGTCTGGGCTCAGGCTCTGTCAGACACAGCACTAGTGGCCAGGGCAACCTATAAATCAGGGTCCCTCCGATATAGGGCCGAGCAGATTGATCCTCATGTGGGGTTTCTGGCCAGACTCACCAGGCACTTGTTTCTATCGGGAAGGCAGAATGCTGTGTTGTGTCTCCATAATTCGCTATCAAGAAGGCTTGGGGACCAGTCGGGTGAGGAAGGAATTGTAAACACAAGCTACAGTTCAATTCACTGCCAAGCGGAAGGCAGTTCCTGTGTCCAGCAGCTTATTCGAGATATCCAGCACCTTAGTAAGGGAGGACGTCGGATATTTGCTCACACTGGAGTTTGTGTCTATGATGACTGACAAATGGAGGGGTGGCGTCAAGAAGCCATGGAGGGATTTTCACGTTGAGACTCATGAGCTGCTCCAAATAGCAAGGTTTCATTCTACTGGACAGGTGGAGTGTGGTTTATTTGCTCCAGGGTCCCCCATGTGGAAAGTTTGGGTAGCAGAGCTCTACCGCATGGATGCCTGGAATGTTCAACTTCATTGACCATTGCAACTGAAGAACATGGCAGCTTTATTCTGGTGTCTCTGTAGCTAAGTACCAAGTCCTTGATTTGACATGGAATCTCTTGCAGATGGGCCACACAGCTGGTTTGTTACCAGGTAGATCTTAGAATGTGCTGGTGGCTTAGTAGTTGTGCAGGAATCTACTACTCTGGGATTTTGCACAGATTGTAGGGCACGGTTTCCTTCTGGGGACAGGAGATGTTCTGTTGTGTGGCCCAGCCACCACATGTTGTATCATAAGTTCGCATTCTAGAACAGGCCTCTGAGGACACATGTCTGAAAACCGAATCAATGGTTCCAATGACGTCCTAGGGGCATGTTAGGTTCATTATTCTGACTCAGGACCATTGACTTGACTGTGTTCCTGGATGTAGGAGATCAGGGTATTTCAGACTGTGCATTTGTGTTCAGTGCGGCCGCCGAAATTGGGGTAGGCCCAGAGGCCTTGTAGGTTTCTCCTAATCTAGACAGTTTGGGCAACTGTGATGTAAACAGTTTCCTTGTGGATGGCAGGGACAGTCCTGCAGTGTGGATCCAGAGACCCCATCCTGGAGAGCATGTGTGCCATGGTTTTGGTAGATAAGTCTGCAAACACAAATTCGAATTAGGGTGAGTGGCGAGGTGATCACAGGCCCAATGCATATACCTTGAGAGCAGCTCATCTGGAACTGTAATTAGGGTGAATGGAAGGCAGTAGCACAGGCTTTTCTCTCCGGATTGTGTGTCCAGGATGGCCTCGGAATGCAGGTGTGTTCTCATGGGTCCATGGGAGACATTGCCTCTCTATGGATCCTGGTGGCTCCTCATAATTTGGTGACATTTTTGGGGAAGGGATGAATGCTGTTTTCCATCTGAAGGGTGCACCAAAACAAAAATTCCAGAGATGGTCTCTGGGTCTGGGCACCTCGAAAATCCCACCAAGTTTTATGATTTGAACCTACAGGCATACCAGGCCTGAAATGAGGGATCATTGTGGTGAATCTGAGAGGGATTTTTTGAAAGCATGCTCAGGGTGAGGGTCACAATGCCTGTTTGTGCCAAGGGTAGTCCTCAGGAGTGTGTGTGGTGTCATTGATGTTGTAACTGGCTCCCCCTTTGAGGGTAGAACACCCATCCCAAAAGCCAGGTTTATTGCCATGGGGAAAGAAGAGTTCTCTATTGTGCTTCAAGTTCCCTAATTGGCAGGGATCCCTGCCAAGGTCTGGGGACAAGTGCCTGGATATCAAGGATGGGTAGAGATGACATACTTGGGCCATGGCAATCCCAAATGCTAGATATGGGGCCTGCTCTTTAGTGGCTGAAACTCAGTCGAGCTCAGGCTCTGTCAGACACGGCACTAGTGGCCATGGCAGCCTATAAATCGGTGTTGACTCGAGGGCCGACCTGATTGATCCTCATGTGGGTTTTCAGGGCAGACTCACCAGGCATTTCTTCATTCGATGGGGAAGGCAGAATGCTGCGTTGTGGCCCCAGATTTCCTTATCAAGAGGGCTTAGGGACCAGTCAGGTGAGGATGGAATTGTAAACACAAGCTATGGTTCAATTCAGTGCCAAGTGGAAGGCAGTTCCAATGTGCAGTGGTTTATTCAAGATATCCAGCACTGGGATAAGGGTGCATGTCAGATGTTTGCTTAGACTGGAGTTTGTGTCTATGATGACCGACCAATGGAGTGGTGGCATCAAGAGGCCATGGAGCAGTTTACACGCTGAGGCCTGTGAGTTGATCCAAACATAAGGTTTCCTTCTACTGGACAGGGGAGGTCTGGTTTGTTTACACCAGGTTCCCGCATGTGCAAAGTTTGGGTAGCATAGTACTCGCACGTGGATACTGGAAAGCACACCTACATTAACCTTTGCACCTAAGGAACATTTCAGGTTCTTTCTGGTTGCTCTAGGGCAAAGTACCAAGGCCTGGATTCTAATGAAGTTGGGTCACAATGCAGTTTTGTTACCACGGAAATCTTACTATGTGCTGGTGGCTAAGGGGCCATGTATGATTAGTCTATCCTGATGGTTTGACACCGGTCGAAGAACACGGTTTCTTTCTGGGTATCGGAGATGTTCTGTTGTGGGGCTCACGGACCAAATGTTGTATCATAAGTCGGTATTCCAGAACAGGCCTCTGAGGACATATGCCTAAAAACTTCATCTAGGGTTCCAATGAAGTCCAAGGGGAATTTCAGGTTGAATCATCAGACTCAGGACCATTGACTTCAGTGTCTGCCTATATGTAGGCAACCAGGGTGTTTCTGACTGTGCCTTTGTGTACAGAGTGGCCTCCAATATTGGGGTGGGCTCTGGGGCCTTGCAGGTTTCTCCTAATCTTGAAGGTTTAGGCAAATTTGTGGGCACGGTTTCCTTGGGGGTGGCAGGCACAGTCCTGTGGTGTGGCTCCAGAGACTCCATCGTGGAGGGCATGTAAGCCATGGTTTTGGGAGAGAAGTCTGCAATCACAAACTCGGATTAGGTTGAGTTGCGAGGTGATCGTAGGCCCAATGCATAGACCTGGAGGGCAGATCGTCAGGAACTGTAAATCACGTACCTCGAAGGCACTAGCACTGGCTTTTGTATCTGGATTGTGTGTCCATGATAGCCTTGGAATGCAGGTGTGTTCTAATGTTTCCATGAGAGTATTTTCCTCTCTACGGATCCTGGAAGCTCCCAATAGTATGGTGGCTTTCTCGTTTGAATGGAAGAGTGCTGTTTTCAATCTTAGATGTTCCCCAAAAAGGGATTCCAGAGAAGGGCTGTGAGTCTGGGTGCTTGGAAAATCCCACCAGGATTAGGATTTGGGCCTAGGGGAGTACCAGTCCTACAATGTGTGACTTGGAGGTACAACTGAGAGCGTTTGTTTGAAAGCATGCTAGTCTGAGTGTCACAATGCCTGATGTGATTAGGGCAGCCCTTATGAGTGGGAGTTGTCTCCTTGGCCATGCAGCTGGCTACCACTTTAATGTAGGACACCCATCCCAACTACCAGGATTCCTGCCATGGAAAAGGAAGAATTCTCTATTGTGCCTCAGGTTCCCCCATTAGCAGGTATTCTAGCAAATGTCTGGGGACAGATGCCTGAATACCAAGGATGGGTAGAGATGAGGGACCTGAGACATGGCCAGTCTCACATGCCTGACTCTCTGAGTAGCTGACATGAATTGAGCACTCAGGCTCTGTCAGAAACAGAACTAGTGGTCAGGGCTGAGTATGAATCAGGGATCCCTCAAGGGCTGAGCAGATTGATCCTCATGCAGAGTTTCTGGGCAGAATTACCATGCCCTTCTTCTTTCTAAGGGGAAGGCAAAAAGCTGCGTTGTGGCCCCAGAATTCCCTATCAAGCGGGCTTGGGGACCAGTAGGGTGAGGATGGAATTGTAAACTCAAGCTAAGGTTCAATTCAGTGCCAAGCAAAAGGCAGTTCCATTGTGCAGTGTCTGATTCCAGATATCCAGCACCTGAGTAAAGGTGAAAGTCAGACATTTCCTCATGCTGGAGTTTATGTCTATGATGACCGATGAATGGAGGGGTGGCGTCAAGAGGCCATGGAGGATTTCACATGCTGGGGCTTGTGAGATGCTTCAAACAGCAAAGTTTCCTTCTACCACACAGGGGGAGTCTGGTTTATTTGCTCCAGGGTCCCCCATGTGGAAAGTTTGGGTTGCAGAGCACTCCCACGTGGATGCCTGAAAAGCACACCTCCATTAAAATTGCAGCTGAGAAACATGGCCAATTCGTTCTGGTGGCTCTTGGGCGAATTACCAAGGCCTGGAGTTGACATGAAGTCTCATGAAGATGGGTCATAATGCAGGTTTGTTCACATGGAGACCTTACAGTGTGCTGGTGGCTAAGGGACCATGTAGGATTCATCTACCCTGAGGGTTTGACACTGGTCAAAGGGCACGGTTTCCTTCTCGGACCAGAGATGTTCTGATGTGGGGCTAACGGACCAAATGTATCATAATTTGGTATTGCAGAACAGGCCTCTGAGGATAGATGCCTGAAAATTTAATCTAGGGTTCCAATAAAATCCTAACGGAATGTCAGGTTCAATCCTCTGACTCAGTATCATTGACTTCAAAGTCTGCCTAGATGTAGGTGATCAGGGTGTTCCAGACTGTGCATTTGTGTACAGAGTGGCAACCAGTATTGGGGTGGGCTCAGGGGCCTTGCAGGTTTCTCCTAATCTGGAAAGATAGGGCAATTTGATGGGCACAGTTTCCTTGGCAATGGTGGGCACAGTCCTGTGGTGTGGCTCCAGAGACCCCATGCTGGAGGGCATGAGAGCCATGGTTTTGGGAGGGAAGTCTGCAAACACAAATGCGGGTTAGGTTTAGTGGCGAAGTGATTGTAGGCCCAATGCATACTCCTGGAGGGAAGCTCCGTGTGAAATGTAAATCGCATGCCTCAAAGGAGGTAGCACAGGCTTTTTTATCTGGATTGTGTATCCACGATGGACTAAGAATGCAGGTGTGGTCTCAGGTGTCCATGGGTGATATTTCCTCTCAAGTATCCTGGCGGCTCCTTATAATGTGGTGGCTTTCTCAGAGAGGAAAGAGTTCTGTTTTCCATATTAAGGGTGTCCCATAACAGGGATTGCAGAGAAGTGCTCTGGCTCTGGGCACCTGGAAATACCCACCAAGGGTTATGATTTGGGCATAGGGGCTTACCAGGCCTCCAATGCAAGTCCTGGAGATACAACTGAGAGCGTTTGTTTGAAAGCATGCTCAGGCTGAGGGTCACTATGCAAGCTTTTGCATAGGGTGGCCCTCAGGAATGGGGGTGGTCTCAATGGCCATTCAGTAGGCTAACACTCTGAGTGTTGGACACCCTTCCGAACTTACAGGAATCCTGCCATGGGGAATGAGGATTTCTCTATTGTGATTCAGGTTCCCTCATTGGTAGGGATTCCAGGAAAGGTCTGGGGACACATGCCTGAATACCAAGGATGGGTAAAGATGACGGCTCTGTTCCATGGCCAGTCTAACATGCGGGATATGGGCCCCGCCTTCTAAGTGGCTGACACGAGGTCGGGGCTTAGGCTCTGTCAGACACAACACTAGGGGCCAGGGCTGTCTATAATTCAGGGTTCCCTCAAGGGACAATTAGATTGATCATAATGTGGAGTTTCTGGGCAGACTCACCAGGCCCTTCTTCTTTCTATTGGGAAGGCAGAATGCTGTGTTGTGGCTGCAGAATTCCCTATCATGAGGGCTTGTGGACCAGTAGGGTGAGGATGGAATTGTAAACCCAAGCTATGAATAAATTCAGTGACAAGCGAATGGCATTTCCAGTGTGCAGCGGCTGATTCGAATATCCAGCACCTGAGTAAGCGCAGACGTCAGATGTTTGCTCAAGCTGGAGTTTGTGTCTATAATGACCGACAAATGGAGAGGAGTTGAAAAGAGGTCATAGAGGATTTCCCACACTTGAGCTTGTGAGATGCTCCAAACAGCCAGGTTTCCTTCTACAGGACAGGGCAGTCAGATTTGTTTGCTCGAGAGTCCCCCATGTGGAAAGTTTGGGTAGCAGAGCACTCCCACATGGATGCCTGGAAAGCACACTTCCACTGAACATTGCAGCTGAGGAACATGACAGGTTCTTTCTGAAGGCTCTGGGGTGAAGTACCAAGGCCTGTAGTTGACATGGAATCTCATGAAGATGGCTCACAATGCTGGCTTGTTACCAGTGAGATCTTAGAATCTGCTGGTGGCTACAGGCCAAGTAGGATTCATCTACCCAGAGGGTTTGACACAGTTCCAAGAGCACGGCTTCCATCTAGAGAAAGGAGATGTTCTGTTGTGGGGATCAGGGACCATATGTTGTATCTTAAGTTGGTACTCCAGAACAGGTCTCTGATTACAGATGCCTGAAAACCTAATCAGGGGTTACAATGAGGTCATAGGAGCATGTCAGGTTCAATCTTCTGACTGAGAAACACTGACTTGGGAATCTGCCTGGATTCAGGTGATCAGCGTATTTCAGACTGCACATTTGTGTCCAGAGGGGCCTCCAGTATTGGGGTGGGCTCAGGGGCCTTGCAGGTTTCTCCTTATCTCGAAGTTTTAGGCAAATGTGACGGACACATTTTCCTTGGGGATGGCAGGCACAGTCCTTTGGTGTGGCTCCAGAGACCCCATCCTGGAGGAAATATGAGCCATGGTTTCGGGATAGAAGTCTGTAATCACAAACTCGGGTTAAGGTTAGCGGTGAGGTGATCGCAGGCCCAATGCATAGACCTGGAGGGCAGCTCGTCTGGAACTATAAATTAGTTGCCTTGAAGGTGGTAGCACAGGCTTGTGTATCTGGCTTTTGTGTCCAGGATGGCCTCGGAATACAGGTGTGGTCTCATGGATCCATGGGAGATTTTTCCTCTCAAGGATCCTAGCGGCTCCCTATACTATGGTGGCTTTCTTGGCGAAGGGGAGAGTGCTATTTTCCATCTTAGGGGTGTCCCAAAACAGGGATTCCAGAGACAGGCTGTGTTTCTGGGCCCCTGAAAAATCCCACCAGGTGTTAGGATTTGTGCTTAGGGGCATATCAGGCCTGCAAATTTGGATTCTGGAATGCAACTGAGAGTGTTTGTTTGAAAGCATGCTCATGTTGGGGGTCACAATGCCTGCTTGTGTCCAGGGCGGCCCTCATGAGTGGGCGGGTTATCATTGGCCATTCAGCTGGCTACCACTCTGAGGTCTGGAAACCCATCCCAAGAGCCATCATTCCTGCCATGGGGAAGGAGGATTTCCCTATTGTGCTTCTGGTTCCCCCATTGGCAGGGATTTCAGCAAATGTCTGGGGACAGATGCCTGAATCAAGAATGGGTAGAGATGACAGCCCTGGGACATGGCTGGTCTCACATTCTGGAGTTGGAGCCCAGTCTCTGGGTCCTGACACGAGGTCAGAGACGAGGTTCTGTCAGACTCAGCGCTAGTGGCCAGGTAAACCTATAAATGGGGTTCACTCGAGGGTCGAGTAGATGTATCCTCATGTAGGGTTTCTGGGCAGTCTCTCCAGGCTGTTTTTTCTTGCTATGGGGAAGGCAGAATGCTGTGTTGTGGCTTCAGAATTCCCTATCAAGAGAGCTTACTGAACACCAGGGTGAGGATGGAATTGCAAACCCAAGCTACTTTTTTTTTTTTTAAGATTTTATTTATTTGTCAGAGAGCGCGCGAGAGCAAGCACAGGCAGACAGAGTGGAAGGCAGAGTCAGACGGAGAAGCAGGCTCCCTGCGGAGCAAGGAGCCTGATGTGGGACTCGATCCCAGGACGCTGGGATCATGACCTGAGCCGAAGGCAGCTGTTTAACCAACTGAGCCACCCAGGCGTCCCGCCAAGCTACTTTTAAATTCAGTGCCAAGCATAAGGCAATTCCAGTGTGTAGCAGCTGATTCAAATATCCAGCACTTGAGTAAGTGCAGATGTCAGTTGATTGCTCACGCTGGAGTTAGTGTCTATGATGACCAACAAATGGATGGGTGGCCTCAAGAGGCCATGGAGGATTACCCACCCTCAGGCTTGAGATACTCCATACAGCAAAGATTCCTTTTACCGTACAGGGGAGTCTGGTTTGTTTCCTCCAGGGTTCCCCATGTGGAAAGTTGGTATCAGAGCACTCCCGCTGGATGCCTGGAAAGTACACCTACATTGACCATGGCAGCAGAGGAACATGGCAGTTTCATTCTGGTGGCTCTGGGCCGAAGTACCAAGGGCTAGAGTTGTCATGGAGTCTCATGAAGATGGGTCACAATGCTGGTATGTTGTCAGGGAGATCATGGAATGTGCTGGTTGCCAGGGGGCCTTGAAGGATTCATCTACCCAGAGTGTTTGACACAGGTCCAGAGCACAGCTTTCTTCTAAGGACAGGAGATGTTCTTTTGTGTGGCTCAGTGACCATATTGTTCATACATTGATATTCAGAACAGCCTTCTGAGTACAGATACCTGAAAACCTATTCTAGTGTTCCAGTGAATCCTAGGAGCATGTCAGGTTCAATCTTCTGTCTGAGGACCATTGACTTGGATATCAGCCTGGATGTAGGTGATATGGTGTGTCAGACTGTGCATTTGCGTCCAGAGTGGCCTCCAATATTGGGCTGGGCTTAGGGGCCTTGCAGGTTTCTCCTAATCTAGAGAGTTTGTTTAATAGTGACAATCACAGTTTCCTTTGGGAAGACAGGTACAATTCCGTGGTGTGGCTCCAGTTATCACAAACTGGAGGGCATGTGAGCCATGGTTTTGGGAGGGAAGTCTGAAAACACAAACTTGGGTTAGGGTTAGTGGCAAGGTTATCACAGGCCCAATGCATAGACATGGATGGCAGCTCTTCAGGAACTGTTAATCGGGTGACTCAAAGGCAGAATCACAGGCTTTTTTCTCTGTATTGTGTGCAGGATGGCCTCAGAATGCAGTTGTGGCCTCATGGGTCCATGGGAGATTTTTCCTCTCTAAGGATCCTGGTGGCTCCCAATAGTTGGTGGCTTTTTCGGGGAAGGGAAGAGTGCTTTTTTTCATGTTAGGGGTGCCCCAAAATAAGGATTCCAGAGACGGACTCTGGGTTTGGTCCCCTGGAAAATCCCACCAAGTGTTAGGATTTGGGCCTAATGGCTTACCAGGCCTGCATGCAGGATCCTGGAGGTGCAACTGAGAGGGCTTGTTTGAAATCATTCTCAGGCTGAGGGTCACAATACTTGCTTATGCCCAGGTGGCCCTCATGAGTGGGCGTGGTCACATTGGCCATGCAGCTGGCTCCCACTTTGAGGGTTGGAAAACCATCCCAACAGCCAGAATCCTGCCATGGGGAAAGAGGAGTTCTCTATAGTGCTTCAGGTTCCCCCATTAGCGGGGATTCCAGCAAAGGTCTGGGGACAGAGGCCTGAATACCAAGGATGGGTAAAGATGATGGACATGGGCCATGGCCAGTATCAAATCGTGGATATGGGCCCCGATCACTGGGTGGCTGACACTAGGTCTTGGCTCAGGCTCTGTCAGACACAGCACTAGTGCCCAGGGCAGCCTATAAATTGGGGTTCCCTCAAGTGCCGAGCAGATTGATCCTCATGTATGGTTTCTGGGCAGACTCACCAGGCCCTTCTTGTTTGTAAGGGGAAGGCAGAATGCTGCTTTGTGGCTCTAGAATTCACTATCAAGAGGGCTTGTGGACCAGGAGGCTGAGGATGGAATTGTAAACCTAAGCTATGGTTACATTCTGTATCTAGCAAAAGGAATTTCCAGTGTGCAATGTTTGAATCCAATATTCAGCACTTGAGTGAGGGTGGATGTCAGATATTTGCTCATGCTGGAGTTTGTGTCTATGATGACACAAAAATGGAGGGGTGGCGTCAAGAGGTTATGGAGGATTTCCCAATCTGGTGTTTTTGAGATGCTCCAAACAGCAAGGTTTCCTTCTACCAGACAGGGGCAGTCTGATTTGTTTCCTCCATGGTTCCCCATGTTGAAAGATCGGATAACATAGATCTCCCACATGGGTGACTGGAAAGCACACCTTCATTGACCATGACAGCGAAGGAACATGGCATCTGGTGGCTTTGAGGCGAAGAAATAAAGACTGGATTGGACATGGAACCTCATGAAGATGGGTCAAAATGTTGGTTTGTTACCAGGGAGATCTTAGAATGTGCTGGTGGTTAATGGGCCATGCAGGATTCATCTAGCCTGAAGATTTGACACAGGCCCAAGAGCCCGGATTGCTTCTGGGGGCAGGAGATATTCTGTTGTGGGGCTCAGCGGCCATATGTTGTATCATAAATTGGTAATCCAGAACAGGTCTCTGAGGACAGAAGCCTGAAAACCTAATAAAGGGTTTGAATGAGGCCCTAGGGGAATGTCATTCAATCTTCTGACTCAGGATCATTGACTCTGGTGTCTGACTGGATGCAGGTGATGAGGGTGTTTCAGACTGTGCATTTGTGTCCAGAGTGGCATCCAATACTAGGGTTGGCTCAGGTTCCTTGCAGGTTTCTCCTTATATGGGGTTTTTGGACAACTGTGATGGGCAGTTTCCTTGGGGATTGCAGGAACTGTCCTGTGGTGTGACTCCAGAGACCCCATCCTGGAGGACATGTGCGCCATGATTTTGAGAGAGAAGTCTGCAAACACAAACTTAGGTTAGGGTTAGTGGCAAGGTGATCATAGTCCCAATCCATAGACCAGGAGGGCAGCAAGTCTGGAACTGTAAATCACGTAACTCAAAGGTGGTAGCACAGGTAATTGTATCTGGATTTAATTTCCAGAATGGCCTTTATTGCAGGTGTTGTCTCAAGGGTCCATGGGAGATTTCTCCTCTCAAGGATCCTGGCGGTTCTCAAAAGTTTGTTGGATTTCTCCGGGAAGGGATGAGTACTGTTTTCCAGCTTAGGCGTGCCCCAAAACAGGCATTCCAGAGATGAGCTCTGGGTCTAAGTGCTTGGAAAATCCCACCAAGGGTTAATATTTAGGCCTAGGGCCATACCAGGCCTGCAATGCGGGATCCTGGAGGTGCAACTGAGAGCGTTTGTTTGAAAGTATGGTCAAGCTGAGGGTCCCAATGCCTGCTTGTGCCCCGGAGGCCATCAGGATTGGGCGATGTCTACTCAGCCATGCAGCCAGTTCCCATTCCTAGGGTTGGACACCCATCCAAAAGCCAGGATTCCTGCCATGGCGAAGGATGAATTCTCTATTGTGCTTCAGGTCCCCCCATTGGTAGGGATTCCAGCTAAGATCTAGGGGACAGATGCCTGAATACCAAGGATGGGTAGTAATGACAGCCCTGGGCCATGGCCGGTCTCACATGGTTAATGTGGGCCCCACCCTCTGGGTTGCTGACACGAGGTAGGGGCTCAGGCTCTGTCAGACACAGCACTAGTGGCTAGGGCAAACTATAAATAGGGGTTCCCTCCTGGGCTGAGTATATTGATCTTCATGTGCAGTTTATGGGCATACTCACCAGGTCCTTCTATCTATGAAGAAGGCAGAATGTTGCGTTGTGGCTCCAGAATTCCCTATCAAGAGATATGGCAGACCAGTAGGGTGAGGATGAAATTGTAGTCTGAAGCTAGGCTTAAATTCATTGCAAAGCGAAAGGCAGTTCCAGTGTGCAGCAGCTGATTCCAATATCAGCGCCTGAATATGGGCGGATGTCAGATGTTTGCTCAGGCTGGAGTTTGTGTCTATGATGACCAACAAATGGAGAGGTGGCGTCAAGAGGCCATGGAGGATTTCCCACCCTGGGGCTCAGGGGCCATAATTTGTATCATAAGTTGGTATTCCAGAAGAGGCCTCTGAGGACAGGTGCCTGAAAAGTTAATCCCTCTTCCAATGAGGTCCTAGGGCCATGTCAGGTTCAATTATCTGACTCAGGACCATTGATTTGGGTGTCTGCCTGGATGGAGGTGATCAGGGTGTTTCAGACTGTGCATTTGCATCCAGAGCAGCCTCCAATATTGGGATGTGCTCAGGAGCCTTCCAGGTTTCTCCTAATCAGGAGGGTTTGGGCAACTGTGATGGGCCCAGTTTCCTTGGGGATGGCAAGCACAGTCTTGTGGTGTGACTCTAGGGGCCCCATCCTGGAGGACATGTGAGCAATGGTTTTTAGAGAGAGATCTGCAAACACAAACTCGGGATAAGGTTAATGGAGAGGTGTTCACAGCCCCAATTCAAAGATCTGGAGGGCAGCACGTCAGGAACTGTAAATCAGGTGACTCGAAGCCAGTAGCACAGTCTCTTGTATCTGGATAGCATATCCACGCTGGCCTCGGAATACAGGTGTGGACTCATGGGACCATGGGAGATTCTTCTTCTCAAGGATCCTGGGGGATCCCATTAGTTTGGTGGCTTTCTCAGGGAAGTGAAGAGTGCTGTTTTCCATCTTAGGGGTGCCTCAAAACAGGGATTCCAGTGACGGGCTCTGGGTATGTGCACATGGAACATCCCACGATGTGTTAGGATTTGGGCTTAAGGGCATATCAGGCCTGCAATGCAGGATCCTGGAGGTGCAACTAAGAGCATTTTTTTGAAGGCTTGATCAAGCTGAGGGTTACAATGGCTACTTGTGCCCAGGGCAGCCCTCATGAGTGGGCATTGTCTCCTTGGCCATGCAGCTGGCTCCCACTTTGAGGTTTGGACACCCATATCAACAGCCAGGATTCCTACCATGGGGAAGGAGGAGTTCTCTATTGTGCTTTAGGTTACCCCATTGGTAGGGATTACATAAAAGGTCTGGGGACAGGTGCCTGAATACCAAGGATGGGTAGAGATGATGGACTTGGGCCCTGGCCAATCTCACATGCTGGATATGGGCTCATATCTCTGGGTGCCTGAAACTACGTCTTGGCTCAGGCTCTGTCAGACACAGTACTAGTACTAGTACTAGTACTAGTACTAGTACTAGTGCCCAGGACAGCCTATAAATCAAGGTTCCATGGAGTGCCAAGTAGATTGATCCTCATGTGGAGTTTCTGGGAAGATTCACCAGGCCTTATTTCTTTCTAGTGGGAATGCAGAATGTTGCCTTGTGGCTCCAAATTCCCTCTCTAGAGGGCTTGCAGACCAGGAGGCTGAGGATGGAATTCTAATCCCAATCTATTGTTAAATTCAGTGTCAAGTGAAACGCAGTTCCAGTGTGCAGTGGTGGAAAAGAAAATGCAGAATCTAAATAACGGCAGATTTCAGATGTTTTCTCATGCTGGAGTTTTTGTCTATGATGACTGACAAATGAAGGGGTTGTGTCAAGGGCCATGAAGGATTTCTCCTGCTGGTGCTTCTGAGATGCTCCAAACAGAGGGTTCCCTTCTACTGGTCAGTGGCAGTCTGGTTTGTTTGCTCCAGGGTCCGACATGTGGAAAGAATAAGTAGAAGAGCACTCCCACATGGATGCCTGGAAAGCACACCTCCACTGACCATATCAGGTGAGGAACATGGCAGGTTCATTCTGGTGGCTCTGGGGCGAATTACCAAGGACTTGAAGTGACATGGAATCTCATGAAGATGGATCACAATGCTGTTTGTTTGTTACCAGAGAGATCTTAGAATGTGCTGGGGGCTAAGGGGCTGTGCATAATTCATATACCCCGACCCTTGACACAAGTTGAAGAGCACGAATTCCATCTGGGGACAGGAGATATTCTATTGTGGGGTTCAGGGACCAATCTTCTGACTCAGGACCATTGACTTGGGTGTCTTCCTGGATGGAGGTGATCAGGGTGTTGCACACTGTGCATTTGTGTCCAGAGTGGTCTCCAATATTGGCCTGGGCTTAGGGGACTTGCAGGTCTCTCCTAATCTGGAGGGTTTGGGCAACTGTGATGGACACAGTTTCATTGGGGATAGCAGGATCTTTCCTGTGGTGTGGCTACAGAGACCCATCATAGAGGGCATGTGAGCCATGGTTTTGGGAAAGAAGTCTGCAAACAAAAACTTGGGGTAGGGTTAATGGCGAGGTGATCACAGGCCCAATGCATAGGTCTGTAGGGCAGCTCGTCTGGAACTGTAAACCAGGTGATTCGAAGGTGGTAGCACAGTCTCTTGTATCTGGATTGTGTGTCCAGGATGGCCTCGGAATGAAGGTGTGGTCTTATGGAGCCCTGGGAGATTTTTCCTCTCTACGCATCCTGGCAGCTCCTAATACTTTTCTCAGGGGAGGGAAGAGTGCTGTTTTCCATCATAGGGGTGCTTCAAAACAGAGATTCCAGAGACGGGCTCTGGTTATGTTGGCATGGAAAATCCCACGAAGTGTTACGATTTGGTCCTAAGGGCATACCAGGCCTGCGATGCGGGACCCTGCAGAAACAACTGAGAGCATTTGTTTGAATGCATGCTAAGGTTGAGGGACACAATGCCTGCTTTGGCCCAGGCGGCCCTTATGATTGGGCGTTGTCTCATTGGCCATGCACCTGGTTCTAATTCTGAGGGTTGGGCACCCATAGCAACAGCCAGGCTTCCTGCCATGGGGAAGGAGGAGTTCTCAATTGTGCTTCAGGTTCCCCCACTGGTAGGGATTCCAGCAAAGATCTGGGATAGTTGCCGGAATATCAAGGATGG
Source organism: Mustela nivalis (assembly GCF_964662115.1). NCBI lineage: Eukaryota > Metazoa > Chordata > Mammalia > Carnivora > Mustelidae > Mustela > Mustela nivalis. The sequence goes on from NW_028136417.1 coordinate 701,883, forward strand.
GTAGAGATGACTGGGCCATGGCCAGTCCCACATGCTGGATAAGGGCCCCACACTCTGGGTGGCTGACACGAGGTTGGGGCTCAGGCTCTCTCAGACACAGCGCTAGTGGCCAGCGCAAAGTATAAATCGGGGTTCCCTCGAGGGCCAAGTAGATTGATCTTCATGGGGAGTTTCTGGGCAGACTCACCAGGCCCTTCTTCTTTCTATGGGGAAGGCAGAATGTTGCGTTTTGTCTCCCTAATTCCCTCTCAAGAGGACTTGCAGTCCAGTAGGGTGAGGATGGAATTGTAAACCCAAACTATGCAAGAATACAGTGTCAAGTGAAAGGTATTTCCAGTGTGCGTGACTGATTCGAATATCCAGCACCTGAGTAAGAGCAGATGTCAGATGTTTGCTCATGCTGGAATTTGTGTCTATGATGACTAACAAATGGAGGGTTGGCATCAAGAGAATGTGGAGGACTTCCCAGGCTGGGGCTTGTGAGATGCTCCAAACAACCAAGGTTTCCTTCAACCTGACAGGAGCAGTCTTATTTGTTTGCTCTAGGGTTCGCTATGTGGAATTTTTGTGTAGCAGAGAACTACCTCTTGGATGCCTAGAAAGCACACGTCCATTGACCTTTGTACCTGAGGAACATGGCAGATTCGTTTCATGGCTCTTGGGCAAAGTACCAACACCTTGAGTTGGCATCAAGTCTCAGGAAGTTGGGTCACAATGCTGGTTTGTTACCAGGGAGATCATAGAAGCTGCTGGGGCTAATGGGTCATGCAGGATCCATCTACCCTGAAAGTTGGACATAGATCCAAGAGCACATTTTCCTTCTGGAGACAGGAGATGTTCTGTTGTGGGAATCAGGGACCACATGTTGTATCATAACTTGGTATTCCAGAACAGGACTCTGAGAACAGATGTCTGAAGACCCAATCTAGGGTTCCAGTGAAGTCCTAGGGGCATGTCAGGTTCAATCATCTGACTCAGAACCATTGACTTGGCTTTCTGCCTCGATGGAGGTGCTCAGGGTGTTTCAGACTGCACGTTTGCATCCAGAGCAACCTCCAATATTGGGGTGGGTTCAGGGGCCTGGCAGGTTTCTCCTAATCTGGAGGGTTTGGACAACCTGATGGGCACAGTTTTCTTGGGGATGGCAGGAACTTTCCTGTGATGTGGCTTGAGGGACCACATCCTGGTGGGCATGTAAGCCATGGTTTTGGGAGAGAAGTCGGCAAACACAAACTGGGGTTAGGGTTAGTGTCGAGATGATCACAGGCCCAATGCATAGACATGGAGGGCAGCTCGTCAGGAAATGTAAATAGGATGACTCGAAGGCGGTAGCAAAGACTTTTCTCTCTGGATTGTGTGGACAGGATGGCCTCGGAATGCAGGTTTGTTTTCATGGGTCCATGGGAGATTTTTTCTCTCTAAGGATCCTGGCGGCTCCCAATAGTTTGGTGCCTTTCTCAGGGAAGGGAAGAGTGCTGTTTTCCATCTTAATGGTGCCCCAAACAGGGATTCTGAGACAGACTCTGGGTCTGGGCACCTGGAAAATCCCACCAAGGGTTAGGATTTGGGCCTAGGGGCATACCAGGCCTGCAATGCTGGTACTGGAGGAGCAACTGAGAGTGTTTGTTTGAAAACATGCTCAGGCTGAGGATCACCATGCCTGCCTGTGCCCATGTCGGCCTTCAGGAGTGGGCATGGTCTCCTTGGCCATGCAGCTGGCTCCCACGCTGAGGGTTGGACAACCAATATTCCTGCCATGGGGAAGGAGGTGTTCTCTATTGTGTTTCAGGTTCGCCATTGGCAGGAATTCCAGCAAAGTTTGGGGGACAGATAACTGGATACCAAGGATGGGTACAGATGATGGCCCAGGGCCATGGCCGATCTCTCATGCTAAATATGGGCCCTCAACTCTGGGTGGCTGACACGAGGTCGGGGCTTAGACTCTGTCAGACACAGTACTAGTGGTCAGGGAAATCTATTAATCAGGGTTGCCTCGTGGTCTGAGTAGATTGATCCTCATGTGAGGTTTCTGGGCAGACTCAACAGGTCCTTCTTCTTTCTATGTGGAAGGCAGAATACTGCGTTGTGGCTCCAGAATTCCCTATCAAGAGATATTGTGGACCAGGGTGGTGAGGATAGAATAGTAATACAAAGCTATGGTTAAGTTCAGTGAAAAGCAAAAGGCAGTTCCAGTGTGCAGCTGCCGTTTCGAATATCCAGCACCTGAGTAAGGGTGGATGTCAGATGTTTGCTCACACTGGAGTTTGTGTCTGTGATTACCCACAAATGGAAGGGTGGCGTCAAGAGGCCATGGAGGATTTCCCATGCTGGGGCTTGTGAGATGCTCCAAATAGCAAAGTTTCTTTCTACCGGACAGGAGAAGTCTGGTTTGTTTTCTCTGGTTTCTCCATGTGGAAAGTTTTGTAGCAGAGAACCCCACAGGGATGCCTGGAAATCACCCCTCTATTTACCATTTCAGCTGAGGAACATGGCAGGTGCATTCTGGTGGCTCTGGGGCAATATATCGAGACCTTGAGTTGACATGGAGTCTCATGAAGATGGGGCACAATGATGGTGTGTTACCAGGAATATCATAGAATGTGCTGGTTGCTAAGGGGCCATTCAGGATCCAAATACCCTAAGGGTATGACACAATTCCAGGAGCATGGCTTCCTTTTTGGGGAGGACATATTCTGTTCTGTGGCTCAGGGACTATATATTTTATCATAAGTTGATATTCCAGAGCAGGCCTCTGATGACAGATACCTGTAAACCTAATCTAGTGTGCCAATGAAGTCCTCGGGGCATGTCAGGTTCAATCTTCTGACTCAGGAGCATTGACTTGGGTGTCTGCCTGTATGGAGGGGATCAGGGTGTCTCAGACTGTGCATTTGTGCCCAGAGCGGCCTCCATTATTTGGCTGCACTCAGGGGCCTTGCAGGTTTCTCCTAATCTAAAGGTATCGGGCAAAAGTGATGGGCACAGTTTCCTTGAGGATCTCATGCACAGTCTTGTGGTGTGGCTTCAGATGCCAGAACCTGGAGGTCATGTGAGCCATGGTTTTAGGAAGGAAGTCTGCAAACACAAACTCAGTTTAGGTTAATGGCAAGGTGATTGCAGGCCCAATGCATAGACCTGGAAGGCAGCTCGTCAGGAACTGTAAATCCGATGACTCAAAGGTGATAGCACATGATATGTATCTGGATTGTATGTCCAGGATGGCCTCGGAATGCAGGTGTGTTCTCATGGGTCTATGGCAGATTTTTCCACTCAAGGATCCTGGTGGCTACCATGAGTTTGGTGACTATCTCGGGGAAGGGAAGAGTGCTGTTTTCCATCTTAAGGGTCCCCCAAAATAGGGATTCCAGAGATGGGCTCTGTGTCTGGGCCCCTGTAAAATCCCACTAGGGTTAGGATTTGGGCCTAGGTGTGTACTAGGCCTGCAATTCGGGGTCCCAGAGATGCAATTGAGAGCGTTTGGTTGAAAGCATGCTCAGGCTGAGGTCACAATGCCTGCTTGTGCCCGGGGAAGTCATCATGAGTGCACATGGTCTCCTTGGCCATGGAGCTGCCTTCCACTTTGAGGGTTGAGCAACTATCCCAACTGTCAGAATACCTTCCATGGGGAAGGAGGAGTTCTCTATTGTGCTACAGGTTCCCCCAATGGCAAGGATTTCAGCAAAGGTGTGGGTACAGATGCCTGAATACCAAAAATAGAAGAGAAGACAGACTTGGGCCATAGCTGGTCTCACATGCTGTATATGGGCCCTGATCTCTCAGTGGCTGACACTAGGTCCTGGCTCCGGCTATGTCAGACACAGCACTAGTGCCCAGGGCAGCCTATGAATCAGGGTTCCGTCTAGCACCGAGAAGATTGACCATCATATGGAGTTTCTGGGCAGACTCTCCAGGCCCTTTTTCTTTCTATGGGGAAGGCAGAATATTGTGTTGTAGCTCCAGAATTCCCTCACAATAGGGCTTGTAGACCAGTAGGCTGAGGATGGAATTGTAAACCCAAGCTATGGCTTAATTCAGTCAAACTAAAGGCAATTCCAGTGTGCAGCGATCGAATTGAAATCCAGCACCTGAGTTAGGGCGGATGTCAGATGTTTGCTCATGCTGGAGTTTGTGTCTATGATGACTGACAAATGGAGTGGTGGCTTCAAGAGGAAATGGAGGATTTCCCAAGCTGGGGCTTGTGAGATGCTCCAAACAGAAGGTTTCCTTCTACCGGACAGGGGCATTCTGTTTTTTTGTCTCAAGGGTCCCCGCCAATTGCAAAGTTTTTGTAGCAGAGCACCCCCATATGGTTGCCTGGAAACCACACCTCCACTGACCATTGCAGCTTAGGAACATGGCAAGTTCATTCTGGTGGCTCTGGGGCGAAGTTCTAAGGGCTTATTTCTACATGGAATGTCATGAATATGGGTAACAATGCTGTTTTGTTACCTGGGAATTCTTAGCCTGTCATCTGTACACATCCTTGGTATTAAGGCAACTTTCCACAGACCTTTCCTGTAACCCTGCCAATGGGGGAACCTGAAGCACAATAGAGAACTCCTCTTTCCATTGCAGGAAGCCTGGCTGTTGCAATGGGTGTCCAACCCTCAAAGTGGGATCCATCTATATGGCCAATGAGACTACGCCCTCTCCTGAGGGCCCCCCTGGGCACAAAGAGGCATGATGACCCTCAGCCTGAGCATGCTTTCAAACAAGCCCTCTCTGTTACACCATTAGGATCCTGCATTGCAGGCCTGGAATGCCCCTAGGCCCAAATCCTAACACTTGGTGGGATATCCGGGCACCCAGACCCAGAGCCCGTCTCTGGAATCCCTGTTTTGGCATAAGCCTAAGTTGGAAAACAGCATTCTTCCCTGTTTTGGAGCACCCCTAAGATGGAAAAGAGCACTCTTTTCTTCTCTGAAAAACCACCAATCTATGGAGATCCACCAGGATCCTTAGAGAGGAAAAGTCTCCCATTGAACCATGAGACCACGTCTACATTCAGAGCCCATCCTGGACACACAATCCAGATAGAAATGCCTGTGCTACCAGCTTTCAGTCACCCTAATTACAGTTCCTGATGTGATGCCTTCTAGGTCTATGCATTGGACCTGCGATCACCTTGCCACTATCCCTGACCCAAATTTGTGTTTGCAGACTTCCCTCCCAAAACCATGGCTCTCATATCCTCAAGGAGGTGGTCTCTGAAGCCTTACCACAGGACTGGGCCTGCCATCCCCAAGGAAACTGTGCCCATCACAGTTCCCCAAAGCCTCCAAGTTAGGAGAAACCTGCAAGGCCCCTGAGCCCACCCCAATAGTGGAAGTGGCTCTGGATGCAAATGCACAGTCTGAAACACCCTGATCACCTACATCCAGTCAGACAACCATATCAATGGTCCTTAGTAAGAAAATTGAACCTGATGGGCACCAAGGACATCATTGGATCTCTAGATTAGGTTGCCAGCATCAATCCTCAGAGGCCTGTTCTTGAATACCAAGTCAGGATACAACATATGTACCCTGAGCCACAAAACAGAACATCTCCTCTCCCAAGATGGAAACTGTGCACATCGACCTGTGCCAAACCCTCAGCGTGGCCCATAGCACCAATACATTCTAAGACCTCCCTTGTAACAAACCAGTTTTGGGACACATCTGTAAGAGATTCCAAGTCAACTCAAGGCCTTGGTACTTGGCACCAGAACCACCAAAACGAACCTGTCATGTTCCTCAGCTGCAATGGTCATTGGACGTGTGCTTTCCAGTCAACCATGCGGGAGGGTTCTGCTACGCAAACTTCCACTTGAGGGACCCTGGAGGAATAAAAAAACAGACTCCTCCTGTCCATTAGAAGGAAACCTTGTTGTTTGGAGCATCTCACAATCTTAAGCGTGGGTAATCCTCCATTGCCTCCTGAAGCCACCCCTCCATTAGTCGTCATCCTAGACACAAACTCCAGTGTGAGCAAATATCTGACATCTGCCCTTACTCAGGTGCTGGATATCTCGTATAAGCTGCTGCACATTGAAACTGACTTCCGCTTGGCACTCAATTTAAGCATAGCTGGTGTTTACAATTGCATTCTCACCCTATTTGTCCCCAAACCCTCTTGATAGGGAATTCTGGATCCATAAGGCAGCATTCTGCCTGCCCCACAGAAAGAAGTGCTTCGTGAGTCTCGCCAGAAACCCTACATGAGGATCAATTTACTCGGCCCTGGAGAGAACCCCAATATATAGACTTCTCTGGCCACTAGTGCTGTGTCTGACACAGCCTGAGCCCAGACCTCGTGTCAGCCACCCAGAGAGCGGGGCCCATATCCAGCATGTGAGAACGGCCATGGCCCAAATCTGTCATCTCTATGCATCCTTGGTATTCAGGCATCTGTCCCCAGACCTTTGCTGTAATCCCTGCCTATGGGGGAACATGAAGCACAATAGATATTTCCTCCTTCCCCATGGCTGGAAACCTGGCCATTGGAATGTGTGTCCATCCCTCAGTGTGGGAGCCAGAAAATGGACAATGGGACCACGCCCACTCCTGAGGGCCACCCTGGGCACAAACAGGAATTGTAATGCTCAGCCTGAGCATGTTTCCAAACAAGCCCTCTCAGTTGCACCACCAAGATCCTGCATTGCAGGCCTGGTCTGCCCATAAGCCCAAATCCCAACCCTTGGTGGGATTTTCCAGGCGCCTAGACCCAGAGCCCATCTCTGGAATCCCTGTTTTGGGGCACACCTAAGATCGAAAATAGCAGTCTTCCCATACCAAAAAGTCATCAAAATATTGGGAGCCGCCTGTATCCTTAGAGGAAAAATCTCCCATGGACCCATGAGGCCACAGCTACATTCTGACGTCACCCTAGACACACAATCCAGATATAAAAGCCTGTGCTTCCGCCTTCGGGTCATTCCAGTTACTGTTCCTGACGAGTAGCCTTCCAGGTCTACACATTGCCCTGCGATAACCTAGCCACTAAACCTAACCCAAGTTTGTGTTTGCAGACTTCCCTCCCAGAACCATGGCTCACATGCCCTCCAGGGTGGAGTCTCTGGAGCCACACCACAGGACTGTGCTTGCCATCCCCATGGAAATTGTGCATGTCAGTTAACCAAACCCTCCAGAGTTGGTTGAAACATTCAAGGCCCCTGTGGCCACCCCAATATTGGAGGTTACTCTGGACATAAGTGCACAGTCTGAAACTCCCTGATCACCTACATCCTGGCAGACACCCAAGTCAACTGTCCTAAGTCTGAAGATTGAACCTCTCATGCCCCTGGGACTCATTGGAACCCTAGATTAGGTTGTCGGGCATCTGTCTTCAGAGGCCTGTTCTTGAATAGGAACTTATGATACGGCATGTGGTCCCTGAGCCACAAAACACTACATCTCCTGTCCCCAGAAGGTAACCGTGCTCTTCGACCTGTGTTAAACCCTCAGGGTAGGAGAATCCTGCAGGCACCTTAGCCACCAACACATTCTAAGATCTACCTGGTAAAAAAAAACCAGCATTGTAACCCATCTTCAAGAGATTCCATGTCAACTCAAGACCTTGGTGCTTCGCCCCAGAAGCACCGTAAAGAACCTGCATGTTCCTCAGCTGCATTGGTCAATGGAGGTGTGCTTTCCAGGCATCCATGTGGAAGGGCTCTGCTACCCATACTTTTCACATGGGGGGCCCTGCAGAAAACATACCAGACTCTAACTGTCCAGTAGAAAAAACAACCTTGCTGTTTGGAGCATCTCACATGCATCAGCCTCTTGATGCCACTCCTCCATTCGGTCATCAGAGACACAAACTCCAGTGTGCGTAAACGTCTGAAATCCACCTTTACTCAGGTGCTGGATATTTCATTTGTTGGCCACGATAGATACAAACTCTATCATGAGCAGACATCTGACCCTCGCCTGTACTCAGATGCTGGAGATTCGAAAAAAACCACTGCACATTGGAACGGCCATGTTCTCGGCACTGAGATTAAGCATAGATTGTGTTTTCTGCCTTCTGTTCTCACACTCCTCGCCTTCAAGTCCCCCATATTGGGAATTTGGGAGCCACAATGCAGCCTTCTGCCTGCCCACCAGAAAAAAGAGGTGCCCTATGGGTCTGCGTGAAACTCCATATAAGGTTCCACCAGCACAGCCCTCTATAGCACCACAATATCATAGGCCACCTTGTGAACTAATGCTTTGTCTGACACAGCTCGAGCCCCGACCTCCTGGTAGCCACCTAGATATCGGGACCCATATCTGGCAGGTGTGACCTGCCTTGACCTGAGTCCTTCATCTCAAACCAACCTGGTTATTCACGTACCAGTCCCAGAACATAGCTCAAATTACTGTGCATGGGGGAATCTGAAGCACAAAAGAGTACTCCTCCTTCCTCATAGAAGGAAAATTAAAAGTTGATATGGTGGTCCAACCCTCATATTGGGATCCAGGTGCATGGAACAAGAGCCAATGCCCACTCAGGATGGGCATCTGGGCACAAACAGGCATTGTGACCCTTACCCTGAGACCCATTTCCAACAAGTCTCCATGGGAGCTGAACCAAAGCCCCACAGAGCCAGGCAGTCAAGCCTCTAGGCCCAAATACTAAGCCTTTGTAGGGTTATCCAGGCACAGGGACCTATAACCCATCTCTGGAATCCCTGTGTTGACGGGAACCGTGAAACAGTAAACCACGCTCTCTCCTTCGCAGTGAGACACCAAACTCTTGGGTGCTGGGCAGAATCCCCAGAGAGGTAGAATATTCCATGGACACATGAGGACACACCACCATTCCAAGGCCATCCTAGACACAATCCAGACAGAAAAGCCTTTGCTCCTGCCTCCCAGCCACACGAATTTCAAATCCTGAGGAGCTGCCCTCAGCGTCTGCAGATCGGGGCTGCCATCACCTCCCTCCTAATTGATACACAATTTTGTGTCTGAAGACTTTGGTCCCAGAGCCCTTAACCACATTCCCTGCAGGATGGGGCTGACAGAACCACACTACATCACTGGGCCTGATCTCTGGATGAAATTCTGCCGTCTCAGTTGCACAAACCCTCCAGATTAGGAAAAACCTGCAATGCCCCTGAGCCCACCCCAATTTCATAGGCCACTCTGGAAAAAATGCACAGTCTGACACAGCCTGAGCATCTACCTCCAGGAAGACTCACAGGTCAAAGTCCCTAAGTCCGAAGGTTGAGGATGACATGCCCCTACAACCTCATAAGAACCCTAGCCTAGATATTCAGGCCTCTGTGCCCAGAGGCCTGGTCTTGAAATCCAACATATGATCCGACATGTGGTCCCTGAGGCATACAAGAGAACCCCTCCTGTCCCGAGAAGGGAACCTGGCTCCTGGGAACTGGGTCTAACCCTCAGGTAGGAGAATCCTGCATGGCCACAGACCCACAACCACATTCTTTTTTTTATATAGATTTTATTTATTTATTTGACAGAGAGAGATCACAAGTAGGCATAGAGGAAGGCAGAGAGAGAGAGAGGAAGAAGCAGGCTCCCTGCTGAGCAGAGAGCCTGATGCGGGACTCAATCCCAGGACCCTGAGATCATGACCTGAGCCGAAGGCAGCGGCTTAGCCCATTGAGCCACCCAGGCACCCTCACCACCACATTCTAAGGTCTCCCTGGACACCAAGCAGCATTGTGACTCATTAGACTGAGAACATCCGTCAACTTAGATCACTTGGAAATTTGAACAAAAACCAGCAGATCAAGCCTGCAATGTTCCTCAGCTGCAATGGTCATGCAAGGAAGACTTCCCAGGCCCCCATTCAGAGACCTCTGCTGTCGAATCTTTCTATATGGGGGACCCTGGAGCCTTGTAAGCGGACTTCCCCTGTCCCACAGTAGGACACCTTGCTGTTTGGAGCAGCTCACAAGGTCCTGCTTGGGAAAATCTCCAAGAATTCTTGAGGCCACCCCACAATTCGTTGACCATCATGGATGCAAACCCAGCGTGAGCAGACATCTGACCCTCGCCCATACTCAGGTGCTGGAAATCTCGAAACAACCACTGCACAATGGAATGGTCCTGTGGTCGGCACTGAGCTTATCCCTGGCTTGTGTTTTCAGACTTCTGTCTTCACACTCCTCGCCTACAAGCCCTCCATATTGGGAATTCTGAAGCCACAGTGCAGCTTTCTGCCTGCCCACCAGAAAGAAGAAGTGCCCTATGGGTCTTCGCAGAAACCCACATGAGGATCCTCCTGCACGGCCCTCAATGTCACCCCAATATAATAGACCGACCTCTGCATAAATTGTCTGTCTGACACCGCCTGATCCCCGACCTCCTGTCAGCCACCCAGATAGTGGGCCCCATATCCTCCAGGTGGGTCCAACCTTGGCCCGAGGCCATCATCTTGAAGCAACCTGAATATTCAGGTACCTGTCCCAGACTTAGCTCAAATTCCTGCCCATAGGGGACTCGGAAGCACAAAAGAGTGCTCCTCCTTCCCCATGGCCAGAAAACTGAATGTTGAGATGGCTGTACAACGCTGAGTGGGAACCAGGTGCATGGTCCATGAGACCACGCCTACACAGGATGGGCAGCTGGGCACAAACAGGCATTGTGACCCTCAGAGTGAGACCCCTTTCCAAAGATCCCCCTTGGGATCTGGACCAGGAACCCAAATCGAAGCTTTGGTTAAGTTTTCCCAGTGTCTGGACACAGAAACCATCTCTGGAATCCCTGTTTGGACAGGATCCCAGAGATGGAATACAGTCTTTTCCTCTTCCCCAGAAAGAAATCAAACTCTTGGGTGCCAAGCAGAATCACCAGAGTGGAAGAATATCCCATGGACACATGAGGTCACCCCTCCATTTAGTGGCCATCCTAGACACAAAATCCAGACAGAAAAGCCTGTGCCCCTCCCTCCCAGCCACCTGAATTTCAAATCCCGAGGAGCTTCCCTCAGGGTCTTCAGATTCGGACTGCCAACACCTCACTCCTATCTCTTATCCGAGGTTGTGTCTAAAGTCTTTGGTCCCAAAGTCCTGACACACATGACCTCCAGGATGGGGCCTCGAGAAACACATGACATCACTGGCCCTGCTCTCCTGAGGAAACCCTGCCCATCTCAGTTTCCCAAAATGTCCAGATTAGGAGAAAACTGCAAGGCCCCTGACTGCACCCCAATATCATAGGCCACTCTGAAAAAGTGCACAGCCTGACACAGCCTCAGCACCTACCTCCAGGATGACATGCAGGCCAATGGCACTTAGTCCGAAGATTGAAACTTCCATGGCCCTAAAACCTCATCAGAACCCTAGCTTATGTTTTGAGGTCTCTCTCCCTAGAGGGCTGTTCTGGAAATTCAAGCATATGGTCCAACCTGTGGTCCGTGAGCCATACAAGAGCACACCTCCTGTCCCAAGAAGGAAACCTGGCTCCTGGGTACTGGGTCTAATCCTAAGGATAGAGAATCCTCAATGGTCAGAGAGCCGCCACCACATTCTAAGGTCTCCCTGGACATCAAGCAGCATTGGAACCTGTTAGACTGAGAACTTCCATCAACGCAAATCACTTGGAACTTGGAATCAGTGTCATTGGTTCAAGCTTACCCTGTTCCTCAGCTGCAATGGTAACAAGAGATTGGCTTCCCAGGCCTCCATTCAGAGAGCATTGCTATCGAATCTTCCATATGGGGGACCCTGGAGCCCTGTAAGAAGACTTCTGCTGTCCCTTAGTAGGACACCTTGATGTTTGGAGCAGCTCACAAGCTCCAGCTTGGAAAAATCTCCAAGAATTCTTGAGGCCTCCCCACCATTTGTTGGCCATCATGGATACAAACTCCAGCGTGAGCAGACATCTTCCCCTCGCCCAGGTGCTGAAGATCTCGAAACAACTGCTGTACATTGGAATAGACATGTGCTCGGCACTGAGCGTAACCGTAGCTTATGTTTTCATACTTCTGTCCTCACACTCCTCGCCTGCAAACCCTCCAACTTGGATATTCTGGAGCCGTAATGCAGCCATCTGCCTGCTCACCAGATAGAAGAAGTGAAAAAAGGGTCTGTGCAAAAATCCCCCATGAGGATCCAGTTGCACAGCTCTCAAAAGCACCCCAATATCATAGGCCGAACTCTCCACGAATTTTCTGTCTGACACAGCTCGAGCCCGAGCTCCTGACAGCCACCCAGAAAGCAGGCCTCATTTTCTGCAGGTGGGTCCTGCCTTGGCCCGAGGACCTCATCTCAAAGTGAACTGGGTATTCAGGCACCTGTCCCAGAACTTAGCTCAAGTTCTGCCCATGGGGGAACCTGAAGCATAAAAAAGTACACCTCCTTCCCCATGGCAGGAAAACTGAATGTTGAGATGGCAGTCCAACCCTCAGAGTGGGAGCCAAGTGCATAGCCCATGAGGTCACACCCACTCAGCATGGGCATCTGGGCAAAAACAGGCATTGTGACCCTCAGAATGAGACCCATTTCCAACAAGAACACTCGGGAGCTGTACCAGGAAAACATAGAGCAGGACCCTAGGCCCAAATCCTAAGCCTTGTTGCGGTGATCCAGGCTCCAGAACCCAGGACCCATCTCTGGAATGGCTGTTTGGACGGGATCCCTGACTCAGAAAACTGCGCTCCTCCCATCCCCCGGAAATACACCAAACTCTTGGGTGCCGAGCAGAATTCCCAGAGAGGTAGAATCTCACATGGACCCATGAGGCCACCCCTCCATTTCGTGGCCATCATAGACAAACAAGTCAGACAGAAAAGACTGTGCTCCTGCCTCACAGCCGTCCGAATTTCATATCTGGAGATGCTTCGCTCAGGGTCTGCAGATTGGGTCTGCCATCACCTCGAGCTTAACTCTTACCCGAGTTTGTGTCTGAAGACTTTGGACCCAGAGTCCTGACCCATATGCCCTCCAGGATGGGGCCTCCAGGAACACACAACAGCACTGGGCCAGCTCTCCCAAGGAATGTCAGCCTGTCTCAGTTTCCCAACCCACCAGATTAAGAGAAAATTGCAAGGCCCCTAATACCACCCCAATTCCATAGGAAGCTCCAGAAAAAATGCATAGTCTGACACAGCCTCAGAATATACCTCCAGGAAGACACCCAGGTCAATGGGAAGGGATAAAATGGCCTAACCCATGGCAGGTTCGATGTGCTGGGTGTGAAGCCAACTGTCTCAATGTCTCTCACAAGGTCTGGGCTCAGGCTATGTAAGACAGAGCATAGTGTTTAGGGTAGCCTATGCAATTGGGGTGTTGCCGAGGGCTGAGCAGGTTGATTTTCATTTGGGGTTTCTGAGCAATGCCATAGACAATGTTTTTCTTTGGGGGGCAGGCAGAGTGCTTCGTTCTGGAACCAGAATTCCCAATCATGAGGGCTTTTGGGCCAGGAGTGCTAGGGTAGAGTCTGAAAACAGTTTTGGTGAGGTGGGGAGCAGGCCCACTCTGCAAAGGCTGAAAGGATATCTCATGCATCTGAAGTCAGGCTGAGGATCAGACATTGGCTGAGGTTGGATTGTGCCCTTGATGGCACCTTCATGAAGCAGGTGCCTCATGAGGTTGACGAAGTTTTCCCACGCTGAGTTTGGAGGTTGCCACAAACCACAAGGTTTCCTTCTGCAAGACAGTCGAGTCCTGTTGAATGGCTCCAGTACATACCATACGGAACGACTGAAGAGGAGGGTTCAAAGGATGGATCCCTGAACAACATGCCTCGCATTCCCTTTGGCCATTAACGACAAGATATGTTTGTTCTGCTGGCTCTGGGGCAAGCTAACCAGTGGGCTGAGTTGAAATGGCCTCTCCTGAGGATGCGTCATAATGTGGGTTTCTGTCCATGGAGACCTTGGAATGTGATGGTTGTACTGTGGCCCTGCGGAATTCTCCGACCAGAAGGGTTTGATACAGATCCAGTAAGAAAGCACTCCATGTGGAGACGAGAGAGGTTTGGTTTGGAGCCTCAGAAAAACCTAATATGCTGGTATAAGAAACCAGTCCTCTGAGGACAGACACATGAAAACTAAAGCTAAGGTTCATAATAGGGCCTAAGGGCCTGTCCATTTCAATCTTCTGTCTCTGGGGACACTGTCTGAAAGTCTAAGTGATGATAATGGCTCAGCTGGTGTCAGAGTGCCCCTTTTAGTCCAGGGCAGCCTACACTATCAGGATGGCCTCAGGGGCCTTGGAACTTTTCCCTAACCTGTAGGGTTGTGGTCAATGGATTGGGCACACTTTCCTTGGAGATGGCAGGCACAATCTTTCACTGTGGCTCCAGATGCCCTAGCCTGGAGGGTGTGTGGGTCCAGGCTGTGGGCACATAAGTCTGAAAACAAAAACTCAGCTTATGAGTGGCGCCGAGGTATGGCAGGCCGGATGTACAGATAAAGAGTGAGCTCCTTGGCTTGTGAATCAAGGGAGAGATTCCTTCAGGCTTTTGTCTCTGGATGCGTCCAGGATAGCCGTGGATTGTAGGGGGTGGCCTCAGTGACTGTGGACGAGTAACCTCTCTGGGGATTTGTCCCAGCTAACAGGAGTTTGGGGTCATTTTGTGGGAAGGGTGGAGTCGTGTTGTCTGGCTCATGTGTCTCTCCAAGAAAGTGATTCCAGAGCAGAGCCCCAGGAAAAGGGGGGATACTGGAAAACTCAAACACTGGTGAGGATTGGGTGTATAGGGGCTTGGCACACCCCATATGAGGGCTCTTGGTCAAGGCCCTGACAGGACTTTCTTTGATATTGGGCTCATGCTGAGGGTCACAGAGTGAATTTGTGCCCAAGGCAGCACTCAAGTTTGGGCGTGGTTTCAGGGGAAATGAAGGTTTCTCCCACCCTGAAGGTGTGACTCCATGCCAAGAGCAAGCCTTACAGCCATGGGGAAAAAGGAGTTCTGATTTGTGCTTCAAATGCCCAACTGTGTGGGGAATTGATATAATATCTGGGTTTAGATATCGGAAAACCAAGGTTAGGAAGAGATAACGGCATAAGACCATGGTGTGTCAGAAGTGCTAGGTGTATGGCCAGCTGTCTCCTTGCCTGTCTGGACGTCTGGCATCAGGCTGTGAAAGGCAGAGCATTAGTGCCCAGAGCAGCCTATCAAATCTGAGTGCCGTCGAGGCAAGAGCAGGTTGATCCTCATCTGGGTTTTATAGAAAGCCCCACAAGGAAACGTTTTCTACCGGTGGGCAGTAACTGAGCAGGCTTGTGGTTCTGCAATTCCTAATCTGGAGGGATTGTTTGCCAGGAGTGTGAGGAAGGAAGTCTGAAAACACAAGCTAGCGTGAGGTTTGGGACCGAGGGCACGGCAGGCCACTCTGCAGAGGCTGAATCAAGATCTCCTGCATTGCGGTTATGTCTACTATGAGACGTGCTTCAAGCTAGAGTTTTTTACCATGATGGCCTCTCCCTGAAGGATATGGGGGGCTTCATGAGGCCCGGTAGGTTTGCCGTTTTCTCCTACACTGAAGGTTTGACTCACGGCCAGCAGCAAGGTTTCTTGCCATGGGGAAGGAGGGGTTCTGACTTATGCATCAGGTTCCCCCCTGTGCAGGGATTGGAGATAAGGTCTAGGTTCCGATGACTGAAAACCCAGGTTGGGAATGGATGGTGTCCGAAGGCAGTGGCGGGTCCAATGTGCTGGGTGTGCAGCCAGCTGTGTCGGTGTCTGTTGGAAGGTCAGGGCTCAGGCTTTTGCGACAGAGCATCAGTGTTTAAGGTAGCCTATGCAATTGGGGTGTTGCCGAGGGCCAAGCAGTTTGATCCTCATTTGGGGTTTCTGGGCAGCGCCATAGACAATGTATTTCTCCTGGGAGGCAGGCACAGTGCTTCATTGTGGCCCCAGAATTCCCAGTAGGGAGGGTTTGTGGGCCAGGAGTGTGAGGACGGAAGTCTGAAAACACAATCTAGTGTGAGGATTGGAGCCAAGGGCAGAGCAGGCCCACTCTGCAGAGGCTGAATCAAAATCTCCTGCATCTGAAGTCAGGCTGAGGATCAGACGTTGGCTGAGACTGGAGTATGTGTCCATGATGGCACCTTCATGAAGCGGGGGCCTCATGAGGCCAAAGAAGTTTTCCCACGCTGAGTTTGGAGGTTGCCCCAAACCACAAGATTACCTTCTGCGGGACATTCGAGTCCGGTTGCATGGCTCCAGGACATAACATACGGAAGGACTGGAGAGCAGGGTTCGAAGGATGGATCACTGTACAGCATGCCTCGCATTCCCCTTGGCCATAAGCAACAAGATATGTTTGATCTGCTGCCTCTGGGGCACGCGACCCAGGGGGCTGAGTTGAAATGGCCTCTCCTGAGGATGCGTCATAATGTGCGTTTGGGGTCCATGGAGACCTTGGAATGTGCTGGTTGTTCAGTGGCCCTGCGGAACTCTCCTACCTGAAGTGTTTGATACATCCCAGTAAGAAAGCTGCCCATGTGGAGATGAAAGATGTTTGGTTTGGTGCCTCAGAAAAGCCCCGTGTGCTGGTCTACGAAAACAGTCCTTTAAGGACGGACACATGGAAACCAAAGCTAAGGTTCAGATTAGGGCCTGGGGGCGTGTCCATTTCAACCTTCTGTCTCTGGGGACACTGTCTGAGAGTCTAAATGGAGATAGTTGCTCCGCTGGTGTCAGGGAGCCCCTCTTAGTCCAGGGTGGCCTATACTATTGATGGCCTCAGGGACCTTGGAGCTTTTCCCTAACCTGTAGGGTTGTGGTCAATGGATTGGGCACACTTTCCTTGGAGAGGGCCGGCACAATCTTTCGCTGTGGCTCCAGAGGCCCTCGCCTGGATGTTGTGTGGGTCCAGGCTGTGGGCACAGAAATCTGAATACACAAACTCAGCTTAGGAGTGGCGCCTAGGGTATGGCAGGCCGGATGTACAGCCCGAGAGGGAGCTCCTGGGCCTCTGAAACAAGGGCGAGTGGGAGGCGTTCCTTCAGGCTTTTGTCTCTGGATGTTGTGTCCGGGATAGCCGTGGATTGGAGCGGTGGCCTCAGGTACTGTGGACGGGTATCCCTCTCTGGGGATTTGTCCCAGCTCCCAAGAGTTTGGGGTCATTTTGTGGGAAGGGTGGAGTCGTGTTGTCTGGCTCATGGGTCTCTCCAAGAAAGGGATTCCAGAGCAGAGCTCCAGGTACGGGCGGGGCGACTGGAAAATTCAAACCGTGGTGAGGATTGGGTGCATAGGGGCTTGGCAAGCCCCATATGTGGGCTCTTGGTCCAGGCCCTGACAGGCCTTTCTTTGACATGGGGCTCATGCTGAGGGTCACAGTGTGAATTTGTGCCCAAGCAGCACTCACGTTTGGGCGTGGCATCAGGGGCCATGAAAGTTTCTCCCACACCGAAGGTGTGAATCCATGCCAAGAGCAAGCTTGACAGCCATGGGGAAGGAGGAGTTCTGCTTTGTGCTTGCTATACCCAGCTGTGTGGAGAATTGATATAATGCCTAGGTTCAGATATCTGAAAACCAAGGTTAGGATGAGGTGACGGCATAAGACCATGGCGTGTCTGAAGTGCTGGGTGTGCGGCCAGCTGTCTCCTTGTCTGTCTGGACGTCTGGCTTCAGGCTGTGTCAGGCAGAGCATGAGTGCCCAGAGCAGCCTATCCAGTTCGGGTACCGTCGAGGCCCGAGCAGGTTGATCCTCATCTGGGTTTTCTGGAGAGCCCCACAGGGAAACGATTTTCTTCCGTTGGGCAGACACTGGGCTGGGTTTTGGTTCCGGAGTTCCTAGTCCGGAGGGCTTTTTTGCCAGGAGTGTGAGGAAGGAAGTCTGAAAACACAAGCTAGCGTGAGGTTTGGGACCGAGGGCACGGCAGGCCCACTCTGCAGAGGCTGAATCGAGATCTCCTGCACTGAGGTCATGTCAACTATGAGACGTGCCTCAGGCTAGAGTTTTTGTCCAGCATGGCCTCTTCCTGAAGGGTGTGGGGGCTCCATGAGGCCAGAAAGTTTTGCCTACGATGGGATTTGTGAACTGCTCCAAAACTGAAGGTTACCTTCTGCACGACAGTCGAGTCCTATTGGATGGTTCCAAGAGGCCCCATATGGAAAGACTCGAGAGCAGGTGTCTAAGCATGGATGCCTGGGAACGCCACCTCATATTCCCACTCTTTAGTCAGGACAAGGCAGGCTCAATCTGCGGGCTCCTGGGTGAGCTACCCAGAGGGGAGAGTTGAAATGGACTCTCTAAGATGAGTCCTACTGTGGCTTGGTGGCCTGGGAGACCTTGGAATGTCGAGGTGGCTCAGGGACTCTGCAGGATTCTCCACCATGAGGTGTTTGACACGGCTCCAACAAGGAAACTTCCCATGTGGAGACGAGAGGAGTTCTGTTCCGTGCCTCAGGAAAGCCCCATACCCTGTTCTTCGAACCACAGCCTCTGAGGAGTGACACCTGGAAACCAAAGCAAGAGTTGAGACTACGGCCTAAAGGCCTGTCCGGCTCAACCTTCTATCTCTGTTGACATCTGTGTGCATGCATTCATGGATGTAGCTGCTCAGCTTGTGTCCGAATGCCCCTGTGAGTCCAGTGAGGCTCCCAGTAGTGGGATGTCCTCGGAGGCCTTGAGGTTTCTCATATTCTGGAGGTGTGTGGCCAAAGGAATGGACACAGTTTCCCAGGAGAGAGCAGGCACGGTCCTGTGGTATGGCTCCAGAGGACCCAGCCTAGAGGCTGTGTTTGCCAGGGCTGTGGAGACAGATGTCCGAAAAAGCAAACTTGGCTCAGCTAGGGGCCAATGTAATGGCAGGCCTGATCTCCAGTCCGTGAGGGGAGATCCTCTGGAAATCAAAGTAGGACAAGTGGGAGGCAGTCACTCAGGATTTTGTCTCTGGGTGTTGCGTTTACAGTGTCCGGTCAGGGTAGGGGTTGTCTCAGAGGCCGAGGAAGAGCCTTCCTCTCGGGGGATTGTCCAAGCTCCCAAGTGTTTGTGTTCATTCTGTGGGAATGAAGAGTACTGTTTTCTGCCACAGGGGACCCCCCAGGAGAGGGACTCTAGAGCACAGCAGTGGGTTCCCTCAACTGGATACACACCATCTAGTTTGTCCTGGGTGCCTATGGGCATGGCAAGCCACATATGCGGGCTCTTGGTCCAGTCACTGAGAGGCGTTACTTGAATAAGGTACTCACGCTGAGGGTCACAATGTGTGTTTGTGCCCAAGGCGGCCCTCACGCTTGGGCGTGGCCTCATGGGCCATGCCATTTTCTCCTACACTGAAGGTTTGACTCACTGCCAGCAGCAAGGTTTCTTGCCATGGGGTAGGAGGGGTTCTGACTTGTGCATCAGGTTCCCCGCTGTGCAGGGATTGGAGATAAGGTCTAGGTTCCGATGACTGAAAACCCAGGTTGGGAATGGATGGTGGCCTAAGGCAGTGGCGGGTCCAATGTGCTGGGTGTGCAGCCAGCTGTGTCGGTGTCTGTTGGAAGGTCTGGGCTCAGGCTATTTGCGACAGAGCATCACTGTTTAAGGTAGCCTATGCAATTGGGGTGTTGCCGAGGGCCAAGAAGTTTGATCCTCATTTGGGGTTTCTGGGCAGCGCCATAGACAAGGTTTTTCTCTTGGGCGGCAGGCACAGTGCTTCATTGTGGCCCCAGAATTCCCAGTAGGGAGGGTTTGTGGGCCAGGAGTGTGAGGACGGAAGTCTGAAAACACAAGCTAGTGTGAGGATTGGAGCCAAGGGCAGAGCAGGCCCACTCTGCAGAGGCTGAATCAAAATCTCCTGCATCTGAAGTCAGGCTGAGGATCAGACGTTGGCTGAGGCTGGCGTATGTGTCCATGATGGCACCTTCATGAAGTGGGGGCCTCATGAGGCCAAGGAAATTTTCACACGCTGAGTTTGGAGGTTGCCCCAAACCACAAGGTTTCCTTCTGCGGGACATTCGAGTCCTGTTGCATGGCTCCAGGACATACCATATGGAAGGACTGGAGAGCAGGGTTCGAAGGATGGATCCCTGTACAGCATGCCTCGCATTCCCATTGGCTATTAGCGACAAGATATGTTTGATCTGCTGCCTCTGGAACACGCGACCCAGGGGGCTGAGTTGAAATGGCCTCTCCTGAGGATGCGTCATAATGTGCGTTTGGGTCCATGGAGACCTTGGAATGTGCTGGTTGTTCAGTGGCCCTGCGGAACTCTCCTACCTGAAGTGTTTGATACATCCCAGTAAGAAAGCTGCCCATGTGGAGATGAGAGAGGTTTGGTTTGGTGCCTCAGAAAAGCCCCATGTGCTGGTCTACGAAAACAGTCCTCTGAGAACGGAAACATGGAAACCAAAGCTAAGGTTCAGATTAGGGCCTGGGGGCCTGTCCATTTCAACCTTCTGTCTCTGGGGACACTGTCTGAGAGTCTAAGTGGAGATAGTTGCTCCGCTGGTGTCAGGGAGCCCCTCTTAGTCCAGGGTGGCCTATACTATTGATGGCCTCAGGGACCTTGGAGCTTTTCCCTAACCTGTAGGGTTGTGGTCAATGGATTGGGCACACTTTCCTTGGAGAGGGCAGGCACAATCTTTCGCTGTGGCTCCAGAGGCCCTCGCCTGGATGTTGTGTGGGTCCAGGCTGTGGGCACAGAAGTCTGAATACACAAACTCAGCTTAGGAGTGGCGCCTAGGGTATGGCAGGCCGGATGTACAGCCCGAGAGGGAGCTCCTGGGCCTCTGAAACAAGGGCGAGTGGGAGGCGTTCCTTCAGGCTTTTGTCTCTGGATGTTGTGTCCGGGATAGCCGTGGATTGGAGCGGTGGCCTCAGGTACTGTGGACGGGTATCCCTCTCTGGGGATTTGTCCCAGCTCCCAAGAGTTTGGGGTCATTTTGTGGGAAGGGTGGAGTCGTGTTGTCTGGCTCATGGGTCTCTCCATGAAAGGGATTCCAGAGCAGAGCTCCAGGTACGGGCGGGGCGACTGGAAAATTCAAACCGTGGTGAGGATTGGGTGCATAGGGGCTTGGCAAGCCCCATATGTGGGCTCTTGGTCCAGGCCCTGACAGGCCTTTCTTTGACATGGGGCTCATGCTGAGGGTCACAGTGTGAATTTGTGCCCAAGCAGCACTCAAGTTTGGGCGTGGCATCTGGGGCCATGAAGGTTTCTCCCACCCTGAAGGTGTGACTGCATGCCAAGAGCAAGCTTGACAGCCATGGGGAAGGAGGAGTTCTGTTTTGTGCTTGCTATACCCAGCTGTGTGGAGAATTGATATAATGTCTAGGTTCAGATATCTGAAAACCAAGGTTAGGATGAGGTGACGGCATAAGACCATGGCGTGTCCGAAGTGCTGGGTGTGCGGCCAGCTGTCTCCTTGTCTGTCTGGACGTCTGGCTTCAGGCTGTGTCAGGCAGAGCATGAGAGCCCAGAGCAGCCTATCCAGTTCGGGTACCGTCGAGGCCCGAGCAGGTTGATCCTCATCTGGGTTTTCTGGAGAGCCCCACAGGGAAACGTTTTTCTTCCGTTGGGCAGACACTGGGCTGGGTTTTGGTTCTGGAGTTCCTAGTCCGGAGGGCTTCTTTGCCAGGAGTGTGAGGAAGGAAGTCTGAAAAGACAAGCTAGCGTGAGGTTTGGGACCGAGGGCACGGCAGGCCCACTCTGCAGAGGCTGAATCGAGATCTCCTGCACTGAGGTCATGTCAACTATGAGACGTGCCTCAGGCTAGAGTTCTTGTCCAGCATGGTCTCTTCCTGAAGGGTGTGGGGGCTTCATGAGGCCAGAAAGTTTTGCCTACGATGGGATTTGTGAACTGCTCCAAAACTGAAGGTTACCTTCTGCACGACAGTCGAGTCCTATTGGATGGTTCCAAGAGGCCCCATATGGAAAGACTCGAGAGCAGGTGTCTAAGCATGGATGCCTGGGAACGCCACCTCATATTCCCACTCTTTATTCAGGACAAGGCAGGCTCAATCTGCGGGCTCCTGGGTGAGCTACCCAGAGGGGAGAGTTGAAATGGACTCTCCTGAAGATGAGTCCTACTGTGGCTTGGTGGCCTGGGAGACCTTGGAATGTGGAGGTGGCTCAGGGACTCTGCAGGATTCTCCAACATGAGGTGTTTGACACGGCTCCAACAAGGAAACTTCCCATGTGGAGACGAGAGGAGTTCTGTTCTGTGCCTCAGGAAACCCCCATACCCTGTTCTTCGAACCAAAGCCTCTGAGGAGTGACACCTGGAAACCAAAGCAAGAGTTGAGACTACGGCCTAAAGGCCTGTCTGGCTCAACCTTCTATCTCTGTTGACATCTGTGTGCATGCATTCATGGATGTAGCTGCTCAGCTTGTGTCCGAATGCCCCTGTGAGTCCAGTGAGGCTCCCAGTAGTGGGATGTCCTCGGAGGCCTTGAGGTTTCTCATATTCTGGAGGTGTTTGGCCAAAGGAATGGACACAGTTTCCCAGAAGAGAGCAGGCACGGTCCTGTGGTATGGATCCAGAGGACCAAGCCTAGAGGCTGTGTTTGCCAGGGCTGTGGGGACAGATGTCTGAAAAAGCAAACTTGGCTCAGCTAGGGGCCAATGTAATGGCAGGCCTGGTCTCTAGTCCGTGAGGGGAGATCCTCTGGAAATCAAAGTAGGGCAAGTGGGAGGCAGTCACTCAGGATTTTGTCTCTGGGTGTTGCGTTTACAGTGTCCGGTCAGGGTAGGGGTTGTCTCAGAGGCCGAGGAAGAGCCTTCCTCTCGGGGGATTGTCCAAGCTCCCAAGTGTTTGTGTTCATTCTGTGGGAATGAAGAGTACTGTTTTCTGCCACAGGGGACCCCCCAAAAGAGGGACTCTAGAGCACAGCAGTGGGTTCCCTCAACTGGAATAAACACCATCTAGTTAGTCCTTGGTGCCTATTTGCATGGCAAGCCATAATGCGGGCTCTCGGTCCAGTCACTGAGAGGCGTTACTTGAATAAGGTACTCACGCTGAGGGTCACAAGTGTGTTTGTGCCCAAGGCGGCCCTCACGCTTGGGCGTGGCCTCATGGGCCATGCCGTTTTCTTCTACACTGAAGGTTTGACTCACTGCCAGCAGCAACGTTTCTTGCCATGGGGAAGGAGGGGTTCTGTCTTGTACATCAGGTTCCCCCCTGTGCAGGGATTGGAGATAAGGTCTAGGTTCCGATGACTGATAACCCAGGTTGGGAATGGAGGGTGGCCTAAGGCAGTGGCGGGTCCAATATGCTGGGTGTGCAGCCAGCTGTGTCGGTGTCTGTTGGAAGGTCTGGGCTCAGGCTATTTGCGACAGAGCATCACTGTTTAAGGTAGCCTATGCAATTGGGGTGTTGCAGAGGGCCAAGCAGTTTGATACTCATTTGGGGTTTCTGGGCAGCGCCATAGACAATGTTTTTCTCCTGGGAGGCAGGCACAGTGCTTCATTGTGGCCCCAGAATTCCCAGTAGGGTGGTTTTGTGGGCCAGGAGTGTGAGGACGGAAGTCTGAAAACACAAGCTAGTGTGAGGATTGGAGCCAAGGGCAGAGCAGGCCCACTCTGCAGAGGCTGAATCAAAATCTCCTGCATCTGAAGTCAGGCTGAGGATCAGACGTTGGCTGAGGCTGGCGTATGTGTCCATGATGGCACCTTCATGAAGTGGGGGCCTCATGAGGCCAAGGAAATTTTCACACGCTGAGTTTGGAGGTTGCCCCAAACCACAAGGTTTCCTTCTGCGGGACATTCGAGTCCTGTTGCATGGCTCCAGGACATACCATATGGAAGGACTGGAGAGCAGGGTTCGAAGGATGGATCCCTGTACAGCATGCCTCGCATTCCCATTGGCTATTAGCGACAAGATATGTTTGATCTGCTGCCTCTGGAACACGCGACCCAGGGGGCTGAGTTGAAATGGCCTCTCCTGAGGATGCGTCATAATGTGCGTTTGGGTCCATGGAGACCTTGGAATGTGCTGGTTGTTCAGTGGCCCTGCGGAACTCTCCTACCTGAAGTGTTTGATACATCCCAGTAAGAAAGCTGCCCATGTGGAGATGAGAGATGTTTGGTTTGGTGCCTCAGAAAAGCCCCATGTGCTGGTCTACGAAAACAGTCCTCTGAGAACGGAAACATGGAAACCAAAGCTAAGGTTCAGATTAGGGCCTGGGGGCCTGTCCATTTCAACCTTCTGTCTCTGGGGACACAGTCTGAGAGTCTAAGTGGAGATAGTTGCTCTGCTGGTGTCAGAGAGCCCCTCTTAGTCCAGGGTGGCCTATACTATTGATGGCCTCAGGGACCTTGGAGCTTTTCCCTAACCTGTAGGGTTGTGGTCAATGGATTGGGCACACTTTCCTTGGAGAGGGCTGGCACAATCTTTCACTGTTTGGTCCAGAGGCCCTAGCCTGGATGTTGTGTGGGTCCAGGCTGTGGGCACAGAATTCAGAATACACAAACTCAGCTTATGAGTGGCGCCTAGGGTATGGCAGGCCGGATGTACAGCCCGAGAGGGAGCTCCTGGGCCTCGAAACAAGGGCGAGTGGGAGGCATTCTTTCAGGCTTTTGTCTCTGGATGTTGTGTCCGGGATAGCCATGGATTGGAGCGGTGGCCTCAGGTACTGTGGACGAGTATCCCTCTCTGGGGATTTGTCCAAACTCCCAAGAGTTTGGGGTCATTTTGTGGGAAGGGTGGAATCGTGTTGTCTGGCTCATGGGTCTCTCCAAGAAAGGGATTCCAGAGCAGAGCTCCAGGTACGGGCGGGGCGACTGGAAAATTCAAACCGTGGTGAGGATTGGGTGCATAGGGGCTTGGGAAGCCCCATATGTGGGCTCTTGGTCCAGGCCCTGACAGGCCTTTCTTTGACATGGGGCTCATGCTGAGGGTCACAGTGTGAATTTGTGCCCAAGCAGCACTCAAGTTTGGGCGTGGCATCAGGGGCCATGAAGGTTTCTCCCACCCTGAAGGTGTGACTCCATGCCAAGAGCAAGCTTGACAGCCATGGGGAAGGAGGAGTTCTGCTTTGTGCTTGCTATACCCAGCTGTGTGGAGAATTGATATAATGTCTAGGTTCAGATATCTGAAAACCAAGGTTAGGATGAGGTGACGGCATAATACCATGGCGTGTCTGAAGTGCTGGGTGTGCGGCCAGCTGTCTCCTTGTCTGTCTGGACGTCTGTCTTCAGGCTGTGTCAGGCAGAGCATGAGTGCCCAGAGCAGCCTATCCAGTTCGGGTACCGTCGAGGCCCGAGCAGGTTGATCCTCATCTGGGTTTTCTGGAGAGCCCCACAGGGAAACGTTTTTCTTCCGTTGGGCAGACACTGGGCTGGGTTTTGGTTCCGGAGTTCCTAGTCCGGAGGGCTTGTTTGCCAGGAGTGTGAGGAAGGAAGTTTGAAAACACAAGCTAGCGTGAGGTTTGGGACCGAGGGCACGGCAGGCCCACTCTGCAGAGGCTGAATGGAGATCTCCTGCACTGAGGTCATGTCAACTATGAGACGTGCCTCAGGCTAGAGTTTTTGTCCAGCATGGCCTCTTCCTGAAGGGTGTGGGGGCTTCATGAGGCCAGAAAGTTTTGCCTACGATGGGATTTGTGAATTGCTCCAAAACTGAAGGTTACCTTCTGCACGACAGTCGAGTCCTATTGGATGGTTCCAAGAGGCCCCATATGGAAAGACTCGAGAGCAGGTGTCTAAGCATGGATGCCTGGGAACGCCACCTCATATTCCCACTCTTTAGTCAGGACAAGGCAGGCTCAATCTGCGGGCTCCTGGGTGAGCTACCCAGAGGGGAGAGTTGAAATGGACTCTCCTGAAGATGAGTCCTACTGTGGCTTGGTGGCCTGGGAGACCTTGGAATGTGGAGGTGGCTCAGGGACTCTGCAGGATTCTCCAACATGAGGTGTTTGACACGGCTCCAACAAGGAAACTTCCCATGTGGAGACGAGAGGAGTTCTGTTCCGTGCCTCAGGAATGCCCCATACCCTGTTCTTCGAACCACAGCCTCTGAGGAGTGACACCTGGAAACCAAAGCAAGAGTTGAGACTACGGCCTAAAGGCCTGTCCAGCTCAACCTTCTATCTCTGTTGACATCTGTGTGCATGCATCCATGGATGTAGCTGCTCAGCTTGTGTCCGAATGCCCCTGTGAGTCCAGTGAGGCTCCCAGTAGTGGGATGTCCTCGGAGGCCTTGAGGTTTCTCATATTCTGGAGGTGTGTGGCCAAAGGAATGGACACAGTTTCCCAGGAGAGAGCAGGCACGGTCCTGTGGTATGGCTCCAGAGGACCCAGCCTAGAGGCTGTGTTTGCCAGGGCTGTGGGGACAGATGTCTGAAAAAGCAAACTTGGCTCAGCTAGGGGCCAATGTAATGGCAGGCCTGATCTCTAGTCCGTGAGGGGAGATCCTCTGGAAATCAAAGTAGGGCAAGTGGGAGGCAGTCACTCAGGATTTTGTCTCTGGGTGTTGCGTTTACAGTGTCCTGTCAGGGTCGGGGTTGTCTCAGAGGCCGAGGATGAGCCTTCCTCTCGGGGGATTGTCCAAGCTCCCAAGTGTTTGTGTTTATTCTGTGGGAATGAAGAGTACTGTTTTCTGCCACAGGGGACCCCCCAGGAGAGGGACTCTAGAGCACAGCAGTGTGTTCCCTCAACTGGAATACACACCATCTCGTTAGTTCTGGGTGCCTATGGGCATGGCAAGCCACATATGCGGGCTCTTGGTCCAGTCACTGAGAGGCGTTACTTGAATAAGGTACTCACACTGAGGGTCACAATGTGTGTTTGTGCCCAAGGCGGCCCTCACGCTTGGGCGTGGCCTCATGGGCCATGCCGTTTTCTCCTACACTGAAGGTTTGACTCACTGCCAGCAGCAACGTTTCTTCCATGGGGTAGGAGGGGTTCTGACTTGTGCATCAGGTTCCCCCCTGTGCAGGGATTGGAGATAAGGTCTAGGATCCGATGACTGAAAACCCAGGTTGGGAATGGATGGTGGCCTAAGGCAGTGGCGGGTCCAATGTGCTGGGTGTGCAGCCAGCTGTGTCGGTGTCTGTTGGAAGGTCTGGGCTCAGGCTATTTGCGACAGAGCATCACTGTTTAAGGTAGCCTATGCAATTGGGGTGTTGCCGAGGGCCAAGCAGTTTGATCCTCATTTGGGGTTTCTGGGCAGCGCCATAGACAATGTTTTTCTCCTGGGAGGCAGGCACAGTGCTTCATTGTGGCCCCAGAATTCCCAGTAGGGAGGGTTTGTGGGCCAGGAGTGTGAGGACGGAAGTCTGAAAACACAAGCTAGTGTGAGGATTGGAGCCAAGGGCAGAGCAGGCCCACTCTGCAGAGGCTGAATCAAAATCTCCTGCATCTGAAGTCAGGCTGAGGATCAGACGTTGGCTGAGGCTGGCGTATGTGTCCATGATGGCACCTTCATGAAGTGGGGGCCTCATGAGGCCAAGGAAGTTTTCCCACGCTGAGTTTGGAGGTTGCCCCAAACCACAAGGTTTCCTTCTGCGGGACATTCGAGTCCTGTTGCATGGCTCCAGGACATACCATATGGTAGGACTGGGGAGCAGGTTTCGAAGGATGGATCCCTGTACAGCATGCCTCGCATTCCCATTGGCTATTAGCGACAAGATATGTTTGATCTGCTGCCTCTGGAACACGTGACCCAGGGGGCTGAGTTGAAATGGCCTCTCCTGAGGATGCGTCATAATGTGCGTTTGGGTCCATGGAGACCTTGGAATGTGCTGGTTGTTCAGTGGCCCTGCGGAACTCTCCTACCTGAAGTGTTTGATACATCCCAGTAAGAAAGCTGCCCATGTGGAGATGAGAGATGTTTGGTTTGGTGCCTCAGAAAAGCCCCATGTGCTGGTCTACGAAAACAGTCCTCTGAGAACGGAAACATGGAAACCAAAGCTAAGGTTCAGATTAGGGCCTGGGGGCGTGTCCATTTCAACCTTCTGTCTCTGGGGACACTGTCTGAGAGTCTAAGTGGAGATAGTTGCTCTGCTGGTGTCAGAGAGCCCCTCTTAGTCCAGGGTGGCCTATACTATTGATGGCCTCAGGGACCTTGGAGCTTTTCCCTAACCTGTAGTGTTGTTGTCAATGGATTGGGCACACTTTCCTTGGAGAGGGCTGGCACAATCTTTCACTGTTTGGTCAGAGGCCCTAGCCTGGATGATGTGTGGGTCCAGGCTGTGGGCACAGAAGTCTGAATACACAAACTCAGCTTATGAGTGGCGCCTAGGGTATGGCAGGCCGGATGTACAGCCCGAGAGGGAGCTCCTGGGCCTCTGAAACAAGGGCGAGTGGGAGGCATTCCTTCAGGCTTTTGTCTCTGGATGTTGTGTCCGGGATAGCCGTGGATTGGAGCGGTGGCCTCAGGTACTGTGGACGAGTATCCCTCTCTGGGGATTTGTCCCAGCTCCCAAGAGTTTGGGGTCATTTTGTGGGAAGGGTGGAGTCGTGTTGTCTGGCTCATGGGTCTCTCCAAGAAAGGATTCCAGAGCAGAGCTCCAGGTATGGGTGGGGCGACTGGAAAATTCAAACCATAGTGAGGATTGGGTGCATAGGGGCTTGGCAAGCCCCATATGTGGGCTCTTGGTCCAGGCCCTGACAGGCCTTTCTTTGACATGGGGCTCATGCTGAGGGTCACAGTGTGAATTTGTGCCCAAGCAGCACTCAAGTTTGGGCGTGGCATCAGGGCCTATGAAGGTTTCTCCCACCCTGAAGGTGTGACTCCATGCCAAGAGCAAGCTTGACAGCCATGGGGAAGGAGGAGTTCTGCTTTATGCTTGCTATACCCAGCTGTGTGGAGAATTGATATAATGTCTAGGTTCAGATATCTGAAAACCAAGGTTAGGATGAGGTGACGGCATAAGACCATGGCGTGTCCGAAGTGCTGGGTGTGCGGCCAGCTGTCTTCTTGTCTGTCTGGACGTCTGGCTTCAGGCTGTGTCAGGCAGAGCATGAGTGCCCAGAGCAGCCTATCCAGTTCGGGTACCGTCGAGGCCCGAGCAGGTTGATTCTCATCTGGGTTTTCTGGAGAGCCCCACAGGGAAACGTTTTTCTTCCGTTGGGCAGACACTGGGCTGGGTTTTGGTTCTGGAGTTCCTAGTCCGGAGGACTTGTTTGCCAGGAGTGTGAGGAAGGAAGTCTGAAAACACAAGCTAGCGTGAGGTTTGGGACCGAGGGCACGGCAGGCCCACTCTGCAGAGGCTGAATCGAGATCTCCTGCACTGAGGTCATGTCAACTATGAGACGTGCCTCAGGCTAGAGTTTTTGTCCAGCATGGCCTCTTCCTGAAGGGGGTGGGGGCTCCATGAGGCCAGAAAGTTTTGCCTACGATGGGATTTGTGAACTGCTCCAAAACTGAAGGTTACCTTCTGCACGACAGTCGAGTCCTATTGGATGGTTCCAAGAGGCCCCATATGGAAAGACTCGAGAGCAGGTGTCTAAGCATGGATGCCTGGGAACGCCACCTCATATTCCCACTCTTTAGTCAGGACAAGGCAGGCTCAATCTGCGGGCTCCTGGGTGAGCTACCCAGAGGGGAGAGTTGAAATGGACTCTCCTGAAGATGAGTCCTACTGTGGCTTGGTGGCCTGGGAGACTTTGGAATGTGGAGGTGGCTCAGGGACTCTGCAGGATTCTCCAACATGAGGTGTTTGACACGGCTCCAACAAGGAAACTTCCCATGTGGAGACAAGAGGAGTTCTGTTCCGTGCCTCAGGAAAGCCCCATACCCTGTTCTTCGAACCACAGCCTCTGAGGAGTGACACCTGGAAACCAAAGCAAAAGTTGAGACTACGGCCTAAAGGCCTGTCCGGCTCAACCTTCTATCTCTGTTGACATCTGTGTGCATGCATTCATGGATGTAGCTGCTCAGCTTGTGTCCGAATGCCCCTGTGAGTCCAGTGAGGCTCCCAGTAGTGGGATGTCCTCGGAGGCCTTGAGGTTTCTCATATTCTGGAGGTGTGTGGCCAAAGGAATGGACACAGTTTCCCAGGAGAGAGCAGGCACGGTCCTGTGGTATGGCTCCAGAGGACCCAGCCTAGAGGCTGTGTTTGCCAGGGCTGTGGGGACAGATGTCTGAAAAAGCAAACTTGGCTCAGCTAGGGGCCAATGTAATGGCAGGCCTGATCTCTAGTCCGTGAGGGGAGATCCTCTGGAAATCAAAGTAGGACAAGTGGGAGGCAGTCACTCCGGATATTGTCTCTGGGTGTTGCGTTTACAGTGTCCGGTCAGGGTAGGGGTTGTCTCAGAGGCCGAGGAAGAGCCTTCCTCTCGGGGGATTGTCCAAGCTCCCAAGTGTTTGTGTTCATTCTGTGGGAATGAAGAGTACTGTTTTCTGCCACAGGGGACCCCCCAGGAGAGGGACTCTAGAGCACAGCAGTGGGTTCCCTCAACTGGAATACACACCATCTAGTTAGTCCTGGGTGCCTATGGGCATGGCAAGCCACATATGCGGGCTCTTGGTCCAGTCACTGAGAGGCGTTACTTGAATAAGGTACTCACGCTGAGGGTCACAATGTGTGTTTGTGCCCAAGGCGGCCCTCACGCTTGGGCGTGGCCTCATGGGCCATGCCGTTTTCTCCTACACTGAAGGTTTGACTCACTGCCAGAAGCAAGGTTTCTTGTCATGGGGTAGGAGGGGTTCTGACTTGTGCATCAGGTTCCCCGCTGTGCAGGGATTGGAGATAAGGTCTAGGTTCCGATGACTGAAAACCTAGGTTGGGAATGGATGGTGGCCTAAGGCAGTGGCGGGTCCAATGTGCTGGGTGTGCAGCCAGCTGTGTCGGTGTCTGTTGGAAGGTCTGGGCTCAGGCTATTTGCGACAGAGCATCACTGTTTAAGGTAGCCTATGCAATTGGGGTGTTGCCGAGGGCCAAGAAGTTTGATCCTCATTTGGGGTTTCTGGGCAGCGCCATAGACAAGGTTTTTCTCCTGGGCGGCAGGCACAGTGCTTCATTGTGGCCCCAGAATTCCCAGTAGGGAGGGTTTGTGGGCCAGGAGTGTGAGGACGGAAGTCTGAAAACACAAGCTATTGTGAGGATTGGAGCCAAGGGCAGAGCAGGCCCACTCTGCAGAGGCTGAATCAAAATCTCCTGCATCTGAAGTCAGGCTGAGGATCAGACGTTGGCTGAGGCTGGCGTATGTGTCCATGATGGCACCTTCATGAAGTGGGGACCTCATGAGGCCATGGAAATTTTCACACGCTGAGTTTGGAGGTTGCCCCAAACCACAAGGTTTCCTTCTGCGGGACATTCGAGTCCTGTTGCATGGCTCCAGGACATACCATATGGAAGGACTGGAGAGCAGGGTTCGAAGGATGGATCCCTGTACAGCATGCCTCGCATTCCCATTGGCTATTAGCGACAAGATATGTTTGATCTGCTGCCTCTGGAACACGCGACCCAGGGGGCTGAGTTGAAATGGCCTCTCCTGAGGATGCGTCATAATGTGCGTTTGGGTCCATGGAGACCTTGGAATGTGCTGGTTGTTCAGTGGCCCTGCGGAACTCTCCTACCTGAAGTGTTTGATACATCCCAGTAAGAAAGCTGCCCATGTGGAGATGAGAGATGTTTGGTTTGGTGCCTAAGAAAAGCCCCATGTGCTGGTCTACGAAAACAGTCCTCTGAGAACGGAAACATGGAAACCAAAGCTAAGGTTCAGATTAGGGCCTGGGGGCCTGTCCATTTCAACCTTCTGTCTCTGGGGACACAGTCTGAGAGTCTAAGTGGAGATAGTTTCTCTGCTGGTGTCAGAGAGCCCCTCTTAGTCCAGGGTGGCCTATACTATTGATGGCCTCAGACACCTTGGAGCTTTTCCCTAACCTGTAGGGTTGTGGTCAATGGATTGGGCACACTTTCCTTGGAGAGGGCAGGCACAATCTTTCACTGTTTGGTCAGAGGCCCTAGCCTGGATGTTGTGTGGGTCCAGGCTGTGGGCACAGAAGTCTGAATACACAAACTCAGCTTAGGAGTGGCGCCTAGGGTATGGCAGGCCGGATGTACAGCCCGAGAGGGAGTTCCTGGGCCTCTGAAACAAGGGCGAGTGGGAGGCATTCCTTCAGGCTTTTGTCTCTGGATGTTGTGTCCGGGATAGCCGTGGATTGGAGCGGTGGCCTCAGGTACTGTGGACGAGTATCCCTCTCTGGGGATTTGTCCCAGCTCCCAAGAGTTTGGGGTCATTTTGTGGGAAGGGTGGAGTCGTGATGTCTGGCCATGGGTCTCTCCAAGAAAGGGATTCCAGAGCAGAGCTCCAGGTACGGGCGGGGCGACTGGAAAATTCAAACCGTGGTGAGGATTGAGTGCAGAGGGGCTTGGCACGCCCCATATGTGGGCTCCTGGTCCAGGCCCTGACAGGCCTTTCTTTGACATGGGGCTCATGCTGAGGGTCACAGTGTGAATTTGTGCCCAAGCAGCACTCAAGTTTGGGCGTGGCATCAGGGGCCATGAAGGTTTCTCCCACCCTGAAGGTGTGACTCCATGCCAAGAGCAAGCTTGACAGCCATGGGGAAGGAGGAGTTCTGCTTTGAGCTTGCTATACCCAGCTGTGTGGAGAATTGATATAATGTATAGGTTCAGATATCTGAAAACCAAGGTTAGGATGAGGTGACGGCATAAGACCATGGCGTGTCCGAAGTGCTGGGTGTGCGGCCAGCTGTCTCCTTGTCTGTCTGGACGTCTGGCTTCAGGCTGTGTCAGGCAGAGCATGAGTGCCCAGAGCAGCCTATCCAGTTCGGGTACCGTCGAGGCCCGAGCAGGTTGATCCTCATCTGGGTTTTCTGGAGAGCCCCACAGGGAAACGTTTTTCTTCCGTTGGGCAGACACTGGGCTGGGTTTTGGTTCTGGAGTTCCTAGTCCGGAGGGCTTGTTTGCCAGGAGTGTGAGGAAGGAAGTCTGAAAAAACAAGCTAGCGTGAGGTTTGGGACCGAGGGCACGGCAGGCCCACTCTGCAGAGGCTGAATCGAGATCTCCTGCACTGAGGTCATGTCAACTATGAGACGTGCCTCAGGCTAGAGTTTTTGTCCAGCATGGCCTCTTCCTGAAGGTTGTGGGGGCTCCATGAGACCAGAAAGTTTTGCCTACGATGGGATTTGTGAACTGCACCAAAACTGAAGGTTACCTCCTGCTTGACAGTCGAGTCCTATTGGATGGTTCCAAGAGGCCCATATGGAAAGACTCGAGAGCAGGTGTCTAAGCATGGATGCCTGGGAACGCCACCTCATATTCCCACTCTTTAGTCAGGACAAGGCAGGCTCAATCTGCGGGCTCCTGGGTGAGCTACCCAGAGGGGAGAGTTGAAATGGACTCTCCTGAAGATGAGTCCTACTGTGGCTTGGTGGCCTGGGAGACCTTGGAATGTGGAGGTGGCTCAGGGACTCTGCAGGATTCTCCAACATGAGGTGTTTGACACGGCTCCAACAAGGAAACTTCCCATGTGGAGACGAGAGGAGTTCTGTTCCGTGCCTCAGGAAAGCCCCATACCCTGTTCTTCGAACCACAGCCTCTGAGGAGTGACACCTGGAAACCAAAGCAAGAGTTGAGACTACGGCCTAAAGGACTGTCCGGCTCAACATTCTATCTCTGTTGACATCTGTGTGCATGCATTCATGGATGTAGCTGCTCAGCTTGTGTCCGAATGCCCCTGTGAGTCCAGTGAGGCTCCCAGTAGTGGGATGTCCTCGGAGGCCTTGAGGTTTCTCATATTCTGGAGGTGTGTGGCCAAAGGAATGGACACAGTTTCCCAGGAGAGAGCAGGCACGGTCCTGTGGTATGGCTCCAGAGGACCCAGCCTAGAGGCTGTGTTTGCCAGGGCTGTGGGGACAGATGTCTGAAAAAGCAAACTTGGCTCAGCTAGGGGCCAATGTAATGGCAGGCCTGATCTCTAGTCCGTGAGGGGAGATCCTCTGGAAATCAAAGTAGGGCAAGTGGGAGGCAGTCACTCAGGATTTTGTCTCTGGGTGTTGCGTTTACAGTGTCCTGTCAGGGTCGGGGTTGTCTCAGAGGCCGAGGATGAGCCTTCCTCTCGGGGGATTGTCCAAGCTCCCAAGTGTTTGTGTTTATTCTGTGGGAATGAAGAGTACTGTTTTCTGCCACAGGGGACCCCCCAGGAGAGGGACTCTAGAGCACAGCAGTGGGTTCCCTCAACTGGAATACACACCATCTAGTTAGTCCTGGGTGCCTATGGGCATGGCAAGCCACATATGCGGGCTCTTGGTCCAGTCACTGAGAGGCGTTACTTGAATAAGGTACTCACGCTGAGGGTCACAATGTGTGTTTGTGCCCAAGGCGGCCCTCACGCTTGGGCGTGGCCTCATGTGCCATGCCGTTTTCTCCTACACTGAAGGTTTGACTCACTGCCAGCAGCAAGGTTTCTTGCCATGGGGTAGGAGGGGTTCGGACTTGTGCATCAGGTTCCCCCCTGTGCAGGGATTGGAGATAAGGTCTAGGTTCCGATGACTGAAAACCCAGGTTGGGAATGGATGGTGGCCTAAGGCAGTGGCGGGTCCAATGTGCTGGGTGTGCAGCCAGCTGTGTCGGTGTCTGTTGGAAGGTCTGGGCTCAGGCTATTTGCGACAGAGCATCACTGTTTAAGGTAGCCTATGCAATTGGGGTGTTGCCGAGGGCCAAGAAGTTTGATCCTCATTTGGGGTTTCTGGGCAGCGCCATAGACAAGGATTTTCTCCTGGGAGGCAGGCACAGTGCTTCATTGTGGCCCCAGAATTCCCAGTAGAAAGGGTTTGTGGGCCAGGAGTGTGAGGACGGAAGTCTGAAAACACAAGCTAGTGTGAGGATTGGAGCCAAGGGCAGAGCAGGCCCACTCTGCAGAGGCTGAATCAAAATCTCCTGCATCTGATGTCAGGCTGAGGATCAGACGTTGGCTGAGCTGGCGTATATGTCCATGATGGCACCTTCATTAAGTGAAGGCCTCATGAGGCCAAGGAAGTTTTCCCACACTGAGTTTGGAGGTTGCCCCAAACCACAAGGTTTCCTTCTGCGGGACATTCGAGTCCTGTTGCATGGCTCCAGGACATACCATATGGAAGGACTGGAGAGCAGGGTTCGAAGGATGGATCCCTGTACAGCATGCCTCGCATTCCCATTGGCTATTAGCGACAAGATATGTTTGATCTGCTGCCTCTGGAACACGCGACCCAGGGGGCTGAGTTGAAATGGCCTCTCCTGAGGATGCGTCATAATGTGCGTTTGGGTCCATGGAGACCATGGAATGTGCTGGTTGTTCAGTGGCCCTGCGGAACTCTCCTACCTGAAGTGTTTGATACATCCCAGTAAGAAAGCTGCCATTGTGGAGATGGGAGAGGTTTGGTTTGGTGCCTCAGAAAAGCCCCATGTGCTGGTCTACGAAAACAGTCCTCTGAGAACGGAAACATGGAAACCAAAGCTAAGGTTCAGATTAGGGCCTGGGGGCCTGTCCATTTCAACCTTCTGTCTCTGGGGACACTGTCTGAGAGTCTAAGTGGAGATAGTTGCTCCGCTGGTGTCAGGGAGCCCCTCTTAGTCCAGGGTGGCCTATACTATTGATGGCCTCAGGGACCTTGGAGCTTTTCCCTAACCTTTAGGGTTGTGGTCAATGGATTGGGCACGCTTTCCTTGGAGAAGGCAGGCACAATCTTTCGCTGTTTGGTCCAGAGGCCCAAGCCTGGATGTTGTGTGGGTCCAGGCTGTGGGCACAGAAGTCTGAATACACAAACTCAGCTTATGAGTGGCGCCTAGGGTAAGGCAGGCCGGATGTACAGCCCGAGAGAGAGCTCCTGGGACTCTGAAACAAGGGCGAGTGGGAGGCGTTCCTTCAGGCTTTTGTCTCTGGATGTTGTGTCCGGGATAGCCGTGGATTGGAGCGGTGGCCTCAGGTACTGTGGACAAGAATACCTCTCTGGGGATTTGTCCCAGCTCCCAAGAGTTTGGGGTCATTTGTGGGAAGGGTGGAGTCGTGTTGTCTGGCTCATGGGTCTCTCCAAGAAAGGGATTCTAGAGCAGAGCTATAGGTACGGGCGGGGCGACTGGAAAATTCAAACCGAGGTGAGGATTGGGTGCATAGGGGCTTGGCAAGCCCCATATGTGGGCTCTTGGTCCAGGCCCTGACAGGCCTTTCTTTGACATGGGGCTCATGCTGAGGGTCACAGTGTGAATTTGTGCCCAAGCAGCACTCAAGTTTGGGCGTGGCATCAGGGGCCATGAAGGTTTCTCCCACCCTGAAGGTGTGACTCCATGCCAAGAGCAAGCTTGACAGCCATGGGGAAGGAGGAGTTCTGATTTGTGCTTGCTATACCCAGTTGTGTGGAGAATTGATATAATGTCTAGGTTCAGATATCTGAAAACCATGGTTAGGATGAGGTGACGGCATAAGACCATGGCGTGTCTGAAGTGCTGGGTGTGCGGCCAGCTGTCTCCTTGTCTGTCTGGACGTCTGGCTCTAGGCTGTGTCAGGCAGAGCATGAGTGCCCAGAGCAGCCTATCCAGTTCGGGTACCGTCGAGGCCCGAGCAAGTTGATCCTCATCTGGGTTTTCTGGAGAGCCCCACAGGGAAACGTTTTTCTTCCGTTGGGCAGACACTGGGCTGGGTTTTGGTTCCGGAGTTCCTAGTCCGGAGGGCTTGTTTGCCAGGAGTGTGAGGAAGGAAGTCTGAAAAAACAAGCTAGCATGAGGTTTGGGACC
Organism: Mustela nivalis; assembly: GCF_964662115.1. NCBI lineage: Eukaryota > Metazoa > Chordata > Mammalia > Carnivora > Mustelidae > Mustela > Mustela nivalis. The sequence goes on from NW_028136417.1 coordinate 738,381, forward strand.
GAGGGCACGGCAGGCCCACTCTGCAGAGGCTGAATCGAGATCTCCTGCACTGAGGTCATGTCAACTATGAGACGTGCCTCAGGCTAGAGTTCTTGTCCAGCATGGCCTCTTCCTGAAGGGTGTGGGGGCTCCATGAGGCCAGAAAGTTTTGTCTACGATGGGATTTTTGAACTGCTCCAAAACTGAAGGTTACCTTCTGCACGACAGTCGAGTTCTATTGGATGGTTCCAAGAGGCCCCATATGGAAAGACTCGAGAGCAGTTGTCTAAGCATGGATGCCTGGGAACGCCACCTCATATTCCCACTCTTTAGTCAGGACAAGGCAGGCTCAATCTGCGGGCTCCTGGGTGAGCTACCCAGAGGGGAGAGATGAAATGGACTCTCCTGAAGATCAGCCCTACTGTGGCTTGGTGGCCTGGGAGACCTTGGAATGTGGAGGTGGCTCAGGGACTCTGCAGGATTCTCCAACATGAGGTGTTTGACACGGCTCCAACAAGGAAACTTCCCATGTGGAGACGAGAGGAGTTCTGTTCCGTGCCTCAGGAAAGCCCCATACCCTGTTCTTCGAACCAAAGCCTCTGAGGAGTAGCACCTGGAAACCAAAGCAAGAGTTGAGACTACGGCCTAAAGGCCTGTCCGGCTCAACCTTCTATCTCTGTTGACATCTGTGTGCATGCATTCATGGATGTAGCTGCTCAGCTTGTGTCCGAATGCCCCTGTGAGTCCAGTGAGGCTCCCAGTAGTGGGATGTCCTCGGAGGCCTTGAGGTTTCTCATATTCTGGAGGTGTGTGGGCAAAGAATGGACACAGTTTCCCAGGAGAGAGCAGGCACGGTCCTGTGGTATGGCTCCAGAGGACCAAGCCTAGAGGCTGTGTTTGCCAGGGCTGTGGGGACAGATGTCTGAAAAAGCAAACTTGGCTCAGCTAGGGGCCCATGTAATGGCAGGCCTGATCTCTAGTCCGTGAGGGGAGATCCTCTGGAAATCAAAGTAGGACAAGTGGGAGGCAGTCACTCAGGATTTTGTCTCTGGGTGTTGCGTTTACAGTGTCCGGTCAGGGTAGGGGTTGTCTCAGAGGCGGAGGATGAGCCTTCCTCTCGGGGGATTGTCCAAGCTCCCAAGTGTTTGTGTTCATTCTGTGGGAATGAAGAGTACTGTTTTCTGCCACAGGGGACCCCCCAGGAGAGGGACTCTAGAGCACAGCAGTGGGTTCCCTCAACTGGAATACACACCATCTAGATAGTCCTGGGTGCCTATGGGCATGGCAAGCCACATATGCGGGCTCTTGGTCCAGTCACTGAGAGGCGTTACTTGAATAAGGTACTCACGCTGAGGGTCACAATGTGTGTTTGTGCCCAAGGCGGCCCTCACGCTTGGGCGTGGCCTCATGGGCCATGCCGTTTTCTCCTACACTGGAGGTTTGACTCACTGCCAGCAGCAAGGTTTCTTGCCATGGGGTAGGAGGGGTTCTGACTTGTGCATCAGGATCCCCCCTGTGCAGGGATTGGAGATAAGGTCTAGGTTCCGATGACTGAAAACCCAGGTTGGGAATGGATGGTGGCCTAAAGCAGTGGCGGGTCCAATGTGCTGGGTGTGCAGCCAGCTGTGTCGGTGTCTGTTGGAAGGTCTGGGCTCAGGCTATTTGCGACAGAGCATCACTGTTTAAGGTAGCCTATGCAATTGGGGTGTTGCCGAGGGCCAAGAAGTTTGATCCTCATTTGGGGTTTCTGGGCAGCGCCATAGACAATGTTTTTCTCCTGGGAGGCAGGCACAGTGCTTCATTGTGGCCCCAGAATTCCCAGTAGGGAGGGTTTGTGGGCCAGGAGGGTGAGGACGGAAGTCTGAAAACACAAGCTAGTGTGAGGATTGGAGCCAAGGGCAGAGCAGGCCCACTCTGCAGAGGCTGAATCAAAATCTCCTGCATCTGAAGTCAGACTGAGGATCAGACGTTGGCTGAGGCTGGCGTATGTGTCCATGATGGCACCTTCATGAAGTGGGGGCCTCATGAGGCCAAGGAAGTTTTCCCACGCTGAGTTTGGAGGTTGCCCCAAACCACAAGGTTTCCTTCTGCGGGACATTCGAGTCCTGTTGCATGGCTCCAGGACATACCATATGGAAGGACTAGAGAGCTGGGTTCGAAGGATGGATCCCTGTACTGCATGCCTCGCATTCCCATTGGCTATTAGCGACAAGATATGTTTGATCTGCTGCCTCTGGAACACGCGACCCAGGGGGCTGAGTTTAAATGGCCTCTCCTGAGGATGCGTCATAATGTGCGTTTGGGTCCATGGAGACCATGGAATGTGCTGGTTGTTCAGTGGCCCTGCGGAACTCTCCTACCTGAAGTGTTTGATACATCCCAGTAAGAAAGCTGCCCATGTGGAGATGAGAGATGTTTGGTTTGATGCCTCAGAAAAGCACCATGTGCTGGTCTACGAAAAGAGTCCTCTGAGAACGGAAACATGGAAACCAAAGCTAAGGTTCAGATTAGGGCCTGGGGGCCTGTCCATTTCAACCTTCTGTCTCTGGGGACACTGTCTGAGAGTCTAAGTGGAGATAGTTGCTCCGCTGGTGTCAGAGAGCCCCTCTTAGTCCAGGGTGGCCTATACTATTGATGGCCTCAGGGACCTTGGAGCTTTTCTTTAACCTGTAGGGTTGTGGTCAATGAATTGGGCACACTTTCCTTGGAGAGGGCAGGCACAATCTTTCGCTGTTTGGTCCAGAGGCCCTAGCCTGGATGTTGTGTGGGTCCAGGCTGTGGGCACAGAAGTCTGAATACACAAACTCAGCTTATGAGTGGCGCCTAGGGTATGGCAGGCCGGATGTACAGCCCGAGAGGGAGCTCCTGGGCCTCTGAAACAAGGGCGAGTGGGAGGCGTTCCTTCAGGCTTTTGTCTCTGGATGTTGTGTCCGGGATAGCCGTGGATTGGAGCGGTGGCCTCAGGTACTGTGGACGAGTATCCCTCTCTTGGGATTTGTCCCAGCTCCCAAGAGTTTGGGGTCATTTTGTGGGAAGGGTGGAGTCGTGTTGTCTGGCTCATGGGTCCCTCCAAGAAAGGGATTCCAGAGCAGAGCTCCAGGTACGGGCGTGGCGACTGGAAAATTCAAACCGTGGTGAAAATTGGGTGCAAAGGGGCTTGGCAAGCCCCATATGTGGGCTCTTGGTCCAGGCCCTGACAGGCCTTTCTTTGACATGGGACTCATGCTGAGAGTCACAGTGTGAATTTGTGCCCAAGCAGCACTCAAGTTTGGGCGTGGCATCAGGGGTCATGAAGGTTTCTCCCACCCTGAAGGTGTGACTCCATGCCAAGAGCAAGCTTGACAGCCATGGGGAAGGAGGAGTTCTGTTTTGTGCTTGCTATACCCAGCTGTGTGGAGAATTGATATAATGTCTAGGTTCAGATATCTGAAAACCAAGGTTAGGATGAGGTGACGGCATAAGACCATGGCGTGTCCGAAGTGCTGGGTGTGCGGCCAGCTGTCTCCCTGTCTGTCTGGACGTCTGGCTTCAGGCTGTGTCAGGCAGAGCATGAGTGCCCAGAGCAGCCTATCCAGTTCGGGTACCGTCGAGGCCCGAGCAGGTTGATCCTCATCTGGGTTTTCTGGAGAGCCCCACAGGGAAACGTTTTTCTTCCGTTGGGCAGACACTGGGCTGGGTTTTGGTTCTGGAGTTCCTAGTCCGGAGGGCTTGTTTGCCAGGAGTGTGAGGAAGGAAGTCTGAAAACACAAGCTAGCGTGAGGTTTGGGACCGAGGGCACGGCAGGCCCACTCTGCAGAGGCTGAATCGAGATCTCCTGCACTGAGGTCATGTCAACTATGAGACGTGCCTCAGGCTAGAGTTCTTGTCCAGCATGGCCTCTTCCTGAAGGGTGTGGGGGCTTCATGAGGCCAGAAAGTTTTGCCTACGATGGGATTTGTGAACTGCTCCAAAACTGAAGGTTACCTTCTGCACGACAGTCGAGTCCTATTGGATGGTTCCAAGAGGCCCCATATGGAAAGACTCGAGAGCAGGTGTCTAAGCATGGATGCCTGGGAACGCCACCTCATATTCCCACTCTTTAGTCAGGACAAGGCAGGCTCAATCTGCGGGCTCCTGGGTGAGCTACCCAGAGGGGAAAGTTGAAATGGTCTCTCCTGAAGATCAGTCCTACTGTGCCTTGGTGGCCTGGGAGACCTTGGAATGTGGAGGTGGCTCAGGGACTCTGCAGGATTCTCCAAATGAGGTGTTTGACACGGCTCCAACAAGGAAACTTCCCATGTGGAGACGAGAGGAGTTCTGTTCCGTGCCTCAGGAAAGCCCCATACCCTGTTCTTCGAACCAAAGCCTCTGAGGAGTGACACCTGGAAACCAAAGCAAGAGTTGAGACTACGGCCTAAAGGCCTGTCTGGCTCAACCTTCTATCTCTGTTGACATCTGTGTGCATGCATTCATGGATGTAGCTGCTCAGCTTGTGTCCGAATGCCCCTGTGAGTCCAGTGAGGCTCCCAGTAGTGGGATGTCCTCGGAGGCCTTGAGGTTTCTCATATTCTGGAGGTGTGTGGCCAAAGGAATGGACACAGATTCCCAGGAGAGAGCAGGCACGGTCCTGTGGTATGGCTCCAGAGGACCCAGCCTAGAGGCTGTGTTTGCCAGGGCTGTGGGGACAGATGTCTGAAAAAGCAAACTTGGCTCAGCAAGGGGCCAATGTAATGGCAGGCCTGATCTCTAGTCCGTGAGGGGAGATCCTCTGGAAATCAAAGTAGGGCAAGTGGGAGGCAGTCACTCAGGATTTTGTCTCTGGGTGTTGCGTTTACAGTGTCCGGTCAGGGTAGGGGTTGTCTCAGAGGCCGAGGAAGAGCCTTCCACTCGGGGGATTGTCCAAGCTCCCAAGTGTTTGTGCTCATTCTGTGGGAATGAAGAGTACTGTTTTCTGACACAGGGGACACCCCAGGAGAGGGACTCTAGAGCACAGCAGTGGGTTCCCTCAACTGGAATACACACCATCTAGTTAGTCCTGGGTGCCTATGGGCATGGCAAGCCACATATGCGGGCTCTTGGTCCAGTCACTGAGAGGCGTTACTTGAATAAGGTACTCACGCTGATGGTCACAATGTGTGTTTGTGCCCAAGGCGGCCCTCACGCTTGGGCGTGGCCTCATGGGCCATGCCGTTTTCTCCTACACTGAAGGTTTGACTCACTGCCAGCAGCAAGGTTTCTTGCCATGGGGTAGGAGGAGTTCTGACTTGTGCATCAGGTTCCCCCCTGTGCAGGGATTGGAGATAAGGTCTAGGTTCCGATGACTGAAAACCCAGGTTGGGAATGGATGGTGGCCTAAGGCAGTGGCGGGTCCAATGTGCTGGGTGTGCAGCCAGCTGTGTCGGTGTCTGTTGGAAGGTCTGGGCTCAGGCTATTTGCGACAGAGCATCACTGTTTAAGGTAGCCTATGCAATTGGGGTGTTGCCGAGGGCCAAGAAGTTTGATCCTCATTTGGGGTTTCTGGGCAGCGCCATAGACAAGGATTTTCTCCTGGGAGGCAGGCACAGTGCTTCATTGTGGCCCCAGAATTCCCAGTAGAAAGGGTTTGTGGGCCAGGAGTGTGAGGACGGAAGTCTGAAAACACAAGCTAATGTGAGGATTGGAGCCAAGGGCAGAGCAGGCCCACTCTGCAGAGGCTGAATCAAAATCTCCTGCATCTGAAGTCAGGCTGAGGATCAGACGTTGGCTGAGTCTGGAGTATGTGTCCATGATGGCACCTTCATGAAGTGGGGGCCTCATGAGGCCAAGGAAGTTTTCCCACGCTGAGTTTGGAGGTTGCCCCAAACCACTAGGTTTCCTTCTGCGGGACATTCGAGTCCTGTTGCATGGCTCCAGGACATACCATATGGAAGGACTGGAGAGCAGGGTTCGAAGGATGGATCCCTGTACAGCATGCCTCGCATTCCCATTGGCTATTAGCGACAAGATATGTTTGATCTGCTGCCTCTGGAACACGCGACCCAGGGGGCTGAGTTGAAATGGCCTCTCCTGAGGATGCGTCATAATGTGCGTTTGGGTCCATGGAGACCTTGGAATGTGCTGGTTGTTCAGTGGCCCTGCGGAACTCTCCTACCTGAAGTGTTTGATACATCCCAGTAAGAAAGCTGCCCATGTGGAGATGAGAGAGGTTTGGTTTGGTGCCTCAGAAATGCCCCATGTGCTGGTCTACGAAAACAGTCCTCTGAGAACGGAAACATGGAAACCAAAGCTAAGGTTCAGATTAGGGCCTGGGGGCCTGTCCATTTCAACCTTCTGTCTCTGGGGACACTGTCTGAGAGTCTAAGTGGAGATAGTTGCTCCGCTGGTGTCAGGGAGCCCCTCTTAGTCCAGGGTGGCCTATACTATTGATGGCCTCAGGGACCTTGGAGCTTTTCCCTAACCTGTAGGGTTGTGGTCAATGGATTGGGCACACTTTCCTTGGAGAGGGCAGGCACAATCTTTCGCTGTTTGGTCCAGAGGCCCTAGCCTGGATGTTGTGTGGGTCCAGGCTGTGGGCACAGAAGTCTGAATACACAAACTCAGCTTATGAGTGGCGCCTAGGGTAAGGCAGGCCGGATGTACAGCCCGAGAGAGAGCTCCTGGGACTCTGAAACAAGGGCGAGTGGGAGGCGTTCCTTCAGGCTTTTGTCTCTGGATGTTGTGTCCGGGATAGCCGTGGATTGGAGCGGTGGCCTCAGGTACTGTGGACAAGAATACCTCTCTGGGGATTTGTCCCAGCTCCCAAGAGTTTGGGGTCATTTGTGGGAAGGGTGGAGTCGTGTTGTCTGGCTCATGGGTCTCTCCAAGAAAGGGATTCTAGAGCAGAGCTATAGGTACGGGCGGGGCGACTGGAAAATTCAAACCGAGGTGAGGATTGGGTGCATAGGGGCTTGGCAAGCCCCATATGTGGGCTCTTGGTCCAGGCCCTGACAGGCCTTTCTTTGACATGGGGCTCATGCTGAGGGTCACAGTGTGAATTTGTGCCCAAGCAGCACTCAAGTTTGGGCGTGGCATCAGGGGCCATGAAGGTTTCTCCCACCCTGAAGGTGTGACTCCATGCCAAGAGCAAGCTTGACAGCCATGGGGAAGGAGGAGTTCTGCTTTGTGCTTGCTATACCCAGTTGTGTGGAGAATTGATATAATGTCTAGGTTCAGATATCTGAAAACCATGGTTAGGATGAGGTGACGGCATAAGACCATGGCGTGTCTGAAGTGCTGGGTGTGCGGCCAGCTGTCTCCTTGTCTGTCTGGACGTCTGGCTCTAGGCTGTGTCAGGCAGAGCATGAGTGCCCAGAGCAGCCTATCCAGTTCGGGTACCGTCGAGGCCCGAGCAAGTTGATCCTCATCTGGGTTTTCTGGAGAGCCCCACAGGGAAACGTTTTTCTTCCGTTGGGCAGACACTGGGCTGGGTTTTGGTTCCGGAGTTCCTAGTTCGGAGGGCTTGTTTGCCAGGAGTGTGAGGAAGGAAGTCTGAAAAAACAAGCTAGCATGAGGTTTGGGACCGAGGGCACGGCAGGCCCACTCTGCAGAGGCTGAATCGAGATCTCCTGCACTGAGGTCATGTCAACTATGAGACGTGCCTCAGGCTAGAGTTCTTGTCCAGCATGGCCTCTTCCTGAAGGGTGTGGGGGCTCCATGAGGCCAGAAAGTTTTGCCTACGATGGGATTTTTGAACTGCTCCAAAACTGAAGGTTACCTTCTGCACGACAGTCGAGTTCTATTGGATGGTTCCAAGAGGCCCCATATGGAAAGACTCGAGAGCAGTTGTCTAAGCATGGATGCCTGGGAACGCCACCTCATATTCCCACTCTTTAGTCAGGACAAGGCAGGCTCAATCTGCGGGTTCCTGGGTGAGCTACCCAGAGGGGAGAGATGAAATGGACTCTCCTGAAGATCAGTCCTACTGTGGCTTGGTGGCCTGGGAGAGCTTGGAATGTGGAGGTGGCTCAGGGACTCTGCAGGATTCTCCAACATGAGGTGTTTGACACGGCTCCAACAAGGAAACTTCCCATGTGGAGACGAGAGGAGTTCTGTTCCGTGCCTCAGGAAAGCCCCATACCCTGTTCTTCGAACCAAAGCCTCTGAGGAGTAACACCTGGAAACCAAAGCAAGAGTTGAGACTACGGCCTAAAGGCCTGTCCGGCTCAACCTTCTATCTCTGTTGACATCTGTGTGCATGCATTCATGGATGTAGCTGCTCAGCTTGTGTCCGAATGCCCCTGTGAGTCCAGTGAGGCTCCCAGTAGTGGGATGTCCTCGGAGGCCTTGAGGTTTCTCATATTCTGGAGGTGTTGGGCAAAGAATGGACACAGTTTCCCAGGAGAGAGCAGGCACGGTCCTGTGGTATGGCTCCAGAGGACCCAGCCTAGAGGCTGTGTTTGCCAGGGCTGTGGGGACAGATGTCTGAAAAAGCAAACTTGGCTCAGCTAGGGGCGCATGTAATGGCAGGCCTGATCTCTAGTCCGTGAGGGGAGATCCTCTGGAAATCAAAGTAGGGCAAGTGGGAGGCAGTCACTCAGGATTTTGTCTCTGGGTGTTGCGTTTACAGTGTCCTGTCAGGGTCGGGGTTGTCTCAGAGGCCGAGGATGAGCCTTCCTCTCGGGGGATTGTCCAAGCTCCCAAGTGTTTGTGTTCATTCTGTGGGAATGAAGAGTACTGTTTTCTGCCACAGGGGACCCCCCAGGAGAGGGACTCTAGAGCACAGCAGTGGGTTCCCTCAACTGGAATACACACCATCTAGATAGTCCTGGGTGCCTATGGGCATGGCAAGCCACATATGCGGGCTCTTGGTCCAGTCACTGAGAGGCGTTACTTGAATAAGGTACTCACGCTGAGGGTCACAATGTGTGTTTGTGCCCAAGGCGGCCCTCACGCTTGGGCGTGGCCTCATGGGCCATGCCGTTTTCTCCTACACTGGAGGTTTGACTCACTGCCAGAAGCAAGGTTTCTTGCCATGGGGTAGGAGGGGTTCTGACTTGTGCATCAGGATCCCCCCTGTGCAGGGATTGGAGATAAGGTCTAGGTTCCGATGACTGAAAACCCAGGTTGGGAATGGATGGTGGCCTAAAGCAGTGGCGGGTCCAATGTGCTGGGTGTGCAGGCAGCTGTGTCGGTGTCTGTTGGAAGGTCTGGGCTCAGGCTATTTGCGACAGAGCATCACTGTTTAAGGTAGCCTATGCAATTGGGGTGTTGCCGAGGGCCAAGCAGTTTGATCCTCATTTGGGGTTTCTGGGCAGCGCCATAGACAATGTTTTTCTCCTGGGAGGCAGGCACAGTGCTTCATTGTGGCCCCAGAATTCCCAGTAGGGAGGGTTTGTGGGCCAGGAGGGTGAGGACGGAAGTCTGAAAACACAAGCTACTGTGAGGATTGGAGCCAAGGGCAGAGCAGGCCCACTCTGCATAGGCTGAATCAAAATCTCCTGCATCTGAAGTCAGGCTGAGGATCAGACGTTGGCTGAGGCTGGCGTATGTGTCCATGATGGCACCTTCATGAAGTGGGGGCCTCATGAGGCCAAGGAAGTTTTCCCACGCTGAGTTTGGAGGTTGCCCCAAACCACAAGGTTTCCTTCTGCGGGACATTCGAGTCCTGTTGCATGGCTCCAGGACATACCATATGGAAGGACTAGAGAGCTGGGTTCGAAGGATGGATCCCTGTACAGCATGCCTCGCATTCCCATTGGCTATTAGCGACAAGATATGTTTGATCTGCTGCCTCTGGAACACGCGACCCAGGGGGCTGAGTTGAAATGGCCTCTCCTGAGGATGCGTCATAATGTGCGTTTGGGTCCATGGAGACCATGGAATGTGATGGTTGTTCAGTGGCCCTGCGGAACTCTCCTACCTGAAGTGTTTGATACATCCCAGTAAGAAAGCTGCCCATGTGGAGATGAGAGATGTTTGGTTTGATGCCTCAGAAAAGCACCATGTGCTGGTCTACGAAAAGAGTCCTCTGAGAACGGAAACATGGAAACCAAAGCTAAGGTTCAGATTAGGGCCTGGGGGCCTGTCCATTTCAACCTTCTGTCTCTGGGGACACTGTGTGAGAGCCTAAGTATAGATAGTTGCTCCGCTGGTGTCAGAGAGCCCCTCTTAGTCCAGGGTGGCCTATACTATTGATGGCCTCAGGGACCTTGGAGCTTTTCCCTAACCTGTAGGGTTGTGGTCAATGAATTGGGCACACTTTCCTTGGAGAGGGCAGGCACAATCTTTCGCTGTTTGGTCCAGAGGCCCTAGCCTGGATGTTGTGTGGGTCCAGGCTGTGGGCACAGAAGTCTGAATACACAAACTCAGCTTATGAGTGGCGCCTAGGGTATGGCAGGCCGGATGTACAGCCCGAGAGGGAGCTCCTGGGCCTCTGAAACAAGGGCGAGTGGGAGGCGTTCCTTCAGGCTTTTGTCTCTGGATGTTGTGTCCGGGATAGCCGTGGATTGGAGCGGTGGCCTCAGGTACTGTGGACGAGTATCCCTCTCTTGGGATTTGTCCCAGCTCCCAAGAGTTTGGGGTCATTTTGTGGGAAGGGTGGAGTCGTGTTGTCTGGCTCATGGGTCCCTCCAAGAAAGGGATTCCAGAGCAGAGCTCCAGGTACGGGCGTGGCGACTGGAAAATTCAAACCGTGGTGAAAATTGGGTGCAAAGGGGCTTGGCAAGCCCCATATGTGGGCTCTTGGTCCAGGCCCTGACAGGCCTTTCTTTGACATGGGACTCATGCTGAGAGTCACAGTGTGAATTTGTGCCCAAGCAGCACTCAAGTTTGGGCGTGGCATCAGGGGCCATGAAGGTTTCTCCCACCCTGAAGGTGTGACTCCATGCCAAGAGCAAGCTTGACAGCCATGGGGAAGGAGGAGTTCTGTTTTGTGCTTGCTATACCCAGCTGTGTGGATAATTGATATAATGTCTAGGTTCAGATATCTGAAAACCAAGGTTAGGATGAGGTGACGGCATAAGACCATGGCGTGTCCGAAGTGCTGGGTGTGCGGCCAGCTGTCTCCTTGTCTGTCTGGACGTCTGGCTTCAGGCTGTGTCAGGCAGAGCATGAGTGCCCAGAGCAGCCTATCCAGTTCGGGTACCGTCGAGGCCCGAGCAGGTTGATCCTCATCTGGGTTTTCTGGAGAGCCCCACAGGGAAACGTTTTTCTTCCGTTGGGCAGACACTGGGCTGGGTTTTGGTTCTGGAGTTCCTAGTCCGGAGGGCTTGTTTGCCAGGAGTGTGAGGAAGGAAGTCTGAAAACACAAGCTAGCGTGAGGTTTGGGACCGAGGGCACGGCAGGCCCACTCTGCAGAGGCTGAATCGAGATCTCCTGCACTGTGGTCATGTCAACTATGAGACGTGCCTCAGGCTAGAGTTCTTGTCCAGCATGGCCTCTTCCTGAAGGGTGTGGGGGCTTCTAGAGGCCAGAAAGTTTTGCCTACGATGGGATTTGTGAACTGCTCCAAAACTGAAGGTTACCTTCTGCACGACAGTCGAGTCCTATTGGATGGTTCCAAGAGGCCCCATATGGAAAGACTCGAGAGCAGGTGTCTAAGCATGGATGCCTGGGAACGCCACCTCATATTCCCACTCTTTAGTCAGGACAAGGCAGGCTCAATCTGCGGGCTCCTGGGTGAGCTACCCAGAGGGGAAAGTTGAAATGGTCTCTCCTGAAGATCAGTCCTACTGTGGCTTGGTGGCCTGGGAGACCTTGGAATGTGGAGGTGGCTCAGGGACTCTGCAGGATTCTCCAACAGGAGGTGTTTGACACGGCTCCAACAAGGAAACTTCCCATGTGGAGACGAGAGGAGTTCTGTTCCGTGCCTCAGGAAAGCCCCATACCCTGTTCTTCGAACCAAAGCCTCTGAGGAGTGACACCTGGAAACCAAAGCAAGAGTTGAGACTACGGCCTAAAGGCCTGTCTGGCTCAACCTTCTATCTCTGTTGACATCTGTGTGCATGCATTCATGGATGTAGCTGCTCAGCTTGTGTCCGAATGCCCCTGTGAGTCCAGTGAGGCTCCCAGTAGTGGGATGTCCTCGGAGGCCTTGAGGTTTCTCATATTCTGGAGGTGTGTGGCCAAAGGAATGGACACAGATTCCCAGGAGAGAGCAGGCACGGTCCTGTGGTATGGCTCCAGAGGACCCAGCCTAGAGGCTGTGTTTGCCAGGGCTGTGGGGACAGATGTCTGAAAAAGCAAACTTGGCTCAGTTAGGGGCCAATGTAATGGCAGGCCTGATCTCTAGTCCGTGAGGGGAGATCCTCTGGAAATCAAAGTAGGGCAAGTGGGAGGCAGTCACTCAGGATTTTGTCTCTGGGTGTTGCGTTTACAGTGTCCGGTCAGGGTAGGGGTTGTCTCAGAGGCCGAGGAAGAGCCTTCCACTCGGGGGATTGTCCAAGCTCCCAAGTGTTTTTGTTCATTCTGTGGGAATGAAGAGTACTGTTTTCTGCCACAGGGGACCCCCCAGGAGAGGGACTCTAGAGCACAGCAGTGGGTTCCCTCAACTGGAATAAACACCATCTAGTTAGTCCTGGGTGCCTATGGGCATGGCAAGCCACATATGCGGGCTCTTGGTCCAGTCACTGAGAGGCGTTACTTGAATAAGGTACTCACGCTGAGGGTCACAATGTGTGTTTGTGCCCAAGGCGGCCCTCACGCTTGGGCGTGACCTCATGGGCCATGCCATTTTCTCCTACACTGAAGGTTTGACTCACTGCCAGCAGCAAGGTTTCTTGCCATGGGGAAGGAGGTGTTCTGACTTGTGCATCAGGTTCTCCTCTGTGCAGGGATTGGAGATAAGGTCAAGGATCCGATGACTGAAAACCCAGGTTGGGAATGGATGGTGTCCTAAGGCAGTGGCGGGTCCAATGTGCTGGGTGTGCAGCCAGCTGTGTCGGTGTCTGTTGGAAGGTCTGGGCTCAGGCTATTTGCGACAGAGCATCACTGTTTAAGGTAGCCTATGCAATTGGGGTGTTGCCGAGGGCCAAGAAGTTTGATCCTCATTTGTGGTTTCTGGGCAGCACAATAGACAATGTTTTTCTCCTGGGAGGCAGGCACAGTGCTTCATTGTGGCCCCAGAATTCCCAGTAGGGTGGGTTTGTGGGCCAGGAGTGTGAGGACGGAAGTCTGAAAACACAAGCTAGTGTGAGGATTGGAGCCAAGGGCAGAGCAGGCCCACTCTGCAGAGGCTGAATCAAAATCTCCTGCATCTGAAGTCAGGCTGAGGATCAGACGTCGGCTGAGGGTGCAGTATGTGTCCATGATGGCACCTTCATGAAGTGGGGGCCTCATGAGGCCAAGGAAGTTTTCCCACGCTGAGTTTGGAGGTTGCCCCAAACCACAAGGTTTCCTTCTGCGGGACATTCGAGTCCTGTTGCATGGCTCCAGGACATACCATATGGAAGGACTGGAGAGCAGGGTTCGAAGGATGGATCCCTGTACAGCATGCCTCGCATTCCCATTGGCTATTAGCGACAAGATATGTTTGATCTGCTGCCTCTGGAACACGCGACCCAGGGTGCTGAGTTGAAATGGCCTCTCCTGAGGATGCGTCATAATGTGCGTTTGGGTCCATGGAGACCTTGGAATGTGCTGGTTGTTCAGTGGCCCTGCGGAACTCTCCTACCTGAAGTGTTTGATACATCCCAGTAAGAAAGCTGCCCATGTGGAGATGAGAGAGGTTTGGTTTGGTGCCTCAGAAAAGCCCCATGTGCTGGTCTACGAAAACAGTCCTCTGAGAACGGAAACATGGAAACCAAAGCTAAGGTTCAGATTAGGGCCTGGGGGCCTGACCATTTCAACCTTCTGTCTCTGGGGACACTGTCTGAGAGTCTAAGTGAAGATAGTTGCTCCGCTGGTGTCAGAGAGCCCCTCTTAGTCCAGGGTGGCCTATATTATTGATGGCCTCAGGGACCATGGAGCTTTTCCCTAACCTGTAGGGTTGTGGTCAATGGATTGGGCACACTTTCCTTGGAGAGGGCAGGCACAATCTTTCGCTGTTTGGTCCAGAGGCCCTAGCCTGGATGTTGTGTGGGTCCAGGCTGTGGGCACAGAAGTCTGAATAAACAAACTCAGCTTAGGAGTGGCGCCTAGGGTATGGCCGGCCGGATGTACAGCCCGAGAGGGAGCTCCTGGGCCTCTGAAACAAGGGCGAGTGGGAGGCGTTCCTTCAGGCTTTTGTCTCTGGATGTTGTGTCCGGGATAGCCGTGGATTGGAGCGGTGGCCTCAGGTACTGTGGACGAGTATCCCTCTCTTGGGATTTGTCCCAATCCCAAGAGTTTGGGGTCATTTTGTGGGAAGGGTGGAGTCGTGTTGTCTGGCTCATGGGTCTCTCCAAGAAAGGGATTCCAGAGCAGAGCTCCAGGTACGGGCGGGGCGACTGGAAAATTCAAACCGTGGTGAGGATTGGGTGCATAGGGGCTTGGCAAGCCCCATATGTGGGCTCTTGGTCCAGGCCCTGACAGGCCTTTCTTTGACATGGGGCTCATGCTGAGGGTCACAGTGTGAATTTGTGCCCAAGCAGCACTCAAGTTTGGGCGTGGCATCAGGGGCCATGAAGGTTTCTCCCACCCTGAAGGTGTGACTGCATGCCAAGAGCAAGCTTGACTGCCATGGGGAAGGAGGGGGTCTGTTTTGTGCTTGCTATACCCAGCAGTGTGGAGAATTGATATAATGTCTAGGTTCAGATATCTGAAAACCAAGGTTAGGATGAGGTGACGGCATAAGACCATGGCGTGTCCGAAGTGCTGGGTGTGCGGCCAGCTGTCTCCTTGTCTGTCTGGACGTCTGGCTTCAGGCTGTGTCAGGCAGAGCATGAGTGCCCAGAGCAGCCTATCCAGTTCGGGTACCGTCGAGGCCCGAGCAGGTTGATCCTCATCTGGGTTTTCTGGAGAGCCCCACAGGGAAACATTTTTCTTCCATTGGGCAGACACTGGGCTGGGTTTTGGTTCCGGAGTTCCTAGTCCGGAGGGCTTGTTTGCCAGGAGTGTGAGGAAGGAAGTCTGAAAACACAAGCTAGCGTGAGGTTTGGGACCGAGGGCACGGCAGGCCCACTCTGCAGAGGCTGAATCGAGATCTCCTGCACTGAGGTCATGTCAACTATGAGACGTGCCTCAGGCTAGAGTTCTTGTCCAGCATGGCCTCTTCCTGAAGGGTGTGGGGGCTTCATGAGGCCAGAAAGTTTTGCCTACGATGGGATTTGTGAACTGCTCCAAAACTGAAGGTTACCTTCTGCACGACAGTCGAGTCCTATTGGATGGTTCCAAGAGGCCCCATATGGAAAGACTCGAGAGCAGGTGTCTAAGCATGGATACCTGGGAACGCCACCTCATATTCCCACTCTTTAGTCAGGACAAGGCAGGCTCAATCTGCGGGCTCCTGGGTGAGCCTCCAAGAGGGGAGAGTTGAAATGGTCTCTCCTGAAGATCAGTCCTACTGTGGCTTGGTGGCCTGGGAGACCTTGGAATGTGGAGGTGGCTCAGGGACTCTGCAGGATTCTCCAACATGAGGTGTTTGACACGGCTCCAACAAGGAAACTTCCCATGTGGAGACGAGAGGAGTTCTGTTCCGTGCCTCAGGAAAGCCCCATACCCTGTTCTTCGAACCAAAGCCTCTGAGGAGTGACACCTGGAAACCAAAGCAAGAGTTGAGACTACGGCCTAAAGGCCTGTCTGGCTCAACCTTCTATCTCTGTTGACATCTGTGTGCATGCATTCATGGATGTAGCTGCTCAGCTTGTGTCCGAATGCCCCTGTGAGTCCAGTGAGGCTCCCAGTAGTGGGATGTCCTCGGAGGCCTTGAGGTTTCTCATATTCTGGAGGTGTGTGGCCAAAGGAATGGACACAGTTTGCCAGGAGAGAGCAGGCACGGTCCTGTGGTATGGCTCCAGAGTACCCAGCCTAGAGGCTGTGTTTGCCAGGGCTGTGGGGACAGATGTCTGAAAAAGCAAACTTGGCTCAGCTAGGGGCCAATGTAATGGCAGGCCTGATCTCTAGTCCGTGAGGGGAGATCCTCTGGAAATCAAAGTAGGGCAAGTGGGAGGCAGTCACTCAGGATTTTGTCTCTGGGTGTTGCGTTTACAGTGTCCGGTCAGGTTGGGTTGTCTCAGAGGCCGAAGATGAGCCTTCCTCTCGGGGGATTGTCCAAGCTCCCAAGTGTTTGTGTTCATTCTGTGGGAATGAAGAGTACTGTTTTCTGCCACAGGGGACCCCCCAGGAGAGGGACTCTAGAGCACAGCAGTGGGTTCCCTCAACTGGAATACACACCATCTAGTTAGTCCTTGGTGCCTATGGGCATGGCAAGCCACATATGCGGGCTCTTGGTCCAGTCACTGAGAGGCGTTACTTGAATAAGGTACTCACGCTGAGGGTCACAATGTGTGTTTGTACCCAAGGCGGCCCTCACGCTTGGGCGTGGCCTCATGGGCCATGCCGTTTTCTCCTACACTGAAGGTTTGACTCACTGCCAGCAGCAAGGTTTCTTGCCATGGGCTAGGAGGGGTTCTGACTTGTGCATCAGGTTCCCCCCTGTGCAGGGATTGGAGATAAGGTCTAGGTTCCGATGACTGAAAACGCAGGTTGGGAATGGATGGTGGCCTAAGGCAGTGGCGGGTCCAATGTGCTGGGTGTGCAGCCAGCTGTGTCGGTGTCTGTTGGAAGGTCTGGGCTCAGGCTATTTGCGACAGAGCATCACTGTTTAAGGTAGCCTATGCAATTGGGGTGTTGCCGAGGGCCAAGCAGTTTGATCCTCATTTGTGGTTTCTGGGCAGCGCCATAGACAATGTTTTTCTCCTGGGAGGCAGGCACAGTGCTTCATTGTGGCCCCAGAATTCCCAGTAGGGAGGGTTTGTGGGCCAGGAGTGTGAGGACGGAAGTCTGAAAACACAAGCTAGTGTGAGGATTGGAGCCAAGGGCAGAGCAGGCCCACTCTGCATAGGCTGAATCAAAATCTCCTGCATCTGAAGTCAGGCTGAGGATCAGACGTTGGCTGAGGCTGGAGTATGTGTCCATGATGGCACCTTCATGAAGTGGGGGCCTCATGAGGCCAAGGAAGTTTTCCCACGCTGAGTTTGGAGGTTGCCCCAAACCACAAGGTTTCCTTCTGCGGGACATTCGAGTCCTGTTGCATGGCTCCAGGACATACCATATGGAAGGACTGGAGAGCAGGGTTCTTAGGTTGGATCCCTGTACAGCATGCCTCGCATTCCCATTGGCTATTAGCGACAAGATATGTTTGATCTGCTGCCTCTGGAACACGCGACCCAGGGGGCTGAGTTGAAATGGCCTCTCCTGAGGATGCGTCATAATGTGCGTTTGGGTCCATGGAGACCTTGGAATGTGCTGGTTGTTCAGTGGCCCTGCGGAACTCTCCTACCTGAAGTGTTTGATACATCCCAGTAAGAAAGCTGCCCATGTGGAGATGAGAGAGGTTTGGTTTGGTGCCTCAGAAAAGCCCCATGTGCTGGTCTACGAAAACAGTCCTCTGAGAACGGAAACATGGAAACCAAAGATAAGGTTCAGATTAGGGCCTGGGGGCCTGTCCATTTCAACCTTCTGTCTCTGGGGACACTGTCTGAGAGTCTAAGTGGAGATAGTTGCTCCGCTGGTGTCAGAGAGCCCCTCGTAGTCCAGGGTGGCCTATACTATTGATGGCCTCAGGGACCTTGGAGCTTTTCCCTAACCTGTAGGGTTGTGGTCAATGGATTGGGCACACTTTCCTTGGAGAGGGCAGGCACAATCTTTCGCTGTTTGGTCCAGAGGCCCTAGCCGGATGTTGTGTGGGTCCAGGCTGTGGGCACAGAAGTCTGAATACACAAACTCAGCTTAGGAGTGGCGCCTAGGGTATGGCCGGCCGGATGTACAGCCCGAGAGGGAGCTCCTGGGCGTCTGAAACAAGGGCGAGTGGGAGGCGTTCCTTCAGGCTTTTGTCTCTGGATGTTGTGTCCGGGATAGCCGTGGATTGGAGCGGTGGCCTCAGGTACTGTGGACGAGTATCCCTCTCTGGGGATTTGTCCCAGCTCCCAAGAGTTTGGGGTCATTTTGTGGGAAGGGTGGGGTCGTGTTGTCTGGCTCATGGGTCTCTCCAAGAAAGGGATTCCAGAGCAGAGCTCCAGGTACGGGCGGGGCGACTGGAAAATTCAAACCGTGGTGAGGATTGGGTGCATAGGGGCTTGGCAAGCCCCATATGTGGGCTCTTGGTCCAGGCCCTGACAGGCCTTTCTTTGACATGGGGCTCATGCTGAGGGTCACAGTGTGAATTTGTGCCCAAGCAGCACTCAAGTTTGGGCGTGGCATCAGGGGCCATGAAGGTTTCTCCCACCCTGAAGGTGTGACTGCATGCCAGGAGCAAGCTTGACTGCCATGGGGAAGGAGGGGTTCTGTTTTGTGCTTACTATACCCAGCTGTGTGGAGAATTGATATAATGTCTAGGTTCAGATATCTGAAAACCAAGGTTAGGATGAGGTGACGGCATAAGACCATGGCGTGTCCGAAGTGCTGGGTGTGCGGCCAGCTGTCTCCTTGTCTGTCTGGACGTCTGGCTTCAGGCTGTGTCAGGCAGAGCATGCGTGCCCAGAGCAGCCTAGATAGTTCGGGTACCGTAGAGGCCCGAGCAGGTTGATCCTCATCTGGGTTTTCTGGAGAGCCCCACAGGGAAACGTGTTTCTTCCGTTGGGCAGACACTGGGCTGGGTTTTGGTTCCGGAGTTCCTAGTCCGGAGGGCTTGTTTGCCAGGAGTGTGAGGAAGGAAGTCTGAAAACACAAGCTAGCGTGAGGTTTGGGACCGAGGGCACGGCAGGCCCACTCTGAAGAAGCTGAATCGAGATCTCCTGCACTGAGGTCATGTCAACTATGAGACGTGCCTCAGGCTAGAGTTCTTGTCCAGCATGGCCTCTTCCTGAAGGGTGTGGGGGCTTCATGAGGCCAGAAAGTTTTGCCTACGATGGGATTTGTGAACTGCTCCAAAACTGAAGGTTACCTTCTGCACGACAGTCGAGTCCTATTGGATGGTACCAAGAGGCCCCATATGGAAAGACTCGAGAGCAGGTGTCTAAGCATGGATTCCTGGGAACGCCACCTCATATTCACACTCTTTAGTCAGGACAAGGCAGGCTCAATCTGCGGGCTCCTGGGTGAGCTACCCAGAGGGGAGAGTTGAAATGGACTCTCCTGAAGATCAGTCCTACTGTGGCTTGGTGGCCTGGGAGACCTTGGAATGTGGAGGTGGCTCAGGGACTCTGCAGGATTCTCCAACAGGAGGTGTTTGACACGGCTCCAACAAGGAAACTTCCCATGTGGAGACGAGAGGAGTTCTGTTCCGTGCCTCAGGAAAGCCCCATACCCTGTTCTTCGAACCAAAGCCTCTGAGGAGTGACACCTGGAAACCAAAGCAAGAGTTGAGACTACGGCCTAAAGGCCTGTCCGGCTCAACCTTCTATCTCTGTTGACAGCTGTGTGCATGCATTCATGGATGTAGCTGCTCAGCTTGTGTCCGAATGCCCCTGTGAGTCCAGTGAGTCTCCCAGTAGTGGGATGTCCTCGGAGGCCTTGAGGTTTCTCATATTCTGGAGGTGTGTGGCCAAAGGAATGGACACAGTTTCCCAGGAGAGAGCAGGCACGGTCCTGTGGTATGGCTCCAGAGGACCCAGCCTAGAGGCTGTGTTTGCCAGGGCTGTGGAGACAGATGTCTGAAAAAGCAAACTTGGCTCAGCTAGGGGCCAATGTAATGGCAGGCCTGATCTCTAGTCCGTGAGGGGAGATCTCTGGAAATCAAAGTAGGGCAAGTGGGAGGCAGTCACTCAGGATTTTGTCTCTGGGTGTTGCGTTTACAGTGTCCGGTCCGGTTGGGGTTGTCTCAGAGGCCGAGGAAGAGCCTTCCTCTCGGGGGATTGTCCAAGCTCCCAAGTGTTTGTGTTCATTCTGTGGGAATGAAGAGTACTGTTTTCTGCCACAGGGGACCCCCCAGGAGAGGGACTCTAGAGCACAGCAGTGGGTTCCCTCAACTGGAATACACACCATCTAGTTAGTCCTGGGTGCCTATGGTCATGGCAAGCCACATATGCGGGCTCTTGGTCCAGTCACTGAGAGGCGTTACTTGAATAAGGTACTCACGCTGAGGGTCACAATGTGTGTTTGTGCCCAAGGCGGCCCTCACGCTTGGGCGTGGCCTCATGGGCCATGCCGTTTTCTCCTACACTGAAGGTTTGACTCACTGCCATCAGCAAAGTTTCTTGCCATGGGCTAGGAGGGGTTCTGACTTGTGCATCAGGTTCCCCCCTGTGCAGGGATTGGAGATAAGGTCTAGGTTCCGATGACTGAAAACCCAGGTTCGGAACGGATGGTGGCCTAAGGCAGTGGCGGGTCCAATGTGCTGGGTGTGCAGCCAGCTGTGTCGGTGTCTGTTGGAAGGTCTGGGCTCAGGCTATTTGCGACAGAGCATCACTGTTTAAGGTAGCCTATGCAATTGGGGTGTTGCCGAGGGCCAAGCAGTTTGATCCTCATTTGGGGTTTCTGGGCAGCGCCATAGACAATGTTTTTCTCCTGGGAGGCAGGCACAGTGCTTCATTGTGGCCCCAGAATTCCCAGTAGGGAGGGTTTGTGGGCCAGGAGGGTGAGGACGGAAGTCTGAAAACACAAGCTACTGTGAGGATTGGAGCCAAGGGCAGAGCAGGCCCACTCTGCAGAGGCTGAATCAAAATCTCCTGCATCTGAAGTCAGGCTGAGGATCAGACGTTGGCTGAGGCTGGAGTATGTGTCCATGATGGCACCTTCATGAAGTGGGGGCCTCATGAGGCCAAGGAAGTTTTCCCACGCTGAGTTTGGAGGTTGCCCCAAACCACAAGGTTTCCTTCTGAGGGACATTCGAGTCCTGTTGCATGGCTCCAGGACATACCATATGGAAGGACTGGAGAGCAGGGTTCGAAGGATGGATCCCTGTACAGCATGCCTCGCATTCCCATTGGCTATTAGCGACAAGATATGTTTGATCTGCTGCCTCTGGAACACGCGACCCAGGGGGCTGAGTTGAAATGGCCTCTCCTGAGGATGCGTCATAATGTGCGTTTGGGTCCATGGAGACCTTGGAATGTGCTGGTTGTTCAGTGGCCCTGCGGAACTCTCCTACCTGAAGTGTTTGATACATCCCAGTAAGAAAGCTGCCCATGTGGAGATGAGAGAGGTTTGGTTTGGTGCCTCAGAAAAGCCCCATGTGCTGGTCTACGAAAACAGACCTCTGAGAACGGAAACATGGAAACCAAAGCTAAGGTTCAGATTAGGGCCTGGGGGCCTGTCCATTTCAACCTTCTGTCTCTGGGGACACTGTCTGAGAGTCTAAGTGGAGATAGTTGCTCCGCTGGTGTCAGAGAGCCCCTCTTAGTCCAGGGTGGCCTATACTATTGATGGCCTCAGGGACCTTGGAGCTTTAACCTAACCTGTAGGGTTGTGGTCAATGGATTGGGCACACTTTCCTTGGAGAGGGCAGGCACAATCTTTCGCTGTTTGGTCCAGAGGCCCTAGCCTGGATGTTGTGTGGGTCCAGGCTGTGGGCACAGAAGTCTGAATACACAAACTCAGCTTAGGAGTGGCGCCTAGGGTATGGCAAGCCGGATGTACAGCCCGAGAGGGAGCTCCTGGGCCTCTGAAACAAGGGCGAGTGGGAGGCGTTCCTTCAGGCTTTTGTCTCTGGTTGTTGTGTCCGGGATAGCCGTGGATTGGAGCGGTGGCCTCAGGTACTGTGGACGAGTATCCCTCTCTGGAAATTTGTCCCAGCTCCCAAGAGTTTGGGGTCATTTTGTGGGAAGGGTGGAGTCGTGTTGTCTGGCTCATGGGTCTCTCCAAGAAAGGGATTCTAGAGCAGAGCTATAGGTACGGGCGGGGCGACTGGAAAATTCAAACCGTGGTGAGGATTGGGTGCATAGGGGCTTGGCAAGCCCCATATGTGGGCTCTTGGTCCAGGTCCTGACAGGCCTTTCTTTGACATGGGGCTCATGCTGAGGGTCACAGTGTGAATTTGTGCCCAAGCAGCACTCAAGTTTGGGCGTGGCATCAGGGGCCAGGAAGGTTTCTCCCACCCTGAAGGTGTGACTGCATGCCAAGAGCAAGCGTGACTGCCATGGGGAAGGAGGGGTTCTGTTTTGTGCTTGCTATACCCAGCTGTGTGGAGAAT
This sequence comes from Mustela nivalis, assembly GCF_964662115.1. Taxonomy (NCBI): domain Eukaryota; kingdom Metazoa; phylum Chordata; class Mammalia; order Carnivora; family Mustelidae; genus Mustela; species Mustela nivalis. The sequence continues at coordinate 760,501 of NW_028136417.1, forward strand.
TGATATAATGTCTAGGTTCAGATATCTGAAAACCAAGGTTAGGATGAGGTGACTTCATAAGACCATGGCGTGTCCGAAGTGCTGGGTGTGCGGCCAGCTGTCTCCTTGTCTGTCTGGACGTCTGGCTTCAGGCTGTGTCAGGCAGAGCATGAGTGCCCAGAGCAGCCTGGATAGTTCGGGTACCGTCGAGGCCCGAGCAGGTTGATCCTCATCTGGGTTTTCTGGAGAGCCCCACAGGGAAACGTTTTTCTTCCGTTGGGCAGACACTGGGCTGGGTTTTGGTTCCGGAGTTCCTAGTCCGGAGGGCTTGTTTGCCAGGACTGTGAGGAAGGAAGTCTGAAAACACAAGCTAGCGTGAGGTTTGGGACCGAGGGCACGGCAGGCCCACTCTGCAGAGGCTGAATCGAGATCTCCTGCACTGAGGTCATGTCAACTATGAGACGTGCCTCAGGCTAGAGTTCTTGTCCAGCATGGCCTCTTCCTGAAGGGTGTGGGGGCTTCATGAGGCCAGAAAGTTTTGCCTACGATGGGATTTGTGAACTGCTCCAAAACTGAAGGTTACCTTCTGCACGACAGTCGAGTCCTATTGGATGGTACCAAGAGGCCCCATATGGAAAGACTCGAGAGCAGGTGTCTAAGCATGGATGCCTGGGAACGCCACCTCATATTCACACTCTTTAGTCAGGACAAGGCAGGCTCAATCTGCGGGCTCCTGGGTGAGCTACCCAGAGGGGAGAGTTGAAATGGACTCTCCTGAAGATCAGTCCTACTGTGGCTTGGTGGCCTGGGAGACCTTGGAATGTGGAGGTGGCTCAGGGACTCTGCAGGATTCTCCAACAGGAGGTGTTTGACACGGCTCCAACAAGGAAACTTCCCATGGGGAGACGAGAGGAGTTCTGTTCCGTGCCTCAGGAAAGCCCCATACCCTGTTCTTCGAACCAAAGCCTCTGAGGAGTGACACCTGGAAACCAAAGCAAGAGTTGAGACTACGGCCTAAAGGCCTGTCCGGCTCAACCTTCTATCTCTGTTGACATCTGTGTGCATGCATTCATGGATGTAGCTGCTCAGCTTGTGTCCGAATGCCCCTGTGAGTCCAGTGAGGCTCCCAGTAGTGGGATGTCCTCGGAGGCCTTGAGGTTTCTCATATTCTGGAGGTGTGTGGCCAAAGGAATGGACACAGTTTCCCAGGAGAGAGCAGGCACGGTCCTGTGGTATGGCTCCAGAGGACCCAGCCTAGAGGCTGTGTTTGCCAGGGCTGTGGGGACAGATGTCTGAAAAAGCAAACTTGGCTCAGCTAGGGGCCAATGTAATGGCAGGCCTGATCTCTAGTCCGTGAGGGGAGATCCTCTGGAAATCAAAGTAGGGCAAGTGGGAGGCAGTCACTCAGGATTTTGTCTCTGGGTGTTGCGTTTACAGTGTCCGGTCAGGGTAGGGGTTGTCTCAGAGGCGGAGAAAGAGCCTTCCTCTCGGGGGATTGTCCAAGCTCCCAAGTGTTTGTGTTCATTCTGTGGGAATGAAGAGTACTGTTTTCTGCCACAGGGGACCCCCCAGGAGAGGGACTCTAGAGCACAGCAGTGGGTTGCCTCAACTGGAATACACACCATCTAGTTAGTCCTGGGTGCCTATGGGCATGGCAAGCCACATATGCGGGCTCTTGGTCCAGTCACTGAGAGGCGTTACTTGAATAAGGTACTCACGCTGAGGGTCACAATGTGTGTTTGTGCCCAAGGCGGCCCTCACGCTTGGGCGTGGCCTCATGGGGCATCCTGTTTTCTCCTACACTGAAGGTTTGACTCACTGCCAGCAGCAAGGTTTCTTGCCATGGGGTAGGAGCGGTTCTGACTTGTGCATCAGGTTCCCCCCTGTGCAGGGATTGGAGATAAGGTCTAGGTTCCGATGACTGAAAACCCAGGTTGGGAATGGATGGTGGCCTAAGGCAGTGGCGGGTCCAATGTGCTGGGTGTGCAGCCAGCTGTGTCGGTGTCTGTTGGAAGGTCTGGGCTCAGGCTATTTGCGACAGAGCATCACTGTTTAAGGTAGCCTATGCAATTGGGGTGTTGCAGAGAGCCAAGCAGTTTGATCCTCATTTGGGGTTTCTGGGCAGCGCCATAGACAATGTTTTTCTCCTGGGAGGCAGGCACAGTGCTTCATTGTGGCCCCAGAATTCCCAGTAGGGAGGGTTTGTGGGCCAGGAGGGTGAGGACTGAAGTCTGAAAACACAAGCTACTGTGAGGATTGGAGCCAAGGGCAGAGCAGGCCCACTCTGCAGAGGCTGAATCAAAATATCCTGCATCTGAAGTCAGGCTGAGGATCAGACGTTGGCTGAGGCTGGAGTATGTGTCCATGATGGCACCTTCATGAAGTGGGGGCCTCATGAGGCCAAGGAAGTTTTCCCACGCTGAGTTTGGAGGTTGCCCCAAACCACAAGGTTTCCTTCTGCGGGACATTCGAGTCCTGTTGCATGGCTCCAGGACATAACATATGGAAGGACTGGAGAGCAGGGTTCGAAGGATGGATCCCTGTACAGCATGCCTCGCATTCCCATTGGCTATTAGCGACAAGATATGTTTGATCTGCTGCCTCTGGAACACGCGACCCAGGGGGCTGAGTTGAAATGGCCTCTCCTGAGGATGCGTCATAATGTGCGTTTGGGTCCATGGAGACCTTGGAATGTGCTGGTTGTTCAGTGGCCCTGCGGAACTCTCCTACCTGAAGTGTTTGATACATCCCAGTAAGAAAGCTGCCCATGTGGAGATGAGAGAGGTTTGGTTTGGTGCCTCAGAAAAGCCCCATGTGCTGGTCTACGAAAACAGTCCTCTGAGAACGGAAACATGGAAACCAAAGCTAAGGTTCAGATTAGGGCCTGGGGGCCTGTCCATTTCAACCTTCTGTCTCTGGGGACACTGTCTGAGAGTCTAAGTGGAGATAGTTGCTCCGCTGGTGTCAGAGAGCCCCTCTTAGTCCAGGGTGGCCTATACTATTGATGGCCTCAGGGACCTTGGAGCTTTAACCTAACCTGTAGGGTTGTGGTCAATGGATTGGGCACACTTTCCTTGGAGAGGGCAGGCACAATCTTTCGCTGTTTCGTCCAGAGGCCCTAGCCTGGATGTTGTGTGGGTCCAGGCTGTGGGCACAGAAGTCTGAATACACAAACTCAGCTTATGAGTGGCGCCTAGGGTATGGCAAGCCGGATGTACAGCCCGAGAGGGAGCTCCTGGGCCTCTGAAACAAGGGCGAGTGGGAGGCGTTCCTTCAGGCTTTTGTCTCTGGATGTTGTGTCCGGGATAGCCGTGGATTGGAGCGGTGGCCTCAGGTACTGTGGACGAGTATCCCTCTCTGGAAATTTGTCCCAGCTCCCAAGAGTTTGGGGTCATTTTGTGGGAAGGGTGGAGTCGTGTTGTCTGGCTGATGGGTCTCTCCAAGAAAGGGATTCCAGAGCAGAGCTCCAGGTACGGGCGGGGCGACTGGAAAATTCAAACCGTGGTGAGGATTGGGTGCATAGGGGCTTGGCAAGCCCCATATGTGGGCTCTTGGTCCAGGCCCTGACAGGCCTTTCTTTGACATGGGGCTCATGCTGAGGGTCACAGTGTGAATTTGTGCCCAAGCAGCACTCAAGTTTGGGCGTGGCATCAGGGGCCATGAAGGTTTCTCCCACCCTGAAGGTGTGACTGCATGCCAAGAGCAAGCGTGACTGCCATGGGGAAGGAGGAGTTCTGTTTTGTGCTTGCTATACCCAGCTGTGTGGAGAATTGATATAATGTCTAGGTTCAGATATCTGAAAACCAAGGTTAGGATGAGGTGACGGCATAAGACCATGGCGTGTCCGAAGTGCTGGGTGTGCGGCCAGCTGTCTCCTTGTCTGTCTGGACGTCTGGCTTCAGGCTGTGTCAGGCAGAGCATGAGTGCCCAGAGCAGCCTATCCAGTTCGGGTACCGTCGAGGCCCGAGCAGGTTGATCCTCATCTGGGTTTTCTGGAGAGCCCCACAGGGAAACGTGTTTCTTCCGTTGGGCAGACACTGGGCTGGGTTTTGGTTCCGGAGTTCCTAGTCCGGAGGGCTTGTTTGCCAGGAGTGTGAGGAAGGAAGTCTGAAAACACAAGCTAGCGTGAGGTTTGCGACCGAGGGCACGGCAGGCCCACTCTGCAGAAGCTGAATCGAGATCTCCTGCACTGAGGTCATGTCAACTATGAGACGTGCCTCAGGCTAGAGTTCTTGTCCAGCATGGCCTCTTCCTGAAGGGTGTGGGGGCTTCATGAGGCCAGAAAGTTTTGCCTACGATGGGATTTGTGAACTGCTCCAAAACTGAAGGTTACCTTCTGCACGACAGTCGAGTACTATTGGATGGTTCCAAGAGGCCCCATATGGAAAGACTCGAGAGCAGGTGTCTAAGCATGGATGCCTGGGAACGCCACCTCATATTCACACTCTTTAGTCAGGACAAGGCAGGCTCAATCTGCGGGCTCCTGGGTGAGCTACCCAGAGGGGAGAGTTGAAATGGACTCTCCTGAAGATCAGTCCTACTGTGGCTTGGTGGCCTGGGAGACCTTGGAATGTGGAGGTGGCTCAGGGACTCTGCAGGATTCTCCAACAGGAGGTGTTTGACACGGCTCCAACAAGGAAACTTCCCATGTGGAGACGAGAGGAGTTCTGTTCCGTGCCTCAGGAAAGCCCCATACCCTGTTCTTCGAACCAAAGCCTCTGAGGAGTGACACCTGGAAACCAAAGCAAGAGTTGAGACTACGGCCTAAAGGCCTGTCCGGCTCAACCTTCTATCTCTGTTGACATCTGTGTGCATGCATTCATGGATGTAGCTGCTCAGCTTGTGTCCGAATGCCCCTGTGAGTCCAGTGAGGCTCCCAGTAGTGGGATGTCCTCGGAGGCCTTGAGGTTTCTCATATTCTGGAGGTGTGTGGCCAAAGGAATGGACACAGTTTCCCAGGAGAGAGCAGGCACGGTCCTGTGGTATGGTTCCAGAGGACCCAGCCTAGAGGCTGTGTTTGCCAAGGCTGTGGGGACAGATGTCTGAAAAAGCAAACTTGGCTCAGCTAGGGGCCAATGTAATGGCAGGCCTGATCTCTAGTCCGTGAGGGGAGATCCTCTGGAAATCAAAGTAGGGCAAGTGGGAGGCAGTCACTCAGGATTTTGTCTCTGGGTGTTGCGTTTACAGTGTCCGGTCAGGGTAGGGGTTGTCTCAGAGGCGGAGAAAGAGCCTTCCTCTCGGGGGATTGTCCAAGCTCCCAAGTGTTTGTGTTCATTCTGTGGGAATGAAGAGTACTGTTTTCTGCCACAGGGGACCCCCCAGGAGAGGGACTCTAGAGCACAGCAGTGGGTTCCCTCCACTGGAATACACACCATCTAGTTAGTCCTGGGTGCCTATGGGCATGGCAAGCCACATATGCGGGCTCTTGGTCCAGTCACTGAGAGGCGTTACTTGAATAAGGTACTCACGCTGAGGGTCACAATGTGTGTTTGTGCCCAAGGCGGCCCTCACGCTTGGGCGTGGCCTCATGGGCCATGCCGTTTTCTCCTACACTGAAGGTTTGACTCACTGCCAGCAGCAAGGTTTCTTGCCATGGGGAAGGAGGGGTTCTGACTTGTGCATCAGGTTCCCCCCTGTGCAGGGATTGGAGATAAGGTCTAGGTTCCGATGACTGAAAACCCAGGTTGGGAACGGATGGTGGCCTAAGGCAGTGGCGGGTCCAATGTGCTGGGTGTGCAGCCAGCTGTGTCGGTGTCTGTTGGAAGGTCTGGGCTCAGGCTATTTGCGACAGAGCATCACTGTTTAAGGTAGCCTATGCAATTGGGGTGTTGCCGAGGGCCAAGCAGTTTGATCCTCATTTGGGGTTTCTGGGCAGCGCCATAGACAATGTTTTTCTCCTGGGAGGCAGGCACAGTGCTTCATTGTGGCCCCAGAATTCCCAGTAGGGAGGGTTTGTGGGCCAGGAGGGTGAGGACGGAAGTCTGAAAACACAAGCTACTGTGAGGATTGGAGCCAATGGCAGAGCAGGCCCACTCTGCAGAGGCTGAATCAAAATCTCCTGCATCTGAAGTCAGGCTGAGGATCAGACGATGGCTGAGGCTGGAGTATGTGTCCATGATGGCACCTTCATGAAGTGGGGGCCTCATGAGGCCAAGGAAGTTTTCCCACGCTGAGTTTGGAGGTTGCCCCAAACCACAAGGTTTCCTTCTGCGGGACATTCGAGTCCTGTTGCATGGCTCCAGGACATACCATATGGAAGGACTGGAGAGCAGGGTTCGAAGGATGGATCCCTGTACAGCATGCCTCGCATTCCCATTGGCTATTAGCGACAAGATATGTTTGATCTGCAGCCTCTGGAACACGCGACCCAGGGGGCTGAGTTGAAATGGCCTCTCCTGAGGATGCGTCATAATGTGCGTTTGGGTCCATGGAGACCTTGGAATGTGCTGGTTGTTCAGTGGCCCTGCGGAACTCTCCTACCTGAAGTGTTTGATACATCCCAGTAAGAAAGCTGCCCATGTGGAGATGAGAGAGGTTTGGTTTGGTGCCTCAGAAAAGCCCCATGTGCTGGTCTACGAAAACAGTCCTCTGAGAACGGAAACATGGAAACCAAAGCTAAGGTTCAGATTAGGGCCTGGGGGCCTGTCCATTTCAACCTTCTGTCTCTGGGGACACTGTCTGAGAGTCTAAGTGGAGATAGTTGCTCCGCTGGTGTCAGAGAGCCCCTCTTAGTCCAGGATGGCCTATACTATTGATGGCCTCAGGGACCTTGGAGCTTTAACCTAACCTGTAGGGTTGTGGTCAATGGATTGGGCACACTTTCCTTGGAGAGGGCAGGCACAATCTTTCGCTGTTTGGTCCAGAGGCCCTAGCCTGGATGTTGTGTGGGTCCAGGCTGTGGGCACAGAAGTCTGAATACACAAACTCAGCTTATGAGTGGCGCCTAGGGTATGGCAAGCCGGATGTACAGCCCGAGAGGGAGCTCCTGGGCCTCTGAAACAAGGGCGAGTGGGAGGCGTTCCTTCAGGATTTTGTCTCTGGTTGTTGTGTCCGGGATAGCCGTGGATTGGAGCGGTGGCCTCAGGTACTGTGGACGAGTATCCCTCTCTGGAAATTTGTCCCAGCTCCCAAGAGTTTGGGGTCATTTTGTGGGAAGGGTGGAGTCGTGTTGTCTGGCTCATGGGTCTCTCCAAGAAAGGGATTCTAGAGCAGAGCTATAGGTACGGGCGGGGCGACTGGAAAATTCAAACCGTGGTGAGGATTGGGTGCATAGGGGCTTGGCAAGCCCCATATGTGGGCTCTTGGTCCAGGCCCTGACAGGCCTTTCTTTGACATGGGGCTCATGCTGAGGGTCACAGTGTGAATTTGTGCCCAAGCAGCACTCAAGTTTGGGCGTGGCATCAGGGGCCATGAAGGTTTCTCCCACCCTGAAGGTGTGACTGCATGCCAAGAGCAAGCGTGACTGCCATGGGGAAGGAGGGGTTCTGTTTTGTGCTTGCTATACCCAGCTGTGTGGAGAATTGATATAATGTCTAGGTTCAGATATCTGAAAACCAAGGTTAGGATGAGGTGACGGCATAAGACCATGGCGTGTCCGAAGTGCTGGGTGTGCGGCCAGCTGTCTCCTTGTCTGTCTGGACGTCTGGCTTCAGGCTGTGTCAGGCAGAGCATGAGTGCCCAGAGCAGCCTATCCAGTTCGGGTACCGTCGAGGCCCGAGCAGGTTGATCCTCATCTGGGTTTTCTGGAGAGCCCCACAGAGAAACGTTTTTCTTCCGTTGGGCAGACACTGGGCTGGGTTTTGGTTCCGGAGTTCCTAGTCCGGAGGGCTTGTTTGCCAGGAGTGTGAGGAAGGAAGTCTGAAAAAATAAGCTAGCGTGAGGTTTGGGACCGAGGGCACGGCAGGCCCACTCTGCAGCGGCTAAATCGAGATCTCCTGCACTGAGGTCATGTCAACTATGAGACGTGCCTCAGGCTAGAGTTCTTGTCCAGCATGGCCTCTTCCTGAAGGGTGTGGGGGCTTCATGAGGCCAGAAAGTTTTGCCTACGATGGGATTTGTGAACTGCTCTAAAACTGAAGGTTACCTTCTGCACGACAGTCGAGTCCTATTGGATGGTACCAAGAGGCCCCATATGGAAAGACTCGAGAGCAGGTGTCTAAGCATGGATGCCTGGGAACGCCACCTCATATTCACACTCTTTAGTCAGGACAAGGCAGGCTCAATCTGCGGGCTCCTGGGTGAGCTACCCAGAGGGGAGAGTTGAAATGGACTCTCCTGAAGATGAGTCCTACTGTGGCTTGGTGGCCTGGGAGACCTTGGAATGTGGAGGTGGCTCAGGGACTCTGCAGGATTCTCCAACATGAGGTGTTTGACACGGCTCCAACAAGGAAACTTCCCATGTGGAGACGAGAGGAGTTCTGTCCCGTGCCTCAGGAAAGCCCCATACCCTGTTCTTCGAACCAAAGCCTCTGAGGAGTGACACCTGGAAACCAAAGCAAGAGTTGAGACTACGGCCTAAAGGCCTGTCCGGCTCAACCTTCTATCTCTGTTGACATCTGTGTGCATGCATTCATGGATGTAGCTGCTCAGCTTGTGTCCGAATGCCCCTGTGAGTCCAGTGAGGCTCCCAGTAGTGGGATGTCCTCGGAGGCCTTGAGGTTTCTCATATTCTGGAGGTGTGTGGCCAAAGGAATGGACACAGTTTCCCAGGAGAGAGCAGGCACGGTCCTGTGGTATGGCTCCACAGGACCCAGCCTAGAGGCTCTGTTTGCCAGGGCTGTGGGGACAGATGTCTGAAAAAGCAAACATGGCTCAGCTAGGGGCCAATGTAATGGCAGGCCTGATCTCTAGTCTGTGATTGGAGATCCTCTGGAAATCAAAGTAGGGCAAGTGGGAGGCAGTCACTCAGGATTTTGTCTCTGGGTGTTGCGTTTACAGTGTCCGGTCAGGGTAGGGGTTGTCTCAGAGGCCGAGGAAGAGCCTTCCTCTCAGGGGATTGTCCAAGCTCCCAAGTGTTTGTGTTCATTCTGTGGGAATGAAGAGTACTGTTTTCTGCCACAGGGGACCCCCCAGGAGAGGGACTCTAGAGCACAGCAGTGGGTTCCCTCAACTGGAATACACACCATCTAGTTAGTCCTGGGTGCCTATGGGCATGGCAAGCCACATATGCGGGCTCTTGGTCCAGTCACTGAGAGTCGTTACTTGAATAAGGTACTCTCGCTGAGGGTCACAATGTGTGTTTGTGCCCAAGGCGGCCCTCACGCTTGGGCGTGGCCTCATGGGCCATGCCGTTTTCTCCTACACTGAAGGTTTGACTCACTGCCAGCAGCAAGGTTTCTTGCCAGGGGAAGGAGGGGTTCTGACTTGTGCATCAGGTTCCCCCCTGTGCAGGAATTGGAGATAAGGTCTAGGTTCCGATGACTGAAAACCCAGGTTGGGAATGGATGGTGGCCTAAGGCAGTGGCGGGTCCAATGTGCTGGGTGTGCAGCCAGCTGTGTCGGTGTCTGTTGGAAGGTCTGGGCTCAGGCTATTTGCGACAGAGCATCACTGTTTAAGGTAGCCTATGCAATTGGGGTGTTGCCGAGGGCCAAGCAGTTTGATCCTCATTTGTGGTTTCTGGGCAGCGCCATAGACAATGTTTTTCTCCTGGGAGGCAGGCACAGTGCTTCATTGTGGCCCCAGAATTCCCAGTAGGGAGGGTTTGTGGGCCAGGAGTGTGAGGACGGAAGTCTGAAAACACAAGCTAGTGTGAGGATTGGAGCCAAGGGCAGAGCAGGCCCACTCTGCAGAGGCTGATTCAAAATCTCCTGCATCTGAAGTCAGGCTGAGGATCAGACGTTGGCTGAGGCTGGAGTATGTGTTCATGATGGCACCTTCATGAAGTGGGGGCCTCATGAGGCCAAGGAAGTTTTCCCACGCTGAGTTTGGAGGTTGCCCCAAACCACAAGGTTTCCTTCTGCGGGACATTCGAGTCCTGTTGCATGGCTCCAGGACATACCATATGGAAGGACTGGAGAGCAGGGTTCGAAGGATGGATCCCTGTACAGCATGCCTCGCATTCCCATTGGCTATTAGCGACAAGATATGTTTGATCTGCTGCCTCTGGAACACGCGACCCAGGGGGCTGAGTTGAAATGGCCTCTCCTGAGGATGCGTCATAATGTGCGTTTGGGTCCATGGAGACCTTGGAATGTGCTGGTTGTTCAGTGGCCCTGCGGAACTCTCCTACCTGAAGTGTTTGATACATCCCAGTAAGAAAGCTGCCCATGTGGAGATGAGAGAGGTTTGGTTTGGTGCCTCAGAAAAGCCCCATGTGCTGGTCTACGAAAACAGTCCTCTGAGAACGGAAACATGGAAACCAAAGCTAAGGTTCAGATTAGGGCCTGGGGGCCTGTCCATTTCAACCTTCTGTCTCTGGGGACACTGTCTGAGAGTCTAAGTGGAGATAGTTGCTCCGCTGGTGTCAGAGAGCCCCTCTTAGTCCAGGGTGGCCTATACTATTGATGGCCTCAGGTACCTTGGAGCTTTTCCCTAACCTGTAGGGTTGTGTTCAATGGATTGGGCACATTTTCCTTGGAGAGGGCAGGCACAATCTTTCGCTGTTTGGTCCAGAGGCCCTAGGCTGGATGTTGTGTGGGTCCAGGCTGTAGGCACAGAAGTCGGAATACACAAACTCAGCTTATGAGTGGCGCCTAGGGTATGGCAGGCCGGATGTACAGCCCGAGAGGGAGCTCCCGGGCCTCTGAAACAAGGGCGAGTGGGAGGCGTTCCTTCAGGCTTTTGTCTCTGGATGTTGTGTCCGGGATAGCCGTGGATTGGAGCGGTGGCCTCAGGTACTGTGGACGAGTATCCCTCTCTGGAAATTTGTCCCAGCTCCCAAGAGTTTGGGGTCATTTTGTGGGAAGGGTGGAGTCGTGTTGTCTGGCTCATGGGTCTCTCCAAGAAAGGGATTCCAGAGCAGAGCTCCAGGTACGGGCGGGGCGACTGGAAAATTCAAACCGTGGTGAGGATTGGGTGCATAGGGGCTTGGCAAGCCCCATATGTGGGCTCTTGGTCCAGGCCCTGACAGGCCTTTCTTTGACATGGGGCTCATGCTGAGGGTCACAGTGTGAATTTGTGCCCAAGCAGCACTCAAGTTTGGGCGTGGCATCAGGGGCCATGAAGGTTTCTCCCACCCTGAAGGTGTGACTGCATGCCAAGAGCAAGCTTGACAGCCATGGGGAAGGAGGAGTTCTGTTTTGTGCTTCCTATACCAGCTGTGTGGAGAATTGATATAATGTCTAGGTTCAGATATCTGAAAACCAAGGTTAGGATGAGGTGAAGGCATAAGACCATGGCGTGTCCAAAGTGCTGTTTGTGCGGCCAGCTGTCTCCTTGTCTGTCTGGAAGTCTGGCTACAGGCTGTGTCAGGCAGAGCATGAGTGCCCAGAGCAGCCTATCCAGTTCGGGTACCGTCGAGGTCCGAGCAGGTTGATCCTCATCTGGGTTTTCTGGAGAGCCCCACAGGGAAACGTTTTTCTTCCGTTGGGCAGACACTGGGCTGGGTTTTGGTTTTGGAGTTCCTAATCCAGAGGGCTTGTTTGCCAGGTGTGTGAGGAAGGAAGTCTGAAAACACAAGCTAGCGTGAGGTTTGGGACCGAGGGCATGGCAGGCCCACTCTGCAGAGGCTGAATCGAGATCTCCTGCACTGAGGTCATGTCAACTATGAGACGTGCCTCAGGTAGAGTTCTTGTCCAGCATGGCCTCTTCCTGAAGGGTGTGGGGGCTTCATGAGGCCAGAAAGTTTTGCCTACGATGGGATTTGTGAACTGCTCCAAAACTGAAGGTTACCTTCTGCACGACATTCGAGTCCTATTGGATGGTTCCAAGAGGCCCCATATGGAAAGACTCGAGAGCAGGTGTCTAAGCATGGATGCCTGGGAACGCCACCTCATATTCACACTCTTTAGTCAGGACAAGGCAGGCTCAATCTGCGGGCTCCTGGGTGAGCTACCCAGAGGGGAGAGTTGAAATGGTCTCTCCTGAAGATGAGTCCTACTGTGGCTTGGTGGCCTGGGAGAGCTTGGAATGTGGAGGTGGCTCAGGGACTCTGCAGGATTCTCCAACATGAGGTGTTTGACACGGCTCCAACAAGGAAACTTCCCATGTGGAGACGAGAGGAGTTCTGTACCGTGCCTCAGGAAAGCCCCATACCCTGTTCTTCGAACCAAAGCCTCTGAGGAGTGACACCTGGAAATCAAAGCAAGAGTTGAGACTACGGCCTAAAGGCCTGTCCGGCTCAACCTTCTATCTCTGTTGACATCTGTGTGCATGCATTCATGGATGTAGCTGCTCAGCTTGTGTCCGAATGCCCCTGTGAGTCCAGTGAGGCTCCCAGTAGTGGGATGTCCTCGGAGGCCTTGAGGTTTCTCATATTCTGGAGGTGTTTGGCCAAAGGAATGGACACAGTTTCCCAGGAGAGAGCAGGCACGGTCCTGTGGTATGGCTCCAGAGGACCCAGCCTAGAGGCTGTGTTTGCCAGGGCTGTGGGGACAGATGTCTGAAAAAGCAAACTTGGCTCAGCTAGGGGCCAATGTAATGGCAGGCCTGATCTCTAGTCCGTGAGGGGAGATCCTCTGGAAATCAAAGTAGGGCAAGTGGGAGGCAGTCACTCAGGAATTTGTCTCTGGGTGTTGCGTTTACAGTGTCCGGTCAGGGTAGGGGTTGTCTCAGAGGCTGAGGATGAGCCTTCCTCTCGGGGGATTGTCCAAGCTCCCTAGTGTTTGTGTTCATTCTGTGGGAATGAAGAGTACTGTTTTCTGCCACAGGGGACCCCCCAGGAGAGGGACTCTAGAGCACAGCAGTGGGTTCCATCAACTGGAATACACACCATCTAGTTAGTCCTGGGTGCCTATGGGCATGGCAAGCCACATAAGCGGGCTCTTGGTCCAGTCACTGAGAGGCATTACTTGAATAAGGTACTCATGCTGAGGGTCACAATGTGTGTTTGTGCCCAAGGCTGCCCTCACGCTTGGGCGTGGTCTCATGGGCCATGCCATTTTCTCCTACACTGAAGGTTTGACTCACTGCCAGCAGCAAGGTTTCTTGCCATGGGGAAGGAGTGGTTCTGACTTGTGCATCAGGTTCCCCCCTGTGTAGGGATTGGAGATAAGGTCTAGGTTCCGATGACTGAAAACCCAGGTTGGGAATGGATGGTGGCCTAAGGCAGTGGCGGGTCCAATGTGCTGGGTGTGCAGCCAGCTGTGTCGGTGTCTGTTGGAAGGTCTGGGCTCAGGCTATTTTCGACAGAGCATCACTGTTTAAGGTAGCCTATGCAATTGGGGTGTTGCCGAGGGCCAAGCAGTTTGATCCTCATTTGGGGTTTCTGGGCAGCGCCATAGACAATGTTTTTCTCCTGGGAGGCAGGCACAGTGCTTCATTGTGGCCCCAGAATTCCCAGTAGGGAGGGTTTGTGGGCCAGGAGTGTGAGGTCGGAAGTCTGAAAACACAAGCTAGTGTGAGGATTGGAGCCAAGGGCAGAGCAGGCCCACTCTGCAGAGGCTGAATCAAAATCTCCTGCATCTGAAGTCAGGCTGAGGATCAGACGTTGGCTGAGGCTGGAGTATGTGTCCATGATGGCACCTTCATGAAGTGGGGGCCTCATGAGGCCAAGGAAGTTTTCCCACGCTGAGTTTGGAGGTTGCCCCAAACCACAAGGTTTCCTTCTGCGGGACATTCGAGTCCTGTTGCATGGCTCCAGGACATACCATATGGAAGGACTGGAGAGCAGGGTTCGAAGGATGGATCCCTGTACAGCATGCCTCGCATTCCCATTGGCTATTAGCAACAAGATATGTTTGATCTGCTGCCTCTGGAATAGGCGACCCAGGGGGCTGAGTTGAAATGGCCTCTCCTGAGGATGCGTCATAATGTGCGTTTGGGTCCATGGAGACCTTGGAATGTGCTGGTTGTTCAGTGGCCCTGCGGAACTCTCCTACCTGAAGTGTTTGATACATCCCAGTAAGAAAGCTGCCCATGTGGAGATGAGAGATGTTTGGTTTGGTGCCTCAGAAAAGCCCCATGTGCTGGTCTACGAAAACAGTCCTCTGAGAACGGAAACATGGAAACCAAAGCTAAGGTTCAGATTAGGGCCTGGGGGCCTGTCCATTTCAACCTTCTGTCTCTGGGGACACTGTCTGAGAGTCTAAGTGGAGATAGTTGCTCCGCTGGTGTCAGAGAGCCCCTCTTAGTCCAGGGTGGCCTATACTATTGATGGCCTCAGGGACCTTGGAGCTTTTCCCTAACCTGTAGGGTTGTTTTCAATGGATTGGGCACATTTTCCTTGGAGAGGGCAGGCACAATCTTTCGCTGTTTGGTCCAGAGGCCCTAGCCTGAATGTTGTGTGGGTCCAGGCTGTGGGCACAGAAGTTTGAATACACAAACTCAGCTTATGAGTGGCGCCTAGGGTATGGTAGGCCGGATGTACAGCCCGAGAGGGAGCAACTGGGCCTCTGAAACAAGGGCGAGTGGGAGGCGTGACTTCAGGCTTTGTCCCTGGATGTTGTGTCCGGGATAGCCGTGGATTGGAGCGGTGGCCTCAGGTACTGTGGACGATTATCCCTCTCTGGGGATTTGTCCCAGCACCCAAGAGTTTGGGGTCATTTTGTGGGAAGGGTGGAGTCGTGTTGTCTGGCTCATGGGTCACTCCAAGAAAGGGATTCCAGAGCAGAGTTCTAGGTACGGGCGGGGCGACTGGAAAATTCAAACCGTGGTGAGGATTGGGTGCATAGGGGCTTGGCAAGCCCCATATGTGGGCTCTTGGTCCAGGCCCTGACAGGCCTTTCTTTGACATGGGGCTCATGCTGAGGGTCACAGTGTGAATTTGTGCCCAAGCAGCACTCAAGTTTGGGCGTGGCATCAGGGACCATGAAGGTTTCTCCCACCCTGAAGGTGTGACTCCATGCCAAGAGCAAGCTTGACAGCCATGGGGAAGGAGGAGTTCTGTTTTGTGCTTGCTATACCCAGCTGTGTGAAGAATTGATATAATGTCTAGGTTCAGATATCTGAAAACCAAGGTTAGGATGAGGTGAAGGCATAAGACCATGGCGTGTCCAAAGTGCTGTGTGTGCGGCCAGCTGTCTCCTTGTCTGTCTGGAAGTCTGGCTTCAGGCTGTGTCAGGCAGAGGATGAGTGCCCAGAGCAGCCTATCCAGTTCGGGTACCGTCGAGGCCCGAGCAGGTTGATCCTCATCTGGGTTTTCTGGAGAGCCCCACAGGGAAACGTTTTTCTTCCGTTGGGCAGACACTGGGCTGGGTTTTGGTTCTGGAGTTCCTTCCGGAGGGCTTGGTTGCCAGGACTGTGAGGAAGGAAGTCTGAAAACACAAGCTAGCGTGAGGTTTGGGCCCGAGGGCACGGCAGGCCCACTCTGCAGAGGCTGAATCGAGATCTCCTGCACTGAGGTCATGTCAACTATGAGACGTGCCTCAGGCTAGAGTTCTTGTCCAGCATGGCCTCTTCCTGAAGGGTGTGGGGGCTTCATGAGCCCAGAAAGTTTTGACTACGATGGGATTTGTGAACTGCTCCAAAACTGAAGGTTACCTTCTGCACGACAGTCGAGTCCTATTGGATGGTTCCAAGAGGCCCCATATGGAAAGACTCGAGAGCAGGTGTCTAAGCATGGATGCCTGGGAACGCCACCTCATATTCCCACTCTTTAGTCAGGACAAGGCAGGCTCAATCTGCGGGCTCCTGGGTAAGCTACCCAGAGGGGAGAGTTGAAATGGACTCTCCTGAAGATGAGTCCTACTGTGGCTTGGTGGCCTGGGAGAGCTTGGAATGTGGAGGTGGCTCAGGGACTCTGCAGGATTCTCCAACATGAGGTGTTTGACACGGCTCCAACAAGGAAACTTCCCATGTGGAGACGAGAGGAGTTCTGTCCCGTGCCTCAGGATAGCCCCATACCCTGTTCTTCGAACCAAAGCCTCTGAGGAGTGACACCTGGAAACCAAAGCAAGAGTTGAGACTACGGCCTAAAGGCCTATCCGGCTCAACCTTCTATCTCTGTTGACATCTGTGTGCATGCATTCATGGATGTAGCTGCTCAGCTTGTGTCCGAATGCCCCTGTGAGTCCAGTGAGGCTCCCAGTAGTGGGATGTCCTCGGAGGCCTTGAGGTTTCTCATATTCTGGAGGTGTGTGGCCAAAGGAATGGACACAGTTTCCCAGGAGAGAGCAGGCACGGTCCTGTGGTCTGGCTCCAGAGGACCCAGCCTAGAGGCTGTGTTTGCCAGGGCTGTGGGGACAGATGTCTGAAAAAGCAAACTTGGCTCAGCTAGGGGCCAATGTAATGGCAGGCCTGATCTCCAGTCCGTGAGGGGAGATCCTCTGGAAATCAAAGTAGGGCAGGTGGGAGGCAGTCACTCAGGATTTTGTCTCTGGGTGTTGCGTACAGTGTCCGTTCAGGGTAGGGGTTGTCTCAGAGGCCGAGGAAGAGCCTTCCTCTCGGGGGATTGTCCAAGCTCCCAAGTGTTTGTGTTCATTCTGTGGGAATGAAGAGTACTGTTTTCTGCCTCAGGGGACCCCCCAGGAGAGGGACTCTAGAGCACAGCAGTGGGTTCCCTCAACTGGAATACACACCATCTAGTTAGTCCTGGGTGCCTATGGGCATGGCAAGCCACATATGCGGGCTCTTGGTCCAGTCACTGAGAGGCATTACTTGAATAATGTACTCACGCTGAGGGTCACAATGTGTGTTTGTGCCCAAGGTTGCCCTCACGCTTGGGCGTGGCCTCATGGGCCATGCCATTTTCTCCTACACTGAAGGTTTGACTCACTGCCAGCAGCAATGTTTCTTGCCATGGGGAAGGAGGGGTTCTGACTTGTGCATCAGGTTCCCCCCAGTGCAGGGATTGGAGATAAGGTCTAGGTTCCGATGACTGAAAACCCAGGTTGGGAATGGATGGTGGCCTAAGGCAGTGGCAGGTCCAATGTGCTGGGTGTGCAGCCAGCTGTGTCGGTGTCTGTTGGAAGGTCTGGGCTCAGGCTATTTGCGACAGAGCATCACTGTTTAAGGTAGCCTATGCAATTGGGGTGTTGCCGAGGGCCAAGCAGTTTGATCCTCATTTGGGGTTTCTGGGCAGCGCCATAGACAATGTTTTTCTCCTGGGAGGCAGGCACAGTGCTTCATTGTGGCCCCAGAATTCCCAGTAGGGAGGGTTTGTGGGCCAGGAGTGTGAGGACGGAAGTCTGAAAACACAAGCTAGTGTGAGGATTGGAGCCAAGGGCAGAAGAGGCCCACTCTGCAGAGGCTGAATCAAAATCTCCTGCATCTGAAGTCAGGCTGAGGATCAGACGTTGGCTGAGGCTGGAGTATGTGTCCATGATGGCACCTTCATGAAGTGGGTGCCTCATGAGGCCAAGGAAGTTTTCCCACGCTGAGTTTGGAGGTTGCCCCAAACCACAAGGTTTCCTTCTGCGGGACATTCGAGTCCTGTTGCATGGCTCCAGGACATACCATATGGAAGGACTGGAGAGCAGGGTTTGAAGGATGGATCCCTGTACAGCATGCCTCGCATTCCCATTGGCTATTAGCAACAAGATAGGTTTGATCTGCTGCCTCTGGAACAGGCGAAGCAGGGGGCAGAGTTGAAATGGCCTCTCCTGAGGATGCGTCATAATGTGCGTTTGGGTCCATGGAGACCTTGGAATGTGCTGGTTGTTCAGTGGCCCTGCGGAACTCTCCTACCTGAAGTGTTTGATACATCCCAGTAAGAAAGCTGCCCATGTGGAGATGAGAGATGTTTGGTTTGGTGATTCAGAAAAGCCCCATGAGCTTGTCTACGAAAACAGTCCTCTGAGAACGGAAACATGGAAACCAAAGCTAAGGTTCAGATTAGGGCCTGGGGGCCTGTCCATTTCAACCTTCTGTCTCTGGGGACACTGTGTGAGAGTCTAAGTGGAGATAGTTGCTCCGCTGGTGTCAGAGAGCCCCTCTTAGTCCAGGGTGGCCTATACTATTGATGGCCTCAGGGACCTTGGAGCTTTTCCCTAACCTGTAGGGTTGTGTTCAATGGATTGGGCACATTTTCCTTGGAGAGGGCAGGCACAATCTTTTGCTGTTTGGTCCAGAGGCCCTAGCCTGGATGTTGTGTGGGTCCAGGCTGTGGGCACAGAAGTCTGAATACACAAACTCAGCTTATGAGTGGCGCCTAGGGTATGGCAGGCCGGATGTACAGCCCGAGAGGGAGCTCCTGGGCCTCTGAAACAAGGGCGAGTGGGAGGCGTTCCTTCAGGCTTTTGTCCCTGGATGTTGTGTCCGGGATAGCTGTGGATTGGAGCGGTGGCCTCAGGTACTGTGGACGAGTATCCCTCTCTGGGGATTTGTCCCAGCACCCAAGAGTTTGGGGTCATTTTGTGGGAAGGGTGGAGTCGTGTTGTCTGGCTCATGGGTCTCTCCAAGAAAGGGAGTCCAGAGCAGAGCTCTAGGTACGGGCGGGGCGACTGGAAAATTCAAACCGTGGTGAGGATTGGGTGCATAGGGGCTTGGCAAGCCCCATATGTGGGCTCATGGTCCAGGCCCTGACAGGCCTTTCTTTGACATGGGGCTCATGCTGAGGGTCACAGTGTGAATTTGTGCCCAAGCAGCTCTCAAGTTTGGGCCAGGCATCAGGGGCCATGAAGGTTTCTCCCACCCTGAAGGTGTGACTGCATGCCAAGAGCATGCTTGACAGCCATGGGGAAGGAGGAGTTCTGTTTTGTGCTTGCTATACCCAGCTGTGTGGAGAATTGATCTAATGTCTAGGTTCAGATATCTGAAAACCAAGGTTAATGAGGTGAAGGCATAAGACCATGGCGTGTCCAAAGTGCTGTGTGTGCGGCCAGCTGTCTCCTTGTCTGTCTGGAAGTCTGGCTTCAGGCTGTGTCAGGCAGAGCATGAGTGCCCAGAGCAGCCTATCCAGTTCGGGTACCGTCGAGGCCCGAGCAGGTTGATCCTCATCTGGGTTTTCTGGAGAGCCCCACAGGGAAACGTTTTTCTTCCGTTGGGCAGACACTGGGCTGGGTTTTGGTTCTGGAGTTCCTAGTCCGGAGGGCTTGTTTGCCAGGAGTGTGAGGAAGGAATTCTGAAAACACAAGCTAGCGTGAGGTTTGGGACCGAGGGCACGCAGGCCCACTCTGCAGAGGCTGAATCGAGATCTCCTGCACTGAGGCCATGTCAACTATGAGACGTGCCTCAGGCTAGAGTTCTTGTCCAGCATGGCCTCTTCCTGAAGGCTGTGGGGGCTTCATGAGGCCAGAAAGTTTTGCCTACGATGGGATTTGTGAACTGCTCCAAAACTGAAGGTTACCTTCTGCACGACATTCGAGTCCTATTGGATTGTTCCAAGAGGCCCCATATGGAAAGACTCGAGAGCAGGTGTCTAAGCATGGATGCCTGGGAACGCCACCTCATATTCCCACTCTTTAGTCAGGACAAGGCAGGCTCAATCTGCGGGCTCCTGGGTGAGCTACCCAGAGGGGAGAGTTGAAATGGACTCTCCTGAAGATGAGTCCTACTGTGGCTTGGTGGCCTGGGAGAGCTTGGAATGTAGAGGTGGCTCAGGGACTCTGCAGGATTCTCCAACATGAGGTGTTTGACACGGCTCCAACAAGGAAACTTCCCATGTGGAGACGAGAGGAGTTCTGTACCGTGCCTCAGGAAAGCCCCATACCCTGTTCTTCGAACCAAAGCCTCTGAGGAGTGACACCTGGAAATCAAAGCAAGAGTTGAGACTACGGCCTAAAGGCCTGTCCGGCTCAACCTTCTATCTCTGTTGATATCTGTGTGCATGCATTCATGGATGTAGCTGCTCAGCTTGTGTCCGAATGCCCCTGTGAGTCCAGTGAGGCTCCCAGTAGTGGGATGTCCTCGGAGGCCTTGAGGTTTCTCATATTAAGGAGGTGTGTGGCCAAAGGAATGGACACAGTTTGCCAGGAGAGAGCAGGCACGGTCCTGTGGTATGGCTCCAGAGGACCCAGCCTAGAGGCTGTGTTTGCCAGGGCTGTGGGGACAGATGTCTGAAAAAGCAAACTTGGCTCAGCTAGGGGCCAATGTAATGGCAGGCCTGATCTCTAGTCCGTGAGGGGAGATCCTCTGGAAATCAAAGTAGGGCAAGTGGGAGGCAGTCACTCAGGATTTTGTCTCTGGGTGTTGCGTTTACAGTGTCCGGTCAGGGTAGGGTTTGTCTCATAGGCCGAGGAAGAGCCTTCCTCTCGGGGGATTGTCCAAGCTCCCAAGTGTTTGTGTTCATTCTGTGGGAATGAAGAGTACTGTTTTCTGCCACAGGGGACCCCCCAGGAGAGGGACTCTAGAGCACAGCAGTGGGTTCCCTCAACTGGAATACACACCATCTAGTTAGTCCTGGGTGCCTATGGGCATGGCAAGCCACATATGCGGGCTCTTGGTCCAGTCACTGAGAGGCATTACTTGAATAAGGTACTCATGCTGAGGGTCACAATGTGTGTTTGTGCCCAAGGCGGCCCTCAATCTTGGGCGTGTCCTCATGGGCCATGCCGTTTTCTCCTACACTGAAGGTTTGACTCACTGCCGGCAGCAAGGTTTCTTGCCATGGGGAAGGAGGGGTTCTGACTTGTGCATCAGGTTCCCCCCAGTGCAGGGATTGGAGATAAGGTCTAGGTTCCGATGACTGAAAACCCAGGTTGGGAATGGATGGTGGCCTAAGGCAGTGGCGGGTCCAATGTGCTGGGTGTGCAGCCAGCTGTGTCTGTGTCTGTTGGAAGGTCTGGGCTCAGGCTATTTGCGACAGAGCATCACTGTTTAAGGTAGCCTATGCAATTGGGGTGTTGCCGAGGGCCAAGCAGTTTGATCCTCATTTGTGGTTTCTGGGCAGCGCCATAGACAATGTTTTTCTCCTGGGAGGCAGGCACAGTGCTTCATTGTGGCCCCAGAATTCCCAGTAGGGAGGGTTTGTGGGCCAGGAGTGTGAGGACGGAAGTCTGAAAACACAAGCTAGTGTGAGGATTGGAGCCAAGGGCAGAGCAGGCCCACTCTGCAGAGGCTGATTCAAAATCTCCTGCATCTGAAGTCAGGCTGAGGATCAGACGTTGGCTGAGGCTGGAGTATGTGTCCATGATGGAACCTTCATGAAGTGGGAGCCTCATGAGGCCAAGGAAGTTTTCCCACGCTGAGTTTGGAGGTTGCCCCAAACCACAAGGTTTCCTTCTGCGGGACATTCGAGTCCTGTTGCATGGCTCCAGGACATACCATATGGAAGGACTGGAGAGCAGGGTTTGAAGGATGGATCCCTGTACAGCATGCCTCGCATTCCCATTGGGTATTAGCGACAAGATATGTTTGATCTGCTGCCTCTGGAACACGCGACCCAGGGGGCTGAGTTGAAATGGCCTCTCCTGAGGATGCGTCATAATGTGCGTTTGGGTCCATGGAGACCTTGGAATGTGCTGGTTGTTCAGTGGCCCTGCGGAACTCTCCTACCTGAAGTGTTTGATACATCCCAGTAAGAAAGCTGCCCATGTGGAGATGAGAGAGGTTTGGTTTGGTGCCTCAGAAAAGCCCCTTGTGCTGGTCTACGAAAACAGTCCTCTGAGAACGGAAACATGGAAACCAAAGCTAAGGTTCAGATTAGGGCCTGGGGGCCTGTCCATTTCAACCTTCTGTCTCTGGGGACACTGTCTGAGAGTCTAAGTGGAGATAGTTACTCCGCTGGTGTCAGGGAGCCCCTCTTAGTCCAGGGTGGCCTATACTATTGATGGCCTCAGGGACCTTGGAGCTTTTCCCTAACCTGTAGGGATGTTTTCAATGGATTGTGCACATTTTCCTTGGAGAGGGCAGGCACAATCTTTCGCTGTTTCGTCCAGAGGCCCTAGCCTGGATGTTGGGTGGTTCCAGGCTGTGGGCACAGAAGTCTGAATACACAAACTCAGCTTATGAGTGGCGCCTAGGGTATGGCAGGCCGAATGTACAGCCCGAGAGGGAGCAACTGGGCCTCTGAATCAAGGGCGAGTGGGAGGCTTCACTTCAGGCTTTTGTCCCTGGATGTTGTGTCCGGGATAGCCATGGATTGGAGCGGTGGCCTCAGGTACTGTGGACGAGTATCCCTCTCTGGGGATTTGTCCCAGCTCCCAAGAGTTTGGGTTCATTTTGTGGGAAGGGTGGAGTCGTGTTGTCTGGCTCATGGGTCTCTCCAAGAAAGGGATTCCAGAGCAGAGTTCTAGGTACGGGCGGGGCGACTGGAAAATTCAAACCGTGGTGAGGATTGGGTGCATAGGGGCTTGGCAAGCCCCATATGTGGGCTCTTGGTCCAGGCCCTGACAGGCCTTTCTTTGACATGGGGCTCATGCTGAGGGTCACAGTGTGAATTTGTGCCCAAGCAGCACTCAAGTTTGGGCGTGGCATCAGGGGCCATGAAGGTTTCTCCCACCCTGAAGGTGTGACTCCATGCCAAGAGCAAGCTTGACAGCCATGGGGAAGGAGGAGTTCTGTTTTGTGCTTGCTATACCCAGCTGTGTGAAGAATTGATATAATGTCTAGGTTCAGATATCTGAAAACCAAGGTTAGGATGAGGTGAAGGCATAAGACCATGGCGTGTCCAAAGTGCTGTGTGTGCGGCCAGCTGTCTCCTTGTCTGTCTGGAAGTCTGGCTTCAGGCTGTGTCAGGCAGAGCATGAGTGCCCAGAGCAGCCTATCCAGTTCGGGTACCGTCGAGGCCCGAGCAGGTTGATCCTCATCTGGGTTTTCTGGAGAGCCCCACAGGGAAACGTTTTTCTTCCGTTGGGCAGACACTGGGCTGGGTTTTGGTTCTGGAGTTCCTTCCGGAGGGCTTGGTTGCCAGGACTGTGAGGAAGGAAGTCTGAAAACACAAGCTAGCGTGAGGTTTGGGAACGAGGGCACGGCAGGCCCACTCTGCAGAGGCTGAATTGAGATCTCCTGCACTGAGGTCATGTCAACTATGAGACGTGCCTCAGGCTAGAGTTCTTGTCCAGCATGGCCTCTTTCTGAAGGGTGTGGGGGCTCCAAGAGGCCAGAAAGTTTTGCCTACGATGGGATTTGTGAACTGCTCCAAAACTGAAGGTTACCTTCTGCACGACAGTCGAGTCCTATTGGATGGTTCCAAGAGGCCCCATATGGAAAGACTCGAGAGCAGGTGTCTAAGCATGGATGCCTGGGAACGCCACCTCATATTCCCACTCTTTAGTCAGGACAAGGCAGGCTCAATCTGCGGGCTCCTGGGTGAGCTACCCAGAGGGGAGAGTTGAAATGGACTCTCCTGAAGATGAGTCCTACTGTGGCTTGGTGGCCTGGGAGACCTTGGAATGTGGAGGTGGCTCAGGGACTCTGCAGGATTCTCCAACATGAGGTGTTTGACACGGCTCCAACAAGGAAACTTCCCATGTGGAGACGAGAGGAGTTCTGTTCCGTGCCTCAGGATAGCCCCATACCCTGTTCTTCGAACCAAAGCCTCTGAGGAGTGACACCTGGAAACCAAAGCAAGAGTTGAGACTACGGCCTAAAGGCCTGTCCGGCTCAACCTTCTATCTCTGTTGACATCTGTGTGCATGCATTCATGGATGTAGCTGCTCAGCTTGTGTCCGAATGCCCCTGTGAGTCCAGTGAGGCTCCCAGTAGTGGGATGTCCTCGGAGGCCTTGAGGTTTCTCATATTCTGGAGGTGTGTGGCCAAAGGAATGGACACAGTTTCCCAGGAGAGAGCAGGCACGGTCCTGTGGTATGGCTCCAGAGGACCCAGCCTAGAGGCTGTGTTTGCCAGGGCTGTGGGGACAGATGTCTGAAAAAGCAAACTTGGCTCAGCTAGGGGCCAATGTAATGGCAGGCCTGATCTCTAGTCCGTGAGGGGAGATCCTCTGGAAATCAAAGTAGGGCAAGTGGGAGGCAGTCACTCAGGATTTTGTCTCTGGGTGTTGCGTTTACAGTGTCCGGTCAGGGTAGGGGTTGTCTCAGAGGCCGAGGAAGAGCCTTCCTCTCGGGTGATTGTCCAAGCTCCCAAGTGTTTGTGTTCATTCTGTGGGAATGAAGAGTACTGTTTTCTGCCACAGGGGACCCCCCAGGAGAGGGACTCTAGAGCACAGCAGTGGGTTCCCTCAACTGGAATACACACCATCTAGTTAGTCCTGGGTGCCTATGGGCATGGCAAGCCACATATGCGGGCTCTTGGTCCAGTCACTGAGAGGAGTTACTTGAATAAGGTACTCACACTGAGGGTCACAATGTGTGTTTGTGCCCAAGGCGGCCCTCACGCTTGGGCGTGGCCTCATGGGCCATGCCTTTTTCTCCTACACTGAAGGTTTGACTCACTGCCAGCAGCAAGGTTTCTTGCCATGGGGAAGGAGGGGTTCTGACTTGTGCATCAGGTTCCCCCCTGTGCAGGGATTGGAGATAAGGTCTAGGTTCCGATGACTGAAAACCCAGGTTGGGAATGGATGGTGGCCTAAGGCAGTGGCGGGTCCAATGTGCTGGGTGTGCAGCCAGCTGTGTCGGTGTCTGTTGGAAGGTCTGGGCTCAGGCTATTTGCGACAGAGCATCACTGTTTAAGGTAGCCTATGCAATTGGGGTGTTGCCGAGGGCCAAGCAGTTTGATCCTCATTTGGGGTTTCTGGGCAGCGCCATAGACAATGTTTTTCTCCTGGGAGGCAGGCACAGTGCTTCATTGTGGCCCCAGAATTCCCAGTAGGGAGGGTTTGTGGGCCAGGAGTGTGAGGACGGAAGTCTGAAAACACAAGCTAGTGTGAGGATTGGAGCCAAGGGCAGAGCAGGCCCACTCTGCAGAGGCTGAATCAAAATCTCCTGCATCTGAAGTCAGGCTGAGGATCAGACGTTGGCTGAGGCTGGAGTATGTGTCCATGATGGCAGCTTCATGAAGTGGGGGCCTCATGAGGCCAAGGAAGTTTTCCCAGGCTGAGTTTGGAGGTTGCCCCAAACCACAAGGTTTCCTTCTGCGGGACATTCGAGTCCTGTTGCATGGCTCCAGGAAATACCATATGGAAGGACTGGAGAGCAGGGTTCGAAGGATGGATCCCTGTACTGCATACCTCGCATTCCCATTGGCTATTAGCGACAAGATATGTTTTATCTGCTGCCTCGGGAACACGCGACCCAGGGGGCTGAGTTGAAATGGCCTCTCCTGAGGATGCGTCATAATGTGCGTTTGGGTCCATGGAGACCTTGAAATGTGCTGGTTGTTCAGTGGCCCTGCGGAACTCTCCTACCTGAAATGTTTGATACATCCCAGTCAGAAAGCTGCCCATGTGGAGATGAGAGAGGTTTGGTTTGGTGCCTCAGAAAAGCCCCATGTGCTGGTCTACGAAAACAGTCCTCTGAGAACGGAAACATTGAAACCAAAGCTAAGGTTCAGATTAGGGCCTGGGGGCCTGTCCATTTCAACCTTCTGTCTCTGGGGACACTGTGTGAGAGTCTAAGTGGAGATAGTTGCTCCGCTGTTGTCAGAGAGCCCCTCTTAGTCCAGGGTGGCCTATACTATTGATGGCCTCAGGGACCTTAGAGCTTTTCCCTAACCTGTAGGAATGTGGTCAATGGATTGGGCACACTTTCCTTGGAGAAGCAGGCACAATCCTTCGCTGTTTGATCCAGAGGCCCTAGCCTGAATGTTGTGTGGGTCCAGGCTGTGGGCACAGAAGTCTGAATACACAAACTCAGCTTATGAGTGGCGCCTAGGGTATGGCCGGCCTGATGTACAGCCAGAGAGGGAGCTCCTGGGCCTCTGAAACAAGGGCGAGTGGGAGTCGTTCCTTCAGGCTTTTGTCTCTGGATGTTGTGTCCGGGATAGCCGTGGATTGGAGCTGTGGCCTCAGGTACTGTGGACGAGTATCCCTCTCTGGGGATTTGTCCCAGCTCCCAAGAGTTTGGGTTCATTTTGTGGGAAGGGTGGAGTCGTGTTGTCTGGCTCATGGGTCTCTCCAAGAAAGGGATTCCAGAGCAGATCTCCAGGTACTGGCGGGGCGACTGGAAAATTCAAACCGTGGTGAGGATTGGGTGCATAGGGGCTTGGCAAGCCCCATATGTGGGCTCTTGGTCCAGGCCCTGACAGGCCTTTCTTTGACATGGGGCTCATGCTGAGGGTCACAGTGTGAATTTGTGCCCAAGCAGCACTCAAGTTTGGGCGTGGCATCAGGGGCCATGAAGGTTTCTCCCACCCTGAAGGTGTGACTCCATGCCAAGAGCAAGCTTGACAGCCATGGGGAAGGAGGAGTTCTGTTTTGTGCTTGCTATACCCAGCTGTGTGGAGAATTGATATAATGTCTAGGTTCAGATATCTGAAAACCAAGGTTAGGATGAGGTGAAGGCATAAGACCATGGCGTGTCCGAAGTGCTGGGTGTGCGGCCAGCTGTCTCCTTGTCTGTCTGGACGTCTGGCTTCAGGCTGTGTCAGGCAGAGCATGAGTGCCCAGAGAAGCCTATCCAGTTCGAGTACCGTCGAGGCCCGAGCAGGTTGATCCTCATCTGGGTTTTCTGGAGAGCCCCACAGGGAAACGTTTTTCTTCCGTTGGGCAGACACTGGGCTGGGTTTTGGTTCCGGAGTTCCTAGTCCGGAGGGCTTGTTTGCCAGGAGTGTGAGGAAGGAAGTCTGAAAACACAAGCTAGCGTGAGGTTTGGGACCGAGGGCACGGCAGGCCCACTCTGCAGAGGCTGAAACGAGATCTCCTGAACTGAGGTCATGTCAACTATGAGACGTGCCTCAGGCTAGAGTTCTTGTCCAGCATGGCCTCTTCCTGAAGGGTGTGGGGGCTTCATGAGGCCAGAAATTTTTGCCTAAGATGGGATTTGTGAACTGCTCCAAAACTGAAGGTTACCTTCTGCACGACAGTCGAGTCCTATTGGATGGTTCCAAGAGGCCCCATATGGAAAGACTCGAGAGCAGGTGTCTAAGCATGGATGCCTGGGAACGCCACCTCATATTCCCACTCTTTAGTCAGGACAAGGCAGGCTCAATCTGCGGGCTCCTGGGTGAGCTACCCAGATGGGAGAGTTGAAATGGTCTCTCCTGAAGATGAGTCCTACTGTGGCTTGGTGGCCTGGGAGACCTTGGAATGTGGAGGTGGCTCAGGGACTCTGCAGGATTCTCCAACATGAGGTGTTTGACACGGCTCCAACAAGGAAACTTCCCATGTGGAGACGAGAGGAGTTCTGTCCCGTGCCTCAGGAAAGCCCCATACCCTGTTCTTCGAACCAAAGCCTCTGAGGAGTGACACCTGGAAACCAAAGCAAGAGTTGAGACTACGGCCTAAAGGCCTGTCCGGCTCAAACTTCTATCTCTGTTGACATCTGTGTGCATGCATTCATGGATGTAGCTGCTCAGCTTGTGTCCGAATGCCCCTGTGAGTCCAGTGAGGCTCCCAGTAGTGGGATGTCCTCGGAGGCCTTGAGGTTTCTCATATTCTGGAGGTGTGTGGCCAAAGGAATGGACACAGTTTCCCAGGAGAGAGCAGGCACGGTCCTGTGATATGGCTCCACAGGACCCAGCCTAGAGGCTGTGTTTGCCAGGGCTGTGGGGACAGATGTCTGAAAAAGCAAACTTGGCTCAGCTAGGGGCCAATGTAATGGCAGGCCTGATCTCTAGTCCGTGAGGGGAGATCCTCTGGAAATCAAAGTAGGGCAAGTGGGAAGCAGTCACTCAGGATTTTGTCTCTGGGTGTTGCGTTTACAGTGTCCGGTCAGGGTAGGGGTTGTCTCAGAGGCCGAGGAAGAGCCTTCCTCTCGGGGGATTGTCCAAGCTCCCAAGTGTTTGTGTTCATTCTGTGGGAATGAAGAGTACTGTTTTCTGCCACAGGGGACCCCCCAGGAGAGGGACTCTAGAGCACAGCAGTGGGTTCCCTCAACTGGAATACACACCATCTAGTTAGTCCTGGGTGCCTATGGGCATGGCAAGCCACATATGCGGGCTCTTGGTCCAGTCACTGAGAGGCATTACTTGAATAAGGTACTCATGCTGAGGGTCACAATGTGTGTTTGTGCCCAAGGCGGCCCTCAAGCTTGGGCGTGGCCTCATGGGCCATGCCGTTTTCTCCTACACTGAAGGTTTGACTCACTGCCAGCAGCAAGGTTTCTTGCCATGGGGAAGGAGGGGTTCTGACTTGTGCATCAGGTTCCCCCCAGTGCAGGGATTGGAGATAAGGTCTAGGTTCCGATGACTGAAAACCCAGGCTGGGAATGGATGGTGGCCTAAGGCAGTGGCGGGTCCAATGTGCTGGGTGTGCAGCCAGCTGTGTCGGTGTCTGTTGGAAGGTCTGGGCTCAGGCTATTTGCGACATAGCATCACTGTTTAAGGTAGCCTATGCTATTGGGGTGTTGCCGAGGGCCAAGCAGTTTGATCCTCATTTGGGGTTTCAGGGCAGCACCATAGACAATGTTTTTCTCCTGGGAGGCAGGCACAGTGCTTCATTGTGGCCCCAGAATTCCCAGTAGGGAGGGTTTGTGGGCCAGGATTGAGAGGACGGAAGTCTGAAAACACAAGCTACTGTGAGGATTGGAGCCAAGGGCAGAGCAGGCCCACTCTGCAGAGGCTGAATCAAAATCTCCTGCATCTGAAGTCAGGCTGAGGATCAGACGTTGGCTGAGGCTGGAGTATGTGTCCATGATGGCACCTTCATGATGTGGGGGCCTCATGAGGCCAAGGAAGTTTTCCCACGCTGAATTTGGAGGTTGCCCCAAACCACAAGGTTTCCTTCTGCGGGACATTCGAGTCCTGTTGCATGGCTCCAGGACATACCATATGGAAGGACTGGAGAGCAGGGTTCGAAGGATGGATCCCTGTACAGCATGCCTCGCATTCCCATTGGCTATTAGCGACAAGATATGTTTGATCTGCTGCCTCTGGAACACGCGACCCAGGGGGCTGAGTTGAAATGGCCTCTCCTGAGGATGCGTCATAATGTGCGTTTGGGTCCATGGAGACCTTGGAATGTGCTGGTTGTTCAGTGGCCCTGCGGAACTCTCCTACCTGAAGTGTTTGATACATCCCAGTAAGAAAGCTGCCCATGTGGAGATGAGAGAGGTTTGGTTTGGTGCCTCAGAAAAGCCCCATGTGCTGGTCTACGAAAACAGTCCTCTGAGAACGGAAACATGGAAACCAAAGCTAAGGTTCAGATTAGGGCCTGGGGGCCTGTCCATTTCAACCTTCTGTCTCTGGGGACACTGTGTGAGAGTCTAAGTGGAGATAGTTGCTCCGCTGGTGTCAGAGAGCCCCTCTTACTCCAGGGTGGCCTATACTATTGATGGCCTCAGGGACCTTGGAGCTTTTCTTTAACCTGTAGGGTTGTGGTCAATGGATTGGGCACA
Organism: Mustela nivalis; assembly: GCF_964662115.1. Lineage (NCBI taxonomy): Eukaryota > Metazoa > Chordata > Mammalia > Carnivora > Mustelidae > Mustela > Mustela nivalis. The sequence continues at coordinate 789,784 of NW_028136417.1, forward strand.
CTTTCCTTGGAGAGGGCAGGCACAATCTTTCGCTGTTTGGTCCAGAGGCCCTAGCCAGGATGTTGTGTGGGTCCAGGCTGTGGGCACAGAAGTCTGAATACACAAACTCAGCTTATGAGTGGCGCCTAGGGTATGGCAGGCCGGATGTACAGCCCGAGAGGGAGCTCCTGGGCCTCTGAAACAAGGGCGAGTGGGAGGCGTTCCTTCAGGCTTTTGTCTCTGGATGTTGTGTCCGGGATAGCCGTGGATTGGAGCGGTGGCCTCAGGTACTGTGGACGAGTATCCCTCTCTGGGGATTTGTCCCAGCTCCAAAGAGTTTGGGGTCATTTTGTGGGAAGGGTGGAGTCGTGTTGTCTGGCTCATGGGTCTCTCCAAGAAAGGGATTCCAGAGCAGAGCTCCAGGTACGGGCGGGGCGACTGGAAAATTCAAACCGTGGTGAGGATTGGGTGCATAGGGGCTTGGCAAGCCCCATATGTGGGCTCTTGGTCCAGGCCCTGACAGGCCTTTCTTTGACATGGGGCTCATGCTGAGGGTCACAGTGTGAATTTGTGCCCAAGCAGCACTCAAGTTTGGGCGTGGCATCAGGGGCCATGAAGGTTTCTCCCACCCTGAAGGTGTGACTGCATGCCAAAAACAAGCTTGACAGCCATGGGGAAGGAGGAGTTCTGTTTTGTGCTTGCTATATCCAGCTGTGTGGAGAATTGATATAATGTCTAGGTTCAGATATCTGAAAACCAAGGTTAGGATGAGGTGACGGCATAAGACCATGGCTAGTCCGAAGTGCTGTGTGTGCGGCCAGCTGTCTCCTTGTCTGTCTGGACGTCTGGCTTCAGGTTGTGTCAGGCAGAGCTTGAGTGCCCAGAGCAGAATATCCAGTTCGGGTACCGTCGAGGCCCGAGCAGGTTGATCCTCATCTGGGTTTTCTGGAGAGCCCCACAGGGAAACGTTTTTCTTCTGTTGGGCAGACACTGGGCTGGGTTTTGGTTCTGGAGTTCCTAGTCCGGAGGTCTTGTTTGCCAGGAGTGTGAGGAAGGAAGTCTGAAAACACAAGCTAGCGTGTGGTTTGGGACCGAGGGCACGGCAGGCCCACTCTGCAGAGGCTGAATCGAGATCTCCTGCACTGAGGTCATGTCAACTATGAGACGTGCCTCAGGCTAGAGTTCTTGTCCAGCATGGCCTCTTCCTGAAGGGTGTGGGGGCTTCATGAGGCCAGAAAGTTTTGCCTACGATGGGATTTGTGAACTGCTCCAAAACTGAAGGTTACCTTCTGCACGACAGTCGAGTCCTATTGGATGGTTCCAAGAGGCCCCATATGGAAAGACTCGAGAGCAGGTGTCTAAGCATGGATGCCTGGGAACGCCACCTCATATTCCCACTCTTTAGTCAGGACAAGGCAGGCTCAATCTGCGGGCTCCTGGGTGAGCTACCCAGAGGGGAGAGTTGAAATGGACTCTCCTGAAGATGAGTCCTACTGTGGCTTGGTGGCCTGGGAGACCTTGGAATGTGGAGGTGGCTCAGGGACTCTGCAGGATTCTCCAACATGAGGTGTTTGACACGGCTCCAACAAGGAAACTTCCCATGTGGAGACGAGAGGAGTTCTGTTCCGTGCCTCAGGAAAGCCCCATACCCTGTTCTTCGAACCAAAGCCTCTGAGGAGTGACACCTGGAAACCAAAGCAAGAGTTGAGACTACGGCCTAAAGGCCTGTCCGGCTCAACCTTCTATCTCTGTTGACATCTGTGTGCATGCATTCATGGATGTAGCTGCTCAGCTTGTGTCCGAATGCCCCTGTGAGTCCAGTGAGGCTCCCAGTAGTGGGATGTCCTCGGAGGCCTTGAGATTTCTCATATTCTGGAGGTGTGTGGCCAAAGGAATGGAAACAGTTTCCCAGGAGAGAGCAGGCACGGTCCTGTGGTATGGCTCCAGAGGACCCAGTCTAGAGGCTCTGTTTGCCAGGGCTGTGGGGACAGATGTCTGAAAAAGCAAACTTGGCTCAGCTAGGGGCCAATGTAATGGCAGGCCTGATCTCTAGTCCGTGAGGGGAGATCCTCTGGAAATCAAAGTAGGGCAAGTGGGAGGCAGTCACTCAGGATTTTGTCTCTGGGTGTTGCGTTTACAGTGTCCGGTCAGGGTAGGGTTTGTCTCATAGGCCGAGGAAGAGCCTTCCTCTCGGGGGATTGTCCAAGCTCCCAAGTGTTTGTGTTCATTCTGTGGGAATGAAGAGTACTGTTTTCTGCCACAGGGGACCCCCCAGGAGAGGGAATCTAGAGCACAGCAGTGGGTTCCATCAACTGGAATACACACCATCTAGTTAGTCCTGGGTGCCTATGGGCATGGCAAGCCACATATGCGGGCTCTTGGTCCAGTCACTGAGAGGCGTTACTTGAATAAGGTATTCACGCTGAGGGTCACAATGTGTGTTTGTGCCCAAGGCGGCCCTCACGCTTGGGCGTGGCCTCATGGGCCATGCCGTTTTCTCCTACACTGAAGGTTTGACTCACTGCCAGCAGCAAGGTTTCTTGCCATGGGGAAGGAGGGGTTCTGACTTGTGCATCAGGTTCCCCCCTGTGCAGGGATTGGAGATAAGGTCTAGGTTCCGATGACTGAAAACCCAGGTTGGGAATGGATGGTGGCCTAAGGCAGTGGCGGGTCCAATGTGCTGGGTGTGCAGCCAGCTGTGTCGGTGTCTGTTGGAAGGTCTGGGCTCAGGCTATTTGCGACAGAGCATCACTGTTTAAGGTAGCCTATGCAATTGGGGTGTTGCCGAGGGCCAAGCAGTTTGATCCTCATTTGGGGTTTCTGGGCAGCGCCATAGACAATGTTTTTCTCCTGGGAGGCAGGCACAGTGCTTCTTTGTGGCCCCAGAATTCCCAGTAGGGAGGGTTTGTGGGCCAGGAGTGTGAGGACGGAAGTCTGAAAACACAAGCTAGTGTGAGGATTGGAGCCAAGGGCAGAGCAGGCCCACTCTGCAGAGGCTGAATCAAAATCTCCTGCATCTGAAGTCAGGCTGAGGATCAGACGTTGGCTGAGGCTGGAGTATGTGTCCATGATGGCACCTTCATGAAGTGGGGGCCTCATGAGGCCAAGGAAGTTTTCCCACGCTGAGTTTGGAGGTTGCCCCAAACCACTAGGTTTCCTTCTGCGGGACATTCGAGTCCTGTTGAATGGCTCCAGGACATACCATATGGAAGGACTGGAGAGAAGGGTTCGAAGGATGGACCCCTGTACAGCATGCCTCGCATTCCCATTGGCTATTAGCGTCAAGATATGTTTGATCTGCTGCCTCTGGAACACGCGACCCAGGGGGCTGAGTTGAAATGGCCTCTCCTGAGGATGCGTCATAATGTGCGTTTGGGTCCATGGAGACCTTGGAATGTGCTGGTTGTTCAGTGGCCCTGCGGAACTCTCCTACCTGAAGTGTTTGATACATCCCAGTAAGAAAGCTGCCCATGTGGAGATGAGAGAGGTTTGGTTTGGTGCCTCAGAAAAGCCCCATGTGCTGGTCTACGAAAACAGTCCTCTGAGAACAGAAACATGGAAACCAAAGCTAAGGTTCAGATTAGGGCCTGGGGGCCTGTCCATTTCAACCTTCTGTCTCTGGGGACACTGTGTGAGAGTCTAAGTGGAGATAGTTGCTCCGCTGGTGTCAGAGAGCCCCTCTTACTCCAGGGTGGCCTATACTATTGATGGCCTCAGGGACCTTGGAGCTTTTCTTTAACCTGTAGGGTTGTGGTCAATGGATTGGGCACACTTTCCTTGGAGAGGGCAGGCACAATCTTTCGCTGTTTGGTCCAGAGGCCCTAGCCAGGATGTTGTGTGGGTCCAGGCTGTGGGCACAGAAGTCTGAATACACAAACTCAGCTTATGAGTGGCGCCTAGGGTATGGCAGGCCGGATGTACAGCCCGAGAGGGAGCTCCTGGGCCTCTGAAACAAGGGCGAGTGGGAGGCGTTCCTTCAGGCTTTTGTCTCTGGATGTTGTGTCCGGGATAGCCGTGGATTGGAGCGGTGGCCTCAGGTACTGTGGACGAGTATCCCTCTCTGGGGATTTGTCCCAGCTCCCAAGAGTTTGGGGTCATTTTGTGGGAAGGGTGGAGTCGTGTTGTCTGGCTCATGGGTCTCTCCAAGAAAGGGATTCCAGAGCAGAGCTCCAGGTACGGGCGGGGCGACTGGAAAATTCAAACCGTGGTGAGGATTGGGTGCATAGGGGCTTGGCAAGCCCCATATGTGGGCTCTTGGTCCAGGCCCTGACAGGCCTTTCTTTGACATGGGGCTCATGCTGAGGGTCACAGTGTGAATTTGTGCCCAAGCAGCACTCAAGTTTGGGCGTGGCATCAGGGGCCATGAAGGTTTCTCCCACCCTGAAGGTGTGACTGCATGCCAAGAACAAGCTTGACAGCCATGGGGAAGGAGGAGTTCTGTTTTGTGCTTGCTATATCCAGCTGTGTGGAGAATTGATATAATGTCTAGGTTCAGATATCTGAAAACCAAGGTTAGGATGAGGTGACGGCATAAGACCATGGCTAGTCCGAAGTGCTGTGTGTGCGGCCAGCTGTCTCCTTGTCTGTCTGGACGTCTGGCTTCAGGCTGTGTCAGGCAGAGCATGAGTGCCCAGAGCAGAATATCCAGTTCGGGTACCGTCGAGGCCCGAGCAGGTTGATCCTCATCTGGGTTTTCTGGAGAGCCCCACAGGGAAACGTTTTTCTTCTGTTGGGCAGACACTGGGCTGGGTTTTGGTTCTGGAGTTCCTAGTCCGGAGGTCTTGTTTGCCAGGAGTGTGAGGAAGGAAGTCTGAAAACACAAGCTAGCGTGTGGTTTGGGACCGAGGGCACGGCAGGCCCACTCTGCAGAGGCTGAATCGAGATCTCCTGCACTGAGGTCATGTCAACTATGAGACGTGCCTCAGGCTAGAGTTCTTGTCCAGCATGGCCTCTTCCTGAAGGGTGTGGGGGCTTCATGAGGCCAGAAAGTTTTGCCTACGATGGGATTTGTGAACTGCTCCAAAACTGAAGGTTACCTTCTGCACGACAGTCGAGTCCTATTGGATGGTTCCAAGAGGCCCCATATGGAAAGACTCGAGAGCAGGTGTCTAAGCATGGATGCCTGGGAACGCCACCTCATATTCCCACTCTTTAGTCAGGACAAGGCAGGCTCAATCTGCGGGCTCCTGGGTGAGCTACCCAGAGGGGAGAGTTGAAATGGACTCTCCTGAAGATGAGTCCTACTGTGGCTTGGTGGCCTGGGAGACCTTGGAATGTGGAGGTGGCTCAGGGACTCTGCAGGATTCTCCAACATGAGGTGTTTGACACGGCTCCAACAAGGAAACTTCCCATGTGGAGACGAGAGGAGTTCTGTTCCGTGCCTCAGGAAAGCCCCATACCCTGTTCTTCGAACCAAAGCCTCTGAGGAGTGACACCTGGAAACCAAAGCAAGAGTTGAGACTACGGCCTAAAGGCCTGTCCGGCTCAACCTTCTATCTCTGTTGACATCTGTGTGCATGCATTCATGGATGTAGCTGCTCAGCTTGTGTCCGAATGCCCCTGTGAGTCCAGTGAGGCTCCCAGTAGTGGGATGTCCTCGGAGGCCTTGAGATTTCTCATATTCTGGAGGTGTGTGGCCAAAGGAATGGAAACAGTTTCCCAGGAGAGAGCAGGCACGGTCCTGTGGTATGGCTCCAGAGGACCCAGTCTAGAGGCTCTGTTTGCCAGGGCTGTGGGGACAGATGTCTGAAAAAGCAAACTTGGCTCAGCTAGGGGCCAATGTAATGGCAGGCCTGATCTCTAGTCCGTGAGGGGAGATCCTCTGGAAATCAAAGTAGGGCAAGTGGGAGGCAGTCACTCAGGATTTTGTCTCTGGGTGTTGCGTTTACAGTGTCCGGTCAGGGTAGGGTTTGTCTCATAGGCCGAGGAAGAGCCTTCCTCTCGGGGGATTGTCCAAGCTCCCAAGTGTTTGTGTTCATTCTGTGGGAATGAAGAGTACTGTTTTCTGCCACAGGGGACCCCCCAGGAGAGGGAATCTAGAGCACAGCAGTGGGTTCCATCAACTGGAATACACACCATCTAGTTAGTCCTGGGTGCCTATGGGCATGGCAAGCCACATATGCGGGCTCTTGGTCCAGTCACTGAGAGGCGTTACTTGAATAAGGTATTCACGCTGAGGGTCACAATGTGTGTTTGTGCCCAAGGCGGCCCTCACGCTTGGGCGTGGCCTCATGGGCCATGCCGTTTTCTCCTACACTGAAGGTTTGACTCACTGCCAGCAGCAAGGTTTCTTGCCATGGGGAAGGAGGGGTTCTGACTTGTGCATCAGGTTCCCCCCTGTGCAGGGATTGGAGATAAGGTCTAGGTTCCGATGACTGAAAACCCAGGTTGGGAATGGATGGTGGCCTAAGGCAGTGGCGGGTCCAATGTGCTGGGTGTGCAGCCAGCTGTGTCGGTGTCTGTTGGAAGGTCTGGGCTCAGGCTATTTGCGACAGAGCATCACTGTTTAAGGTAGCCTATGCAATTGGGGTGTTGCCGAGGGCCAAGCAGTTTGATCCTCATTTGGGGTTTCTGGGCAGCGCCATAGACAATGTTTTTCTCCTGGGAGGCAGGCACAGTGCTTCTTTGTGGCCCCAGAATTCCCAGTAGGGAGGGTTTGTGGGCCAGGAGTGTGAGGACGGAAGTCTGAAAACACAAGCTAGTGTGAGGATTGGAGCCAAGGGCAGAGCAGGCCCACTCTGCAGAGGCTGAATCAAAATCTCCTGCATCTGAAGTCAGGCTGAGGATCAGACGTTGGCTGAGGCTGGAGTATGTGTCCATGATGGCACCTTCATGAAGTGGGGGCCTCATGAGGCCAAGGAAGTTTTCCCACGCTGAGTTTGGAGGTTGCCCCAAACCACTAGGTTTCCTTCTGCGGGACATTCGAGTCCTGTTGAATGGCTCCAGGACATACCATATGGAAGGACTGGAGAGAAGGGTTCGAAGGATGGACCCCTGTACAGCATGCCTCGCATTCCCATTGGCTATTAGCGTCAAAATATGTTTGATCTGCTGCCTCTGGAACACGCGACCCAGGGGGCTGAGTTGAAATGGCCTCTCCTGAGGATGCGTCATAATGTGTGTTTGGGTCCATGGAGACCTTGGAATGTGCTGGTTGTTCAGTGGCCCTGCGGAACTCTCCTACCTGAAGTGTTTGATACATCCCAGTAAGAAAGCTGCCCATGTGGAGATGAGAGAGGTTTGGTTTGGTGCCTCAGAAAAGCCCCATGTGCTGGTCTACGAAAACAGTCCTCTGAGAACGGAAACATGGAAACCAAAGCTAAGGTTCAGATTAGGGCCTGGGGGCCTGTCCATTTCAACCTTCTGTCTCTGGGGACACTGTGTGAGAGTCTAAGTGGAGATAGTTGCTCCGCTGGTGTCAGAGAGCCCCTCTTACTCCAGGGTGGCCTATACTATTGATGGCCTCAGGGACCTTGGAGCTTTTCTTTAACCTGTAGGGTTGTGGTCAATGGATTGGGCACACTTTCCTTGGAGAGGGCAGGCACAATCTTTCGCTGTTTGGTCCAGAGGCCCTAGCCAGGATGTTGTGTGGGTCCAGGCTGTGGGCACAGAAGTCTGAATACACAAACTCAGCTTATGAGTGGCGCCTAGGGTATGGCAGGCCGGATGTACAGCCCGAGAGGGAGCTCCTGGGCCTCTGAAACAAGGGCGAGTGGGAGGCGTTCCTTCAGGCTTTTGTCTCTGGATGTTGTGTCCGGGATAGCCGTGGATTGGAGCGGTGGCCTCAGGTACTGTGGACGAGTATCCCTCTCTGGGGATTTGTCCCAGCTCCCAAGAGTTTGGGGTCATTTTGTGGGAAGGGTGGAGTCGTGTTGTCTGGCTCATGGGTCTCTCCAAGAAAGGGATTCCAGAGCAGAGCTCCAGGTACGGGCGGGGCGACTGGAAAATTCAAACCGTGGTGAGGATTGGGTGCATAGGGGCTTGGCAAGCCCCATATGTGGGCTCTTGGTCCAGGCCCTGACAGGCCTTTCTTTGACATGGGGCTCATGCTGAGGGTCACAGTGTGAATTTGTGCCCAAGCAGCACTCAAGTTTGGGCGTGGCATCAGGGGCCATGAAGGTTTCTCCCACCCTGAAGGTGTGACTGCATGCCAAAAACAAGCTTGACAGCCATGGGGAAGGAGGAGTTCTGTTTTGTGCTTGCTATATCCAGCTGTGTGGAGAATTGATATAATGTCTAGGTTCAGATATCTGAAAACCAAGGTTAGGATGAGGTGACGGCATAAGACCATGGCTAGTCCGAAGTGCTGTGTGTGCGGCCAGCTGTCTCCTTGTCTGTCTGGACGTCTGGCTTCAGGTTGTGTCAGGCAGAGCTTGAGTGCCCAGAGCAGAATATCCAGTTCGGGTACCGTCGAGGCCCGAGCAGGTTGATCCTCATCTGGGTTTTCTGGAGAGCCCCACAGGGAAACGTTTTTCTTCTGTTGGGCAGACACTGGGCTGGGTTTTGGTTCTGGAGTTCCTAGTCCGGAGGTCTTGTTTGCCAGGAGTGTGAGGAAGGAAGTCTGAAAACACAAGCTAGCGTGTGGTTTGGGACCGAGGGCACGGCAGGCCCACTCTGCAGAGGCTGAATCGAGATCTCCTGCACTGAGGTCATGTCAACTATGAGACGTGCCTCAGGCTAGAGTTCTTGTCCAGCATGGCCTCTTCCTGAAGGGTGTGGGGGCTTCATGAGGCCAGAAAGTTTTGCCTACGATGGGATTTGTGAACTGCTCCAAAACTGAAGGTTACCTTCTGCACGACAGTCGAGTCCTATTGGATGGTTCCAAGAGGCCCCATATGGAAAGACTCGAGAGCAGGTGTCTAAGCATGGATGCCTGGGAACGCCACCTCATATTCCCACTCTTTAGTCAGGACAAGGCAGGCTCAATCTGCGGGCTCCTGGGTGAGCTACCCAGAGGGGAGAGTTGAAATGGACTCTCCTGAAGATGAGTCCTACTGTGGCTTGGTGGCCTGGGAGACCTTGGAATGTGGAGGTGGCTCAGGGACTCTGCAGGATTCTCCAACATGAGGTGTTTGACACGGCTCCAACAAGGAAACTTCCCATGTGGAGACGAGAGGAGTTCTGTTCCGTGCCTCAGGATAGCCCCATACCCTGTTCTTCGAACCAAAGCCTCTGAGGAGTGACACCTGGAAACCAAAGCAAGAGTTGAGACTACGGCCTAAAGGCCTGTCCGGCTCAACCTTCTATCTCTGTTGACATCTGTGTGCATGCATTCATGGATGTAGCTGCTCAGCTTGTGTCCGAATGCCCCTGTGAGTCCAGTGAGGCTCCCAGTAGTGGGATGTCCTCGGAGGCCTTGAGGTTTCTCATATTCTGGAGGTGTGTGGCCAAAGGAATGGACACAGTTTCCCAGGAGAGAGCAGGCACGGTCCTGTGGTATGGCTCCAGAGGACCCAGTCTAGAGGCTCTGTTTGCCAGGGCTGTGGGGACAGATGTCTGAAAAAGCAAACTTGGCTCAGCTAGGGGCCAATGTAATGGCAGGCCTGATCTCTAGTCCGTGAGGGGAGATCCTCTGGAAATCAAAGTAGGGCAAGTGGGAGGCAGTCACTCAGGATTTTGTCTCTGGGTGTTGCGTTTACAGTGTCCGGTCAGGGTAGGGTTTGTCTCATAGGCCGAGGAAGAGCCTTCCTCTCGGGGGATTGTCCAAGCTCCCAAGTGTTTGTGTTCATTCTGTGGGAATGAAGAGTACTGTTTTCTGCCACAGGGGACCCCCCAGGAGAGGGAATCTAGAGCACAGCAGTGGGTTCCATCAACTGGAATACACACCATCTAGTTAGTCCTGGGTGCCTATGGGCATGGCAAGCCACATATGCGGGCTCTTGGTCCAGTCACTGAGAGGCGTTACTTGAATAAGGTATTCACGCTGAGGGTCACAATGTGTGTTTGTGCCCAAGGCGGCCCTCACGCTTGGGCGTGGCCTCATGGGCCATGCCGTTTTCTCCTACACTGAAGGTTTGACTCACTGCCAGCAGCAAGGTTTCTTGCCATGGGGAAGGAGGGGTTCTGACTTGTGCATCAGGTTCCCCCCTGTGCAGGGATTGGAGATAAGGTCTAGGTTCCGATGACTGAAAACCCAGGTTGGGAATGGATGGTGGCCTAAGGCAGTGGCGGGTCCAATGTGCTGGGTGTGCAGCCAGCTGTGTCGGTGTCTGTTGGAAGGTCTGGGCTCAGGCTATTTGCGACAGAGCATCACTGTTTAAGGTAGCCTATGCAATTGGGGTGTTGCCGAGGGCCAAGCAGTTTGATCCTCATTTGGGGTTTCTGGGCAGCGCCATAGACAATGTTTTTCTCCTGGGAGGCAGGCACAGTGCTTCTTTGTGGCCCCAGAATTCCCAGTAGGGAGGGTTTGTGGGCCAGGAGTGTGAGGACGGAAGTCTGAAAACACAAGCTAGTGTGAGGATTGGAGCCAAGGGCAGAGCAGGCCCACTCTGCAGAGGCTGAATCAAAATCTCCTGCATCTGAAGTCAGGCTGAGGATCAGACGTTGGCTGAGGCTGGAGTATGTGTCCATGATGGCACCTTCATGAAGTGGGGGCCTCATGAGGCCAAGGAAGTTTTCCCACGCTGAGTTTGGAGGTTGCCCCAAACCACTAGGTTTCCTTCTGCGGGACATTCGAGTCCTGTTGAATGGCTCCAGGACATACCATATGGAAGGACTGGAGAGAAGGGTTCGAAGGATGGACCCCTGTACAGCATGCCTCGCATTCCCATTGGCTATTAGCGTCAAGATATGTTTGATCTGCTGCCTCTGGAACACGCGACCCAGGGGGCTGAGTTGAAATGGCCTCTCCTGAGGATGCGTCATAATGTGCGTTTGGGTCCATGGAGACCTTGGAATGTGCTGGTTGTTCAGTGGCCCTGCGGAACTCTCCTACCTGAAGTGTTTGATACATCCCAGTAAGAAAGCTGCCCATGTGGAGATGAGAGAGGTTTGGTTTGGTGCCTCAGAAAAGCCCCATGTGCTGGTCTACGAAAACAGTCCTCTGAGAACAGAAACATGGAAACCAAAGCTAAGGTTCAGATTAGGGCCTGGGGGCCTGTCCATTTCAACCTTCTGTCTCTGGGGACACTGTGTGAGAGTCTAAGTGGAGATAGTTGCTCCGCTGGTGTCAGAGAGCCCCTCTTACTCCAGGGTGGCCTATACTATTGATGGCCTCAGGGACCTTGGAGCTTTTCTTTAACCTGTAGGGTTGTGGTCAATGGATTGGGCACACTTTCCTTGGAGAGGGCAGGCACAATCTTTCGCTGTTTGGTCCAGAGGCCCTAGCCAGGATGTTGTGTGGGTCCAGGCTGTGGGCACAGAAGTCTGAATACACAAACTCAGCTTATGAGTGGCGCCTAGGGTATGGCAGGCCGGATGTACAGCCCGAGAGGGAGCTCCTGGGCCTCTGAAACAAGGGCGAGTGGGAGGCGTTCCTTCAGGCTTTTGTCTCTGGATGTTGTGTCCGGGATAGCCGTGGATTGGAGCGGTGGCCTCAGGTACTGTGGACGAGTATCCCTCTCTGGGGATTTGTCCCAGCTCCCAAGAGTTTGGGGTCATTTTGTGGGAAGGGTGGAGTCGTGTTGTCTGGCTCATGGGTCTCTCCAAGAAAGGGATTCCAGAGCAGAGCTCCAGGTACGGGCGGGGCGACTGGAAAATTCAAACCGTGGTGAGGATTGGGTGCATAGGGGCTTGGCAAGCCCCATATGTGGGCTCTTGGTCCAGGCCCTGACAGGCCTTTCTTTGACATGGGGCTCATGCTGAGGGTCACAGTGTGAATTTGTGCCCAAGCAGCACTCAAGTTTGGGCGTGGCATCAGGGGCCATGAAGGTTTCTCCCACCCTGAAGGTGTGACTGCATGCCAAGAACAAGCTTGACAGCCATGGGGAAGGAGGAGTTCTGTTTTGTGCTTGCTATATCCAGCTGTGTGGAGAATTGATATAATGTCTAGGTTCAGATATCTGAAAACCAAGGTTAGGATGAGGTGACGGCATAAGACCATGGCTAGTCCGAAGTGCTGTGTGTGCGGCCAGCTGTCTCCTTGTCTGTCTGGACGTCTGGCTTCAGGCTGTGTCAGGCAGAGCATGAGTGCCCAGAGCAGAATATCCAGTTCGGGTACCGTCGAGGCCCGAGCAGGTTGATCCTCATCTGGGTTTTCTGGAGAGCCCCACAGGGAAACGTTTTTCTTCTGTTGGGCAGACACTGGGCTGGGTTTTGGTTCTGGAGTTCCTAGTCCGGAGGTCTTGTTTGCCAGGAGTGTGAGGAAGGAAGTCTGAAAACACAAGCTAGCGTGTGGTTTGGGACCGAGGGCACGGCAGGCCCACTCTGCAGAGGCTGAATCGAGATCTCCTGCACTGAGGTCATGTCAACTATGAGACGTGCCTCAGGCTAGAGTTCTTGTCCAGCATGGCCTCTTCCTGAAGGGTGTGGGGGCTTCATGAGGCCAGAAAGTTTTGCCTACGATGGGATTTGTGAACTGCTCCAAAACTGAAGGTTACCTTCTGCACGACAGTCGAGTCCTATTGGATGGTTCCAAGAGGCCCCATATGGAAAGACTCGAGAGCAGGTGTCTAAGCATGGATGCCTGGGAACGCCACCTCATATTCCCACTCTTTAGTCAGGACAAGGCAGGCTCAATCTGCGGGCTCCTGGGTGAGCTACCCAGAGGGGAGAGTTGAAATGGACTCTCCTGAAGATGAGTCCTACTGTGGCTTGGTGGCCTGGGAGACCTTGGAATGTGGAGGTGGCTCAGGGACTCTGCAGGATTCTCCAACATGAGGTGTTTGACACGGCTCCAACAAGGAAACTTCCCATGTGGAGACGAGAGGAGTTCTGTTCCGTGCCTCAGGAAAGCCCCATACCCTGTTCTTCGAACCAAAGCCTCTGAGGAGTGACACCTGGAAACCAAAGCAAGAGTTGAGACTACGGCCTAAAGGCCTGTCCGGCTCAACCTTCTATCTCTGTTGACATCTGTGTGCATGCATTCATGGATGTAGCTGCTCAGCTTGTGTCCGAATGCCCCTGTGAGTCCAGTGAGGCTCCCAGTAGTGGGATGTCCTCGGAGGCCTTGAGATTTCTCATATTCTGGAGGTGTGTGGCCAAAGGAATGGAAACAGTTTCCCAGGAGAGAGCAGGCACGGTCCTGTGGTATGGCTCCAGAGGACCCAGTCTAGAGGCTCTGTTTGCCAGGGCTGTGGGGACAGATGTCTGAAAAAGCAAACTTGGCTCAGCTAGGGGCCAATGTAATGGCAGGCCTGATCTCTAGTCCGTGAGGGGAGATCCTCTGGAAATCAAAGTAGGGCAAGTGGGAGGCAGTCACTCAGGATTTTGTCTCTGGGTGTTGCGTTTACAGTGTCCGGTCAGGGTAGGGTTTGTCTCATAGGCCGAGGAAGAGCCTTCCTCTCGGGGGATTGTCCAAGCTCCCAAGTGTTTGTGTTCATTCTGTGGGAATGAAGAGTACTGTTTTCTGCCACAGGGGACCCCCCAGGAGAGGGAATCTAGAGCACAGCAGTGGGTTCCATCAACTGGAATACACACCATCTAGTTAGTCCTGGGTGCCTATGGGCATGGCAAGCCACATATGCGGGCTCTTGGTCCAGTCACTGAGAGGCGTTACTTGAATAAGGTATTCACGCTGAGGGTCACAATGTGTGTTTGTGCCCAAGGCGGCCCTCACGCTTGGGCGTGGCCTCATGGGCCATGCCGTTTTCTCCTACACTGAAGGTTTGACTCACTGCCAGCAGCAAGGTTTCTTGCCATGGGGAAGGAGGGGTTCTGACTTGTGCATCAGGTTCCCCCCTGTGCAGGGATTGGAGATAAGGTCTAGGTTCCGATGACTGAAAACCCAGGTTGGGAATGGATGGTGGCCTAAGGCAGTGGCGGGTCCAATGTGCTGGGTGTGCAGCCAGCTGTGTCGGTGTCTGTTGGAAGGTCTGGGCTCAGGCTATTTGCGACAGAGCATCACTGTTTAAGGTAGCCTATGCAATTGGGGTGTTGCCGAGGGCCAAGCAGTTTGATCCTCATTTGGGGTTTCTGGGCAGCGCCATAGACAATGTTTTTCTCCTGGGAGGCAGGCACAGTGCTTCTTTGTGGCCCCAGAATTCCCAGTAGGGAGGGTTTGTGGGCCAGGAGTGTGAGGACGGAAGTCTGAAAACACAAGCTAGTGTGAGGATTGGAGCCAAGGGCAGAGCAGGCCCACTCTGCAGAGGCTGAATCAAAATCTCCTGCATCTGAAGTCAGGCTGAGGATCAGACGTTGGCTGAGGCTGGAGTATGTGTCCATGATGGCACCTTCATGAAGTGGGGGCCTCATGAGGCCAAGGAAGTTTTCCCACGCTGAGTTTGGAGGTTGCCCCAAAGCACTAGGTTTCCTTCTGCGGGACATTCGAGTCCTGTTGAATGGCTCCAGGACATACCATATGGAAGGACTGGAGAGAAGGGTTCGAAGGATGGACCCCTGTACAGCATGCCTCGCATTCCCATTGGCTATTAGCGTCAAGATATGTTTGATCTGCTGCCTCTGGAACACGCGACCCAGGGGGCTGAGTTGAAATGGCCTCTCCTGAGGATGCGTCATAATGTGCGTTTGGGTCCATGGAGACCTTGGAATGTGCTGGTTGTTCAGTGGCCCTGCGGAACTCTCCTACCTGAAGTGTTTGATACATCCCAGTAAGAAAGCTGCCCATGTGGAGATGAGAGAGGTTTGGTTTGGTGCCTCAGAAAAGCCCCATGTGCTGGTCTACGAAAACAGTCCTCTGAGAACAGAAACATGGAAACCAAAGCTAAGGTTCAGATTAGGGCCTGGGGGCCTGTCCATTTCAACCTTCTGTCTCTGGGGACACTGTGTGAGAGTCTAAGTGGAGATAGTTGCTCCGCTGGTGTCAGAGAGCCCCTCTTACTCCAGGGTGGCCTATACTATTGATGGCCTCAGGGACCTTGGAGCTTTTCTTTAACCTGTAGGGTTGTGGTCAATGGATTGGGCACACTTTCCTTGGAGAGGGCAGGCACAATCTTTCGCTGTTTGGTCCAGAGGCCCTAGCCAGGATGTTGTGTGGGTCCAGGCTGTGGGCACAGAAGTCTGAATACACAAACTCAGCTTATGAGTGGCGCCTAGGGTATGGCAGGCCGGATGTACAGCCCGAGAGGGAGCTCCTGGGCCTCTGAAACAAGGGCGAGTGGGAGGCGTTCCTTCAGGCTTTTGTCTCTGGATGTTGTGTCCGGGATAGCCGTGGATTGGAGCGGTGGCCTCAGGTACTGTGGACGAGTATCCCTCTCTGGGGATTTGTCCCAGCTCCCAAGAGTTTGGGGTCATTTTGTGGGAAGGGTGGAGTCGTGTTGTCTGGCTCATGGGTCTCTCCAAGAAAGGGATTCCAGAGCAGAGCTCCAGGTACGGGCGGGGCGACTGGAAAATTCAAACCGTGGTGAGGATTGGGTGCATAGGGGCTTGGCAAGCCCCATATGTGGGCTCTTGGTCCAGGCCCTGACAGGCCTTTCTTTGACATGGGGCTCATGCTGAGGGTCACAGTGTGAATTTGTGCCCAAGCAGCACTCAAGTTTGGGCGTGGCATCAGGGGCCATGAAGGTTTCTCCCACCCTGAAGGTGTGACTGCATGCCAAGAACAAGCTTGACAGCCATGGGGAAGGAGGAGTTCTGTTTTGTGCTTGCTATATCCAGCTGTGTGGAGAATTGATATAATGTCTAGGTTCAGATATCTGAAAACCAAGGTTAGGATGAGGTGACGGCATAAGACCATGGCTAGTCCGAAGTGCTGTGTGTGCGGCCAGCTGTCTCCTTGTCTGTCTGGACGTCTGGCTTCAGGCTGTGTCAGGCAGAGCATGAGTGCCCAGAGCAGAATATCCAGTTCGGGTACCGTCGAGGCCCGAGCAGGTTGATCCTCATCTGGGTTTTCTGGAGAGCCCCACAGGGAAACGTTTTTCTTCTGTTGGGCAGACACTGGGCTGGGTTTTGGTTCTGGAGTTCCTAGTCCGGAGGTCTTGTTTGCCAGGAGTGTGAGGAAGGAAGTCTGAAAACACAAGCTAGCGTGTGGTTTGGGACCGAGGGCACGGCAGGCCCACTCTGCAGAGGCTGAATCGAGATCTCCTGCACTGAGGTCATGTCAACTATGAGACGTGCCTCAGGCTAGAGTTCTTGTCCAGCATGGCCTCTTCCTGAAGGGTGTGGGGGCTTCATGAGGCCAGAAAGTTTTGCCTACGATGGGATTTGTGAACTGCTCCAAAACTGAAGGTTACCTTCTGCACGACAGTCGAGTCCTATTGGATGGTTCCAAGAGGCCCCATATGGAAAGACTCGAGAGCAGGTGTCTAAGCATGGATGCCTGGGAACGCCACCTCATATTCCCACTCTTTAGTCAGGACAAGGCAGGCTCAATCTGCGGGCTCCTGGGTGAGCTACCCAGAGGGGAGAGTTGAAATGGACTCTCCTGAAGATGAGTCCTACTGTGGCTTGGTGGCCTGGGAGACCTTGGAATGTGGAGGTGGCTCAGGGACTCTGCAGGATTCTCCAACATGAGGTGTTTGACACGGCTCCAACAAGGAAACTTCCCATGTGGAGACGAGAGGAGTTCTGTTCCGTGCCTCAGGAAAGCCCCATACCCTGTTATTCGAACCAAAGCCTCTGAGGAGTGACACCTGGAAACCAAAGCAAGAGTTGAGACTACGGCCTAAAGGCCTGTCCGGCTCAACCTTCTATCTCTGTTGACATCTGTGTGCATGCATTCATGGATGTAGCTGCTCAGCTTGTGTCCGAATGCCCCTGTGAGTCCAGTGAGGCTCCCAGTAGTGGGATGTCCTCGGAGGCCTTGAGATTTCTCATATTCTGGAGGTGTGTGGCCAAAGGAATGGAAACAGTTTCCCAGGAGAGAGCAGGCACGGTCCTGTGGTATGGCTCCAGAGGACCCAGTCTAGAGGCTCTGTTTGCCAGGGCTGTGGGGACAGATGTCTGAAAAAGCAAACTTGGCTCAGCTAGGGGCCAATGTAATGGCAGGCCTGATCTCTAGTCCGTGAGGGGAGATCCTCTGGAAATCAAAGTAGGGCAAGTGGGAGGCAGTCACTCAGGATTTTGTCTCTGGGTGTTGCGTTTACAGTGTCCGGTCAGGGTAGGGTTTGTCTCATAGGCCGAGGAAGAGCCTTCCTCTCGGGGGATTGTCCAAGCTCCCAAGTGTTTGTGTTCATTCTGTGGGAATGAAGAGTACTGTTTTCTGCCACAGGGGACCCCCCAGGAGAGGGAATCTAGAGCACAGCAGTGGGTTCCATCAACTGGAATACACACCATCTAGTTAGTCCTGGGTGCCTATGGGCATGGCAAGCCACATATGCGGGCTCTTGGTCCAGTCACTGAGAGGCGTTACTTGAATAAGGTATTCACGCTGAGGGTCACAATGTGTGTTTGTGCCCAAGGCGGCCCTCACGCTTGGGCGTGGCCTCATGGGCCATGCCGTTTTCTCCTACACTGAAGGTTTGACTCACTGCCAGCAGCAAGGTTTCTTGCCATGGGGAAGGAGGGGTTCTGACTTGTGCATCAGGTTCCCCCCTGTGCAGGGATTGGAGATAAGGTCTAGGTTCCGATGACTGAAAACCCAGGTTGGGAATGGATGGTGGCCTAAGGCAGTGGCGGGTCCAATGTGCTGGGTGTGCAGCCAGCTGTGTCGGTGTCTGTTGGAAGGTCTGGGCTCAGGCTATTTGCGACAGAGCATCACTGTTTAAGGTAGCCTATGCAATTGGGGTGTTGCCGAGGGCCAAGCAGTTTGATCCTCATTTGGGGTTTCTGGGCAGCGCCATAGACAATGTTTTTCTCCTGGGAGGCAGGCACAGTGCTTCTTTGTGGCCCCAGAATTCCCAGTAGGGAGGGTTTGTGGGCCAGGAGTGTGAGGACGGAAGTCTGAAAACACAAGCTAGTGTGAGGATTGGAGCCAAGGGCAGAGCAGGCCCACTCTGCAGAGGCTGAATCAAAATCTCCTGCATCTGAAGTCAGGCTGAGGATCAGACGTTGGCTGAGGCTGGAGTATGTGTCCATGATGGCACCTTCATGAAGTGGGGGCCTCATGAGGCCAAGGAAGTTTTCCCACGCTGAGTTTGGAGGTTGCCCCAAACCACTAGGTTTCCTTCTGCGGGACATTCGAGTCCTGTTGAATGGCTCCAGGACATACCATATGGAAGGACTGGAGAGAAGGGTTCGAAGGATGGACCCCTGTACAGCATGCCTCGCATTCCCATTGGCTATTAGCGTCAAGATATGTTTGATCTGCTGCCTCTGGAACACGCGACCCAGGGGGCTGAGTTGAAATGGCCTCTCCTGAGGATGCGTCATAATGTGTGTTTGGGTCCATGGAGACCTTGGAATGTGCTGGTTGTTCAGTGGCCCTGCGGAACTCTCCTACCTGTAGTGTTTGATACATCCCAGTAAGAAAGCTGCCCATGTGGAGATGAGAGATGTTTGGTTTGTTGCCTCAGAAAAGCCCCATGTGCTGGTCTACGAAAACAGTCCTCTGAGAACGGAAACATGGAAACCAAAGCTAAGGTTCAGATTAGGGCCTGGGGGCCTGTCCATTTCAACCTTCTGTCTCTGGGGACACTGTCTGAGAGTCTAAGTGGAGATAGTTGCTCCGCTGGTGTCAGAGAGCCCCTCTTAGTCCAGGGTGGCCAATACTATTGATGGCCTCAGGGACCTTGGAGCTTTTCCCTAACCTGTAGGGTTGTGGTCAATGGATTGGGCATGCTTTCCTTGGAGAGGGCAGGCACAATCTTTCGCTGTTTGGTCCAGAGGCCCTAGCCTGGATGTTGTGTGGGTCCAGGCTGTGGGCACAGAAGTCTGAATACACAAACTCACCTTATGAGTGGCGCCTAGTGTATGGCAGGTCGGATGTACAGCCCGAGAGGGAGCTCCTGGGCCTCTGAAACAAGGGCGAGTGGGAGGCGTTCCTTCAGGCTTTTGTCTCTGGATGTTGTGTCCGGGATAGCCGTGGATTGGAGCGGTGGCCTCAGGTACTGTGGACGAGTATCCCTCTCTGGGGATTTGTCCCAGCTCCCAAGAGTTTGGGGTCATTTGTGGGAAGGGTGGAGTCGTGATGTCTGGCTCATGGGTCTCTCCAAGAAAGGGATTCCAGAGCAGAGCTCCAGGTACGGGCATGGCGACTGGAAAATTCAAACCGTGGTGAGGATTGGGTGCATAGGGGCTTGGCAAGCCCCATATGTGGGCTCTTGGTCCAGGCCCTGACAGGCCTTTCTTTGACATGGGGCTCATGCTGAGGGTCACAGTGTGAATTTGTGCCCAAGCAGCACTCAAGTTTGGGCGTGGCATCAGGGGCCATGAAGGTTTCTCCCACCCTGAAGGGGTGACTGCATGCCAAGAGCAAGCTTGACAGCCATGGGGAAGGAGGAGTTCTGTTTTGTGCTTGCTATACCCAGCTGTGTGGAGAATTGATATAATGTCTAGGTTCAGATATCTGAAAACCAAGGTTAGGATGAGGTGACGGCATAAGACCATGGCGTGTCCGAAGTGCTGGGTGTGCGGCCAGCTGTCTCCTTGTCTGTCTGGACGTCTGGCTTCAGGCTGTGTCAGGCAGAGCATGAGTGCCCAGAGCAGCCTATCCAGTTCGGGTACCGTCGAGGCCCGAGCAGGTTGATCCTCATCTGGGTTTTCTGGAGAGCCCCACAGGGAAACGTTTTTCTTCCGTTGTGCAGACACTGGGCTGGGTTTTGGTTCTGGAGTTCCTAGTCCGGAGGGCTTGTTTGCCAGGAGTGTGAGGAAGGAAGTCTGAAAACACAAGCTAGCGTGAGGTTTGGGACCGAGGGCACGGCAGGCCCACTCTGCAGAGGCTGAATCGAGATCTCCTGCACTGAGGTCATGTCAACTATGAGACGTGCCTCAGGCTAGAGTTCTTGTCCAGCATGGCCTCTTCCTGAAGGGTGTGGGGGCTTCATGAGGCCAGAAAGTTTTGCCTACGATGGGATTTGTGAACTGCTCCAAAACTGAAGGTTACCTTCTGCACGACAGTCGAGTCCTATTGGATGGTTCCAAGAGGCCCCATATGGAAAGACTCGAGAGCAGGTGTCTAAGCATGGATGCCTGGGAACGCCACCTCATATTCCCACTCTTTAGTCAGGACAAGGCAGGCTCAATCTGCGGGCTCCTGGGTGAGCTACCCAGAGGGGAGAGTTGAAATGGACTCTCCTGAAGATGAGTCCTACTGTGGCTTGGTGGCCTGGGAGACCTTGGAATGTGGAGGTGGCTCAGGGACTCTGCAGGATTCTCCAACATGAGGTGTTTGACACGGCTCCAACAAGGAAACTTCCCATGTGGAGACGAGAGGAGTTCTGTTCCGTGCCTCAGGAAAGCCCCATACCCTGTTCTTCGAACCAAAGCCTCTGAGGAGTGACACCTGGAAACCAAAGCAAGAGTTGAGACTACGGCCTAAAGGCCTGTCCGGCTCAACCTTCTATCTCTGTTGACATCTGTGTGCATGCATTCATGGATGTAGCTGCTCAGCTTGTGTCCGAATGCCCCTGTGAGTCCAGTGAGGCTCCCAGTAGTGGGATGTCCTCGGAGGCCTTGAGGTTTCTCATTTTCTGGAGGTGTGTGGCCAAAGGAATGGACACAGTTTCCCAGGAGAGAGCAGGCACGGTCCTGTGGTATGGCTCCAGAGGACCCAGCCTAGAGGCTGTGTTTGCCAGGGCTGTGGGGACAGATGTCTGAAAAAGCAAACTTGGCTCAGCTAGGGGCCAATGTAATGGCAGGCCTGATCTCTAGTCCGTGAGGGGAGATCCTCTGGAAATCAAAGTAGGGCAAGTGGGAGGCAGTCACTCAGGATTTTGTCTCTGGGTGTTGCGTTTACAGTGTCCGGTCAGGGTAGGGGTTGTCTCAGAGGCCGAGGAAGAGCCTTCCTCTCGGGGGATTGTCCAAGCTCCCAAGTGTTTGTGTTCATTCTGTGGGAATGAAGAGTACTGTTTTCTGCCACAGGGGACCCCCCAGGAGAGGGACTCTAGAGCACAGCAGTGGGTTCCCTCAACTGGAATACACACCATCTAGTTAGTCCTGGGTGCCTATGGGCATGGCAAGCCACATATGCGGGCTCTTGGTCCAGTCACTGAGAGGCATTACTTGAATAAGGTACTCATGCTGAGGGTCACAATGTGTGTTTGAGCCCAAGGCGGCCCTCAAGCTTGGGCGTGGCCTCATGGGCCATGCCGTTTTCTCCTACACTGAAGGTTTGACTCACTGCCAGCAGCAAGGTTTCTTGCCATGGGGAAGGAGGGGTTCTGACTTGTGCATCAGGTTCCCCCCTGTGCAGGGATTGGAGATAAGGTCTAGTTTCCGATGACTGAAAACCCGGGTTGGGAATGGATGGTGGCCTAAGGCAGTGGCGGTTCCAATGTGCTGGGTGTGCAGCCAGCTGCTTCGGTGTCTGTTGGAAGGTCTGGGCTCAGGCTATTTGCGACAGAGCATCACTGTTTAAGGTAGCCTATGCAATTGGGGTGTTGCCGAGGGCCAAGCAGTTTGATCCTCATTTGGGGTTTCTGGGCAGCGCCATAGACAATGTTTTTCTCCTGGGAGGCAGGCACAGTGCTTCATTGTGGCCCCAGAATTCCCAGTAGGGAGGGTTTGTGGGCCAGGAGTGTGAGGACGGAAGTCTGAAAACACAAGCTAGTGTGAGGATTGGAGCCAAGGGCAGAGCAGGCCCACTCTGCAGAGGCTGAATCAAAATCTCCTGCATCTGAAGTCAGGCTGAGGATCAGACGATGGCTGAGGCTGGAGTATGTGTCCATGATGGCACCTTCATGAAGTGGGGGCCTCATGAGGCCAAGGAAGTTTTCCCACGCTGAGTTTGGAGGTTGCCCCAAACCACAAGGTTTCCTTCTGCGGGACATTCGAGTCCTGTTGCATGGCTCCAGGACATACCATATGGAAGGACTGGAGAGCAGGGTTCGAAGGATGGATCCCTGTACAGCATGCCTCGCATTCCCATTGGCTATTAGCGACAAGATATGTTTGATCTGCTGCCTCTGGAACACGCGACCCAGGGGGCTGAGTTGAAATGGCCTCTCCTGAGGATGCGTCATAATGTGCGTTTGGGTCCATGGAGACCTTGGAATGTGCTGGTTGTTCAGTGGCCCTGCGGAACTCTCCTACCTGAAGTGTTTGATACATCCCAGTAAGAAAGCTGCCCATGTGGAGATGAGAGAGGTTTGTTTTGGTGCCTCAGAAAAGCCCCATGTGCTGGTCTACGAAAATAGTCCTCTGAGAACGGAAACATGGAAACCAAAGCTAAGGTTCAGATTAGGGCCTGGGGGCCTGTCCATTTCAACCTTCTGTCTCTGGGGACACTGTGTGAGAGTCTAAGTGGAGATAGTTGCTCCGCTGGTGTCAGAGAGCCCCTCATAGTCCAGGGTGTCCTATACTATTGATGGCCTCAGGGACCTTGGAGCTTTTCCCTAACCTGTAGGGTTGTGGTCAATGGATTGGGCACGCTTTCCTTGGAGAGGGCAGGCACAATCTTTCGCTGTTTGGTCCAGAGGCCCTAGCCTGGATGTTGTGTGGGTCCAGGCTGTGGGCACAGAAGTCTGAATACACAAACTCAGCTTATGAGTGGCGCCTAGGGTATGGCAGGCCGGATGTACAGCCCGAGAGGGAGCTCCTGGGCCTCTGAAACAAGGGCGAGTGGGAGGCGTTCCTTCAGGCTTTTGTCTCTGGATGTTGTGTCCCGGATAACCGTGGATTGGAGCGGTGGCCTCAGGTACTGTGGTTGAGTATCACTCTCTGGGGATTTGTCCCAGCTCCCAAGAGTTTGGGGTCATTTTCTGAGAAGGGTGGAGTCGTGTTGTCTGGCTCATGGTTCTCTCCAAGAAAGGGATTCCAGAGCAGAGCTCCAGGTACGGGCGGGGCGACTGGAAAATTCAAACCGTGGTGAGGATTGGGTGCATAGGGGCTTGGCAAGCCCCATATGTGGGCTCTTGGTCCAGGCCCTGACAGGCCTTTCTTTGACATGGGGCTCATGCTGAGGGTCACAGTGTGAATTTGTGCCCAAGCAGCTCTCAAGTTTGGGCGTGGCTTCAGGGGCCATGAAGGTTTCTCCCACCCTGAAGGTGTGACTCCATGCCAAGAGCAAGCTTGACAGCCATGGGGAAGGAGGAGTTCTGTTTTGTGCTTGCTATACCCAGCTGTGTGGAGAATTGATATAATGTCTAGGTTCAGATATCTGAAAACCAAGGTTAGGATGAGGTGACGGCATAAGACCATGGCGTGTCCGAAGTGCTGGGTGTGCGGCCAGCTGTCTCCTTGTCTGTCTGGACGTCTGGCTTCAGGCTGTGTCAGGCAGAGCATGAGTGCCCAGAGCAGCCTATCCTGTTCGGGTACCGTCGAGGCCCGAGCAGGTTGATCCTCATCTGGGTTTTCTGGAGAGCCCCACAGGGAAACGTTTTTTTCCGTTGGGCAGACACTGGGCGGGGTTTTGGTTCCGGAGTTCCTAGTCCAGAGGGCTTGTTTGCCAGGAGTGTGAGGAAGGAAGTCTGAAAACACAAGCTAGCGTGAGGTTTGGGACCGAGGGCACGGCAGGCCCACTCTGCAGAGGCTGAATCGAGATCTCCTGCACTGAGGTCATGTTCAACTATGAGACGTGCCTCAGGCTAGAGTTCTTGTCCAGCATGGCCTCTTTCTGAAGGGTGTGGGGGCTTCATGAGGCCAGAAAGATTTGCCTACCATGGGATTTGTGAACTGCTCCAAAACTGAAGGTTACCTTCTGCACGACAGTCGAGTCCTATTGGATGGTTCCAAGAGGCCCCATATGGAAAGACTCGAGAGCAGGTGTCTAAGCATGGATGCCTGGGAACGCCACCTCATATTCACACTCTTTAGTCAGGACAAGGCAGGCTCAATCTGCGGGCTCCTGGGTGAGCTACCCAGAGGGGAGAGTTGAAATGGACTCTCCTGAAGATCAGTCCTACTGTGGCTTGGTGGCCTGGGAGACCTTGGAATGTGGAGGTGGCTCAGGGTCTCTGCAGGATTCTCCAACATGAGGTGTTTGACACGGCTCCAAAAAGGAAACTTCCCATGTGGAGACGAGAGGAGTTCTGTTCCGTGCCTCAGGAAAGCCCCATACCCTGTTCTTCGAACCAAAGCCTCTGAGGAGTGACACCTGGAAACCAAAGCAAGAGTTGAGACTACAGCCTAAAGGCCTGTCCGGCTCAACCTTCTATCTCTGTTGACATCTGTGTGCATGCATTCATGGATGTAGCTGCTCAGCTTGTGTCCGAATGCCCCTGTGAGTCCAGTGAGGCTCCCAGTAGTGGGATGCCCTCGGAGGCCTTGAGGTTTCTCATATTCTGGAGGTGTGTGGCCAAAGGAATGGACACAGTTTCCCAGGAGAGAGCAGGCACGGTCCTGTGGTATGGCTCCAGAGGACCCAGCCTAGAGGCTGTGTTTGCCAGGGCTGTGGGGACAGATGTCTGAAAAAGCAAACTTGGCTCAGCTAGGGGCCAATGTAATGGCATGCCTGGTCTCTAGTCCGTGAGGGGAGATCCTCTGGTAATCAAAGTAGGGCAAGTGGGAGGCAGTCACTCAGGATTTTGTCTCTGGGTGTTGCGTTTGCAGTGTCCGGTCAGGGTAGGGGTTGTCTCAGAGGCCGAGGAAGAGCCTTCCTTTCTGGGGATTGTCCAAGCTCCCAAGTGTTTGTGTTCATTCTGTGGGAATGAAGAGTACTGTTTTCTGCCACAGGGGACCCCCCAGGAGAGGGACTCTAGAGCACAGCAGTGGGTTCCCTCAACTGGAATACACACCATCTAGTTAGTCCTGGGTGCCTATGGGCATGGCAAGCCACATATGCGGGCTCTTGGTCCAGTCACTGAGAGGCGTTACTTGAATAAGGTACTCACGCTGAGGGTCACAATGTGTGTTTGTGCCCAAGGCGGCCCTCACGCTTGGGCGTGGCCTCATGGGTCATGCCGTTTTCTCCTACACTGAAGGTTTGACTCACTGCCAGCAGCAAGGTTTCTTGCCATGGGGAAGGAGGGGTTCTGACTTGTGCATCAGGTTCCCCCCAGTGCAGGGATTGGAGATAAGGTCTAGGTTCCGATGACTGAAAACCCAGGTTGGGAATGGATGGTGGCCTAAGGCAGTGGCGGGTCCAATGTGCTGGGTGTCCAGCCAGCTGTGTCGGTGTCTGTTGGAAGGTCTGGGCTCAGGCTATTTGCGACAGAGCATCACTGTTTAAGGTAGCCTATGCAATTGGGGTGTTGCCGAGGGCCAAGCAGTTTGATCCTCATTTGGGGTTTCTGGGCAGCGCCATAGACAAGGTTTTTCTCTTGGGAGGCAGGCACAGTGCTTCATTGTGGCCCCAGAATTCCCAGTAGGGAGGGTTTGTGGGCCAGGAGTTGAGAACGGAAGTCTGAAAACACAAGTTAGTGTGAGGATTGGAGCCAAGGGCAGAGCAGGCCCATTCTGCAGAGGCTGAATCAAAATCTCCTGCATCTGAGTCAGGCTGAGGATCAGACGTTGGCTGAGGCTGGAGTATGTGTCCATGATGGCACCTTCATGAAGTGGGGGCCTCATGAGGCCAAGGAAGTTTTCCCACGCTGAGTTTGGAGGTTGCCGCAAACCACAAGGTTTCCTTCTGCGGGACATTCGAGTCCTGTTGCATGGCTCCAGGACATACCATATGGAAGGACTGGAGAGCAGGGTTCGAAGGATGGATCCCTGTACAGCATGCCTCGCATTCCCATTGGCTATTAGCGACAAGATATGTTTGATCTGCTGCCTCTGGAACACGCGACCCAGGGGGCTGAGTTGAAATGGCCTCTCCTGAGGATGCGTCATAATGTGCGTTTGGGTCCATGGAGACCTTGGAAAGTGCTGGTTGTTAAGTGGCCCTGCGGAACTCTCCTACCTGAAGTGTTTGATACATCCCAGTAAGAAAGCTGCCCATGTGGAGATGAAAGAGGTTTGTTTTGGTGCCTCAGAAAAGCCCCATGTGCTGGTCTACGAAAACAGTCTTCTGAGAATGGAAACATGGAAACCAAAGCTAAGGTTTAGATTAGGGCCTAGGGGCCTGTCCATTTCAACCTTCTGTCTCTGGGGACACTGTCTGAGAGTCTAAGTGGAGATAGTTGCTCCGCTGGTGTCAGAGAGCCCCTCTTAGTCCAGGGGGGCCTACACTATTGATGGCCTCAGGGGCCTTGGAGCTTTTCCCTAACCTGTAGGGTTGTGGTCAATGGATTGGGCACACTTTCCTTGGAGAGGGCAGGCACAATCTTTTGCTGTGGCCCTAGAGGCCCTAGCCTGGAGGTGTGTGGGTCCAGGCTGTGGGCACAGAAGTCTGAATACACAAACTCAGCTTATGAGTGGCGCCTAGGGTATGGCAGGACGGAGGTACAGCCCGAGAGGGAACTCCTGGGCCTCTGAAACAAGAGCGAGTGGGAGGCGTTCCAACAGGCTTTTGTCTCTGGATGTTGTGTCCGGGATTGCCGTGGATTTGAGGGGTGGCCTCAGGGACTGTGGACCAGTATCCCTCTCTGGGGATTTGTCCCAGCTCCCAAGATTGGGGTCATTTTGTGGGAAGGGTGGAGTCGTGTTGTCTGGCTCATGGGTCTCTCCAAGAAAGGGATTCCAGAGCAGAGCCCCAGGTACGGGCATGGCGACTGGAAAATTCAAACCGTGGTGAGGATTGGGTGCATAGGGGCTTGGCAAGCCCCATATGCGCGCTCTTTGTCCAGGCCCTGAGAGGCCTTTCTTTGACATGGGGCTCATGCTGAGGGTCTCAGTGTGAATTTGTTCCCAATCAGCACTCACGTTTGGGCGTGGCATCAGGGGCCATGAAGGTTTCTCCCACCCTGAAGGTGTTACTCCATGCCAAGAGCAAGCTTTACAGCCATGGGGAAGCATGACTTCTGTTTTGTGCTTGCGATACCCATCTGTGTGGAGAATTGATATGATGTCTAGGTTCAGGTATCTGAAAACCAAGGTTAGGATGAGGTGACGGCATAAGACCATGGCGTGTCCGAAGTGCTGGGTGTGCGGCCAGCTGTCTCCTTGTCTGTCTGGACGTCTGGCTTCAGGCTGTGTCAGGCAGAGCATGAGTGCCCAGAGAAGCCTATCCAGTTCGGGTACCGTCGAGGCCCGAGCAGGTTGATCCTCATCTGGGTTTTCTGGAGAGCCCCACAGGGAAACGTTTTTCTTCCGTTGGGCAGACCCTGGGCTGGATTTTGGTTCTGGAGTTACTAGTCCGGAGGGCTTGTTTTCCAGGAGTGTGAGGAAGGAAGTCTGAAAACACAAGCTAGCGTGAGGTTTGGGACCGAGGGCACGGCAGGCCCACTCTGCAGAGGCTGAATCGAGATCTCCTGCACTGACGTCATGTCAACTATGAGACGTGCCTCAGGCTAGAGTTTTTGTCCAGCATGTCCTCTTCCTGAAGGGTGTGGGGGCTTCATGAAGCCAGGAGGTTTGCCTACGATGGGATTTGTGAACTACTCCAAACCTCAAGATTTCCTTCTTCTCGACAGTCGAGTCCTATTGGATGGTTCCAGGAGGCCCCATACGGAAAGAGTCGAGAGCAGGTGTCAAAGCATGGATGCCTGGGAATGCCACCTCATATTCCCACTGTTTAGTTAGGACAAGTCAGGCTCAATCTGCAGGCTTCTGGGTGAGCTACTTAGAGGGGAGGGTTGAAATGGACTCTCCTGAAGATGAGTTTTACTGTGGCTTGGTGGCCTGGGAGACCTTGGAATGTGGAGGTGGCTCGGGGACTCTGCAGGGTTTTCCAAACTGAGGCGTTTGTCACAGCCCCAACAAGGAAGCTTCCCATGTGGCGACGAGAGGAGTTCTGTTCAGTGCCTCAGGAAAGCCCCATATCCTGTTCTTCGAACCAAAGCCTCTGAGGAGTAACACCTGGAACCCAAAGCAAGAGTTGAGATTAGGGCCTAAGGGCCTGTCCGGCTCAACCTTCTATCTCTGTTGACATCTGTGTGCATGCCTTCGTGGAGGTAGCTGCTCAGCTTGTGTCCGAATGCCCCTGTGTGTCCAGGGAGGTTCCCAGTAGTGGGATGACCTCGGGGGCCTTGAGGTTTCTCATATTCTGGAGGTGTGTGGCCAAAGGAATGGACATAGTTTCCCAGGAGAGAGCAGGCACAGTCCTGTGGTATGGCTCCAGAGGACCCAGCCTAGAGGCTGTGTTTGCCAGGGCTCTGGGGACTGATGTCTGAAAGAGCAAACTTGGCTCAGGTAGGGGCCAAGGTAATGGCAGGCCTGATCTCCAGTCCGTGAGGGGACATCCTCTGGATATCAAAGGAGGGCAAGTGGGAGGCAGTCGCTCAGGTTTTGTCTCTGGGTGTTGCGTTCACAGTGTCCGGTCAGGGTAGGGGTTGCCTCAGGGTCCGAGGAAGAGCCTTCCTCTCGGGGGATTGTCCAAGCTCCCAAGTGTTTGGGTTCATTCTGTGGGAAGTGAAGAGTACTGTTTTCTGCCACAAAGGACCTCCCAGGAGAGGGACTCTAGAGCACAGCAGTGGGTTCCCTCAACTGGAATACACACCATCTAGTTAGTCCTGGGTGACTATGTGCATGGCAAGGACTATATGCAGGACCTTCGTCCCGAACCTGACAGGCCTTTCTTTGTCATGGGGCTCATGCTAGGGTCACAGTGTGAATTTGTGCCCAAGCAGCACTCATGTTTGGGCGTGGCATCAGGGGCCATGAAGGGTTCCCCACGTGAAGGTATGACTCCATGCGAAGAACAAGCATTACAGCCATGTGGAAGGCAGAGTTCTGATTGTGATTCCGATAATCAAACTCAGCTTTCTTTGGGGACATCGGTATGGCAGGCCCAATCTACAAACCATGAGAAGAACTCATGAAGATTTGAATATAGAGTGAGTCTGAGGCGCTTGCTCAGGCATTTGTCTCTGGAATTTGTATCAGCGATCTCCGTGGAATATCGGGGATGCCTCATGGGCCATGGACGAATCTTCCTCTCTGAGGATTTGGCCCGATTCCCAATTGCTTTTCGTCAATATGTGGAATGGGTGGTCTCCTTTCAGGTTTGTTACCTCAGGTGTCCCACCAAAAGAGGAATTCCAAAGCAAAGCCGTGGGGAAGACTGAAGGGACAACCCGAACTATGGTTAAAAATTGGGGCCTACGGGCATGGCAAGCACAATATGCTATCTCTTCATCCAGCCACTGAGTGGCCTTACTTGAGGACTGGGCTCAGCCTGAGGGTCACAATGTGTGTTTGTGAACAATGTGGCCCGCGAGCATGGGTGGGGCCTCATGGGCCACACTGGTTTCAACGACACTGAACGTTGGACAACATGCCAACCACAAGGTTTCTTGCCATGGGGAAGGAGTTCTGATTTCTGCATCACCTTCAACCCTGGGCAGTGATTGGAGATAAGGTCTAGGTTCTGAATCCTGAAAACTGAGGTTGGGAAGAGATGACGACCTAAGGCCATGGCGGCTCGATGTGCTCAGTGTGCGGACAGCTGTCTGGGAGGGGCCAGAGGGTCCAGGATCAGGCTGTGTCAGAAAGGGCATTAGTGCCCTGGTCAGCCTATGTATTTGGGGTACAGCCAAGGTCGGTGCAGGTTGATCCTCATTTGGGATGACTGGGTAGCCCCAGAGGACAAAGTTTTTCTTCTGGAGGGCTGGCAGAGTGCTGCATTGTAGTTCTGGATTGCCAAACTGGAGGCCTTGTGGGCCAGTAGTCTGACGACAAAAGTCTGAGAACACAAGCTAGGCTTAGGTTTCTGGGTGAGGCCATGGCAGGCACAATCTACAGACCTGAATCGAGATCTCGTGCATCTGAAGTCAGGGCAAGGATCAGACGATCGCTCAGGTAGGAGTTTCTGTCCCTGATGGCCCCTTCATAAATGGGGGGTCATCACGAGGCCATGGGGCTTTCCAACGATGGGAGTTGTGAGAAGCTCCAAACTGCAGAGAGTCTTCTGCAGGACAATTGAGACCTGTTGTTTGGCTCCAGGCCAATGATTCTGAGCAGGGTTCTAAGGATGGATGGCTGGGTAGCCCACCTCGCATTCCAATTGTCTCCTAGCAACAAGACAGGTTAGATCTCCTGGATCTGTGGGGAGCAACCGAGGACGCTGAGTTGAAATGGACACCCCTGGGGATGGGTCCTAACGTGCCTTTGTGTCTATGGAGACCTTGGAATGAAGCGGTGGCACTGGGTCCTAAAGGGTTCTCCTAAACAGAGGCTTTGACACAGCTCCAACGTGCAAGTTTCCCATGTGTAGATGAGATGTTTTCTGATGGGTGAGTCACGAAACAGCTAATGCTGCTTTTGAAATCAAGGCCTCTGAGGAGAGATGCCTGGACACCAAAGCAATGGATCTGATTAGTGCCTAGGGGCCTGTTCTTTTCTTTTTACCTCTGGGGACATCTGTCTATGGGTCTGAGTGCAGGTAGGTGCTCAATTGGGCTCAGATTGCCCCTGTTTTTCCTGGGAAGCCACCACTATTGAGATGGATCAGGGACTTTGGAGGTTTATCCTATTAGAAGGGTAGTGGCCATTGGAATGGGCACACACAATTCCCTTGGAGAGGGCAAGTACAGTCCTCAGTTTTGTGTCCAGGGGCCTGAGCCTGTAGGTTGTGTAGGCCAGGGCTGTTTGGTCAGTTCTCTGAAAACACAAACTCGGCTTATGTTTCGGGTCATAGGTATGGCAAGACTGATCTACAGACCATGAGGAGAACTCTTCGGGATTTGAAAGAAGGGCTAGTGTGAGGCTCCTGCTCAAGTTTTTGTCTCTGGATATCATGTCACTCATGGTCGTGGAATTTCTGGGTGACTTCATGGGAAATGGACGAGTCTTACTTTCTGGTGGTTTGGCCCCGTCCAAAGAGTTTGGGGTCATTCTTTGGGCTGGAAGAAGTCTGTTTTTTTTTTGTTGTTGTTGTTTTTTTTCTTTTTTAACCTCCGGTGTCCCACCAAATGAGGGATTCCAGAGTAGAGCCCTGGGGAGGGGCGACTGGACAATCAGAAATCTGGTTAAAAATTGGGGCCTAGGGACATGTCAAGCCCATTATGACATCTAATGGTCCAGCCACTGAGAGGACTTACTAGACTACAGGACTCAAGCTGAGGGTCACAATGTTTGTGTATGCCCTCGTCGCACTCAAGAATGGGCGGGGCCTCAGGGTGAATGCTGGTTTCTTCTACTCTGAACGTTGGGCAACGTGCCAACCACAAGGGTTCTTGCCATGGGTAAAGAGGAGTTCTGATTTCTACATCACACTCACCCCTGGGCAGTGATTGGAGATAAGGTCTCGGTTCTGAAGCCTGAAAACTGAGGTAAGGAAGTGATGATGACCTAAGGCCATGGCGGGTTTTTTGTGCTCAGTGTGCGGTCAGCTTTCTGGGTGTTGGTCAGGAGGTCCGGGCTCAGGTTGTGTTCGACAGTGCATTAGTGCCCAGGTTAGACTATATAATTTGGGTAAAGTTGAGTGCTGTGTAGGTTTACCCTCATTTAAGGTGCCTGGGCAGCTCATGAGGCAATAATTTTTTTTCTAGAGGGCAGGCAGAGTGCCTCATTGTGGGTCCGGAATTGCCAAACTTGAGGGCTTCGGAACCAGGAGTATGAGGACGGAAGTCTGAGAAGACAAGCTAGACTTGGGTTTCAGGGCGAGGGCACGGCAGGTACCCCCTGCAGATCTGAACCAATATCTCATGCATCTGAAGTTAGGGCGAGGATCAGACGTTGGCTCAGGTTGGAGTTTCTGAGCATGACGGCCGCTTCATGAAGGGAGCAGGATCTCGAGGCCATTGAGGTTTTCCCACGTTGGGAGTTGTGGGATGCCCCCTTCAAGGATTCCTTCTGCGGGACAATTGAGACCTGTTGGACAGCTCCAGGACATCCTATATGGAATGACTCCAGAGCACCGTTCGCGGATGGATGCCTGGGTAGCCCGCCTCGCATTCCAATTGTCTCCTAGCAACAAGACAGTTTAGATCTGATGGCTCTGCGGGAGCAACCAGGGTGGCTGAGTTGAAATGGACTTTCGTGAGGATGGGTCCTAATGTGTTTTTGTGTCCATGAGAGCCTTGGAATGGGGCGGTGGCACCGGGATCCTGAAGTACTCTCCTAAGCTTTGGACATGGCTCCCATGCACAGATTACCTTGTGGAGATGAGATGAATTCTGATGGGTGCCCCAGGAAAACACATATGCTCGTATTGGAATCAGGCTTTTGAGGTCACATGCCTGTAACCCAAAGCAATGGATCCTATTATGGCCTAGGGTCCTGTCTGGTTCAATCTTCTTCTCTGGTGACATCCATCTATGGTATGAGTGGAGGTCGATTATCAGCTGGTGTCAGACAGCCCTTGTTTGTTTCGGGCGACCTACACTATTGGGATGGCCTCAGGGACTTTGGAGGTTTCTCCTAATTTGTACGATTTAGGACCATGGAATGGGCAGAATTCCCATGGATTGGTAGGCACAGTCCGAATGTGTGGCTACAGGGGCCCAGGCTGGAGGGTGTGTGGCCCAAGACTTTGAGGACAGAAGTCTGAAAACACAAACTCAGCTTAGGTTTGGGGACGTAGGTATGGCAGGCCCGATCTACAAACCATGAGAAGAACTCTTCAGGATATGAAGAAAGTGCGAGTCTGAGGCGCTTGCTCAGGCTTTTGTCTCTGGATTTTGTATCAGCGATGGCCGTGGAATGTCGGGGAGGCCTCATGCGCCACGGACGAATCTTCCTCTCTGAGGATTTGGCCCGATTCCCAATTGCTTTTCGTCAATCTGTGGGATGGGAGGACTCATTTCAGTTTTGTTACCTCAGCTGTCCCACCAAAAGAGGAATTCCAAAGCCAAGCCGTGGGGAAGACTGAAGGGACAACCCGAACTATGGTTAAAAATTGGGGCCTAGGGGCATGGCAAGCCCAATATGCTATCTCTTCATCCAGCCACTTAGTGGCCTTACTTGAGGACTGGGCTCAGCCTGAGCGTCACTTTGTGTGTTTGTGACCAATGTGGCCCACGAGCATGGGCGGGGCCTCATGGGCCACACTGGTTTCAACTACAATGAACGTTGGACAACATGCCAACCACAAGGTTTCTTACCATGGGGAAGGAGTTCTGATTTCTGCATCACCTTCAACCCTGGGCAGTGATTGGATATAAGGTCTAGGTTCTGAAACCTGAAAATTGATGTTGGGAAGAGATGACGACCTAAGGACATGGCGGCTCGATGTGCTCAGTTTGCGGCCAGCTGTCTGGGAGGGGCCAGGGGGTCCAGGCTCAGGCTGTACCAGAAAGGGCATTAGAGCCCTGGTCAGCCTGTGTATTTGGGGTACAGCCAAGGTCGATGCAGGTTGATCCTCATTTGGGGTTACTGGGTAGCCCCAGAGGACAATGTTTTTCTTCTGGAGGGCCGGCAGAGTGCTGCGTTGTAGTTCTGGATTGCCAAACTGGAGGGCTTGTGGGCCAGTAGTCTGACGACAAAAGTCTGAGAACACAAGCAAGGCTTAGGTTTCTGGGTGAGGCCATGGCAGGCACAATCTACAGACCTGAATCGAGATCTCGTGCATCTGAAGTCAGGGCGAGGATCAGACGATCGCTCAGGTTGGATTTTCTGACCCTGATGGGCCCTTCATGAATGGGACGGGCATCACGAGGCTTGGGTGTTTTCCCACGATGAGAGTTGTGAGAAGCTCCAAACTGCAGAGAGTCTTCTGCAGGACAATTGAGACCAGTTGTTTGGCACCAGGCCAATGATTCTGAGCAGGGTTCTAAGGATGGATGGCTGGGTAGCCCACCTCGCATTCCAATTGTCTCCTAGCAACAAGACAGGTTAGATCTCCTGGATCTGTGGGGAGCAACCGAGGATGCTGAGTTGAAATGGACACCCCTGGGGATGGGTCCTAACGTGCTTTTGTGTCTATGGAGACCTTGGAATGAAGAGGTGGCACTGGGGCCCTAAAGGGTTCTCCTAAACAGAGGCTTTGACACAGCTCCAACGTGCAAGTTTCCCATATGTAGATGAGATGTTTTCTGATGGGTGAGTCAAGAAACAGCTAATGCTGCTTTTGAAATCAAGGCCTCTGAGGAGAGATGCCTGGAAACCAAAGCAATGGATCTGATTAGTGCCTAGGGGCCTGTTCTTTCCTTTTTACCTCTGGGGACATCTGTCTATGGGTCTGAGTGCAGGCAGGTGCTCAGTTGGGCTCAGCTTGCCCCTGTTTTTCCTGGGAAGCCACCACTATTGAGATGGATCAGGGACTTTGGAGGTTTATCCTATTAGAAGTGTTGTGGCCATTGGAATGGGCACACACAATTCCCTTGGAGAGGGCAAGTACAGTCCTCAGTTTTGTGTCCAGGGGCCTGAGCCTGTAGGTTGTGTAGGCCAGGGCTGTTTGGACAGTTGTCTGAAAACACAAACTCGCCTTATGTTTCGGGTCATGGGTATGGCAGGACTGATCTACAGACCATGAGGAGAACTTTTTGGGATTTGAAAGAAGGGCGAGTGTGAGGCTCCTGCTCAAGTTTTTGTCTCTGGATATCGTGTTACTCATGGTCGTAGAATTTCTGGGTGACTTCATAGGAAATGGACGAGTCCTACTCTCTGGTGGTTTGGCCCCGTCCAAAGAGTTTGGGGTCATTCTGTGGGCTGGAAGAAGTCCGTTTTTTTTTTTATTGTTGATTTTTTCTTTTTTAACCTCAGGTGTCCCACCAAATGAGGGATTCCAGAGTAGAGCCCTGGGGAGGGGCGACTGGACCATCAGAAATCTGGTTAAAAATTGGGGCCTAGGGACATGTCAAGCCCATTATGACATCTAATCCTCCAGCCACTGAGAGGACTTACTATAGACAGGACTCATGATTAGGGTCACAGTGCGTGTGTATGCCCTCGTCGCACTCAAGAATGGGCGGGGCCTCAGGGTGAATGCTGGTTTCTCCTACACTGAACGTTGGACGACGTGCCAACCACAGGGTTCTTGCCATGGGTAAGGAGGAGTTCTGATTTCTGCATCACACTCACCCCTGGGCAGTGATTGGAGATAAGGTCTCGGTCTGAAGCCTGAAAACTGAGGTAGCGAAGACATGATGACCTAAGGCCATGGCGGGTTTCATGTGCTCAGTGTGCTGTCAGCTTTCTGGGTGTTGGTCAGGAGGTCCGGGCTCAGGTTGTGTTCGACAGTGCATTAGTGCCCAGGTTAGACTTTATAATTTGGGTAAAGTCGAGTGCTGTGTAGGTTTACCCTCATTTAAGGTGCCTGGGCAGCTCATGAGGCAATAATTTTTTTTCTAGAGGGCAGGCAGAGTGCTGCATTGTGGGTCAGGAATTGCCAAACTTGAGGGCTTCGGGGCCAGGAGTGTGAGGACGGAAGTCTGAGAAGACAAGCTAGACTTGGGTTTCAGGGCGAGGGCACGGCAGGTACCCCCTGCAGATCTGAACCAATATCTCATGCATCTGAAGTCAGGGCGAGGATCAGACGTTGGCTCAGGTTGGAGTTTCTGAGCATGACGGCCGCTTCATGAAGGGAGCAGAATCTCGAGGCCATTGAGGTTTTCCCACGTTGGGAGTTGTGGGATGCCCCCTTCAAGGATTCCTTCTGCGGGACAATTGAGACCTGTTGGACAGCTCCAGGACATCCTATATGGAATGACTCCAGAGCACCGTTCGCGGATGGATGCCTGGGTAGCCCGCCTCGCATTCCAATTGTCTCCTAGCAACAAGACAGTTTAGATCTGATGGCTCTGCGGGAGCAACCAGGGTGGCTGAGTTGAAATGGACTTTCGTGAGGATGGGTCCTAATGTGTTTTTGTGTCCATGAGAGCCTTGGAATGGGGCGGTGGCACCGGGATCCTGAAGTACTCTCCTAAGCTTTGGATATGGCTCCCATGCACAGATTACCTTGTGGAGATGAGATGAATTCTGATGGGTGCCTCAGGAAAACACATATGCTCGTATTGGAATCAGGCTTTTGAGGACACATGCCTGTAACCCAAAGCAATGGATCCTATTATGGCCTAGGGTCCTGTCTGGTTCAATCTTCTTCTCTGGTGACATCCATCTATGGTATGAGTGGAGGTCGATTATCAGCTGGTGTCAGACAGCCCTTGTTTGTTTCGGGCGACCTACACTATTGGGATGGCCTCAGGGACTTTGGAGGTTTCTCCTAATTTGTACGATTTAGGACCATGGAATGGGCAGAATTCCCATGGATTGGTAGGCACAGTCCGAATGTGTGGCTACAGGGGCCCAGGCTGGAGGGTGTGTGGCCCAAGACTTTGAGGACAGAAGTCTGAAAACACAAACTCAGCTTAGGTTTGGGGACGTAGGTATGGCAGGCCCGATCGACAAACCATGAGAAGAACTCTTCAGGATATGAAGAAAGTGCGAGTCTG
Organism: Mustela nivalis; assembly: GCF_964662115.1. Taxonomy (NCBI): domain Eukaryota; kingdom Metazoa; phylum Chordata; class Mammalia; order Carnivora; family Mustelidae; genus Mustela; species Mustela nivalis. The sequence continues at coordinate 826,164 of NW_028136417.1, forward strand.
AGGCGCTTGCTCAGGCTTTTGTCTCTGGATTTTGTATCAGCGATGGCCGTGGAATGTCGGGGAGGCCTCATGGGCCATGGACGAATCTTCCTCTCTGAGGATTTGGCCCGATTCCCAATTGCTTTTCGTCAATCTGTGGGATGGGAGGACTCATTTCAGTTTTGTTACCTCAGGTGTCCCACCAAAAGAGGAATTCCAAAGCAAAGCCGTGGGGAAGACTGAAGGGACAACCCGAACTATGGTTAAAAATTGGGGCCTAGGGGCATGGCAAGCCCAATAGGCTATCTCTTCATCCAGGCACTTAGTGGCCTTACTTGAGGACTGGGCTCAGCCTGAGCGTAACAATGTGTGTTGTGACCAATGTGGCCCGTGAGCATGGGCGGGGCCTCATGGGCCACACTGGTTTCAACTACACTGAACGTTGGACAACATGCCAACCACAAGGTTTCTTGCCATGGGGAAGGAATTCTGATTTCTGCATCACCTTCAACCCTGGGAAGTGACTGGAGATAAGGTCTAGGTTCTGAAACCTGAAAACCGAGGTTGCGAAGTGATGACGACCTAAGGCCATGAAGGCTCGTTGTGCTCAGTGTGCGGCCAGCTTCTGGGAGGGGCCAGGGGGTCCAGGCTCAGGCTGTGTCAGAAAGGGCATTAGTGCCCTGGTCAGCCTATGTATTTGGGGTACAGCCAAGGTCGGTGCAGGTTGATCCTCATTTGGAGTTACTGGGTAGCCCCAGAGGACAATGTTTTTCTTCTGGAGGGCCGGTAGAGTGCTGCATTGTAGTTCTGGATTGCCAAACTGGAGGGCTTGTTTGCCAGTAGTCTGACGACAAAAGTCTGAGAACACAAGCTAGGCTTAGGTTTCTGGGTGAGGCCATGGCAGGCACAATCTACAGACCTGAATCGAGATCTCGTGCATCTGAAGTCAGGGCGAGGATCAGACGATCGCTCAGGTTGGAGTTTCTGACCCTGATGGCCCCTTCATGGATGGGGGGGCATCACGAGGCCATGGGTGTTTTCCCACGATGGGAGTTGTGAGGAGCTCCAAACTGCAGAGAGTCTTCGCAGGACAATTGAGACCTGTTGTTTGGCTCCAGGCCAATGATTCTGAGCAGGGTTCTAAGGATGGATGGCTGGGTAGCCCACCTCGCATTCCAATTGTCTCCTAGCAACAAGACAGGTTAGATCTCCTGGATCTGTGGGGAGCAACCGAGGACGCTGAGTTGAAATGGACACCCCTGGGGATGGGTCCTAATGTGCTTTGTGTCAATTGAGACCTCGGAATGAAGCGGTGGCACTGGGGCCCTAAAGGGTTCTCCTAAACAGAGGCTTTGACACAGCTCCAACGTGCAAGTTTCCCATGTGTAGATGAGATGTTTTCTGATGGGTGAGTCACGAAACAGCTATATGCTGCTTTTGAAATCCAGGCCTCTGAGGAGAGATGCCTGGAAACTAAAGCAATGGATCTGATTAGTGCCTAGGGGCCTGTTCTTTCCTTTTTACCTCTGGGGACATCTGTCTATGGGTCTGAGTGCAGGTAGGTGCTCAGTTGGGCTCAGATTGCCCCTGTTTTTCCTGGGAAGCCACCACTATTGAGATGGATCAGGGACTTTGGAGGTTTATCCTATGAGAAGTGTTGTGGCCATTGGAATGGGCACACACAATTCCCTTGAAGAGGGCAAGTACAGTCCTCAGGTTTGGCTCCAGGGGACTGAGCCTGTAGGTTGTGTAGGCCAGGGCTGTTTGGAGAGTTGTCTGAAAACACAAACTCGGCTTATGTTTCAGGTCATAGGTATGGCAGGACTGATCTACAGACCATGAGGAGAACTCTTCGGGATTTGAAAGAAGGGCGAGTGTGAGGCTCTTGCTCAAGTGTTTGTCTCTGGATATCGTGTCACTCATGGTCGTGAAATTTCTGGGTGACTTCATGGGAAATGGACGAGTCTTACTCTCTGGTGGTTTGGCCTCGTCCAAAGAGTTTTGGGTCATTCTGTGGGCTTGAAGAAGTCCGGTTTTTTATTTTGTTGTTGTTGTTGTTGTTTTTCTTTTTTAACCTCAGGTGTCCCACCGAATGAGGGATTCCAGAGTAGAGCCCTGGGGAGGGGCGACTGGACAATCAGAAATCTGGTTAAAAATTGGGGCCTAGGGACATGTCAAGCCCATTATGACATCTAATGGTCCAGCCACTGAGAGGACTTACTAGAGGCCAGGACTCATGCGGAAGGTCACAATGCGTGTGTATGCCCTCGTAACACTCAAGAATGGGCGGGGCCTCAGGGTGAATGCTGGTTTCTCCTACACTGAACGTTGGACAACGTGCCAACCACAAGGTTTCTTGCCATGGCTAAGGAGGAGTTCTGATTTCTGCATCACACTCACCCCTGGGCAGTGATTGGAGATAAGGTCTCGGTTCTGAAGCCTGAAAACTGAGGTAGGGAAGACATGATGACCTAAGGCCATGGCGGGTTTTATGTGCTCAGTGTGCGGTCTGCTTTCTGGGTGTTGGTCAGGAGGTCCGGGCTCAGGTTGTGTTCGACAGTGCATTAGTGGCCAGGTTAGACTATATAATTTGGGTAAAGTCGAGTGCTGTGTAGGTTTACCCTCATTTAAGGTGCCTGGGCAGCTCATGAGGCAATAATTTTTTTTCTAGAGGGCAGGCAGAGTGCTGCATTGTGGGTCAGGAATTGCCAAACTTGAGGGCTTCGGGGCCAGGAGTGTGAGGACGGAAGTCTTAGAAGACAAGCTAGACTTGGGTTTCAGGGCTAGGGCACGGCAGGTACCCCCTGCAGATCTGAACCAATATCTCATGCATCTGAATCAGGGCGTGGATCAGACGTTGGCTCAGGTTGGAGTTTCTGAGCATGACGGCTGCTTCATGAAGGGAGCGGAATCTCAAGGCCATTGAGGTTTTCCCACGTTGGGAGTTGTGGGATGCCCCCTTCAAGGATTCCTTCTGCGGGACAATTGAGACCTGTTGGACAGCTCCAGGACATCCCATATGGAATGACTCCAGAGCCCCGTTCGCGGATGGATGCCTGGGAAGCCCGCCTCGCATTCCAATTGTCTCCTAGCAACAAGACAGTTTAGATCTGATGGCTCTGTGGGAGCAACCGGGGCGGCTGATTTGAAATGGACTTTCGTGAGGATGGGTCCTAATGTGTTTTTGTGTCCATGAGGGCCTTGGAATGGGGCGGTGGCACCGGGACCCTGAATTACTCTCCTAAGCTTTGGATATGGCTCCCATGCACAGGTTTCCTTCTGGAGGCGAGATGAGTTCTGATGGGTGCCTCAGGAAAACACCTATGCTCGTATTGGAATCAGGCTTTTGAGGACACATGCCTGTAACCCAAAGCAATGGATCCTATTATGGCCTAGGGTCCTGTCTGGTTCAATCTTCTTCTCTGGTGACATCCATCTATGGTATGAGTGGAGGTCGATTATCAGCTGGCGTTAGACAGCCCTTCTTTGTTCCGGGCGACCTACACTATTGGGATGTCCTCAGGGACATTGGAGTTTTCTCCTAATTTGTCCGATTTTGGACCATGGAATGGGCAGAATTCCCATGGATTGGTAGGCACAGTCCTAATGTGTGCCTCCAGGGGCCCAGCCTGGATGGTGTGGGGCCCAAGACTTTGAGGACAGAAGTCTGAAAACACAAACTCAGCTTAGGTTTGGGGACGTAGGTATGGCTGCCCGATCTATAAACCATGAGAAGAACTCTTCAGGATATGAAGAAAGTGCGAGACTGAGGCGCTTGCTCAGGCTTTTGTCTCTGGATTTTGTATCAGCGATGGCCGTGGAATGTTGGGGAGGCCTCATGGGCCATGGACGAATCTTCCTCTCTAAGGATTTGGCCCGATTCCCAATTACTATTCGTCAATCTGTGGGATGGGAGGACTCATTTCAGTTTTGTTACCTCAGGTGTCCCACCAAAAGAGGAATTCCAAAGCCAAGCCGTGGGGAAGACTGAAGGGACAACCCGAACTATAGTTAATAATTGGGGCCTAGGGGCGTGGCAAGCCCAATATGCTATCACTTCATCCAGTCACTGAGTGGCCTTACTTGAGGACTTGTCTCAGCCTGAGCGTCACAATGTGTGTTTGTGACCAATGTGAACCATGAGCATGGGCGGGGCCTCATGGGCCACACTGGTTTCAACTACACTGAAAGTTGGACAACATGCCAACCACAAGGTTTCTTGCCATGGGGAAGGAGTTCTGATTTCTGCATCACCTTCACCCTGGGCAGTGATTGGAGATATGGCCTAGGTTCTGAAACCTTAAACCGAGGTTGGGAAGAGATGACGACCTAAGGCCATGGCGGCTCGTTGTGCTCAGTGTGCGGCCAGCTTCTGGGAGGGGCCAGGGGGTCCAGGCTCAGGCTGTACCAGAAAGGGCATTAGTGCCCTGGTCAGCCTATGTATTTGGGGTACAGCCAAGGTCGGTGCAGGTTGATCCTCATTTGGGGTTACTGGGTAGCCCCAGAGGACAATGTTTTTCTTCTGGAGGGTCGGCAGAGTGCTGCATTGTAATTCTGGATTGCCAAACTGGAGGGCTTGTGGGCCAGTAGTCTGACAACAAAAGTCTGAGAACACAAGCTAGGCTTAGGTTTCTGGGTGAGGCCATGGAAGGCACAATCTACAGACCTGAATTGAGATCTCGTGCATCTGAAGTCAGGGCGAGGATCAGACGATCGCTCAGGTTGGAGTTTCTGACCCTGATGGCCCCTTCATGAATGGGGGGGGCATCACGAGGCCATGGGTGTTTTCCCACGATGGGAGTTGTGAGGAGCTCCAAACTGCAGAGAGTCATCTGCAGGACAATTGAGACCTGTTGTTTGGCTCCAGGCCAATGATTCTGAGCAGGGTTCTAAGGATGGATGCCTGGGTAGCCCACCTCGCATTCCAATTGTCTCCTAGCAACTAGACAGGTTAGATCTCCTGGATCTGTGGGGAGCAACCGAGGACGCTGAGTTGAAATGGACACCCCTGGGGATGGGTCCTAATGTGCTTTGTGTCAATGGAGACCTCGGAATGAAGCGGTGGCACTGGGGCCCTAAAGGGTTCTCCTAAACAGAGGCTTTGACACAGCTCCAACGTGCAAGTTTCCCATGTGTAGATGAGATGTTTTCTGATGGGTGAGTCAAGAAACAGCTATATGCTGCTTTTGAAATCCAGGCCTCTGAGGAGAGATGCCTGGAAACCAAAGCAATGGATCTGATTAGTGCCTAGGGGCCAGTTCTTTCCTTTTTACCTCTGGGGACATCTTTCTATGGGTCTGAGTGCAGGTAGGTGCTCAGTTGGGCTCAGATTGCCCATGTTTTTCCTGGGAAGCCACCACTATTGAGATGGATCAGGGACTTTGGATGTTTATCCTATTAGAAGGGTTGTGGCCATTGGAATGGGCACACACAATTCCCTTGGAGAGGGCCAGTACTGTCCTCAGGTTTGGCTATAGGGGCCTGAGCCTGTAGGTTGTGTAGGCCAGGGCTGTTTGGACAGTTGTCAGAAAACACAAACTCGGCTTATGTTTCGGGTCATAGGTATGGCAGGACTGAACTACAGACCATGAGGAGAACTCTTCGGGATTTGAAAGAAGGGCTAGTGTGAGGCTCCTGCTCAAGTTTTGTCTCTGGATATCGTGTCACTCATGGTCGTGGAATTTCTGGGTGACTTCATGGAAAATGGACGAGTCTTACTCTCTGGTGGTTTGGCCCCGTCAAAAGAGTTTTGGGTCATTCTGTGGGCTGGAAGAAGTCCGTTTTTTTTTTTTTTGTTGTTGTTGTTGTTTTCTTTTTTAACCTCAGGTGTCCCACCGAATGAGGGATTCCAGAGTAGAGCCCTGGGGAGGAGCGACTGGACAATCAGAAATCTGGTTAAAATTGGGGCCTAGGGACATGTCAAGCCCATTATGACATCTAATGGTCCAGCCACTGAGAGGACTTACTAGAGGACAGTACTCATGCTGAGGGTCACAATGCCTGTGTATGCCCTCATAGCACTCAAGGATGGGCGGGGCCTCAGAGTGAATGCTGGTTTCTCCTACACTGAACGTTGGACAAGTGCCAACCACAAGGTTTCTTGCCATGGGTAAGGAGCAGTTCTGATTTCTGCATCACACTCACCCCTGGGCAGTGATTGGAGATAAGGTCTCGGTTCTGAAGCCTGAAAACTGAGGTAGGGAAGAGATGATGACCTAAGGCCATGGCGGGTTTTATGTGCTCAGTGTGCGGTCAGCTTTCTGGGTGTTGGTCAGGAGGTCCGGGCTCAGGTTGTGTTCGACAGTGCATTAGTGCCCAGGTTAGACTATATAATTTGGGTAAAGTCGAATGCTGTGTAGGTTTACCCTCATTTAAGGTGCCTGGGCAGCTCATGAGGCAATATTTTTTTTTCTATAGGGCAGGCAGAGTGCTGCATTGTGGGTCCGGAATTGCCAAACTTGAGGGCTTCGGGGCCAGGAGTGTGAGGACTGAAGTCTGAGAAGACAAGCTAGACTCGGGTTTCAGGGCGAGGGCACGGCAGGTACCCCCTGCAGATCTGAACAAATATCTCATGCATCTGAAGTCAGGGCGAGGATCAGACTTTGGCTCAGGTTGGAGTTTCTGAGCATGACGGCCGCTTCATGAAGGGAGCGGAATCTCGAGGCCATTGAGGTTTTGCCACGTTGGGAGTTGTGGGATGCCCCCTTCAAGGATTCCTTCTGCGGGACAATTGAGACCTGTTGGACAGCTCCAGGACATCCCATATGGAATGACTCCAGAGCCCCGTTCGCGGATGGATGCCTGGGAAGCCCGCCTCGCATTCCAATTGTCTCCTAGCAACAAGACAGTTTAGATCTGATGGCTCTGCCGGAAAACCGGGGTGGCTGAGTTGAAATGGACTTTCCTGCAGATGGGTCCTAATGTGTTTTTGCGTCCATGAGGGCCTTGGAATGGGGCGAAGGCACCGGGATCCTGAAGTACTCTCCTAAGCTTTGGACATGGCTTCCATGCACAGGTTTCCTTGTGGTATCGAGATGAATTCTGATGGGTGCCTCAGAAAAACCCCTATGCTCGTATTGGAATCAGGCTTTTGAGGACACATGCCTGTAACCCAAAGCAATGGATCCTATTATGGCCTAGGGTCCTGTCTGGTTCAATCTTCTTCTCTGGAGACATCCATCTATGGTATGAGTGGAGGTCGATTATCAGCTGGCGTTAGACATCCCTTGTTTGTTCCGGGCGACCTACACTATTGGGATGGCCTCAGGGACTTTGGAGGTTTCTCCTAATTTGTACGTTTTGGACCATGGAATGGGCAAAATTCCCATGGATTGGTAGTCACAGTCCGAAAGTGTGGCTCCAGGAGCCCAGGCTGGAGGGTGTGTGGCCCAATACTTTGAGGACAGAAGTCTGAAAACAAAAACTCAGCTTAGGTTTGGGGACGTAGGTATGGCAAGCCCGATCGACAAACCATGAGAAGAACTCTTCAGGATATGAAGAAAGTGCGAGTCTGAGGCGCTTGCTCAGGCTTTTGTCTCTGGATTTTGTATCAGCGATGGCCGTGGAATGTCGGGGAGGCCTCATGGGCCATGGGCGAATCTTCCTCTCTGAGGATTTGGCCAAACCAATTGCTTTTCCTCAGTCTGTGGGATGGGAGGACTCATTTTAGTTTTGTTACCTCAGGTGTCCCACCAAAAGAGGAATTCCATAGCAAAGCCGTGGGGAAGACTGAAGGGACAACCCGAACTATGGTTAAAAATTGGGGCCTAGGGGCATGGCAAGCCCAATATGCTATCTCTTCATCCAGCCACTGAGTGGCCTTACTTGAGGACTGGGCTCAGCCTGAGCGTCACAATGTGTGCTTGTGACCAATGTGGCCCGCGAGCATGGGCGGGGCCTCATGGGCCACACTGGTTTCAACTACACTGAACGTTGGACAACATGCCAACCACAAGGTTTCTTGCCATGGGGAAGGAGTTCTGATTTCTGCATCACCTTCAACCCTGGGCAGTGATTGGAGATAAGGTCTAGGTTCTGAAACCTGAAAACTGATGTTGGGAAGAAATGATGACCTAAGGTCATGGCGGCTCGATGTGCTCAGTGTGCGGTCAGCTGTCTGGGAGGGGCCAGGGGGTCCAGGCTCAGGCTGTGTCAGAAAGGGCATTAGTGCCCTGGTCAGCCTATGTATTTAGGGTACAGCCAAGGTCGGTGCAGGTTGATCCTCATTTGGGGTTACTGGGGAGCCCCAGAAGACAATGTTTTTCTTCTGCAGAGTCGGCAGAGTGCTGCATTGTAGTTCTGGATTGCCAAACTGGAGGGCATGTGGGCCAGTAGTATGACGACAAAAGTCTGAGAACACAAGCTAAGCTTAGGTTTCTGGGTGAGGCCATGGCACGCACAATCTACAGACCTGAATCGAGGTCTCGTGCATCTGAAGTCAGCGCGAAGATCAGACGATCGCTCAGGTTGGAGTTTCTGTCCCTGATGGCCCCTTCATGAATGGGCAGGGCATCACGAGGCCATGGGTGTTTTCCCACGATGGGAGTTGTGAGAAGCTCCAAACTGCAGAGAGTCTTCTGCAGGACAATTGAGACCTGTTGTTTGGCTCCAGGCCAATGATTCTGAGCAGGGTTCTAAGGACGGATAGCTGGGTAGCCCACCTCGCATTCCAATTGTCTCCTAGCAACATGACAGGTTAGATCTCCTGGATCTGTGGGGAGCAACCGTGGACGCTGAGTTGAAATGGACACCCCTGGGGATGGGTCCTAACGTGCTTTTGTGTCTATGGAGACCTTGGAATGAAGCGGTGGCATTGGGGCCCTAAAGGGTTCTCCTAAACAGAGGCTTTGACACAGCTCCAACGTGCAAGTTTCCCATGTGTAGATGAGATGTTTTCTGATGGGTGAGTCAAGAAACAGCTATATGCTGCTTTTGAAACCCAGGCCTCTGAGGAGAGATGCCTGGAAACCAAAGCAATGGATCTGATTAGTGCCTAGAAGCCTGTTCTTTCCTTTTTACCCCTGGGGACATCTGTCTATGGGTCTGAGTGTAGGTAGGTGCTCAGTTGGGCTCCGATTGCCCCTGTTTTTCCTGGGAAGCCACCACTATTGAGATGGATCAGGGACTTTGGAGGTTTATACTATTAGAAGGGTTGTGGCCATTGGAATGGGCACACACAATTCCCTTGGAGAGGGCAAGTACAGTCCTCAGGTTTGGCTCCAGGGGCCTGAGCCTGTAGGTTGTGTAGGCCAGGAATGTTTGGACAGTTGTCTGAAAACACAAACTCGGCTTATGTTTCGGGTCATAGGTATGGCAGGACTAATCTACAGACCATGAGGAGATCTCTTCGGGATTTGAAAGAAGAGCGAGTGTGCGGCTCTTGCTCAAGTTTTTGTCTCTGGATATCGTGTCACAAATGCTCGTGGAATTTCTGGGTGACTTCATGGGAAATGGACGAGTCTTACGCTCTGGGGGTTTGGCCCCGTCCAAAGAGTTTGGGGTCATTCTGTGGGCTGGAAGAAGTCCGTTTTTTTTTGTTGTTGTTGTTGTTTTCTTTTTTAACCTCAGGTGTCCAACCAAATGATGGATTCCAGAGTAGCGCACTGGGAGGGGCGACTGGACAATCAGAAATCTGGTTAAAAATTGGGGCCTAGGGACATGTCAAGCCCATTATGACATCTAATGGTCCAGCCACTGAGAGGACTTACTAGAGGACAAGACTCATGATGAGGGTTAAAATGCGTGTGTATGCCCTCGTCGCACTCAAGAATGGGCTGGGCCTCAGGGTGAATGCTGGTTTCTCCTACACTGAACGTTGGACAACGTGCCAACCAAAAGGGTTCTTGCCATGGGTAAGGAGGAGTTCTGATTTCTGCATCACACTCATCCCTGGGCAGTTATTGGAGATAAGGTCTCGGTTCTGAAGCCTGAAAACTGAGGTAGGGAAGAGATGATGACCTAAGGCCATGGCGGGTTTTATGTGCTCAGTGTGCGGTCAGCTTTCTGAGTGTTGGTCAGGAGGTCCGGGCTCAGGTTGTGTTCGACAGTGCATTAGTGCCCAGGTTAGACTATATAATTTGGGTAAAGTCGAGTGCTGTGTAGGTTTACCCTCATTTTAGGTGCCTGGGCAGCTCATGAGGCAATAATTTTTTTTCTAGAGGGCAGGCAGAGTGCTGCAGTGTGGGTCCGGAATTGCCAAACTTGAGGGCTTCGGGGCCAGGAGTGTGAGGACGGAAGTCTGAGAAGACAAGCTAGACTTGGGTTTCAGGGCGAGGGCACGGCAGGCACACCCTGCATTTCTGAACCAATATCTCATGCATCTGATGTCAGGGCGTGGATCAGACGTTGGCTCAGGTTGGAGTTTCTGAGCATGACGGCCGCTTCATGAAGGGAGCAGAATCTCGAGGCCATTGAGGTTTTCCCACGTTGGGAGTTGTGGGATGCCCCCTTCAAGGATTCCTTCTGCGGGACAATTGAGAACTGTTGGACAGCTCCAGGACATCCCATATGGAATGACTCCAGAGCACCGTTCGCGGATGGATGCCTGGGAAGCCCGCCTCGCATTCCAATTGTCTCCTAGCAACAAGACAGTTTAGATCTGATGGCTCTGCGGGAGCAACTGGGGTGGCTGAGTTGAAATGGACTTTTCTGAGGATGGGTCCTAATGTGTTTTTGTGTCCATGAGGGCCTTGGAATGGGGCGGTGGCACCGGGACCCTGAAGTACTCTCCTAAGCTTTGGACATGGCTCCCATGCACAGGTTTCCTTGGAGACGAGATGAGTTCTGATGGGTGCCTCAGGAAAACACCTATGCTCGTATTGGAATCAGAATTTTGAGGACACATGCCTGTGACCCAAAGCAATGGATCCTATTATGGCCTAGGGTCCTGTCTGGTTCAATTTTCTTCTCTGTGAACATCCATCTATGGTATGAGTGGAGGTCGATTATCAGCTGGAGTCAGACAGCCCTTGTTTGTTCCGGGCGACCTACACTATTGGGATGGCCTCAGGGACTTTGGAGGTTTCTCCTAATTTGTACGATTTTGGACCATGGAATGGGCAGAATTCCCATGGATTGGTAGGCACAGTCCTAATGTGGGGCTCCAGGGGCCCAGCCTGGAGGGTGTGTGGCCCAATACTTTGAGGACAGAAGTCTGAAGACACAAACTCAGCTTAGGTTTGGGGACGTAGGTATGGCAGGCCCGATCTACAAACCATGAGAAAAACTCTTCAGGATATGAAGAAAGTGCGAGTCTGAGGCGCTTGCTCAGGCTTTTGTCTCTGGATTTTGTATCACCGATGGCCGTGGAATGTCGGGGACGCCTCATGGGCCATGGACGAATCTTCCTCTCTGAGGATTTGGCCCGATTCCTAATTGCTTTTCGTCAATATGTGGGATGGGAGGACTCATTTCAGTTTTGTTACCTCAGCTGTCCCACCAAAAGAGGAATTCCAAAGCCAAGCCGTGGGGAAGACTGAAGGGACAACCCGAACTATGGTTAAAAATTGGGGCCAAGGGGCATGGCTAGCCCAATATGATATCTCTTCATCCAGCCACTGAGTGGCCTTACTTGAGGACTGGGCTCAGCCTGAGCGTCACAATGTGTGTTTGTGACCAATGTCCTCCGCGAGCATGAGCGGGGCCTCATGGGCCACACTGGTTTCAACTACACTGAACGTTGGACAACATGCCAACCACAAGGTTTCTTGCCATGGGGAAGGAGTTCTGATTTCTGCATCACCTTAAACCCTGGGCAGTGATTGGAGATAAGGTCTAGGTTCTGAAACCTGAAAACTGATGTTGGGAAGAAATGACGACCTAAGGCCATGGCGGCTCGATGTGCTCAGTGTGCTGCCAGCTGTCTGGGAGGGGCCAGGGGGTCCAGGTTCAGGCTGTGTCAGAAAGGGCATTAGTGCCCAGGTCAGCCTATGTATTTGGGGTACAGCCAAGGTCGGTGCAGGTTGATCCTCATTTGGGGTTACTGGGTAGCCCCAGAAGACAATGTTTTTCTTTTGCAGAGCCGGCAGAGTGCTGCATTGTAGTTCTGGATTGCCAAACTGGAGGGCTTGTGGGCCAGTGGTCTGACGACAAAAGTCTGAGAACACAAGCTAAGCTTATGTTTCTGGGTGAGGCCATGGCACGCACAATCTACAGACCTGAATCGAGGTGTCGTGCATCTAAAGTCAGCGCGATGATCAGACGATCGCTCAGGTTGGAGTTTCTGTCCCTGATGGCCCCTTCATGAATGGGGGGGGCATCACGGGGCCATGGGTGTTTTCCCACGATGGGAGTTGTGAGAAGCTCCAAACTGCAGAGAGTCTTCTTCAGGACAATTGAGACCTGTTGTTTGGCTCCAGGCCAATGATTCTGAGCAGGGTTCTAAGTACGGATGGCTGGGTAGCCCACCTCGCATTCCAAATGTCTCCTAGCAACATGACAGGTTAGATCTCCTGGATCTGTGGGGAGCAACCGAGGCCGCTGAGTTGAAATGGACACCCCTGGGGATGGGTCCTAACGTGCTTTTGTGTCTATGGAGACCTTGGAATGAAGCGGTGGCATTAGGGCCCTGAAGGGTTCTCCTAAACAGAGCCTTTGACAGAGCTCCAACGTGCAAGTTTCCCATGTGTAGATGAGATGTTTTCTGATGGGTGAGTCAAGAAACAGCTATATGCTGCTTTTGAAATCCAGGCCTCTGAGGAGAGATGCCTGGAAACCAAAGCAATGGATCTGATTAGTGCCTAGGGGCCTGTTCTTTCCTTTTTACCTCTGGCGACATCTGTCTATGGGTCTGAGTGCAGGTAGGGGCTCATTTGGGCTCAGATTGCCCCTGTTGTTCCTGCGAAGCCACCACTATTGAGATGGATCAGGGACTTTGGAGGTTTATCCTATTAGAAGGGTAGTGGCCATTGGAATGGGCACACACAATTCCCTTGGAGAGGGCAAGTACAGTCCTCAGATTTGGCTCCAGGGGCCTGAGCCTGTAGGTTTTGTAGGCCAGGGCTGTTTGGACAGTTGTCTGAAAACACAAACTCGGCTTATGTTTCGGGTCATAGGTATGGCAGGACTGATCTACAGACCATGAGGAGAACTCTTCGGGATTTGAAAGAAGGGCGAGTGTGAGGCTCCTCTCAAGTTTTTGTTTCTGGATATCGTGTCACTCATGGTCGTGGAATTTCTGGGTGTCTTCATGGGAAATGGACGAGTCTTACTCTCTGGTGGTTTGGCCCCGTCCAAAGAGTTTGGGGTCATTCTTTGTGCTGGAGAAGTCCGTTTCTTTTTTTTTATTCTTCTTTTTTACTTTTTTATTCCTCAGGTGTCCCACTAAATGAGCGATTCCAGAGTAGAGCCCTGGGGACGGGCGACTGGACCATCAGAAATTTGGTTAAAAATTGGAGCCTAGGGACATGTCAAGCCCATTATGACATCTAATGGTCCAGCAACTGAGTGGACTTACTAGAGGACAGGACTCATGCTGAGGGTCACAATGCGTGTGTATGCCCTCGTCGCACTCAAGAATGGGCGGGGCCTCAGGGTGAATGCTGGTTTCTCCTACACTGAACGTTGGACAACGTGCCAACCACAGGGTTCTTGCCATGGGTAAGGAGGAGTTCTGATTTCTGCATCACACTCACCCCTGGGAAGTGATTGGAGATAAGGTCTCGGTCCTGAAGCCTAAAAACTGAGGTAGGGAAGAGATGATGACCTAAGGCCATGGCGGGTTTTATGTGCTCAGTGTGCGGTCAGCTTTCTGGGTGTTGGTCAGGAGGTCCGGGCTCAAGTTGTGTTCGACAGTGCATTAGTGCCCAGGTTAGACTATATAATTTGGGTAAAGTCGAGTGCTGTGTAGGTTTACCCTCATTTAAGGTGCCTGGGCAGCTCATGAGGCAATAATTTTTTTTCTAGAGGGCAGGCAGAGTGCTGCATAGTGGGTCCGGAATTGCCAAACTTGAGGGCTTCGGGGCCAGGAGTGTGAGGACGGAAGTCTGAGAAGACAAGCTAGACTTGGGTTTCAGGGCGAGGGCACGGCAGGCACACCCTGCAGATCTGAACCAATATCTCATGCACCTGAAGTCAGGGCGAGGATCAGACGTTGGCTCAGGTTGGAGTTTCTGAGCATGACGGCCGCTTCATGAAGGGAGCGGAATCTCGAGGCCATTGAGGTTTTCCCACGTTGGGAGTTGTGGGATGCCCCCTTCATGGATTCCTTCTGCGGGACAATTGAGACCTGTTGGACAGCTCCAGGACATCCCATATGGAATGACTCCAGAGCACCGTTCGCGGATGGATGCCTGGGAAGCCCGCCTCGCATTCCAATTGTCTCCTAGCAACAAGACAGTTTAGATCTGATGGCTCTGCGGGAGCAACCGGGGTGGCTGAGTTGAAATGGACTTTCCTGAGGATGGGTCCTAATGTGTTTTTGTGTCCATGAGGGCCTTGGAATGGGGCGGTGGCACCGGGACCCTGAAGTACTCTCCTAAGCTTTGGACATGGCTCCCATGCACAGGTTTCCTTGTGGAGACGAGATGAGTTCTGATGGGTGCCTCAGGAAAACCCCTATGCTCGTATTGGAATCAGGCTTTTGAGGACACATGCCTGTAACCCAAAGCAATGTATCCTATTATGGCCTAGGGTCCTGTCTGGTTCAATCTTCTTCTCTGGGGACATCCATCTATGGTATGAGTGGAGGTCGATTATCAGCTGGTGTCAGACAGCCCTTGTTTGTTCCGGGCGACCTACACTATTGGGATGGCCTCAGGGACTTTGGAGATTTCTCCTAATTTGTACGATTTTGGACCATGGAATGGGCAGAATTCCCATGGATTGGTAAGCACAGTCCTAATGTGTGGCTCGAGGGGCCCAGCCTGGAGGGTGTGTGGCCCAAGACTTTGAGGACAGAAGTCTGAAAACACAAACTCAGCTTAGGTTTCGGGACGTAGGTATGGCAGGCCCGATCTACAAACCATGAGAAGAACTCTTCAGGATATGAAGAATGTGTGAGTCTGAGGCTCTTGCTCAGGCTTTTGTCTCTGGATTTTGTATCAGCGATGGCCGTGGAATGTCGGGGACGCCTCATGGGCCATAGACGAATCTTCCTCTCTGAGGATTTGGCCCCATTCCCAATTGCTTTTCGTCAATCTGTGGGAAGGGAGGACTCATTTCAGTTTTGTTACCTCAGGTGTCCCACCAAAAGAGGAATTCCAAAGCCAAGCCGTGGGGAAGACTGAAGGGACAACCCGAACTATGGTTAAAAATTGGGGCCTAGGGGCATGGCAAGCCCAATATGCTATCTCTTCATCCAGCCACTGAGTGGCCTTACTTGAGGACTGGGCTCAGCCTGAGCGTCACAATGTGTGTTTGTGACCAATGTGGCCCGCGAGCATGGGCGGGGCCTCATGGGCCACACTGGTTTCAACTACACTGAACGTTGGACAACATGCCAACCACAAGGTTTCTTGCCATGGGGAAGGAGTTCTGATTTCTGCATCACCTTCAACCCTGGGCAGTGATTGGATATAAGGTCTAGGATCTGAAACCTGAAAACTGATGTTGGGAAGAGATGACGACCTAAGGCCATGGCGGCTCGATGTGCTCAGTGTGCGGCCAGGTGTCTGGGAGGGGCCAGGGGGTCCAGGCTCAGGCTGTGTCAGAAAGGGCATTAGTGCCCTGGTCAGCCTATGTATTTGGGGTACAGCCAAGGTCGGTGCAGGTTGATCTTCATTTGGGATTACTGGGTAGCACCAGAGGACAATGTTTTTCTTCTGGAGGGCCCTCAGAGTGCTGCATTGTAGTTCTGGATTGCCAAACTGGAGGGCTTGTGGGCCAGTAGTCTGACGACAAAAGTCTGAGAACACAAGCTAGGCTTAGGTTTCTGGGTGAGGCCATGGCACGCACAATCTACAGACCTGAATCGAGATCTCGTGCATCTGAAGTCAGGGCGAGGATCAGACGATCGCTCAGGTTGGAGTTTCTGTCCCTGATGGCCCCTTCATGAATGAGCGGGGGCATCACGAGGCCATGGGGGTTTTCCCACGATGGGAGTTGTGAGAAGCTCCAAACTGCAGAGAGTCTTCGGCAGGACAATTGAGACCTGTTGTTTGGCTCCAGGCCAATGATTCTGAGCAGGGTTCTAAAGATGGATGGCTGGGTAGCCCACCTCGCATTCCAATTGTCTCCTAGCAACAAGACAGATTAGATCTCCTGGATCTGTGGGGAGCAACCGAGGACGCTGAGTTGAAATGGACACCCCTGGGGATGGGTCCTAACGTGCTTTTGTGTCTATGGAGACCTTGGAATGAAGCGGTGGCACTGGGGCCCTGAAGGGTTCTCCTAAACAGAGCCTTTGACAGAGCTCCAACGTGCAAGTTTCCCATGTGTAGATGAGATGTTTTCTGATGGGTGAGTCAAGAAACAGCTATATGCTGCTTTTGAAATCCAGGCCTCTGAGGAGAGATGCCTGGAAACCAAAGCAATGGATCTGATTAGTGCCTAGGGGCCTGTTCTTTCCTTTTTCCTCTGGGGACATCTGTCTATGGGTCTGAGTGCAGGTAGGTGCTCGTTGAGCTCAGATTGCCCCTGTTGTTCCTGGGAAGCCACCACTATTGAGATGGATCAGGGACTTTGGAGGTTTATCCTATTAGAAGGGTAGTGGCCATTGGAATGGGCACACACAATTCCCTTGGAGAGGGCAAGTACAGTCCTCAGGTTTGGCTCCAGGGCCTGAGCCTGTAGGTTGTGTAGGCCAGGGCTGTTTGGAGAGTTGTCTGAAAACACAAACTCGGCTTATGTTTCGGGTCATAGGTATGGAAGGACTGATCTACAGACCATGAGGAGAACTCTTCGGGATTTGAAAGAAGGGCGAGTGTGAGGCTCCTGCTCAAGTTTTTGTCTCTGGATATCGTGTCACTCATGGTCGTTGAATTTCTGGTTGACTTCATGGGAAATGGACGAGTCTTACTCTCTGGTGGTATGGCCCCGTCCAAAGAGTTTGGGGTCATTCTGTGGGCTGGAAGAAGTCCGTTTTTTTTTATTCTTGTTTTTTTCTTTTTTATCCTCAGGTGTCCCACCAAATGAGGGATTCCAGAGTAGAGCCCTGGGGAGGGGCGACTGGACCATCAGAAATTTGGTTAAAAATTGGGGCCTAGGGACATGTCAAGCCCATTATGACATCTAATGGTCCAGCAACTGAGAGGACTTACTAGAGGACAGTACTCATGCTGAGGGTCACAATGCGTGTGTATGCCCTCGTCGCACTCAAGAATGGGCAGGGCCTCAGGGTGAATGCTGGTTTCTCCTACACTGAACGTTGGACAACGTGCCAACCACAGGGTTCTTGCCATGGGTAAGGAGGAGTTCTGATTTCTGCATCACACTCACCCCTGGGAAGTGATTGGAGATAAGGTCTCGGTTCTGAAGCCTGAAAACTGAGGTAGGGAAGAGATGATGACCTAAGGCCATGGCGGGTTTTATGTGCTCAGTGTGCGGTCAGCTTTCTGGGTGTTGGTCAGGAGGTCCGGGCTCAGGTTGTGTTCGACAGTGCATTAGTGCCCTGGTTAGACTATATAATTTGGGTAAAGTCGAGTGCTGTGTAGGTTTACCCTCATTTAAGGTGCCTGGGCAGCTCATGAGGCAATAATTTTTTTTCTAGAGGGCAGGCAGAGTGCTGCATTGTGGGTCCGGAATTGCCAAACTTGAGGGCTTCGGGGCCAGGAGTGTGAGGACGGAAGTCTGAGAAGACAAGCTAGACTCGGGTTTCAGGGCGAGGGCACGGCAGGCACACCCTGCAGATCTGAACCAATATCACATGCATCTGAAGTCAGGGCGAGGATCAGACGTTGGCTCAGGTTGGAGTTTCTGAGCATGACGGCCGCTTCATGAAGGGAGCGGAATCTCGAGGCCATTGAGGTTATCCCACGTTGGGAGTTGTGGGATGCCCCCTTCATGGATTCCTTCTGCGGGACAATTGAGACCTGTTGGACAGCTCCAGGACATCACATATGGAATGACTCCAGAGCACCGTTCGCGGATGGATGCCTGGGAAGCCCGCCTCGCATTCCAATTGTCTCCTACAACAAGACAGTTTAGATCTGATGGCTCTGCGGGAGCAACCGGGGTGGCTGAGTTGAAATGGACTTTCCTGAGGATGGGTCCTAATGTGTTTTTGTGTCCATGAGGGCCTTGGAATGGGGCGGTGGCACCGGGACCCTGAAGTACTCTCCTAAGCTTTGGACATGGCTTCCATGCACAGGTTTCCTTGTGGAGACGAGATGAGTTCTGATGGGTGCCTCAGGAAAACCCCTATGCTCGTATTGGAATCAGGCTTTTGAGGACACATGCCTGTAACCCAAAGAAATGTATCCTATTATGGCCTAGGGTCCTGTCTGGTTCAATCTTCTTCTCTGGGGACATCCATCTATGGTATGAGTGGAGGTCGATTATCAGCTGGTGTCAGACAGCCCTTGTTTGTTCCGGGCGACCTACACTATTGGGATGGCCTCAGGGACTTTGGAGATTTCTCCTAATTTGTACGATTTTGGACCATGGAATGGGCAGAATTCCCATGGATTGGTAGGCACAGTCCTAATGTGGGGCTCCAGTGGCCCAGCCTGGAGGGTGTGTGGCCCAAGACTTTGAGGACAGAAGTCTGAAAACACAAACTCAGCTTAGGTTTGGGGACGTAGGTATGGCAGGCCCGATCTACAAACCATGAGAAGAACTCTTCAGGATATGAAGAAAGTGCGAGTCTGAGGCTCTTGCTCAGGCTTTTGTCTCTGGATTTTGTATCAGCGATGGCCGTGGAATGTTGGGGACGCCTCATGGGCCATGGACAAATCTTCCTCTCTGAGGATTTGGCCGATTCCCAATTGCTTTTCGTCAATCTGTGGGATGGGAGGACTCATTTCAGTTTTGTTACCTCAGCTGTCCCACCAAAAGAGGAATTCCAAAGCCAAGCCGTGGGGAAGACTGAAGGGACAACCCGAACTATGGTTAAAAATTGGGGCCTAGGGGCATGGCGAGCCCAATATGATATCTCTTCATCCAGCCACTGAGTGGCCTTACTTGAGGACTGGGCTCAGCCTGAGCGTCACAATGTGTGTTTGTGACCAATGTGGCCCGCGAGCATGGGCGGGGCCTCATGGGCCACACTGGTTTCAACTACACTACACATGCCAACCACAAGGTTTCTTGCCATGGGGAAGGAGTTCTGATTTCTGCATCACCTTCAACCCTGGGCAGTGATTGGAGATAAGGTCTAGGTTCTGAAACCTGAAAACTGATGTTGGGAAGAGATGACGAACTAAGGCCATGGCGGCTCGATGTGCTCAGTGTGCGGCCAGCTGTCTGGGAGGGGCCAGGGGGTCCAGGCTCAGGCTGTGTCAGAATGGGCATTAGTGCCCTGGTCAGCCTATGTATTTGGGGTACAGCCAAGGTCGGTGCAGGTTGATCCTCATTTGGGATTACTGGGTAGCACCAGAGGACAATGTTTTTCTTCTGGAGGGCCGGCAGAGTGCTGCATTGTAGTTCTGGATTGCCAAACTGGAGGGCTTGTGGGCCAGTAGTCTGACGACAAAAGTCTGAGAACACAAGCTAGGCTTAGGTTTCTGGGTGAGGCCATGGCACGCACAATCTACAGACCTGAATCGAGATCTCGTGCATCTGAAGTCAGGGCGAGGATCAGACGATCGCTCAGGTTGGAGTTTCTGTCCCTGATGGCCCCTTCATGAATGGGCGGGGGCATCACGAGGCCATGGGGGTTTTCCCACCATGGGAGTTGTAAGAAGCTCCAAACTGCAGAGAGTCTTCTGCAGGACAATTGAGACCTGTTGTTTGGCTCCAGGCCAATGATTCTGAGCAGGGTTCTAAAGATGGATGGCTGGGTAGCCCACCTCGCATTCCAATTGTCTCCTAGCAACAAGACAGGTTAGATCTCCTGGATCTGTGGGGAGCAACCGAGGATGCTGAGTTGAAATGGACACCCCTGGGGATGGGTCCTAACGTGCTTTTGTGTCTATGGAGACCTTGGAATGAAGCGGAGGCACTGGGGCCCTAAAGGGTTCTCCTAAACAGAGGCTTTGACACAGCCCCAACGTGCAAGTTTCCCATGTGTAGATGAGATGTTTTCTGATGTATGGGTCAAGAAACAGCTATATGCTGCTTTTGAAATCCAGGCCTCTGAGGAGAGATGCCTGAAAACCAAAGCAATGGATCTGATTAGTGCCTAGGGGCCTGTTCTTTCCTTTTTACCTCTGGGGACATCTGTCTATGGGTCTGAGTGCAGGTAGGTGCTCAGTTGGGCTCAGATTGCCCCTGTTTTTCCTGGGAAGTCACCACTATTGAGATGAATCAGGGACTTTAGAGGTTTATCCTATTAGAAGGGTTGTGGCCATTCGAATGTGCACACACAATTCCCTTGGAGAGGGCAAGTACAGTCCTCAGGTTTGGCTCCAGGGGCCTGAGCCTGTAGGTTGTGTAGGCCAGGGCTGTTTGGACAGTTGTCTGAAAACACACACCCTCCAGGCTAGGGCCCCTGGAACCACACCTCAGGATTCTTCCTGCCCTCTCAAAGGGAATTCTTCATATTCCATTGGCCACAACCATATAAATCAGGAGAAATCTCCAATGTCCTTGGAACCATACCAATATTGTAGGCCGCTTGGAACAAACAGGGGTGATCTGACACTAGCTGAGCAACTGGCTCCACACCAACTCGGAGACAGATGTCCCCAGAGAAGAACATTGAACTGGACAGGCCCCTAGGCCCTAATCAGATCCATTGCTTTGGTTTCCAGGCATCTCTTCTCAGAGGCCTGGTTTCCAATACCAGCCTATGGGGTTTCCAGAGGCCCCTTCAGAGCAAGTCTTGTCTGCACATTGGAAACTTGCTCGTGGAGCTATGTCAGAACCTCAGAGGCCTGGTTTTCAATACCACCATATGGGGGTTTCCTGAGTCATCAGTCAGAACAAATGTCTTCTCCACATGGGAAACGTGCTCTTTCAAGCTGTGTCAAAACCTCCGGCTAGGAAAATCCTTCAGGGCCCCGGTGCCACCACCTCATTCCAAGGTCTCCATGGACACAATCCCACATTAGGACCCATCTGCAGGAGAGTCTATTTCAACTCAGTGCCCTTGAGTGCTCCCCTAGAGCCAGCAGATCGAACCTATCTTGTCACTAGGAGACAATTGGAATGTGAGGCGGGCTGGCTAGGCATCCATCTGTAGAAAACTACTCTGAAGTAATTCCATATGGGACGTCCTGGAGCCATCCAACAGGTCACAGCTGTCCTGCAGAAGGAATCCTTGCGCTTTGGAGCACCTCACCACTCCCATCATGGGAAAAGCTCTGTGGCCTCGTGGTGCACCGTCCCCTTCATGAAAGAGCCATCTTGGACAGAAACTCCAACCTGAGCCAACGTCTAATCCTCGCCCTGACTTCAGATGCACGAAATCTTGATTCAACTCTGCAGAGTGTGCCTGCCGAAACCCCGCCCCGAAGCAAAACCTAGCTATTGTTCTCAGACTTCGTCCTCACACTCCGAGCCCACCAGCCCTCCAGTTAGGGAATTCTGGAGAGACACAATGCAGCACTCTGACTGCCCTCCAGAAGAGAAACGTTGTCCTATGGGGCTAACCAGAAACACCAAATGAGGATCAACCTGCATGCCACTTGACTCTACCCCAATTATACAGTTTCGCTTCGGCGTTAATGCCCTGTCTTGCACAGCCTGAGGTCTGAATTCCCAACCGACACCCAGACAGCTGGCTGTACACTGAGCACATCAGACCCGCCATGGCTTTAGGTCATCATCTCTTCCCAACCTTGGTTTTCAGGCTTCAGAACCTAGACCTTATATATACTCACTACCCAGGGGTGAACGTGATGCAGAAATGAAACTCCTTCTTCCTCAAGGCAAGAAACCTTGTGGTTGGCATGTTTTCCAACGTTCAGTGTAGGAGAATCCAGTGTAGCCCATGAGTCCCCGCCCATGCTTGAGAACCGCAATGGGCACAAACACATTGGGAACCTCAGTGTGAGCCCTGTCCTCAAGTAAAGCCTCTCAGGGTCTGGACCAAGAACCCGCATTGCCATCCCTAGTCCCCCAATATTAATGAGAGTTTGAGAGTTCTAGTCACCCCTATTCAGGTCTCTGCTCTGGAACCCCTGAGGAAAAAAATATCGAAGGGTCTCCTCCATCCCCTGAATGAGCCCCAAAACTTGGGATCTGACCAAATCTTAAAAGAGAAAGAATCATCCATGGCCAAAGAGGCCATCCCGTCATTCCATGGCCACCATTGACACAAAATCTAGAGACAAAATCCTGGATATATGCCTCACACTTGCCCTTT
Organism: Mustela nivalis; assembly: GCF_964662115.1. Taxonomy (NCBI): domain Eukaryota; kingdom Metazoa; phylum Chordata; class Mammalia; order Carnivora; family Mustelidae; genus Mustela; species Mustela nivalis. The sequence goes on from NW_028136417.1 coordinate 848,485, forward strand.
GTTCATAGCCTGAAAAATTCTCCTCGCGGTCTATAGATCAGCCCTGTCATACCTACGTCCCCAAACCTAAGCTGAGTTTGGGTTTTCAGATTTCTGTCCCCACTGTCCTGGCCCACACACCCTCCAGGCTGGGGCCCCTGGAGCCATGCCTCAGGACTGTGCCTGCCTTCTCCAAGCAAATTCTGCCCATTCCATTGGCCACAACCCTAAAGATTAGGAGAACACTCCAACGTCCCTGAGGCCATCCCAATAGTGTTGGCCACTCAGGGCAAACAGGGTGATCTGTCCCAAGATGAGCAACTACCTCAACTCAGACCCATAGACAGATAACCCCAGAGAAGAAGATTGAACCGGACAGGCACCTAGGACCTAATCAGATCCATTGCTTTTGATTCCAGGCATCTCTCCTCAGAGGCCTGGTTTCCAATACCAGCATATGTGTTCTTCTGGAGGTACCAGTCTGAACAAATCTCATTTCCACATGGGAAACATGCATTTTGGAGCTGTGTCACAACCTCCAGTTAAGGGAAACCTTCAGGTCCCAGCAGCCAACACCCCATTCCAAGGTCTCCATGGACACAAACCCACATTATGACCCATCCGCAGGCGAGTCCATTTCAACACATCCCCTTTGGTTGCTCCCCAAAAGAAGCAGATCGAACCTGCCTAGTCACTAGGAGACAATAGGAATGTGAGGCGGGCACTCCAGGAATCCATCCTTAGAACCCTGCACTGCCGTGGTTCCGCATGGGACGTCCTGGAGCAATCTGACCGGTCTCGACTGTCCCGTAGAAGGAATCCTTGCCGATTGGAGCAACATACAATGCCAATCGTGGGAAAGTCTCCATAGCCCCATGATGCCCCCCACCATCATGAAGGGGCCATCCTGAACAGAAACTTCAACCTGAGCCTACGTCTGATCCTCGCCCTGACTTCAGATGCATGAGATTTAGATTTAGCTCTACAGAGTGTGCCTGCCATGATCTTGACCCAAAACCTAAGCCTAGCTTGTGTTCTCACACTTCCTTCCTCACAATTCTGGCCCACAAGCCCTCCAGTGTGAGAATTCCGTCGCCACAATGCAGCACTCTTTCTTCCCTCCAGAAGAAAAACGTTGCCCCTGGGGCTACCCAGAAACGCCAAATGAGGATCAACCTGCATGCCACTCAACTTTACTCCAATTATACAGTCTAAGCTTGGCACTAATGCCCTGTCTGACACAGCCTGAGCCTGGACCTCCTGGATGACACCCAGAAAGGTGGTGTCACACCTAAGGACTGTGCCAGTGCTCTCCAAGGGAACTCTGCCCGTTTCATTTGCCACAACCTTACAGATTAGGAGAAACCTCCAATTCCCAAGACCAGTCCAATAGTGTTGGCCTCCCCCAACAAACATGGGTGATCTGACACAAGCTGAGCAGTGACCTCCATTCTGAATCTTAGACAGAGACACTCAGAGGAGAATATTGAAAAGGACAGGCCCCTAGACCGTAATCAGATCCATTGCTTTGGATTCCAGGCATTGTTCCCCAGATGCTTGGTTTCCAATACCAGGTTGTGGGGGTTTCAGAACAAATCTCGTCTCTACATGGGAAACTTGCTCTTTGGAGCTGCATCAAAACCTCAGGTTAGGAGAATTCTTCAGGGAAACAGAGCCACTGCCCCATTCCAAGGGATCCATGGACACAAATCCACATCGACTGATCCTCATGAGATTCCATTTCAATTCAGTCCCCTCGGTTGTTCCCCCAGTGACAGCAGATAAAATCCTCCTTTTCACTAGGACACAACTGGAATGCAAGTTGGACTGCCCAGGCATCCATCATTAGAACTGTGCTTTGGAGCATTTCTTATGGGACGTCCTTGATCCATCCAAAATGTCGTGACTGTCCCGCTGACGGAATCCTTGTGGTTTGGAGCATCACACACTCACAAAGTTGGAAATCTTCCATGGTTTCCTGATGCCCCCCCACCTTCATGAAGGGGACATCATGTACAGAAACTCCAACCTAAGCCAACATCTGATCCTCGCCCTGACTTCAGATGCACGAGATCTCATTTCAGGTCTGTAGAGTGTGCCTGCCATGTCACCGCTGCGAATTCTAAGCTGAACTTGTGTTCTCAGACTTCTGTCCTAAAACACCTGGCCCACAAGCCCTGAAGTTGGCAATTCTGGAGCCAGAATGCAGCACTCTGCCTGCCCTCCAGAAGAAAATCTTTGCCCTATGGGGCCAACCAGAAACCCCAAATGAGGACCAACCTTCACATCACTCGACTGTACCCCAATTATACGGTCTAGCCTGGGGACTAATGCCCTGCCTGACACAGCCTGAGCCCAGACCTCATGATGGACACAGACATCTGGCCGCACACTAAGTGCATCAGACCCACCATGGCCTTAGGTTGTCATCTCTTACCAACCTCGGTTTTCAGGCTTCAGAATCTAGACCTTATCTCTACTCACTGCCATGCCGTGTACGTGATGCAGAAATCAGAACTCCTCCTTCCCCATGACCAGAAACCCTGTGGTTGGCATGTTGTCCAACGTGCAGTGTAGGAGAAACCAGCATGGCCCATGAGGCCTCAGACATGCTTGAGGGCTGCGATGGGCACAAACACACATTAGGATCCTAAGCATGATCCCTGGCCTCAAGTAAAGCCTCTCCGGGGCTGGACCAAGAGCCCACATATGGAGATTACCATGCCCCTACTCCCCAAGCCTTAACCAGTGCTTGAGAAGTCTAGTCACCCCTACTCAGATCTCTTCTCTAGAATCCCTCCTTGGTGGGACACATGAGGTTAAAAAAAAAAATAGAGAAAGTACTCCTACCGTCCAAAGAATGACTGCAATCACTTGGAATTGGGCCAAATTCACAGAGAGAAATACTCGTCCATGGCTGATGAGGCCATCCTGACATTCCACGGCCACCATTGACACAAAATCCGGAGACAAAAGCCTGAAAAAGCGCCACACACTCGCCCTTTGTTCAAAGCCTGAAAAATTCTCACGGTCTGTAGATCGGGCCTGCCATACCTATGTCCCCAAACCTAAGCCAAGTTTGTGTTTTCAGACTTCTGTCTCCATTGTCCTGGCCCACACACCCTCAAGGCTTGGCCCCATGGAGCCACACCTCAGGACTGTGCCTGCCCTCTCCATGGGAATTCTGCTCATTCCTTTGGCACAACCTGACAGATTAGGAGAAACATCCGAAGTCCCCGAGGCCACCCCAATATTGTAGAATGTCCGGGACAAACAGGGACCATCTGCCACAAGCTGAGCCACTACCTCCAATCAGACCTGTAGATAGATATCCATAGAAAAGAAGATTGAACAGGACAGGCACCTAGGCCCTAAACGGGTCCATTGCTTTTGTTTTCACGTATCTCTCCTCAGAGGCCTGGATTCCAATACCAGCACATGGGGGTTTCTGGAGCTACCAATCAGAACAAATCGCATGCCACATGGGAATCATGCTATATGGAACTGTGTCAAAACCTCCAGTTAGGAGAAAATTTCACGTCACTGGAGTCACCGCCCCATTCCAATGTCTCAATGGACACAATCCCACATTATGACCCATCCTCAGGAGAGTCCATTTCAACTCAAACCTGGCGGTTGCTCAACCAGTGCCAGCAGATCAAACCTGCTTTGTCACTAGGAGACAATTGGAATGCGAGTTCATTGCCCAGGTATCCGTTGTTAGAACTCTGCTCTGGAGAAATTCCTAATGGGGTGTCCTTGATCCATTCAACAGGTCTCAACTGTCCTGCAGAAAAAATCCTTGTGTTTTGCAGCATCACACACTCGCACCGTGGGAAAACCTCCATGGCCTTGTGATGCCTCCACCTTCAGGTAGAGGACATCATGGACAGAAACTCCCGTCTCATCCTCGCCCTGACTTCAAATGCATGAGATCTCAATTCAGCTCTGCAGAGTGTGCCTGCCTTGCCCTCGCCCCAAAACCTAAGCCAGCTCACGTTCTCAGACTTCCGTCCTCACACTCCTGGCCCACAAGCCTTCCACTTTGGGAATTCTGGAGACAAAATGCAGCACTCTGCCTGCCCTCCAGAAGAGAGACTTTGCCCTAGGGGTCTACCCAGAAACATCAAATGAGGATCAACCTGCAATTCTCTAGACTGTACCCCAATTATACAGTCTAGCCTGGGCACTAATGCCCTGTCTGACACAGCCTGACCCCAGACCTCGTGACCGACACCCAGACACCTGGCCTCACACTGAACACATCGAACATGCCATGGCCTTAGGTCATCATCTCTTCCCAACCTTGGTCTTCAGGCTTCAGAACCTAGACATTATCTCCACTCACAACTAAGTGATGTACGTGATGCAGCAATCAGAACTTCACCTTCCCCATGACCAGAAACCTTGTGGTTGGCATGTTGTCCAACGTTCAGTATATGAGAACCCAGCATGGCCCATGAGGCCTCAGACATGCTTGAGGGCTGCGATGGGCACAAACACACATTAGGACCCTAAGCATGAACCCTGGCCTCAAGTAAAGCCTCTCCGGGGCTGGACCAAGAGCCTGCATATGGGACTTGCCATGCCCCTACTCCCCCAATCCTAGCCAGAGCTTGAGAAGTCTAGTCAACCTTATTCAGAGCTCTTTTCTGGAATCCCTCTTTGGTGGGACACATAAGGTAAAAAAAACAAAACAAAACAAAACAAAACAAAAAAACCAAGATAAAGAAGAAAAAAAAAGTAAGGACTCCTACCATCCAAAGAATGACCCCAAACACTTGGAATCTGGCCAAATCCACAGAGGGAAATACTCGTCCATGGTCGATGAGGCCAGCCTGACATTCCATGGCCACCATTGACACAAAATCCGGAGACAAAAACCTGAAAAAGCGCCACACACTTGCCCTTTGTTCAGAGCCCCCAAAATTCTCAAGGTCTGTAGATCGGGCCTGCCATACCTATGTCCCCAAACCTAAGCCTAGTTTGTGTTTTCAGACTTCTGTCTCCATTGTCCTCACCCACACATTCTAAAGGCTGGGCCCCATGGAGCCACAACTCAGGACTGTGCCTGCCCTCTCCAAGGGAATTCTGCTCATTCATGTGGCACAACCTGACAGATTAGGAGAATCATCCAAAATCTCTGAGGCCATCCCAATAGTGTAGGATGTCCTGGACATACAGGGACCCTCTGGCACAAGCTGAGCCACTACCTCCAATCAGAACCTTAGACAGATATCCATAGAAAAGAATATTGAACAAGACAGGCACCTAGGCCCTAATTGGATCCATTGCTTTTGTTTTCAGGCATCTCTCCTCAGAGGCCTGGATTCCAATACCAGCATAAGGGGGTTTCCAGAGCTACCTATCAGAAAAAATCTCGTCTCCACATGGGAATCTTGCTCTATGGAGCTGTGTCATAACCTCCAGTTAGGAGAAAACTTCAGGTCACTGGAGCCACTGCCCCATTTGAATATCTCCATGGACACAATCCCAAATTATGACCCATCCTCAGGAGAGTCCATTTCAACTAAACCCCCTCGGTTGCTACTCCAGAGCCAGCAGATTGAACCTTCCTTGTTGCTAGGAGACAATTGAAATGCGAGTTGGGCTCTTCAGGCATCCATCCTTAGAACCCTGCTCTTGCGTCATTCCTTATGGGACATCCTTGAGCCATCCAACAGGTCTCGACTGTCCCACAGGAGTCCTTGTGCATGGACCACCTAACAACTCATATCATGGAAAGCTTCCAAGGTCACATGATGCCCCCAATCTTCATGAAGGCAGATCATGGAAAGAAACTCCAACCTGAGCCAACAGCTGATCTTCGCCTTGACTTCAGATGCACGAGATCTTGATTCAGCTCTTCAGAGTGTACCTGCTGTGCCCTCACCCCAAAACCTAAGCGTAGCTAGTGTTCTCCGACTTCCGTACTCACTCTCCTGGACCACACGCCCTCTATTTTGGGATTTCCGATGACACAGTGCTGCACTCTGCCTGCCCTCTAGAAGAAAAATATTGCCCTATGGGTCTACCCAGAAACCTCCAATGAGGATAAACCTGCACGTCACTCAACTGTACACCAATTATATAGTCTAGCCTGTGCACTAATGCCCTGTCTGACAGAACCTGAGGCCTGAATTCCCAACCGACACCCAGACAGCTTGCAGTACACTGAGAACATCTGAACCGCCATGGCCTTAGGTCGCCATCTCTTTCCAACTTCGGTTTTCAGGCTACAGAATCCTAGACCTTATCTCTACTCACTTCCCATGGGTGAACGTGATGCAGAAATCAGAACTCCTCCTTCCCTCTCGCCAGAATCTTGTGGTTGGCATCTTGTCCAACGTTCAGTGTAGGACCCCTGTAGGGCCTACAGGGGTAGTAGTAGGGCCCCTGAGGGTAGTGCAGGGTCCCTGAGGCCCTGCCTATGCTTAAGAGCTGCGGTGGGCTCAAACACACATTGGGACCCTCAGTTTGAGCCCTGTCCTCAAGTAAAGCCTCTCAGTGGCTGGACCATGAGCCCGCATATGGGGCCTGCCATGCCCCAAGTCACCCAATCTTAACCAGAGGTAGAGACATCTAGTCACCCCTACTCAGGGCTCTGCTCTGGAATCCCTCTTTGGTGGGACATTTGAGGTAAATAAACACAGAAAGGACTCCTCCCACTCACAGAATGACCCCAATCACTTGGGATTGGGCCATCCCAAGTGATTGGGGTCCAGAGAGAAAGACTCGTCCATGGCCCATGAGGCCAGCCCGACATTCCACAGCCACTATTGACACAAAATCCAGAGACATAAGCTTCAGCAAGCGTTCACACTCACCCTTAGGACATAGCCCAAAAAATTCTCCTCATAGTCTGTAGATTGGGCCTGCCATACCTACGTCCCCAAACCTAAGCCGAGTTTGTGTTTTCAGACTTCTATCCTGACATCCCTGTCACACACACCTTCCAGACTGAGGCCCCTGGAGCCACACCTCAGGACTGTGCCTGCCCTCTCCATGGAAATTCTTCCCATTCCATTGGCCACAACCCTACAGATAAGGAGAAACCTCCAAAGTCCCAGAGGCCATTCCAATAGTGTAGGCCACCCAGGACAAAGAGGGGCGATCTCTCACAAGCTGAGCAACGACGTCAACTCACCCGTAGACAGATAACCCAAGAGAAGAAGATTAAACTGGACTGGCCCCTAGAATGTAATTGGTTCCATTGCTTTTTTTTCTAAGCATCTCTCCTCATTGGCCTGTTTTCCAATACCAGCATATGGGGGATTCCAGAGATACCAATCAGAACAAATCTTGTCTTCACATGGGAAACTTATCCTTTGGAGCTCTGTAAAAGCCTCCAGTTAGGAGAAACCTTCAGGTAGCCGGAGCAACCGCCCTATTCCAAGGTCTCCATGGACACATACCCGCATTATGACCATTTGGCAGGAGAGTACATTTCAACTCAGCCCCGTCGATTACTCCCCCAGAGGCAGAATATCAAACCTGCCTTGTCGCTAGGAGACAACTGGAATGCAAAGCAGACTCTCTAGGCATCCATCCATGGAATCCTGCTCTGGCGCCGTTCCATATGGAATGTCCTGGAGCCTTCCAACAGGTCTTGACTGTCCCACAGAAGGAATCCTTGCAGACTGGAGCATCTCACAACTCCTATCGTGGGAAAACCTACATGGCCTCATGAGATGCTCCCCTTTATAAAGGGGCCATCATAGACAGAAACTCCAACCTGAGCCAACTTCTGATGCATTGCTTGGTTTCTAGGTATCTCTCCTCAGAGGCCTGGTTTCCAATATCAGAATATGGGGGTTTCCTAAGGAAACAATCAGAACAGATCTCATCTCCACATGGGAAACTTGCTCTTTGGAGCTGTGTCAATACCTCAGGTTAGGAGGATCCTTCATGGCGCTGGCACCATGGCCCAATCCCAAGGTCTCCAAGGACACAAACTTACATTATGAACCATTCTCAGGAGAGTCCGTTTCAAATCAGCCCACTCGGCTGCTCACCCAGAGCCAGCAGATCAAACCTTCCTTGTCACTAGGAGACAGTTAGAATGGGAGGCGGGCTGCCCAGGCATCCATCCTTAGAACCCTGCTCTGGAGAACTTCTTTATGGGACGTCTTGAATCCAACCAACCTGTCTTGACTGTCTTGCAGAATGAATCCTTGTGGATTGAAGCATCACACAATAACACTGTGAGAAAACCTCCATTTCCTTATGATGCCCCAAACCTTCATAAATGGGCCATCATGGACAGAAACTCCATCCTAAGCCAAAGTCTGATCCTCGCCCTGAATTCAGAAGCATGAGATCTCGATTCAGCACTTGAGAGTGTGCCTGCTGGGCCCTCGTCTTGAAACCTAAGCCTATCTTGTGTTCTCAGACTTCCGTCCTCAGAATCCTGGCCACACCCCTCCAGTTTGGAAATTCTGGAGACACAATGCAGCACTCTGCCTGCCCTCCAGAAGAAAAATGTTGCCCTATAGGGCTAACCAGAAACGCCAAATGAGTAACAACCTGCATGCCACTCGACCATACCCCAATTATACAGTCTAGCCTGTGCACTAAAGCCCTGTCTGACACAGCCTGAGGGCAGACCTCCAGTCCAACACCAGGACAGCTGGCCGTACACTGAGCATATCATACCCACAATGGCTTTAGGCCATCATCTCTACCCAACCTCAATTTTCACCTTCATAACCTAGACCTTATCTCCACTCACTGCTCAGGAGTGAACGTGATGCAAGAATCAGAACTTCTCCTTCGCCATGGCAAGAAACCTAGTGGTTGGCATGTTGTCCAACGTTCATTGTAGGAGAAAGCAGCATGGACTATGAGGTCCCACCTATCCCTGAGGGCCACAATTTGCACAAACACATATTGTGACCCTCAGCGTGAGCCCTATTCTCATGTGAAGCCTCTTAGTGACTGGAACAACAGCCCACATATGGGGCTTGCCAAGCCCCTAGTCACCCAATCTCAACCAGAGTTCGAGATGTCTAGTCACCCGACTCAGGGCTCTGCTCTGGAATCCCTCTTTGGTGGGACAACTGAGGTAAAAAAAAAAAATACAGAAAGGACTTTTCCCATCCACAGAATGATCCCAACCCCTTGGGATCAGGCCAAATCACCAGAGAAAGAATTGTCCATGGCCCTTGAGGACACCCCGACATTCCACGGCCACCGTTGACACAAAATCCAGAGACAAGCCTGAGCAAGCGCCACATACTCGCCCTTTGTTCATAGCCCGGAAAATTCTCACAGTCTGTAGATCGAGCCTTCATACATACATCCCCAAACATAAGCTGAGTTTGTGTTTTCAAACTTCTGTCCCCACAGTCCTGGCCCACACACCATCCAAGCTGGGGCCCCTGGAGACACACCTCAGGACTGTGGCTTCCCTCTCCAGGGGAATTCTGCCATTTCCATTGGCCACAACCTTATAGATTAGGAGAAACCTCCAAGCTCCCCGAGGCCATCCGAATAGTGTTGGCTGCCCAGGACAAACAGGGATGATCTTTCACAAGTTAGGAAACTACCTCCACTCAGACCCAGAGACAGATATCCCCATAGAATAAGATTGAACTGGACAGGCACTTAGGCCCTAATCAGATCCATTGCTTTTGTTTCCAGGCATCTCTCCTCAGAGGCCTGGTTTCCAATACCAGCATAGGGGGATTACTGAGGCACTCATCAGAAAAATCTCGTCTCCACATAGGAAATGTACTCTTTGGAGCTCTATAAAAACCTCTGTTTAGGAGAATCTTTCAGGGCCCCGGATCAAGCGCCCCATTCCAAGGTCTCCATGGACTTAAACCCACATTATGATCTATCCTCGGGAGAGTCCATGTCAACTCAACCCCCTTGGTTTCTCCCCCAGGGCCTGCAGATCAAACCTGCCTTGCCGCTAGGAGACACCTGGAATGGGAGGCAGGCTGCCCAGGCATCGATCCTTAGAACCCTGCTCTGGATAACTTCCTTATGGGATGTCCTGGAGCCATCCCACAGGTCTCGACTGTCCCACAGAAGGAATCATTGCGGTTTGGAGCATCTCACAATTCCCATCGTGGGAAAACCTCCATGTCCTCGCGACACCGTCCCCTTCATGAAGGGGCCATCATGGACAGAAACTCCGACCTAAGCCAACGTCTGATCCTAGCTCTGTCTTCAGGTATAAGGGATCTCGAATCATCTCTGCAGAGGGTGCCTGCCGTCCCTTCACCCCGAAATCTAAGTCTGGCTTGTGTTCTCAGTATTTTTTCCTCACACTCCTGGCCCACAAGCCTTCCAGTTTGGGAATTCTGGAGCCAGTATGTGACACTGTGTCTTCCCTCCAGAAGAAAAACGTTGCCCTCTGGGGCTACCCAGTAACCACAAATGAGTACCATCCTGCACGAAACTCGACTGCACCCCAATGATACAGTCTAGCCTGGACACAAATTTGCTGTCTGCCACAGCCTGAGCCTGCACCTCCCAACCCACACTCAACAGCTGGCCGAACACTGAGCACATCAGACACACCATGGCCTTAGGGCTTCATCTCTTCCCAACCTCAGTTTTCAGGCTTCAGAACCTAGACCTTAAATCCAATCACAGTCCAGGAGTGAAATTGTTGCAGAAATTAGAACTCCTTCTTCCCCATGGCCAGAAAACTTGTGGTTGCCATATTGTCCAACGTTCCGTGTAGGAGAAACCAGCATGGTACATTAGGCCACGCCCTGACTTGAGGGGCTCCTTGGGCACAAAAACACATTGTGAAACTCAGTGTGAGACCTATCCTCAAGGAAGGCCTCTCAGTGTCTGGACCAAGAGCCCACATATGGGGCTTGCCATGTTCTTAGGTCCCAATGTTAACCAGAGGTCTGGTTGTCCAGTCGCCCCTCCCCAGGACTCTGCTCTGGAATCCCTCTTTTGGTGGTCCACCTTAGGTAAAAAAAATAATAATAATAATAATAAAGTAAACAAAAAAACAAGAAAGGCCTCCTCCCTTCCCACAGAATGACCCCAAACACTTGGGATCAGGTCAAATCCCCAGAAAAGGAGCCTCATCGATGGCCCATGAGGACACCCTGACATTCCATGGCAATCGGTGACAGATTTCCAGAAAAAAAAAAAAAAAAAAAAAGCATGAGCCAGCACCTCACATTCGCCCTTTGTTCATATCCCGATGAGTTCTCCTCACGGTCTATAGTTCGGGCCGGCCATACCTACATCCCCCAACCTAAGTGGAGTTTGTGTTTTCAGACTTTTGTACAAATAGCCCTGGACCACACACGCTCCACACTTGTGTCCCTGGAGCCACACCTCAGGACTGTGCTTCCCTTTCAATGGAATTCTTCCCATTCCATTGGCCACAACCTTGCAAATGAGGAAAAACCTCCAAAGTCACCGAGGCCATCCCATTAGTGTAGGCCGCCCAGGACAAACAGGGGTGATCTCAAATCAGCTGAGCAACTACCTCCACTCAGACAACAGATGTCCCCAGAGAAGAATATTGAACCGGACAGGCCCCTAGGCCCTAGTCAGATCCATTGCTTTGGTTTTTAGGCATCTCTCCTCAGAGGCCTCCTTTCCAATACCAGCATATGGTGGTTTCCTGAGGCACCAATAAGAACAAATCTCGTCTCCCCATGGAAAACTTGCTCATTGGAGCTTTGTCATAACCTCTGGTTAGGAGAATCCTTCAGGGCCCTGGTGCCACTGCCCCATACCAAGGTCTCCATGGACTCAAACCAACATTAAGACCATCCTCAGGAAAGTCCATTTCAACTCAGCCCCCTCTGTTGCTACCCCAAGCCAGCAGATCAAACGTTTCTTGTTGCTAGGAGACAATTGGAATGTGAGGCTGGCTACCCAGGCATCCATACTTAGAACCCTGTTCTGGAAAAATACCTCATAAGACGTCCTGGAGCCATCCAACAAATCTTAATTGTCCCACAGAAGGAATCCTTGCGGTTTGGAGCATCTCACAACTCCAATAGTGGGAAAACCCCATGGGCTCATAATGTCCCCCCTTCATGAAGGGGCCAACATGGACAGAAACTCAAACCTGAGCCAAAGTCTGATCCTCGACCTGACTTCAGACGCATAAGATGTCAATTAAGCTCTGCAGAGTGTGCCTGCCATGTCCTTGCCCCGAAACCTAAGCCTAGCTTGTGTTCTCAGACTTCCGTCCTCACTCTCCTGGCCCACAAGCCCTCCCGTTTGGGAATTCCGAAGCCACAATGCAGCACTCTGCCTGCCCTCCAGAAGAAAAACTTTGCCCTATGCTGCTAATAAGAAACCCCAAATGATTTTCTAATGCATGCCAATCGATTGTAAAGCAATTATACAGCCTACCCTGTATATTAATGCCCTGTCTGGCACAGCCTGAGACAAGACATCCCAAACGATACCCAGACAGCTGGCCCCAACATGGTCACATAGGACCCGCTATGGCTGTAGGTCGTCATCTCTTCCCAACCTCGGTTTTCAGGCTTCAGAACCTAGACCTTATCTCCAATCACTGCCCAGGGGTGAACGTGATGCAGAAATTAGAATTCCTCCTTCCCCATGGCCAGAAACCTTGTGGTTGGCATGTTGTCCAACGTTCAATGTGGGAAATTCTGCATTGTCCGAAAGGCCACGCCAGTGCTTGAGGGCCGCCTAGGGCACAGACATGCATTGTGACCTGCAGCGTGAGTCCCGTATTAAAGTAACGCCTCTCAGTGGCTGGACCAAGATCTTGCATATGGGGCTTGTCATATCCATAGGCCCCCAGGCTTAACCAGAGGGCGAGTATTCCAGTTGTCAGTACCCACTGCTATGCTCTAGATTCCCTCTACAGGGGGGACACATAAAGCAGAAAACAGGACACTTCCCTTCCCACAGAATGACCCCAAACTCTTGGGGGCTGAACAAACTACCAGAGAGGGAGACTTCTACGACCCATGAGGCAACTCCTACATTAAACGGCCATTGTGGACAAAACATCCAGAGACAAAAGCCTGAGCGACTGCCTCCCTCTCACCCTTCTTTCATATCCAGAGGAGCTCCCCTCATGGACTGTAGATCAGGCCTAACGTAACCTCGTCCCCAAACCTGAGCTGAGTTAGGGATTTTGGATGTCTGTCTGCACAGCCATGGCCCACACGGCCTCCAGGATGGGGTCTCTGGAGCCACACCACAGAACTGTGCCTGCTCTCTCCTAAGAAACTGCCCATTCCATTGGCCACAACTCTACAAAATAGTAGAAACCTCAAGGTCCCCAAGGACATCCCACTACCGCAAGCCGCACTGGACAAATAGGGGCATTATGACACAAGCTGAGCAACTACTACCTCCATGCAGACACACAGACAGATATCCGCAGAGAAAGAAGATTGAACCAGATAGGCCCTTAGGCCCTATTATGAACTCTTGCTTTGGTGTCCAGGTATCACTCCTCAGAGGCCTGGGTTCGAAGACCAGCATACGGGGCTTTCCTGAGGCACCAGACAGAAGATCTCTCATCTCCACCTGGGAAGCTTCCTTGTTGGAGTTGTGTCAAGCCCTTCGGGTTGGAGAATCCTGCAGAGTCCCTTAGCTACTGCCACCTTCCAAGGTCTCCATGGCCACTAAACCACATTATGACTCATCCTCAGGAGAGTCCATTTAAACTCAGCCTTCTTGGTAGCTCACCCAAGAGCGCGTAGATTGAGCGTGCCTTGTCTCGACCAGGCAATGGGAAGGTGAGTTGGCATTTCTCGGCATCCATGCTTAGGCCCCTGCTCTCGAGTCTTTCTGTATGGGGCATCAAGGGACCATCCAATAGTACTCGACTGTCCTGAAGAAGGAAACTTTGAAGTTTGGAGCAGCTCACAACTCCCAGTGTAGGGAAACCTCCCTGGCCTCATGACGCCCCCACCCCCTTCATATAAGGGCCGTCATAGACACAAACTCCAGCTTGAGGCAACATCTGATACTCGCCCTGACCTCACTGCAGGAGATCTCGATTCAGCCTCTGCAGAGTGGACCTGCCATGCTCTTGGTCCCAAAACTCGTGCTAGCTTGTGTTTTCAGACTTCTTCCTCACAATCCTGGCCACACCCCTCCAGTTTGGCAATTCTGGAGACACAATGCAGCACTCTGCCTGCCCTCCAGAAGAAAAATGTTGCCCTATAGGGCTAACCAGAAACGCCAAATGAGTAACAACCTGCATGCCACTCGACCATACCCCAATTATACAGTCTAGCCTGTGCACTAAAGCCCTGTCTGACACAGCCTGAGGGCAGACCTCCAGTCCAACACCCAGACAGCTGGCCGTACACAGAGCATATCACACCCACAATGGCTTTAGGCCATCATCTCTACCCAACCTCAGTTTTCACCTTCAGAACCTAGACATTATCTCCACTCACTGCTCAGGAGTGAACGTGATGCAAGAATCAGAACTTCTCCTTCGCCTTGGCAAGAAACCTAGTGGTTGGCATGTTGTCCAACGTTCATTGTAGGAGAAAGCAGCATGGACTATGAGGCCCCACCTATCCCTGAGGGCCACAATTTGCACAAACACACATTGTGACCCTCAGCGTGAACCCTATCCTCATGTAAAGCCTCTTAGTGACTGGAACAACAGCCCACATATGGGGCTTGGCAAGCCCCTAGTCCCCCAATCTCAACCAGAGTTCGAGATGTCTAGTCACCCCTACTCAGGGCTCTACTCTGGAATCCCTCTTTGGTGGAACACCTGAGGTAAAAAAAAAAAAAAAAATACAGAAAGGACTCTTCCCATCCACAGAATGATCCCAACCCCTTGGGATCAGGCCAAATCACCAGAGAAAGAATTGTCCATGGCCCTTGAGGACACCCCGACATTCCACGGCCACCGTTGACACAAAATCCGGAGACAAAACCCTGAGCAAGCGCCACATACTCGTCCTTTGTTCATAGCCCTGAAAATTCTCACGGTCTGTAGATCGAGCCTTCATACATACATCCCCAAACCTAAGCTGAGTTTGTGTTTTCAGACTTCTGTCCCCACAGTCCTGGCCCACACACCATCCAAGCTGGGGCCCCTGGAGACACACCTCAGGACTGTGGCTTCCCTCTCCAGGGGAATTCTGCCATTTCCATTGGCCACAACCCTATAGATTAGGAGAATCCTCCAAACTCCCCGAGGCCATCCCAATAGTGTTGGCTGCCCAGGACAAACAGGGATGATCTTTCACAAGTTAGGAAACTACCTCCACTCAGACCCAGAGACAGATATCCCCATAGAATAAGATTGAACTGGACAGGCACTTAGGATCTAATCGGATCCATTGCTTTTGTTTCCAGGCATCTCTCCTCAGAGGCCTGGTTTCCAATACCAGAATACGGGGGATTACTGAGGCACTCATCAGAAAAATCTCATCTCCACATAGGAAATGTACTCTTTGGAGCTCTATAAAAACCTCTGTTTAGGAGAATCTTTCAGGGCCCCGGATCAAGCGCCCCATTCCAAGGTCTCCATGGACTTAAACCCACATTATGATCTATCCTCGGGAGAGTCCATGTCAACTCAACCCCCTTGGTTTCTCCCCCAGGGCCTGCAGATCAAACCTGCCTTGTTGCTAGGAGACAACTAGAATGGGAGGCGGGCTGCCCAGGCATCCATCCTTAGAACCCTACTCTGGAGTCGTTCCACATGGGACATCCTAGAGCCATCCAACAGGTCTCAAGTGTCCCACAGAAGGAATCTTTGCAGTCTGGAGCATCTCACAACTCCCATTGTGGGAAAATCTACATGGCCTCTTGAGACGCTCCACTTTATAAAGGGGCCATCATGGACAGAAACTCCAACCTGAGCAAACGTCTGATATTCGCCCTGACTTCAGGTGCATGAGATCTTGATTCAGCTCTGCAGAGTGTGCCTTCTGTGCACTCACCCCCAAAACTAAGCCTAGCTTGTGTTCTCAGACTACCGTCCTCACACCCCTGCCCCAAAAGCCCTACAGATTGGCAATACTGGGGCCATAATGCAGCACACTGCCTGCCCTCCAGAAGAAAAACGTTGCCTTATGGAGCTACCTAGAAACCCGAATAAGGATCAACTGAACGCCACTCGACTGCACCCCAAATATGCAGTCTACCCTGTCTAATGCCTTGTCTGACACAGCATGAGCCCACACCTCCAGACCTACGCTCAACAGCTGGCTGCACACTGAGCTCATTGGACCCATCAGGTCCTTAGGTCTTCATCTCTTCCAACCTCATTTTTCGGGTTTCAGAACCTAGACCTAAACTCCAAACACTGTCCAGGGGTGAACGTGATGCAGAAATCACAACTCTTCCTTCGCCATGGCTGGAAACCTTGTGGTTGGCATATTCTCCAACGTTCAGTGTAGAATAATCTAGCGTGGCCCATGAGGCACTTCCCATGCTTGAGGGCCTTGTTGGGCACAAATAGGCATTGTGAACCTCAGCATGAGCCCTGTCCTCAAGGAAGGCCTCTCAGTGTCTGAATCAAGAGCCCGCCTATTGGACTTTCCATGCCCCTAGGCCCCCAAACTTAAACAGAGGTGGGGATATCCAGTTGTCCCTCCCAAGGACTCTGCTCTGGAATCCCTCTTTTATTGGGACACTTGAGGTACATAAAATAAAATATAAAATAAAATAAAATAAAAAACAGAAAAGACTCCCCCCATCCCACAGAATGTACCCAAACTCTTGGGATCGGGTCAAATCCTCAGAGAAGGAAAGCCATCCACAACCCATGAGGCCACGCCAGCATTCCACCCACATTGTTGACACAAATCCAGAGACAAAACCTGAGCAAGCACCTCAAACTCACCCTTTTTCATATCCCTAAGTGTTATCACAGTCTGTAAATTGGGCGTGCCATACCTATGTCCCCAATCCTAAGCGGAGTTTGTGTTTTCAGACTTTTGTCCCCACAGGCCTGGCCCACACAGCCTCAAGGCTGGGCCCCTAGAGCCAAACTCAGAACTGTGCCTGCCCTCTCCAGGAGATTTCTGCCCATTCCATTGGCCACAAACCTATAGATTAGGAGAAACTCCAAAGTCCGGAAGCCATCCCAATATTATAGGCTGCCCAGGACAAACAGGGGCGATCTGACACAAGCTGAGCAACTACATCCCCTCAGATCCTTAGACAGGTATCCTCAGGAAAGAGATTGAACCGGACAGGCACCTAGGCCCTAATCATCTCGATTGCTTTTGTTTCCAGTCATCTCTCCTCAGAGGCCTGGTTTCCCATACCAGCATATGGGAGATTCCTTAGGCACTCATCAAAACAATTCTCTTCTCTACATAGGAAACGTACTCTTTAGAGCCCATCAAAACCTCCGGTTATGAACATCCCTCAAGGCCCCGGTTCAAGCACCCCATTCCAAGGTCTCCATGGACACAAATGCACATTATGACCCATCCTCAACTCACCCATTTCAACACACCCGCCTCGGTTGCTCCCCTAGATCCAGCAGATCGAACTTGCCTTGGCGCTATGAGACACCTGGAATGGGAGGCAGGCTGCCCAGGCATCGATCCTTAGAACCCTGCTCTGGATAACTTCCTTATGGGATGTCCTGGAGCCATCCAACAGGTCTCGACTGTCCCACAGAAGGAATCATTGCGGTTTGGAGCATCTCACAATTCCCATCGTGGGAAAACCTCCATGTCCTCGCGACACCGTCCCCTTCATGAAGGGGCCGTCATGGACAGAAACTCCGACGTAAGCCAACGTCTGATCCTAGCTCTGTCTTCAGGCATACGGGATCTCGAATCATCTCTGCAGAGGGTGCCTGCCGTCCCCTCACCCCGACATCTAAGTCTGGCTTGTGTTCTCAGAATTTTTTTCTCACACTCCTGTCCCACAAGCCTTCCAGTTTGGGAATTCTGGAGCCACTATGTGGCACTGTGTCTTCCCTCCAGAAGAAAAATGTTGCCCTCTGGGGCTACCCAGTAACCACAAATGAGTACCATCCTGCACGAAACTCGACTGCACCCCAATGATACAGTCTAGCCTGGGCACTAATTCCCTGTCTGCCACAGCCTGAGCCTGCACCTCCCAACCCACACTCAACAGCTGGCCGAACACTGAGCACATCAGCCACACCATGGCCTTAGGTCTTCATCTCTTCCCAACCTCAGTTTTCAGGCTTCAGAACCTAGACCTTAAATACAATCACAGTCCAGGAGTGAAAGTGTTGCAGAAATTAGAACTCCTTCTTCCCCATGGCCAGAAAACTTGTGGTTGCCATATTGTGCAACGTTCAGTGTAGGAGAAACCAGCATGGTACATTAGGCCACGCCCTGACTTGAGGGGCTCCTTGGGCACAAAAACACATTGTGAAACTCAGTGTGAGACCTATCCTCAAGGAAGGCCTCTCAGTGTCTGGACCAAGAGCCCACATATGGGGCTTGCCATGTTCTTAGGTCCCAATGTTAACCAGAGGTCTGGTTGTCCAGTCGCCCCTCGCCAGGACTCTGCTCTTTGATCCCTCTTTTGGTGGTCCACCTTAGGTAAAAAAAATAATAATACTAAAAAAATAAACAAAAAAACAAGAAAGGCCTCCTCCCTTCCCACAGAATGACCCCAAACTCTTGGGATCGGGTCAAATCCCGAGAAAGGGAGCCTTATCAATGACCCATGAGGACACCCCGACATTCCATGGCAATCGGTGACACAATTCCAGAAAAAAAAAAAAGCATGAGCCAGCACCTCACATTCGCCCTTTGTTCATATCCCGAAGAGTTCTCCTCACGGTCTATAGATCGGGTTGGCCATACTTACATCTCCCAACCTAAGTGGAGTTTGTGTTTTCAGACTTTTGTCCAAATAGCCCTGGACCAAACATGCTCCACAATTGGGTCCCTGGAGCCACACCTCAGGACTGTGCTTCCCTTTCAAGGGAATTCTTCCCATTCCATTGGCCACAACCTTGCAAATGAGGAAAAACCTCCAAAGTCACCGAGGCCATCTTAATAGAGTAGGCCGCCCAGGACAAACAGGGGTGATCTCAAACCAGCTGAGCAACTACCTCCACTCAGACAACAGATGTCCCCAGAGAAGAATATTGAACCGGACAGGTTCCTAGGCCCTAATCAGATCCATTGCTTTGGTTTCCAGGCATCTCTCCTCAGAGGCCTCCTTTCCAATACCAGCATATGGTGGTTTCCTGAGGCACCAATAAGAACAAATCTCGTCTCTCCATGGAAAACTTGCTCATTGGAGCTTTGTCATAACCTCTGGTTAGGAGAATCCTTCAGGGCCCTGGTGCCACTACCCCATACCAAGGTCTCCATGGACTCAAACCAACATTAAGATCATCCTCAGGAAAGTCTATTTCAACTCAGCCCCCTCTGTTGCTACCCCAAGCCAGCAGATCAAACGTTTCTTGTTGCTAGGAGACAATTGGAATGTGAGGCTGGCTGCCCAGGCATCCTTACTTAGAACCCTGTTCTGGAAAAATACCTTATAAGACGTCCTGGAGCCATCCAACAAATCTTAATTGTCCCACAACAGGAATCCTTGCGGTTTGGAGCATCTCACAAATCCAATAGTGGGAAAACCCCCATGGGCTCATAATGTCCCCCCTTCCTGAAGGGGCCTACATGGACAGAAACTCAAACCTGAGCCAAAGTCTGATCGTCGACCTGACTTCAGAGGCATGAGATGTCAATTCAGCTCTGCAGAGTGTGCCTGCCATGTTTTTGCCCCAAAACCTAAGCCTAGCTTGTGTTCTCAGACTTCCGTCCTCACTCTCCTGGCCCACAAGCCCTCCAGTTTGGGAATTCCGATGCCACAATGCAGCACTCTGCCTACCCTCCAGAAGAAAAACTTTGCCCTATGCTGCTAATAAGAAACCCCAAATGATTTTCTAATGCATGCCACTTGATTGTAAAGCAATTATACAGCCTACCCTGTATACTAATGCCCTGTCTGGCACAGCCTGAGACAATACATCCCAAACGATACCCAGACAGCTGGCCCCAACCTGGACACATAGGACCCGCTATGGCTGTAGGTCGTCATCTCTTCCCAACCTCGGTGTTCAGGCTTCAGAACCTAGACCTTATCTCCAATCACTGCCCAGGGGTGAACGTGATGCAGAAATTAGAATTCCTCCTTCCCCATGGCCAGAAACCTTGTGGTTGGCATGTTGTCCAACGTTCAATGTGGGAAAACCTGCATTGTCCGAAAGGCCACGCCAGTGCTTGAGGGCCGCCTAGGGCACAGACATACATTGTGACCTGCAGCGTGAGTCCCGTATTAAAGTAACGCCTCTCAGTGGCTGGACCAAGATCCTGCATATGGGGCTTGTCATATCCATAGGTCCCCAGGCTTAACCAGAGGGCGAGTATTCCAGTTGTCAGTACCCACTGCTATGCTCTAGAATCCCTCTACTGGGGGGACACATGAAGCAAAAAACAGGACACTTCCCTTCCCACAGAATGACCCCAAACTCTTGGGGGCTGGACAAACTACCAGAGAGGGAGACTTCTACGACCCATGAGGCAACTCCTACATTAAACGGCCATTGTGGTCAAAACATCCAGAGACAAAAGCCTGAGCGACTGCCTCCCTCTCACCCTTCTTTCATATCCAGAGGAGCTCCCCTCATGGACTGTAGATCAGGCCTGCCTTAACCTCGGCCCCAAACCTGAGCTGAGTTAGGGTTTTTGGATGTCTGTCTGCACAGCCATGGCCCACACAGCCTCCAGGCTGGGGTCTCTGGTGCCACACCACAGAACTGTGCCTGCTCTCTCCTAAGAAACTGCCCATTCCATTGGCCACAACTCTACAAAATAGTAGAAATCTCAAGGTCCCCAAGGACATCCCACTACCACAAGCCGCACTGGACAAATACTGGCATTATGACACAAGATGAGCAACTACTACCTCCACGCAGACACACAGACAGATATCCGCAGAGAAAGAAGATCGAACCAGACAGGCCCCTAGGCCCTATTATGAACTCTTGCTTTGGTGTCCAGGTATCACTCCTCAGAGGCCTGGGTTCGAAGACCAGCATACGGGGCTTTCCTGAGGCACCAGACAGAAGACCTCTCATCTCCACATGGGAAGCTTCCTTGTTGGAGTTGTGTCAAGCCCTTCGGGTTGGAGAATCCTGCACAGTCCCTTAGCTACTGCCACATTCCAAGGTCTCCTTGGCCACCAACCCACATTATGACTCATCCTCAGGAGAGTCCATTTAAACTCAGCCTTCTGGGTAGCTCACCCAAAAGCCCGCAGATTGAGCGTGCCTTGTCTCGACCAGGCAATGGGAAGGTGAGTTGGCGTTTCTCGGCATCCATGCTTAGGCCCCTGCTCTCGAGTCTTTCTGTATGGGGCATCCTGGAACCATCCAATAGTACTCGACTGTCCTGAAGAAGGAAACTTTGAAGTTTGGAGCAGCTCACAACTCCCAGTGTAGGGAAACCTCCCTGGCCTCATGACGCCCCCACCCCCTTCAGGAAGGGGCCGTCATGGACACAAACTCCAGCTTGAGGCAACATCTGATACTCGCCCTGACCTCACCTGCAGGAGATCTCGATTCAGCCTCTGCAGAGTGGGCCTGCCATGCTCTTGGCCGCAAAACTCGTGCTAGCTTGTGTTTTCAGACTTCCTTCCTCACAATCCTGGCCACACCCCTCCAGTTTGGCAATTCTGGAGACACAATGCAGCACTCTGCCTGGCCTCCAGAAGAAAAATGTTGCCCTATAGGGCTAACCAGAAACGCCAAATGAGTAACAACCTGCATGCCACTCGACCATACCCCAATTATACAGTCTAGCCTGTGCACTAAAGCCCTGTCTGACACAGCCTGAGGGCAGACCTCCAGTCCAACACCAGGACAGCTGGCCGTACACTGAGCATATCATACCCACAATGGCTTTAGGCCATCATCTCTACCCAACCTCAATTTTCACCTTCATAACCTAGACCTTATCTACACTCACTGCTCAGGAGTGAACGTGATGCAAGAATCAGAACGTCTCCTTCGCCATGGCAAGAAACCTTGTGGTTGGCATGTTGTCCAACGTTCATTGTAGGAGAAAGCAGCATGGACTATGAGGTCCCACCTATCCCTGAGGGCCACAATTTGCACAAACACATATTGTGACCCTCAGCGTGAGCCCTATTCTCATGTGAAGCCTCTTAGTGACTGGAACAACAGCCCACATATGGGGCTTGCCAAGCCCCTAGTCACCCAATCTCAACCAGAGTTCGAGATGTCTAGTCACCCGACTCAGGGCTCTGCTCTGGAATCCCTCTTTGGTGGGACAACTGAGGTAAAAAAAAAAAATACAGAAAGGACTTTTCCCATCCACAGAATGATCCCAACCCCTTGGGATCAGGCCAAATCACCAGAGAAAGAATTGTCCATGGCCCTTGAGGACACCCCGACATTCCACGGCCACCGTTGACACAAAATCCAGAGACAAGCCTGAGCAAGCGCCACATACTCGCCCTTTGTTCATAGCCCGGAAAATTCTCATGTTCTGT
The DNA here is from genome assembly GCF_964662115.1 of Mustela nivalis. Lineage (NCBI taxonomy): Eukaryota > Metazoa > Chordata > Mammalia > Carnivora > Mustelidae > Mustela > Mustela nivalis. The sequence goes on from NW_028136417.1 coordinate 870,943, forward strand.
AGATCGAGCCTTCATACATACATCCCCAAACATAAGCTGAGTTTGTGTTTTCAAACTTCTGTCCCCACAGTCCTGGCCCACACACCATCCAAGCTGGGGCCCCTGGAGACACACCTCAGGACTGTGGCTTCCCTCTCCAGGGGAATTCTGCCATTTCCATTGGCCACAACCTTATAGATTAGGAGAAACCTCCAAGCTCCCCGAGGCCATCCGAATAGTGTTGGCTGCCCAGGACAAACAGGGATGATATTTCACAAGTTAGGAAACTACCTCCACTCAGACCCAGAGACAGATATCCCCATAGAATAAGATTGAACTGGACAGGCACTTAGGCCCTAATCAGATCCATTGCTTTTGTTTCCAGGCATCTCTCCTCATAGGCCTGGTTTCCATTACCAGCATAGGGGGATTACTGAAGCACTCATCAGAAAAATCTCATCTCCACATAGGAAATGTACTCTTTGGAGCTCTATAAAAACCTCTGTTTAGGAGAATCTTTCAGGGCCCCGGATCAAGCGCCCCATTCCAAGGTCTCCATGGACTTAAACCCACATTATGATCTATCCTCGGGAGAGTCCATGTCAACTCAACCCCCTTGGTTTCTCCCCCAGGGCCTGCAGATCAAACCTGCCTTGCCGCTAGGAGACACCTGGAATGGGAGGCAGGCTGCCCAGGCATCGATCCTTAGAACCCTGCTCTGGATAACTTCCTTATGGGATGTCCTGGAGCCATCCCACAGGTCTCGACTGTCCCACAGAAGGAATCATTGCGGTTTGGAGCATCTCACAATTCCCATCGTGGGAAAACCTCCATGTCCTCGCGACACCGTCCCCTTCATGAAGGGGCCATCATGGACAGAAACTCCGACCTAAGCCAACGTCTGATCCTAGCTCTGTCTTCAGGTATAAGGGATCTCGAATCATCTCTGCAGAGGGTGCCTGCCGTCCCTTCACCCCGAAATCTAAGTCTGGCTTGTGTTCTCAGTATTTTTTCCTCACACTCCTGGCCCACAAGCCTTCCAGTTTGGGAATTCTGGAGCCAGTATGTGACACTGTGTCTTCCCTCCAGAAGAAAAACATTGCCCTCTGGGGCTACCCAGTAACCACAAATGAGTACCATCCTGCACGAAACTCGACTGCACCCCAATGATACAGTCTAGCCTGGACACAAATTCGCTGTCTGCCACAGCCTGAGCCTGCACCTCCCAACCCACACTCAACAGCTGGCCGAACACTGAGCACATCAGACACACCATGGCCTTAGGGCTTCATCTCTTCCCAACCTCAGTTTTCAGGCTTCAGAACCTAGACCTTAAATCCAATCACAGTCCAGGAGTGAAATTGTTGCAGAAATTAGAACTCCTTCTTCCCCATGGCCAGAAAACTTGTGGTTGCCATATTGTCCAACGTTCCGTGTAGGAGAAACCAGCATGGTACATTAGGCCACGCCCTGACTTGAGGGGCTCCTTGGGCACAAAAACACATTGTGAAACTCAGTGTGAGACCTATCCTCAAGGAAGGCCTCTCAGTGTCTGGACCAAGAGCCCACATATGGGGCTTGCCATGTTCTTAGGTCCCAATGTTAACCAGAGGTCTGGTTGTCCAGTCGCCCCTCCCCAGGACTCTGCTCTGGAATCCTTCTTTTGGTGGTCCACCTTAGGTAAAAAAATAATAATAATAATAATAAAGTAAACAAAAAAACAAGAAAGGCCTCCTCCCTTCCCACAGAATGACCCCAAACACTTGGGATCAGGTCAAATCCCCAGAAAAGGAGCCTCATCGATGGCCCATGAGGACACCCTGACATTCCATGGCAATCGGTGACAGATTTCCAGAAAAAAAAAAAAAAAAAAGCATGAGCCAGCACCTCACATTCGCCCTTTGTTCATATCCCGATGAGTTCTCCTCACGGTCTATAGTTCGGGCCGGCCATACCTACATCCCCCAACCTAAGTGGAGTTTGTGTTTTCAGACTTTTGTCCAAATAGCCCTGGACCACACACGCTCCACACTTGTGTCCCTGGAGCCACACCTCAGGACTGTGCTTCCCTTTCAATGGAATTCTTCCCATTCCATTGGCCACAACCTTGCAAATGAGGAAAAACCTCCAAAGTCACCGAGGCCATCCCATTAGTGTAGGCCGCCCAGGACAAACAGGGGTGATCTCAAATCAGCTGAGCAACTACCTCCACTCAGACAACAGATGTCCCCAGAGAAGAATATTGAACCGGACAGGCCCCTAGGCCCTAGTCAGATCCATTGCTTTGGTTTTTAGGCATCTCTCCTCAGAGGCCTCCTTTCCAATACCAGCATATGGTGGTTTCCTGAGGCACCAATAAAAACAAATCTCGTCTCCCCATGGAAAACTTGCTCATTGGAGCTTTGTCATAACCTCTGGTTAGGAGAATCCTTCAGGGCCCTGGTGCCACTGCCCCATACCAAGGTCTCCATGGACTCAAACCAACATTAAGACCATCCTCAGGAAAGTCCATTTCAACTCAGCCCCTTCTGATGCTACCCCAAGCCAGCAGATCAAACGTTTCTTGTTGCTAGGAGACAATTGGAATGTGAGGCTGACTACCCAGGCATCCATACTTAGAACCCTGTTCTGGAAAAATACCTCATAAGACGTCCTGGAGCCATCCAACAAATCTTAATTGTCCCACAGAAGGAATCCTTGCGGTTTGGAGCATCTCACAACTCCAATAGTGGGAAAACCCCCATGGGCTCATAATGTCCCCCCTTCATGAAGGGGCCAACATGGACAGAAACTCAACCCTGAGCCAAAGTCTGATCCTCGACCTGACTTCAGACGCATGAGATGTCAATTAAGCTCTGCAGAGTGTGCCTGCCATGTCCTTGCCCCGAAACCTAAGCCTAGCTTGTGTTCTCAGACTTCCGTCCTCACTCTCCTGGCCCACAAGCCCTCCCGTTTGGGAATTCCGAAGCCACAATGCAGCACTCTGCCTGCCCTCCAGAAGAAAAACTTTGCCCTATGCTGCTAATAAGAAACCCCAAATGATTTTCTAATGCATGCCAATCGATTGTAAAGCAATTATACAGCCCACCCTGTATACTAATGCCCTGTCTGGCACAGCCTGAGACAAGACATCCCAAACGACACCCAGACAGCTGGCCCCAACATGGTCACATAGGACCCGCTATGGCTGTAGGTCGTCATCTCTTCCCAACCTCGGTTTTCAGGCTTCAGAACCTAGACCTTATCTCCAATCACTGCCCAGGGGTGAACGTGATGCAGAAATTAGAATTCCTCCTTCCCCATGGCCAGAAACCTTGTGGTTGGCATGTTGTCCAACGTTCAATGTGGGAAATTCTGCATTGTCCGAAAGGCCACGCCAGTGCTTGAGGGCCGCCTAGGGCACAGACATGCATTGTGACCTGCAGCGTGAGTCCCGTATTAAAGTAACGCCTCTCAGTGGCTGGACCAAGATCTTGCATATGGGGCTTGTCATATCCATAGGCCCCCAGGCTTAACCAGAGGGCGAGTATTCCAGTTGTCAGTACCCACTGCTATGCTCTAGATTCCCTCTACAGGGGGGACACATAAAGCAGAAAACAGGACACTTCCCTTCCCACAGAATGACCCCAAACTCTTGGGGGCTGAACAAACTACCAGAGAGGGAGACTTCTACGACCCATGAGGCAACTCCTACATTAAACGGCCATTGTGGACAAAACATCCAGAGACAAAAGCCTGAGCGACTGCCTCCCTCTCACCCTTCTTTCATATCCAGAGGAGCTCCCCTCATGGACTGTAGATCAGGCCTAACGTAACCTCGGCCCCAAACCTGAGCTGAGTTAGGGATTTTGGATGTCTGTCTGCACAGCCATGGCCCACACGGCCTCCAGGATGGGTTCTCTGGAGCCACACCACAGAACTGTGCCTGCTCTCTCCTAAGAAACTGCCCATTCCATTGGCCACAACTCTACAAAATAGTAGAAACCTCAAGGTCCCCAAGGACATCCCACTACCGCAAGCCGCACTGGACAAATAGGGGCATTATGACACAAGCTGAGCAACTACTACCTCCATGCAGACACACAGACAGATATCCGCAGAGAAAGACGATTGAACCAGACAGGCCCTTAGGCCCTATTATGAACTCTTGCTTTGGTGTCCAGGTATCACTCCTCAGAGGCCTGGTTTCGAAGACCAGCATACGGGGCTTTCCTGAGGCACCAGACAGAAGATCTCTCATCTCCACCTGGGAAGCTTCCTTGTTGGAGTTGTGTCAAGCCCTTCGGGTTGGAGAATCCTGCAGAGTCCCTTAGCTACTGCCACCTTCCAAGGTCTCCATGGCCACTAAACCACATTATGACTCATCCTCAGGAGAGTCCATTTAAACTCAGCCTTCTTGGTAGCTCACCCAAGAGCGCGTAGATTGAGCGTGCCTTGTCTCGACCAGGCAATGGGAAGGTGAGTTGGCATTTCTCGGCATCCATGCTTAGGCCCCTGCTCTCGAGTCTTTCTGTATGGGGCATCAAGGGACCATCCAATAGTACTCGACTGTCCTGAAGAAGGAAACTTTGAAGTTTGGAGCAGCTCACAACTCCCAGTGTAGGGAAACCTCCCTGGCCTCATGACGCCCCCACCCCCTTCATATAAGGGCCGTCATAGACACAAACTCCAGCTTGAGGCAACATCTGATACTCGCCCTGACCTCACTGCAGGAGATCTCGATTCAGCCTCTGCAGAGTGGAGCTGCCATGCTCTTGGTCCCAAAACTCGTGCTAGCTTGTGTTTTCAGACTTCCTTCCTCACAATCCTGGCCACACCCCTCCAGTTTGGCAATTCTGGAGACACAATGCAGCACTCTGCCTGCCCTCCAGAAGAAAAATGTTGCCCTATAGGGCTAACCAGAAACGCCAAATGAGTAACAACCTGCATGCCACTCGACCATACCCCAATTATACAGTCTAGCCTGTGCACTAAAGCCCTGTCTGACACAGCCTGAGGGCAGACCTCCAGTCCAACACCCAGACAGCTGGCCGTACACAGAGCATATCACACCCACAATGGCTTTAGGCCATCATCTCTACCCAACCTCAGTTTTCACCTTCAGAACCTAGACATTATCTCCACTCACTGCTCAGGAGTGAACGTGATGCAAGAATCAGAACTTTTCCTTCGCCTTGGCAAGAAACCTAGTGGTTGGCATGTTGTCCAACGTTCATTGTAGGAGAAAGCAGCATGGACTATGAGGCCCCACCTATCCCTGAGGGCCACAATTTGCACAAACACACATTGTGACCCTCAGCGTGAACCCTATCCTCATGTAAAGCCTCTTAGTGACTGGAACAACAGCCCACATATGGGGCTTACCAAGCCCCTAGTCCCCCAATCTCAACCAGAGTTCGAGATGTCTAGTCACCCCTACTCAGGGCTCTACTCTGGAATCCCTCTTTGGTGGAACACCTGAGGTAAAAAAAAAAAAAAAATACAGAAAGGACTCTTCCCATCCACAGAATGATCCCAACCCCTTGGGATCAGGCCAAATCACCAGAGAAAGAATTGTCCATGGCCCTTGATGACACCCCGACATTCCACGGCCACCGTTGACACAAAATCCGGAGACAAAACCCTGAGCAAGCGCCACATACTCGTCCTTTGTTCATAGCCCTGAAAATTCTCACGGTCTGTAGATCGAGCCTTCATACATACATCCCCAAACCTAAGCTGAGTTTGTGTTTTCAGACTTCTGTCCCCACAGTCCTGGCCCACACACCATCCAAGCTGGGGCCCCTCGAGACACACCTCAGGACTGTGGCTTCCCTCTCCAGGGGAATTCTGCCATTTCCATTGGCCACAACCCTATAGATTAGGAGAATCCTCCAAACTCCCCGAGGCCATCCCAATAGTGTTGGCTGCCCAGGACAAACAGGGATGATCTTTCACAAGTTAGGAAACTACCTCCACTCAGACCCAGAGACAGATATCCCCATAGAATAAGATTGAACTGGACAGGCACTTAGGATCTAATCGGATCCATTGCTTTTGTTTCCAGGCATCTCTCCTCAGAGGCCTGGTTTCCAATACCAGAATACGGGGGATTACTGAGGCACTCATCAGAAAAATCTCATCTCCACATAGGAAATGTACTCTTTGGAGCTCTATAAAAACCTCTGTTTAGGAGAATCTTTCAGGGCCCCGGATCAAGCGCCCCATTCCAAGGTCTCCATGGACTTAAACCCACATTATGATCTATCCTCGGGAGAGTCCATGTCAACTCAACCCCCTTGGTTTCTCCCCCAGGGCCTGCAGATCAAACCTGCCTTGTTGCTAGGAGACAACTAGAATGGGAGGCGGGCTGCCCAGGCATCCATCCTTAGAACCCTACTCTGGAGTCGTTCCACATGGGACATCCTAGAGCCATCCAACAGGTCTCAAGTGTCCCACAGAAGGAATCTTTGCAGTCTGGAGCATCTCACAACTCCCATTGTGGGAAAATCTACATGGCCTCTTGAGACGCTCCACTTTATAAAGGGGCCATCATGGACAGAAACTCCAACCTGAGCAAACGTCTGATATTCGCCCTGACTTCAGGTGCATGAGATCTTGATTCAGCTCTGCAGAGTGTGCCTTCTGTGCACTCACCCCCAAAACTAAGCCTAGCTTGTGTTCTCAGACTACCGTCCTCACACCCCTGCCCCAAAAGCCCTACAGATTGGCAATACTGGGGCCATAATGCAGCACACTGCCTGCCCTCCAGAAGAAAAACGTTGCCTTATGGAGCTACCTAGAAACCCGAATAAGGATCAACTGAACGCCACTCGACTGCACCCCAAATATGCAGTCTACCCTGTCTAATGCCTTGTCTGACACAGCATGAGCCCACACCTCCAGACCTACGCTCAACAGCTGGCTGCACACTGAGCTCATTGGACCCATCAGGTCCTTAGGTCTTCATCTCTTCCAACCTCATTTTTCGGGTTTCAGAACCTAGACCTAAACTCCAAACACTGTCCAGGGGTGAACGTGATGCAGAAATCACAACTCTTCCTTCGCCATGGCTGGAAACCTTGTGGTTGGTATATTCTCCAACGTTCAGTGTAGAATAATCTAGCGTGGCCCATGAGGCACTTCCCATGCTTGAGGGCCTTGTTGGGCACAAATAGGCATTGTGAACCTCAGCATGAGCCCTGTCCTCAAGGAAGGCCTCTCAGTGTCTGAATCAAGAGCCCGCCTATTGGACTTTCCATGCCCCTAGGCCCCCAAACTTAAACAGAGGTGGGGATATCCAGTTGTCCCTCCCAAGGACTCTGCTCTGGAATCCCTCTTTTATTGGGACACTTGAGGTACATAAAATAAAATATAAAATAAAATAAAAAACAGAAAAGACTCCCCCCATCCCACAGAATGTACCCAAACTCTTGGGATCGGGTCAAATCCTCAGAGAAGGAAAGCCATCCACAACCCATGAGGCCACGCCAGCATTCCACCCACATTGTTGACACAAATCCAGAGACAAAACCTGAGCAAGCACCTCAAACTCACCCTTTTTCATATCCCTAAGTGTTATCACAGTCTGTAAATTGGGCGTGCCATACCTATGTCCCCAATCCTAAGCGGAGTTTGTGTTTTCAGACTTTTGTCCCCACAGGCCTGGCCCACACAGCCTCAAGGCTGGGCCCCTAGAGCCAAACTCAGAACTGTGCCTGCCCTCTCCAGGAGATTTCTGCCCATTCCATTGGCCACAAACCTATAGATTAGGAGAAACTCCAAAGTCCGGAAGCCATCCCAATATTATAGGCTGCCCAGGACAAACAGGGGCGATCTGACACAAGCTGAGCAACTACATCCCCTCAGATCCTTAGACAGGTATCCTCAGGAAAGAGATTGAACCGGACAGGCACCTAGGCCCTAATCATCTCGATTGCTTTTGTTTCCAGTCATCTCTCCTCAGAGGCCTGGTTTCCCATACCAGCATATGGGAGATTCCTTAGGCACTCATCAAAACAATTCTCTTCTCTACATAGGAAACGTACTCTTTAGAGCCCATCAAAACCTCCGGTTATGAACATCCCTCAAGGCCCCGGATCAAGCACCCCATTCCAAGGTCTCCATGGACACAAATGCACATTATGACCCATCCTCAACTCACCCATTTCAACACACCCGCCTCGGTTGCTCCCCTAGATCCAGCAGATCGAACTTGCCTTGGCGCTATGAGACACCTGGAATGGGAGGCAGGCTGCCCAGGCATCGATCCTTAGAACCCTGCTCTGGATAACTTCCTTATGGGATGTCCTGGAGCCATCCAACAGGTCTCGACTGTCCCACAGAAGGAATCATTGCGGTTTGGAGCATCTCACAATTCCCATCGTGGGAAAACCTCCATGTCCTCGCGACACCGTCCCCTTCATGAAGGGGCCGTCATGGACAGAAACTCCGACGTAAGCCAACGTCTGATCCTAGCTCTGTCTTCAGGCATACGGGATCTCGAATCATCTCTGCAGAGGGTGCCTGCCGTCCCCTCACCCCGACATCTAAGTCTGGCTTGTGTTCTCAGAATTTTTTTCTCACACTCCTGTCCCACAAGTCTTCCAGTTTGGGAATTCTGGAGCCACTATGTGGCACTGTGTCTTCCCTCCAGAAGAAAAATGTTGCCCTCTGGGGCTACCCAGTAACCACAAATGAGTACCATCCTGCACGAAACTCGACTGCACCCCAATGATACAGTCTAGCCTGGGCACTAATTCCCTGTCTGCCACAGCCTGAGCCTGCACCTCCCAACCCACACTCAACAGCTGGCCGAACACTGAGCACATCAGCCACACCATGGCCTTAGGTCTTCATCTCTTCCCAACCTCAGTTTTCAGGCTTCAGAACCTAGACCTTAAATACAATCACAGTCCAGGAGTGAAAGTGTTGCAGAAATTAGAACTCCTTCTTCCCCATGGCCAGAAAACTTGTGGTTGCCATATTGTCCAACGTTCCGTGTAGGAGAAACCAGCATGGTACATTAGGCCACGCCCTGACTTGAGGGGCTCCTTGGGCACAAAAACACATTGTGAAACTCAGTGTGAGACCTATCCTCAAGGAAGGCCTCTCAGTGTCTGGACCAAGAGCCCACATATGGGGCTTGCCATGTTCTTAGGTCCCAATGTTAACCAGAGGTCTGGTTGTCCAGTCGCCCCTCGCCAGGACTCTGCTCTTGGATCCCTCTTTTTGTGGTCCACCTTAGGTAAAAAAAAATAATAATACTAAAAAAATAAACAAAAAAACAAGAAAGGCCTCCTCCCTTCCACAGAATGACCCCAAACTCTTGGGATCGGGTCAAATCCCGAGAAAGGGAGCCTCATCAATGACCCATGAGGACACCCCGACATTCCATGGCAATCGGTGACACAATTCCAGAAAAAAAAAAAAAGCATGAGCCAGCACCTCACTTTCGCCCTTTGTTCATATCCCGAAGAGTTCTCCTCACGGTCTATAGATCGGGTTGGCCATACTTACATCCCCCAACCTAAGTGGAATTTGTGTTTTCAGACTTTTGTCCAAATAGCCCTGGACCAAACATGCTCCACAATTGGGTCCTTGGAGCCACACCTCAGGACTGTGCTTCCCTTTCAAGGGAATTCTTCCCATTCCATTGGCCACAACCTTGCAAATGAGGAAAAACCTCCAAAGTCACCGAGGCCATCTTAATAGAGTAGGCCGCCCAGGACAAACAGGGGTGATCTCAAACCAGCTGAGCAACTACCTCCACTCAGACAACAGATGTCCCCAGAGAAGAATATTGAACCGGACAGGTTCCTAGGCCCTAATCAGATCCATTGCTTTGGTTTCCAGGCATCTCTCCTCAGAGGCCTCCTTTCCAATACCAGCATATGGTGGTTTCCTGAGGCACCAATAAGAACAAATCTCGTCTCTCCATGGAAAACTTGCTCATTGGAGCTTTGTCATAACCTCTGGTTAGGAGAATCCTTCAGGGCCCTGGTGCCACTACCCCATACCAAGGTCTCCATGGACTCAAACCAACATTAAGATCATCCTCAGGAAAGTCTATTTCAACTCAGCCCCCTCTGTTGCTACCCCAAGCCAGCAGATCAAACGTTTCTTGTTGCTAGGAGACAATTGGAATGTGAGGCTGGCTGCCCAGGCATCCATACTTAGAACCCTGTTCTGGAAAAATACCTTATAAGACGTCCTGGAGCCATCCAACAAATCTTAATTGTCCCACAAAAGGAATCCTTGCGGTTTGGAGCATCTCACAAATCCAATAGTGGGAAAACCCCCATGGGCTCATAATGTCCCCCCTTCCTGAAGGGGCCTACATGGACAGAAACTCAAACCTGAGCCAAAGTCTGATCCTCGACCTGACTTCAGAGGCATGAGATGTCAATTCAGCTCTGCAGAGTGTGCCTGCCATGTTTTTGCCCCAAAACCTAAGCCTAGCTTGTGTTCTCAGACTTCCGTCCTCACTCTCCTGGCCCACAAGCCCTCCAGTTTGGGAATTCCGATGCCACAATGCAGCACTCTGCCTACCCTCCAGAAGAAAAACTTTGCCCTATGCTGCTAATAAGAAACCCCAAATGATTTTCTAATGCATGCCACTTGATTGTAAAGCAATTATACAGCCTACCCTGTATACTAATGCCCTGTCTGGCACAGCCTGAGACAATACATCCCAAACGATACCCAGACAGCTGGCCCCAACCTGGACACATAGGACCCGCTATGGCTGTAGGTCGTCATCTCTTCCCAACCTCGGTGTTCAGGCTTCAGAACCTAGACCTTATCTCCAATCACTGCCCAGGGGTGAACGTGATGCAGAAATTAGAATTCCTCCTTCCCCATGGCCAGAAACCTTGTGGTTGGCATGTTGTCCAACGTTCAATGTGGGAAAACCTGCATTGTCCGAAAGGCCACGCCAGTGCTTGAGGGCCGCCTAGGGCACAGACATACATTGTGACCTGCAGCGTGAGTCCCGTATTAAAGTAACGCCTCTCAGTGGCTGGACCAAGATCCTGCATATGGGGCTTGTCATATCCATAGGTCCCCAGTCTTAACCAGAGGGCGAGTATTCCAGTTGTCAGTACCCACTGCTATGCTCTAGAATCCCTCTACTGGGGGGACACATGAAGCAGAAAACAGGACACTTCCCTTCCCACAGAATGACCCCAAACTCTTGGGGGCTGGACAAACTACCAGAGAGGGAGACTTCTACGACCCATGAGGCAACTCCTACATTAAACGGCCATTGTGGTCAAAACATCCAGAGACAAAAGCCTGAGCGACTGCCTCCCTCTCACCCTTCTTTCATATCCAGAGGAGCTCCCCTCATGGACTGTAGATCAGGCCTGCCTTAACCTCGGCCCCAAACCTGAGCTGAGTTAGGGTTTTTGGATGTCTGTCTGCACAGCCATGGCCCACACAGCCTCCAGGCTGGGGTCTCTGGTGCCACACCACAGAACTGTGCCTGCTCTCTCCTAAGAAACTGCCCATTCCATTGGCCACAACTCTACAAAATAGTAGAAACCTCAAGGTCCCCAAGGACATCCCACTACCACAAGCCGCACTGGACAAATACTGGCATTATGACACAAGATGAGCAACTACTACCTCCACGCAGACACACAGACAGATATCCGCAGAGAAAGAAGATCGAACCAGACAGGCCCCTAGGCCCTATTATGAACTCTTGCTTTGGTGTCCAGGTATCACTCCTCAGAGGCCTGGGTTCGAAGACCAGCATACGGGGCTTTCCTGAGGCACCAGACAGAAGACCTCTCATCTCCACATGGGAAGCTTCCTTGTTGGAGTTGTGTCAAGCCCTTCGGGTTGGAGAATCCTGCAGAGTCCCTTAGCTACTGCCACATTCCAAGGTCTCCTTGGCCACCAACCCACATTATGACTCATCCTCAGGAGAGTCCATTTAAACTCAGCCTTCTGGGTAGCTCACCCAAAAGCCCGCAGATTGAGCGTGCCTTGTCTCGACCAGGCAATGGGAAGGTGAGTTGGCGTTTCTCGGCATCCATGCTTAGGGCCCTGCTCTCGAGTCTTTCTGTATGGGGCATCCTGGAACCATCCAATAGTACTCGACTGTCCTGAAGAAGGAAACTTTGAAGTTTGGAGCAGGTCACAACTCCCAGTGTAGGGAAACCTCCCTGGCCTCATGACGCCCCCACCCCCTTCAGGAAGGGGCCGTCATGGACACAAACTCCAGCTTGAGGCAACATCTGATACTCGCCCTGACCTCACCTGCAGGAGATCTCGATTCAGCCTCTGCAGAGTGGGCCTGCCATGCTCTTGGCCGCAAAACTCGTGCTAGCTTGTGTTTTCAGACTTCCTTCCTCACAATCCTGGCCACACCCCTCCAGTTTGGCAATTCTGGAGACACAATGCAGCACTCTGCCTGCCCTCCAGAAGAAAAATGTTGCCCTATAGGCCTAACCAGAAACGCCAAATGAGTAACAACATGCATGCCACTCGACCATACCCCAATTATACAGTCTAGCCTGTGCACTAAAGCCCTGTCTGAAACAGCCTGAGGGCAGACCTCCAGTCCAACACCCAGACAGCTGGCCATAAACAGAGCATATCACACCCACAATGGCATTAGGCCATCAACTCTACACAACCTCAGTTTTCACCTTCAGAACCTAGACCTTATCTGCACTCACTGCTCAGGAGTGAATGTGATACAAGAATCAGAACTTCTCCTTCGCCTTGGCAAGAAACCTAGTGGTTGGCATGTTTTTCCAACGTTCAGTGTAGTTGAAACCAGTGTGGCCCATGATGCCCCGCCCATGTTTATGGGCCACATTGGTCACAAACACACATTGTGTCCCTCAGCCTGATCCCAGGCCTCAGGTAAGGCCTCTCAGTGGCTGGATGAAGAGTCAGCATATTAGGCTTGCCATGCCCCTAGGCCCCAAATTTTACCCATAGTTCGGGTTCTCCCTTCACTTTTCCCCAGGGCTCATCTTTGGAATTCCTCTTTTGGCGAGACACCTGAGGTAACAAACCTGAAAGGAGTCCTCCCATTCCACAGATTGATGAAAAGCAATTGGGATCGGACCAAATCCCCAGAGAGAAAGATTCGTCCATGGCCCATGAGGCTTCCCCGACATTCCACGGCCATCTCTGATACAAAATCCAGAGACAAAAGCCTGAGCAAGTGCCTCAGACTCGCTCTTTCTTTATATCCGGAAGAGTTCTTCTCATGGTTTATACATCGGGCCTGCCATACCTACCTCCCCAAAGCTAAGCTGAGTTTGTGTTTTCAGACTTCTGTCCCCAAAGTCCTGGGCCACACACCTTCCAGGCTGGGTCCCCAGGTGTCACACATTAGGACTGTGTCTACCCAATCCATGGGAATTCTCCCCATTCCATGGTCCAAAACCGTAAAATTAGGAGAACCCTCCAAATCCCTGAGGCCATCCCAATAGTGCAGGTCGCCCGGGACAAACAATGGCTGTCTGATACCAGCTGAGCATCTACCTCTACTCATACCATAAATGGATGTCCCCTGAGAAGCAGATTGAACCAGACAGGACCCTAGGCCATAATCGGATACATTGCTTTGGTTTACAGGCATGTCTCCTCAAAAGCCTGGATTCCAATACCAGCATAGGGGTTTTTCTGAGGCACCCATTAGAACAAATCTCGTCTCCACAAGGAACCTTGTGCATCGAGCTATGTCAAAAGCTTAGGAGAATACTTCAGGGCCCCGGTGCCACCGCCCCATTTTAAGGCCCTCATGGACACAAACACACATTAGGACCCATCCTCAGGAAAGTCCATTTCAAGTCAGTCACTCCTGTTGCTCACGCAGAGCCATCAGATCTAAACTCTCTTGTTGCTAGGAGAAAATTGGAATGCGAGGCCTGCTTCCCAGTCATCCATTCTCGAATGGTGCCCTGGAGTCATTCCATATGGGATGTCCTGAAGCTGTCCAACAGGTCTCAATTGTCCCGCAGAAGGTATCCTTGAAGGGGGCATCCCACAACACCCAACGTGGGAAAACCTACATGGCCTCGAGATTTCGCTCTCTTCATGAAGCGGCTGTCATGAACATAAACTCCAACGTGAGACAACGTCTGATCCTCGCCCTGACTTCAGATGCATGAGATATTGGTTCAGATCTACAGTGGTCCCTGCCGTGTCCTCGCCCTGATACACAAGTCTAGCTTGTGTTCTCAGACTTCCGTCCTCACACTCCTGGACACGAAGCCCTCAAGTTTGGCAATTCCGGACCGACAATGAAGCACTCTGCCTGCCCTCTAGAAAACAAATTTTGCCTAATGAGCTGCCCAGACAACTTATATGAGGATAAATCTACATGGCACTCGACTTTACCCAAATTATATAGTCTACGGGGGCACTAATGCACTGTCTGACACAACCTGAGCCCGGACCTCCTGACCAACACCCAGACAGCTGACGGCACACTGAGCACATCAGACCCGCCATGGCCTTAGGTTATCATCTCTTCCCTACCTCTGTTTTCAGGCTTCAGAATCTAGACCTTATCTGCAATCACTGCCCAGGGGTGACTGTGATGCAGAAATCAGAACTCTTCCTTACCCATGGCAAGAAATCTTGTCATTGGCAGGTTGTCCAACGTTCAGTGTAGGAGAAACCAGGATTCACCATGAGGCCCCGCCCATTCTTGTTTACGAAGTGGGCATAAACACGCATTGTGACCCTCAGTGTGAGTCCTGTCCTCTAGTAAGTCCTCTCAGTCGCTCGACCATTAGATGTCATAATGGGCTTGACATGTCCCTAGGCCCAAATTTGTAACCAGATTTCTGGTTGTCCAGTCGGCCCTCCCCAGGGCTCTACTCTGGAATACCTCATTTGGTGGGACACCTGAGGTTAAAAAACAAAACAAGGCAAATCACAACAACAACAAAACGGACTTCTTCCATCCCACAGAATGACCCAAAAATCTTGCGATGGGGACAAACCACCAGAGAGTAAGACTCGTCCATTTCCCATGAAGTCAAGCGGAAATTTCATGACCATGAGTGACACGATATCCAGAGACAAAAACTTGAGCAAGAGCCTGACACTCGCCCTTTTTTCATATCCCGAAGAGTTCTCCTCATGGTCTGTAGATCAAACTGCCATACCTATTACCCGAAACATAAGCCGCGTTTGTGTTTTCAGACAACTGTCCAAACAGCTCTGCCTACACACCCTACAGGCTAAGGCCCCTGGAGCCAAACCTGAGGACTGTACTTGCCCTCTCCAAGGGAATTGTATGTGCCCATTCCAATGGCCACAACCTACTAATAGGATAAACCTCCAAACTCCCTGAGGCCATCCCAATAGTGGTGGCTCTCCAGGACAAACAGGAGCAATCTGAGCCCATCTGACACCTACATGCACTCAGATGCATAGACTGATGTCCCCAGAGGTAAAAAGGAACGAACAGGCCCCTAGGCACTATTTGGATTCATTATTGTGCTATCCATTCATCTCTCCTCAGAGGCCTGGATTTCAATACCAGCGTATTGCTGTTTCCTGACTCATCCCTCAGAACAAATCTCATTTACATATGGGAAACTTGCACGTTGGAGCTGTGTCAAAGCCTCTGTTTGAAAAAACCCTTCCGGGCCCCAGTGCCACCGCTTCATTCCAAGATCTCCATAGACACAAAAACATATTAGGATCCATCCACAGGAGAGTCCATTTCAACTCAGCCTCCTGGGTTGCTCCCCCAGATCCAGCAGATCTACCTGTCTTGTTGCTAGGACACAATTGGAATGCGAGGTGGGCTACCCAGCCATCCATCCTTAGAACCCTGCTCGGAATCGTTGCCCTGGAGCCAAGCAACAGGTCTCAATTGTCCTGCAGAAGAATCTTTGCAGTTTGGAGCTTCTCACAACTAACATCGTGGGAAAACCCCCACGGCCTCATGACCCCCCCGCCCCTTCATGAAGGGCCATCAGGGACAGAAACACCAACCTGAGCGATCTTCTGATCCTCGCCCTGACATCATAAGCACGAGATCTCGATTCAGGTCTGTAGATTTTTCCTGCCTTGTCCTCACCCAGAAACCTAAGCCTAGCTTGTTCTCAGATTTCCTTCCTCAGACTACTGGCCCACAAGCCTCCAGTTTGAAAACCAGAACTATATTGCAGCACTCTTCCTGCCCTCAGGAAGAAAAACATTGCCCTCTGGGGCTACCCAGAAACTCGAAAAGAGGATCAACCTGCACGCCATACGACTGTACCCCAAATATATAGGCTGACCTGGGCACTATTGCCCTTTTTGACACAGCCTGAGCCTGGATTACCTGGCCCCACACAGAAAGCTGGCCGCTCACTGAGCACATCGGACCCGCCATGGTCTTAGGTCGTCATCTCTTCCCAACCTCGGTTGTCAAGTTTCAGAACCTAGACCTTATCTCCAATCACTGCCCAGGCTTGAAAGTGATGCAGAAATCACAACTCCTTCCCCGTGGCAAGAAACCATGTGGTTGGCATGTTGTCCAACGTTCAGTGTAGTTGAAACCAGGGTGGCCCATGAGGCCCCGCTCATGTTTGCGGGCCACATTGGTCAAAACCACACATTGTGACCCTCACCCTGATCCCAGTCCTCAATAAGGCCTCTCAGTGGCTGGATGAAGAGATAGCATATTGGGCATGCCATGCCCCTAGGCCCCAAATTTTACCCATAGTTCGGGTTCTCCCTTCACTTTTCCCCAGGGCTCTTCTTTGGAATTCCTCTTTTGGCGGGACACCTGAGGTAACAAACCTGAAAGGAGTCCTCCCATTCCACAGTTTGACGAAAAACAATTGGGATCGGGCCAAATCCACAGAGAGGAAGATTCGTCCATGGCCCATGAGGCCTCCCCGACATTCCACGGCCATCTCTGATACAAAATCCAGAGACAAAAGCCTGAGCAAGCGCCTCAGACTCGCTCTTTCTTCATATCCGGAAGAGTTCTTCTCATGGTTTATAGATCGGGCCTGCCATACCTACGTCCCCAAACCTAAGCTGAGTTTGTGTTTTCAGACTTCTGTCCTCAAAGTCCTAGGCCACACACCCTCCAGGCTGGGGCCCCTGGAGTCACACAGTAGGACTGTGCCTACCCAATCCATGGAAATTCTGCCGATGCCATTGTCCAAAACAGTAAAATTTGGAGAACCCTCCAAATCCCTGAGGCCATCCCAATAGTGCAGGTCGCCCGGGACAAACAAGGGCGGTCTGATACCAGCTGAGCATCTACCTCCACTCATACCATAGATGGATGTCCCCTGAGAAGAAGATTGAACCAGACAGGACCTTAGGCCATAATCGGATACATTGCTTTGGATTACAGGCATGTCTCCTCAAAAGCCTGGATACCAATACCAGCATAGAGGTTTTCCTGAGGCACCCATCAAAACAAATCTCGTCTCCACAAGGAACCTTGTGCATCGAGCTATGTCAAAAGCTTAGGAGAATACTTCAGGGTCCCGGTGCCACCGCCCCATTTTAAGGCCCTCATGGACACAAACACACATTAGGACCCATCCTCAGGAAAGTCCATTTCAAGTCAGCCACCCCGGTTTCTCCCGCTAAGCCATCAGATCTAAACTGTCTTGTTGCTAGGAGACAATTGGAATGCGAGGCGGGCTTCCCAGGCATCCATCCTCGAACGGTGCCCTGGAGTCATTCCATTTGGGATGTCCTGGAGCTGCCCAACAAGTCTCAATTGTCCCGCAGAAGGAATCCTTGAAGGGGGCATCCCACAACTCCCAACGTGGGAAAACCTCCATGGCCTCGAGATTCCGCTCCCTTCATGAAGGGGCCGTCATGCACAGAAACTCCAACCTGAGCCAACTTCTGATCCTCGCCCTGACTTCAGATGCATGAGATATTTGTTAAGATCTGCAGGGGGTACCTGCCGTGCCCTCGCCCTGAAACCCAAGTCTAGCTTGTGTTCTCAGACTTCCGTCCTCACACTCCAGGCCCCGAAGCCCGGAAGTTTCGCAATTCCAGACCCACAATGCAGCACTCTGCCTGCCCTCTAGAAAAAAAATTTGGCCTAATGAGCTGCCCAGGCACCTTATATGAGGATAAATCTACATGGCATTCGACTATACCCAAAGTATATAGTCTAACCTGGGCACTAATGCACTGTCTGACACAACCTGAGCTCGGACCTCCTGACCAACACCCAGAAAGCTGACCGCACACTGAGCACATCAGAACCGCCATGGCCTTAGGTTATCATCTCTTCCCAACTGCGGTTTTTCAGGCTTCAGAACCTAGACCTTATCTCCAACCACTGCCCAGGGGTGCCTGTGATGCAGAAATCAGACCTTGTCCTTACCCATGGCAAGAAACCTTGTGGTTGGCATGTTGTCCAACGTTCAGTGTAGGAGAAACCAGCATTCACCCGGACGCCCCGCCAAATCTTGAGTGCGAAGAGGGCATAAACACGCATTGTGACCCTCAGCATGAGTCCTGTGCTCTAGTAAGTCCTCTCAGTGGCTCGACCATTAGATGTCATAATGGGCTTGACATGTCCCTAGGCCACAATTTTTAACCAGATTTCTGGTTGTCCAGTCGGCCCTCCCCAGGGCTCTACTCTGGAATACCTCATTTGGTGAGACACCTGAGGTTAAAAAACAAAACAAAGCAAATCAACAACAACAACAACAAAACGGACTTCTTCCATCCCCAGAATGACCCAAAACTCTTGGGACGGGGCAAAACCCCAGAGAGTAAGACTCGTCCATTTCCCATGAAGTCACCTGGAAATTTCACGACCATGAGTTACACGATATCCAGAGACAAAAACTTCAGCACGAGCCTCACACTCGCCCTTTTTTCATATCCTGAAGAGTTCTCCTCATGGTCTGTAGATCAGTCCTGCCATACCTATGACCCGAAACATAAGCCGCGTTTGTGTTTTCAGACAACTGTCCAAACAGCTCTGGCCTACACACCCTACAGGCTCAGGCCCCTGGAGCCAAACCTGAGGACTGTACTTGCCCTCTCCAAGGGAATTGTATGTGCCCATTCCAATGGCCACAACCCTACTAATAGGATAAACCTCCAAACTGCCTGAGGCCATCCCAATAGTGGTGGCTTCCCAGGACAAACAGGGGCAATCTGAGCTCATCTGAGCACCTACCTGCACTCAGACGCATAGACTGATGTCCCCAGAGGTAAAAAGGAACGAACAGGCCCCTAGGCACTATTCGGATCCATTGCTGTGGTATCCAGTCATCTCTCCTCAGAGGCCTGGATTTCAATACCAGCGTATGGCTGTTTCTTGACTCACCCATCAGAAAACATCTCATCTACATATGGGAAACTTGCACGTTGGAGCTGTGTCAAAGCCTCTCTTTGGAAAAACCCTTCAGGACCCCAGTGCCACCGCTACATTCCAAGGTCTCCATAGACACAAAAAGACATTAGGACCCATCCACAGGAGAGTTTATTTCAACTCAGCCTCCTGGGTTGCTCCCCCAGATCCAGCAGATCTAACCTGTCTTGTTGCTAGGACACAATTGGAATGCGAGGTGGGCTACCCAGCCATCCATCCTTAGAACCCTGCTCGGAATCGTTGCCCTGGAGCCAACCAACAGGTCTCAATTGTCCTGCAGAAGAATCTTTGCAGTTTGGAGCTTCTCACAACTAACATCGTGGGAAAACCCCCACGGCCTCATGACCCCCCCACCCCTTCATGAAGGGCCCTCAGGGACAGAAACTCCAACCTGAGCGATCTTCTGATCCTCGCCCTGACATCATAAGCACGAGATCTCGATTCAGGTCTGTAGATTGTTCCTGCCTTGTCCTCACCCAGAAACCTAAGCCTAGCTTGTTCTCAGATTTCCTTCCTCAGACTACTGGCCCACAAGCCTCCAGTTTGAAAACCAGAACTATAATGCAGCACTCTTCCTGCCCTCAGGAAGAAAAACATTGCCCTCTGGGGCTACCCAGAAACTCCAAAAGAGGATCAACCTGCACGCCATACGACTGTACCCCAAATATATAGGCTGACCTGGGCACTATTGCCCTTTTTGACACAGCCTGAGCCTGGATTACCTGGCCCCACACAGAAAGCTGGCCGCTCACTGAGCACATCGGACCCGCCATGGTCTTAGGTCGTCATCTCTTCCCAACCTCGGTTGTCAAGTTTCAGAACCTAGACCTTATCTCCAATCACTGCCCAGGCTTGAAAGTGATGCAGAAATCACAACTCCTTCCCCGTGGCAAGAAACCATGTGGTTGGCATGTTGTCCAACGTTCAGTGTAGTTGAAACCAGGGTGGCCCATGAGGCCCCGCTCATGTTTGCGGGCCACATTGGTCAAAACCACACATTGTGACCCTCACCCTGATCCCAGTCCTCAATAAGGCCTCTCAGTGGCTGGATGAAGAGATAGCATATTGGGCATGCCATGCCCCTAGGCCCCAAATTTTACCCATAGTTCGGGTTCTCCCTTCACTTTTCCCCAGGGCTCTTCTTTGGAATTCCTCTTTTGGCGGGACACCTGAGGTAACAAACCTGAAAGGAGTCCTCCCATTCCACAGTTTGACGAAAAACAATTGGGATCGGGCCAAATCCACAGAGAGGAAGATTCGTCCATGGCCCATGAGGCCTCCCCGACATTCCACGGCCATCTCTGATACAAAATCCAGAGACAAAAGCCTGAGCAAGCGCCTCAGACTCGCTCTTTCTTCATATCCGGAAGAGTTCTTCTCATGGTTTATAGATCGGGCCTGCCATACCTACGTCCCCAAACCTAAGCTGAGTTTGTGTTTTCAGACTTCTGTCCTCAAAGTCCTGGGCCACACACCATCCAGGCTGGGGCCCCTGGAGTCACACAGTAGGACTGTGCCTACCCAATCCATGGGAATTCTGCCGATGCCATTGTCCAAAACAGTAAAATTTGGAGAACCCTCCAAATCGCTGAGGCCATCCCAATAGTGCAGGTCGCCCGGGACAAACAAGGGCGGTCTGATACCAGCTGAGCATCTACCTCCACTCATACCATAGATGGATGTCCCCTGAGAAGAAGATTGAACCAGACAGGACCTTAGGCCATAATCGGATACATTGCTTTGGATTACAGGCATGTCTCCTCAAAAGCCTGGATACCAATACCAGCATAGAGGTTTTCCTGAGGCACCCATCAAAACAAATCTCGTCTCCACAAGGAACCTTGTGCATCGAGCTATGTCAAAAGCTTAGGAGAATACTTCAGGGTCCCGGTGCCACCGCCCCATTTTAAGGCCCTCATGGACACAAACACACATTAGGACCCATCCTCAGGAAAGTCCATTTCAAGTCAGCCACCCCGGTTTCTCCCGCTAAGCCATCAGATCTAAACTGTCTTGTTGCTAGGAGACAATTGGAATGCGAGGCGGGCTTCCCAGGCATCCATCCTCGAACGGTGCCCTGGAGTCATTCCATATGGGATGTCCTGGAGCTGCCCAACAAGTCTCAATTGTCCCGCAGAAGGAATCCTTGAAGGGGGCATCCCACAACTCCCAACGTGGGAAAACCTCCATGGCCTCGAGATTCCGCTCCCTTCATGAAGGGGCCGTCATGCACAGAAACTCCAACCTGAGCCAACTTCTGATCCTCGCCCTGACTTCAGATGCATGAGATATTTGTTAAGATCTGCAGGGGGTACCTGCCGTGCCCTCGCCCTGAAACCCAAGTCTAGCTTGTGTTCTCAGACTTCCGTCCTCACACTCCAGGCCCCGAAGCCCGGAAGTTTCGCAATTCCAGACCCACAATGCAGCACTCTGCCTGCCCTCTAGAAAAAAAATTTGGCCTAATGAGCTGCCCAGGCACCTTATATGAGGATAAATCTACATGGCATTCGACTATACCCAAAGTATATAGACTAACCTGGGCACTAATGCACTGTCTGACACAACCTGAGCTCGGACCTCCTGACCAACACCCAGAAAGCTGACCGCACACTGAGCACATCAGAACCGCCATGGCCTTAGGTTATCATCTCTTCCCAACTGCGGTTTTTCAGGCTTCAGAACCTAGACCTTATCTCCAACCACTGCCCAGGGGTGCCTGTGATGCAGAAATCAGACCTTGTCCTTACCCATGGCAAGAAACCTTGTGGTTGGCATGTTGTCCAACGTTCAGTGTAGGAGAAACCAGCATTCACCCGGAGGCCCCGCCAATTCTTGAGTGCGAAGAGGGCATAAACACGCATTGTGACCCTCAGCGTGAGTCCTGTGCTCTAGTAAGTCCTCTCAGTGGCTCGACCATTAGATGTCATAATGGGCTTGACATGTCCCTAGGCCACAATTTTTAACCAGATTTCTGGTTGTCCGGTCGGCCCTCCCCAGGGCTCTACTCTGGAATACCTCATTTGGTGAGACACCTGAGGTTAAAAAACAAAACAAAGCAAATCAACAACAACAACAACAAAACGGACTTCTTCCATCCCCAGAATGACCCAAAACTCTTGGGACGGGGCAAAACCCCAGAGAGTAAGACTCGTCCATTTCCCATGAAGTCACCTGGAAATTTCACGACCATGAGTGACACGATATCCAGAGACAAAAACTTGAGCACGAGCCTCACACTCGCCCTTTTTTCATATCCTGAAGAGTTCTCCTCATGGTCTGTAGATCAGTCCTGCCATACCTATGACCCGAAACATAAGCCGCGTTTGTGTTTTCAGACAACTGTCCAAACAGCTCTGGCCTACACACCCTACAGGCTCAGGCCCCTGGAGCCAAACCTGAGGACTGTACTTGCCCTCTCCAAGGGAATTGTATGTGCCCATTCCAATGGCCACAACCCTACTAATAGGATAAACCTCCAAACTGCCTGAGGCCATCCCAATAGTGGTGGCTTCCCAGGACAAACAGGGGCAATCTGAGCTCATCTGAGCACCTACCTGCACTCAGACGCATAGACTGATGTCCCCAGAGGTAAAAAGGAACGAACAGGCCCCTAGGCACTATTCGGATCCATTGCTGTGGTATCCAGTCATCTCTCCTCAGAGGCCTGGATTTCAATACCAGCGTATGGCTGTTTCTTGACTCACCCATCAGAAAACATCTCATCTACATATGGGAAACTTGCACGTTGGAGCTGTGTCAAAGCCTCTCTTTGGAAAAACCCTTCAGGACCCCAGTGCCACCGCTACATTCCAAGGTCTCCATAGACACAAAAAGACATTAGGACCCATCCACAGGAGAGTTTATTTCAACTCAGCCTCCTGGGTTGCTCCCCCAGATCCAGCAGATCTAACCTGTCTTGTTGCTAGGACACAATTGGAATGCGAGGTGGGCTACCCAGCCATCCATCCTTAGAACCCTGCTCGGAATCGTTGCCCTGGAGCCAACCAACAGGTCTCAATTGTCCTGCAGAAGAATCTTTGCAGTTTGGAGCTTCTCACAACTAACATCGTGGGAAAACCCCCACGGCCTCATGACCCCCCCACCCCTTCATGAAGGGCCCTCAGGGACAGAAACTCCAACCTGAGCGATCTTCTGATACTCGCCCTGACATCATAAGCACGAGATCTCGATTCAGGTCTGTAGATTGTTCCTGCCTTGTCCTCACCCAGAAACCTAAGCCTAGCTTGTTCTCAGATTTCCTTCCTCAGACTACTGGCCCACAAGCCTCCAGTTTGAAAACCAGAACTATAATGCAGCACTCTTCCTGCCCTCAGGAAGAAAAACATTGCCCTCTGGGGCTACCCAGAAACTCGAAAAGAGGATCAACCTGCACGCCATACGACTGTACCCCAAATATATAGGCTGACCTGGGCACTATTGCCCTTTTTGACACAGCCTGAGCCTGGATTACCTGGCCCCACACAGAAAGCTGGCCGCTCACTGAGCACATCGGACCCGCCATGGTCTTAGGTCGTCATCTCTTCCCAACCTCGGTTGTCAAGTTTCAGAACCTAGACCTTATCTCCAATCACTGCCCAGGCTTGAAAGTGATGCAGAAATCACAACTCCTTCCCCGTGGCAAGAAACCATGTGGTTGGCATGTTGTCCAACGTTCAGTGTAGTTGAAACCAGGGTGGCCCATGAGGCCCCGCTCATGTTTGCGGGCCACATTGGTCAAAACCACACATTGTGACCCTCACCCTGATCCCAGTCCTCAATAAGGCCTCTCAGTGGCTGGATGAAGAGATAGCATATTGGGCATGCCATGCCCCTAGGCCCCAAATTTTACCCATAGTTCGGGTTCTCCCTTCACTTTTCCCCAGGGCTCTTCTTTGGAATTCCTCTTTTGGCGGGACACCTGAGGTAACAAACCTGAAAGGAGTCCTCCCATTCCACAGTTTGACGAAAAACAATTGGGATCGGGCCAAATCCACAGAGAGGAAGATTCGTCCATGGCCCATGAGGCCTCCCCGACATTCCACGGCCATCTCTGATACAAAATCCAGAGACAAAAGCCTGAGCAAGCGCCTCAGACTCGCTCTTTCTTCATATCCGGAAGAGTTCTTCTCATGGTTTATAGATCGGGCCTGCCATACCTACGTCCCCAAACCTAAGCTGAGTTTGTGTTTTCAGACTTCTGTCCTCAAAGTCCTAGGCCACACACCCTCCAGGCTGGGGCCCCTGGAGTCACACAGTAGGACTGTGCCTACCCAATCCATCGAAATTCTGCCGATGCCATTGTCCAAAACAGTAAAATTTGGAGAACCCTCCAAATCCCTGAGGCCATCCCAATAGTGCAGGTCGCCCGGGACAAACAAGGGCGGTCTGATACCAGCTGAGCATCTACCTCCACTCATACCATAGATGGATGTCCCCTGAGAAGAAGATTGAACCAGACAGGACCTTAGGCCATAATCGGATACATTGCTTTGGATTACAGGCATGTCTCCTCAAAAGCCTGGATACCAATACCAGCATAGAGGTTTTCCTGAGGCACCCATCAAAACAAATCTCGTCTCCACAAGGAACCTTGTGCATCGAGCTATGTCAAAAGCTTAGGAGAATACTTCAGGGTCCCGGTGCCACCGCCCCATTTTAAGGCCCTCATGGACACAAACACACATTAGGACCCATCCTCAGGAAAGTCCATTTCAAGTCAGCCACCCCGGTTTCTCCCGCTAAGCCATCAGATCTAAACTGTCTTGTTGCTAGGAGACAATTGGAATGCGAGGCGGGCTTCCCAGGCATCCATCCTCGAACGGTGCCCTGGAGTCATTCCATATGGGATGTCCTGGAGCTGCCCAACAAGTCTCAATTGTCCCGCAGAAGGAATCCTTGAAGGGGGCATCCCACAACTCCCAACGTGGGAAAACCTCCATGGCCTCGAGATTCCGCTCCCTTCATGAAGGGGCCGTCATGCACAGAAACTCCAACCTGAGCCAACTTCTGATCCTCGCCCTGACTTCAGATGCATGAGATATTTGTTAAGATCTGCAGGGGGTACCTGCCGTGCCCTCGCCCTGAAACCCAAGTCTAGCTTGTGTTCTCAGACTTCCGTCCTCACACTCCAGGCCCCGAAGCCCGGAAGTTTCGCAATTCCAGACCCACAATGCAGCACTCTGCCTGCCCTCTAGAAAAAAAATTTGGCCTAATGAGCTGCCCAGGCACCTTATATGAGGATAAATCTACATGGCATTCGACTATACCCAAAGTATATAGACTAACCTGGGCACTAATGCACTGTCTGACACAACCTGAGCTCGGACCTCCTGACCAACACCCAGAAAGCTGACCGCACACTGAGCACATCAGAACCGCCATGGCCTTAGGTTATCATCTCTTCCCAACTGCGGTTTTTCAGGCTTCAGAACCTAGACCTTATCTCCAACCACTGCCCAGGGGTGCCTGTGATGCAGAAATCAGACCTTGTCCTTACCCATGGCAAGAAACCTTGTGGTTGGCATGTTGTCCAACGTTCAGTGTAGGAGAAACCAGCATTCACCCGGAGGCCCCGCCAATTCTTGAGTGCGAAGAGGGCATAAACACGCATTGTGACCCTCAGCGTGAGTCCTGTGCTCTAGTAAGTCCTCTCAGTGGCTCGACCATTAGATGTCATAATGGGCTTGACATGTCCCTAGGCCACAATTTTTAACCAGATTTCTGGTTGTCCGGTCGGCCCTCCCCAGGGCTCTACTCTGGAATACCTCATTTGGTGAGACACCTGAGGTTAAAAAACAAAACAAAGCAAATCAACAACAACAACAACAAAACGGACTTCTTCCATCCCCAGAATGACCCAAAACTCTTGGGACGGGGCAAAACCCCAGAGAGTAAGACTCGTCCATTTCCCATGAAGTCACCTGGAAATTTCACGACCATGAGTGACACGATATCCAGAGACAAAAACTTGAGCACGAGCCTCACACTCGCCCTTTTTTCATATCCTGAAGAGTTCTCCTCATGGTCTGTAGATCAGTCCTGCCATACCTATGACCCGAAACATAAGCCGCGTTTGTGTTTTCAGACAACTGTCCAAACAGCTCTGGCCTACACACCCTACAGGCTCAGGCCCCTGGAGCCAAACCTGAGGACTGTACTTGCCCTCTCCAAGGGAATTGTATGTGCCCATTCCAATGGCCACAACCCTACTAATAGGATAAACCTCCAAACTGCCTGAGGCCATCCCAATAGTGGTGGCTTCCCAGGACAAACAGGGGCAATCTGAGCTCATCTGAGCACCTACCTGCACTCAGACGCATAGACTGATGTCCCCAGAGGTAAAAAGGAACGAACAGGCCCCTAGGCACTATTCGGATCCATTGCTGTGGTATCCAGTCATCTCTCCTCAGAGGCCTGGATTTCAATACCAGCGTATGGCTGTTTCTTGACTCACCCATCAGAAAACATCTCATCTACATATGGGAAACTTGCACGTTGGAGCTGTGTCAAAGCCTCTCTTTGGAAAAACCCTTCAGGACCCCAGTGCCACCGCTACATTCCAAGGTCTCCATAGACACAAAAAGACATTAGGACCCATCCACAGGAGAGTTTATTTCAACTCAGCCTCCTGGGTTGCTCCCCCAGATCCAGCAGATCTAACCTGTCTTGTTGCTAGGACACAATTGGAATGCGAGGTGGGCTACCCAGCCATCCATCCTTAGAACCCTGCTCGGAATCGTTGCCCTGGAGCCAACCAACAGGTCTCAATTGTCCTGCAGAAGAATCTTTGCAGTTTGGAGCTTCTCACAACTAACATCGTGGGAAAACCCCCACGGCCTCATGACCCCCCCACCCCTTCATGAAGGGCCATCAGGGACAGAAACTCCAACCTGAGCGATCTTCTGATCCTCGCCCTGACATCATAAGCACGAGATCTCGATTCAGGTCTGTAGATTGTTCCTGCCTTGTCCTCACCCAGAAACCTAAGCCTAGCTTGTTCTCAGATTTCCTTCCTCAGACTACTGGCCCACAAGCCTCCAGTTTGAAAACCAGAACTATAATGCAGCACTCTTCCTGCCCTCAGGAAGAAAAACATTGCCCTCTGGGGCTACCCAGAAACTCCAAAAGAGGATCAACCTGCACGCCATACGACTGTACCCCAAATATATAGGCTGACCTGGGCACTATTGCCCTTTTTGACACAGCCTGAGCCTGGATTACCTGGCCCCACACAGAAAGCTGGCCGCTCACTGAGCACATCGGACCCGCCATGGTCTTAGGTCGTCATCTCTTCCCAACCTCGGTTGTCAAGTTTCAGAACCTAGACCTTATCTCCAATCACTGCCCAGGCTTGAAAGTGATGCAGAAATCACCACTCCTTCCCCGTGGCAAGAAACCATGTGGTTGGCATGTTGTCCAACGTTCAGTGTAGTTGAAACCAGGGTGGCCCATGAGGCCCCGCTCATGTTTGCGGGCCACATTGGTCAAAACCACACATTGTGACCCTCACCCTGATCCCAGTCCTCAATAAGGCCTCTCAGTGGCTGGATGAAGAGATAGCATATTGGGCATGCCATGCCCCTAGGCCCCAAATTTTACCCATAGTTCGGGTTCTCCCTTCACTTTTCCCCAGGGCTCTTCTTTGGAATTCCTCTTTTGGCGGGACACCTGAGGTAACAAACCTGAAAGGAGTCCTCCCATTCCACAGTTTGACGAAAAACAATTGGGATCGGGCCAAATCCACAGAGAGGAAGATTCGTCCATGGCCCATGAGGCCTCCCCGACATTCCACGGCCATCTCTGATACAAAATCCAGAGACAAAAGCCTGAGCAAGCGCCTCAGACTCGCTCTTTCTTCATATCCGGAAGAGTTCTTCTCATGGTTTATAGATCGGGCCTGCCATACCTACGTCCCCAAACCTAAGCTGAGTTTGTGTTTTCAGACTTCTGTCCTCAAAGTCCTAGGCCACACACCCTCCAGGCTGGGGCCCCTGGAGTCACACAGTAGGACTGTGCCTACCCAATCCATCGAAATTCTGCCGATGCCATTGTCCAAAACAGTAAAATTTGGAGAACCCTCCAAATCCCTGAGGCCATCCCAATAGTGCAGGTCGCCCGGGACAAACAAGGGCGGTCTGATACCAGCTGAGCATCTACCTCCACTCATACCATAGATGGATGTCCCCTGAGAAGAAGATTGAACCAGACAGGACCTTAGGCCATAATCGGATACATTGCTTTGGATTACAGGCATGTCTCCTCAAAAGCCTGGATACCAATACCAGCATAGAGGTTTTCCTGAGGCACCCATCAAAACAAATCTCGTCTCCACAAGGAACCTTGTGCATCGAGCTATGTCAAAAGCTTAGGAGAATACTTCAGGGTCCCGGTGCCACCGCCCCATTTTAAGGCCCTCATGGACACAAACACACATTAGGACCCATCCTCAGGAAAGTCCATTTCAAGTCAGCCACCCCGGTTTCTCCCGCTAAGCCATCAGATCTAAACTGTCTTGTTGCTAGGAGACAATTGGAATGCGAGGCGGGCTTCCCAGGCATCCATCCTCGAACGGTGCCCTGGAGTCATTCCATATGGGATGTCCTGGAGCTGCCCAACAAGTCTCAATTGTCCCGCAGAAGGAATCCTTGAAGGGGGCATCCCACAACTCCCAACGTGGGAAAACCTCCATGGCCTCGAGATTCCGCTCCCTTCATGAAGGGGCCGTCATGCACAGAAACTCCAACCTGAGCCAACTTCTGATCCTCGCCCTGACTTCAGATGCATGAGATATTTGTTAAGATCTGCAGGGGGTACCTGCCGTGCCCTCGCCCTGAAACCCAAGTCTAGCTTGTGTTCTCAGACTTCCGTCCTCACACTCCAGGCCCCGAAGCCC
The DNA here is from genome assembly GCF_964662115.1 of Mustela nivalis. Taxonomy (NCBI): domain Eukaryota; kingdom Metazoa; phylum Chordata; class Mammalia; order Carnivora; family Mustelidae; genus Mustela; species Mustela nivalis. The sequence goes on from NW_028136417.1 coordinate 900,132, forward strand.
GGAAGTTTCGCAATTCCAGACCCACAATGCAGCACTCTGCCTGCCCTCTAGAAAAAAAATTTGGCCTAATGAGCTGCCCAGGCACCTTATATGAGGATAAATCTACATGGCATTCGACTATACCCAAAGTATATAGACTAACCTGGGCACTAATGCACTGTCTGACACAACCTGAGCTCGGACCTCCTGACCAACACCCAGAAAGCTGACCGCACACTGAGCACATCAGAACCGCCATGGCCTTAGGTTATCATCTCTTCCCAACTGCGGTTTTTCAGGCTTCAGAACCTAGACCTTATCTCCAACCACTGCCCAGGGGTGCCTGTGATGCAGAAATCAGACCTTGTCCTTACCCATGGCAAGAAACCTTGTGGTTGGCATGTTGTCCAACGTTCAGTGTAGGAGAAACCAGCATTCACCCGGAGGCCCCGCCAATTCTTGAGTGCGAAGAGGGCATAAACACGCATTGTGACCCTCAGCGTGAGTCCTGTGCTCTAGTAAGTCCTCTCAGTGGCTCGACCATTAGATGTCATAATGGGCTTGACATGTCCCTAGGCCACAATTTTTAACCAGATTTCTGGTTGTCCGGTCGGCCCTCCCCAGGGCTCTACTCTGGAATACCTCATTTGGTGAGACACCTGAGGTTAAAAAACAAAACAAAGCAAATCAACAACAACAACAACAAAACGGACTTCTTCCATCCCCAGAATGACCCAAAACTCTTGGGACGGGGCAAAACCCCAGAGAGTAAGACTCGTCCATTTCCCATGAAGTCACCTGGAAATTTCACGACCATGAGTGACACGATATCCAGAGACAAAAACTTGAGCACGAGCCTCACACTCGCCCTTTTTTCATATCCTGAAGAGTTCTCCTCATGGTCTGTAGATCAGTCCTGCCATACCTATGACCCGAAACATAAGCCGCGTTTGTGTTTTCAGACAACTGTCCAAACAGCTCTGGCCTACACACCCTACAGGCTCAGGCCCCTGGAGCCAAACCTGAGGACTGTACTTGCCCTCTCCAAGGGAATTGTATGTGCCCATTCCAATGGCCACAACCCTACTAATAGGATAAACCTCCAAACTGCCTGAGGCCATCCCAATAGTGGTGGCTTCCCAGGACAAACAGGGGCAATCTGAGCTCATCTGAGCACCTACCTGCACTCAGACGCATAGACTGATGTCCCCAGAGGTAAAAAGGAACGAACAGGCCCCTAGGCACTATTCGGATCCATTGCTGTGGTATCCAGTCATCTCTCCTCAGAGGCCTGGATTTCAATACCAGCGTATGGCTGTTTCTTGACTCACCCATCAGAAAACATCTCATCTACATATGGGAAACTTGCACGTTGGAGCTGTGTCAAAGCCTCTCTTTGGAAAAACCCTTCAGGACCCCAGTGCCACCGCTACATTCCAAGGTCTCCATAGACACAAAAAGACATTAGGACCCATCCACAGGAGAGTTTATTTCAACTCAGCCTCCTGGGTTGCTCCCCCAGATCCAGCAGATCTAACCTGTCTTGTTGCTAGGACACAATTGGAATGCGAGGTGGGCTACCCAGCCATCCATCCTTAGAACCCTGCTCGGAATCGTTGCCCTGGAGCCAACCAACAGGTCTCAATTGTCCTGCAGAAGAATCTTTGCAGTTTGGAGCTTCTCACAACTAACATCGTGGGAAAACCCCCACGGCCTCATGACCCCCCCACCCCTTCATGAAGGGCCCTCAGGGACAGAAACTCCAACCTGAGCGATCTTCTGATCCTCGCCCTGACATCATAAGCACGAGATCTCGATTCAGGTCTGTAGATTGTTCCTGCCTTGTCCTCACCCAGAAACCTAAGCCTAGCTTGTTCTCAGATTTCCTTCCTCAGACTACTGGCCCACAAGCCTCCAGTTTGAAAACCAGAACTATAATGCAGCACTCTTCCTGCCCTCAGGAAGAAAAACATTGCCCTCTGGGGCTACCCAGAAACTCCAAAAGAGGATCAACCTGCACGCCATACGACTGTACCCCAAATATATAGGCTGACCTGGGCACTATTGCCCTTTTTGACACAGCCTGAGCCTGGATTACCTGGCCCCACACAGAAAGCTGGCCGCTCACTGAGCACATCGGACCCGCCATGGTCTTAGGTCGTCATCTCTTCCCAACCTCGGTTGTCAAGTTTCAGAACCTAGACCTTATCTCCAATCACTGCCCAGGCTTGAAAGTGATGCAGAAATCACAACTCCTTCCCCGTGGCAAGAAACCATGTGGTTGGCATGTTGTCCAACGTTCAGTGTAGTTGAAACCAGGGTGGCCCATGAGGCCCCGCTCATGTTTGCGGGCCACATTGGTCAAAACCACACATTGTGACCCTCACCCTGATCCCAGTCCTCAATAAGGCCTCTCAGTGGCTGGATGAAGAGATAGCATATTGGGCATGCCATGCCCCTAGGCCCCAAATTTTACCCATAGTTCGGGTTCTCCCTTCACTTTTCCCCAGGGCTCTTCTTTGGAATTCCTCTTTTGGCGGGACACCTGAGGTAACAAACCTGAAAGGAGTCCTCCCATTCCACAGATTGACGAAAAACAATTGGGATCGGGCCAAATCCACAGAGAGGAAGATTCGTCCATGGCCCATGAGGCCTCCCCGACATTCCACGGCCATCTCTGATACAAAATCCAGTTACAAAAGCCTGAGCAAGCCCCTCAGACTCACTCTTTCTTCATATCCGGAAGAGTTCTTCTCATGGTTTATCCATCAGGCCTGCCATACCTACGTCCCCAAACCTAAGCTGAGTTTGTGTTTTCAGACTTCTGTCCTCAAAGTCCTGGGCCACACACCATCCAAGCTGGGGCCCCTGGAGTCACACAGTAGGACTGTGCCGACCCAATCCATGGGAATTCTGCCGATGCCATTGTCCAAAACAGTAAAATTTGGAGAGCCCTCCAAATCCCTGAGGCCATCCCAATAGTGCAGGTCGCCCGGGACAAACAAGGGCGGTCTGATACCAGCTGAGCATCTACCTCCACTCATACCATAGATGGATGTCCCCTGAGAAGAAGATTGAACCAGACAGGACCTTAGGCCATAATCGGATACATTGCTTTGGATTACAGGCATGTCTCCTCAAAAGCCTGGATACCAATACCAGCATAGAGGTTTTCCTGAGGCACCCATCAAAACAAATCTCGTCTCCACAAGGAACCTTGTGCATCGAGCTATGTCAAAAGCTTAGGAGAATACTTCAGGGTCCCGGTGCCACCGCCCCATTTTAAGGCCCTCATGGACACAAACACACATTAGGACCCATCCTCAGGAAAGTCCATTTCAAGTCAGCCACCCCGGTTTCTCCCGCTAAGCCATCAGATCTAAACTGTCTTGTTGCTAGGAGACAATTGGAATGCGAGGCGGGCTTCCCAGGCATCCATCCTCGAACGGTGCCCTGGAGTCATTCCATATGGGATGTCCTGGAGCTGCCCAACAAGTCTCAATTGTCCCACAGAAGGAATCCTTGAAGGGGGCATCCCACAACTCCCAACGTGGGAAAACCTCCATGGCCTCGAGATTCCGCTCCCTTCATGAAGGGGCCGTCATGCACAGAAACTCCAACCTGAGCCAACTTCTGATCCTCGCCCTGACTTCAGATGCATGAGATATTTGTTAAGATCTGCAGGGGGTACCTGCCGTGCCCTCGCCCTGAAACCCAAGTCTAGCTTGTGTTCTCAGACTTCCGTCCTCACACTCCAGGCCCCGAAGCCCGGAAGTTTCGCAATTCCAGACCCACAATGCAGCACTCTGCCTGCCCTCTAGAAAAAAAATTTGGCCTAATGAGCTGCCCAGGCACCTTATATGAGGATAAATCTACATGGCATTCGACTATACCCAAAGTATATAGACTAACCTGGGCACTAATGCACTGTCTGACACAACCTGAGCTCGGACCTCCTGACCAACACCCAGAAAGCTGACCGCACACTGAGCACATCAGAACCGCCATGGCCTTAGGTTATCATCTCTTCCCAACTGCGGTTTTTCAGGCTTCAGAACCTAGACCTTATCTCCAACCACTGCCCAGGGGTGCCTGTGATGCAGAAATCAGACCTTGTCCTTACCCATGGCAAGAAACCTTGTGGTTGGCATGTTGTCCAACGTTCAGTGTAGGAGAAACCAGCATTCACCCGGAGGCCCCGCCAATTCTTGAGTGCGAAGAGGGCATAAACACGCATTGTGACCCTCAGCGTGAGTCCTGTGCTCTAGTAAGTCCTCTCAGTGGCTCGACCATTAGATGTCATAATGGGCTTGACATGTCCCTAGGCCACAATTTTTAACCAGATTTCTGGTTGTCCGGTCGGCCCTCCCCAGGGCTCTACTCTGGAATACCTCATTTGGTGAGACACCTGAGGTTAAAAAACAAAACAAAGCAAATCAACAACAACAACAACAAAACGGACTTCTTCCATCCCCAGAATGACCCAAAACTCTTGGGACGGGGCAAAACCCCAGAGAGTAAGACTCGTCCATTTCCCATGAAGTCACCTGGAAATTTCACGACCATGAGTGACACGATATCCAGAGACAAAAACTTCAGCACGAGCCTCACACTCGCCCTTTTTTCATATCCTGAAGAGTTCTCCTCATGGTCTGTAGATCAGTCCTGTCATACCTATGACCCGAAACATAAGCCGCGTTTGTGTTTTCAGACAACTGTCCAAACAGCTCTGGCCTACACACCCTACAGGCTCAGGCCCCTGGAGCCAAACCTGAGGACTGTACTTGCCCTCTCCAAGGGAATTGTATGTGCCCATTCCAATGGCCACAACCCTACTAATAGGATAAACCTCCAAACTGCCTGAGGCCATCCCAATAGTGGTGGCTTCCCAGGACAAACAGGGGCAATCTGAGCTCATCTGAGCACCTACCTGCACTCAGACGCATAGACTGATGTCCCCAGAGGTAAAAAGGAACGAACAGGCCCCTAGGCACTATTCGGATCCATTGCTGTGGTATCCAGTCATCTCTCCTCAGAGGCCTGGATTTCAATACCAGCGTATGGCTGTTTCTTGACTCACCCATCAGAAAACATCTCATCTACATATGGGAAACTTGCACGTTGGAGCTGTGTCAAAGCCTCTCTTTGGAAAAACCCTTCAGGACCCCAGTGCCACCGCTACATTCCAAGGTCTCCATAGACACAAAAAGACATTAGGACCCATCCACAGGAGAGTTTATTTCAACTCAGCCTCCTGGGTTGCTCCCCCAGATCCAGCAGATCTAACCTGTCTTGTTGCTAGGACACAATTGGAATGCGAGGTGGGCTACCCAGCCATCCATCCTTAGAACCCTGCTCGGAATCGTTGCCCTGGAGCCAACCAACAGGTCTCAATTGTCCTGCAGAAGAATCTTTGCAGTTTGGAGCTTCTCACAACTAACATCGTGGGAAAACCCCCACGGCCTCATGACCCCCCCACCCCTTCATGAAGGGCCCTCAGGGACAGAAACTCCAACCTGAGCGATCTTCTGATCCTCGCCCTGACATCATAAGCACGAGATCTCGATTCAGGTCTGTAGATTGTTCCTGCCTTGTCCTCACCCAGAAACCTAAGCCTAGCTTGTTCTCAGATTTCCTTCCTCAGACTACTGGCCCACAAGCCTCCAGTTTGAAAACCAGAACTATAATGCAGCACTCTTCCTGCCCTCAGGAAGAAAAACATTGCCCTCTGGGGCTACCCAGAAACTCCAAAAGAGGATCAACCTGCACGCCATACGACTGTACCCCAAATATATAGGCTGACCTGGGCACTATTGCCCTTTTTGACACAGCCTGAGCCTGGATTACCTGGCCCCACACAGAAAGCTGGCCGCTCACTGAGCACATCGGACCCGCCATGGTCTTAGGTCGTCATCTCTTCCCAACCTCGGTTGTCAAGTTTCAGAACCTAGACCTTATCTCCAATCACTGCCCAGGCTTGAAAGTGATGCAGAAATCACCACTCCTTCCCCGTGGCAAGAAACCATGTGGTTGGCATGTTGTCCAACGTTCAGTGTAGTTGAAACCAGGGTGGCCCATGAGGCCCCGCTCATGTTTGCGGGCCACATTGGTCAAAACCACACATTGTGACCCTCACCCTGATCCCAGTCCTCAATAAGGCCTCTCAGTGGCTGGATGAAGAGATAGCATATTGGGCATGCCATGCCCCTAGGCCCCAAATTTTACCCATAGTTCGGGTTCTCCCTTCACTTTTCCCCAGGGCTCTTCTTTGGAATTCCTCTTTTGGCGGGACACCTGAGGTAACAAACCTGAAAGGAGTCCTCCCATTCCACAGTTTGACGAAAAACAATTGGGATCGGGCCAAATCCACAGAGAGGAAGATTCGTCCATGGCCCATGAGGCCTCCCCGACATTCCACGGCCATCTCTGATACAAAATCCAGAGACAAAAGCCTGAGCAAGCCCCTCAGACTCACTCTTTCTTCATATCCGGAAGAGTTCTTCTCATGGTTTATACATCAGGCCTGCCATACCTACGTCCCCAAACCTAAACTGAGTTTGTGTTTTCAGACTTCTGTCCTCAAAGTCCTGGGCAACACACCCTCCAAGCTGGGGCCCCTGGAGTCACACAGTAGGACTGTGCCTACCCAATCCATGGGAATTCTGCCGATGCCATTGTCCAAACAGTAAAATTTGGAGAACCCTACAAATCGCTGAGGCCATCCCAATAGTGCAGGTCGCCCGGGACAAACAAGGGCGGTCTGATACCAGCTGAGCATCTACCTCCACTCATACCATAGATGGATGTCCCCTGAGAAGAAGATTGAACCAGACAGGACCCTAGGCCATAATCGGATACATTGCTTTGGATTACAGGCATGTCTCCTCAAAAGCCTGGATTCCAATACCAGCATAGAGGTTTTCCTGAGGCACCCATCAAAACAAATCTCGTCTCCACAAGGAACCTTGTGCATCGAGCTATGTCAAAAGCTTAGGAGAATACTTCAGGGTCTCGGTGCCACCGCCCCATTTTAAGGCCCTCATGGACACAAACACACATTAGGACCCATCCTCAGGAAAGTCCATTTCAAGTCAGCCACCCCGGTTTCTCCCGCTAAGCCATCAGATCTAAACTGTCTTGTTGCTGGGAGACAATTGGAATGCGAGGCTGGCTTCCCAGGCATCCAACCTCGAAGAGTGCCCTGGAGTCATTCCATATGGGATATCCTGAAGCTGCCCAACAGGTCTCAATTGTCCCGCAGAAGGAATCCTTGAAGGGGGCATCCCACAACTCCCAACGTGGGAAAAACTCCATGGCCTTGAGATTCCGCTCCCTTCATGAAGGGTCCGTCATGCACAGAAACTCCAACTTGAGACAACGTCTGATCCTCGCCCTGACTTCAGATGCATGAGATATAGGTTCAGATCTACAGTGGTACCTGCCGTGTCCTCGCCCTGGAACCCAAGTCTAGCTTGTGTTCTCAGACTTCCGTCCTCACACTCCTGGACACGAATCCCTCAAGTTTAAAATTCCGGACCGACAATTAAGCACTCTGCCTGCCCTCTAGAAAACAAATTTTGCCTAATGAGCTGCCCAGACAACTTATATGAGGATAAATCTACATGGCACTCGACTGTACCCAAAGTATATAGTCTGAACTGGGCACTAATGCACTCTCTGACACAACCTGAGCCCGGATCTCCTGACCAACACCCAGACAGCTGACCGCACACTGAGCACCTCAGACCCGCCATGGCCTTAGGTCATCATCTCTTTCCTACCTCAGTTTTTACCCTTCAGAACCTAGACCTTATCTCCAATCACTGCCCAGGGGTGCCTGTGATGCAGAAATCAGAACTCTTCCTTACCCATGGCAAGAAACCTTGTGGTTGGCATGTTGTCCAACGTTCAGTGTACGAGAAACCAGGATTCACCATGAGGCCCTGCCCATTCTTGTTTGCGAAGTGGGCATAAACACGCATTGTGACCCTCAGCGTGAGTCCTGTGCTCTAGTAAGTCTTCTCAGTGGCTCGACCATTAGATGTCATAATGGGCTTGACATGTCCCTAGGCCACAATTTTTAACCACATTTCTTGTTGTCCGGTCGGCCCTCCCCAGGGCTCTACTCTGGAATCCCCCATTTGGTGGGACACCTGAGGTTAAAAAACAAAACAAGGCAAATCAACAACAACAACAAAACGGACTACTTCCATCCCCAGAATGACCCAAAACTCCTTGGACGGGGCCAAACCCCCAGAGTGTAAGACTCGTCCATTTCCCATGAAGTCACCAGGAAATTTCACGACCATGAGTGACACGATATCCAGAGACAAAAACTTGAGCACGAGCCTCACACTCGCCCCTTATTCATATCCCGAAGAGTTCTCCTCATGGTTGTAGATCAGTCCTGCCATACCTATGACCTGAAACATAAGCCGCGTTTGTGTTTTCAGACTGTCCAAACAACTCTGCCTACACACCCTACAGGCTCAGGCCCCTGGAGCCAAACCTGAGGATTGTACTTGCCCTCTACAAGGGAATTGTATGTGCCCATTCCAATGGCCACAACCTACTAATAGGATAAACCTGCAAACTCCCTGAGGCCATCCCAATAGTGGTGGCTTCCCAGGACAAACAGGGGCAATCTGAGCCCATCTGAGCACCTATATGCTCTCAGACGCATAGACTGATGTCCCCAGAGGTAAAAATGTACGAACAGGCCCCTAGGCACTATTCGGATCCATTGCTGTGGTATCCAGTCATCTCTCCTCAGAGGCCTGGATTTCAATACCAGCATATGGCTGTTTCCTGACTCATCTGTCAGAACAAATCTCATCTACATATGGGAAACTTGCACGTTGGAGCTGTGTCAAAGCCTCTGTTTGAAAAAACCCTTCAGGACCCCAGTGCCACCCCTTCATTCCAAGGTCTCCATAGACACAAAAACATATTAGGATCCATCCACAGGAGAGTCCATTTCAACCCAGATCCAGATTGCTTGCCCAGATCCAGCAGATATAACCTGTCTTGTTGCTAGGACACAATTGGAATGCAAGGTGGGCTACCCAGGCATCCATCCTTAGAACCCTGCTCGGAATCGTTGCCCTGGAGCCAACCAACATGTCTCAATTGTCCTGCACAAGAATCTTTGCAGTTTGGACCTTCTCACAAATAACATCGTGGGAAAACCCCCACGAACTCGAGACCCCGCCCCTTCATGAATGGGCCATCAGGGACAGAAACACCAACCTGAGCGATCTTCTGATCCTCACCCTGACTTCAGAAGCACGAGATCTCGATTCAGGTCTATAGATTGTTCCTGCCTTGTCCTCACCCAGAAACCTAAGCCTAGCTTGTGTTATCAGATTTCCGTCTTCAGACTACTGGCCCACAAGCCCTCCAGTTTGCAAACCAGAACTATAATGAGGCACTCTGCCAGCCTTCAGGAAGAAAAACATAGCCCTGTGGGGCTACCCAGAAACTCCAAATGAGGATCAACCTGCATGCCATTCGACTGTACCCCAAATATATAGGCTGACCTAGGCACTATTGCCCTTTCTGACACAGCCTGAGCCTGGACTTCCTGGCCCCACCCAGAAAGCTGGTCGAACACTGAGCACGCTGGACGAGCCATGTCCTTAGGTCGTCATCTCTTCCCAACCTCGGTTGTCAAGTTTCAGAACCTAGACCTTATCTCCAATCACTGCCCAGGCTTGAAAGTGATGCAGAAATCACAACTCCTTCCTCGTGGCTAGAAACCATGTGGTTGGCATGTTTTCCAATATTCAGTGTAGTTGAAACCAGTGTGGCCCATGAGGCCCCGCCCATGTTTATGGGCCACATTGGTCACAAACACACATTGTGACCCTCAGCCTGATCCCAGTCCTCAGGTAAGGCCTCTCAGTGGCTGGATGAAGAGACAGCATTTTGGGCTTGCCATGCCCCTAGGCCCCAAATTTTACCCATAATTCTGGTTGTCCCGTCGCTTTTCCCCAGGGCTCTTCTTTGGAATTCCTCTTTTGGCGGGACACCTAAGGTAACCAACCTGAAAGGAGACCTCCCATTCTACAGATTGACGAAAAAGAATTGGGATCGGGCCAATTCCACAGAGAGGAAGATTCGTCCATGGCCCATGAGGTTTCCCAGACAATCCACGGCCATCGCTGATACCGAATCTAGAGACAAAAGACTGAACAAGCACCTCAGACTCGCTCTTTCTTCATATCCTGAAGAGTTCTTCTCATGGTTTATAGATCGGGCCTGCCATACCTACGTCTCCAAACCTAAGCTGAGTTTATGTTTTCAGACTTCTGTCCTCAAAGTCCTGGGCCACACACCCTCCAGGCTGCGGTCCCTGGAGCCACACATAAGGAGTGTGCCTACCCAATCCATGGGAACTCTGCCCATTCCATTGTCCAAAACCGTAAAATTAGGAGAACCCTCCAAATCCCTGAGGCCATCCCAATAGGGCATGTCGCCCGTGACATACAAGCGCGGTCTGATAGCAGCTGAGCATCAACCTCCACTCATACCATAGATGGATGTCCCCAGAGAAGAAGATTGAACCAGACAGGACCCTGGCCAATCGGATCCATTGCTTTGGTGAGAGGCATGTCTCCTCAAAAGCCTGGATTCCAATACCAGCATAGGTGTTTTCCTGAGGTAGCAATCAGAACAAATCTCGTCTCCACAAGGAAACATGTGCATCGAGCTCTGTCAAAAGCTTAGGAGAATACTTCAGGGTCCCGGTGCCACGGCCCCATTCCAAGGCCCCATGGACACAAAGACACATTAGGACCCATCCTGAGGAAAGTCCATTTCAAGTCAGTCACCCCGGTTGCTCCCGCAGAGCCATCAGATCTAAACTGGCTTGTTGCTAGGAGACAATTGGAATGCGAGGCTGGCTTCCCAGGCATCCTCCCTCGAACGGTGCTATGGAGTCACTCCATATGGGATGTCCTGGAGCTGCCCAAAGGTCTCAATTGTCCCGCAGAAGGAATTCTTGAAGGGGGCAACCCACAACTCCCACGTGGGAAAAACTCCATGGACACGAGATTCCGCTCCGTTCATGAAGGAGCCGTCAGGCACAGAAACTCCAACCTAAGCCAAAGTCTAATTCTCTCCCTGACTTGAAATGGATGAGATATTGGTTCAGATCTGCAGGGGGTACCTGCCGTGCCCTTGCCCTTAGCCCAAGTATAACTTTTGTTCTCAGAATTCCGACCTCACTCTCCTGGCCTCAAAGCCCTCATGATTGGTAAATCCGGTCCCACAATTAAGCACATGGCATGCTTTCTGGAAAAAAAATATTGCCTAAAGAGCTGCCAAGGCACCTTATATGAAGATAAACCTACACGGTACTCGACTTTGCCCGAATTATATAGTCTAACCTGGGCACTAATGCACTGTCTGACACAACCTGAGCCCGGACTTCCTGACCAACACCCAGACAGCTGACCGCACACTGAGCACATCAGACCCGCCATGGCCTTAGGTCCTCATCTCTTCCCTACCTCAGTTTTCAGGCCTCAGAAACTAGACTTTATCTCTGCCTGGGGGTGAGTGTGATGCAGAAATCAGAACTTCTCCTTACACATGGCAAGAAACCTTGTGGTTGGCATGTTGTCCAACGTTCATTGTAGGAGAAACTAGCATTCACCCTGAGGCCCACCTATTCTTGAGTGCGACGAGGGCATAAATATGCATTGTGACCCTCAGGGTGAGTCCTGTCCTCTAGTAAGTCCTCACAGAGCCTGGATCACTAGATGTCATAATGGGCTTGACATAGCCCTAGGCCCCAATTTTTAACCAGATTTCTGGTTGTTCAGTCACCCCTCCCCAGAGCTCTACTCTGGAATTCCTCATGTGGTGGGACAACGGAGGTTAAAAAATGAAACAAAACAAAGCAACAACAACAAAAAAAAACGACTTCTTCCATCCCACAGAATGACCCCAACCTCTTTGAAAGGGGCCAAACCACCAGAGAGTAAGACTCGTCCATTTCCCATGAAGTCACCCGGAAATTTCACGACCATGAGTGACATGATATGCAGAGACAAAAACATGAGCAATAGCCTCACACTCGCCCTTTTTTCATATACCGAAATGTTCTCCTCATGGTCTGTAGATCAGTCCTGCCCTACCTATGACCCGAAACAGAAGTCGAGTTTGTGTTTTCAGACAACTGTCCAAACAGCCCTGGCCTACACACCCTATAGGCTTAGGCCCCTGAAGCCAAACCTGAGGACTGTTCTTGCCCTCGCAAGGGAATTGTGTGAGCCCATTCCAATGGCGACAACGCAACTAAAAGTATAAACCTTTAAATTCCCTGAGGCCATCCCATAGTGTTGGCTTCCAAGGACAAACACGGGCAATCTGAGTTCATCTGAGCACCTACCTGCACTCTGACCCATAGATAGATGTCGCCCGAGGTAAAAAGAAACCAACAGGCCCCTAGGCACTAATCGGATCCATTGCTTTGGTTTCCAGGCATCTCTCCTCAGAGGCCTGGATTTCAATACCAGAATATGGCTGTTTCTTGACTCACCCATCAGAACAAATCTCCTCTACACATGGGAAACTTGCATGGTGGACCTGTGTCAAACCTCTGTTTAGGAGAAGCCTTCAGGGCCCTAGTGCCACCGCTTAATGCCACAGTCTCCATAGACACAAAAACATATTAGGACCCATCCACAGGAGAGTCCATTTAAACTCAGCCTCCTCGGTTGCTCCCCGAGATCCAACAGATCTAGCCTGTCTTGTAGCTAGGAGAATATTGGAATGCGAGGTGGGCTACCCAGCCATCCATCCTTAGAACCCTGCTCAGAATCGTTGGCCTGGAGCCAACCAACTGGTCTCAATTGTCCCACAGTAGAATCTTTGCAGTTTGGAGCTTCTCACAACTCCCATGGTGGGAAAACCCCCACGGCCTCGTGATTCCCCCCCTTTATGAAGGGGCCATCAGGGACAGAAAGTCAAACCTGAGGCATCGTCTGATGCTCAACCTGACTTCAGGTGCAAGAGATCTCGATTCAGGTCTGTAGATTGTGCCTGCCATGTCCTCACAAATAAAACCTAAGCCTTGCTTGTGTTCTCGGAGTTCCGTCCTCAGACTACCGGCCCATAAGCACTCCAGTTTGGCAATCCAGAAATACAATGCGGCACTCTGCCTGCTCCCTGGAAGAAGAACATTGCCCTCTGGGGCTACCCAGAAACCCCAAATGAGGATCAACCTGCACGCCATTTGGCTGTACACCAAATATATAGGCTGAAGTGGGCACAATTGCCCATTCTGACACAGCCTGAGCCTAGAACTCCTGGCCCCACCCAGACAGCTGGCCACACACTGAGCACATCGGACCCGCCATGGCCATAGGTCGTCATCTCTACCCAACCTCGGTTTTCAGGCTTCAGAACCTTGACCTTATCTCCAATCACTGCCCAGGTTTGAAAATGTTGCAGAAATCCGAACTCGTTCCCTTGGCAAGAAACCTCGTGGTTGGCATGTTGTCCAACTTTCAGTGTAGTTGAAACCAGTGTGGCACATGAGACCCAGCCCACGCTTGAGGGCCACATTGGTCTCAAACACACATTGTGACCCTCAGCCTGAGCCCGGTCCTCAGGCAAGGCCTCTCAGTGGCTGCATGAAGAAAGAGCATATTGGGCTTGCCATGCCCCTAGACCCCAATTTTTAACCAAGTTCGGGTTGTCCCTTCACTCTTGCCCAGGGCTCTGCTTTGGAATTCCTCTTTTGGTGGGACACCTCAGGTAACAAACCTAAAGGAGTCCTCCCATTCCACAGATTCACGAAAAAGAATTGGGATAGGGCCAAATCCACAGAGAGGAAGATTCGTCCATGGCTCATGAGGCCTCCCCGACATTCCACGGCCATCGCTGATACAAAATCCAGAGACAAAAGCCTAAGCAAGCGCCTCAGACTCGCTCTTTCTTCATATCCTGAAGAGTTCTTCTCATGATTTGTAGTTCGGCCGTGCCATACCTATGTCCCCAAACCTAAGCTGAGTTTGTGTTTTTTGAGTTCTGTCCTCAAAGTCCTGGGCCACACACCCTCCAGGCTGGGCCCCTGGAACCACACATTAGGAATGTGCCTTACCAATCCATGGGAATTCTGCCCATTCCATTATCCAAAACTATACAAATTAGGAGAAACCTCCAAATTCCCTGAGGCCATACCAATGGTGTAGGTTGTCCGGGACAAAAAAGGGCCGTCTGACACCAGCTGAGCATCTACCTCCACTCATACCATAGATGGATGTCCCCAGAGAAGAAGATTGACCAGACAGGACCCCAGGCCATAATGGGATCCATAGCTTTGGTTTACAGGCATGTCTCTTCAAAAGCCTAGTTTCCAATACCAGCTGAGGGCTTTTCCTGAGGCACCCATCAGAACAAATCTCGTTTACACATGGGAAACTTGCATGTTGGAGCTCTCTCAAAGCCTCTGGTTAGAAGGACATTTCAGGTTCCCGGTGCCAGCGCATCATTCCAAGGTCTCCATGGAGACACACCCACATTAGGACCCATCCACAGGAGAGTCCATTTCAACTCAGCCCCCTCAGTTGCTCCCCCTGATCCAGCAGATCTAACCCGTCTTGTCGCTAGGAGATGATTGGAATGAGAGGCAGGCTTCCCAGCCATCCATACTTAGAACCATTCTCAGAGTGATGCTGTATGGGAAGTCCTGGAGCCAACCAACAGGTCTCAATAGTCCCGCAGAAGAATCTTTACTGTTTGGAGCATCTCACAACTCCCATCGTGGGAAAACCTCCATGGCCTCGTGATCCCGCCCCCTGCGCTTCATGAAGGGGCCATCAGGGACAGAAGCTCCAACCTGAGCGATCATCTGATCCTCGCCCTGACTTCAGATGCAGGACATCTTGATTCAGCTCTGCAGAGTGTGCCTGCCGTGCCCTTGCCCAGAAACGTAAGTCTAGTTTGTGTTCTAAACTTCCATCCTCACATTCCTGGCCCACAAGCCCTCCAGTTTGGCAATTCCAGAACTACAAGGCAGCACTCTGCCTGCTTTCCGGAAGAAAAACTTTGCCCTCTGGGGCTACCCAGATTCCCCAAATGAGGATCAACCTGCATGCCACTTGACTGGACCCCAATTATACAGGCTGCCCTGGGCACTACTGCCCTTTCTGGCACAGCCTGAGACTGAACCTCCTGGCTCGCACCCACCCAGCTAGCCACACACTGAGCACATCAGACCCGCCATGGCCTTAGGTCATCATCTCTTTCCAACCTCGGTTTTCAGGCTTCAGAACCTAAACCTTATCTCCAGTCACCACCCAGGGTTGAACATGATGCAGGAATCAGAACTCCTTCCCCATGGCAAGAAACCTTGTGGTTGGCCTGTTGTCCAACGTAAAATGTAGTTGAAACCAGTGTGGCCCATGAGGCCCTGCAGATGCTTGAGGACCAAGTCGTTCACAAACATGCATTCTGACCCTCAACGTGAGCCCAGTTCTCAAGTAAGGCCTCTCAGTGGCTGGACCAAAAGACAGCATATTGGGCTTGTCATGCCCCTAGGCCCCAATTTTTAACCAGATTTCTGGTTGTCCAGTCTCCCCTCCCCAGGGCTCGGCTTTGGAATCCCTCTTTTGGTGGGACACCTGAGGTAACAAAACTGAAAGGACTCCTCCCATCCCACAGTTTGACCCAAAACAATTGGAATCGGGCCAAATCCACAGAGCGGAAGACTCGTCCATGGCCCATGAGGCCTCCCCGACATTCCACGCCCATCGTTGACACAAAATCCAGAAACAAAAGCCTGAACAAGTGCCTCACAATCTCTCTTTCTTCATATCTGGAAGAATTCTCCTCACGGTCTGTAGATCGGGCCTGCCATACCTACGTCCCTAAACCTAAACTGAGTTTGTGTTTTAGACTTCTGTCTCCACAGTCCTGGTGCACACACCCTGCAGGCTGGGGCCCCTGGAGCCACATCAAAACTGTGCCTTCCCTCTCCACGGGAATTCTGCCCATTCCATTGTCCATAATCATAAAATTAGGAGAAACCTCCAAAGTCCCCAAGGCCTTCACAATAGTGTAGGCCGCCTGGGACAAACAAGGGCCATCTGACACCAGCTGAGCATCTAACTCCACTAATACCTTAGATGGATGTACACAGAGAAGAAGATTCAACCGGACAGGCCCCTAGGCTCTAAACGGAGCCATTGCTTTGGTTTCCAGTTATTTCTCTTCAGAGGCCTATATTCCAATAACAGTATATGGGGGTTTCCTGAGGCACCAATCAGAACAAATCTCGTCTCCACATGGGAAACTTGTCCTTTGGAGATGTCTCAAAACCTCCGGTTAGGAGAATCCTTCAGGGCCCATGCACCAACGCCCCATTCCAAGGTCTCCATGGACACAAACCCACATTAGCATCCATCCTCAGGAGAGTCCATTTCAACTCAGCCCCCTTGGTTGCTCTGACAGAGCCAGCATATCAAACCTGTCTATTTGCTAGGAGACAACTGCAATGTGAGGCGGGCTTCCCATGCATCCATCCTTAGATCCCTGCTCTGCAATTGTTCCATATGGGATGTCCTGGAGCCATCCAATAGGTTTCAACTGACCCGCAGAAAATCCTTGTGGTTTGGAGCATCTCACTACTGCCATCATGGGAAAACACCAATGGCGGTGTGATGACCCCCCTTCATGAAGGGGCCATCATGGACAGAAACTCCAACCTGAGCCAATATATGAACCTCGCCCTGACCTCAGATGCATGAAATCTAAATTCAGCTCTGCAGAGTGTGCCTGCCATTTCCTCGCCCTGAAACCAAAGCAAAGCTTCAGTTCTCAGACTTACATCCTTGCATTCCTGGCCGCAAGGCCTCCAGTTTGGCAGTTCCGGAGCCAGAATGCAGCACTCTGCCTGCCCTCCAGAAGAAAGACTTTGCCTTATGGGGCTACGGAGAAACCCCAAATAATTATCTTCTGCATGTCACTCAACTGTACCCCAATTATACAGCGTATCTGGGCACGAATGCCCTGTCTGGCACAGCCTGAGTGCAGACCTCCTGAACGACACCTAGAAAGCTGGCCCCAAACTGAACACATCGGACCCGCCGTGGCCTTAGGTCGTCATCTCTTCCAAACCTCGGTTTTCAGGCTTCAGAACCTAGACCTTATCTCCAATTAGTGCCCAGAGGTGAACGTGATGCAGAAATCAAAACTCCTCCTTCCCCATGGCAAGAAACCCTGAGGTTGGCATGTCCAAGGTTCACTGTAGGAGAAACCTGCAAGCTCAATGAGGTCCCGCCCAATATTGAGGACCACCTTGGGCACAAACACACATTGTGACCCTCAGCATGAGTCCACTATTCAAGTAACGTCTCTCAGTGGCTGGACCAAGAATCTGCATATGGGCTTGCCATGCCCAATGGACCCCAGGCCTAACCAGAGGGTGGGTATTCCAGTTGTATGTACCCAGTGCTCTGCTCTAGAATCCCTCTATTGTGGGGACACATGAGGCAGAAAACAGGACTCCTCCCTTCCCACAAAATGACCCCAATCTCTTGGGAGCCGGACAAATCACCAGAGAGGGAGACTTCCATGGCCCATGAGACCATGCTTACATTAAATGACCATCATGAATACAACATCCAGAGACATAAGCCTGAACGACCGCCTCTCACTCGCCTTACTTTCTAATCACAATGAGCTCCCCTCACGGACTGTAGATCACTCCTGTCATAACCTCAGCCCCAAACCTCAGCCGAGTTTGTGTTTTTGGATGTCTGTCCCCACAGCCCTGGCCCACACAGCCGCCAGGCTGGGGCCTCTGGAGCCACACCACAGGACTGTCCTGCTCTCTCCAAGGAGACTATGCCCATTCCATTGCCCATAACCCCACAGAATAGGAGAAACATCAATGCCCCCGAGGACATCCCACTACTATAAGCCACTCTGGACAAAGGCATCCTGACACAAGCTGAGCAACTACCTCCATGCAGAAACACAGACAGATGTCGGCAGAGACAGTAGATTGAACCAGACAGGCCCCTGGGCCCTAATCTGAACTCTTGCTTTGGTTTCCAGGTGTCACTCCTCAGAGGCCTGGGTTTGAAGACCAGCATCTGGGGCTTTCCTGAGACACCAAACAGAACAACTATCGTCTACACATGGGAAGCTTCATTGTTGGAGCTGTGTCAAACCCTTCGGTTTGGAGAAACCTGCAGAGTCCCTGAGCCACCGCCACATTCCAAGGTCTCCATGGCCACCAACCCACAGTATGACTCATCCTCAGGAGAGTCCATTTCAACTCAGCCCTCTGAGAAACCCGCCCAAGAGCCTGCAGATTGAGCCTGCCTTGCCCCAAGCAGCCAGTGGGAATGTGAGGTGGCATTTGCAGACATTCATGCTTAGACCCCTTCTCTCGAGTCTTTCTGTAGGGGTCATCCTAGAACCATCTCATAGTACTCGACTGTCCTACAGAGGAAACCTTGATGTTTGGGGCAGCTCATAACTCGCAGTGTTGGGAAACCTCCCTGGCCTCATGACGCCCCCACCCCCTTCAGGAAGGGGCCATAATGGACACAAACTCCAACCTGAGGCAACGTCTGATACTCGCCCTGACCTCAGATGCAGGAGATCTTGATTCAGTCTCTGCAGAGTGGGCCTGCCATGCCCCAAACCTAACGCTAGCTTTTGTTTTCAGACTTCCCTCTTCACACTCCTGGCAAACAAGCCCTCCAGACTGGGAATTCCAGAACCACAACACAGTTTTCTGCCTTCCCACCAGAAGAAAAACGTTGCCCTATGGGGCTCTCCAGAAACCACAAATGAGAACCAACCTGCTCTGGCCTCGACCGCACCCTAACTGGAAAGGCTACCCTGGTCAGTAATGCTCTGTCTGACACAGCCTGACGTCCCGACAGACAAGGAAACAGCTGGATGCACACTAAGCACATCAGACAGGCCATGGCCTTATGCCGTCATCTCTTCCCAACCTGGGTTTTCAGACATCTGACCCTAGATATTATATCAAATCCTGGCAAACGTGGGTAACTGAAGCACAAATCAGATCTTCTCCTTCCCCATGGCTGGAAAACTTGCTGTTGGCATGGAGTCATACCTTCAGTGTAGGAGAAACCTTCATGGCCCCTGAGGCCAAGCCTAAACTTGAGTGCCTCCTTGGGTACAAACTCGCATTGGGACCATCAGCATGGGCCCCATGTCGAAGTAAGGTCTCTCAGGGCCTCGACCAAGAGCCCGCATATGGGGCTTGCCAAGCCCCTATGATCCCAATCTTCACAAGAGCTCGAGTATTCCATTTGCTCGAACCCAGGACTGTGATCTGGAGTCCCTCTCCTGGAAGAACACCTGAGCCAGACAGCAGGACTCCACCCTTCCCACAAAATGTCCCCAAAATCTTAAGAGCTGGACCAACTCCTCAGAGAGGGAGACTCTTCCATAGCCCCTGAGGTCACCCCTACATTCCACGGCTATGGGAGACAAAACATCCAAAGACAAAAGCTTGCGTGACTGCCTCCCATTTGCCCTTCTTTCATAAGCTGAGGATCTCCTCTCACGGTCTGTGGGTCCATCCTGCCATGCTCTCGGCTCCACACCCAAGCCGAGTTTGTGTTTTCAGACTTCTGTGCCCACAGCCCGGACCCACACACCCTCCAGGCTAGGGCCTATGGAGACACACTGAAGGACTGTGCCAGTCCTCTCCAAGAAAACTGTACCCAATCCATTGGCCACAACCCTAGAGATTAGGAGAATCCAATAAGGTCTCCAAGGCCATGCCTCGGCCATGGACTAAGAGGGGCACTCTGACACCAGCTGAGCAACTATCTCCACTTAGATACTCAGACAGTGTCCCCAGAGACAGAAGATTGAAACGGACAGGCATCTAGGCTCTAATCTGAACCCTAGCTTTGGTTTCCAGGTGTCTCTACTCAGAGAACTGGTTTGAAGACCAGTATCTGGGGCTTTTCTGAGGCACCAAAGAGAACCTGTCTCATCTCCACATAGGGATCTCTTTTTAATTGGAGCAATATTACACCCTTCGTTAGGCGAATACTTCATGGCCCCTGAGCTGCCAACATATTCCAAGGTCTCCATGCACACAAACCCACATTATGACCCATCCGCAGGAGAGTCCATTTCAATTCAGCCCCCTAGTTAGCTCGCCCCAGAGCCAGTAGTTCAAACATGTCTTGTCACAAAGAGCCAATGGGAATGTGAGGTATGCTGTACAGGCATCCATCCTTCGAATCCTGCTCTCCAGTCTTTCCGTATGGGACATCCTGGAGCCATTCAACAGGACTCGACTGTCCAGCGGATGGAAAGCTTGTGGTATGGGTCAACGCACAAACTAGAGTTTGTGCTGGTGTCTAAGGTGCTGTGCAGGATTCTCCAATCTTGAGGGTTTGGCACAGGTCGAAGGGCATGGTTTCCTACTGGGGACAGGAGATATTCTATTGTGTGGCTCAGGGACCACATGTTGTATCCTAAGTTGGTATTTCAGAACAGGACCCTGAGGACAGATGCCTGAAAACCTAATCTAGTGTTCCAATGACGTCCTAGGAGCATGTCAGGTACAATCTTCTGACCCAGGAACATTGAAATGGCTGTCTGCTTGGATGTAGGTGATTAGGGCGTTTCAGACTGGCATTTGTGTCCAGTGCTGCCGACAATATTGGGTCGGGTTCAGGGCTCTTGCGTGTTTCTCCTAAACTGGAAGGTTTGGGCAGGTTTGACGGGCACAGTTTCCTTGGGGATGGCAGGCCCAGTCATGTGTTGTGGATCCAGAGACCCTGTCCTGGAGGGCATATGAGCCATGGTTTTGGGAGAGAAGTCTGCAAACACAAATGTGGGTTATGGTTAGTGGAAAGGTGATCACAGGCCCAATGAGTAGACCGGGAGTGCAGCTTGTCAGGAGTAATTAGGGTGACTGGAAGGCAGTAGCACAGGCTTTTCTCTCTATATTGTGTGTCCAGGATGGCCTTGGAATGCAGGTATAGTCTCATGGGTCCATGGGAAACTTTTCCTCTCTATGGATCTGTGCAGCTCATAGTTTGGTGGCTTTTTTGGGGAAGGGAAGAGTGTTGTTTTCCATCTTATGGGTGCCCCAAAACAGGGATTCCAGATACAGGCTCTTTTTCTGGGCATCTGGGACTTCCCACCAAGGGTTAGGATTTGCACCTAGGGGTGTATGAGGCCTGCAATGCGGGATCATGATGGTGCAACTGAGAGGGATTGTTTGAAAGCTTGGTCAGGCTGAGTCTCACAATGCCTGTTTGCTCCCATGGCGGCCCTCAGGAGTGGGAGTGGTCTCATTGGTCATATATCTGGCTCCCTCTTAGAGATTTGGACACCCAACCCAACAGCCAAATGTCCTGCCATGAGGAAGGATGAGTTCTCTTCTGTCAGGTTCCTCTGTGCTTCAGGTTGCCCCATGGCAGGGTTTCCAGCAAGGTCTCCAGATAGGTGCCTGAATACCAAGGATGGGTGGAGATGACGTACTTGGGCCATAGCAATCCCAAATGCTAGATATGAGGCCTAAAACTCGGTCGGGGCTCAGGCTCTGTCAGACACAGCGCTAGTGGCCATGGCAGCCTTTATATCAGAGTAGATTCGAGGGCGGAGCAGATTGATCCTCATGTGGAGTTTCTTGGGAAGATTCCCAGGCATTTGTTCATTCAATAGGGAAGGCAGAATGCTGTGTTGTGGCTCCAGGTTTCCCAATCACGAGAGCTTGGGAACCAGTCAGTTTTGGGTGGAATTGTAAACAAAAGCTATGGTTCAATTCAGTGCCAAGCAGAAGGCAGTTCCAATTTGTAGCAGTTTACTCGAGACATCCAGCACTGGAATAAGGGTGGATGTCAGATGCTTGCTCACACTAGAGTTTTTGTCTATGATGACCGACAAGTGGAGGGGTGGTATAAAGAGGCCATGGAGGAGTTCACATGCTGAGGCCTGTGAACTGCTGCAAAAAGTAACATTTCTTTGTACAGTGTAGGTGAAGTCTGGTTTGTTTACTCTAGGTTTCCCCATGTGGAAAGTTTGTGAAGAAGAGCTCTCCGGCATGGATGCCAGGAAAGCACACCTCCATTGACAATTGCAGCTGAGGAACATGGCAGATTCGTTCTGGTGGCTCTGGGACAAAGTGCCAAGGCCTTGAGTTGACATGGGATCTCTTGCAGATGGGTCACAATGCTTGTTTGTTACCAGGGAGAACTTAGAATGTGCTGGTTGCTAAGGTGCCATGCAGGATTCTCCTACCCTGAGGGTTTGGCACAGGTCGAAGAGCATGGTATTCTTCTGGGGACAGGGGATGTTCTGTCGTGTGGCTCAGAGACCACATGATGTGTCATAGATTGGTATTTCAGAACAGGCCCCTGAGGACAGATGCCTAAAAACCTAATGGGGTTCCATTGAGAGCCTAGGGGCATTTTAGGTTCAATCGTCTATCTCACGATCATTGACTTGGCTATTTCCCTGGATGTAGGTGATAAGGGTGTTTCAGACTGCGCATTTCCATCCCGAGTGGCCGGCAATATTGGTGTGGGCTCAGGGGCCACACAGGTTTCTCCTAATCTGGAAGGTTTGGGCAAATCTGATATGCACAGTGTCCTTGGGGTTGGCAGCCAGAGTTCTGTGGTGTGGCTCCAGAGATCACATTCTGGTGGGCATGTGAGCCATGGTTTTGGGAGAGAAGTCTGCAAACACAAATACAAATTAGGGTGAGTGGCGAGGTGATCACAGGCCCAATGCGTAGACCTGGAGGGAAGCTCCTCATGAACTATAATTAGGGAGACTGGAAGGCAGTAGCACAGGCTTTTCTCTTTGGATTGTGTGTCCAGCATGGCCTTGGAATGCAGGTGTGGTCTCATGGGTCCAGGGGAGTCTTTTCCTCTCTATGGATCCTGGTGGCTCTCCATAGTTTGGTGGCTTTTTCGGGGAAGGGGAGAGTGATGTTTTCCACCTTATGGGTGCCACAAAACAGGGATTCCAGAGACGGGCTCTGGTTCATGGCATCTGGGACATCACAACATGTGCTAGGATTTGGGCTTAGGGGCATATTAGGCCTGCAATGCGGGTTCATGGTGGTGCAACAGAGAAGGATTGTTTGAAAGCATGCTCAGGCTGAGGGTCACAAGGCCTGTTTGCCTCCAGGGCATCCCTGAGGAGTTTGTGTGGTCTCACTGGACTTGTAAATGACTCCCCCTTTCAGGGTTGAACACCCATCCTAACAGCCAAGTTTCCTGATATGAAGAAGGAGGAGTTCTCTATTGTGCTTCAGGATGCCCCATTGTCAGGGATTCCAGCAAAGGTCTGGGGACAGGTGCCTGAATACCAAGGATGGGTAGAGATGAAATACTTGAGCCATGGCAATCCCAAATGCTAGATGTGGGGCTCAAACTCTGGTGACTGACACTAGGTCTGGGCTCAGGCTCGGTCAGACACAGCACTAGTGGCCAGGGCAACCTATAAATCAGGGTCCCTCCGATATAGGGCCGAGCAGATTGATCCTCATGTGGGGTTTCTGGCCAGACTCACCAGGCACTTGTTTCTATCGGGAAGGCAGAATGCTGTGTTGTGTCTCCATAATTCGCTATCAAGAAGGCTTGGGGACCAGTCGGGTGAGGAAGGAATTGAAAACACAAGCTACAGTTCAATTCACTGCCAAGCGGAAGGCAGTTCCTGTGTCCAGCAGCTTTTTCGAGATATCCAGCACCTTAGTAAGGGAGGACGTCGGATATTTGCTCACACTGGAGTTTGTGTCTATGATGACTGACAAATGGAGGGGTGGCGTCAAGAAGCCATGGAGGGATTTTCACGTTGAGACTCATGAGCTGCTCCAAATAGCAAGGTTTCATTCTACTGGACAGGTGGAGTGTGGTTTATTTGCTCCAGGGTCCCCCATGTGGAAAGTTTGGGTAGCAGAGCTCTACCGCATGGATGCCTGGAATGTTCAACTTCATTGACCATTGCAACTGAAGAACATGGCAGCTTTATTCTGGTGTCTCTGTAGCAAAGTACCAAGTCCTTGATTTGACATGGAATCTCTTGCAGATGGGCCACACAGCTGGTTTGTTACCAGGTAGATCTTAGAATGTGCTGGTGGCTTAGTAGTTGTGCAGGAATCTACTACTCTGGGATTTTGCACAGATTGTAGGGCACGGTTTCCTTCTGGGGACAGGAGATGTTCTGTTGTGTGGCCCAGGCACCACATGTTGTATCATAAGTTCGCATTCTAGAACAGGCCTCTGAGGACACATGTCTGAAAACCGAATCAATGGTTCCAATGACGTCCTAGGGGCATGTTAGGTTCATTATTCTGACTCAGGACCATTGACTTGGCTGTGTTCCTGGATGTAGGAGATCAGGGTATTTCAGACTGTGCATTTGTGTTCAGAGCGGCCGCCGAAATTGGGGTAGGCCCAGAGGCCTTGTAGGTTTCTCCTAATCTAGACAGTTTGGGCAATTGTGATGGAAACAGTTTCCTTGTGGATGGCAGGGATAGTCGTGCAGTGTGGATCCAGAGACCCCATCCTGGAGGGCATGTGTGCCATGATTTTGGTAGATAAGTCTGCAAACACAAATTCGAATTAGGGTGAGTGGCGAGGTGATCACAGGCCCAATGCATATACCTTGAGAGCAGCTCATCTGGAACTGTAATTAGGGTGAATGGAAGGCAGTAGCACAGGCTTTTCTCTCCGGATTGTGTGTCCAGAATGGCCTCGGAATGCAGGTGTGTTCTCATGGGTCCATGGGAGACATTGCCTCTCTATGGATCCTGGTGGCTCCTCATAATTTGGTGACATTTTTGGGGAAGGGATGAGTGCTGTTTTCCATCTGAAGGGTGCACCAAAACAAAAATTCCAGAGATGGTCTCTGGGTCTGGGCACCTCGAAAATCCCACCAAGTTTTATGATTTGAACCTACAGGCATACCAGGCCTGAAATGAGGGATCATTGTGGTGAATCTGAGAGGGATTTTTTGAAAGCATGCTCAGGGTGAGGGTCACAATGCCTGTTTGTGCCAAGGGTAGTCCTCAGGAGTGTGTGTGGTGTCATTGATGTTGTAACTGGCTCCCCATTTGAGGGTAGAACACCCATCCCAAAAGCCAGGTTTATTGCCATGGGGAAAGAAGAGTTCTCTATTGTGCTTCAAGTTCCCTAATTGGCAGGGATCCCTGCCAAGGTCTGGGGACAGGTGCCTGAATATCAAGGATGGGTAGAGATGACATACTTGGGCCATGGCAATCCCAAATGCTAGATATGGGGCCTGCTCTCTAGTGGCTGAAACTCAGTCGAGCTCAGGCTCTGTCAGACACGGCACTAGTGGCCATGGCAGCCTATAAATCGGTGTTGACTCGAGGGCCGACCTGATTGATCCTCATGTGGGTTTTCAGGGCAGACTCACCAGGCATTTCTTCATTCGATGGGGAAGGCAGAATGCTGCGTTGTGGCCCCAGATTTCCCTATCAAGAGGGCTTAGGGACCAGTCAGGTGAGGATGGAATTGTAAACACAAGCTATGGTTCAATTCAGTGCCAAGTGGAAGGCAGTTCCAATGTGCAGTGGTTTATTCAAGACATCCAGCACCGGGATAAGGGTGCATGTCAGATGTTTGCTTAGACTGGAGTTTGTGTCTATGATGACCGACCAATGGAGTGGTGGCATCAAGAGGCCATGGAGCAGTTTACAGGCTGAGGCCTGTGAGTTGATCCAAACATAAGGTTTCCTTCTACTGGACAGGGGAGGTCTGGTTTGTTTACACCAGGTTCCCCCATGTGCAAAGTTTGGTTAGCGTAGTACTCGCACGTAGATAAGGGAAAGCACACCTACATTGACCATTGCACCTAAGGAACATGGCAGGTTCTTTCTGGTTGCTCTAGGGCAAAGTACCAAGGCCTGGTTTCTAATGAAGTTGGGTCACAATGCAGTTTTGTTTCCACGGAAATCTTACTATGTGCTGGTGGCTAAGGGGCCATGTATGATTAGTCTATCCTGATGGTTTGACACCGGTCGAAGAACACGGTTTCTTTCTGGGTATCGGAGATGTTCTGTTGTGGGGCTCACGGACCAAATGTTGTATCATAAGTTGGAATTCCAGAACAGGCCTCTGAGGACAGATGCCTAAAAACTTCATCTAGGGTTCCAATGAAGTCCAAGGGGAATTTCAGGTTCAATCATCAGACTCAGGACCATTGACTTTGGTGTCTGCCTATATGTAGGCAACCAGGGTGTTTCTGACTGTGCCTTTGTGTACAGAGTAGCCTCCAATATTGGGGTGGGCTCTGGGGCCTTGCAGGTTTCTCCTAATCTTGAAGGTTTAGGCAAATTTGTGGGCACGGTTTCCTTGGGGGTGGCAGGCACAGTCCTGTGGTGTGGCTCCAGAGACTCCATCGTGGAGGGCATGTAAGCCATGGTTTTGGGAGAGAAGTCTGCAATCACAAACTCGGATTAGGTTGAGTTGCGAGGTGATCGTAGGCCCAATGCATAGACCTGGAGGGCAGATCGTCAGGAACTGTAAATCACGTACCTCGAAGGCACTAGCACTGGCTTTTGTATCTGGATTGTGTGTCCATGATAGCCTTGGAATGCAGGTGTGTTCTAATGTTTCCATGAGAGTATTTTTCTCTCTACGGATCCTGGAAGCTCCCAATAGTATGGTGGCTTTCTCGTTTGAATGGAAGAGTGCTGTTTTCAATCTTAGATGTTCCCCAAAAAGGGATTCCAGAGAAGGGCTGTGAGTCTGGGTGCTTGGAAAATCCCACCAGGATTAGGATTTGGGCCTAGGGGAGTACCAGGCCTACAATGTGTGACTTGGAGGTACAACTGAGAGCGTTTGTTTGAAAGCATGCTAGTCTGAGTGTCACAATGCCTGATGTGATTAGGGCAGCCCTTATGAGTGGGAGTTGTCTCCTTGGCCATGCAGCTGGCTACCACTTTAATGTAGGACACCCATCCCAACTACCAGGATTCCTGCCATGGAAAAGGAAGAATTCTCTATTGTGCCTCAGGTTCCCCCATTAGCAGGTATTCTAGCAAATGTCTGGGGACAGATGCCTGAATACCAAGGATGGGTAGAGATGAGGGACCTGAGACATGGCCAGTCTCACATGCCTGACTCTCTGAGTAGCTGACATGAATTGAGCACTCAGGCTCTGTCAGAAACAGAACTAGTGGTCAGGGCTGAGTATGAATCAGGGATCCCTCAAGGGCTGAGCAGATTGATCCTCATGCAGAGTTTCTGGGCAGAATCACCATGCCCTTCTTCTTTCTAAGGGGAAGGCAAAAAGCTGCGTTGTGGCCCCAGAATTCCCTATCAAGCGGGCTTGGGGACCAGTAGGATGAGGATGGAATTGTAAACTCAAGCTAAGGTTCAATTCAGTGCCAAGCAAAAGGCAGTTCCATTGTGCAGTGTCTGATTCCAGATATCCAGCACCTGAGTAAAGGTGAAAGTCAGACATTTCCTCATGCTGGAGTTTATGTCTATGATGACCGATGAATGGAGGGGTGGCGTCAAGAGGCCATGGAGGATTTCACATGCTGGGGCTTGTGAGATGCTTCAAACAGCAAAGTTTCCTTCTACCACACAGGGGGAGTCTGGTTTATTTGCTCCAGGGTCCCCCATGTGGAAAGTTTGGGTAGCAGAGCACTCCCACGTGGATGCCTGAAAAGCACACCTCCATTAAAATCGCAGCTGAGAAACATGGCCAATTCGTTCTGGTGGCTCTTGGGCGAATTACCAAGGCCTGGAGTTGACATGAAGTCTCATGAAGATGGGTCATAATGCAGGTTTGTTCACATGGAGACCTTAAAGTGTGCTGGTGGCTAAGGGACCATGTAGGATTCATCTACCCTGAGGGTTTGACACTGGTCAAAGGGCACGGTTTCCTTCTCGGACCAGAGATGTTCTGATGTGGGGCTAACGGACCAAATGTATCATAATTTGGTATTGCAGAACAGGCCTCTGAGGATAGATGCCTGAAAATTTAATCTAGGGTTCCAATAAAATCCTAACGGAATGTCAGGTTCAATCCTCTGACTCAGTATCATTGACTTCAAAGTCTGCCTAGATGTAGGTGATCAGGGTGTTCCAGACTGTGCATTTGTGTACAGAGTGGCAACCAGTATTGGGGTGGGCTCAGGGGCCTTGCAGGTTTCTCCTAATCTGGAAAGATAGGGCAATTTGATGGGCACAGTTTCCTTGGCAATGGTGGGCACAGTCCTGTGGTGTGGCTCCAGAGACCCCATGCTGGAGGGCATGAGAGCCATGGTTTTGGGAGGGAAGTCTGCAAACACAAATGCGGGTTAGGTTTAGTGGCGAAGTGATTGTAGGCCCAATGCATACTCCTGGAGGGAAGCTCCGTGTGAAATGTAAATCGCATGCCTCAAAGGAGGTAGCACAGGCTTTTTTATCTGGATTGTGTATCCACGATGGACTAAGAATGCAGGTGTGGTCTCAGGTGTCCATGGGTGATATTTCCTCTCAAGTATCCTGGCGGCTCCTTATAATGTGGTGGCTTTCTCAGAGAGGAAAGAGTTCTGTTTTCCATATTAAGGGTGTCCCATAACAGGGATTGCAGAGAAGTGCTCTGGCTCTGGGCACCTGGAAATACCCACCAAGGGTTATGATTTGGGCATAGGGGCTTACCAGGCCTCCAATGCAAGTCCTGGAGATACAACTGAGAGCGTTTGTTTGAAAGCATGCTCAGGCTGAGGGTCACTATGCAAGCTTTTGCATAGGGTGGCCCTCAGGAATGGGGGTGGTCTCAATGGGTATTCAGTAGGCTAACACTCTGAGTGTTGGACACCCTTCCGAACTTACAGGAATCCTGCCATGGGGAATGAGGATTTCTCTATTGTGATTCAGGTTCCCTCATTGGTAGGGATTCCAGGAAAGGTCTGGGGACACATGCCTGAATACCAAGGATGGGTAAAGATGACGGCTCTGTTCCATGGCCAGTCTAACATGCGGGATATGGGCCCCGCCTTCTAGGTGGCTGACTAGAGGTCGGGGCTTAGGCTCTGTCAGACACAACACTAGGGGCCAGGGCTGTCTATAATTCAGGGTTCCCTCAAGGGACAAGTAGATTGATCATAATGTGGAGTTTCTGGGCAGACTCACCAGGCCCTTCTTCTTTCTATTGGGAAGGCAGAATGCTGTGTTGTGGCTGCAGAATTCCCTATCATGAGGGCTTGTGGACTAGTAGGGTGAGGATGGAATTGTAAACCCAAGCTATGAATAAATTCAGTGACAAGCGAATGGCATTTCCAGTGTGCAGCGGCTGATTCGAATATCCAGCACCTGAGTAAGCGCAGACGTCAGATGTTTGCTCAAGCTGGAGTTTGTGTCTATAATGACCGACAAATGGAGAGGAGTTGAAAAGAGGTCATAGAGGATTTCCCACACTTGAGCTTGTGAGATGCTCCAAACAGCCAGGTTTCCTTCTACAGGACAGGGCAGTCAGATTTGTTTGCTCGAGAGTCCCCCATGTGGAAAGTTTGGGTAGCAGAGCACTCCCACATGGATGCCTGGAAAGCACACTTCCACTGAACATTGCAGCTGAGGAACATGGCAGGTTCTTTCTGAAGGCTCTGGGGTGAAGTACCAAGGCCTGTAGTTGACATGGAATCTCATGAAGATGGCTCACAATGCTGGCTTGTTACCAGTGAGATCTTAGAATCTGCTGGTGGCTACGGGCCAAGTAGGATTCATCTACCCTGAGGGTTTGACACAGTTCCAAGAGCACGGCTTCCATCTAGAGAAAGGAGATGTTCTGTTGTGGGGATCAGGGACCATATGTTGTATCTTAAGTTGGTACTCCAGAACAGGTCTCTGATTACAAATGCCTGAAAACCTAATCAGGGGTTACAATGAGGTCATAGGAGCATGTCAGGTTCAATCTTCTGACTGAGAAACACTGACTTGGGTATCTGCCTGGATTCAGGTGATCAGCGTATTTCAGACTGCACATTTGTGTCCAGAGGGGCCTCCAGTATTGGGGTGGGCTCAGGGGCCTTGCAGGTTTCTCCTTATCTCGAAGTTTTAGGCAAATGTGACGGACACATTTTCCTTGGGGATGGCAGGCACAGTCCTTTGGTGTAGCTCCAGAGACCCCATCCTGGAGGAAATATGAGCCATGGTTTCGGGATAGAAGTCTGTAAGCACAAACTCGGGTTAAGGTTAGCGGTGAGGTGATCGCAGGCCCAATGCATAGACCTGGAGGGCAGCTCGTCTGGAACTATAAATTAGTTGCCTTGAAGGTGGTAGCACAGGCTTGTGTATCTGGCTTTTGTGTCCAGGATGGCCTCGGAATACAGGTGTGGTCTCATGGATCCATGGGAGATTTTTCCTCTCAAGGATCCTAGCGGCTCCCTATACTATGGTGGCTTTCTTGGCGAAGGGGAGAGTGCTATTTTACATCTTAGGGGTGTCCAAAAACAGGGATTCCAGAGACAGGCTGTGTTTCTGGTCCCCTGAAAAATCCCACCAGGTGTTAGGATTTGTGCTTAGGGGAATATCAGGCCTGCAAATTTGGATTCTGGAATGCAACTGAGAGTGTTTGTTTGAAAGCATGCTCATGTTGGGGGTCACAATGCCTGCTTGTGTCCAGGGCGGCCCTCATGAGTGGGCGGGTTATCATTGGCCATTCAGCTGGCTACCACTCTGAGGTCTGGAAACCCATCCCAAGAGCCATCATTCCTGCCATGGGGAAGGAGGATTTCCCTATTGTGCTTCTGGTTCCCCCATTGGCAGGGATTTCAGCAAATGTCTGGGGACAGATGCCTGAATCAAGAATGGGTAGAGATGACAGCCCTGGGACATGGCTGGTCTCACATTCTGGAGTTGGAGCCCAGTCTCTGGGTCCTGACACGAGGTCAGAGACGAGGTTCTGTCAGACTCAGCGCTAGTGGCCAGGTAAACCTATAAATGGGGTTCATTCGAGGGTCGAGTAGATTTATCCTTATGTAGGGTTTCTGGGCAGTCTCTCCAGGCTGTTTTTTCTTGCTATGGGGAAGGCAGAATGCTGTGTTGTGGCTTCAGAATTCCCTATCAAGAGAGCTTACTGAACACCAGGGTGAGGATGGAATTGCAAACCCAAGCTACTTTTTTTTTTCAAGATTTTATTTATTTGTCAGAGAGCGAGCGAGAGCAAGCACAGGCAGACAGAGTGGAAGGCAGAGTCAGACGGAGAAGCAGGCTCCCTGCGGAGCAAGGAGCCTGATGTGGGACTCGATCCCAGGACGCTGGGATCATGACCTGAGCCGAAGGCAGCTGTTTAACCAACTGAGCCACCCAGGCGTCCCGCCAAGCTACTTTTAAATTCAGTGCCAAGCATAAGGCAATTCCAGTGTGTAGCAGCTGATTCAAATATCCAGCACTTGAGTAAGTGCAGATGTCAGTTGATTGCTCACGCTGGAGTTAGTGTCTATGATGACCAACAAATGGATGGGTGGCCTCAAGAGGCCATGGAGGATTACCCACCCTCAGGCTTGAGATACTCCATACAGAAAAGATTCCTTTTACCGTACAGGGGAGTCTGGTTTGTTTCCTCCAGGGTTCCCCATGTGGAAAGTTGGTATCAGAGCACTCCCGCTGGATGCCTGGAAAGTACACCTACATTGACCATGGCAGCAGAGGAACATGGCAGTTTCATTCTGGTGGCTCTGGGCCGAAGTACCAAGGGCTGGAGTTGTCATGGAGTCTCATGAAGATGGGTCACAATGCTGGTATATTGTCAGGGAGATCATAGAATGTGCTGGTTGCCAGGGGGCCTTGAAGGATTCATCTACCCAGAGTGTTTGACACAGGTCCAGAGCACAGCTTTCTTCTAAGGACAGGAGATGTTCTTTTGTGTGGCTCAGTGACCATATTGTATCATACATTGATATTCAGAACAGCCTTCTGAGTACAGATACCTGAAAAACTATTCTAGTGTTCCAGTGAATCCTAGGAGCATGTCAGGTTCAATCTTCTGTCTGAGGACCATTGACTTGGATATCAGCCTGGATGTAGGTGATATGGTGTGTCAGACTGTGCATTTGCGTCCAGAGTGGCCTCCAATATTGGGCTGGGCTTAGGGAACTTGCAGGGTTCTCCTAATCTAGAGGGTTTGTTTAATAGTGACAATCACAGTTTCCTTTGGGAAGACAGGTACAATCCCGTGGTGTGGCTCCAGTTATCACAAACTGGAGGGCATGTGAGCCACGGTTTTGGGAGGGAAGTCTGAAAACACAAACTTGGGTTAGGGTTAGTGGCAAGGTTATCACAGGCCCAATGCATAGACATGGATGGCAGCTCTTCAGGAACTGTTAATCGGGTGACTCAAAGGCAGAATCACAGGCTTTTTTCTCTGTATTGTGTGCAGGATGGCCTCAGAATGCAGTTGTGGCCTCATGGGTCCATGGGAGATTTTTCCTCTCTAAGGATCCTTGTGGCTCCCAATAGTTGGTGGCTTTTTCGGGGAAGGGAAGAGTGCTGTTTTTCATGTTAGGGGTGACCCAAAATATGGATTCCAGAGACGGACTCTGGGTTTGGTCCCCTGGAAAATCCCACCAAGTGTTAGGATTTGGGCCTAGTGGCTTACCAGGCCTGCATGCAGGATCCTGGAGGTGCAACTGAGAGGTCTTGTTTGAAATCATTCTCAGGCTGAGGGTCACAATACTTGCTTATGCCCAGGTGGCCCTCATGAGTGGGCGTGGTCACATTGGCCATGCAGCTGGCTCCCACTTTGAGGGTTGGACAACCATCCCAACAGCCAGAATTCTGCCATGGGGAAAGAGGAGTTCTCTATAGTGCGTCAGGTTCCCCCATTAGCGGGGATTCCAGCAAAGGTCTGGGGACAGAGGCCTGAATACCAAGGATGGGTAAAGATGATGGACATGGAACATGGCCAGTATCAAATCGTGGATATGGGCCCCGATCACTGGGTGGCTGACACTAGGTCTTGGCTCAGGCTCTGTCAGACACAGCACTAGTGCCCAGGGCAGCCTATAAATTGGGGTTCCCTCGAGTGCCGAGCAGATTGATCCTCATGTATGGTTTCTGGGCAGACTCACCAGGCCCTTCTTGTTTGTAAGGGGAAGGCAGAATGCTGTTTTGTGGCTCTAGAATTCACTATCAAGAGGGCTTGTGGACCAGGAGGCTGAGGATGGAATTGTAAACCTAAGCTATGGTTACATTCTGTATCAAGCAAAAGAAATTTCCAGTGTGCAATGTTTGAATCCCATATTCAGCACTTGAGTGAGGGTGGATGTCAGATATTTGCTCATGCTGGAGTTTGTGTCTATGATGACACAAAAATGGAGGGGTGGCGTCAAGAGGTTATGGAGGATTTCCCAATCTGGTGTTTTTGAGATGCTCCAAACAGCAAGGTTTCCTTCTACCAGACAGGGGCAGTCTGATTTGTTTCCTCCATGGTTCCCCATGTCGAAAGATCGGATAACATAGATCTCCCACATGGGTGACTGGAAAGCACACCTTCATTGACCATGACAGCGAAGGAACATGGCATCTGGTGGCTTTGAGGCGAAGAAATAAAGACTGGATTGGACATGGAACCTCATGAAGATGGGTCAAAATGTTGGTTTGTTACCAGGGAGATCTTAGAATGTGCTGGTGGTTAATGGGCCATGCAGGATTCATCTAGCCTGAGGATTTGACACAGGCCCAAGAGCCCGGATTGCTTCTGGGGGCAGGAGATATTCTGTTGTGGGGCTCAGCGGCCATATGTTGTATCATAAATTGGTAATCCAGAACAGGTCTCTGAGGACAGAAGCCTGAAAACCTAATAAAGGGTTTGAATGAGGCCCTAGGGGAATGTCATTCAATCTTCTGACTCAGGATCATTGACTCTGGTGTCTGACTGGATGCAGGTGATGAGGGTGTTTCAGACTGTGCATTTGTGTCCAGAGTGGCATCCAATACTAGGGTTGGCTCAGGTTCCTTGCAGGTTTCTCCTTATATGGGGTTTTTGGACAACTGTGATGGGCAGTTTCCTTGGGGATTGCAGGAACTGTCCTGTGGTGTGACTCCAGAGACCCCATCCTGGAGGACATGTGCGCCATGATTTTGAGAGAGAAGTCTGCAAACACAAACTTAGGTTAGGGTTAGTGGCAAGGTGATCATAGTCCCAATCCATAGACCAGGAGGGCAGCAAGTCTGGAACTGTAAATCACGTAACTCAAAGGTGGTAGCACAGGTAATTGTATCTGGATTTAATTTCCAGAATGGCCTTTATTGCAGGTGTTGTCTCAAGGGTC
The DNA here is from genome assembly GCF_964662115.1 of Mustela nivalis. Lineage (NCBI taxonomy): Eukaryota > Metazoa > Chordata > Mammalia > Carnivora > Mustelidae > Mustela > Mustela nivalis. The sequence goes on from NW_028136417.1 coordinate 934,375, forward strand.
CATGGGAGATTTCTCCTCTCAAGGATCCTGGCGGTTCTCAATAGTTTGTTGGATTTCTCCGGGAAGGGATGAGTACTGTTTTCTAGCTTAGGCGTGCCCCAAAACAGGCATTCCAGAGATGAGCTCTGGGTCTAAGTGCTTGGAAAATCCCACCAAGGGTTAATATTTAGGCCTAGGGCCATACCAGGCCTGCAATGCGGGATCCTGGAGGTGCAACTGAGAGCGTTTGTCTGAAAGTATGGTCAAGCTGAGGGTCCCAATGCCTGCTTGTGCCCCGGAGGCCATCAGGATTGGGCGATGTCTACTCAGCCATGCAGCCAGTTCCCATTCCTAGGGTTGGACACCCATCCAAAAGCCAGGATTCCTGCCATGGCGAAGGATGAATTCTCTATTGTGCTTCAGGTCTCCCCATTGGTAGGGATTCCAGCTAAGATCTAGGGGACAGATGCCTGAATACCAAGGATGGGTAGTAATGACAGCCCTGGGCCATGGCCGGTCTCACATGGTTAATGTGGGCCCCACCCTCTGGGTTGCTGACACGAGGTAGGGGCTCAGGCTCTGTCAGACACAGCACTAGTGGCTAGGGCAAACTATAAATAGGGGTTCCCTCCTGGGCTGAGTATATTGATCTTCATGTGCAGTTTATGGGCAGACTCACCAGGTCCTTCTATCTATGAAGAAGGCAGAATGTTGCGTTGTGGCTCCAGAATTCCCTATCAAGAGATATGGCAGACCAGTAGGGTGAGGATGAAATTGTAGTCTGAAGCTAGGCTTAAATTCATTGCAAAGCGAAAGGCAGTTCCAGTGTGCAGCAGCTGATTCCAATATCAGCGCCTGAATATGGGCGGATGTCAGATGTTTGCTCAGGCTGGAGTTTGTGTCTACGATGACCAACAAATGGAGAGGTGGCGTCAAGAGGCCATGGAGGATTTCCCACCCTGGGGCTCAGGGGCCATAATTTGTATCATAAGTTGGTATTCCAGAAGAGGCCTCTGAGGACAAGTGCCTGAATAGTTAATCCCTCTTCCAATGAGGTCCTAGGGCCATGTCAGGTTCAATTATCTGACTCAGGACCATTGATTTGGGTGTCTGCCTGGATGGAGGTGATCAGGGTGTTTCAGACTGTGCATTTGCATCCAGAGCAGCCTCCAATATTGGGATGTGCTCAGGAGCCTTCCGGGTTTCTCCTAATCAGGAGGGTTTGGGCAACTGTGATGGGCCCAGTTTCCTTGGGGATGGCAAGCACAGTCTTGTGGTGTGACTCTAGGGGCCCCATCCTGGAGGACATGTGAGCTATGGTTTTTAGAGAGAGATCTGCAAACACAAACTCGGGATAAGGTTAATGGAGAGGTGTTCACAGTCCCAATCCAAAGATCTGGAGGGCAGCACGTCAGGAACTGTAAATCAGGTGACTCGAAGCCAGTAGCACAGTCTCTTGTATCTGGATAGCATATCCACGCTGGCCTCGGAATACAGGTGTGGACTCATGGGACCATGGGAGATTCTTCTTCTCAAGGATCCTGGGGGATCCCATTAGTTTGGTGGCTTTCTCAGGGAAGTGAAGAGTGCTGTTTTCCATCTTAGGGATGCCTCAAAACAGGGATTCCAGTGACGGGCTCTGGGTATGTGCACATGGAACATCCCACGATGTGTTAGGATTTGGGCTTAAGGGCATATCAGGCCTGCAATGCAGGATCCTGGAGGTGCAACTAAGAGCATTTTTTTGAAGGCTTGATCAAGCTGAGGGTTACAATGGCTACTTGTGCCCAGGGCAGCCCTCATGAGTGGGCATTGTCTCTTTGGCCATGCAGCTGGCTCCCACTTTGAGGTTTGGACACTCATATCAACAGCCAGGATTCCTACCATGGGGAAGGAGGAGTTCTCTATTGTGCTTTAGGTTACCCCATTGGTAGGGATTACATAAAAGGTCTGGGGACAGGTGCCTGAATACCAAGGATGGGTAGAGATGATGGACTTGGGCCCTGGCCAATCTCACATGCTGGATATGGGCTCATATCTCTGGGTGCCTGAAACTAGGTCTTGGCTCAGGCTCTGTCAGACACAGTACTAGTACTAGTACTAGTACTAGTGCCCAGGACAGCCTATAAATCAAGGTTCCATCGAGTGCCAAGTAGATTGAACCTCATGTGGTGTTTCTGGGAAGATTCACCAGGCCCTATTTCTTTCTAGTGGGAATGGAGAATGTTGCCTTGTGGCTCCAAATTTCCTCTCTAGAGGGCTTGCAGACCAGGAGGCTGAGGATGGAATTCTAAACCCAAGCTATGGATAAATTCAGTGTCAAGTGAAACGCAGTTCTAGTGTGCAGTGGTGGAAGAGAAAGTGCAGAATCTAAATAACGGCAGATTTCAGATGTTTTCTCATGCTGGAGTTTTTGTCTATGATGACTGACAAATGGATGGGTTGTGTCAAGGGCCATGGAGGATTTCTCCTGCTGGTGCTTCTGAGATGCTCCAAACAGAGGGTTCCCTTCTACTGGTCAGTGGCAGTCTGGTTTGTTTGCTCCAGGGTCCCACATGTGGAAAGAATAAGTAGAAGAGCACTCCCACATGGATGCCTGGAAAGCACACCTCCACTGACCATATCAGGTGAGGAACATGGCAGGTTCATTCTGGTGGCTCTGGGGCGAATTACCAAGGACTTGAAGTGACATGGAATCTCATGAAGATGGATCACAATGCTGTTTGTTTGTTACCAGAGAGATCTTAGAATGTGCTGGGGGCTAAGGGGCTGTGCATAATTCATATACCCCGACCCTTGACACAAGTTGAAGAGCACGAATTCCATCTGGGGACAGGAGATATTCTATTGTGGGGTTCAGGGACCAATCTTCTGACTCAGGACCATTGACTTGGGTGTCTTCCTGGATGGAGGTGATCAGGGTGTTGCACACTGTGCATTTGTGTCCAGAGTGGCCTCCAATATTGGACTGGGCTCAGGGGACTTGCAGGTCTCTCCTAATCTGGAGGGTTTGGGCAACTGTGATTGACACAGTTTCATTGGGGATAGCAGGATCTTTCCTGTGGTGTGGCTACAGAGACCCATCATAGAGGGCATGTGAGCCATGGTTTTGGGAAAGAAGTCTGCAAACACAAACTTGGGGTAGGGTTAATGGCGAGGTGATCACAGGCCCAATGCATAGGTCTGTAGGGCAGCTCGTCTGGAACTGTAAACCAGGTGATTCGAAGGTGGTAGCACAGTCTCTTGTATCTGGATTATGTGTCCAGGATGGCCTCGGAATGAAGGTGTGGTCTTATGGAGCCCTGGGAGATTTTTCCTCTCTACGCATCCTGGCAGCTCCTAATAGTTTTCTCAGGGGAGGGAAGAGTGCTGTTTTCCATCATAGGGGTGCTTCAAAACAGAGATTCCAGAGACGGGCTCTGGTTATGTTGGCATGGAAAATCCCACGAAGTGTTAGGATTTGGTCCTAAGGGCATACCAGGCCTGCGATGCGGGACCCTGCAGAAACAACTGAGAGCATTTGTTTGAATGCATGCTAAGGTTGAGGGACACAATGCCTGCTTTGGCCCAGGCGGCCCTTATGATTGGGCGTTGTCTCATTGGCCATGCACCTGGTTCTAATTCTGAGGGTTGGGCACCCATAGCAACAGCCAGGCTTCCTGCCATGGGGAAGGAGGAGTTCTCAATTGTGCTTCAGATTCCCCCACTGGTAGGGATTCCAGCAAAGGTCTGGGATAGTTGCCGGAATACCAAGGATGGGTAGAGATGACTGGGCCATGGCCAGTCCCACATGCTGGATAAGGGCCCCACACTCTGGGTGGCTGACACGAGGTTGGGGCTCAGGCTCTCTCAGACACAGCGCTAGTGGCCAGCGCAAAGTATAAATCAGGGTACCCTCGAGGGCCAAGTAGATTGATCTTCATGGGGAGTTTCTGGGCAGACTCACCAGGCCCTTCTTTCTATGGGGAAGGCAGAATGTTGCGTTTTGTCTCCCTAATTCCCTCTCAAGAGGACTTGCGGTCCAGTAGGGTGAGGATGGAATTGTAAACCCAAACTATGCAAGAATACAGTGTCAAGTGAAAGGTATTTCCAGTGTGCGTGACTGATTCGAATATCCAGCACCTGAGTAAGAGCAGATGTCAGATGTTTGCTCATGCTGGAATTTGTGTCTATGATGACTAACAAATGGAGGGTTGGCATCAAGAGAATGTGGAGGACTTCCCAGGCTGGGGCTTGTGAGATGCTCCAAACAACCAAGGTTTCCTTCAACCTGACAGGAGCAGTCTTATTTGTTTGCTCTAGGGTTCCCTATGTGGAATTTTTGTGTAGCAGAGAACTACCTCTTGGATGCCTAGAAAGCACACGTCCATTGACCTTTGTACCTGAGGAACATGGCAGATTCGTTTCATGGCTCTTGGGCAAAGTACCAACACCTTGAGTTGGCATCAAGTCTCAGGAAGTTGGGTCACAATGCTGGTTTGTTACCAGGGAGATCATAGAAGGTGCTGGGGCTAATGGGTCATGCAGGATCCATCTACCCTGAAAGTTGGACATAGATCCAAGAGCACATTTTCCTTCTGGAGACAGGAGATGTTCTGTTGTGGGAATCAGGGACCACATATTGTATCATAACTTGGTATTCCAGAACAGGACTCTGAGAACAGATGTCTGAAGACCCAATCTAGGGTTCCAGTGAAGTCCTAGGGGCATGTCAGGTTCAATCATCTGACTCAGAACCATTGACTTGGCTTTCTGCCTCGATGGAGGTGCTCAGGGTGTTTCAGACTGCACGTTTGCATCCAGAGCAACCGCCAATATTGGGGTGGGTTCAGGGGCCAAGCAGGTTTCTCCTAATCTGGAGGGTTTGGACAACCTGATGGGCACAGTTTTCTTGGGGATGGCAGGAACTTTCCTGTGATGTGGCTTGAGGGACCACATCCTGGTGGGCATGTAAGCCTTGGTTTTGGGAGAGAAGTCGGCAAACACAAACTGGGGTTAGGGTTAGTGTCGAGATGATCATAGGCCCAATGCATAGACATGGATGGCAGCTCGTCAGGAAATGTAAATAGGATGACTCGAAGGCGGTAGCAAAGACTTTTCTCTCTGGATTGTGTGGACAGGATGGCCTCGGAATGCAGGTTTGTTTTCTTGGGTCCATGGGAGATTTTTTCTCTCTAAGGATCCTGGCGGCTCCCAATAGTTTGGTGCCTTTCTCAGGGAAGGGAAGAGTGCTGTTTTCCATCTTAATGGTGCCCCAAACAGGGATTCTGAGACGGACTCTGGGTCTGGGCACCTGGAAAATCCCACCAAGGGTTAGGATTTGGGCCTAGGGGCATACCAGGCCTGCAATGCTGGTACTGGAGGAGCAAATGAGAGTGTTTGTTTGAAAACATGCTCAGGCTGAGGATCACCATGCCTGCCTGTGCCCATGTCGGCCCTCAGGAGTGGGCATGGTCTCCTTGGCCATGCAGCTGGCTCCCACGCTGTTGGACAACCATCCCAACAGCCAATATTCCTGCCATGGGGAAGGAGGTGTTCTCTATTGTGTTTCAGGTTCGCCATTGGCAGGAATTCCAGCAAAGTTTGGGGGACAGATGACTGGATACCAAGGATGGGTACAGATGATGGCCCAGGGCCATGGCCGATCTTCATGCTAAATATGGGCCCTCACCTCTGGGTGGCTGACACGAGGTCGGGGCTTAGACTCTGTCAGACACAGCACGAGTGGTCAGGGAAATCTATTAATCAGGGTTGCCTCGTGGTCTGAGTAGATTGATCCTCATGTGCAGTTTCTGGGCAGACTCAACAGGTCCTTCTTCTTTCTATGTGGAAGGCAGAATACTGCGTTGTGGCTCCAGAATTCCCTATCAAGAGATATTGTGGAGCAGTGTGGTGAGGATAGAATAGTAATACAAAGCTATGGTTAAGTTCAGTGAAAAGCAAAAGGCAGTTCCAGTGTGCAGCTGCCGTTTCGAATATCCAGCACCTGAGTAAGGGTGGATGTCAGATGTTTGCTCACACTGGAGTTTGTGTCTGTGATTACCCACAAATGGAAGGGTGGCGTCAAGAGGCCATGGAGGATTTCCCATGCTGGGGCTTGTGAGATGCTCCAAATAGCAAAGTTTCTTTCTACCGGACAGAAGAAGTCTGGTTTGTTTTCTCTGGTTTCTCCATGTGGAAAGTTTTGTAGCAGAGAACGCCACAGGGATGCCTGGAAATCACCCCTCCATTGACCATTGCAGCTGAGGAACATGGCAGGTGCATTCTGGTGGCTCTGGGGCAATATATCGAGACCTTGAGTTGACATGGAGTCTCATGAAGATGGGGCACAATGATGGTTTGTTACCAGGAATATCATAGAATGTGCTGGTTGCTAAGGGGCCATTCAGGATCCAAATACCCTTAGGGTATGACACAATTCCAGGAGCATGGCTTCCTTTTTGGGGAGGACATATTCTGTTCTGTGGCTCAGGGACTATATATTTTATCATAAGTTGATATGCCAGAGCAGGCCTCTGACGACAGATACCTGTAAACCTAATCTAGTGTGCCAATGAAGTCCTCGGGGCATGTCAGGTTCAATCTTCTGACTCAGGAGCATTGACTTGGGTGTCTGCCTGTATGGAGGGGATCAGGGTGTCTCAGACTGTGCATTTGTGCCCAGAGCGGCCTCCATTATTTGGCTGCGCTCAGGGGCCTTGCAGGTTTCTCCTAATCTAAAGGTATCGGGCAAAAGTGATGGGCACAGTTTCCTTGAGGATCTCAGGCACAGTCTTGTGGTGTGGCTTCAGATGCCAGAACCTGGAGGTCATGTGAGCCATGGTTTTAGGAAGGAAGTCTGCAAACACAAACTCAGTTTAGGTTAATGGCAAGGTGATTGCAGGCCCAATGCATAGACCTGGAAGGCAGCTCTTCAGGAACTGTAAATCCGATGACTCAAAGGTGATAGCACATGATATGTATCTGGATTGTATGTCCAGGATGGCCTCGGAATGCAGGTGTGTTCTCATGGGTCTATGGCAGATTTTTCCACTCAAGGATCCTGGTGGCTACCATGAGTTTGGTGACTATCTCGGGGAAGGGAAGAGTGCTGTTTTCCATCTTAAGGGTCCCCCAAAATAGGGATTCCAGAGATGGGCTCTGTGTCTGGGCCCCTGTAAAATCCCACTAGGGTTAGGATTTGGGCCTAGGTGTGTACTAGGCCTGCAATTCGGGGTCCCAGAGATGCAATTGAGAGCGTTTGGTTGAAAGCATGCTCAGGCTGAGGTCACAATGCCTGCTTGTGCCCGGGGAAGCCATCATGAGTGCACATGGTCTCCTTGGCCATGGAGCTGCCTTCCACTTTGAGGGTTGAGCAACTATCCCAACTGTCAGAATACCTTCCATGGGGAAGGAGGAGTTCTCTATTGTGCTACAGGTTTCCCCAATGGCAAGGATTTCAGCAAAGGTGTGGGTACAGATGCCTGAATACCAAGAATAGAAGAGAAGACAGACTTGGGCCATAGCTGGTCTCACATGCTGGATATGGGCCCTGATCTCTCCGTGGCTGACACTAGGTCCTGGCTCCCGCTATGTCAGACACAGCACTAGTGCCCAGGGCAGCCTATGAATCAGGGTTCCGTCTAGCACCGAGAAGATTGACCATCATATGGAGTTTCTGGGCAGACTCTCCAGGCCCTTTTTCTTTCTATGGGGAAGGCAGAATATTGTGTTGTAGCTCCAGAATTCCCTCACAATAGGGCTTGTGGACCAGTAGACTGAGGATGGAATTGTAAACCCAAGCTATGGCTTAATTCAGTCAAACTAAAGGCAATTCCAGTGTGCAGCGATCGAATTGAAATCCATCACCTGAGTAAGGGCGGATGTCAGATGTTTGCTCATGCTGGAGTTTGTGTCTATGATGACTGACAAATGGAGTGGTGGCTTCAAGAGGAAATGGAGAATTTCCCACGCTGGGGCTTGTGAGATGCTCCAAACAGAAGGTTTCCTTCTACCGGACAGGGGCATTCTGTTTTTTTGTCTCAAGGGTCCCAGCCAATTGCAAAGTTTGTGTAGCAGAGCACCCCCGTATGGTTGCCTGGAAACCACACCTCCACTGACCATTGCAGCTTAGGAACATGGCAAGTTCATTCTGGTGGCTCTGGGGCGAAGTACTAAGGGCTTATTTCTACATGGAATGTCATGAACATGGGTAACAATGCTGTTTTGTTACCTGGTAATTCTTAGCCTGTCATCTGTACACATCCTTGGTATTAAGGCAACTTTCCACAGACCTTTCCTGTAACCCTGCCAATGGGGGAACCTGAAGCACAATAGAGAACTCCTCTTTCCATTGCAGGAAGCCTGGCTGTTGCAATGGGTGTCCAACCCTCAAAGTGGGATCCAGCTATATGGCCAATGAGACTACGCCCTCTCCTGAGGGCCCCCCTGGGCACAAAGAGGCATGATGACCCTCAGCCTGAGCATGCTTTCAAACAAGCCCTCTCTGTTACACCATTAGGATCCTGCATTGCAGGCCTAAAATGCCCCTAGGCCCAAATCCTAATACTTGGTGGGATATCCGGGCACCCAGACCCAGAGCCCGTCTCTGGAATCCCTGTTTTGGCATAAGCCTAAGTTGGAAAACAGCATTCTTCCCTGTTTTGGAGCACCCCTAAGATGGAAAAGAGCACTCTTTTCTTCTCTGAAAAACCACCAATCTATGGAGATCCACCAGGATCCTTAGAGAGGAAAAGTCTCCCATTGAACCATGAGACCACGTCTACATTCAGAGCCCATCCTGGACACACAATCCAGATAGAAAAGCCTGTGCTACCAGCTTTCAGTCACCCTAATTACAGTTCCTGACGTGATGCCTTCTAGGTCTAGGCATTGGACCTGCCATCACCTTGCCACTATCCCTGACCCAAATTTGTGTTTGCAGACTTCCCTCCCAAAACCATGGCTCTCATATCCTCAAGGAGGTGGTCTCTGAAGCCTTACCACAGGACTGGGCCTGCCATCCCCAAGGAAACTGTGCCCATCACAGTTCCCCAAAGCCTCCAAGTTAGGAGAAACCTGCAAGGCCCCTGAGCCCACCCCAATATTGGAAGTGGCTCTGGATGCAAATGCACAGTCTGAAACACCCTGATCACCTACATCCAGTCAGACAACCATATCAATGGTCCTTAGTAAGAAAATTGAACCTGATGGGCACCAAGGACATCATTGGATCTCTAGATTAGGTTGCAAGCATCAATCCTCAGAGGACTGTTCTTGAATACCAAGTCAGGATACAACATATGTACCCTGAGCCACAAAACAGAACATCTCCTCTCCCAAGATGGAAACTGTGCACATCGACCTGTGCCAAACCCTCAGCGTGGCCCATAGCCACCAATACATTCTAAGAACTCCCTTGTAACAAACCAGTTTTGGGACACATCTGTAAGAGATTCCAAGTCAACTCAAGGCCTTGGTACTTGGCACCAGAACCACCAAAACGAACCTGTCATGTTCCTCAGCTGCAATGGTCATTGGACGTGTGCTTTCCAGTCATCCATGCGGGAGGGATCTGCTACGCAAACTTCCACTTGAGGGACCCTGGAGGAAAAAAAAACAGACTCCTCCTGTCCATTAGAAGGAAACCTTGTTGTTTGGAGCATCTCACAATCTTAAGCGTGGGTAATCCTCCATTGCCTCCTGAAGCCACCCCTCCATTAGTCGTCATCCTAGACACAAACTCCAGTGTGAGCAAATATCTGACATCTGCCCTTACTCAGGTGCTGGATATCTCGTATAAGCTGCTGCACATTGAAACTGACTTCCGCTTGGCACTCAATTTAAGCATAGCTGGTGTTTACAATTGCATTCTCACCCTATTTGTCCCCAAACCCTCTTGATAGGGAATTCTGGATCCATAAGGCAGCATTCTGCCTGCCCCACAGAAAGAAGTGCTTCGTGAGTCTGGCGAGAAACCCTACATGAGGATCAATTTAATCGGCCCTGGAGAGAACCCCAATATAAAGACTTCTCTGGCCACTAGTGCTGTGTCTGACACAGCCTGAGCCCAGACCTCGTGTCAGCCACCCAGAGAGCGGGGCCCATATCCAGCATGTGAGAACGGCCATGGCCCAAATCTGTCATCTCTATGCATCCTTGGTATTCAGGCATCTGTCCCCAGACCTTTGCCGTAATCCCTGCCTATGGGGGAACATGAAGCACAATAGATATTTCCTCCTTCCCCAAGGCTGGAAACCTGGCCATTGGAATGTGTGTCCATCCCTCAGTGTGGGAGCCAGAAAATGGACAATGGGACCACGCCCCCTCCTGAGGGCCACCCTGGGCACAAACAGGCATTGTAATGCTCAGCCTGAGCATGCTTCCAAACAAGCCCTCTCAGTTGAACCACCAAGATCCTGCATTGCAGGCCTGGTCTGCCCATAAGCCCAAATCCCAACCCTTGGTGGGATTTTCCAGGCGCCTAGACCCAGAGCCCATCTCTGGAATCCCTGTTTTGGGGCACACCTAAGATCGAAAATAGCAGTCTTCCCATCTCAAAAAGTCATCAAAATATTGGGAGCTGCCAGTATCCTTAGAGGAAAAATCTCCCATAGACCCATGAGGCTACAGCTACATTCTGAGGTCACCCTAGACACACAATCCAGATATAAAAGCCTGTGCTTCCACCTTCGGGTCATTCCAGTTACTGTTCCTGATGAGTAGCCTTCTAGGTCTACACATTGCCCTGCGATAACCTAGCCACTAAACCTAACCCGAGTTTGTGTTTGCAGACTTCCCTCCCAGAACCATGGCTCACATGCCCTCCAGGGTGGAGTCTCTGGAGCCACACCACAGGACTGTGCTTGCCATCCCCATGGAAATTGTGCATGTCAGTTAACCAAACCCTCCAGAGTTGGTTGAAACATTCAAGACCCCTGTGGCCACCCCAATATTGGAGGTTACTCTGGACATAAGTGCGCAGTCTGAAACTCCCTGATCACCTACATCCTGGCAGACACCCAAGTCAACTTTCCTAAGTCTGAAGATTGAACCTCTCATGCCCCTGGTACTCATTGGAACCCTAGATTAGGTTGTCGGGCATCTGTCTTCAGAGGCCTGTTCTTGAATAGGAACTTATGATATGGCATGTGGTCCCTGAGCCACAAAACACTACATCTCCTGTCCCCAGAAGGTAACCGTGCTCTTCGACCTGTGTTAAACCCTCAGGGTAGGAGAATCTTGCAGGCACCTTAGCCACCAACACATTCTAAGATCTACCTGGTAAAAAAAACCAGCATTGTAACCCATCTTCAAGAGATTCCATGTCAACTCAAGACCTTGGTGCTTCGCCCCAGAAGCACCGTAAAGAACCTGCATGTTCCTCAGCTGCATTGGTCAATGGAGGTGTGCTTTCCAGGCCTCCATGTGGAAGGGCTCTGCTACCCATACTTTTCACATGGGGGGCCCTGCAGAAAACATACCAGACTCTAACTGTCCAGTAGAAAAAACAACCTTGCTGTTTGGAGCATCTCACATGCATCAGCCTCTTGATGCCACTCCTCCATTCGGTCATCAGAGACACAAACTCCAGTGTGCGTAAACATCTGAAATCCACCTTTACTCAGGTGCTGGATATTTCATTTGTTGGCCACGATAGATACAAACTCTATCATGAGCAGACATCTGACCCTCGCCTGTACTCAGATGCTGGAGATCTCGAAAAAACCACTGCACATTGGAACGGCCATGTTCTCGGCACTGAGATTAAGCATAGATTGTGTTTTCTGCCTTCTGTTCTCACACTCCTCGCCTTCAAGTCCCCCATATTGGGAATTTGGGAGCCACAATGCCTTCTGCCTGCCCACCAGAAAAAAGAGGTGCCCTATGGGTCTGCGTGAAACTCCATATAAGGTTCCACCAGCACAGCCCTCTATAGCACCACAATATCATAGGCCACCTTGTGAACTAATGCTTTGTCTGACACAGCTCGAGCCCCGACCTCCTGGTAGCCACCTAGATAGCGGGACCCATATCTGGCAGGTGTGACCTGCCTTGACCTGAGTCCTTCATCTCAAACCAACCTGGTTATTCACGTACCAGTCCCAGAACATAGCTCAAATTACTGTGCATGGGGGAATCTGAAGCACAAAAGAGTACTCCTCCTTCCTCATAGAAGGAAAATTAAATGTTGATATGGTGGTCCAACCCTCATATTGGGATCCAGGTGCATGGAACAAGAGCCAATGCCCACTCAGGATGGGCATCTGGGCAAAAACAGGCATTGTGACCCTTACCCTGATACCCATTTCCAACAAGTCTCCATGGGAGCTGAACCAAAGCCCCACAGAGCCAGGCAGTCAAGCCTCTAGGCCCAAATACTAAGCCTTTGTAGGGTTATCCAGGCACAGGGACCTATAACCCATCTCTGGAATCCCTGTGTTGACGGAAACACTGAAACAGTAAACTACGCTCTCTCCTTCCCAGTGAGACACCAAACTCTTGGGTGCTGGGCAGAATCCCCAGAGAGGTAGAATATTCCATGGACACATGAGGACACCCCAAAATTCCAAGGCCATCCTAGACACAATCCAGACAGAAAAGCCTTTGCTCCTGCCTCCCAGCCACACGAATTTCAAATCCTGAGGAGCTGCCCTCAGCGTCTGCAGATCGGGGCTGCCATCACCTCCCTCCTAATTGATACACAATTTTGTGTCTGAAGACTTTGGTCCCAGAGCCCTTAACCACATTCCCTGCAGGATGGGGCTGACAGAACCACACTACATCACTGGGCCTGATCTCTGGATGAAATTCTGCTGTCTCAGTTGCACAAACCCTCCAGATTAGGAAAAGCCTGCAAGGCCCCTGAGCCCACCCCAATTTCATAGGCCACTCTGGAAAAAATGCACAGTCTGACACAGCCTGAGCATCTACCTCCAGGAAGACTCACAGGTCAAAGTCCCTAAGTCCGAAGGTTGAGGATGACATGCCCCTACAACCTCATAAGAACCCTAGCCTAGATATTCAGGCCTCTGTGCCTAGAGGCCTGGTCTTGAAATCCAACATATGATCCGATATGTGGTCCCTGAGCCATACAAGAGAACCCCTCCTGTCCCGAGAAGGGAACCTGGCTCCTGGGAACTGGGTCTAACCCTCAGGTAGGAAAATCCTGAATGGCCACAGACCCACAACCACATTGTTTTTTTTTTTTATATAGATTTTATTTATTTATTTGACAGACAGAGATCACAAGTAGGCATAGAGGAAGGCAGAGGGAGAGAGAGGAAGAAGCAGGCTCCCTGCTGAGCAGAGAGCCCGATGCGGGACTCAATCCCAGGACCCTGAGATCATGACCTGAGCCGAAGGCAGCGGCTTAGCCCATTGAGCCACCCAGGCACCCTCACCACCACATTCTAAGGTCTCCCTGGACACCAAGCAGCATTGTGACTCATTAGACTGAGAACATCCGTCAACTTAGATCACTTGGAAATTTGAACAAAAACCAGCAGATCAAGCCTGCAATGTTCCTCAGCTGCAATGGTCATGCAAGGAAGACTTCCCAGGCCCCCATTCAGAGACCTCTGCTGTCGAATCTTTCTATATGGGGGACCCTGGAGCCTTGTAAGCGTACTTCCCCTGTCCCACAGTAGGACACCTTGCTGTTTGGAGCAGCTCACAAGGTCCTGCTTGGGAAAATCTCCAAGAATTCTTGAGGCCACCCCACAATTCGTTGACCATCATGGATGCAAACCCAGCGTGAGCAGACATCTGACCCTCGCCCATACTCAGTTGCTGGAAATCTCGAAACAACCACTGCACAATGGAATGGTCCTGTGGTCGGCACTGAGCTTATCCGTGGCTTGTGTTTTCAGACTTCTGTCTTCACACTCCTCGCCTACAAGCCCTTCATATTGGGAATTCTGAAGCCACAGTGCAGCTTTCTGCCTGCCCACCAGAAAGAAGTGCCCTATGGGTCTTCGTAGAAACCCACATGAGGATCCTCCTGCACGGCCCTCAATGGCACCCCAATATAATAGACCGACCTCTGGATACATTGTCTATCTGACACCACCTGATCCCCGACCTCCTGTCAGCCACCCAGATAGTGGGCCCCATATCCTCCAGGTGGGTCCAACCTTGGCCCGAGGCCATCATCTTGAAGCAACCTGGATATTCAGGTACCTGTCCCAGACTTAGCTCAAATTCCTGCCCATAGGGGACTCGGAAGCACAAAAGAGTGCTCCTCCTTCCCCATGGCCAGAAAACTGAATGTTGAGATGGCTGTACAACGCTGAGTGGGAACCAGGTGCATGGTCCATGAGACCATGCCTACACAGGATGGGCAGCTGGGCACAAATAGGCATTGTGACCCTCAGAATGAGACCCCTTTCCAAAGATCCCCCTTGGGATCTGGACCAGGAACCCAAATCGAAGCTTTGGTTAAGTTTTCCCAGTGTCTGGACCCAGAAACCATCTCTGGAATCCCTGTTTGGACAGGATCCCAGAGATGGAATACAGTCTTTTCCTCTTCCCCAGAAAGAAATCAAACTCTTGGGTGCCAAGCAGAATCACCAGAGTGGAAGAATATCCCATGGACACATGAGGTCACCCCTCCATTTAGTGGCCATCCTGTCTGGACACAAAATCCAGACAGAAAAGCCTGTGCTCCTCCCTCCCAGCCACCTGAATTTCAAATCCCGAGGAGCTTCCCTCAGGGTCTTCAGATTCGGACTGCCAACACCTCACTCCTATCTCTTATCCGAGGTTGTGTCTAAAGTCTTTGGTCCCAAAGTCCTGACACACATGACCTCCAGGATGGGGCCTCGAGAAACACATGACATCACTGGCCCTGCTCTCCTGAGGAAACCCTGCTCATCTCAGTTTCCCAAAATGTCCAGATTAGGAGAAAACTGCAAGGCCCCTGACTGCACCCCAATTTCATAGGCCATTCTGGAAAAAGTGCACAGCCTGACACAGCCTCAGCACCTACCTCCAGGATGACATGCAGGCCAAAGGCACTTAGTCCGAAGATTGAAACTTCCATGGCCCTAAAACCTCATCAGAACCCTAGCTTATGTTTTGAGGTCTCTCTTCCTAGAGGTCTGTTCTGGAAAATCAAGCATATGGTCCAACCTGTGGTCCGTGAACCATACAAGAGCACACCTCCTGTCCCAAGAAGGAAACCTGGCTCCTGGGTACTGGATCTAATCCTAAGGATAGAGAATCCTCAATGGTCAGAGAGCCGCCACCACATTCTAAGGTCTCCCTGGACACCAAGCAGCATTGGGACCTGTTAGACTGAGAACTTCCATCAACGAAAATCACTTGGAACTTGGAATCAGTGTCATTGGTTCAAGCTTACCCTGTTCCTCAGCTGCAATGGTAACACGAGATTGGCTTCCCAGGCCTCCATTCAGAGAGCATTGCTATCGAATCTTCCATATGGGGGGACCCTGGAGCCCTGTAAGAAGACTTCTGCTGTCCCTTAGTAGGACACCTTGATATTTGGAGCAGCTCACAAGCTCCAGCTTGGAAAAACCTCCAAGAATTCTTGAGGCCTCCCCACCATTTGTTGGCCATCATGGATACAAACTCCAGCGTGAGCAGACATCTTCCCCTCGCCCAGGTGCTGGAGATCTCGAAACAACTGCTGTACATTGGAATAGACATGTGCTCGGCACTGAGCGTAACCGTAGCTTATGTTTTCATACTTCTGTCCTCACACTAATCGCCTGCAAACCCTCCAACTTGGATATTCTGGAGCCGTAATGCAGCCATCTGCCTGCTCACCAGATAGAAGAAGTGAAGAAAGGGTCTGTGCAAAAATCCCCCATGAGGATCCAGTTGCACAGCTCTCAAAAGCACCCCAATATCATAGGCCGAACTCTCCACGAATGTTCTGTCTGACACAGCTCGAGCCCGAGCTCCTGACAGCCACCCAGAAAGCAGGCCTCATTTTCTGCAGGTGGGTCCTGCCTTGGCCCGAGGACCTCATCTCAAAGTGAACTGGCTATTCAGGCACCGGTCCCAGAACTTAGCTCAAATTCCTGCCCATGGGGGAACCTGAAGCATAAAAAAGTACCCCTCCTTCCCCATGGCAGGAAAACTGAATGTTGAGATGGCAGTCCAACCCTCAGAGTGTGACCCAAGTGCATAGCCCATGAGGTCACACCCACTCAGCATGGGCATCTGGGCAAAAACAGGCATTGTGACCCTCAGAATGAGACCCATTTCCAACAAGAACACTCGGGAGCTGTACCAGGAAAACATAGAGCAGGACCCTAGGCCCAAATCCTAAGCCTTGTTGCGGTGATCCAGGCTCCAGAACCCAGGACCCATCTCTGGAATGGCTGTTTGGACGGGATCCCTGACTCAGAAAACTGCGCTCCTCCCATCCCCCGGAAATACACCAAACTCTTGGGTGCCGAGCAGAATTCCCAGAGAGGTAGAATCTCACATGGACCCATGAGGCCACCCCTCCATTTCGTGGCCATCATAGACAAACAAGTCAGACAGAAAAGACTGTGCTCCTGCCTCACAGCCGTCCGAATTTCATATCTGGAGATGCTTCGCTCAGGGTCTGCAGATTGGGTCTGCCATCACCTCGAGCTTAACTCTTACCCGAGTTTGTGTCTGAAGACTTTGGACCCAGAGTCCTGACCCATATGCCCTCCTGGATGGGGCCTCCAGGAACACACAACAGCACTGGGCCAGCTCTCCCAAGGAATGTCAGCCTGTCTCAGTTTCCCAACCCACCAGATTAAGAGAAAATTGCAAGGCCCCTAATACCACCCCAATTCCATAGGAAGCTCCAGAAAAAATGCATAGTCTGACACAGCCTCAGAATATACCTCCAGGAAGACACCCAGGTCAATGGGAAGGGATGAAATGGCCTAACCCATGGCAGGCTCGATGTGCTGGGTGTGAAGCCAACTGTCTCAATGTCTCTCACAAGGTCTGGGCTCAGGCTATGTAAGACAGAGCATAGTGTTTAGGGTAGCCTATGCAATTGGGGTGTTGCCGAGGGCTGAGCAGGTTGATTTTCATTTGGGGTTTCTGAGCAATGCCATAGACAATGTTTTTCTTTGGGGGGCAGGCAGAGGGCTTCGTTCTGGAACCAGAATTCCCAATCATGAGGGCTTTTGGGCCAGGAGTGCTAGGGTAGAGTCTGAAAACAAAAGATAGGGTGAGGTTGGGAGCAGGCACACTCTGCAAAGGCTGAAAGGATATCTCATGCATCTGAAGTCAGGCTGAGGATCAGACGTTGGCTGAGGTTGGATTGTGCCCTTGATAGCACCTTCATGAAGCAGGTGCCTCATGAGGCCAACGAAATTTTCCCACGCTGAGTTTGGAGGTTGCCACAAACCACAAGGTTTCCTTCTGCAAGACAGTCGAGTCCTGTTGAGTGGCTCCAGTACATACCATACGGAAGGACTGAAGAGGAGGGTTCAAAGGATGGATCCCTGAACAGCATGCCTCGCATTCCCTTTGGCCATTAACGAGTTGAAATGGCCTCTCTTGAGGATGCATCATAATGTGTGTTTCTGTCCATGGAGACCTTGGAATGTGATGGTTGTACTGTGGCCCTGCGGAATTCTCCGACCAGAAGGGTTTGATACAGATCCATTAAGAAAGCACTCCATGTGGAGACGAGAGAGGTTTGGTTTAGAGCCTCAGAAAAACCTAATATGCTGGTAAACGAAACCAGTCCTCTGAGGACAGACACATGAAAACTAAAGCTAAGGTTCATATTAGGGCTTAAGGGCCTGTCCATTTCAATCTTCTGTCTCTGGGGACACTGTCGGAGAGTCTAAGTGGTGATAATGGCTCAGCTGGTGTCAGAGTGCCCCTTTTATTCCAGGGCAGCCTACACTATCAGGATGGCCTCAGGGGCTTTGGAGCTTTTCCCTAACCAGTAGGGTTGTGGTCAATGGATTGGGCACACTTTCCTTGGAGAGGGCAGGCACAATCTTTCGCTGTGGCTCCAGATGCCCTAGCCTGGAGGGTGTGTGGGTCCAGGCTGTGGGCACAGAAGTCTGAAAACACAAACTCAGCTTATGAGTGGCGCCGAGGGTATGGCAGGCTGGATGTACAGATAGAGAGTGAGCTCCTTGGCTTGTGAATCAAGGGCGAGATTCCTTCAGGCTTTTGTCTCTGGATGCGTCCAGGATAGCCGTAGATTGTAGGGGGTGGCCTCAGTGACTGTGGACAAGTATCCCTCTCTGGGGATTTGTCCCAGCTAACAGGAGTTTGGGGTCATTTTGTGGGAAGGGTGGAGTCCTGTTGTCTGGCTCATGTGTCTCTCCAAGAAAGTGATTCCAGAGCAGAGCCCCAGGAACGGGGGGGAGACTGGAAAACTCAAACACTGGTGAGGATTGGGTGTATAGGGGCTTGGCACGCCTCATATGCGGGCTCTTGGTCAAGGCCCTGACAGGCCTTTCTTTGATATTGGGCTCATGCTGAGGGTCACAGAGTGAATTTGTGCCGAAGGCAGCACTCAAGTTTGGGCGTGGTTTCAGGGGAAATGAAGGTTTCTCCCACCCTGAAGGTGTGACTCCATGCCAAGAGCAAGCCTTACAGCCATGGGGAAGAAGGAGTTCTGATTTGTGATTCAGATGCCCAACTGTGTGGGGAATTGATATAATATCTGGGTTTAGATATCTGAAAACCAAGGTTAGGAAGAGATAACGGCATAAGACCATGGCGTGTCAGAAGTGCTAGGTGTGTGGCCAGCTGTCTCCTTGCCTGTCTGGACATCTGGCATCAGGATGTGAAAGGCAGAGCATTAGTGCCCAGAGCAGCCTATCAAATCTGAGTGCCGTCGAGGCAAGAGCAGGTTGATCCTCATCTGGGTTTTATGGAGAGCCCCACAAGGAATCGTTTTCTACCGGTGGGCAGTAACTGGGCTGGCTTGTGGTTCTGCAAATCCTACTCTGGAGGGATTGTTTGCCAGGAGTGTGAGGAAGGAAGTCTGAAAACACAAGCTAGCGTGAGGTTTGGGACCGAGGGCACGGCAGGCCACTCTGCAGAGGCTGAATCAAGATCTCCTGCATTGCGGTCATATCTACTATGAGACGTGCTTCAAGCTAGAGTTTTTGTCCATGATGGCCTCTCCCTGAAGGATATGGGGGGCTTCATGAGGCCCGGCAGTTTTGCCGTTTTCTCCTACACTGAAGGTTTGACTCACGGCCAGCAGCAAGGTTTCTTGCCATGGGGAAGGAGGGGTTCTGACTTGTGCATCAGGTTCCCCCTGTGCAGGGATTGGAGATAAGGTCTAGGTTCCGATGACTGAAAACCCAGGTTGGGAATGGATGGTGGCCTAAGGCAGTGGCGGGTCCAATGTGCTGGGTGTGCAGCCAGCTGTGTCGGTGTCTTTTGGAAGGTCTGGGCTCAGGCTATTTGCGACAGAGCATCACTGTTTAAGGTAGCCTATGCAATTGGGGTGTTGCCGAGGGCCAAGCAGTTTGATCCTCATTTGGGGTTTCTGGGCAGCACCATAGACAATGTTTTTCTCCTGGTAGGCAGGCAGAGTGCTTCAGTGTAGCCCCAGAATTCCCAGTAGGGAGGGTTTGTGGGCCAGGAGTGTGAGGACGGAAGTCTGAAAACACAAGCTAGGGTGAGGATTGGAGCCAAGGGCAGAGCAGGCCCAATCGGCAGAGGCTGAATCAAAATCTCCTGCATCTGAAGTCAGGCTGAGGATCAGAAGTTGGCTGAGGCTGGAGTATGTGTCCATGATGGCACCTTCATGAAGCGGGGGCCTCATGAGTTCGGGGTCATTTTGTGGGAAGGGTGGAGTCGTGTTGTCTTGCTCATGTGTCTCTCCAAGAAAGGGATTCCAGAGCAGAGCCCAGGTACAGGTGGGGCGACTGGAAAACTCAAACACTGGTGAGGATTGGGTGCACAGGGGCTTGGCAAGCCCCATATGCGGGCTCTTGGTCCAGGTCCTGACAGGCCTTTCTTTGACATGGGGCTCATGCTGAGGGTCACAGTGTGAATTTGTGCCCAAGCAGCACTCACGTTTGGGCGTGGCATCAGGGGCCATGAAGGTTTCTCCCACCCTGAAGGTGTGACTCCATGCCAAGAGCAAGCTTGACAGCCATGGGTAAGGAGGAGTTCTGTTTTGTGCTTGCGATACCCAGCAGTGTGGAGAATTGATATAATGTCTAGGTTCAGATATCTGAAAACCAAGGTTAGGAAGAGGTGACGGCATAAGACCATGGCGTGTCCGAAGTGCTGGGTGTGCGGCCAGCTGTCTCTTTGTCTGTCTGGACGTCTGGCTTCAGGCTGTGTCAGACAGAGCATGAGTGCCCAGAGCAGCATATCCACTTCGGGGACCGTCGAGGCAGGAGCAGGTTGATCATGATCTGGGTTTTCTGGAGAGCCCCATAGGGAAGCGTTTTTCTTCCATTGGGCAGACACTGGGCTGGGTTGTGGTTCTGGAGTTCCTAGTCCGTAGGTCTTGTTTGCCAGGAGTGTGAGGAAGGAAGTCTGAAAACAAAAGCTAGCATGAGGTTTGGGACCGAGGGCATGGCAGGGCCACTCTGCAGAGGCTGAATCGAGATCTCCTGCACTGAGGTCATGTCAACTATGAGACGTGCCTCAGGCTAGAGCTTTTGTCCAGCATGGCCTCTTCCTGAAGGGTGTGGGGGCTTCATGAAGCCAGGGAGGTTTGCCTACGATGGGATTTGTGAACTACTCCAAACCTCAAGCTTTCCTTCTGCACGACAGTCGAGTCCTACTGGATGGTTCCAGGAGGCCCCATACGGAAAGACTCGAGAGCAGGTGTCTAAGCATGGATGCCTGGGAACGCCACCTCATATTCCCACTCTTTAGTCAGGACAAGGCAGGCTCAATCTGCAGGCTCCTGGGTGAGCTACCCAGTGGGGAGAGTTGAAATGGACTCTCCTGAAGATGAGTCCTACTGTGGCTTGGTGGCCTGGGAGACCTTGGAATGTGGAGGTGGCTCAGGGACTCTGCAGGGTTTTCCAAACTGAGGTGTTTGACACAGCTCCAACAGGGAACCTTCCCATGTGGAGACGAGAGGAGTTCTGTTCAGTGCCTCAGGAAAGCCCCATATCCTGTTCTTTGAACCAAAGCCTCTGAGGAGTGACACCTGGAACACAAAGCAAGAGTTGAGATTACGGCCTAAGGGCCTGTCCGGCTCAACCTTCTACCTCTGTTGACATCTGTGGGCATGCCTTCGTGGAGGTAGCTGCTCAGCTTGTGTCCGAATGCCCCTGTGTGTCCAGGGAGCCTCCCAGTAGTGGGATGTCCTCGGGGGCCTTGAGGTTTCTCATATTCTGGAGGTGTGTGTCCAAAGGATTGGACACAGTTTCCCAGGAGAGAGCAGGCACGGTCCTGTGGTATGGCTCAAGAGGACCCAGCCTAGAGGCTGTGTTTGCCAGGGCTGTGGGGACAGATGTCTGAAAAAGCAAACTTGGCTCAGCTAGGGGTCAAGGTAATGGCAGGCCTGATCTCCAGTCCATGAGGGGAGATCCTCTGGATATCAAAGGAGGGCAATTGGGAGGGAGTCGCTCAGGCTTTTGTCTCTGGGTGTTGCGTTCACAGTGGCCATTCAGGGTAGGGGTTGCCTCAGGGGCCGGGGAAGAGCCTTCCTCTCGGGGGATTGTCCAAGCTCCCAAGTGTTTGGGTTCATTCTGTGGGAAGGGAAGAGTACTGTTTTCTGCCACAGGGGACCCCCCAGGAGAGGGACTCTAGAGCACAGCAGTGGGTTCCCTCAACTGGAATACACACCATCTAGTTAATCCTGGGTGCCTATGGTCATGGCAAGCCACATATGCGGGCTCTTGGTCCAGTCACTGAGAGGCGTTACTTGAATAAGGTACTCACGGTGAGGGTCACAATGTGTGTTTGTGCCCAAGGCGGCCCTAACGCTTGGGCGTTGCCTCATGGGCCATGTCGTTTTTCCTACACTGAAGGTTTGACTCACTGCCAGCAGCAAGTTTTCTTGCCATGGGGAAGGAGGGGTTCTGATTTGTGCATCAGGTTCCCCCCTGTGCAGGGATTGGAGATAAGGTCTAGGATCCGATGACTGAAAACCCAGGTTGGGAATGGATGGTGGCCTAAGGTAGTGGCGGTCCAATGTCCTAGGAGTGCAGCCAGCTGTGTCGGTGTCTGTTGGAAGGTCTGGGCTCAGGCTATTTTCCTCAGAGCATCAGTGTTTAAGGTAGCCTATGCAATTGGGGTGTTGCCGAGGGCCAAGCAGTTTGATCCTCATTTGGGGTTTCTGGGCAGCACCATAGAGAGTGTTTTTCTCCTGGGAGGCAGGCAGAGTGCTTCAGTGTGGCCCCAGAATTCCCAGTAGGGAGGGTTTGTGGGCAAGGAGTGTGAGGACGGAAGTCTGAAAACAGAAGCTAGGGTGAGTATTGGAGCCAAGGGCAGAGCAGGCCCACTCTGCAGAGGCTGAATCAAAATCTCCTGCATCTGAAGTCAGGCTGAGGATCAGACGTTGGCTGAGGCTGGAGTATGTGTCCATGATGGCACCTTCATGAAGCGGGGGCCTCATGAGGCCCAGGAAGTTTTCCCACGCTGAGTTTGGAAGTTGCCCCAAACCACAAGTTTTCCTTCTGTGGGACATTCGAGTCCTGTTGCATAGCTCCAGGACATACCATATGGAAGGACTGGAGAGCAGGGTTCGAAGGATGGATCACTGTACAGCATGCCTCGCATTCCCATTGGCCATTAGCGAAAAGATATGTTTGATCTGCTGTCTCTGGGTCACGCTACCCAGGGGGCTGAGTTGAAATGGCCTCTCCTGAGGATGCGTCATAATGTGCGTTTGGGTCCATGGAGACCTTGGAATGTGCTGGTTCTTCGGTGGCCTTGCGGAACTCTCCTACCTGAAGGGTTTGATACATCCCCAGTAAGAAAGCTGCCCATGTGGAGATGAGAGATGCTTGGTTTGGTGCCTCAGAAAAGCCCCATGTGCTGGTCTACGAAAACAGTTCTCTGAGAACGGACACATGGAAACAAAGCTAAGGTTCATATTAGGGCCTGGGGGCCTGTCCATTTCAACCTTCTGTCTCTGGGGACACTGTCTGAGAATGTAAGTGGAGATAGTTGCTCTGCTGGTGTCAGAGAGCCCCTCTTAGTCCAAGGTGGCCTACCTATTGATGGCCTCAGGGGCCTTGGAGCTTTTCCCTAAACTGTAGGGTTGTGGTCAATGGATTGGACACACTTTCCTTAGAGAGGGCCGGCACAATCTTTCGCTGTGGCTTCAGAGGCCCTAGCCTGGAGGTTGTGTGGGTCCATGCTGTGGGCACAGAAGTCTTAAAACACAAAGTCAGCTTATGAGTGGCGCCTAGGGTATGACAGGCCGGATGTACAGCCCGAGAGGGAACTCCTGGGCCTCTGAAACAAGGGCGAGTGGAAGGCGTTCCTTCAGGCTTTTGTCTCTGGATGTTGTGTCCGGGATAGCCGTGGATTGGAGCGGTGGCCTCAGGGACTGTGGACGAGTATCCCTCTCTGGGGATTTGTCCCAGCTCCCAAGAGTTTGGGGACATTTTGAGTGAAGGGTGGAGTCGTGTTGTCTGGCTCATGTGTCTCTCCAAGAATGGGATTCCATAGCAGAGGCCAGGTACAGGTGGGGCGACTGGAAAACTCAAACACTGGTGAGGATTGGGTGCATAGGGGCTTGGCAAGCCCCATATGCGGGCTCTTGGTCCAGGTCCTGACAGGCCTTTCTTTGACATGGGGCTCATGCTGAGGGTCACAGTGTGAATTTGTGCCCAAGCAGCACTCAAGTTTGGGCGTGGCTTCAGGGGCCATGAAGGTTTCTCCCACCCTGAAGGTGTGACTCCATGCCAAGAGCAAGCTTGACAGCCATGGGGAAGGAGGAGTTCTGTTTTGTGCTTGCTATACCCAGCTGTGTGGAGAATTGATATAATGTCTAGGTTCAGATATCTGAAAACCAAGGTTAGGAAGAGGTGACGGCATAAGACCATGGCGTGTCCGAAGTGCTGGGTGTGCGGCCATCTGTCTCCTTGTCTGTCTGGACGTCTGGCTTCAGGCTGTGTCAGACAGAGCATGTGTGCCCAGAGCATCCTATCCAGTTCGGGTACCGTCGAGGCCCGAGCATGTTGATCCTCATCTGGGTTTTCTGGAGAGCCCCACAGGGAAACGTTTTTCTTCCGTTGGGCAGACACTGGGCTGGGTGTTGGTTCTGGAGTTTCTGGTACGGAGGGCTTGTTTGCCAGGAGTGTGAGGAAGGAAGTCTGAAAACACAAGGTAGCGTGAGGTTTGGGACCGAGGGCACGGCAGGCCCACTCTGCAGAGGCTGAATCGAGATCTCCTGCAATGAGGTCATGTCAACTATGAGACGTGCCTCAGGCTAGAGTTTTTGTCCAGCATGGCCTCTTCCTGAAGGGTGCGGGCTTCATTAGGCCAGGGAGGTTTGCCTACGATGGGATTTGTGAACTACTCCAAACCTCAAGGTTTCCTTCTGCACGACAGTCGAGTCCTATTGGATGGTTCCAGGAGGCCCCATACGGAAAGACTCGAGAGCAGGTGTCTAAGCATGGATGCCTGGGAACGCCACCTCATATACCCACTCTTTAGTCAGGACAAGGCAGGCTCAATCTGCAGGCTCCTGGGTGAGCTACCGAGAGGGGAGAGTTGAAATGGACTCTCCTGAAGATGAGTCCTACTGTGGCTTGGTGGCCTGGGAGACCTTGGAATGTGTAGGTGGCTCAGGGACTCTGCAGGGTTTTCCAAACTGAGGTGTTTGACACAGCATCAACAAGGAAGCTTCCCATGTGAAGACGAGAGGAGTTCTGTTCAGTGCCTCAGGAAAGCCCCATATCCTGTTCTTCGAACCAAAGCCTCTGAGGAGTAACACATGGAAACCAAAGCAAGAGTTGAGATTACGGCCTAAGGGCCTGTCCGGCTCAACCTTCTATCTCTGTTGACATTTGTGGGCATGCCTTCGTGGAGGTAGCTGCTCAGCTTGTATCCGAATGCCCCTGTGTGTCCAGGGAGCCTCCCAGTAGTGGGATGTCCTCGGGGGCCTTGAGGTTTCTCATATTCTGGAGGTGTGTGTCCAAAGGAATTGACACAGTTTCCCAGGAGAGAGCAGGCACGGTCCTGTGGTATTGCTCCAGAGGACCCAGCCTAGAGGCTGTGTTTGCCAGGGCTGTGGGGACAGATGTCTGAAAAAGCAAACTTGGCTCAGCTAGTGGCCAAGGTAATGGCAGGACTGATCTCCAGTCCGTGAGGGGAGATCCTCTGGATATCAAAAGAGGGCAAGTGGGAGGCAGTCACTCAGGATTTTGTCTCTGGGTGTTGCGTTCACAGTGTCCGGTCAGGGTAGGGGTTGTCTCAGAGGCCGAGGAAGAGCCTTCCTCTCGGGGGATTGTCCAAGCTCCCAGGTGTTTGGGTTCGTTCTGTGGGAAGGGAAGAGTACTGTTTTCTGCCACAGGGGACCCCCCAGGAGAGGGACTCTAGAGCACAGCAGTGGGTTCCCTCAACTGGAATACACACCATCTAGTTAATCCTGGGTGCCTATGGGCATGGCGAGCCACATATGCGGGCTCTTGGTCCAGTCACTGAGAGGCGTTACTTGAATAAGGTACTCACGCTGAGGGTCACAATGTGTGTTTGTGCCCAAGGCGGCCCTCACGCATGTGCGTGGCCTCATGGGTCATGCCGTTTTCTCCAACCCTGAAGGTTTGAGTCACTGCCAGCAGCGAGGTTTCTTGCCATGGGGTAGGAGGGGTTCTGACTTGTGTGCATCTAGGGGGTCCCCCCTGTGCAGGGATTGGATATAAGGTCTAGGTTTCGATGACTGAAAACCCAGGTTGGGAATGGATGGTGGCCTAAGGCAGTGGCGGGTCCAATGTGCTGGGTGTGCAGCCAGCTGTGTCGGTGTCTGTTGGAAGGTCTGGGCTCAGGCTATTTGCGACAGAGCATCACTGTTTAAGGTAGCCTATGCAATTGTGGTGTTGCCGAGGGCCAAGCAGTTTGATCCTCATTTGGGGTTTCTGGGCAGCACCATAGACAATGTATTTCTCCTGGGAGGCAGGCAGAGTGCTTCTTTGTGGCCCCAGAATTCCCAGTAGGGAGGGCTTGTGGGCCAGGAGTGTGAGGACGGAAGTCTGAAAACACAAGCTAGGGTGAGGATTGGAGCCAAAGGCAGAGCAGGCCCACTCTGCAGAGGCTGAATCAAAATCTCCTGCATTTGAAGCCAGGCTGAGGATCAGACGTTGGCTGAGGCTGGAGTATGTGTCCATGATGGCACCTTCATGAAGCGGGGGCCTCATGAGGCCAAGGAAGTTTTCCCACGCTGAGTTTGGAGGTTGCCCCAAACCACAAGTTTTCCTTCTGTGGGACATTCGAGTCCTGTTGCAAAGCTCCAGTACATACCATATGGAAGGACTGGAGAGCAGGGTTCGAAGGATGGATCCCTGTACAGCATGCCTCGCATTCCCATTGGACATTAGCGAAAAGATATGTTTGATCTGCTGCCTCTGGGTCACACTACCCAGGGGGCTGAGTTGAAATGGCCTCTCCTGAGGATGCGTCATAATGCGCGTTTGGGTCCATGGAGACCTTGGAATGTGCTTGTTGTTCAGTGGCCCTGTGGAACTCTCCTACCTGAAGGGTTTGATACATCCCCAGTAAGAAAGCTCCCCATGTGGAGAGAGAGGTTTGGTTTGGTGCCTCGGAAAAGCCCCGTGTGCTGGTCTATGAAAACAGTCCTCTGAGGACGGACACATGGAAACCAAAGCTAAGGTTCAGATTAGGGCCTGGGGGCCTGTCCATTTCAACCTTCTGTCTCTGGGGACACTGTCTGAGAGTCTAAGTGGAGATAGTTGCTCCGCTGGTGTCAGAGAGACCCTCTTAGTCCAGGGTGGCCTACACTATTGATGGCCTCAGGGCCTAGGAGCTTTTCCCTAACCTGTAGGTTTGTGGTCAATGGATTGGGCACACTTCTTTTGGAGAGGGCAGGCACAATCTTTCGCTGTGGCTCCAGAGGCCCTAGCCTGGAGGTGTGTGGGTACAGGTTGTGGGCACAGAAGTCTGAAAACACAAAGTCAGCTTATGAGTGGCGCCTAGGGTATGGCAGGCCGGAGGTACAGCCCAAGAGGGAGCTCCTGGGCCTCTGAAACAAGGGCGAGTGGGTGGCGTTCCTTCAGGCTTTTGACTCTGAATGTTGTGTCCTGGATAGCCGTGGATTAGAGGGGTGGCCTCAGGGACTGTGGACGAGTATCCCTCTCTGGGCATTTGTCCCAGCTCCCAAGAGTTTGGGGTCATTTTGTGGGAAGGGTGGAGTCGTGTTGTCTGGCTCATGGGTCTCTCCAAGAAAGGGATTCCAGAACAGAGCCCCAGGTACGGGCGGGGCGACTGGAAACCTCAAACACTGGTGAGGATTGGGTGCATAGGGGCTTGGCAAGCCCCATATTCGGGCACATGGTCCAGGCCCTGACAGGCCTTTCTTTGACATGGGGCTCATGCTGAGGGTCACAGTGTGAATTTGTGCCCAAGCAGCACTCAAGTTTGGGCGTGGCATCAGGGGCCATGAAGGTTTCTCCCACCCTGAAGGTGTGACTGCATGCCAAGAGCAAGCTTGACAGCCATGGGGAAGGAGGAGTTCTGTTTTGTGCTTGCTATACCCAGCTGTGTGGAGAATTGATATAATGTCTAGGTTCAGATATCTGAAAACCAAGGTTAGGAAGAGGTGACGGCATAAGACCATGGCGTGTCCGAAGTGCTGGGTGTGCGGCCAGCTGTCTCCTTGTCTGTCTGGACGTCTGGCTTCAGACTGTGTCAGACAGAGCATGAGTGCCCAGAGCAGCATATCCAGTTCGGGGACCATCGAGGCCCGAGCAGGTTTATCCTCATCTGGGTTTTCTTGAGAGCCCCACAGGGAAACGTTTTTCTTCCTTTGGCAGACACTGGGCTGGGTTGTGGTTCTGGAGTTCCTAATCCGGAGGGCTTGTTTGCCAGGAGTGTGAGGAAGGAAGTCTGAAAACACAAGCTAGCATGAGGTTTGGGACCGAGGGCAACGCAGGGCCAGTCTGCAGAGGCTGAATCGAGATCTCTTGCACTGATGTCATGTCAACTATGAGACGTGCCTCAGGCTAGAGTTTTTGTCCAGCATCGCCTCTTTCTGAAGGGTGTGGGGGCTTCATGAAGCCAGGGAGTTTTGCCTACGATGGGATTTGTGAACTACTCCAAACCTCAAGGTTTCCTTCTGCACGACAGTCGAGTCCTATTGGATGGTTCCAGGAGGCCCCATACGGAAAGACTCGAGAGCAATTGTCTAAGCATGGATGCCTGGGAACGCCACCTCATATTCCCACTCTTTAGTCAGGACAAGGCAGGCTCAATCTGCAGGCTCCTGGGTGAGCTAACCAAAGGGGAGTGTTGAAATGGACTCTCCTGAAGATGAGTCCTACTGAGGCTTGGTGGCCTGGGAGACCTTGGAATGTGGAGGTGGCTCAGGAACTCTGCAGGGTTTTCCAAACTGAGGTGTTTGACACAGCTCCAACAAGGAAGCTTCCCATGTGGAGACGAGAGGAGTTCTGTTCCGTGCCTCAGGATAGCCCCATACCCTGTTCTTCGAACCAAAGCCTCTGAGGAGTGACACCTGGAAACCAAAGCAAGAGTTGAGACTACGGCCTAAAGGCCTGTCCGGCTCAACCTTCTATCTCTGTTGACATCTGTTTGCATGCCTTCGTGGAGGTAGCTGCTCAGCTTGTGTCGGAATGCCCCTGTGTGTCCAGGGAGCCTCCCAGTCATGGGATGTCCTCGGGGGCCTTGAGGTTTCTCATATTCTGGAGGTGTGTGTCCAAAGGAATGGACACAGTTTCCCAGGAGAGAGCAGGCACGGTCCTGTGGTATGGCTCCAGAGGACCCAGCCTAGAGGCTGTGTTTGCCAGGGCTGTGGGGACAGATGTCTGAAAAAGCAAACTTGGCTCAGCTAGTGGCCAATGTAATGGCAGGACTGATCTCCAGTCCGTGAGGGGAGATCCTCTGGAAATCAAAGTAGGGCAAGTGGGAGGCAGTCACTCAGGATTTACAGTGTCCGGTCAGGGTAGGGGTTGTCTCAGAGGCCGAGGAAGAGCCTTCCTCTTGGGGGATTGTCCAAGCTCCCAAGTGTTTGTGTTCATTCTGTGGGAATGAAGAGTACTGTTTTCTGCCACAGGGGACCCCCCAGGAGAGGGACTCTAGAGCACAGCAGTGGGTTCCCTCAACTGGAATACACACCATCTATTTAGTCCTGGGTGCCTATGGGCATGGCAAACCACATATGCGGGCTCTTGGTCCAGTCACTGAGAGGCGTTACTTGAATAAGGTACTCACTCTGAGGGTCACAATGTGTGTTTGTGCCCAAGGCGGCCCTCACGCATGTGCGTGGCCTCATGGGTCGCCGTTTTCTCCAACCCTGAAGGTTTGACTCACTGGCAGCAGCAAGGTTTCTTGCCATGGGGTAGGAGGGGTTCTGACTTGTGTGCATCAGAGGGGGTCCCCCCTGTGCAGGGATTGGATATAAGGTCTAGGTTCCGATGACTGAAAACCCAGGTTGGGAATAGATGGTGGCCTAAGGCAGTGGCGGGTCCAATGTGCTGGGTGTGCAGCCAGCTGTGTCGGTGTCTGTTGGAAGGTCTGGGCTCAGGCTATTTTCCTCAGAGCATCAGTGTTTAAGGTAGCCTATGCAATTGGGGTGTTGCCGAGGGCCAAGCAGTTTGATCCTCATTTGGGGTTTCTGGGCAGCGCCATAGACAATGTTTTTCTCCTGGGAGGCAGGCAGAGTGCTTCATTGTGGCCCCAGAATTCCCAGTAGGGAGGGCTTGTGGGCCTGGAGTGAGAGGACGGAAGTCTGAAAACACAAGCTAGGGTGAGGATTGGAGCCAAGGGCAGAGCAGGCCCATTTTGCAGAGGCTGAATCAAAATCTCCTGCATCAGAAGTCAGGCTGAGGATCAGACGTTGGCAGAGGCTGGAGTATGTGTCCATGATGGCACCTTCATGAAGCGGGGGCCTCATGAGGCCAAGGAAGTTTTCCCACGCTGAGTTTGGAGGTTGCCCCAAACCACAAGGTTTCTTTCTGCGGGACATTCGAGTCCGGTTGCATGGCTCCAGGACATACCATTCGGAAGGACTGGAGAGCAGGGTTCGAAGGATGGATCCCTGTACAGCATGCCTCGCATTCCAATTGGCCATTAGCGATAAGATATGTTTGATCTGGGGCCTCTGGAACACCGGACCCAGGGGGCTGAGTTGAAATGGCCTTTCCTGAGGATGCGTCATAATGTGCGTTTGGGTCCATGGAGACCTTGGAATGTGCTGGTTGTTCAGTGGCCCTTCGGAACTCTCCTACCTGAAGGGTTTGATACATCCCCAGTAAGAAAGCTGCCCATGTGGAGACGAGAGATCCTTGGTTTGGTGCCTCAGAAAAGCCCCATGTGCTGGTCTACGAAAACAGTCCTCTGAGAACGGACACATGGAACAAAGCTAAGGTTCATATTAGGGCCTGGGGTCTGTCCTTTTCAACCTTCTGTCTCTGGGGACACTTTCTGAGAGTCTAAGTGAAGATAGTTGCTCCGCTGGTGTCAGAGAGCCCCTCTTAGTCCAGGGTGGCCTACACTATTGATGTCCTCAGGGGCCTTGGAGCTTTTCCCTAACCTGTAGGGCTGTGGTCAATGGATTGGGCACACTTTCCTTGGAGAGGGCAGGCACAAACTTTCGCTGTGGCTCCAGAGGCCCTAGCCTGGAGGTGTGTGGGTCCAGGCTGTGGGTACAGAAGTCTGAAAACACAAACTCAGCTTATGAGTGGTGCCTAGGGTATGGCAGGCCGGATGTACAGCCCGAGAGGGAACTCCTGGGCCTCTGAAACAAGGGCGAGTGGGAGGCGTTCCTTCAGGCTTTTGTCTCTGGATGCTGTGTCCGGGATAGCCGTGGATATGAGGGGTGGCCTCAGGGACTGTGGACGAGTATCCCTCTCTGGGGATTTGTCCCATCTTCCAAGATTGGGGTCATTTTGTGGGAAGGGTGGAGTCGTGTTGTCTGGCTCATGTGTCTCTCCAAGAAAGGGATTCCAGATCAGAGCCCCAGGTACGGGCGGGGCGACTGGAAATCTCAAAACCTGGTGAGGATTGGGTGCATAGGGGCTTGGCAAGCCCCATATGCGGGCTCTTTGTCCAGGCCCTGACAGGCCTTTCTTTGACATGGGGCTCATGCTAGGGTCACAGTGTGAATTTGTTCCCAATCAGCACTCAAGTGCTGCTTGGGCACTACCTGAAGGGTTTGATACATCCCCAGTAAGAAAGCTCCCCATGTGGAGACGAGAGGAGTTCTGTTCAGTGCCTCAGGAAAGCCCCATATCCTGTTCTTCGAACCAAAGTTTCTGAGGAGTAACACCTGGAACCCAAAGCAAGAGTTGAGATTATGGCCTAAGGGCCTGTCCGGCTCAACCTTCTATCTCTGTTGACATCTGTGTACATGCCTTCGTGGAGGTAGCTGCTCAGCTTGTGTCCGAATGCCCCTGTGTGTCCAGGGAGGCTCCCAGTAGTGGGATGTCCTCGGGGGCCTTGAGGTTTCTCATATTCTGGAGGTGTGTGTCCAAAGGAATGGACACAGTTTCCCAGGAGAGAGCAGGCACGGTCCTGTGGTATGGCTCCAGAGGACCCAGCCTAGAGGCTGTGTTTTCCAGTGCTGTGGGGACTGATGTCTGAAAAAGCAAACTTGGCTCAGGAAGGGGCCAAGGTAATGGCAGGCCTGATCTCCAGTCCGTGAGGGGAGATTCTCTGGATATCAAAGGAGGGCAAGTGGGAGGCAGTTGCTCAGGCTTTTGTCTCTGGGTGTTGCGTTCACAGTGTCCGGTCAGGGTAGGGGTTGCCTCAGGGGCCGAGGAAGAGCCTTCCTCTCGGGGGATTGTCCAAGCTCCCAAGTGTTTGGGTTCATTCTGTGGGAAGTGAAGAGTACTGTTTTCTGCCAGAAAGGACCCCCCAGGAGAGGGACTCTAGAGCACAGCAGTGGGTTCCCTCAACTGGAATACACACCATCTAGTTAGTTTTGGGTGCCTATGGGCATGGCAGGGACTATATGCAGGATCTTCGTCACGAACCTGACAGGCCTTTCTTTGACATGGGGCTCATGCTAGGGTCAGAGTGTGAATTTGTGCCCAAGCAGCACTCATGTTTTGGCGTGGCATCAGGGGCCATGAAGGGTTCCCCACGTGAAGGTTGACTCCATGTGAAGAACAAGCATTACAGCCATGTGGAAGGCAGAGTTCTGATTGTGATTCCGATACACAAACTCAGCTTTTTTTGGGGACGTCGGTATGGCAGGCCCAATATACAAACAATGAGAATAACTCATGAAGATTTGAATATAGAGCGAGTCTGAGGCGCTTGCTCAGGCATTTGTCTCTGGAATTTGTATCAGCAATGGCCGTAGAATGTCGGGGATGCTTCATGGGCCATGGACGAATCTACCTCTATGAGGATTTTGCCCGATTCCCAATTTTTTTTCGTCAAACTGTGGGATGGGAGGACTCCTTTCAGTTTTGTTACCTCAGGTGTCCCACGAAAAGAGGAATTCCAAAGCAAAGCCGTGGGGAAGACTGAAGGGACCACCAGAACTATGGTTCAAAATTGGGGACTAGGGGCATGGCAAGCCCAATATGCTATCTCTTCATCCAGCCACTGAGAGGCCTTACTTGAGGACTTTGGTCAGGCTGAGGGTCACAATGTGTGTTTGTGACCAATGTAGCCTCCGAGCATGGCGGGGCCTCATGGGCAACACTGGATACAACTACACTGAAAGTTGGACAACATGCCAACCACAAGGTATCTTGCCATGGGGAAGGAGTTCTGATTTCTGTATCCCGTTCAACCCTGGGCAGTGATTGGAGGTAAGGTCTAGAATCTAAAGCCTGAAATCCGAGGTTGGGAAGAGATGATGACCTAAGGCCATGGCGGCTCGATGTGCTCAGTGTGCGGCCAGGTGTCTGGGACGGGCCAGGGAGTCCAGGCTCAGGCTGTGTCAGAAAGGGCATTAGTGCCCTGGTCAGACTATGTATTTGGGGTACAGCCAAGGTCGGTGCAGGTTGATCCTCATTTGGGGTTACTGGGTAGCCACAGAGGACAATGTTTTTCTTCTGGAGGGCCGGCAGAGTGCTGCATTGTAGTTCTGGATTGCCAAACTGGAGGGCTTGTGGGCCAGAAGTCTGACGACAAAAGTTTGAGAACACAAGCTAGGCTTAGGTTTCTGGGTGAGGCCATGGCAGGCACAATCTACAGACCTGAATCGAGATATCATGCATCTGAAGTCAGGGCGAGGATCAGACGATCGCTCAGGTTGTAGTGTCTGTCCCTGATGGCCCATTCATGAATTGGGGGGGGTTCACGAGGCCATTGGGGTTTTCCCACGATGGGACTTGTGAGAAGCTCCAAACTGCAGAGAGTCTTCTGCAGGACAATTGAGACCTGTTGTTTGGCTCCAGGCCAATGATTCTGAGCAGGGTTCTAAGGATGGATGGCTGGGTAGCCCACCTCGCATTCCAATTGTCTCCTAGCAACCAGACAATTTAGATCTCCTGGATCTGTGGGGAGCAACCGAGGACGCTGAGTTGAAATGGACACCCCTGGGGATGGGTCCTAACGTGCTTTTGTGTCTATTGAGATCTTGGAATGAAGCGGTGGCACTGGGGACCTAAAGGTTTCTCCTAAACAGAGGCTTTGACACAGCCCCAACGTACAAGTTTCCCATGTGTAGATGAGATGTTTTCTGATGGGTGAGTCAAGAAACAGCTATATGCTGCTTTTGAAATCCAGGCCTCTGAGGAGAGATGCCTGGAAACCAAAGCAATGGATCTGATTAGTGCCTAGGGGCCTGTTCTTTCCTTTTTACCTCTGGGCACATCTGTCTATGGGTCTGAGTGCAGGTAGGTGCTCAGTTGGGCTCAGATTGCCCCTGTCGTTCCTGGGAAGCCACCACTATTGAGATGGATCAGGGACTTTGGAGGTTTATCCTATTAGAAGTGTTGTGGCCATTGGAATGGGCACACACAATTCCCTTGGAGAGGGCAAGTACAGTCCTCAGGTTTGGCTCCAGGGGCCTGAGCCTGTAGGTTGTGTAGGCCAGGGCTGTTTGGACAGTTGTCTGGAAACACAAACTCGGCTTATGTTTCGGGTCATAGGTATGGCAGGACTGATCTACAGACCATGAGGTGAACTCTTCGGGATTTGAAAGAAGGGCGAGTGTGAGGCTCCTGCTCAAGTTTTTGTCTCTGGATATCGTGTCACTCATGGTCGTGGAATTTCTGGGTGACTTCATGGGGAATGGACGAGTCATACTCTCTGGTGGTTAGGCCCCGTCCAAAGAGATTGGGGTCATTCTGTGGGCTGGAAGAAGTCCGTTTTTTTTTTGTTTTTGTTGTTGTTGTTTTCTTTTTTAACCTCAGGTGTCCCACCAAATGATGGATTCCAGAGTAGAGCCCTGGGGAGGGGCGACTGGACAATCAGAAATCTGGTTAAAAATTGGGGCCTAGGGACATGTCAAGCCCATTATGACATCTAATGGTCCAGCCACTGAGAGGACTTACTAGAGGACAGGACTCATGCTGAGGGTCACAATGCGTGTGTATGCCCTCGTCGCACTCAAGAATGGGCGGGGCCTCAGGGTGAATGCTGGTTTCTCCTACACTGAACGTTGGACAACGTGCCAACCACAAGGGTTCTTGCCATGGGTAAGGAGGAGTTCTGACTTCTGCATCACACTCACCCCTGGGCAGT
Source organism: Mustela nivalis (assembly GCF_964662115.1). NCBI lineage: Eukaryota > Metazoa > Chordata > Mammalia > Carnivora > Mustelidae > Mustela > Mustela nivalis. The sequence continues at coordinate 969,088 of NW_028136417.1, forward strand.
GATTGGAGATAAGGTCTCGGTTCTGAAGCCTGAAAACTGAGGTAGGAAAGAGATGATGACCTAAGGCCATGGCGGGTTTTATGTGCTCAGTGTGGGGTCAGCTTTCTGGGTGTTGGTCAGTAGGTACGGGCTCAGGTTGTGTTCGACAGTGCATTAGTGCCCAGGTTAGACGATATAATTTGGGTAAAGTCGAGTGCTGTGTAGGTTTACCCTCATTTAATGTGCCTGGGCAGCTCATGAGGCAATAATTTTTTTTTCTAGAGGGCCGGCAGAGTGCTGCATTGTGGGTCCGGAATTGCCAAACTTGAGGGCTTTGGGGCCAGGAGTGTGAGGATGGAAGTCTGAGAAGACAAGCTAGACTTGGGTTTCAGGGCGAGGGCACGGCAGGTACCCCCTCAGATCTGAAACAATATCTCATGCATCTGAAGTCAGGGCGAGGATCAGACGTTGGCTCAGGTGGGAGTTTCTGAGCATGACGGCCGCTTCATGAAGGGAGCGGAATCTCGAGACCATTGAGGTTTTCCCACGTTGGGAGTTGTGGGATGCCCCCTTCCAGGATTCCTTCTTCCGGACAATTGAGACCTGTTGGACAGTCCAGGACATCACATATGGAATGACTCCAGAGCACCGTTCGCGGATGGATGCCTGGGAAGCCCGCCTCGCATTCCAATTGTCTCCTAGCAACAAGACAGTTTAGATCTGATGGCTCTGCGGGAGCAACCTCGGTGGCTGAGTTGAAATGGACTTTCCTGAGGATGTGTCCTAATGTGTTTTTGTGTCCATGAGGGCCTTGGAATGGGGCGGTGGCACCGGCAACCTGAAGTACTTTCCTAAGCTTTGGACATGGCTCCCATGCACAGGTTTACTTGTGGAGACGAGATGAGTTCTGATGGGTGCCTCAGGAAAACCCCTATGCTCGTATTGGAATCAGGCTTTTGAGGACACATGCCTGTAACCCATAGCAATGGATCCTATTATGGCCTAGGGTCCTGTCTGGTTCAATCTTCTTCTCTGGGGACATCCATCTATGGTATGAGTGGAGGTCGATTATCAGCTGGTGTCAGACACCCCTTGTTTGTTCCGGGTGACCCACACTATTGGGATGGCCTAAGGGTCGTTGGAGGTTTCTCCTAATTTGTACGATTTTGGACCATGGAATGGGCAGAATTCCCATGGATTGGTAGGCACAGTCCTAATGTGTGGCTCCAGGGGCCCAGCCTGGAGGGTGTGTGGCCCAAGACTTTGAGGACAGAAGTCTGAGAACACAAACTCAGCTTAGGTTTGGGGACGTAGGTATGGCAGGCCCGATCTACAAACCATGAGAAGAACTCTACAGGATATGAAGAAAGTGCGAGTCTGTGGCGATTGCTCAGGCTTTTGTCTCTGGATTTTGTATCAGTGATGGCCGTGGAATGTCGGGGACGCCTCATGGGCCATGGACGAATCTTTTTCTCTGAGGATTTGGCCCGATTCCCAATTGCTTTTCGTCAATCTGTGGAATGGGAGGATTCATTTCAGTTTTGTTACCTCAGGTGTCCCACCAAAAGAGGAATTCCAAAGCAAAGCCGTGGGGAAGACTGAAGGGACAATCCGAACTATGGTTAAAAATTGGGGCCTAGGGGCATGGCAAGCCCAATATGCTATCTCTTCATCCAGCCACTGAGTGGCCTTACTTGAGGACTGGGCTCAGCCTGAGGGTCACAATGTGTGTTTGTGACCAATGTGGCCCGTGAGCATGGGCGGGGCCTCATGGGCCACACTGGTTTCAACGACACTGAACGTTGGACAACATGCCAACCACAAGGTTTCTTGCCATGGGGAAGGAGTTCTGATTTCTGCATCACCTTCAACATGGACAGTGATTGGAGATAAGGTCTAGGTTCTGAAACCTGAAAACCGAGGTTGGGAAGAGATGACGACCTAAGGCCATGGCGGCTCGATGTGCTCAGTGTGCGGCCAGCTGTCTGGGAGGGGCCAGGGGGTCCAGGCTCAGGCTGTGTCAGAAAGGGCATTAGTGCCCTGGTCAGCCTATGTATTTGGGGTACAGCCAAGGTCGGTGCAGGTTGATCCTCATTTGGGGTTACTGGGTAGCCCCAGAGGACAATGTTTTTTATCTGGAGGGCAGGCAGAGTGCTGCATTGTAGTTCTGGATTGCCAAACTGGAGGCCTTGTGGGCCAGTAGTCTGACGACAAATGTCTGAGAACACAAGGTAGGCTTAGGTTTCTGGGTGAGGCCATGGCAGGCACAATCTACAGACCTGAATCGAGATCTCGTGCATCTGAAGTCAGGGCGAGGATCAGACGATCGCTCAGGTTGGAATTTCTGTCCCTGATGGCCCCTTCATGAATGGGGGGGCATCACGAGGCCATGGGGGTTTTCCCATGATGGGAGTTGTGAGAAGCTCCGAACTGCAAAGAGTCTTCGGCAGGACAATTGAGACCTGTTGTTTGGCTCCAGGCCAATGATTCTGAGCAGGGTTCTAAGGATGGATGGCTGGGTAGCCCACCTCGCATTCCAATTGTCTCCTAGCAACAAGACAGTTTAGATCTCCTGGATCTGTGGGGAGCTACCGAGGAGGCTGAGTTGAAATGCACACCCCTGGGGATGGGTCCGAATGTGCTTTTGTGTCTATGGAGACCTTGGAATGAAGCGGTGGCACTGGGGCCCTAAAGGGTTCTCCTAAACAGAGGCTTTGACGCAGCTCCAACGTGCCAGTTTCCCATGTGTAGATGAGATGTTTTCTGATGGGTGAAACAAGAAACAGCTATATGCTGCTTTTGAAATCCAGGCCTCTGAGGAGAGATGCCTGGAAACCAAAGCAATGGATCTGATTAGTGCCTAGGGGCCTGTTCTTTCCTTTTTACCTCTGAGGACATCTGTCTATGGGTCTGAGTGCAGGTAGGGGCTCATTTGGGCTCAGATTGCCCTTTGTTTTTCCTGGGAAGCTACCACTATTGAGATATATCAGGGACTTTGGAGGTTTATCCTATTAGAAGGGTTGTGGCCATTGGAATGGGCACACACAATTCCCTTGGAGAGGGCAAGTACAGTCCTCAGGTTTGGCTCCAGGGGCCTGAGCCTGTAGGTTGTGTAGTCCAGCCCTTTTTGGACAGTTGTCTGAAAACACAAACTCGGCTTATGTTTCAGGTCATAGGTATGGCAGGACTGATCTACAGACCATGAGGAGAACTTTTCGGGATTTGAAAGAAGGGCGAGTGTGAGGCTCCTGCTCAAGTTTTTGTCTCGGGATATCGTGTCACTCATGGTCGTGGAATTTCTGGGTGACTTCATGGGAAATGGACGAGTCTTACTCTCTGGTGGTTTGGCCGCGTCCAAAGAGTTTGGGTTCATTCTGTGGGCTGGAAGAAGTCCGTTTTATTTTGTTGTTGTTGTTGTTGTTGTTGTTGTTTTCTTTTTTAACCTCAGGTGTCCCACCAAATGAGGGATTTCAGAGTAGAGCCCTAGGAGGGGCGACTGGACAATCAGAAATCTGGTTAAAAATTGGGGCCTAGGGACATGTCAAGCCCATTATGACATCTAATGGTCCAGCCACTGAGAGGACTTACTAGAGGACAGGACTCATGCTGAGGGTCACAGTGCGTGTGTATACCCTCGTCGCACTCAAGAATGGGCGGGGCCTCAGGGTTTCTCCTACACTGATCGTTGGACAACGTGCCAACCACAAGGGTTCTTGCTATGGGTAAGGAGGAGTTCTGATTTCTGCATCAGACTCACCCCTGGGCAGTGATTGGAGATAAGGTCTCGGTTCTGAAGCCTGAAAACTGAGGTAGGGAAGAGATGATGACCTAAGGCCATGGCGGGTTTTATGTGCTCAGTGTGCGGTCAGATTTCTGGGTGTTGGTCCGGAGGTCCGGGCTCAGGATGTGTTCGACAGTGCATTAGTGCCCATGTTAGACTAGATAATTTGGGTAAAGTCGAGTGCTGTGTAGTTTTACCCTCATTTAAGGTGCCTGGGCAGCTCATGAGGCAATAAATTTTTTTTTTCTAGAGGGCAGGCAGAGTGCTGCATTGTGGGTCCGGAATTGCCAAACTTGAGGGATTTGGGGCCAGGAGTGTGAGGATGGAAGTCTGAGAAGACAAGCTAGACTTGGGTTTCAGGGCGAGGGCACGGCAGGTACCCCCTCAGATCTGAACCAATATCTCATGCATCTGAAGTCAGGGCGAGGATCAGACGTTGGCTCAGGTGGGAGTTTCTGAGCATGACGGCCGCTTCATGAAGGGAGCGGAATCTCGAGACCATTGAGGTTTTCCCACGTTGGGAGTTGTGGGATGCCCCCTTCCAGGATTCCTTCTTCCGGACAATTGAGACCTGTTGGACAGCTCCAGGACATCCCATATGGAATGACTCCAGAGCACCGTTCGCGGATGGATGCCTGGGAAGCCCGCCTCGCATTCCAATTGTCTCCTAGCAACAAGACAGTTTAGTTCTGATGGCTCTGCGGGAGCAACCTCGGTGGCTGAGTTGAAATGGACTTTCCTGAGGATGTGTCCTAATGTGTTTTTGTGTCCATGAGGGCCTTGGAATGGGGCGGTGGCACCGGCAACCTGAAGTACTTTCCTAAGCTTTGGACATGGCTCCCATGCACAGGTTTACTTGTGGAGACGAGATGAGTTCTGATGGGTGCCTCAGGAAAACCCCTATGCTCGTATTGGAATCAGGCTTTTGAGGACACATGCCTGTAACCCATAGCAATGGATCCTATTATGGCCTAGGGTCCTGTCTGGTTCAATCTTCTTCTCTGGGGACATCCATCTATGGTATGAGTGGAGGTCGATTATCAGCTGGTGTCAGACACCCCTTGTTTGTTCCGGGTGACCCACACTATTGGGAGGCCTAAAGGTCGTTGGAGGTTTCTCCTAATTTGTACGATTTTGGACCATGGAATGAGCAGAATTCCCATGGATTGGTAGGCACAGTCCTAATGTGTGGCTCCAGGGGCCCAGCCTGGAGGGTGTGTGGCCCAAGACTTTGAGGACAGAAGTCTGAGAACACAAACTCAGCTTAGGTTTGGGGACGTAGGTATGGCAGGCCCGATCTACAAACCATGAGAAGAACTCTACAGGATATGAAGAAAGTGCGAGTCTGTGGCGATTGCTCAGGCTTTTGTCTCTGGATTTTGTATCAGTGATGGCCGTGGAATGTCGGGGACGCCTCATGGGCCATGGACGAATCTTCCTCTCTGAGGATTTGGCCCGATTCCCAATTGCTTTTCGTCAATCTGTGGGATGGGAGGACTCATTTCAGTTTTGTTACCTCAGGTGTCCCACCAAAAGAGGAATTCCAAAGCAAAGCCTTGGGGAAGACTGAAGGGACAATCCGAACTATGGTTAAAAATTGGGGCCTAGGGGCATGGCAAGCCCAATATGCTATCTCTTCATCAGCCACTGAGTGGCCTTACTTGAGGACTGGGCTCAGCCTGAGGGTCACAATGTGTGTTTGTGACCAATGTGGCCCGCGAGCATGGGCGGGTCGTCATGGGCCACACTGGTTTCAACGACACTGAACGTTGGACAACATGCCAACCACAAGGTTTCTTGCCATGGGGAAGGAGTTCTGATTTCTGCATCACCTTCAACATGGACAGTGATTGGAGATAAGGTCTAGGTTCTGAAACCTGAAAACCGAGGTTGGGAAGAGATGACGACCTAAGGCCATGGCGGCTCGATGTGCTCAGTGTGCGGCCAGCTGTCTGGGAGGGGCCAGGGGGTCCAGGCTCAGGCTGTGTCAGAAAGGGCATTAGTGCCCTGGTCAGCCTATGTATTTGGGGTACAGCCAAGGTCGGTGCAGATTGATCCTCATTTGGGGTTACTGGGTAGCCCCAGAGGACAATGTTTTTTATCTGGAGGGCAGGCAGAGTGCTGCATTGTAGTTCTGGATTGCCAAACTGGAGGCCTTGTGGGCCAGTAGTCTGACGACAAATGTCTGAGAACACAAGGTAGGCTTAGGTTTCTGGGTGAGGCCATGGCAGGCACAATCTACAGACCTGAATCGAGATCTCGTGCATCTGAAGTCAGGGCGAGGATCAGACGATCGCTCAGGTTGGAGTTTCTGTCCCTGATGGCCCCTTCATGAATGGGGGGGCATCACGAGGCCATGGGGGTTTTCCCATGATGGGAGTTGTGAGAAGCTCCAAACTGCAGAGAGTCTTCGGCAGGACAATTGAGACCTGTTGTTTGGCTCCAGGCCAATGATTCTGAGCAGGGTTCTAAGGATGGATAGCTGGGTAGCCACCTCGCATTCCAATTGTCTCCTAGCAACAAGACAGTTTAGATCTCCTGGATCTGTGGGGAGCTACCGAGGATGCTGAGTTGAAATGCACACCCCTGGGGATGGGTCCGAATGTGCTTTTGTGTCTATGGAGACCTTGGAATGAAGCGGTGGCACTGGGGCCCTAAAGGGTTCTCCTAAACAGAGGCTTTGACACAGCTCCAACGTGCAAGTTGCCCATGTGTAGATGAGATGTTTTCTGATGGGTGAAACAAGAAACAGCTATATGCTGCTTTTGAAATCCAGGCCTCTGAGGAGAGATGCCTGGAAACCAAAGCAATGGATCTGATTAGTGCCTAGGGGCCTGTTCTTTCCTTTTTACCTCTGAGGACATCTGTCTATGGGTCTGAGTGCAGGTAGGGGCTCATTTGGGCTCAGATTGCCCCAGTTTTTCCTGGGAAGCTACCACTATTGAGATATATCAGGGACTTTGGAGGTTTATCCCATTAGAAGGGTTGTGGCCATTGGAATGGGCACACACAATTCCCTTGGAGAGGGCAAGTACAGTCCTCAGGTTTGGCTCCAGGGGCCAGAGCCTGTATGTTGTGTAGTCCAGCCCTTTTTGGAAGGTGTCTGTAACACAAACTCGGCTTATGTTTCAGGTCATAGGTATGGCAGGACTGATCTACAGACCATGAGGAGAACTTTTTGGAATTTGAAAGAAGGGCGAGTGTGAGGCTCCTGCTCAAGTTTTTGTCTCGGGATGTCGTGTCACTCATGGTCGTGGATTTTCTGGGTGACTTCATGGGAAATGGACGAGTCTTACTCTCTGGTGGTTTGGCCCCGTCCAAAGTGTTTGGGTTCATTCTGTGGACTGGAAGAAGTCCGTTTTATTTTGTTGTTGTTGTTGTTGTTGTTTTCTTTTTTAACCTCAGGTGTCCCACCAAATGAGGGATTTCAGAGTAGAGCCCTAGGAGGGGCGACTGGACAATCAGAAATCTGGTTAAAAATTGGGGCCTAGGGACATGTCAAGCCCATTATGACATCTAATGGTCCAGCCACTGAGAGGACTTACTAGAGGACAGGACTCATGCTGAGGGTCACAATTCGTGTGTATACCCTCGTCGCACTCAAGAATGGGCGGGGCCTCAGGGTTTCTCCTACACTGATCGTTGGACAACGTGCCAACCACAAGGGTTCTTGCTATGGGTAAGGAGGAGTTCTGATTTCTGCATCAGACTCACCCCTGGGCAGTGATTGGAGATAAGGTCTCGGTTCTGAAGCCTGAAAACTGAGGTAGGGAAGAGATGATGACCTAAGGCCATGGCGGGTTTTATGTGCTCAGTGTGCGGTCAGCTTTCTGGGTGTTGGTCAGGAGGTCCGGGCTCAGGATGTGTTCGACAGTGCATTAGTGCCCAGGTTAGACTATATAATTTGGGTAAAGTCGAGTGCTGTGTAGGTTTACCCTCATTTAAGGTGCCTGGGCAGCTCATGAGGCAATAATTTTTTTCTCTAGAGGGCAGGCAGAGTGCTGCATTGTGGGTCCGGAATTGCCAAACTTGAGGGCTTTGGGGCCAGGAGAGTGAGGATGGAAGTCTGAGAAGACAAGCTAGACTTGGGTTTCAGGGCGAGGGCACGGCAGGTACCCCCTCAGATCTGAACCAATATCTCATGCATCTGAAGTCAGGGCGAGGATCAGACGTTGGCTCAGGTGGGAGTTTCTGAGCATGACGGCCGCTTCATGAAGGGAGCGGAATCTCGAGACCATTGAGGTTTTCCCACGTTGGGAGTTGTGGGATGCCCCCTTCCAGGATTCCTTCTTCCGGACAATTGAGACCTGTTGGACAGCTCCAGGACATCCCATATGGAATGACTCCAGAGCACCGTTCGCGGATGGATGCCTGGGAAGCCCGCCTCGCATTCCAATTGTCTCCTAGCAACAAGACAGTTTAGATCTGATGGCTCTGCGGGAGCAACCTCGGTGGCTGAGTTGAAATGGACTTTCCTGAGGATGTGTCCTAATGTGTTTTTGTGTCCATGAGGGCCTTGGAATGGGGCGGTGGCACCGGCAACCTGAAGTACTTTCCTAAGCTTTGGACATGGCTCCCATGCACAGGTTTACTTGTGGAGACGAGATGAGTTCTGATGGGTGCCTCAGGAAAACCCCTATGCTCGTATTGGAATCAGGCTTTTGAGGACACATGCCTGTAACCCATAGCAATGGATCCTATTATGGCCTAGGGTCCTGTCTGGTTCAATCTTCTTCTCTGGGGACATCCATCTATGGTATGAGTGGAGGTCGATTATCAGCTGGTGTCAGACACCCCTTGTTTGTTCCGGGTGACCCACACTATTGGGATGGCCTAAGGGTCGTTGGAGGTTTCTCCTAATTTGTACGATTTTGGACCATGGAATGGGCAGAATTCCCATGGATTGGTAGGCACAGTCCTAATGTGTGGCTCCAGGGGCCCAGCCTGGAGGGTGTGTGGCCCAAGACTTTGAGGACAGAAGTCTGAGAACACAAACTCAGCTTAGGTTTGGGGACGTAGGTATGGCAGGCCCGATCTACAAACCATGAGAAGAACTCTACAGGATATGAAGAAAGTGCGAGTCTGTGGCGATTGCTCAGGCTTTTGTCTCTGGATTTTGTATCAGTGATGGCCGTGGAATGTCGGGGACGCCTCATGGGCCATGGACGAATCTTCCTCTCTGAGGATTTGGCCCGATTCCCAATTGCTTTTCGTCAATCTGTGGGATGGGAGGACTCATTTCAGTTTTGTTACCTCAGGTGTCCCACCAAAAGAGGAATTCCAAAGCCAAGCCGTGGGGAAGACTGAAGGGACAACCCGAACTATGGTGAAAAATTGGGGCCTAGGGGCATGGCAAGCCCAATATGCTATCTCTTCATCCAGCCACTGAGTGGCCTTACTTGAGGACTGGGCTCAGCCTGAGGGTCACAATGTGTGTTTGTGACCAATGTGGCCCGCGAGCATGGGCGGGGCCTCATGGGCCACACTGGTTTCAACGACACTGAACGTTGGACAACATGCCAACCACAAGGTTTCTTGCCATGGGGAAGGAGTTCTGATTTCTGCATCACCTTCAACATGGACAGTGATTGGAGATAAGGTCTAGGTTCTGAAACCTGAAAACCGAGGTTGGGAAGAGATGACGACCTAAGGCCATGGCGGCTCGATGTGCTCAGTGTGCGGCCAGCTGTCTGGGAGGGGCCAGGGGGTCCAGGCTCAGGCTGTGTCAGAAAGGGCATTAGTGCCCTGGTCAGCTTATGTATTTGGGGTACAGCCAAGGTCGGTGCAGGTTGATTCTCATTTGGGGTTACTGGGTAGCCCCAGAGGACAATGTTTTTTATCTGGAGGGCAGGCAGAGTGCTGCATTGTAGTTCTGGATTGCCAAACTGGAGGCCTTGTGGGCCAGTAGTCTGACGACAAAAGTCTGAGAACACAAGCTAGGCTTAGGTTTCTGGGTGAGGCCATGGCAGGCACAATCTACAGACCTGAATCGAGATCTCGTGCATCTGAAGTCAGGGCGAGGATCAGACGATCGCTCAGGTTGGAGTTTCTGTCCCTGATGGCCCCTTCATGAATGGGGGGGCATCACGAGGCCATGGGTGTTTTCCCATGATGGGAGTTGTGAGAAGCTCCAAACTGCAGAGAGTCTTCGGCAGGACAATTGAGACCTGTTGTTTGACTCCAGGCCAATGATTCTGAGCAGGGTTCTAAGGATGGATGGCTGGGTAGCCCACCCCGCATTCCAATTGTCTCCTAGCAACAAGACAGTTTAGATCTCCTGATCTGTGGGGAGCTACCGAGGATGCTGAGTTGAAATGCACACCCCTGGGGATGGGTCCGAATGTGCTTTTGTGTCTATGGAGACCTTGGAATGAAGCGGTGGCACTGGGGCCCTAAAGGGTTCTCCTAAACAGAGGCTTTGACACAGATCCAACGTGCAAGTTTCCCATGTGTAGATGAGATGTTTTCTGATGGGTGAAACAAGAAACAGCTATATGCTGCTTTTGAAATCCAGGCCTCTGAGGAGAGATGCCTGGAAACCAAAGCAATGGATCTGATTAGTGCCTAGGGGCCTGTTCTTTCCTTTTTACCTCTGAGGACATCTGTCTATGGGTCTGAGTGCAGGTAGGGGCTCATTTGGGCTCAGATTGCCCCTGTTTTTCCTGGGAAGCTACCACTATTGAGATATATCAGGGACTTTGGAGGTTTATCCTATTAGAAGCGTTGTGGCCATTGGAATGGGCACACACAATTCCCTTGGAGAGGGCAAGTACAGTCCTCAGGTTTGGCTCCAGGGGCCTGAGCCTGTAGGTTGTGTAGTCCAGCCCTTTTTGGAAGGTGTCTGAAAACACAAACTCGGCTTATGTTTCAGGTCATAGGTATGGCAGGACTGATCTACAGACCATGAGGAGAACTTTTCGGGATTTGAAAGAAGGGCGAGTGTGAGGCTCCTGCTCAAGTTTTTGTCTCGGGATACCGTGTCACTCATGGTCGTGGAATTTCTGGGTGACTTCATGGGAAATGGACGAGTCTTACTCTCTGGTGGTTTGGCCCCGTCCAAAGAGTTTGGGTTCATTCTGTGGGCTGGAAGAAGTACGTTTTATTTTGTTGTTGTTGTTGTTGTTGTTGTTGTTGTTGTTTTCTTTTTTAACCTCAGGTGTCCCACCAAATGAGGGATTTCAGAGTAGAGCCCTTGGAGGGGCGACTGGACAATCAGAAATCTGGTTAAAAATTGGGGCCTAGGGACATGTCAAGCCCATTATGACATCTTATGGTCCAGCCACTGAGAGGACTTACTATAGGACAGGACTCATGCTGAGGGTCACAATGCGTGTGTATGAACTCGTCGCACTCAAGAATGGGCGGGGCCTCAGGGTTTCTCCTACACTGATCGTTGGACAACGTGCCAACCACAAGGGTTCTTTCCATTGGTAAGGAGGAGTTCTGATTTCTGCATCAGACTCACCCCTGGGCAGTGATTGGAGATAAGGTCTCGGTTCTGAAGCCTGAAAACTGAGGTAGGGAAGAGATGATGACCTAAGGCCATGGCGGGTTTTATGTGCTCAGTGTGCGGTCAGCTTTCTGGGTGTTGGTCAGGAGGTCCGGGCTCAGGATGTGTTCGACAGTGCATTAGTGCCCAGGTTAGACTATATAATTTGGGTAAAGTCGAGTGCTGTGTAGGTTTAACCTCATTTAAGGTGCCTGGGCAGCTCATGAGGCAATAATTTTTTTTTTTTCTAGAGGGCAGGCAGAGTGCTGCATTGTGGGTCCGGAATTGCCAAACTTGAGGGCTTTGGGGCCAGGAGTGTGAGGATGGAAGTCTGAGAAGACAAGCTAGACTTGGGTTTCAGGGCGAGGGCACGGCAGGTACCCCCTGCAGATCTGAACCAATATCTCATGCATCTGAAGTCAGGGTGAGGATCAGACGTTGGCTCAGGTGGGAGTTTCTGAGCATGACGGCCGCTTCATGAAGGGAGCGGAATCTCGAGACCATTGAGGTTTTCCCACGTTGGGAGTTGTGGGATGCCCCCTTCCAGGATTCCTTCTTCCGGACAATTGAGACCTATTGGACAGCTCCAGGACATCCCAATGGAATAACTCCAGAGCACCGTTCGCGGATGGATGCCTGGGAAGCCCGCCTCGCATTCCAATTGTCTCCTAGCAACAAGACAGTTTAGATCTGATGGCTCTGCGGGAGCAACCTCGGTGGCTGAGTTGAAATGGACTTTCCTGAGGATGTGTCCTAATGTGTTTTTATGTCCATGAGGGCCTTGGAATGGGGCGGTGGCACCGGCAACCTGAAGTACTTTCCTAAGCTTTGGACATGGCTCCCATGCACAGGTTTACTTGTGGAGACGAGATGAGTTCTGATGGGTGCCTCAGGAAAACCCCTATGCTCGTATTGGAATCAGGCTTTTGAGGACACATGCCTGTAACCCATAGCAATGGATCCTATTATGGCCTAGGGTCCTGTCTGGTTCAATCTTCTTCTCTGGGGACATCCATCTATGGTATGAGTGGAGGTCGATTATCAGCTGGTGTCAGACACCCCTTGTTTGTTCCGGGTGACCCACACTATTGGGATGGCCTTAGGGTCGTTGGAGGTTTCTCCTAATTTGTACGATTTTGGACCATGGAATGGGCAGAATTCCCATGGATTGGTAGGCACAGTCCTAATGTGTGGCTCCAGGGGCCCAGCCTGGAGGGTGTGTGGCCCAAGACTTTGAGGACAGAAGTCTGAGAACACAAACTCAGCTTAGGTTTGGGGACGTAGGTATGGCAGGCCCGATCTACAAACCATGAGAAGAACTCTACAGGATATGAAGAAAGTGCGAGTCTGTGGCGATTGCTCAGGCTTTTGTCTCTGGATTTTGTATCAGTGATGGCCGTGGAATGTCGGGGACGCCTCATGGGCCATGGACGAATCTTCCTCTCTGAGGATTTGGCCCGATTCCCAATTGCTTTTCGTCAATCTGTGGGATGGGAGGACTCATTTCAGTTTTGTTACCTCAGGTGTCCCACCAAAAGAGGAATTCCAAAGCCAAGCCGTGGGGAAGACTGAAGGGACAACCCGAACTATGGTGAAAAATTGGGGCCTAGGGGCATGGCAAGCCCAATATGCTATCTCTTCATCCAGCCACTGAGTGGCCTTACTTGAGGACTGGGCTCAGCCTGAGGGTCACAATGTGTGTTTGTGACCAATGTGGCCCGCGAGCATGGGCGGGGCCTCTTGGGCCACACTGGTTTCAACGACACTGAACGTTGGACAACATGCCAACCACAAGGTTTCTTGCCATGGGGAAGGAGTTCTGATTTCTGCATCACCTTCAACATGGACAGTGATTGGAGATAAGGTCTAGGTTCTGAAACCTGAAAACCGAGGTTGGGAAGAGATGACGACCTAAGGCCATGGCGGCTCGATGTGCTCAGTGTGCGGCCAGCTGTCTGGGAGGGGCCAGGGGGTCCAGGCTCAGGCTGTGTCAGAAAGGGCATTAGTGCCCTGGTCAGCTTATGTATTTGGGGTACAGCCAAGGTCGGTGCAGGTTGATTCTCATTTGGGGTTACTGGGTAGCCCCAGAGGACAATGTTTTTTATCTGGAGGGCAGGCAGAGTGCTGCATTGTAGTTCTGGATTGCCAAACTGGAGGCCTTGTGGGCCAGTAGTCTGACGACAAAAGTCTGAGAACACAAGCTAGGCTTAGGTTTCTGGGTGAGGCCATGGCAGGCACAATCTACAGACCTGAATCGAGATCTCGTGCATCTGAAGTCAGGGCGAGGATCAGACGATCGCTCAGGTTGGAGTTTCTGTCCCTGATGGCCCCTTCATGAATGGGGGGGCATCACGAGGCCATGGGTGTTTTCCCATGATGGGAGTTGTGAGAAGCTCCAAACTGCAGAGAGTCTTCGGCAGGACAATTGAGACCTGTTGTTTGACTCCAGGCCAATGATTCTGAGCAGGGTTCTAAGGATGGATGGCTGGGTAGCCCACCTCGCATTCCAATTGTCTCCTAGCAACAAGACAGTTTAGATCTCCTGGATCTGTGGGGAGCTACCGAGGATGCTGAGTTGAAATGCACACCCCTGGGGATGGGTCCGAATGTGCTTTTGTGTCTATGGAGACCTTGGAATGAAGCGGTGGCACTGGGGCCCTAAAGGGTTCTCCTAAACAGAGGCTTTGACACAGCTCCAACGTGCAAGTTTCCCATGTGTAGATGAGATGTTTTCTGATGGGTGAAACAAGAAACAGCTATATGCTGCTTTTGAAATCCAGGCCTCTGAGGAGAGATGCCTGGAAACCAAAGCAATGGATCTGATTAGTGCCTAGGGGCCTGTTCTTACCTTTTTACCTCTGAGGACATCTGTCTATGGGTCTGAGTGCAGGTAGGGGCTCATTTGGGCTCAGATTGCCCCTGTTTTTCCTGGGAAGCTACCACTATTGAGATATATCAGGGACTTTGGAGGTTTATCCTATTAGAAGCGTTGTGGCCATGGGAATGGGCACACACAATTCCCTTGGAGAGGGCAAGTACAGTCCTCAGGTTTGGCTCCAGGGGCCTGAGCCTGTAGGTTGTGTAGTCCAGCCCTTTTTGGAAGGTGTCTGAAAACACAAACTCGGCTTATGTTTCAGGTCATAGGTATGGCAGGACTGATCTACAGACCATGAGGAGAACTTTTCGGGATTTGAAAGAAGGGCGAGTGTGAGGCTCCTGCTCAAGTTTTTGTCTCGGGATACCGTGTCACTCATGGTCGTGGAATTTCTGGGTGACTTCATGGGAAATGGACGAGTCTTACTCTCTGGTGGTTTGGCCCCGTCCAAAGAGTTTGGGTTCATTCTGTGGGCTGGAAGAAGTACGTTTTATTTTGTTGTTGTTGTTGTTGTTGTTGTTGTTGTTGTTGTTGTTTTCTTTTTTAACCTCAGGTGTCCCACCAAATGAGGGATTTCAGAGTAGAGCCCTTGGAGGGGCGACTGGACAATCAGAAATCTGGTTAAAAATTGGGGCCTAGGGACATGTCAAGCCCATTATGACATCTTATGGTCCAGCCACTGAGAGGACTTACTATAGGACAGGACTCATGCTGAGGGTCACAATGCGTGTGTATGAACTCGTCGCACTCAAGAATGGGCGGGGCCTCAGGGTTTCTCCTACACTGATCGTTGGACAACGTGCCAACCACAAGGGTTCTTTCCATTGGTAAGGAGGAGTTCTGATTTCTGCATCAGACTCACCCCTGGGCAGTGATTGGAGATAAGGTCTCGGTTCTGAAGCCTGAAAACTGAGGTAGGGAAGAGATGATGACCTAAGGCCATGGCGGGTTTTATGTGCTCAGTGTGCGGTCAGCTTTCTGGGTGTTGGTCAGGAGGTCCGGGCTCAGGATGTGTTCGACAGTGCATTAGTGCCCAGGTTAGACTATATAATTTGGGTAAAGTCGAGTGCTGTGTAGGTTTAACCTCATTTAA
Source organism: Mustela nivalis (assembly GCF_964662115.1). Lineage (NCBI taxonomy): Eukaryota > Metazoa > Chordata > Mammalia > Carnivora > Mustelidae > Mustela > Mustela nivalis. The sequence continues at coordinate 984,305 of NW_028136417.1, forward strand.
GGTGCCTGGGCAGCTCATGAGGCAATAATTTTTTTTTTTCTAGAGGGCAGGCAGAGTGCTGCATTGTGGGTCCGGAATTGCCAAACTTGAGGGCTTTGGGGCCAGGAGTGTGAGGATGGAAGTCTGAGAAGACAAGCTAGACTTGGGTTTCAGGGCGAGGGCACGGCAGGTACCCCCTGCAGATCTGAACCAATATCTCATGCATCTGAAGTCAGGGCGAGGATCAGACGTTGGCTCAGTTGGGAGTTTCTGAGCATGACGGCCGCTTCATGAAGGGAGCGGAATCTCGAGACCATTGAGGTTTTCCCACGTTGGGAGTTGTGGGATGCCCCCTTCCAGGATTCCTTCTTCCGGACAATTGAGACCTATTGGACAGCTCCAGGACATCCCAATGGAATGACTCCAGAGCACCGTTCGCGGATGGATGCCTGGGAAGCCCGCCTCGCATTCCAATTGTCTCCTAGCAACAAGACAGTTTAGATCTGATGGCTCTGCGGGAGCAACCTCGGTGGCTGAGTTGAAATGGACTTTCCTGAGGATGTGTCCTAATGTGTTTTTATGTCCATGAGGGCCTTGGAATGGGGCGGTGGCACCGGCAACCTGAAGTACTTTCCTAAGCTTTGGACATGGCTCCCATGCACAGGTTTACTTGTGGAGACGAGATGAGTTCTGATGGGTGCCTCAGGAAAACCCCTATGCTCGTATTGGAATCAGGCTTTTGAGGACACATGCCTGTAACCCATAGCAATGGATCCTATTATGGCCTAGGGTCCTGTCTGGTTCAATCTTCTTCTCTGGGGACATCCATCTATGGTATGAGTGGAGGTCGATTATCAGCTGGTGTCAGACACCCCTTGTTTGTTCCGGGTGACCCACACTATTGGGATGGCCTTAGGGTCGTTGGAGGTTTCTCCTAATTTGTACGATTTTGGACCATGGAATGGGCAGAATTCCCATGGATTGGTAGGCACAGTCCTAATGTGTGGCTCCAGGGGCCCAGCCTGGAGGGTGTGTGGCCCAAGACTTTGAGGACAGAAGTCTGAGAACACAAACTCAGCTTAGGTTTGGGGACGTAGGTATGGCAGGCCCGATCTACAAACCATGAGAAGAACTCTACAGGATATGAAGAAAGTGCGAGTCTGTGGCGATTGCTCAGGCTTTTGTCTCTGGATTTTGTATCAGTGATGGCCGTGGAATGTCGGGGACGCCTCAGGGGCCATGGACGAATCTTCCTCTCTGAGGATTTGGCCCGATTCCCAATTGCTTTTCGTCAATCTGTGGAATGGGAGGATTCATTTCAGTTTTGTTACCTCAGGTGTCCCACCAAAAGAGGAATTCCAAAGCAAAGCCGTGGGGAAGACTGAAGGGACCATCCGAACTATGGTTAAAAATTGGGGCCTAGGGGCATGGCAAGCCCAATATGCTATCTCTTCATCCAGCCACTGAGTGGCCTTACTTGAGGACTGGGCTCAGCCTGAGGGTCACAATGTGTGTTTGTGACCAATGTGGCCCGCGAGCATGGGCGGGGCCTCATGGGCCACACTGGTTTCAACGACACTGAACGTTGGACAACATGCCAACCACAAGGTTTCTTGCCATGGGGAAGGAGTTCTGATTTCTGCATCACCTTCAACATGGACAGTGATTGGAGATAAGGTCTAGGTTCTGAAACCTGAAAACCGAGGTTGGGAAGAGATGACGACCTAAGGCCATGGCGGCTCGATGTGCTCAGTGTGCGGCCAGCTGTCTGGGAGGGGCCAGGGGGTCCAGGCTCAGGCTGTGTCAGAAAGGGCATTAGTGCCCTGGTCAGCCTATGTATTTGGGGTACAGCCAAGGTCGGTGCAGGTTGAGCCTCATTTGGGGTTACTGGGTAGCCCCAGAGGACAATGTTTTTTATCTGGAGGGCAGGCAGAGTGCTGCATTGTAGTTCTGGATTGCCAAACTGGAGGGCTTGTGGGCCAGTAGTCTGACGACAAAAGTCTGAGAACACAAGCTAGGCTTAGGTTTCTGGGTGAGGCCATGGCAGGCACAATCTACAGACCTGAATCGAGATCTCGTGCATCTGAAGTCAGGGCGAGGATCAGACGATCGCTCAGGTTGGAGTTTCTGTCCCTGATGGCCCCTTCATGAATGGGGGGGCATCACGAGGCCATGGGGGTTTTCCCATGATGGGAGTTGTGAGAAGCTCCAAACTGCAGAGAGTCTTCGGCAGGACAATTGAGACCTGTTGTTTGGCTCCAGGCCAATGATTCTGAGCAGGGTTCTAAGGATGGATGGCTGGGTAGCCCACCTCGCGTTCCAATTGTCTCCTAGCAACAAGACAGTTTAGATCTCCTGGATCTGTGGGGAGCTACCGAGGATGCTGAGTTGAAATGCACACCCCTGGGGATGGGTCCGAATGTGCTTTTGTGTCTATGGAGACCTTGGAATAAAGCGGTGGCACTGGGGCCCTAAAGGGTTCTCCTAAACAGAGGCTTTGACACAGCTCCAACGTGCAAGTTTCCCATGTGTAGATGAGATGTTTTCTGATGGGTGAAACAAGAAACAGCTATATGCTGCTTTTGAAATCCAGGCCTCTGAGGAGAGATGCCTGGAAACCAAAGCAATGGATCTGATTAGTGCCTAGGGGCCTGTTCTTTCCTTTTTACCTCTGAGGACATCTGTCTATGGGTCTGAGTGCAGGTAGGGGCTCATTTGGGCTCAGATTGCCCCTGTTTTTCCTGGGAAGCTACCACTATTGAGATATATCAGGGACTTTGGAGGTTTATCCTATTAGAAGCGTTGTGGCCATTGGAATGGGCACACACAATTCCCTTGGAGAGGGCAAGTACAGTCCTCAGGTTTGGCTCCAGGGGCCTGAGCCTGTAGGTTGTGTAGTCCAGCCCTTTTTGGAAGGTGTCTGAAAACACAAACTCGGCTTATGTTTCAGGTCATAGGTATGGCAGGACTGATCTACAGACCATGAGGAGAACTTTTCGGGATTTGAAAGAAGGGCGAGTGTGAGGCTCCTGCTCAAGTTTTTGTCTCGGGATACCGTGTCACTCATGGTCGTGGAATTTCTGGGTGACTTCATGGGAAATGGACGAGTCTTACTCTCTGGTGGTTTGGCCCCGTCCAAAGAGTTTGGGTTCATTCTGTGGGCTGGAAGAAGTCCGTTTTATTTTGTTGTTGTTGTTGTTGTTGTTGTTGTTTTCTTTTTTAACCTCAGGTGTCCCACCAAATGAGGGATTTCAGAGTAGAGCCCTTGGAGGGGCGACTGGACAATCAGAAATCTGGTTAAAAATTGGGGCCTAGGGACATGTCAAGCCCATTATGACATCTTATGGTCCAGCCACTGAGAGGACTTGCTAGAGGACAGGACTCATGCTGAGGGTCACAATGCGTGTGTATGAACTCGTCGCACTCAAGAATGGGCGGGGCCTCAGGGTTTCTCCTACACTGATCGTTGCACAACGTGCCAACCACAAGGGTTCTTACCATGGGTAAGGAGGAGTTCTGATTTCTGCATCAGACTCACCCCTGGGCAGTGATTGGAGATAAGGTCTCGGTTCTGAAGCCTGAAAACTGAGGTAGGGAAGAGATGATGACCTAAGGTCATGGCGGGTTTTATGTGCTCAGTGTGCGGTCAGCTTTCTGGGTGTTGGTCAGGAGGTCCGGGCTCAGGATGTGTTCGACAGTGCATTAGTGCCCAGGTTAGACTATATAATTTGGGTAAAGTCGAGTGCTGTGTAGGTTTAACCTCATTTAAGGTGCCTGGGCAGCTCATGAGGCAAAAATTTTTTTCTCTAGAGGGCAGGCAGAGTGCTGCATTGTGGGTCCGGAATTGTCAAACTTGAGGGCTTTGGGGCCAGGAGTGTGAGGATGGAAGTCTGAGAAGACAAGCTAGACTTGGGTTTCAGGGCGAGGGCACGGCAGGTACCCCCTGCAGATCTGAACCAATATCTCATGCATCTGAAGTCAGGGCGTGGATCAGACGTTGGCTCAGGTGGGAGTTTCTGAGCATGACGGCCGCTTCATGAAGGGAGCGGAATCTCGAGACCATTGAGGTTTTCCCACGTTGGGAGTTGTGGGATGCCCCCTTCCAGGATTCCTTCTTCCGGACAATTGAGACCTATTGGACAGCTCCAGGACATCCCAATGGAATGACTCCAGAGCACCGTTCGCGGATGGATGCCTGGGAAGCCCGCCTCGCATTCCAATTGTCTCCTAGCAACAGGACAGTTTAGATCTGATGGCTCTGCGGGAGCAACCTCGGTGGCTGAGTTGAAATGGACTTTCCTGAGGATGTGTCCTAATGTGTTTTTATGTCCATGAGGGCCTTGGAATGGGGCGGTGGCACCGGCAACCTGAAGTACTTTCCTAAGCTTTGGACATGGCTCCCATGCACAGGTTTACTTGTGGAGACGAGATGAGTTCTGATGGGTGCCTCAGGAAAACCCCTATGCTCGTATTGGAATCAGGCTTTTGAGGACACATGCCTGTAACCCATAGCAATGGATCCTATTATGGCCTAGGGTCCTGTCTGGTTCAATCTTCTTCTCTGGGGACATCCATCTATGGTATGAGTGGAGGTCGATTATCAGCTGGTGTCAGACACCCCTTGTTTGTTCTGGGTGACCCACACTATTGGGATGGCCTAAGGGTCGTTGGAGGTTTCTCCTAATTTGTACGATTTTGGACCATGGAATGGGCAGAATTCCCATGGATTGGTAGGCACAGTCCTAATGTGTGGCTCCAGGGGCCCAGCCTGGAGGGTGTGTGGCCCAAGACTTTGAGGACAGAAGTCTGAAAACACAAACTCAGCTTAGGTTTGGGGACGTAGGTATGGCAGGCCCAATCTACAAACCATGAGAAGAACTCTACAGGATATGAAGAAAGTGTGAGTCTATGGCGATTGCTCAGGCTTTTGTCTCTGGATTTTGTATCAGTGATGGCCGTGGAATGTCGGGGACGCCTCATGGGCCATGGACGAATCTTCCTCTCTGAGGGTTTGGCCCGATTCCCAATTGCTTTTCGTCAATCTGTGGAATGGGAGGATTCATTTCAGTTTTGTTACCTCAGGTGTCCCACCAAAAGAGGAATTCCAAAGCAAAGCCGTGGGGAAGACTGAAGGGACAATCCGAACTATGGTTAAAAATTGGGGCCTAGGGGCATGGCAAGCCCAATATGCTATCTCTTCATCAGCCACTGAGTGGCCTTACTTGAGGACTGGGCTCAGCCTGAGGGTCACAATGTGTGTTTGTGACCAATGTGGCCCGCGAGCATGGGCGGGGCCTCATGGGCCACACTGGTTTCAACGACACTGAACGTTGGACAACATGCCAACCACAAGGTTTCTTGCCATGGGGAAGGAGTTCTGATTTCTGCATCACCTTCAATATGGACAGTGATTGGAGATAAGGTCTAGGTTCTGAAACCTGAAAACCGAGGTTGGGAAGAGATGACGACCTAAGGCCATGGCGGCTCGATGTGCTCAGTGTGCGGCCAGCTGTCTGGGAGGGGCCAGGGGGTCCAGGCTCAGGCTGTGTCAGAAAGGGCATTAGTGCCCTGGTCAGCCTATGTATTTGGGGTACAGCCAAGGTCGGTGCAGGTTGAGCCTCATTTGGGGTTACTGGGTAGCCCCAGAGGACAATGTTTTTTATCTGGAGGGCAGGCAGAGTGCTGCATTGTAGTTCTGGATTGCCAAACTGGAGGGCTTGTGGGCCAGTAGTCTGACGACAAAAGTCTGAGAACACAAGCTAGGCTTAGGTTTCTGGGTGAGGCCATGGAAGGCACAATCTACAGACCTGAATCGAGATCTCGTGCATCTGAAGTCAGGGCGAGGATCAGACGATCGCTCAGGTTGGAGTTTCTGTCCCTGATGGCCCCTTCATGAATGGGGGGGCATCACGAGGCCATGGGGGTTTTCCCATGATGGGAGTTGTGAGAAGCTCCAAACTGCAGAGAGTCTTCGGCAGGACAATTGAGACCTGTTGTTTGGCTCCAGGCCAATTATTCTGAGCAGGGTTCTAAGGATGGATGGCTGGGTAGCCCACCTCGCGTTCCAATTGTCTCCTAGCAACAAGACAGTTTAGATCTCCTGGATCTGTGGGGAGCTACCGAGGATGCTGAGTTGAAATGCACACCCCTGGGGATGGGTCCGAATGTGCTTTTGTGTCTATGGAGACCTTGGAATGAAGCGGTGGCACTGGGGCCCTAAAGGGTTCTCCTAAACAGAGGCTTTGACACAGCTCCAACGTGCAAGTTTCCCATGTGTAGATGAGATGTTTTCTGATGGGTGAAACAAGAAACAGCTATATGCTGCTTTTGAAATCCAGGCCTCTGAGGAGAGATGCCTGGAAACCAAAGCAATGGATCTGATTAGTGCCTAGGGGCCTGTTCTTTCCTTTTTACCTCTGAGGACATCTGTCTATGGGTCTGAGTGCAGGTAGGGGCTAATTTGGGCTCAGATTGCCCCTGTTTTTCCTGGGAAGCTACCACTATTGAGATATATCAGGGACTTTGGAGGTTTATCCTATTAGAAGGGTTGTGGCCATTGGAATGGGCACACACAATTCCCTTGGAGAGGGCAAGTACAGTCCTCAGGTTTGGCTCCAGGGGCCTGAGCCTGTAGGTTGTGTAGTCCAGCCCTTTTTGGACAGTTGTCTGAAAACACAAACTCGGCTTATGTTTCAGGTCATAGGTATGGCAGGACTGATCTACAGACCATGAGGAGAACTTTTCGGGATTTGAAAGAAGGGCGAGTGTGAGGCTCCTGCTCAAGTTTTTGTCTCGGGATATCGTGTCACTCATGGTCGTGGAATTTCTGGGTGACTTCATGGGAAATGGACGAGTCTTACTCTCTGGTGGTTTGGCCCCGTCCAAAGAGTTTGGGTTCATTCTGTGGGCTGGAAGAAGTCCGTTTTATTTTGTTGTTGTTGTTGTTGTTGTTGTTGTTTTCTTTTTTAACCTCAGGTGTCCCACCAAATGAGGGATTTCAGAGTAGAGCCCTTGGAGGGGCGACTGGACAATCAGAAATCTGGTTAAAAATTGGGGCCTAGGGACATGTCAAGCCCATTATGACATCTAATGGTCCAGCCACTGAGAGGACTTACTAGAGGACAGGACTCATGCTGAGGGTCACAATGCGTGTGTATGCCCTCGTCGCACTCAAGAATGGGCGGGGCCTCAGGGTTTCTCCTACACTGATCGTTGGACAACGTGCCAACCACAAGGGTTCTTGCTATGGGTAAGGAGGAGTTCTGATTTCTGCATCAGACTCACCCCTGGGCAGTGATTGGAGATAAGGTCTCGGTTCTGAAGCCTGAAAACTGAGGTAGGGAAGAGATGATGACCTAAGGCCATGGCGGGTTTTATGTGCTCAGTGTGCGGTCAGATTTCTGGGTGTTGGTCAAGAGGTCCGGGCTCAGGATGTGTTCGACAGTGCATTAGTGCCCATGTTAGACTAGATAATTTGGGTAAAGTCGAGTGCTGTGTAGGTTTACCCTCATTTAAGGTGCCTGGGCAGCTCATGAGGCAATAATTTTTTTTTTTCTAGAGGGCAGGCAGAGTGCTGCATTGTGGGTCCGGAATTGCCAAACTTGAGGGCTTTGGGGCCAGGAGTGTGAGGATGGAAGTCTGAGAGACAAGCTAGACTTGGGTTTCAGGGCGAGGGCACGGCAGGTACCCCCTGCAGATCTGAACCAATATCTCATGCATCTGAAGTCAGGGCGAGGATCAGACGTTGGCTCAGGTGGGAGTTTCTGAGCATGACGGCCGCTTCATGAAGGGAGCGGAATCTCGAGACCATTGAGGTTTTCCCACGTTGGGAGTTGTGGGATGCCCCCTTCCAGGATTCCTTCTTCCGGACAATTGAGACCTGTTGGACAGCTCCAGGACATCCCATATGGAATGACTCCAGAGCACCGTTCGCGGATGGATGCCTGGGAAGCCCGCCTCGCATTCCAATTGTCTCCTAGCAACAAGACAGTTTAGATCTGATGGCTCTGCGGGAGCAACCTCGGTGGCTGAGTTGAAATGGACTTTCCTGAGGATGTGTCCTAATGTGTTTTTGTGTCCATGAGGGCCTTGGAATGGGGCGGTGGCACCGGCAACCTGAAGTACTTTCCTAAGCTTTGGACATGGCTCCCATGCACAGGTTTACTTGTGGAGACGAGATGAGTTCTGATGGGTGCCTCAGGAAAACCCCTATGCTCGTATTGGAATCAGGCTTTTGAGGACACATGCCTGTAACCCAAAGCAATGGATCCTATTATGGCCTAGGGTCCTGTCTGGTTCAATCTTCTTCTCTGGGGACATCCATCTATGGTATGAGTGGAGGTCGATTATCAGCTGGTGTCAGACACCCCTTGTTTGTTCCGGGTGACCCACACTATTGGGATGGCCTAAGGGTCGTTGGAGGTTTCTCCTAATTTGTACGATTTTGGACCATGGAATGGGCAGAATTCCCATAGATTGGTAGGCACAGTCCTAATTTGTAGCTCCAGGGGCCCAGCCTGGAGGGTGTGTGGCCCAAGACTTTGAGGACAGAAGTCTGAGAACACAAACTCAGCTTAGGTTTGGGGACGTAGGTATGGCAGGCCCGATCTACAAACCATGAGAAGAACTCTACAGGATATGAAGAAAGTGCGAGTCTGTGGCGATTGCTCAGGCTTTTGTCTCTGGATTTTGTATCAGTGATGGCCGTGGAATGTCGGGGACGCCTCATGGGCCATGGACGAATCTTCCTCTCTGAGGATTTGGCCCAATTCCCAATTGCTTTTCGTCAATCTGTGGAATGGGAGGATTCATTTCAGTTTTGTTACCTCAGGTGTCCCACCAAAAGAGGAATTCCAAAGCAAAGCCGTGGGGAATACTGAAGGGACAATCCGAACTATGGTTAAAAATTGGGGCCTAGGGGCATGGCAAGCCCAATATGCTATCTCTTCATCAGCCACTGAGTGGCCTTACTTGAGGACTGGGCTCAACCTGAGGGTCACAATGTGTGTTTGTGACCAATGTGGCCCGCGAGCATGGGCGGGGCCTCATGGGCCACACTTGTTTCAACGACACTGAACGTTGGACAACATGCCAACCACAAGGTTTCTTGCCATGGGGAAGGAGTTCTGATTTCTGCATCACCTTCAACATGGACAGTGTTTGGAGATAAGGTCTAGGTTCTGAAACCTGAAAACTGAGGTTGGGAAGAGATGACGACCTAAGGCCATGGCGGCTCGATGTGCTCAGTGTGCCGCCAGCTGTCTGGGAGGGGCCAGGGGGTCCAGGCTCAGGCTGTGTCAGAAAGGGCATTAGTGCCCTGGTCAGCCTATGTATTTGGGGTACAGCCAAGGTCGGTGCAGGTTGATCCTCATTTGGGGTTACTGGGTAGCCCCAGAGGACAATGTTTTTTATCTGGAGGGCAGGCAGAGTGCTGCATTGTAGTTCTGGATTGCCAAACTGGAGGCCTTGTGGGCCAGTAGTCTGACGACAAAAGTCTGAGAACACAAGCTAGGCTTAGGTTTCTGGGTGAGGCCATGGCAGGCACAATCTACAGACCTGAATCGAGATCTCGTGCATCTGAAGTCAGGGCGAGGATCAGACGATCGCTCAGGTTGGAGTTTCTGTCCCTGATGGCCCCTTCATGAATGGGGGGGCATCACGAGGCCATGGGTGTTCTCCCATGATGGGAGTTGTGAGAAGCTCCAAACTGTAGAGAGTCTTCGGCAGGACAATTGAGACCTGTTGTTTGGCTCCAGGCCAATGATTCTGAGCAGGGTTCTAAGGATGGATGGCTGGGTAGCCCACCTCGCGTTCCAATTGTCTCCTAGCAACAAGACAGTTTAGATCTCCTGGATCTGTGGGGAGCTACCGAGGATGCTGAGTTGAAATGCACACCCCTGGGGATGGGTCCGAATGTGCTTTTGCGTCTATGGAGACCTTGGAATGAAGCGGTGGCACTGGGGCCCTAAAGGGTTCTCCTAAACAGAGGCTTTGACACAGCTCCAACGTGCAAGTTTCCCATGTGTAGATGAGATGTTTTCTGATGGGTGAAACAAGAAACAGCTATATGCTGCTTTTGAAATCCAGGCCTCTGAGGAGAGATGCCTGGAAACCAAAGCAATGGATCTGATTAGTGCCTAGGGGCCTGTTCTTTCCTTTTTACCTCTGAGGACATCTGTCTATGGGTCTGAGTGCAGGTAGGGGCTAATTTGGGCTCAGATTGCCCCTGTTTTTCCTGGGAAGCTACCACTATTGAGATATATCAGGGACTTTGGAGGTTTATCCTATTAGAAGTGTTGTGGCCATTGGAATGGGCACACACAATTCCCTTGGAGAGGGCAAATACAGTCCTCAGGTTTGGCTCCAGGGGCCAGAGCCTGTATGTTGTGTAGTCCAGCCCTTTTTGGATGGTGTCTGAAAACACAAACTCGGCTTATGTTGCAGGTCATAGGTATGGCAGGACTGTTCTACAGACCATGAGGAGAACTTTTCGGGATTTGAAAGAAGGGCGAGTGTGAGGCTCCTGCTCAAGTTTTTGTCTCGGGATACCGTGTCACTCATGGTCGTGGAATTTCTGGGTGACTTCATGGGAAATGGACGAGTCTTACTCTCTGGTGGTTTGGCCCCGTCCAAAGAGTTTGGGTTCATTCTGTGGGCTGGAAGAAGTCCGTTTTATTTTGTTGTTGTTGTTGTTGTTGTTGTTGTTGTTGTTGTTTCTTTTTTAACGTCATGTGTCCCACCAAATGAGGGATTTCAGAGTAGAGCCCTTGGAGGGGCGACTGGACAATCAGAAATCTGGTTAAAAATTGGGGCCTAGGGACATGTCAAGCCCATTATGACATCTAATGGTCCAGCCACTGAGAGGACTTACTAGAGGACAGGACTCATGCTGAGGGTCACAATGCGTGTGTATGAACTCTTCGCACTCAAGAATGGGCGGGGCCTCAGGGTTTCTCCTACACTGATCGTTGGACAACGTGCCAACCACAAGGGTTCTTGCCATGGGTAAGGAGGAGTTCTGATTTCTGCATCAGACTCACCCCTGGGCAGTGATTGGAGATAAGGTCTCGGTTCTGAAGCCTGAAAACTGAGGTAGGGAAGAGATGATGACCTAAGGCCATGGCGGGTTTTATGTGCTCAGTGTGCGGTCAGCTTTCTGGGTGTTGGTCAGGAGGTCCGGGCTCAGGATGTGTTCGACAGTGCATTAGTGCCCAGGTTAGACTATATAATTTGGGTAAAGTCGAGTGCTGTGTAGGTTTAACCTCATTTAAGGTGCCTGGGCAGCTCATGAGGCAATAATTTTTTTTTTCTAGAGGGCAGGCAGAGTGCTGCATTGTGGGTCCGGAATTGCCAAACTTGAGGGCTTTGGGGCCAGGAGTGTGAGGATGGAAGTCTGAGAAGACAAGCTAGACTTGGGTTTCAGGGCGAGGGCACGGCAGGTACCCCCTGCAGATCTGAACCAATATCTCATGCATCTGAAGTCAGGGCGAGGATCAGACGTTGGCTCAGGTGGGAGTTTCTGAGCATGACGGCCGCTTCATGAAGGGAGCGGAATCTCGAGACCATTGAGGTTTTCCCACGTTGGGAGTTGTGGGATGCCCCCTTCCAGGATTCCTTCTTCCGGACAATTGAGACCTATTGGACAGCTCCAGGACATCCCAATGGAATGACTTCAGAGCACCGTTCGAGGATGGATGCCTGGGAAGCCCGCCTCGCATTCCAATTGTCTCCTAGCAACAAGACAGTATAGATCTGATGGCTCTGCGGGAGCAACCTCGGTGGCTGAGTTGAAATGGACTTTCCTGAGGATGTGTCCTAATGTGTTTTTGTGTCCATGAGGGCCTTGGAATGGGGCGGTGGCACCGGCAACCTGAAGTACTTTCCTAAGCTTTGGACATGGCTCCCATGCACAGGTTTACTTGTGGAGACGAGATGAGTTCTGATGGGTGCCTCAGGAAAACCCCTATGCTCGTATTGGAATCAGGCTTTTGAGGACACATGCCTGTAACCCATAGCAATGGATCCTATTATGGCCTAGGGTCCTGTCTGGTTCAATCTTCTTCTCTGGGGACATCCATCTATGGTATGAGTGGAGGTCGATTATCAGCTGGTGTCAGACACCCCTTGTTTGTTCCGGGTGACCCACACTATTGGGATGGCCTAAGGGTCGTTGGAGGTTTCTCCTAATTTGTACGATTTTGGACCATGGAATGGGCAGAATTCCCATGGATTGGTAGGCACAGTCCTAATGTGTGGCTCCAGGGGCCCAGCCTGGAGGATGTGTGGCCCAAGACTTTGAGGACTGAAGTCTGAAAACACAAACTCAGCTTAGGTTTGGGGACGTAGGTATGGCAGGCCCGATCTACAAACCATGAGAAGAACTCTACAGGATATGAAGAAAGTGCGAGTCTGTGGCGATTGCTCAGGCTTTTGTCTCTGGATTTTGTATCAGTGACGGCCGTGGAATGTCGGGGAGGCCTCATGGGCCATGGACGAATCTTCCTCTCTGAGGATTTGGCCCGATTCCCAATTGCTTTTCGTCAATCTGTGGGATGGGAGGACTCATTTCAGTTTTGTTACCTCAGGTGTCCCACCAAAAGAGGAATTCCAAAGCAAAGCCGTGGGGAAGACTGAAGGGACAATCCGAACTATGGTTAAAAATTGGGGCCTAGGGGCATGGCAAGCCCAATATGCTATCTCTTCATCCAGCCACTGAGTGGCCTTACTTGAGGACTGGGCTCAGCCTGAGGGTCACAATGTGTGTTTGTGACCAATGTGGCCCGTGAGCATGGGCGGGGCCTCATGGGCCACACTGGTTTCAACGACACTGAACGTTGGACAACATGCCAACCACAAGGTTTCTTGCCATGGGGAAGGAGTTCTGATTTCTGCATCACCTTCAACATGGACAGTGATTGGAGATAAGGTCTAGGTTCTGAAACTTGAAAACCGAGGTTGGGAAGAGATGACGACCTAAGGCCATGGCGGCTCGATGTGCTCAGTGTGCGGCCAGCTGTCTGGGAGGGGCCAGGGGGTCCAGGCTCAGGCTGTGTCAGAAAGGGCATTAGTGCCCTGCTCAGCCTATGTATTTGGGGTACAGCCAAGGTCGGTGCAGGTTGATCCTCATTTGGGGTTACTGGGTAGCCCCAGAGGACAATGTTATTTATCTGGAGGGCAGGCAGAGTGCTGCATTGTAGTTCTGGATTGCCAAACTGGAGGCCTTGTGGGCCAGTAGTCTGACGACAAAAGTCTGAGAACACAAGCTAGGCTTAGGTTTCTGGGTGAGGCCATGGCAGGCACAATCTACAGACCTGAATCGAGATCTCGTGCATCTGAAGTCAGGGCGAGGATCAGACGATCGCTCAGGTTGGAGTTTCTGTCCCTGATGGCCCCTTCATGAATGGGGGGGCATCACGTGGCCATGGGGGTTTTCCCATGATGGGAGTTGTGAGAAGCTCCAAACTGCAGAGAGTCTTCAGCAGGACAATTGAGACCTGTTGTTTGGCTCCAGGCCAATGATTCTGAGCAGGGTTCTAAGGATGGATGGCTGGGTAGCCCACCTCACATTCCAATTGTCTCCTAGCAACAAGACAGTTTAGATCTCCTGGATCTGTGGGTAGCTACCGAGGATGCTGAGTTGAAATGCACACCCCTGGGGATGGGTCCGAATGTGCTTTTGTGTCTATGGAGACCTTGGAATGAAGCGGTGGCACTGGGGCCCTTAAGGGTTCTCCTAAACAGAGGCTTTGACACAGCTCCAACGTGCAAGTTTCCCATGTGTAGATGAGATGTTTTCTGATGGGTGAGTCAAGAAACAGCTATATGCTGCATTTGAAATCCAGGCCTCTGAAGAGAGATGCCTGGAAACCAAAGCAATGGATCTGATTAGTGCCTAGGGGCCTGTTCTTTCCTTTTTACCTCTGAGGACATCTGTCTATGGGTCTGAGTGCAGGTAGGGGCTCATTTGGGCTCAGATTGACCATGTTTTTCCTGGGAAGCTACCACTATTGAGATATATCAGGGACTTTGGAGGTTTATCCTATTAGAAGGGTTGTGGCCATTGGAATGGGCACACACAATTCCCTTGGAGAGGGCAAGTACAGTCTTCAGGTTTGGCTCCAGGGGCCTGAGCCTGTAGGTTGTGTCGTCCAGCCCCTTTTGGACAGTTGTCTGAAAACACAAACTCGGCTTATGTTTCAGGTCATAGGTATGGCAGGACTGATCTACAGACCATGAGGAGAACTTTTCGGGATTTGAAAGAAGGGCGAGTGTGAGGCTCCTGCTCAAGCTTTTGTCTCGGGATATCGTGTCACTCATGGTCGTGGAATTTCTGGGTGACTTCATAGGAAATGGACGAGTCTTACTCTCTGGTGGTTTGGCCCCGTCCAAAGAGTTTGGGTTCATTCTGTGGTTTGGAAGAAGTCCGTTTTATTTTGTTGTTGTTGTTGTTGTTGTTGTAGTTTTCTTTTTTAACCTCAGGTGTCCCACCAAATGAGGGATTTCAGAGTAGAGCCCTAGGAGGGGCGACTGGACAATCAGAATTCTGGTTAAAAATTGGGGCCTAGGGACATGTCAAGCCCATTATGACATCTTATGGTCCAGCCACTGAGAGGACTTACTAGAGGACAGGACTCATGCTGAGGGTCACAATGCGTGTGTATGCCCTCGTCGCACTCAAGAATGGGCGGGGCCTCAGGGTTTCTCCTACACTGATCGTTGGACAACGTGCCAACCACAAGGGTTCTTGCCATGGGTAAGGAGGAGTTCTGATTTCTGCATCAGACTCACCCCTGGGCAGTGATTGGAGATAAGGTCTCGGTTCTGAAGCCTGAAAACTGAGGTAGGGAAGAGATGATGACCTAAGGCCATGGCGGGTTTTATGTGCTCAGTGTGCGGTCAGCTTTCTGGGTGTTGGTCAGGAGGTCCGGGCTCAGGTTGTGTTCGACAGTGCATTAGTGCCCAGGTTAGACTATATAATTTGGGTAAAGTCGAGTGCTGTGTAGGTTTACCCTCATTTAAGTTGCCTGGGCAGCTCATGAGGCAATCATTTTTTTTCTAGAGGGCAGGCAGAGTGCTGCATTGTGGGTCCGGAATTGCCAAACTTGAGGGCTTTGGGGCCAGGAGTGTGAGATGGAAGTCTGAGAAGACAAGCTAGACTTGGGTTTCAGGGCGAGGGCACGGCAGGTACCCCCTGCAGATCTGAACCAATATCTCATGCATCTGAAGTCAGGGCGAGGATCAGACGTTGGCTCAGGTGGGAGTTTCTGAGCATGACGGCCGCTTCATGAAGGGAGCGGAATCTCGAGACCATTGAGGTTTTCCCACGTTGGGAGTTGTGGGATGCCCCCTTCCAGGATTCCTTCTTCCGGACAATTGAGACCTGTTGGACAGCTCCAGGACATCCCATATGGAATGACTCCAGAGCACCGTTCGCGGATGGATGCCTGGGAAGCCCGCCTCGCATTCCAATTGTCTCCTAGCAACAAGACAGTTTAGATCTGATGGCTCTGCGGGAGCAACCTCGGTGGCTGAGTTGAAATGGACTTTCCTGAGGATGTGTCCTAATGTGTTTTTGTGTCCATGAGGGCCTTGGAATGGGGCGGTGGCTCCGGCAACCTGAAGTACTTTCCTAAGCTTTGGACATGGCTCCCATGCACAGGTTTACTTGTGGAGACGAGATGAGTTCTGATGGGTGCCTCAGGAAAACCCCTATGCTCGTATTGGAATCAGGCTTTTGAGGACACATGCCTGTAACCCATAGCAATGGATCCTATTATGGCCTAGGGTCCTGTCTGGTTCAATCTTCTTCTCTGGGGACATCCATCTATGGTATGAGTGGAGGTCGATTATCAGCTGGTGTCAGACACCCCTTGTTTGTTCCGGGTGACCCACACTATTGGGATGGCCTAAGGGTCGTTGGAGGTTTCTCCTAATTTGTACGATTTTGGACCATGGAATGGGCAGAATTCCCATGGATTGGTAGGCACAGTCCTAATGTGTGGCTCCAGGGGCCCAGCCTGGAGGATGTGTGGCCCAAGACTTGAGGACAGAAGTCTGAAAACACAAACTCAGCTTAGGTTTGGGGACGTAGGTATGGCAGGCCCGATCTACAAACCATGAGAAGAACTCTACAGGATATGAAGAAAGTGCGAGTCTGTGGCGATTGCTCAGGCTTTTGTCTCTGGATTTTGTATCAGTGATGGCCGTGGAATGTCGGGGAGGCCTCATGGGCCATGGACGAATCTTCCTCTCTGAGGATTTGGCCCGATTCCCAATTGCTTTTCGTCAATCTGTGGGATGGGAGGACTCATTTCAGTTTTGTTACCTCAGGTGTCCCACCAAAAGAGGAATTCCAAAGCAAAGCCGTGGGGAAGACTGAAGGGACCATCCGAACTATGGTGAAAAATTGGGGCCTAGGGGCATGGCAAGCCCAATATGCTATCTCTTCATCCAGCCACTGAGTGGCCTTACTTGAGGACTGGGCTCAGCCTGAGGGTCACAATGTGTGTTTGTGACCAATGTGGCCCGTGAGCATGGGCGGGGCCTCATGGGCCACACTGGTTTCAACGACACTGAACGTTGGACAACATGCCAACCACAAGGTTTCTTGCCATGGGGAAGGAGTTCTGATTTCTGCATCACCTTCAACATGGACAGTGATTGGAGATAAGGTCTAGGTTCTGAAACCTGAAAACCGAGGTTGGGAAGAGATGACGACCTAAGGCCATGGCGGCTCGATGTGCTCAGTGTGCGGCCAGCTGTCTGGGAGGGGCCAGGGGGTCCAGGCTCAGGCTGTGTCAGAAAGGGCATTAGTGCCCTGGTCAGCCTATGTATTTGGGGTACAGCCAAGGTCGGTGCAGGTTGATCCTCATTTGGGGTTACTGGGTAGCCCCAGAGGACAATGTTTTTTATCTGGAGGGCAGGCAGAGTGCTGCATTGTAGTTCTGGATTGCCAAACTGGAGGCCTTGTGGGCCAGTAGTCTGACGACAAAAGTCTGAGAACACAAGCTAGGCTTAGGTTTCTGGGTGAGGCCATGGCAGGCACAATCTACAGACCTGAATCGAGATCTCGTGCATCTGAAGTCAGGGCGAGGATCAGACGATCGCTCAGGTTGGAGTTTCTGTCCCTGATGGCCCCTTCATGAATGGGGGGGCATCACGAGGCCATGGGTGTTTTCCCATGATGGGAGTTGTGAGAAGCTCCAAACTGCAGAGAGTCTTCGGCAGGACAATTGAGACCTGTTGTTTGGCTCCAGGCCAATGATTCTGAGCAGGGTTCTAAGGATGGATGGCTGGGTAGCCCACCTCGCATTCCAATTGTCTCCTAGCAACAAGACAGTTTAGATCTCCTGGATCTGTGGGGAGCTACCGAGGATGCTGAGTTGAAATGCACACCCCTGGGGATGGGTCCGAATGTGCTTTTGTGTCTATGGAGACCTTGGAATGAAGCGGTGGCACTGGGGCCCTAAAGGGTTCTCCTAAACAGAGGCTTTGACACAGCTCCAACGTGCAAGTTTCCCATGTGTAGATGAGATGTTTTCTGATGGGTGAAACAAGAAACAGCTATATGCTGCTTTTGAAATCCAGGCCTCTGAGGAGAGATGCCTGGAAACCAAAGCAATGGATCTGATTAGTGCCTAGGGGCCTGTTCTTTCCTTTTTACCTCTGAGGACATCTGTCTATGGGTCTGAGTGCAGGTAGGGGCTCATTTGGGCTCAGATTGCCCCTGTTTTTCCTGGGAAGCTACCACTATTGAGATATATCAGGGACTTTGGAGGTTTATCCTATTAGAAGGGTTGTGGCCATTGGAATGGGCACACACAATTCCCTTGGAGAGGGCAAGTACAGTCCTCAGGTTTGGCTCCAGGGGCCTGAGCCTGTAGGTTGTGTCGTCCAGCCCCTTTTGGACAGTTGTCTGAAAACACAAACTCGGCTTATGTTTCAGGTGATAGGTATGGCAGGACTGATCTACAGACCATGAGGAGAACTTTTCGGGATTTGAAAGAAGGGCGAGTGTGAGGCTCCTGCTCAAGTTTTTGTCTCGGGATATCGTGTCACTCATGGTCGTGGAATTTCTGGGTGACTTCATGGGAAATGGACGAGTCTTACTCTCTGGTGGTTTGGCCCCGTCCAAAGAGTTTGGGTTCATTCTGTGGGCTGGAAGAAGTCCGTTTTATTTTGTTGTTGTTGTTGTTGTTGTTGTTGTTGTTTTCTTTTTTAACCTCAGGTGTCCCACCAAATGAGGGATTTCAGAGTAGAGCCCTAGGAGGGTCGACTGGACAATCAGAAATCTGGTTAAAAATTGGGGCCTAGGGACATGTCAAGCCCATTATGACATCTAATGGTCCAGCCACTGAGAGGACTTACTAGAGGACAGGACTCATGCTGAGGGTCACAATGCGTGTGTATGCCCTCGTCGCACTCAAGAATGGGCGGGGCCTCAGGGTTTCTCCTACACTGATCGTTGCACAACGTGCCAACCACAAGGGTTCTTGCCATGGGTAAGGAGGAGTTCTGATTTCTGCATCAGACTCACCCCTGGGCAGTGATTGGAGATAAGGTCTCGGTTCTGAAGCCTGAAAACTGAGGTAGGGAAGAGATGATGACCTAAGGCCATGGCGGGTTTTATGTGCTCAGTGTGCGGTCAGCTTTCTGGGTGTTGGTCAGGAGGTCCGGGCTCAGGATGTGTTCGACAGTGCATTAGTGCCCAGGTTAGACTATATAATTTGGGTAAAGTCGAGTGCTGTGTAGGTTTACCCTCATTTAAGGTGCCTGGGCAGCTCATGAGGCAATCATTTTTTTCTCTAGAGGGCAGGCAGAGTGCTGCATTGTGGGTCCGGAATTGCCAAACTTGAGGGCTTTGGGGCCAGGAGTGTGAGATGGAAGTCTGAGAAGACAAGCTAGACTTGGGTTTCAGGGCGAGGGCACGGCAGGTACCCCCTGCATATCTGAACCAATATCTCATGCATCTGAAGTCAGGGCGAGGATCAGACGTTGGCTCAGGTGGGAGTTTCTGAGCATGACGGCCGCTTCATGAAGGGAGCGGAATCTCGAGACCATTGAGGTTTTCCCACGTTGGGAGTTGTGGGATGCCCCCTTCCAGGATTCCTTCTTCCGGACAATTGAGACCTGTTGGACAGCTCCAGGACATCCCATATGGAATGACTCCAGAGCACCGTTCGCGGATGGATGCCTGGGAAGCCCGCCTCGCATTCCAATTGTCTCCTAGCAACAAGACAGTTTAGATCTGATGGCTCTGCGGGAGCAACCTCGGTGGCTGAGTTGAAATGGACTTTCCTGAGGATGTGTCCTAATGTGTTTTTGTGTCCATGAGGGCCTTGGAATGGGGCGGTGGCACCGGCAACCTGAAGTACTTTCCTAAGCTTTGGACATGGCTCCCATGCACAGGTTTACTTGTGGAGACGAGATGAGTTCTGATGGGTGCCTCAGGAAAACCCCTATGCTCGTATTGGAATCAGGCTTTTGAGGACACATGCCTGTAACCCATAGCAATGGATCCTATTATGGCCTAGGGTCCTGTCTGGTTCAATCTTCTTCTCTGGGGACATCCATCTATGGTATGAGTGGAGGTCGATTATCAGCTGGTGTCAGACACCCCTTGTTTGTTCCGGGTGACCCACACTATTGGGATGGCCTAAGGGTCGTTGGAGGTTTCTCCTAATTTGTACGATTTTGGACCATGGAATGGGCAGAATTCCCATGGATTGGTAGGCACAGTCCTAATGTGTGGCTCCAGGGGCCCAGCCTGGAGGATGTGTGGCCCAAGACTTTGAGGACAGAAGTCTGAAAACACAAACTCAGCTTAGGTTTGGGGACGTAGGTATGGCAGGCCCGATCTACAAACCATGAGAAGAACTCTACAGGATATGAAGAAAGTGCGAGTCTGTGGCGATTGCTCAGGCTTTTGTCTCTGGATTTTGTATCAGTGATGGCCGTGGAATGTCGGGGAGGCCTCATGGGCCATGGACGAATCTTCCTCTCTGAGGATTTGGCCCGATTCCCAATTGCTTTTCGTCAATCTGTGGAATGGGAGGACTCATTTCAGTTTTGTTACCTCAGGTGTCCCACCAAAAGAGGAATTCCAAAGCAAAGCCGTGGGGAAGACTGAAGGGACAATCCGAACTATGGTGAAAAATTGGGGCCTAGGGGCATGGCAAGCCCAATATGCTATCTCTTCATCCAGCCACTGAGTGGCCTTACTTGAGGACTGGGCTCAGCCTGAGGGTCACAATGTGTGTTTGTGACCAATGTGGCCCGTGAGCATGGGCGGGGCCTCATGGGCCACACTGGTTTCAACGACACTGAACGTTGGACAACATGCCAACCACAAGGTTTCTTGCCATGGGGAAGGAGTTCTGATTTCTGCATCACCTTCAACATGGACAGTGATTGGAGATAAGGTCTAGGTTCTGAAACCTGAAAACCGAGGTTGGGAAGAGATGACGACCTAAGGCCATGGCGGCTCGATGTGCTCAGTGTGCGGCCAGCTGTCTGGGAGGGGCCAGGGGGTCCAGGCTCAGGCTGTGTCAGAAAGGGCATTAGTGCCCTGGTCAGCCTATGTATTTGGGGTACAGCCAAGGTCGGTGCAGGTTGATCCTCATTTGGGGTTACTGGGTAGCCCCAGAGGACAATGTTTTTTATCTGGAGGGCAGGCAGAGTGCTGCATTGTAGTTCTGGATTGCCAAACTGGAGGCCTTGTGGGCCAGTAGTCTGACGACAAAAGTCTGAGAACACAAGCTAGGCTTAGGTTTCTGGGTGAGGCCATGGCAGGCACAATCTACAGACCTGAATCGAGATCTCGTGCATCTGAAGTCAGGGCGAGGATCAGACGATCGCTCAGGTTGGAGTTTCTGTCCCTGATGGCCCCTTCATGAATGGGGGGGCATCACGAGGCCATGGGTGTTTTCCCATGATGGGAGTTGTGAGAAGCTCCAAACTGCAGAGAGTCTTCGGCAGGACAATTGAGACCTGTTGTTTGGCTCCAGGCCAATGATTCTGAGCAGGGTTCTAAGGATGGATGGCTGGGTAGCCCACCTCGCATTCCAATTGTCTCCTAGCAACAAGACAGTTTAGATCTCCTGGATCTGTGGGGAGCTACCGAGGATGCTGAGTTGAAATGCACACCCCTGGGGATGGGTCCGAATGTGCTTTTGTGTCTATGGAGACCTTGGAATGAAGCGGTGGCACTGGGGCCCTAAAGGGTTCTCCTAAACAGAGGCTTTGACACAGCTCCAACGTGCAAGTTTCCCATGTGTAGATGAGATGTTTTCTGATGGGTGAAACAAGAAACAGCTATATGCTGCTTTTGAAATCCAGGCCTCTGAGGAGAGATGCCTGGAAACCAAAGCAATGGATCTGATTAGTGCCTAGGGGCCTGTTCTTTCCTTTTTACCTCTGAGGACATCTGTCTATGGGTCTGAGTGCAGGTAGGGGCTCATTTGGGCTCAGATTGCCCCTGTATTTCCTGGGAAGCTACCACTATTGAGATATATCAGGGACTTTGGAGGTTTATCCTATTAGAAGGGTTGTGGCCATTGGAATGGGCACACACAATTCCCTTGGAGAGGGCAAGTACAGTCCTCAGGTTTGGCTCCAGGGGCCTGAGCCTGTAGGTTGTGTCGTCCAGCCCCTTTTGGACAGTTGTCTGAAAACACAAACTCGGCTTATGTTTCAGGTCATAGGTATGGCAGGACTGATCTACAGACCATGAGGAGAAATTTTCGGGATTTGAAAGAAGGGCGAGTGTGAGGCTCCTGCTCAAGTTTTTGTCTCGGGATATCGTGTCACTCATGGTCGTGGAATTTCTGGGTGACTTCATGGGAAATGGACGAGTCTTACTCTCTGGTGGTTTGGCCCCGTCCAAAGAGTTTGGGTTCATTCTGTGGGCTGGAAGAAGTCCGTTTTATTTTGTTGTTGTTGTTGTTGTTGTTGTTGTTGTTGTTGTTTTCTTTTTTAACCTCAGGTGTCCCACCAAATGAGGGATTTCAGAGTAGAGCCCTAGGAGGGGCGACTGGACAATCAGAATTCTGGTTAAAAATTGGGGCCTAGGGACATGTCAAGCCCATTATGACATCTTATGGTCCAGCCACTGAGAGGACTTACTAGAGGACAGGACTCATGCTGAGGGTCACAATGCGTGTGTATGCCCTCGTCGCACTCAAGAATGGGCGGGGCCTCAGGGTTTCTCCTACACTGATCGTTGGACAACGTGCCAACCACAAGGGTTCTTGCCATGGGTAAGGAGGAGTTCTGATTTCTGCATCAGACTCACCCCTGGGCAGTGATTGGAGATAAGGTCTCGGTTCTGAAGCCTGAAAACTGAGGTAGGGAAGAGATGATGACCTAAGGCCATGGCGGGTTTTATGTGCTCAGTGTGCGGTCAGCTTTCTGGGTGTTGGTCAGGAGGTCCGGGCTCAGGTTGTGTTCGACAGTGCATTAGTGCCCAGGTTAGACTATATAATTTGGGTAAAGTCGAGTGCTGTGTAGGTTTACCCTCATTTAAGTTGCCTGGGCAGCTCATGAGGCAATCATTTTTTTTCTAGAGGGCAGGCAGAGTGCTGCATTGTGGGTCCGGAATTGCCAAACTTGAGGGCTTTGGGGCCAGGAGTGTGAGATGGAAGTCTGAGAAGACAAGCTAGACTTGGGTTTCAGGGCGAGGGCACGGCAGGTACCCCCTGCAGATCTGAACCAATATCTCATGCATCTGAAGTCAGGGCGAGGATCAGACGTTGGCTCAGGTGGGAGTTTCTGAGCATGACGGCCGCTTCATGAAGGGAGCGGAATCTCGAGACCATTGAGGTTTTCCCACGTTGGGAGTTGTGGGATGCCCCCTTCCAGGATTCCTTCTTCCGGACAATTGAGACCTGTTGGACAGCTCCAGGACATCCCATATGGAATGACTCCAGAGCACCGTTCGCGGATGGATGCCTGGGAAGCCCGCCTCGCATTCCAATTGTCTCCTAGCAACAAGACAGTTTAGATCTGATGGCTCTGCGGGAGCAACCTCGGTGGCTGAGTTGAAATGGACTTTCCTGAGGATGTGTCCTAATGTGTTTTTGTGTCCATGAGGGCCTTGGAATGGGGCGGTGGCACCGGCAACCTGAAGTACTTTCCTAAGCTTTGGACATGGCTCCCATGCACAGGTTTACTTGTGGAGACGAGATGAGTTCTGATGGGTGCCTCAGGAAAACCCCTATGCTCGTATTGGAATCAGGCTTTTGAGGACACATGCCTGTAACCCATAGCAATGGATCCTATTATGGCCTAGGGTCCTGTCTGGTTCAATCTTCTTCTCTGGGGACATCCATCTATGGTATGAGTGGAGGTCGATTATCAGCTGGTGTCAGACACCCCTTGTTTGTTCCGGGTGACCCACACTATTGGGATGGCCTAAGGGTCGTTGGAGGTTTCTCCTAATTTGTACGATTTTGGACCATGGAATGGGCAGAATTCCCATGGATTGGTAGGCACAGTCCTAATGTGTGGCTCCAGGGGCCCAGCCTGGAGGATGTGTGGCCCAAGACTTGAGGACAGAAGTCTGAAAACACAAACTCAGCTTAGGTTTGGGGACGTAGGTATGGCAGGCCCGATCTACAAACCATGAGAAGAACTCTACAGGATATGAAGAAAGTGCGAGTCTGTGGCGATTGCTCAGGCTTTTGTCTCTGGATTTTGTATCAGTGATGGCCGTGGAATGTCGGGGAGGCCTCATGGGCCATGGACGAATCTTCCTCTCTGAGGATTTGGCCCGATTCCCAATTGCTTTTCGTCAATCTGTGGGATGGGAGGACTCATTTCAGTTTTGTTACCTCAGGTGTCCCACCAAAAGAGGAATTCCAAAGCAAAGCCGTGGGGAAGACTGAAGGGACCATCCGAACTATGGTGAAAAATTGGGGCCTAGGGGCATGGCAAGCCCAATATGCTATCTCTTCATCCAGCCACTGAGTGGCCTTACTTGAGGACTGGGCTCAGCCTGAGGGTCACAATGTGTGTTTGTGACCAATGTGGCCCGTGAGCATGGGCGGGGCCTCATGGGCCACACTGGTTTCAACGACACTGAACGTTGGACAACATGCCAACCACAAGGTTTCTTGCCATGGGGAAGGAGTTCTGATTTCTGCATCACCTTCAACATGGACAGTGATTGGAGATAAGGTCTAGGTTCTGAAACCTGAAAACCGAGGTTGGGAAGAGATGACGACCTAAGGCCATGGCGGCTCGATGTGCTCAGTGTGCGGCCAGCTGTCTGGGAGGGGCCAGGGGGTCCAGGCTCAGGCTGTGTCAGAAAGGGCATTAGTGCCCTGGTCAGCCTATGTATTTGGGGTACAGCCAAGGTCGGTGCAGGTTGATCCTCATTTGGGGTTACTGGGTAGCCCCAGAGGACAATGTTTTTTATCTGGAGGGCAGGCAGAGTGCTGCATTGTAGTTCTGGATTGCCAAACTGGAGGCCTTGTGGGCCAGTAGTCTGACGACAAAAGTCTGAGAACACAAGCTAGGCTTAGGTTTCTGGGTGAGGCCATGGCAGGCACAATCTACAGACCTGAATCGAGATCTCGTGCATCTGAAGTCAGGGCGAGGATCAGACGATCGCTCAGGTTGGAGTTTCTGTCCCTGATGGCCCCTTCATGAATGGGGGGGCATCACGAGGCCATGGGTGTTTTCCCATGATGGGAGTTGTGAGAAGCTCCAAACTGCAGAGAGTCTTCGGCAGGACAATTGAGACCTGTTGTTTGGCTCCAGGCCAATGATTCTGAGCAGGGTTCTAAGGATGGATGGCTGGGTAGCCCACCTCGCATTCCAATTGTCTCCTAGCAACAAGACAGTTTAGATCTCCTGGATCTGTGGGGAGCTACCGAGGATGCTGAGTTGAAATGCACACCCCTGGGGATGGGTCCGAATGTGCTTTTGTGTCTATGGAGACCTTGGAATGAAGCGGTGGCACTGGGGCCCTAAAGGGTTCTCCTAAACAGAGGCTTTGACACAGCTCCAACGTGCAAGTTTCCCATGTGTAGATGAGATGTTTTCTGATGGGTGAAACAAGAAACAGCTATATGCTGCTTTTGAAATCCAGGCCTCTGAGGAGAGATGCCTGGAAACCAAAGCAATGGATCTGATTAGTGCCTAGGGGCCTGTTCTTTCCTTTTTACCTCTGAGGACATCTGTCTATGGGTCTGAGTGCAGGTAGGGGCTCATTTGGGCTCAGATTGCCCCTGTTTTTCCTGGGAAGCTACCACTATTGAGATATATCAGGGACTTTGGAGGTTTATCCTATTAGAAGGGTTGTGGCCATTGGAATGGGCACACACAATTCCCTTGGAGAGGGCAAGTACAGTCCTCAGGTTTGGCTCCAGGGGCCTGAGCCTGTAGGTTGTGTCGTCCAGCCCCTTTTGGACAGTTGTCTGAAAACACAAACTCGGCTTATGTTTCAGGTGATAGGTATGGCAGGACTGATCTACAGACCATGAGGAGAACTTTTCGGGATTTGAAAGAAGGGCGAGTGTGAGGCTCCTGCTCAAGTTTTTGTCTCGGGATATCGTGTCACTCATGGTCGTGGAATTTCTGGGTGACTTCATGGGAAATGGACGAGTCTTACTCTCTGGTGGTTTGGCCCCGTCCAAAGAGTTTGGGTTCATTCTGTGGGCTGGAAGAAGTCCGTTTTATTTTGTTGTTGTTGTTGTTGTTGTTGTTGTTGTTTTCTTTTTTAACCTCAGGTGTCCCACCAAATGAGGGATTTCAGAGTAGAGCCCTAGGAGGGTCGACTGGACAATCAGAAATCTGGTTAAAAATTGGGGCCTAGGGACATGTCAAGCCCATTATGACATCTAATGGTCCAGCCACTGAGAGGACTTACTAGAGGACAGGACTCATGCTGAGGGTCACAATGCGTGTGTATGCCCTCGTCGCACTCAAGAATGGGCGGGGCCTCAGGGTTTCTCCTACACTGATCGTTGCACAACGTGCCAACCACAAGGGTTCTTGCCATGGGTAAGGAGGAGTTCTGATTTCTGCATCAGACTCACCCCTGGGCAGTGATTGGAGATAAGGTCTCGGTTCTGAAGCCTGAAAACTGAGGTAGGGAAGAGATGATGACCTAAGGCCATGGCGGGTTTTATGTGCTCAGTGTGCGGTCAGCTTTCTGGGTGTTGGTCAGGAGGTCCGGGCTCAGGATGTGTTCGACAGTGCATTAGTGCCCAGGTTAGACTATATAATTTGGGTAAAGTCGAGTGCTGTGTAGGTTTACCCTCATTTAAGGTGCCTGGGCAGCTCATGAGGCAATCATTTTTTTCTCTAGAGGGCAGGCAGAGTGCTGCATTGTGGGTCCGGAATTGCCAAACTTGAGGGCTTTGGGGCCAGGAGTGTGAGATGGAAGTCTGAGAAGACAAGCTAGACTTGGGTTTCAGGGCGAGGGCACGGCAGGTACCCCCTGCATATCTGAACCAATATCTCATGCATCTGAAGTCAGGGCGAGGATCAGACGTTGGCTCAGGTGGGAGTTTCTGAGCATGACGGCCGCTTCATGAAGGGAGCGGAATCTCGAGACCATTGAGGTTTTCCCACGTTGGGAGTTGTGGGATGCCCCCTTCCAGGATTCCTTCTTCCGGACAATTGAGACCTGTTGGACAGCTCCAGGACATCCCATATGGAATGACTCCAGAGCACCGTTCGCGGATGGATGCCTGGGAAGCCCGCCTCGCATTCCAATTGTCTCCTAGCAACAAGACAGTTTAGATCTGATGGCTCTGCGGGAGCAACCTCGGTGGCTGAGTTGAAATGGACTTTCCTGAGGATGTGTCCTAATGTGTTTTTGTGTCCATGAGGGCCTTGGAATGGGGCGGTGGCACCGGCAACCTGAAGTACTTTCCTAAGCTTTGGACATGGCTCCCATGCACAGGTTTACTTGTGGAGACGAGATGAGTTCTGATGGGTGCCTCAGGAAAACCCCTATGCTCGTATTGGAATCAGGCTTTTGAGGACACATGCCTGTAACCCATAGCAATGGATCCTATTATGGCCTAGGGTCCTGTCTGGTTCAATCTTCTTCTCTGGGGACATCCATCTATGGTATGAGTGGAGGTCGATTATCAGCTGGTGTCAGACACCCCTTGTTTGTTCCGGGTGACCCACACTATTGGGATGGCCTAAGGGTCGTTGGAGGTTTCTCCTAATTTGTACGATTTTGGACCATGGAATGGGCAGAATTCCCATGGATTGGTAGGCACAGTCCTAATGTGTGGCTCCAGGGGCCCAGCCTGGAGGATGTGTGGCCCAAGACTTTGAGGACAGAAGTCTGAAAACACAAACTCAGCTTAGGTTTGGGGACGTAGGTATGGCAGGCCCGATCTACAAACCATGAGAAGAACTCTACAGGATATGAAGAAAGTGCGAGTCTGTGGCGATTGCTCAGGCTTTTGTCTCTGGATTTTGTATCAGTGATGGCCGTGGAATGTCGGGGAGGCCTCATGGGCCATGGACGAATCTTCCTCTCTGAGGATTTGGCCCGATTCCCAATTGCTTTTCGTCAATCTGTGGAATGGGAGGACTCATTTCAGTTTTGTTACCTCAGGTGTCCCACCAAAAGAGGAATTCCAAAGCAAAGCCGTGGGGAAGACTGAAGGGACAATCCGAACTATGGTGAAAAATTGGGGCCTAGGGGCATGGCAAGCCCAATATGCTATCTCTTCATCCAGCCACTGAGTGGCCTTACTTGAGGACTGGGCTCAGCCTGAGGGTCACAATGTGTGTTTGTGACCAATGTGGCCCGTGAGCATGGGCGGGGCCTCATGGGCCACACTGGTTTCAACGACACTGAACGTTGGACAACATGCCAACCACAAGGTTTCTTGCCATGGGGAAGGAGTTCTGATTTCTGCATCACCTTCAACATGGACAGTGATTGGAGATAAGGTCTAGGTTCTGAAACCTGAAAACCGAGGTTGGGAAGAGATGACGACCTAAGGCCATGGCGGCTCGATGTGCTCAGTGTGCGGCCAGCTGTCTGGGAGGGGCCAGGGGGTCCAGGCTCAGGCTGTGTCAGAAAGGGCATTAGTGCCCTGGTCAGCCTATGTATTTGGGGTACAGCCAAGGTCGGTGCAGGTTGATCCTCATTTGGGGTTACTGGGTAGCCCCAGAGGACAATGTTTTTTATCTGGAGGGCAGGCAGAGTGCTGCATTGTAGTTCTGGATTGCCAAACTGGAGGCCTTGTGGGCCAGTAGTCTGACGACAAAAGTCTGAGAACACAAGCTAGGCTTAGGTTTCTGGGTGAGGCCATGGCAGGCACAATCTACAGACCTGAATCGAGATCTCGTGCATCTGAAGTCAGGGCGAGGATCAGACGATCGCTCAGGTTGGAGTTTCTGTCCCTGATGGCCCCTTCATGAATGGGGGGGCATCACGAGGCCATGGGTGTTTTCCCATGATGGGAGTTGTGAGAAGCTCCAAACTGCAGAGAGTCTTCGGCAGGACAATTGAGACCTGTTGTTTGGCTCCAGGCCAATGATTCTGAGCAGGGTTCTAAGGATGGATGGCTGGGTAGCCCACCTCGCATTCCAATTGTCTCCTAGCAACAAGACAGTTTAGATCTCCTGGATCTGTGGGGAGCTACCGAGGATGCTGAGTTGAAATGCACACCCCTGGGGATGGGTCCGAATGTGCTTTTGTGTCTATGGAGACCTTGGAATGAAGCGGTGGCACTGGGGCCCTAAAGGGTTCTCCTAAACAGAGGCTTTGACACAGCTCCAACGTGCAAGTTTCCCATGTGTAGATGAGATGTTTTCTGATGGGTGAAACAAGAAACAGCTATATGCTGCTTTTGAAATCCAGGCCTCTGAGGAGAGATGCCTGGAAACCAAAGCAATGGATCTGATTAGTGCCTAGGGGCCTGTTCTTTCCTTTTTACCTCTGAGGACATCTGTCTATGGGTCTGAGTGCAGGTAGGGGCTCATTTGGGCTCAGATTGCCCCTGTATTTCCTGGGAAGCTACCACTATTGAGATATATCAGGGACTTTGGAGGTTTATCCTATTAGAAGGGTTGTGGCCATTGGAATGGGCACACACAATTCCCTTGGAGAGGGCAAGTACAGTCCTCAGGTTTGGCTCCAGGGGCCTGAGCCTGTAGGTTGTGTCGTCCAGCCCCTTTTGGACAGTTGTCTGAAAACACAAACTCGGCTTATGTTTCAGGTCATAGGTATGGCAGGACTGATCTACAGACCATGAGGAGAAATTTTCGGGATTTGAAAGAAGGGCGAGTGTGAGGCTCCTGCTCAAGTTTTTGTCTCGGGATATCGTGTCACTCATGGTCGTGGAATTTCTGGGTGACTTCATGGGAAATGGACGAGTCTTACTCTCTGGTGGTTTGGCCCCGTCCAAAGAGTTTGGGTTCATTCTGTGGGCTGGAAGAAGTCCGTTTTATTTTGTTGTTGTTGTTGTTGTTGTTGTTGTTGTTGTTGTTTTCTTTTTTAACCTCAGGTGTCCCACCAAATGAGGGATTTCAGAGTAGAGCCCTAGGAGGGGCGACTGGACAATCAGAAATCTGGTTAAAAATTGGGGCCTAGGGACATGTCAAGCCCATTATGACATCTAATGGTCCAGCCACTGAGAGGACTTACTAGAGGACAGGACTCATGCTGAGGGTCACAATGCGTGTGTATGCCCTCGTCGCACTCAAGAATGGGCGGGGCCTCAGGGTTTCTCCTACACTGATCGTTGCACAACGTGCCAACCACAAGGGTTCTTGCCATGGGTAAGGAGGAGTTCTGATTTCTGCATCAGACTCACCCCTGGGCAGTGATTGGAGATAAGGTCTCGGTTCTGAAGCCTGAAAACTGAGGTAGGGAAGAGATGATGACCTAAGGCCATGGCGGGTTTTATGTGCTCAGTGTGCGGTCAGCTTTCTGGGTGTTGGTCAGGAGGTCCGGGCTCAGGATGTGTTCGACAGTGCATTAGTGCCCAGGTTAGACTATATAATTTGGGTAAAGTCGAGTGCTGTGTAGGTTTACCCTCATTTAAGGTGCCTGGGCAGCTCATGAGGCAATCATTTTTTTTCTAGAGGGCAGGCAGAGTGCTGCATTGTGGGTCCGGAATTGCCAAACTTGAGGGCTTTGGGGCCAGGAGTGTGAGGATGGAAGTCTGAGAAGACAAGCTAGACTTGGGTTTCAGGGCGAGGGCACGGCAGGTACCCCCTGCAGATCTGAACCAATATCTCATGCATCTGAAGTCAGGGCGAGGATCAGACGTTGGCTCAGGTGGGAGTTTCTGAGCATGACGGCCGCTTCATGAAGGGAGCGGAATCTCGAGACCATTGAGGTTTTCCCACGTTGGGAGTTGTGGGATGCCCCCTTCCAGGATTCCTTCTTCCGGACAATTGAGACCTGTTGGACAGCTCCAGGACATCCCATATGGAATGACTCCAGAGCACCGTTCGCGGATGGATGCCTGGGAAGCCCGCCTCGCATTCTAATTGTCTCCTAGCAACAAGACAGTTTAGATCTGATGGCTCTGCGGGAGCAACCTCGGTGGCTGAGTTGAAATGGACTTTCCTGAGGATGTGTCCTAATGTGTTTTTGTGTCCATGAGGGCCTTGGAATGGGGCGGTGGCACCGGCAACCTGAAGTACTTTCCTAAGCTTTGGACATGGCTCCCATGCACAGGTTTACTTGTGGAGACGAGATGAGTTCTGATGGGTGCCTCAGGAAAACCCCTATGCTTGTATTGGAATCAGGCTTTTGAGGACACATGCCTGTAACCCAAAGCAATGGATCCTATTATGGCCTAGGGTCCTGTCTGGTTCAATCTTCTTCTCTGGGGACATCCATCTATGGTATGAGTGGAGGTCGATTATCAGCTGGTGTCAGACACCCCTTGTTTGTTCCGGGTGACCCACACTATTGGGATGGCCTAAGGGTCGTTGGAGGTTTCTCCTAATTTGTACGATTTTGGACCATGGAATGGGCAGAATTCCCATGGATTGGTAGGCACAGTCCTAATGTGTGGCTCCAGGGGCCCAGCCTGGAGGGTGTGTGGCCCAAGACTTTGAGGACAGAAGTCTGAAAACACAAACTCAGCTTAGTTTTGGGGACGTAGGTATGGCAGGCCCGATCTTCAAACCATGAGAAGAACTCTACAGGATATGAAGAAAGTGCGAGTCTGTGGCGATTGCTCAGGCTTTTGTCTCTGGATTTTGTATCAGTGATGGCCGTGGAATGTCGTGGAGGCCTCATGGGCCATGGACGAATCTTCCTCTCTGAGGATTTGGCCCGATTCCCAATTGCTTTTTGTCAATCTGTGGAATGGGAGGACTCATTTCAGTTTTGTTACCTCAGGTGTCCCACCAAAAGAGGAATTCCAAAGCAAAGCCGTGGGGAAGACTGAAGGGACAATCCGAACTATGGTGAAAAATTGGGGCCTAGGGGCATGGCAAGCCCATATATTCTATCTCTTCATCCAGCCACTGAGTGGCCTTACTTGAGGACTGGGCTCAGCCTGAGGGTCACAATGTGTGTTTGTGACCAATGTGGCCCGTGAGCATGGGCGGGGCCTCATGGGCCACACTGGTTTCAACGACACTGAACGTTGGACAACATGCCAACCACAAGGTTTCTTGCCATGGGGAAGGAGTTCTGATTTCTGCATCACCTTCAACATGGACAGTGATTGGAGATAAGGTCTAGGTTCTGAAACCTGAAAACCGAGGTTGGGAAGAGATGACGACCTAAGACCATGGCGGCTCGATGTGCTCAGTGTGCGGCCAGCTGTCTGGGAGGGGCCAGGGGGTCCAGGCTCAGGCTGTGTCAGAAAGGGCATTAGTGCCCTGGTCAGCCTATGTATTTGGGGTACAGCCAAGGTCGGTGCAGGTTGATCCTCATTTGGGGTTACTGGGTAGCCCCAGAGGACAATGTTTTTTATCTGGAGGGCAGGCAGAGTGCTGCATTGTAGTTCTGGATTGCCAAACTGGAGGCCTTGTGGGCCAGTAGTCTGACGACAAAAGTCTGAGAACACAAGCTAGGCTTAGGTTTCTGGGTGAGGCCATGGCAGGCACAATCTACAGACCTGAATCGAGATCTCGTGCATCTGAAGTCAGGGCGAGGATCAGACGATCGCTCAGGTTGGAGTTTCTGTCCCTGATGGCCCCTTCATGAATGGGGGGGCATCACGAGGCCATGGGTGTTTTCCCATGATGGAGTTGTGAGAAGCTCCAAACTGCAGAGAGTCTTCGGCAGGACAATTGAGACCTGTTGTTTGGCTCCAGGCCAATGATTCTGAGCAGGGTTCTAAGGATGGATGGCTGGGTAGCCCACCTCGCATTCCAATTGTCTCCTAGCAACAAGACAGTTTAGATCTCCTGGATCTGTGGGGAGCTACCGAGGATGCTGAGTTGAAATGCACACCCCTGGGGATGGGTCTGAATGTGCTTTTGTGTCTATGGAGACCTTGGAATGAAGCGGTGGCACTGGGGCCCTAAAGGGTTCTCCTAAACAGAGGCTTTGACACAGCTCCAACGTGCAAGTTTCCCATGTGTAGATGAGATGTTTTCTGATGGGTGAAACAAGAAACAGCTATATGCTGCTTTTGAAATCCAGGCCTCTGAGGAGAGATGCCTGGAAACCAAAGCAATGGATCTGATTAGTGCCTAGGGGCCTGTTCTTTCCTTTTTACCTCTGAGGACATCTGTCTATGGGTCTGAGTGCAGGTAGGGGCTCATTTGGGCTCAGATTGCCCCTGTTTTTCCTGGGAAGCTACCACTATTGAGATATATCAGGGACTTTGGAGGTTTATCCTATTAGAAGGGTTGTGGCCATTGGAATGGGCACACACAATTCCCTTGGAGAGGGCAAGTACAGTCCTCAGGTTTGGCTCCAGGGGCCTGAGCCTGTAGGTTGTGTCGTCCAGCCCCTTTTGGACAGTTGTCTGAAAACACAAACTCGGCTTATGTTTCAGGTCATAGGTATGGCAGGACTGATCTACAGACCATTAGGAGAACTTTTCGGGATTTGAAAGAAGGGCGAGTGTGAGGCTCCTGCTCAAGTTTTTGTCTCGGGATATCGTGTCACTCATGGTCGTGGAATTTCTGGGTGACTTCATGGGAAATGGACGAGTCTTACTCTCTGGTGGTTTGGCCCCGTCCAAAGAGTTTGGGTTCATTCTGTGGGTGGAAGAAGTCCGTTTTATTTTGTTGTTGTTGTTGTTGTTGTTGTTGTTTTCTTTTTTAACCTCAGGTGTCCCACCAAATGAGGGATTTCAGAGTAGAGCCCTAGAGGGGCGACTGGACAATCAGAAATCTGGTTAAAAATTGGGGCCTAGGGACATGTCAAGCCCATTATGACATCTAATGGTCCAGCCACTGAGAGGACTTACTAGAGGACAGGACTCATGCTGAGGGTCACAATGCGTGTGTATGCCCTCGTCGCACTCAAGAATGGGCGGGGCCTCAGGGTTTCTCCTACACTGATCGTTGCACAACGTGCCAACCACAAGGGTTCTTGCCATGGGTAAGGAGGAGTTCTGATTTCTGCATCAGACTCACCCCTGGGCAGTGATTGGAGATAAGGTCTCGGTTCTGAAGCCTGAAAACTGAGGTAGGGAAGAGATGATGACCTAAGGCCATGGCGGGTTTTATGTGCTCAGTGTGCGGTCAGCTTTCTGGGTGTTGGTCAGGAGGTCCGGGCTCAGGATGTGTTCGACAGTGCATTAGTGCCCAGGTTAGACTATATAATTTGGGTAAAGTCGAGTGCTGTGTAGGTTTACCCTCATTTAAGGTGCCTGGGCAGCTCATGAGGCAATCATTTTTTTTCTAGAGGGCAGGCAGAGTGCTGCATTGTGGGTCCGGAATTGCCAAACTTGAGGGCTTTGGGGCCAGGAGTGTGAGGATGGAAGTCTGAGAAGACAAGCTAGACTTGGGTTTCAGGGCGAGGGCACGGCAGGTACCCCCTGCAGATCTGAACCCATATCTCATGCATCTGAAGTCAGGGAGAGGATCAGACGTTGGCTCAGGTGGGAGTTTCTGAGCATGACGGCCGCTTCATGAAGGGAGCGGAATCTCGAGACCATTGAGGTTTTCCCACGTTGGGAGTTGTGGGATGCCCCCTTCCAGGATTCCTTCTTCCGGACAATTGAGACCTGTTGGACAGCTCCAGGACATCCCATATGGAATGACTCCAGAGCACCGTTCGCGGATGGATGCCTGGGAAGCCCGCCTCGCATTCCAATTGTCTCCTAGCAACAAGACAGTTTAGATCTGATGGCTCTGCGGGAGCAACCTCGGTGGCTGAGTTGAAATGGACTTTCCTGAGGATGTGTCCTAATGTGTTTTTGTGTCCATGAGGGCCTTGGAATGGGGCGGTGGCACCGGCAACCTGAAGTACTTTCCTAAGCTTTGGACATGGCTCCCATGCACAGGTTTACTTGTGGAGACGAGATGAGTTCTGATGGGTGCCTCAGGAAAACCCCTATGCTCGTATTGGAATCAGGCTTTTGAGGACACATGCCTGTAACCCATAGCAATGGATCCTATTATGGCCTAGGGTCCTGTCTGGTTCAATCTTCTTCTCTGGGGACATCCATCTATGGTATGAGTGGAGGTCGATTATCAGCTGGTGTCAGACACCCCTTGTTTGTTCCGGGTGACCCACACTATTGGGATGGCCTAAGGGTCGTTGGAGGTTTCTCCTAATTTGTACGATTTTGGACCATGGAATGGGCAGAATTCCCATAGATTGGTAGGCACAGTCCTAATGTGTGGCTCCAGGGGCCCAGCCTGGAGGATGTGTGGCCCAAGACTTTGAGGACAGAAGTCTGAGAACACAAACTCAGCTTAGGTTTGGGGACGTAGGTATGGCAGGCCCGATCTACAAACCATGAGACGAACTCTACAGGATATGAAGAAAGTGCAAGTCTGTGGCGATTGCTCAGGCTTTTGTCTCTGGATTTTGTATCAGTGATGGCCGTGGAATGTCGGGGAGGCCTCATGGGCCATGGACGAATCTTCCTCTCTGAGGATTTGGCCCGATTCCCAATTGCTTTTCGTCAATCTGTGGAATGGGAGGACTCATTTCAGTTTTGTTACCTCAGGTGTCCCACCAAAAGAGGAATTCCAAAGCAAAGCCGTGGGGAAGACTGAAGGGACAATCCGAACTATGGTGAAAAATTGGGGCCTAGGGGCATGGCAAGCCCAATATGCTATCTCTTCATCCAGCCACTGAGTGGCCTTACTTGAGGACTGGGCTCAGCCTGAGGGTCACAATGTGTGTTTGTGACCAATGTGGCCCGTGAGCATGGGCGGGGCCTCATGGGCCACACTGGTTTCAACGACACTGAACGTTGGACAACATGCCAACCACAAGGTTTCTTGCCATGGGGAAGGAGTTCTGATTTCTGCATCACCTTCAACATGGACAGTGATTGGAGATAAGGTCTAGGTTCTGAAACCTGAAAACCGAGGTTGGGAAGAGATGACGACCTAAGGCCATGGCGGCTCGATGTGCTCAGTGTGCGGCCAGCTGTCTGGGAGGGGCCAGGGGGTCCAGGCTCAGGCTGTGTCAGAAAGGGCATTAGTGCCCTGGTCAGCCTATGTATTTGGGGTACAGCCAAGGTCGGTGCAGGTTGATCCTCATTTGGGGTTACTGGGTAGCCCCAGAGGACAATGTTTTTTATCTGGAGGGCAGGCAGAGTGCTGCATTGTAGTTCTGGATTGCCAAACTGGAGGCCTTGTGGGCCAGTAGTCTGACGACAAAAGTCTGAGAACACAAGCTAGGCTTAGGTTTCTGGGTGAGGCCATGGCAGGCACAATCTACAGACCTGAATCGAGATCTCGTGCATCTGAAGTCAGGGCGAGGATCAGACGATCGCTCAGGTTGGAGTTTCTGTCCCTGATGGCCCCTTCATGAATGGGGGGGCATCACGAGGCCATGGGTGTTTTCCCATGATGGGAGTTGTGAGAAGCTCCAAACTGCAGAGAGTCTTCGGCAGGACAATTGAGACCTGTTGTTTGGCTCCAGGCCAATGATTCTGAGCAGGGTTCTAAGGATGGATGGCTGGGTAGCCCACCTCGCATTCCAATTGTCTCCTAGCAACAAGACAGTTTAGATCTCCTGGATCTGTGGGGAGCTACCGAGGAGGCTGAGTTGAAATGCACACCCCTGGGGATGGGTCCGAATGTGCTTTTGTGTCTATGGAGACCTTGGAATGAAGCGGTGGCACTGGGGCCCTAAAGGGTTCTCCTAAACAGAGGCTTTGACACAGCTCCAACGTGCAAGTTTCCCATGTGTAGATGAGATGTTTTCTGATGGGTGAAACAAGAAACAGCTATATGCTGCTTTTGAAATCCAGGCCTCTGAGGAGAGATGCCTGGAAACCAAAGCAATGGATCTGATTAGTGCCTAGGGGCCTGTTCTTTCCTTTTTACCTCTGAGGACATCTGTCTATGGGTCTGAGTGCAGGTAGGGGCTCATTTGGGCTCAGATTGCCCCTGTTTTTCCTGGGAAGCTACCACTATTGAGATATATCAGGGACTTTGGAGGTTTATCCTATTAGAAGGGTTGTGGCCATTGGAATGGGCACACACAATTCCCTTGGAGAGGGCAAGTACAGTCCTCAGGTTTGGCTCCAGGGGCCTGAGCCTGTAGGTTGTGTCGTCCAGCCCCTTTTGGACAGTTGTCTGAAAACACAAACTCGGCTTATGTTTCAGGTCATAGGTATGGCAGGACTGATCTACAGACCATGAGGAGAAATTTTCGGGATTTGAAAGAAGGGCGAGTGTGAGGCTCCTGCTCAAGTTTTTGTCTCGGGATATCGTGTCACTCATGGTCGTGGAATTTCTGGGTGACTTCATGGGAAATGGACGAGTCTTACTCTCTGGTGGTTTGGCCCCGTCCAAAGAGTTTGGGTTCATTCTGTGGGTGGAAGAAGTCCGTTTTATTTTGTTGTTGTTGTTGTTGTTGTTTTCTTTTTTAACCTCAGGTGTCCCACCAAATGAGGGATTTCAGAGTAGAGCCCTAGGAGGGGCGACTGGACAATCAGAAATCTGGTTAAAAATTGGGGCCTAGGGACATGTCAAGCCCATTATGACATCTAATGGTCCAGCCACTGAGAGGACTTACTAGAGGACAGGACTCATGCTGAGGGTCACAATGCGTGTGTATGCCCTCGTCGCACTCAAGAATGGGCGGGGCCTCAGGGTTTCTCCTACACTGATCGTTGCACAACGTGCCAACCACAAGGGTTCTTGCCATGGGTAAGGAGGAGTTCTGATTTCTGCATCAGACTCACCCCTGGGCAGTGATTGGAGATAAGGTCTCGGTTCTGAAGCCTGAAAACTGAGGTAGGGAAGAGATGATGACCTAAGGCCATGGCGGGTTTTATGTGCTCAGTGTGCGGTCAGCTTTCTGGGTGTTGGTCAGGAGGTCCGGGCTCAGGATGTGTTCGACAGTGCATTAGTGCCCAGGTTAGACTATATAATTTGGGTAAAGTCGAGTGCTGTGTAGGTTTACCCTCATTTAAGGTGCCTGGGCAGCTCATGAGGCAATCATTTTTTTTCTAGAGGGCAGGCAGAGTGCTGCATTGTGGGTCCGGAATTGCCAAACTTGAGGGCTTTGGGGCCAGGAGTGTGAGGATGGAAGTCTGAGAAGACAAGCTAGACTTGGGTTTCAGGGCGAGGGCACGGCAGGTACCCCCTGCAGATCTGAACCCATATCTCATGCATCTGAAGTCAGGGAGAGGATCAGACGTTGGCTCAGGTGGGAGTTTCTGAGCATGACGGCCGCTTCATGAAGGGAGCGGAATCTCGAGACCATTGAGGTTTTCCCACGTTGGGAGTTGTGGGATGCCCCCTTCCAGGATTCCTTCTTCCGGACAATTGAGACCTGTTGGACAGCTCCAGGACATCCCATATGGAATGACTCCAGAGCACCGTTCGCGGATGGATGCCTGGGAAGCCCGCCTCGCATTCCAATTGTCTCCTAGCAACAAGACAGTTTAGATCTGATGGCTCTGCGGGAGCAACCTCGGTGGCTGAGTTGAAATGGACTTTCCTGAGGATGTGTCCTAATGTGTTTTTGTGTCCATGAGGGCCTTGGAATGGGGCGGTGGCACCGGCAACCTGAAGTACTTTCCTAAGCTTTGGACATGGCTCCCATGCACAGGTTTACTTGTGGAGACGAGATGAGTTCTGATG
Organism: Mustela nivalis; assembly: GCF_964662115.1. Taxonomy (NCBI): domain Eukaryota; kingdom Metazoa; phylum Chordata; class Mammalia; order Carnivora; family Mustelidae; genus Mustela; species Mustela nivalis. The sequence goes on from NW_028136417.1 coordinate 1,022,468, forward strand.
GGTGCCTCAGGAAAACCCCTATGCTCGTATTGGAATCAGGCTTTTGAGGACACATGCCTGTAACCCATAGCAATGGATCCTATTATGGCCTAGGGTCCTGTCTGGTTCAATCTTCTTCTCTGGGGACATCCATCTATGGTATGAGTGGAGGTCGATTATCAGCTGGTGTCAGACACCCCTTGTTTGTTCCGGGTGACCCACACTATTGGGATGGCCTAAGGGTCGTTGGAGGTTTCTCCTAATTTGTACGATTTTGGACCATGGAATGGGCAGAATTCCCATAGATTGGTAGGCACAGTCCTAATGTGTGGCTCCAGGGGCCCAGCCTGGAGGATGTGTGGCCCAAGACTTTGAGGACAGAAGTCTGAGAACACAAACTCAGCTTAGGTTTGGGGACGTAGGTATGGCAGGCCCGATCTACAAACCATGAGACGAACTCTACAGGATATGAAGAAAGTGCGAGTCTGTGGCGATTGCTCAGGCTTTTGTCTCTGGATTTTGTATCAGTGATGGCCGTGGAATGTCGGGGAGGCCTCATGGGCCATGGACGAATCTTCCTCTCTGAGGATTTGGCCCGATTCCCAATTGCTTTTCGTCAATCTGTGGAATGGGAGGACTCATTTCAGTTTTGTTACCTCAGGTGTCCCACCAAAAGAGGAATTCCAAAGCAAAGCCGTGGGGAAGACTGAAGGGACAATCCGAACTATGGTGAAAAATTGGGGCCTAGGGGCATGGCAAGCCCAATATGCTATCTCTTCATCCAGCCACTGAGTGGCCTTACTTGAGGACTGGGCTCAGCCTGAGGGTCACAATGTGTGTTTGTGACCAATGTGGCCCGTGAGCATGGGCGGGGCCTCATGGGCCACACTGGTTTCAACGACACTGAACGTTGGACAACATGCCAACCACAAGGTTTCTTGCCATGGGGAAGGAGTTCTGATTTCTGCATCACCTTCAACATGGACAGTGATTTGAGATAAGGTCTAGGTTCTGAAACCTGAAAACCGAGGTTGGGAAGAGATGACGACCTAAGGCCATGGCGGCTGGATGTGCTCAGTGTGCGGCCAGCTGTCTGGGAGGGGCCAGGGGGTCCAGGCTCAGGCTGTGTCAGAAAGGGCATTAGTGCCCTGGTCAGCCTATGTATTTGGGGTACAGCCAAGGTCGGTGCAGGTTGATCCTCATTTGGGGTTACTGGGTAGCCCCAGAGGACAATGTTTTTTATCTGGAGGGCAGGCAGAGTGCTGCATTGTAGTTCTGGATTGCCAAACTGGAGGCCTTGTGGGCCAGTAGTCTGACGACAAAAGTCTGAGAACACAAGCTAGGCTTAGGTTTCTGGGTGAGGCCATGGCAGGCACAATCTACAGACCTGAATCGAGATCTCGTGCATCTGAAGTCAGGGCGAGGATCAGACGATCGCTCAGGTTGGAGTTTCTGTCCCTGATGGCCCCTTACGAATGGGGGGGCATCACGAGGCCATGGGTGTTTTCCCATGATGGGAGTTGTGAGAAGCTCCAAACTGCAGAGAGTCTTCGGCAGGACAATTGAGACCTGTTGTTTGGCTCCAGGCCAATGATTCTGAGCAGGGTTTAAGGATGGATGGCTGGGTAGCCCACCTCGCATTCCAATTGTCTCCTAGCAACAAGACAGTTTAGATCTCCTGGATCTGTGGGGAGCTACCGAGGAGGCTGAGTTGAAATGCACACCCCTGGGGATGGGTCCGAATGTGCTTTTGTGTCTATGGAGACCTTGGAATGAAGCGGTGGCACTGGGGCCCTAAAGGGTTCTCCTAAACAGAGGCTTTGACACAGCTCCAACGTGCAAGTTTCCCATGTGTAGATGAGATGTTTTCTGATGGGTGAAACAAGAAACAGCTATATGCTGCTTTTGAAATCCAGGCCTCTGAGGAGAGATGCCTGGAAACCAAAGCAATGGATCTGATTAGTGCCTAGGGGCCTGTTCTTTCCTTTTTACCTCTGAGGACATCTGTCTATGGGTCTGAGTGCAGGTAGGGGCTCATTTGGGCTCAGATTGCCCCTGTTTTTCCTGGGAAGCTACCACTATTGAGATATATCAGGGACTTTGGAGGTTTATCCTATTAGAAGGGTTGTGGCCATTGGAATGGGCACACACAATTCCCTTGGAGAGGGCAAGTACAGTCCTCAGGTTTGGCTCCAGGGGCCTGAGCCTGTAGGTTGTGTCGTCCAGCCCCTTTTGGACAGTTGTCTGAAAACACAAACTCGGCTTATGTTTCAGGTCATAGGTATGGCAGGACTGATCTACAGACCATGAGGAGAAATTTTCGGGATTTGAAAGAAGGGCGAGTGTGAGGCTCCTGCTCAAGTTTTTGTCTCGGGATATCGTGTCACTCATGGTCGTGGAATTTCTGGGTGACTTCATGGGAAATGGACGAGTCTTACTCTCTGGTGGTTTGGCCCCGTCCAAAGAGTTTGGGTTCATTCTGTGGGCTGGAAGAAGTCCGTTTTATTTTGTTGTTGTTGTTGTTGTTGTTGTTGTTGTTGTTTTCTTTTTTAACCTCAGGTGTCCCACCAAATGAGGGATTTCAGAGTAGAGCCCTAGGAGGGGCGACTGGACAATCAGAAATCTGGTTAAAAATTGGGGCCTAGGGACATGTCAAGCCCATTATGACATCTAATGGTCCAGCCACTGAGAGGACTTACTAGAGGACAGGACTCATGCTGAGGGTCACAATGCGTGTGTATGCCCTCGTCGCACTCAAGAATGGGCGGGGCCTCAGGGTTTCTCCTACACTGATCATTGGACAACGTGCCAACCACAAGGGTTCTTGCCATGGGTAAGGAGGAGTTCTGATTTCTGCATCAGACTCACCCCTGGGCAGTGATTGGAGATAAGGTCTCGGTTCTGAAGCCTGAAAACTGAGGTAGGGAAGAGATGATGACCTAAGGCCATGGCGGGTTTTATGTGCTCAGTGTGCGGTCAGCTTTCTGGGTGTTGGTCAGGAGGTCCGGGCTCAGGATGTGTTCGACAGTGCATTAGTGCCCAGGTTAGACTATATAATTTGGGTAAAGTCGAGTGCTGTGTAGGTTTACCCTCATTTAAGGTGCCTGGGCAGCTCATGAGGCAATCATTTTTTTCTCTAGAGGGCAGGCAGAGTGCTGCATTGTGGGTCCGGAATTGCCAAACTTGAGGGCTTTGGGGCCAGGAGTGTGAGGATGGAAGTCTGAGAAGACAAGCTAGACTTGGGTTTCAGGGCGAGGGCACGGCAGGTACCCCCTGCAGATCTGAACCCATATCTCATGCATCTGAAGTCAGGGCGAGGATCAGACGTTGGCTCAGGTGGGAGTTTCTGAGCATGACGGCCGCTTCATGAAGGGAGCGGAATCTCGAGACCATTGAGGTTTTCCCACGTTGGGAGTTGTGGGATGCCCCCTTCCAGGATTCCTTCTTCCGGACAATTGAGACCTGTTGGACAGCTCCAGGACATCCCATATGGAATGACTCCAGAGCACCGTTCGCGGATGGATGCCTCGGAAGCCCGCCTCGCATTCCAATTGTCTCCTAGCAACAAGACAGTTTAGATCTGATGGCTCTGCGGGAGCAACCTCGGTGGCTGAGTTGAAATGGACTTTCCTGAGGATGTGTCCTAATGTGTTTTTGTGTCCATGAGGGCCTTGGAATGGGGCGGTGGCACCGGCAACCTGAAGTACTTTCCTAAGCTTTGGACATGGCTCCCATGCACAGGTTTACTTGTGGAGACGAGATGAGTTCTGATGGGTGCCTCAGGAAAACCCCTATGCTCGTATTGGAATCAGGCTTTTGAGGACACATGCCTGTAACCCATAGCAATGGATCCTATTATGGCCTAGGGTCCTGTCTGGTTCAATCTTCTTCTCTGGGGACATCCATCTATGGTATGAGTGGAGGTCGATTATCAGCTGGTGTCAGACACCCCTTGTTTGTTCCGGGTGACCCACACTATTGGGATGGCCTAAGGGTCGTTGGAGGTTTCTCCTAATTTGTACGATTTTGGACCATGGAATGGGCAGAATTCCCATAGATTGGTAGGCACAGTCCTAATGTGTGGCTCCAGGGGCCCAGCCTGGAGGATGTGTGGCCCAAGACTTTGAGGACAGAATTCTGAGAACACAAACTCAGCTTAGGTTTGGGGACGTAGGTATGGCAGGCCCGATCTACAAACCATGAGACGAACTCTACAGGATATGAAGAAAGTGCAAGTCTGTGGCGATTGCTCAGGCTTTTGTCTCTGGATTTTGTATCAGTGATGGCCGTGGAATGTCGGGGAGGCCTCATGGGCCATGGACGAATCTTCCTCTCTGAGGATTTGGCCCGATTCCCAATTGCTTTTCGTCAATCTGTGGAATGGGAGGACTCATTTCAGTTTTGTTACCTCAGGTGTCCCACCAAAAGAGGAATTCCAAAGCAAAGCCGTGGGGAAGACTGAAGGGACAATCCGAACTATGGTGAAAAATTGGGGCCTAGGGGCATGGCAAGCCCAATATGCTATCTCTTCATCCAGCCACTGAGTGGCCTTACTTGAGGACTGGGCTCAGCCTGAGGGTCACAATGTGTGTTTGTGACCAATGTGGCCCGTGAGCATGGGTGGGGCCTCATGGGCCACACTGGTTTCAACGACACTGAACGTTGGACAACATGCCAACCACAAGGTTTCTTGCCATGGGGAAGGAGTTCTGATTTCTGCATCACCTTCAACATGGACAGTGATTGGAGATAAGGTCTAAGTTCTGAAACCTGAAAACCGAGGTTGGGAAGAGATGACGACCTAAGGCCATGGCGGCTCGATGTGCTCAGTGTGCGGCCAGCTGTCTGGGAGGGGCCAGGGGGTCCAGGCTCAGGCTGTGTCAGAAAGGGCATTAGTGCCCTGGTCAGCCTATGTATTTGGGGTACAGCCAAGGTCGGTGCAGGTTGATCCTCATTTGGGGTTACTGGGTAGCCCCAGAGGACAATGATTTTTATCTGGAGGGAAGGCAGAGTGCTGCATTGTAGTTCTGGATTGCCAAACTGGAGGCCTTGTGGGCCAGTAGTCTGACGACAAAAGTCTGAGAACACAAGCTAGGCTTAGGTTTCTGGGTGAGGCCATGGCAGGCACAATCTACAGACCTGAATCGAGATCTCGTGCATCTGAAGTCAGGGCGAGGATCAGACGATCGCTCAGGTTGGAGTTTCTGTCCCTGATGGCCCCTTCATGAATGGGGGGGCATCACGAGGCCATGGGGGTTTTCCCATGATGGGAGTTGTGAGAAGCTCCAAACTGCAGAGAGTCTTCGGCAGGACAATTGAGACCTGTTGTTTGGCTCCAGGCCAATGATTCTGAGCAGGGTTCTAAGGATGGATGGCTGGGTAGCCCACCTCGCATTCCAATTGTCTCCTAGCAACAAGACAGTTTAGATCTCCTGGATCTGTGGGGAGCTACCGAGGATGCTGAGTTGAAATGCACACCCCTGGGGATGGGTCTGAATGTGCTTTTGTGTCTATGGAGACCTTGGAATGAAGCGGTGGCACTGGGGCCCTAAAGGGTTCTCCTAAACAGAGGCTTTGACACAGCTCCAACGTGCAAGTTTCCCAAGTGTAGATGAGATGTTTTCTGATGGGTGAAACAAGAAACAGCTATATGCTGCTTTTGAAATCCAGGCCTCTGAGGAGAGATGCCTGGAAACCAAAGCAATGGATCTGATTAGTGCCTAGGGGCCTGTTCTTTCCTTTTTACCTCTGAGGACATCTGTCTATGGGTCTGAGTGCAGGTAGGGGCTCATTTGGGCTCAGATTGCCCCTGTTTTTCCTGGGAAGCTACCACTATTGAGATATATCAGGGACTTTGGAGGTTTATCCTATTAGAAGGGTTGTGGCCATTGGAATGGGCACACACAATTCCCTTGGAGAGGGCAAGTACAGTCCTCAGGTTTGGCTCCAGGGGCCTGAGCCTGTAGGTTGTGTCGTCCAGCCCCTTTTGGACAGTTGTCTGAAAACACAAACTCGGCTTATGTTTCAGGTCATAGGTATGGCAGGACTGATCTACAGACCATGAGGAGAACTTTTCGGGATTTGAAAGAAGGGCGAGTGTGAGGCTCCTGCTCAAGTTTTTGTCTCGGGATATCGTGTCACTCATGGTCGTGGAATTTCTGGGTGACTTCATGGGAAATGGACGAGTCTTACTCTCTGGTGGTTTGGCCCCGTCCAAAGAGTTTGGGTTCATTCTGTGGGCTGGAAGAAGTCCGTTTTATTTTGTTGTTGTTGTTGTTGTTGTTGTTGTTGTTGTTGTTGTTTTCTTTTTTAACCTCAGGTGTCCCACCAAATGAGGGATTTCAGAGTAGAGCCCTAGGAGGGGCGACTGGACAATCAGAAATCTGGTTAAAAATTGGGGCCTAGGGACATGTCAAGCCCATTATGACATCTAATGGTCCAGCCACTGAGAGGACTTACTAGAGGACAGGACTCATGCTGAGGGTCACAATGCGTGTGTATGCCCTCGTCGCACTCAAGAATGGGCGGGGCCTCAGGGTTTCTCCTACACTGATCGTTGCACAACGTGCCAACCACAAGGGTTCTTGCCATGGGTAAGGAGGAGTTCTGATTTCTGCATCAGACTCACCCCTGGGCAGTGATTGGAGATAAGGTCTCGGTTCTGAAGCCTGAAAACTGAGGTAGGGAAGAGATGATGACCTAAGGCCATGGCGGGTTTTAGGTGCTCAGTGTGCGGTCAGCTTTCTGGGTGTTGGTCAGGAGGTCCGGGCTCAGGATGTGTTCGACAGTGCATTAGTGCCCAGGTTAGACTATATAATTTGGGTAAAGTCGAGTGCTGTGTAGGTTTACCCTCATTTAAGGTGCCTGGGCAGCTCATGAGGCAATCATTTTTTTTCTAGAGGGCAGGCAGAGTGCTGCATTGTGGGTCCGGAATTGCCAAACTTGAGGGCTTTGGGGCCAGGAGTGTGAGGATGGAAGTCTGAGAAGACAAGCTAGACTTGGGTTTCAGGGCGAGGGCACGGCAGGTACCCCCTGCAGATCTGAACCCATATCTCATGCATCTGAAGTCAGGGCGAGGATCAGACGTTGGCTCAGGTGGGAGTTTCTGAGCATGACGGCCGCTTCATGAAGGGAGCGGAATCTCGAGACCATTGAGGTTTTCCCACGTTGGGAGTTGTGGGATGCCCCCTTCCAGGATTCCTTCTTCCGGACAATTGAGACCTGTTGGACAGCTCCAGGACATCCCATATGGAATGACTCCAGAGCACCGTTCGCGGATGGATGCCTGGGAAGCCTGCCTCGCATTCCAATTGTCTCCTAGCAACAAGACAGTTTAGATCTGATGGCTCTGCGGGAGCAACCTCGGTGGCTGAGTTGAAATGGACTTTCCTGAGGATGTGTCCTAATGTGTTTTTGTGTCCATGAGGGCCTTGGAATGGGGCGGTGGCACCGGCAACCTGAAGTACTTTCCTAAGCTTTGGACATGGCTCCCATGCACAGGTTTACTTGTGGAGACGAGATGAGTTCTGATGGGTGCCTCAGGAAAACCCCTATGCTCGTATTGGAATCAGGCTTTTGAGGACACATGCCTGTAACCCATAGCAATGGATCCTATTATGGCCTAGGGTCCTGTCTGGTTCAATCTTCTTCTCTGGGGACATCCATCTATGGTATGAGTGGAGGTCGATTATCAGCTGGTGTCAGACACCCCTTGTTTGTTCCGGGTGACCCACACTATTGGGATGGCCTAAGGGTCGTTGGAGGTTTCTCCTAATTTGTACGATTTTGGACCATGGAATGGGCAGAATTCCCATAGATTGGTAGGCACAGTCCTAATGTGTGGCTCCAGGGGCCCAGCCTGGAGGATGTGTGGCCCAAGACTTTGAGGACAGAAGTCTGAGAACACAAACTCAGCTTAGGTTTGGGGACGTAGGTATGGCAGGCCCGATCTACAAACCATGAGACGAACTCTACAGGATATGAAGAAAGTGCAAGTCTGTGGCGATTGCTCAGGCTTTTGTCTCTGGATTTTGTATCAGTGATGGCCGTGGAATTTCGGGGAGGCCTCATGGGCCATGGACGAATCTTCCTCTCTGAGGATTTGGCCCGATTCCCAATTGCTTTTCGTCAATCTGTGGAATGGGAGGACTCATTTCAGTTTTGTTACCTCAGGTGTCCCACCAAAAGAGGAATTCCAAAGCAAAGCCGTGGGGAAGACTGAAGGGACAATCCGAACTATGGTGAAAAATTGGGGCCTAGGGGCATGGCAAGCCCAATATGCTATCTCTTCATCCAGCCACTGAGTGGCCTTACTTGAGGACTGGGCTCAGCCTGAGGGTCACAATGTGTGTTTGTGACCAATGTGGCCCGTGAGCATGGGTGGGGCCTCATGGGCCACACTGGTTTCAACGACACTGAACGTTGGACAACATGCCAACCACAAGGTTTCTTGCCATGGGGAAGGAGTTCTGATTTCTGCATCACCTTCAACATGGACAGTGATTGGAGATAAGGTCTAGGTTCTGAAACCTGAAAACCGAGGTTGGGAAGAGATGACGACCTAAGGCCATGGCGGCTCGATGTGCTCAGTGTGCGGCCAGCTGTCTGGGAGGGGCCAGGGGGTCCAGGCTCAGGCTGTGTCAGAAAGGGCATTAGTGCCCTGGTCAGCCTATGTATTTGGGGTACAGCCAAGGTCGGTGCAGGTTGATCCTCATTTGGGGTTACTGGGTAGCCCCAGAGGACAATGTTTTTTATCTGGAGGGCAGGCAGAGTGCTGCATTGTAGTTCTGGATTGCCAAACTGGAGGCCTTGTGGGCAAGTAGTCTGACGACAAAAGTCTGAGAACACAAGCTAGGCTTAGGTTTCTGGGTGAGGCCATGGCAGGCACAATCTACAGACCTGAATCGAGATCTCGTGCATCTGAAGTCAGGGCGAGGATCAGACGATCGCTCAGGTTGGAGTTTCTGTCCCTGATGGCCCCTTACGAATGGGGGGGCATCACGAGGCCATGGGTGTTTTCCCATGATGGGAGTTGTGAGAAGCTCCAAACTGCAGAGAGTCTTCGGCAGGACAATTGAGACCTGTTGTTTGGCTCCAGGCCAATGATTCTGAGCAGGGTTCTAAGGATGGATGGCTGGGTAGCCCACCTCGCATTCCAATTGTCTCCTAGCAACAAGACAGTTTAGATCTCCTGGATCTGTGGGGAGCTACCGAGGAGGCTGAGTTGAAATGCACACCCCTGGGGATGGGTCCGAATGTGCTTTTGTGTCTATGGAGACCTTGGAATGAAGCGGTGGCTCTGGGGCCCTAAAGGGTTCTCCTAAACAGAGGCTTTGACACAGCTCCAACGTGCAAGTTTCCCATGTGTAGATGAGATGTTTTCTGATGGGTGAAACAAGAAACAGCTATATGCTGCTTTTGAAATCCAGGCCTCTGAGGAGAGATGCCTGGAAACCAAAGCAATGGATCTGATTAGTGCCTAGGGGCCTGTTTGTTCCTTTTTACCTCTGAGGACATCTGTCTATGGGTCTGAGTGCAGGTAGGGGCTCATTTGGGCTCAGATTGCCCCTGTTTTTCCTGGGAAGCTACCACTATTGAGATATATCAGGGACTTTGGAGGTTTATCCTATTAGAAGGGTTGTGGCCATTGGAATGGGCACACACAATTCCCTTGGAGAGGGCAAGTACAGTCCTCAGGTTTGGCTCCAGGGGCCTGAGCCTGTAGGTTGTGTAGTCCAGCCCCTTTTGGACAGTTGTCTGAAAACACAAACTCGGCTTATGTTTCAGGTCATAGGTATGGCAGGACTGATCTTCAGACCATGAGGAGAACGTTTCGGGATTTGAAAGAAGGGCGAGTGTGAGGCTCCTGCTCAAGTTTTTGTCTCGGGATATCGTGTCACTCATGGTCGTGGAATTTCTGGGTGACTTCATGGGAAATGGACGAGTCTTACTCTCTGGTGGTTTGGCCCCGTCCAAGAGTTTGGGTTCATTCTGTGGGCTGGAAGAAGTCCGTTTTATTTTGTTGTTGTTGTTGTTTTCTTTTTTAACCTCAGGTGTCCCACCAAATGAGGGATTTCAGAGTAGAGCCCTAGGAGGGGCGACTGGACAATCAGAAATCTGGTTAAAAATTGGGGCCTAGGGACATGTCAAGCCCATTATGACATCTAATGGTCCAGCCACTGAGAGGACTTACTAGAGGACAGGACTCATGCTGAGGGTCACAATGCGTGTGTATGCCCTCGTCGCACTCAAGAATGGGCGGGGCCTCAGGGTTTCTCCTACACTGATCGTTGCACAACGTGCCAACCACAAGGGTTCTTGCCATGGGTAAGGAGGAGTTCTGATTTCTGCATCAGACTCACCCCTGGGCAGTGATTGGAGATAAGGTCTCGGTTCTGAAGCCTGAAAACTGAGGTAGGGAAGAGATGATGACCTAAGGCCATGGCGGGTTTTATGTGCTCAGTGTGCGGTCAGCTTTCTGGGTGTTGGTCAGGAGGTCCGGGCTCAGGATGTGTTCGACAGTGCATTAGTGCCCAGGTTAGACTATATAATTTGGGTAAAGTCGAGTGCTGTGTAGGTTTACCCTCATTTAAGGTGCCTGGGCAGCTCATGAGGCAATCATTTTTTTTCTAGAGGGCAGGCAGAGTGCTGCATTGTGGGTCCGGAATTGCCAAACTTGAGGGCTTTGGGGCCAGGAGTGTGAGGATGGAAGTCTGAGAAGACAAGCTAGACTTGGGTTTCAGGGCGAGGGCACGGCAGGTACCCCCTGCAGATCTGAACCCATATCTCATGCATCTGAAGTCAGGGCGAGGATCAGACGTTGGCTCAGGTGGGAGTTTCTGAGCATGACGGCCGCTTCATGAAGGGAGCGGAATCTCGAGACCATTGAGGTTTTCCCACGTTGGGAGTTGTGGGATGCCCCCTTCCAGGATTCCTTCTTCCGGACAATTGAGACCTGTTGGACAGCTCCAGGACATCCCATATGGAATGACTCCAGAGCACCGTTCGCGGATGGATGCCTGGGAAGCCCGCCTCGCATTCCAATTGTCTCCTAGCAACAAGACAGTTTAGATCTGATGGCTCTGCGGGAGCAACCTCGGTGGCTGAGTTGAAATGGACTTTCCTGAGGATGTGTCCTAATGTGTTTTTGTGTCCATGAGGGCCTTGGAATGGGGCGGTGGCACCGGCAACCTGAAGTACTTTCCTAAGCTTTGGACATGGCTCCCATGCACAGGTTTACTTGTGGAGACGAGATGAGTTCTGATGGGTGCCTCAGGAAAACCCCTATGCTCGTATTGGAATCAGGCTTTTGAGGACACATGCCTGTAACCCATAGCAATGGATCCTATTATGGCCTAGGGTCCTGTCTGGTTCAATCTTCTTCTCTGGGGACATCCATCTATGGTATGAGTGGAGGTCGATTATCAGCTGGTGTCAGACACCCCTTGTTTGTTCCGGGTGACCCACACTATTGGGATGGCCTAAGGGTCGTTGGAGGTTTCTCCTAATTTGTACGATTTTGGACCATGGAATGGGCAGAATTCCCATAGATTGGTAGGCACAGTCCTAATGTGTGGCTCCAGGGGCCCAGCCTGGAGGATGTGTGGCCCAAGACTTTGAGGACAGAAGTCTGAGAACACAAACTCAGCTTAGGTTTGGGGACGTAGGTATGGCAGGCCCGATCTACAAACCATGAGAAGAACTCTACAGGATATGAAGAAAGTGCGAGTCTGTGGCGATTGCTCAGGCTTTTGTCTCTGGATTTTGTATCAGTGATGGCCGTGGAATGTCGGGGAGGCCTCATGGGCCATGGACGAATCTTCCTCTCTGAGGATTTGGCCCGATTCCCAATTGCTTTTCGTCAATCTGTGGAATGGGAGGACTCATTTCAGTTTTGTTACCTCAGGTGTCCCACCAAAAGAGGAATTCCAAAGCAAAGCCGTGGGGAAGACTGAAGGGACAATCCGAACTATGGTGAAAAATTGGGGCCTAGGGGCATGGCAAGCCCAATATGCTATCTCTTCATCCAGCCACTGAGTGGCCTTACTTGAGGACTGGGCTCAGCCTGAGGGTCACAATGTGTGTTTGTGACCAATGTGGCACGTGAGCATGGGTGGGGCCTCATGGGCCACACTGGTTTCAACGACACTGAACGTTGGACAACATGCCAACCACAAGGTTTCTTGCCATGGGGAAGGAGTTCTGATTTCTGCATCACCTTCAACATGGACAGTGATTGGAGATAAGGTCTAGGTTCTGAAACCTGAAAACCGAGGTTGGGAAGAGATGACGACCTAAGGCCATGGCGGCTCGATGTGCTCAGTGTGCGGCCAGCTGTCTGGGACGGGCCAGGGGGTCCAGGCTCAGGCTGTGTCAGAAAGGGCATTAGTGCCCTGGTCAGCCTATGTATTTGGGGTACAGCCAAGGTCGGTGCAGGTTGATCCTCATTTGGGGTTACTGGGTAGCCCCAGAGGACAATGTTTTTTATCTGGAGGGCAGGCAGAGTGCTGCATTGTAGTTCTGGATTGCCAAACTGGAGGCCTTGTGGGCCAGTAGTCTGACGACAAAAGTCTGAGAACACAAGCTAGGCTTAGGTTTCTGGGTGAGGCCATGGCAGGCACAATCTACAGACCTGAATCGAGATCTCGTGCATCTGAAGTCAGGGCGAGGATCAGACGATCGCTCAGGTTGGAGTTTCTGTCCCTGATGGCCCCTTACGAATGGGGGGGCATCACGAGGCCATGGGTGTTTTCCCATGATGGGAGTTGTGAGAAGCTCCAAACTGCAGAGAGTCTTCGGCAGGACAATTGAGACCTGTTGTTTGGCTCCAGGCCAATGATTCTGAGCAGGGTTCTAAGGATGGATGGCTGGGTAGCCCACCTCGCATTCCAATTGTCTCCTAGCAACAAGACAGTTTAGATCTCCTGGATCTGTGGGGAGCTACCGAGGAGGCTGAGTTGAAATGCACACCCCTGGGGATGGGTCCGAATGTGCTTTTGTGTCTATGGAGACCTTGGAATGAAGCGGTGGCACTGGGGCCCTAAAGGGTTCTCCTAAACAGAGGCTTTGACACAGCTCCAACGTGCAAGTTTCCCATGTGTAGATGAGATGTTTTCTGATGGGTGAAACAAGAAACAGCTATATGCTGCTTTTGAAATCCAGGCCTCTGAGGAGAGATGCCTGGAAACCAAAGCAATGGATCTGATTAGTGCCTAGGGGCCTGTTTGTTCCTTTTTACCTCTGAGGACATCTGTCTATGGGTCTGAGTGCAGGTAGGGGCTCATTTGGGCTCAGATTGCCCCTGTTTTTCCTGGGAAGCTACCACTATTGAGATATATCAGGGACTTTGGAGGTTTATCCTATTAGAAGGGTTGTGGCCATTGGAATGGGCACACACAATTCCCTTGGAGAGGGCAAGTACAGTCCTCAGGTTTGGCTCCAGGGGCCTGAGCCTGTAGGTTGTGTAGTCCAGCCCCTTTTGGACAGTTGTCTGAAAACACAAACTCGGCTTATGTTTCAGGTCATAGGTATGGCAGGACTGATCTTCAGACCATGAGGAGAACGTTTCGGGATTTGAAAGAAGGGCGAGTGTGAGGCTCCTGCTCAAGTTTTTGTCTCGGGATATCGTGTCACTCATGGTCGTGGAATTTCTGGGTGACTTCATGGGAAATGGACGAGTCTTACTCTCTGGTGGTTTGGCCCCGTCCAAGAGTTTGGGTTCATTCTGTGGGCTGGAAGAAGTCCGTTTTATTTTGTTGTTGTTGTTGTTTTCTTTTTTAACCTCAGGTGTCCCACCAAATGAGGGATTTCAGAGTAGAGCCCTAGGAGGGGCGACTGGACAATCAGAAATCTGGTTAAAAATTGGGGCCTAGGGACATGTCAAGCCCATTATGACATCTAATGGTCCAGCCACTGAGAGGACTTACTAGAGGACAGGACTCATGCTGAGGGTCACAATGCGTGTGTATGCCCTCGTCGCACTCAAGAATGGGCGGGGCCTCAGGGTTTCTCCTACACTGATCGTTGCACAACGTGCCAACCACAAGGGTTCTTGCCATGGGTAAGGAGGAGTTCTGATTTCTGCATCAGACTCACCCCTGGGCAGTGATTGGAGATAAGGTCTCGGTTCTGAAGCCTGAAAACTGAGGTAGGGAAGAGATGATGACCTAAGGCCATGGCGGGTTTTATGTGCTCAGTGTGCGGTCAGCTTTCTGGGTGTTGGTCAGGAGGTCCGGGCTCAGGATGTGTTCGACAGTGCATTAGTGCCCAGGTTAGACTATATAATTTGGGTAAAGTCGAGTGCTGTGTAGGTTTACCCTCATTTAAGGTGCCTGGGCAGCTCATGAGGCAATCATTTTTTTTCTAGAGGGCAGGCAGAGTGCTGCATTGTGGGTCCGGAATTGCCAAACTTGAGGGCTTTGGGGCCAGGAGTGTGAGGATGGAAGTCTGAGAAGACAAGCTAGACTTGGGTTTCAGGGCGAGGGCACGGCAGGTACCCCCTGCAGATCTGAACCCATATCTCATGCATCTGAAGTCAGGGCGAGGATCAGACGTTGGCTCAGGTGGGAGTTTCTGAGCATGACGGCCGCTTCATGAAGGGAGCGGAATCTCGAGACCATTGAGGTTTTCCCACGTTGGGAGTTGTGGGATGCCCCCTTCCAGGATTCCTTCTTCCGGACAATTGAGACCTGTTGGACAGCTCCAGGACATCCCATATGGAATGACTCCAGAGCACCGTTCGCGGATGGATGCCTGGGAAGCCCGCCTCGCATTCCAATTGTCTCCTAGCAACAAGACAGTTTAGATCTGATGGCTCTGCGGGAGCAACCTCGGTGGCTGAGTTGAAATGGACTTTCCTGAGGATGTGTCCTAATGTGTTTTTGTGTCCATGAGGGCCTTGGAATGGGGCGGTGGCACCGGCAACCTGAAGTACTTTCCTAAGCTTTGGACATGGCTCCCATGCACAGGTTTACTTGTGGAGACGAGATGAGTTCTGATGGGTGCCTCAGGAAAACCCCTATGCTCGTATTGGAATCAGGCTTTTGAGGACACATGCCTGTAACCCAAAGCAATGGATCCTATTATGGCCTAGGGTCCTGTCTGGTTCAATCTTCTTCTCTGGGGACATCCATCTATGGTATGAGTGGAGGTCGATTATCAGCTGGTGTCAGACACCCCTTGTTTGTTCCGGGTGACCCACACTATTGGGATGGCCTAAGGGTCGTTGGAGGTTTCTCCTAATTTGTACGATTTTGGACCATGGAATGGGCAGAATTCCCATGGATTGGTAGGCACAGTCCTAATGTGTGGCTCCAGGGGCCCAGCCTGGAGGGTATGTGGCCCAAGACTTTGAGGACAGAAGTCTGAAAACACAAACTCAGCTTAGGTTTGGGGACGTAGGTATGGCAGGCCCGATCTACAAACCATGAGAAGAACTCTACAGGATATGAAGAAAGTGCGAGTCTGTGGCGATTGCTCAGGCTTTTGTCTCTGGATTTTGTATCAGTGATGGCCGTGGAATGTCGGGGAGGCCTCATGGGCCATGGACGAATCTTCCTCTCTGAGGATTTGGCCCGATTCCCAATTGCTTTTCGTCAATCTGTGGAATGGGAGGACTCATTTCAGTTTTGTTACCTCAGGTGTCCCACCAAAAGAGGAATTCCAAAGCAAAGCCGTGGGGAAGACTGAAGGGACAATCCGAACTATGGTGAAAAATTGGGGCCTAGGGGCATGGCAAGCCCAATATGCTATCTCTTCATCCAGCCACTGAGTGGCCTTACTTGAGGACTGGGCTCAGCCTGAGGGTCACAATGTGTGTTTGTGACCAATGTGGCACGTGAGCATGGGTGGGGCCTCATGGGCCACACTGGTTTCAACGACACTGAACGTTGGACAACATGCCAACCACAAGGTTTCTTGCCATGGGGAAGGAGTTCTGATTTCTGCATCACCTTCAACATGGACAGTGATTGGAGATAAGGTCTAGGTTCTGAAACCTGAAAACCGAGGTTGGGAAGAGATGACGACCTAAGGCCATGGCGGCTCGATGTGCTCAGTGTGCGGCCAGCTGTCTGGGACGGGCCAGGGGGTCCAGGCTCAGGCTGTGTCAGAAAGGGCATTAGTGCCCTGGTCAGCCTATGTATTTGGGGTACAGCCAAGGTCGGTGCAGGTTGATCCTCATTTGGGGTTACTGGGTAGCCCCAGAGGACAATGTTTTTTATCTGGAGGGCAGGCAGAGTGCTGCATTGTAGTTCTGGATTGCCAAACTGGAGGCCTTGTGGGCCAGTAGTCTGACGACAAAAGTCTGAGAACACAAGCTAGGCTTAGGTTTCTGGGTGAGGCCATGGCAGGCACAATCTACAGACCTGAATCGAGATCTCGTGCATCTGAAGTCAGGGCGAGGATCAGACGATCGCTCAGGTTGGAGTTTCTGTCCCTGATGGCCCCTTACGAATGGGGGGGCATCACGAGGCCATGGGTGTTTTCCCATGATGGGAGTTGTGAGAAGCTCCAAACTGCAGAGAGTCTTCGGCAGGACAATTGAGACCTGTTGTTTGGCTCCAGGCCAATGATTCTGAGCAGGGTTCTAAGGATGGATGGCTGGGTAGCCCACCTCGCATTCCAATTGTCTCCTAGCAACAAGACAGTTTAGATCTCCTGGATCTGTGGGGAGCTACCGAGGAGGCTGAGTTGAAATGCACACCCCTGGGGATGGGTCCGAATGTGCTTTTGTGTCTATGGAGACCTTGGAATGAAGCGGTGGCACTGGGGCCCTAAAGGGTTCTCCTAAACAGAGGCTTTGACACAGCTCCAACGTGCAAGTTTCCCATGTGTAGATGAGATGTTTTCTGATGGGTGAAACAAGAAACAGCTATATGCTGCTTTTGAAATCCAGGCCTCTGAGGAGAGATGCCTGGAAACCAAAGCAATGGATCTGATTAGTGCCTAGGGGCCTGTTTGTTCCTTTTTACCTCTGAGGACATCTGTCTATGGGTCTGAGTGCAGGTAGGGGCTCATTTGGGCTCAGATTGCCCCTGTTTTTCCTGGGAAGCTACCACTATTGAGATATATCAGGGACTTTGGAGGTTTATCCTATTAGAAGGGTTGTGGCCATTGGAATGGGCACACACAATTCCCTTGGAGAGGGCAAGTACAGTCCTCAGGTTTGGCTCCAGGGGCCTGAGCCTGTAGGTTGTGTAGTCCAGCCCCTTTTGGACAGTTGTCTGAAAACACAAACTCGGCTTATGTTTCAGGTCATAGGTATGGCAGGACTGATCTTCAGACCATGAGGAGAACGTTTCGGGATTTGAAAGAAGGGCGAGTGTGAGGCTCCTGCTCAAGTTTTTGTCTCGGGATATCGTGTCACTCATGGTCGTGGAATTTCTGGGTGACTTCATGGGAAATGGACGAGTCTTACTCTCTGGTGGTTTGGCCCCGTCCAAGAGTTTGGGTTCATTCTGTGGGCTGGAAGAAGTCCGTTTTATTTTGTTGTTGTTGTTGTTTTCTTTTTTAAACTCAGGTGTCCCACCAAATGAGGGATTTCAGAGTAGAGCCCTAGGAGGGGCGACTGGACAATCAGAATTCTGGTTAAAAATTGGGGCCTAGGGACATGTCAAGCCCATTATGACATCTAATGGTCCAGCCACTGAGAGGACTTACTAGAGGACAGGACTCATGCTGAGGGTCACAATGCGTGTGTATGCCCTCGTCGCACTCAAGAATGGGCGGGGCCTCAGGGTTTCTCCTACACTGATCGTTGCACAACGTGCCAACCACAAGGGTTCTTGCCATGGGTAAGGAGGAGTTCTGATTTCTGCATCAGACTCACCCCTGGGCAGTGATTGGAGATAAGGTCTCGGTTCTGAAGCCTGAAAACTGAGGTAGGGAAGAGATGATGACCTAAGGCCATGGCGGGTTTTATGTGCTCAGTGTGCGG
Organism: Mustela nivalis; assembly: GCF_964662115.1. Lineage (NCBI taxonomy): Eukaryota > Metazoa > Chordata > Mammalia > Carnivora > Mustelidae > Mustela > Mustela nivalis. Next base: position 1,040,382 of record NW_028136417.1, read on the forward strand.
TCAGCTTTCTGGGTGTTGGTCAGGAGGTCCGGGCTCAGGATGTGTTCGACAGTGCATTAGTGCCCAGGTTAGACTATATAATTTGGGTAAAGTCGAGTGCTGTGTAGGTTTACCCTCATTTAAGGTGCCTGGGCAGCTCATGAGGCAATCATTTTTTTTCTAGAGGGCAGGCAGAGTGCTGCATTGTGGGTCCGGAATTGCCAAACTTGAGGGCTTTGGGGCCAGGAGTGTGAGGATGGAAGTCTGAGAAGACAAGCTAGACTTGGGTTTCAGGGCGAGGGCACGGCAGGTACCCCCTGCAGATCTGAACCCATATCTCATGCATCTGAAGTCAGGGCGAGGATCAGACGTTGGCTCAGGTGGGAGTTTCTGAGCATGACGGCCGCTTCATGAAGGGAGCGGAATCTCGAGACCATTGAGGTTTTCCCACGTTGGGAGTTGTGGGATGCCCCCTTCCAGGATTCCTTCTTCCGGACAATTGAGACCTGTTGGACAGCTCCAGGACATCCCATATGGAATGACTCCAGAGCACCGTTCGCGGATGGATGCCTGGGAAGCCCGCCTCGCATTCCAATTGTCTCCTAGCAACAAGACAGTTTAGATCTGATGGCTCTGCGGGAGCAACCTCGGTGGCTGAGTTGAAATGGACTTTCCTGAGGATGTGTCCTAATGTGTTTTTGTGTCCATGAGGGCCTTGGAATGGGGCGGTGGCACCGGCAACCTGAAGTACTTTCCTAAGCTTTGGACATGGCTCCCATGCACAGGTTTACTTGTGGAGACGAGATGAGTTCTGATGGGTGCCTCAGGAAAACCCCTATGCTCGTATTGGAATCAGGCTTTTGAGGACACATGCCTGTAACCCAAAGCAATGGATCCTATTATGGCCTAGGGTCCTGTCTGGTTCAATCTTCTTCTCTGGGGACATCCATCTATGGTATGAGTGGAGGTCGATTATCAGCTGGTGTCAGACACCCCTTGTTTGTTCCGGGTGACCCACACTATTGGGATGGCCTAAGGGTCGTTGGAGGTTTCTCCTAATTTGTACGATTTTGGACCATGGAATGGGCAGAATTCCCATGGATTGGTAGGCACAGTCCTAATGTGTGGCTCCAGGGGCCCAGCCTGGAGGGTATGTGGCCCAAGACTTTGAGGACAGAAGTCTGAAAACACAAACTCAGCTTAGGTTTGGGGACGTAGGTATGGCAGGCCTGATCTACAAACCATGAGAAGAACTCTACAGGATATGAAGAAAGAGCGAGTCTGTGGCGATTGCTCAGGCTTTTGTCTCTGGATTTTGTATCAGTGATGGCCGTGGAATGTCGGGGAGGCCTCATGGGCCATGGACGAATCTTCCTCTCTGAGGATTTGGCCCGATTCCCAATTGCTTTTCGTCAATCTGTGGAATGGGAGGATTCATTTCAGTTTTGTTACCTCAGGTGTCCCACCAAAAGAGGAATTCCAAAGCAAAGCCGTGGGGAAGACTGAAGGGACAATCCGAACTATGGTGAAAAATTGGGGCCTAGGGGCATGGCAAGCCCAATATGCTATCTCTTCATCCAGACACTGAGTGGCCTTACTTGAGGACTGGGCTCAGCCTGAGGGTCACAATGTGTGTTTGTGACCAATGTGGCCCGTGAGCATGGGCGGGGCCTCATGGGCCACACTGGTTTCAACTACACTGAACGTTGGACAACATGCCAACCACAAGGTTTCTTGCCATGGGGAAGGAGTTCTGATTTCTGCATCACCTTCAACATGGACAGTGATTGGAGATAAGGTCTAGGTTCTGAAACCTGAAAACCGAGGTTGGGAAGAGATGACGACCTAAGGCCATGGCGGCTCGATGTGCTCAGTGTGCGGCCAGCTGTCTGGGAGGGGCCAGGGGGTCCAGGCTCAGGCTGTGTCAGAAAGGGCATTAGTGCCCTGGTCAGCCTATGTATTTGGGGTACAGCCAAGGTCGGTGCAGGTTGATCCTCATTTGGGGTTACTGGGTAGCCCCAGAGGACAATGTTTTTTATCTGGAGGGCAGGCAGAGTGCTGCATTGTAGTTCTGGATTGCCAAACTGGAGGCCTTGTGGGCAAGTAGTCTGACGACAAAAGTCTGAGAACACAAGCTAGGCTTAGGTTTCTGGGTGAGGCCATGGCAGGCACAATCTACAGACCTGAATCGAGATCTCGTGCATCTGAAGTCAGGGCGAGGATCAGACGATCGCTCAGGTTGGAGTTTCTGTCCCTGATGGCCCCTTACGAATGGGGGGGCATCACGAGGCCATGGGTGTTTTCCCATGATGGGAGTTGTGAGAAGCTCCAAACTGCAGAGAGTCTTCGGCAGGACAATTGAGACCTGTTGTTTGGCTCCAGGCCAATGATTCTGAGCAGGGTTCTAAGGATGGATGGCTGGGTAGCCCACCTCGCATTCCAATTGTCTCCTAGCAACAAGACAGTTTAGATCTCCTGGATCTGTGGGGAGCTACCGAGGATGCTGAGTTGAAATGCACACCCCTGGGGATGGGTCCGAATGTGCTTTTGCGTCTATGGAGACCTTGGAATGAAGCGGTGGCACTGGGGCCCTAAAGGGTTCTCCTAAACAGAGGCTTTGACACAGCTCCAACGTGCAAGTTTCCCATGTGTAGATGAGATGTTTTCTGATGGGTGAAACAAGAAACAGCTATATGCTGCTTTTGAAATCCAGGCCTCTGAGGAGAGATGCCTGGAAACCAAAGCAATGGATCTGATTAGTGCCTAGGGGCCTGTTCTTTCCTTTTTACCTCTGAGGACATCTGTCTATGGGTCTGAGTGCAGGTAGGGGCTCATTTGGGCTCAGATTGCCCCTGTTTTTCCTGGGAAGCTACCACTATTGAGATATATCAGGGACTTTGGAGGTTTATCCTATTAGAAGGGTTGTGGCCATTGGAATGGGCACACACAATTCCCTTGGAGAGGGCAAGTACAGTCCTCAGGTTTGGCTCCAGGGGCCTGAGCCTGTAGGTTGTGTCGTCCAGCCCCTTTTGGACAGTTGTCTGAAAACACAAACTCGGCTTATGTTTCAGGTCATAGGTATGGCAGGACTGATCTACAGACCATGAGGAGAACTTTTCGGGATTTGAAAGAAGGGCGAGTGTGAGGCTCCTGCTCCAGTTTTTGTCTCGGGATATCGTGTCACTCATGGTCGTGGAATTTCTGGGTGACTTCATGGGAAATGGACGAGTCTTACTCTCTGGTGGTTTGGCCCCGTCCAAAGAGTTTGGGTTCATTCTGTGGGCAGGAAGAAGTCCGTTTTATTTTGTTTTTGTTGTTGTTGTTGTTGTTTTCTTTTTTAACCTCAGGTGTCCCACCAAATGAGGGATTTCAGAGTAGAGCCCTAGGAGGGGCGACTGAACAATCAGAAATCTGGTTAAAAATTGGGGCCTAGGGACATGTCAAGCCCATTATGACATCTAATGGTCCAGCCACTGAGAGGACTTACTAGAGGACAGGACTCATGCTGAGGGTCACAATGCGTGTGTATGCCCTCGTCGCACTCAAGAATGGGCGGGGCCTCAGGGTTTCTCCTACACTGATCGTTGGACAACGTGCCAACCACAAGGGTTCTTGCCATGGGTAAGGAGGAGTTCTGATTTCTGCATCAGACTCACCCCTGGGCAGTGATTGGAGATAAGGTCTCGGTTCTGAAGCCTGAAAACTGAGGTAGGGAAGAGATGATGACCTAAGGCCATGGCGGGTTTTATGTGCTCAGTGTGCGGTCAGCTTTCTGGGTGTTGGTCAGGAGGTCCGGGCTCAGGATGTGTTCGACAGTGCATTAGTGCCCAGGTTAGACTATATAATTTGGGTAAAGTCGAGTGCTGTGTAGGTTTACCCTCATTTAAGGTGCCTGGGCAGCTCATGAGGCAATCATTTTTTTTCTAGAGGGCAGGCAGAGTGCTGCATTGTGGGTCCGGAATTGCCAAACTTGCGGGCTTTGGGGCCAGGAGTGTGAGGATGGAAGTCTGAGAAGACAAGCTAGACTTGGGTTTCAGGGCGAGGGCACGGCAGGTACCCCCTGCAGATCTGAACCCATATCTCATGCATCTGAAGTCAGGGCGAGGATCAGACGTTGGCTCAGGTGGGAGTTTCTGAGCATGACGGCCGCTTCATGAAGGGAGCGGAATCTCGAGACCATTGAGGTTTTCCCACGTTGGGAGTTGTGGGATGCCCCCTTCCAGGATTCCTTCTTCCGGACAATTGAGACCTGTTGGACAGCTCCAGGACATCCCATATGGAATGACTCCAGAGCACCGTTCGCGGATGGATGCCTGGGAAGCCCGCCTCGCATTCCAATTGTCTCCTAGCAACAAGAGAGTTTAGATCTGATGGCTCTGCGGGAGCAACCTCGGTGGCTGAGTTGAAATGGACTTTCCTGAGGATGTGTCCTAATGTGTTTTTGTGTCCATGAGGGCCTTGGAATGGGGCGGTGGCACCGGCAACCTGAAGTACTTTCCTAAGCTTTGGACATGGCTCCCATGCACAGGTTTACTTGTGGAGACGAGATGAGTTCTGATGGGTGCCTCAGGAAAACCCCTATGCTCGTATTGGAATCAGGCTTTTGAGGACACATGCCTGTAACCCAAAGCAATGGATCCTATTATGGCCTAGGGTCCTGTCTGGTTCAATCTTCTTCTCTGGGGACATCCATCTATGGTATGTGTGGAGGTCGATTATCAGCTGGTGTCAGACACCCCTTGTTTGTTCCGGGTGACCCACACTATTGGGATGGCCTAAGGGTCGTTGGAGGTTTCTCCTAATTTGTATGATTTTAGACCATGGAATGGGCAGAATTCCCATGGATTGGTAGGCACAGTCCTAATGTGTGGCTCCAGGGGCCCAGCCTGGAGGGTGTGTGGCCCAAGACTTTGAGGACAGAAGTCTGAAAACACAAACTCAGCTTAGGTTTGGGGACGTAGGTATGGCAGGCCCGATCTACAAACCATGAGAAGAACTCTACAGGATATGAAGAAAGTGCGAGTCTGTGGCGATTGCTCAGGCTTTTGTCTCTGGATTTTGTATCAGTGATGGCCGTGGAATGTCGGGGAGGCCTCATGGGCCATGGACGAATCTTCCTCTCTGAGGATTTGGCCCGATTCCCAATTGCTTTTCGTCAATCTGTGGAATGGGAGGACTCATTTCAGTTTTGTTACCTCAGGTGTCCCACCAAAAGAGGAATTCCAAAGCAAAGCCGTGGGGAAGACTGAAGGGACAATCCGAACTATGGTGAAAAATTGGGGCCTAGGGGCATGGCAAGCCCAATATGCTATCTCTTCATCCAGCCACTGAGTGGCCTTACTTGAGGACTGGGCTCAGCCTGAGGGTCACAATGTGTGTTTGTGACCAATGTGGCCTGTGAGCATGGGCGGGGCCTCATGGGCCACACTGGTTTCAACGACACTGAACGTTGGACAACATGCCAACCACAAGGTTTCTTGCCATGGGGAAGGAGTTCTGATTTCTGCATCACCTTCAACATGGACAGTGATTGGAGATAAGGTCTAGGTTCTGAAACCTGAAAACCGAGGTTGGGAAGAGATGACGACCTAAGGCCATGGCGGCTCGATGTGCTCAGTGTGCGGCCAGCTGTCTGGGAGGGGCCAGGGGGTCCAGGCTCAGGCTGTGTCAGAAAGGGCATTAGTGCCCTGGTCAGCCTATGTATTTGGGGTACAGCCAAGGTCGGTGCAGGTTGATCCTCATTTGGGGTTACTGGGTAGCCCCAGAGGACAATGTTTTTTATCTGGAGGGCAGGCAGAGTGCTGCATTGTAGTTCTGGATTGCCAAACTGGAGGCCTTGTGGGCCAGTAGTCTGACGACAAAAGTCTGAGAACACAAGCTAGGCTTAGGTTCCTGGGTGAGGCCATGGCAGGCACAATCTACAGACCTGAATCGAGATCTCGTGCATCTGAAGTCAGGGCGAGGATCAGACGATCGCTCAGGTTGGAGTTTCTGTCCCTGATGGCCCCTTCATGAATGGGGGGGCATCACGAGGCCATGGGTGTTTTCCCATGATGGGAGTTGTGAGAAGCTCCAAACTGCAGAGAGTCTTCGGCAGGACAATTGAGACCTATTGTTTGGCTCCAGGCCAATGATTCTGAGCAGGGTTCTAAGGATGAATGGCTGGGTAGCCCACCTCTCATTCCAATTGTCTCCTAGCAACAAGACAGTTTAGATCTCCTGGATCTGTGGGGAGCTACCGAGGATGCTGAGTTGAAATGCACACCCCTGGGGATGGGTCCGAATGTGCTTTTGTGTCTATGGAGACCTTGGAATGAAGCGGTGGCACTGGGGCCCTAAAGGGTTCTCTTAAACAGAGGCTTTGACACAGCTCCAACGTGGAAGTTTCCCATGTGTAGATGAGATGTTTTCTGATCGGTGAAACAAGAAACTGCTATATGCTGCTTTTGAAATCCAGGCCTCTGAGGAGAGATGCCTGGAAACCAAAGCAATGGATCTGATTAGTGCCTAGGGGCCTGTTCTTTCCTTTTTACCTCTGAGGACATCTGTCTATGGGTCTGAGTGTAGGCAGGGGCTCATTTGGGCTCAGATTGCCCCTGTTTTTCCTGGGAAGCTACCACTATTGAGAAATATCAGGGACTTTGGAGGTTTATCCTATTAGAAGGGTTGTGGCCATTGGAATGGGCACACACAATTCCCTTGGAGAGGGCAAGTACAGTCCTCAGGTTTGGCTCCAGGGGCCTGAGCCTGTAGGTTGTGTCGTCCAGCCCCTTTTGGACAGTTGTCTGAAAACACAAACTCGGCTTATGTTTCAGGTCATAGGTATGGCAGGACTGATCTACAGACCATGAGGAGAAATTTTCGGGATTTGAAAGAAGGGCGAGTGTGAGGCTCCTGCTCAAGTTTTTGTCTCGGGATATCGTGTCACTCATGGTCGTGGAATTTCTGGGTGACTTCATGGGAAATGGACGAGTCTTACTCTCTGGTGGTTTGGCCCCGTCCAAAGAGTTTGGGTTCATTCTGTGGGCTGGAAGAAGTCCGTTTTATTTTGTTGTTGTTGTTTTCTTTTTTAACCTCATGTGTCCCACCAAATGAGGGATTTCAGAGTAGAGCCCTAGGAGGGGCGACTGGACAATCAGAAATCTGGTTAAAAATTGGGGCCTAGGGACATGTCAAGCCCATTATGACATCTAACGGTCCAGCCACTGAGAGGACTTACTAGAGGACAGGACTCATGCTGAGGGTCACAATGCGTGTGTATGCCCTCATCGCACTCAAGAATGGGCGGGGCCTCAGTGTTTTTCCTACATGATCGTTGGACAACGTGCCAACCACAAGGGTTCTTGCCATGGGTAAGGAGGAGTTCTGATTTCTGCATCAGACTCACCCCTGGGCAGTGATTGGAGATAAGGTCTCGGTTCTGAAGCCTGAAAACTGAGGTAGGGAAGAGATGATGACCTAAGGCCATGGCGGGTTTTATGTGCTCAGTGTGCGGTCAGCTTTCTGGGTGTTGGTCAGGAGGTCCGGGCTCAGGATGTGTTCGACAGTGCATTAGTGCCCAGGTTAGACTATATAATTTGGGTAAAGTCGAGTGCTGTGTAGGTTTACCCTCATTTAAGGTGCCTGGGCAGCTCATGAGGCAATCATTTTTTTTCTAGAGGGCAGGCAGAGTGCTGCATTGTGGGTCCGGAATTGCCAAACTTGAGGGCTTTGGGGCCAGGAGTGTGAGGATGGAAGTCTGAGAAGACAAGCTAGACTTGGGTTTCAGGGCGAGGGCACGGCAGGTACCCCCTGCAGATCTGAACCCATATCTCATGCATCTGAAGTCAGGGCGAGGATCAGACGTTGGCTCAGGTGGGAGTTTCTGAGCATGACGGCCGCTTCATGAAGGGAGCGGAATCTCGAGACCATTGAGGTTTTCCCACGTTGGGAGTTGTGGGATGCCCCCTTCCAGGATTCCTTCTTCCGGACAATTGAGACCTGTTGGACAGCTCCAGGACATCCCATATGGAATGACTCCAGAGCACCGTTCGCGGATGGATGCCTGGGAAGCCCGCCTCGCATTCCAATTGTCTCCTAGCAACAAGACAGTTTAGATCTGATGGCTCTGCGGGAGCAACCTCGGTGGCTGAGTTGAAATGGACTTTCCTGAGGATGTGTCCTAATGTGTTTTTGTGTCCATGAGGGCCTTGGAATGGGGCGGTGGCACCGGCAACCTGAAGTACTTTCCTAAGCTTTGGACATGGCTCCCATGCACAGGTTTACTTGTGGAGACGAGATGAGTTCTGATGGGTGCCTCAGGAAAACCCCTATGCTCGTATTGGAATCAGGCTTTTGAGGACACATGCCTGTAACCCAAAGCAATGGATCCTATTATGGCCTAGGGTCCTGTCTGGTTCAATCTTCTTCTCTGGGGACATCCATCTATGGTATGAGTGGAGGTCGATTATCAGCTGGTGTCAGACACCCCTTGTTTGTTCCGGGTGACCCACACTATTGGGATGGCCTAAGGGTCGTTGGAGGTTTCTCCTAATTTGTACGATTTTGGACCATGGAATGGGCAGAATTCCCATGGATTGGTAGGCACAGTCCTAATGTGTGGCTCCAGGGGCCCAGCCTGGAGGGTGTGTGGCCCAAGACTTTGAGGACAGAAGTCTGAAAACACAAACTCAGCTTAGGTTTGGGGACGTAGGTATGGCAGGCCTGATCTACAAACCATGAGAAGAACTCTACAGGATATGAAGAAAGTGCGAGTCTGTGGCGATTGCTCAGGCTTTTGTCTCTGGATTTTGTATCAGTGATGGCCGTGGAATGTCGGGGAGGCCTCATGGGCCATGGACGAATCTTCCTCTCTGAGGATTTGGCCCGATTCCCAATTGCTTTTCGTCAATCTGTGGAATGGGAGGACTCATTTCAGTTTTGTTACCTCAGGTGTCCCACCAAAAGAGGAATTCCAAAGCAAAGCCGTGGGGAAGACTGAAGGGACAATCCGAACTATGGTGAAAAATTGGGGCCTAGGGGCATGGCAAGCCCAATATGCTATCTCTTCATCCAGACACTGAGTGGCCTTACTTGAGGACTGGGCTCAGCCTGAGGGTCACAATGTGTGTTTGTGACCAATGTGGCCTGTGAGCTTGGGCGGGGCCTCATGGGCCACACTGGTTTCAACGACACTGAACGTTGGACAACATGCCAACCACAAGGTTTCTTGCCATGGGGAAGGAGTTCTGATTTCTGCATCACCTTCAACATGGACAGTGATTGGAGATAAGGTCTAGGTTCTGAAACCTGAAAACCGAGGTTGGGAAGAGATGACGACCTAAGGCCATGGCGGCTCGATGTGCTCAGTGTGCGGCCAGCTGTCTGGGAGGGGCCAGGGGGTCCAGGCTCAGGCTGTGTCAGAAAGGGCATTAGTGCCCTGGTCAGCCTATGTATTTGGGGTACAGCCAAGGTCGGTGCAGGTTGATCCTCATTTGGGGTTACTGGGTAGCCCCAGAGGACAATGTTTTTTATCTGGAGGGCAGGCAGAGTGCTGCATTGTAGTTCTGGATTGCCAAACTGGAGGCCTTGTGGGCCAGTAGTCTGACGACAAAAGTCTGAGAACACAAGCTAGGCTTAGGTTTCTGGGTGAGGCCATGGCAGGCACAATCTACAGACCTGAATCGAGATCTCATGCATCTGAAGTCAGGGCGAGGATCAGACGATCGCTCAGGTTGGAGTTTCTGTCCCTGATGGCCCCTTCATGAATGGGGGGGCATCACGAGGCCATGGGTGTTTTCCCATGATGGGAGTTGTGAGAAGCTCCAAACTGCAGAGAGTCTTCGGCAGGACAATTGAGACCTATTGTTTGGCTCCAGGCCAATGATTCTGAGCAGGGTTCTAAGGATGAATGGCTGGGTAGCCCACCTCTCATTCCAATTGTCTCCTAGCAACAAGACAGTTTAGATCTCCTGGATCTGTGGGGAGCTACCGAGGATGCTGAGTTGAAATGCACACCCCTGGGGATGGGTCCGAATGTGCTTTTGCGTCTATGGAGACCTTGGAATGAAGCGGTGGCACTGGGGCCCTAAAGGGTTCTCTTAAACAGAGGCTTTGACACAGCTCCAACGTGGAAGTTTCCCATGTGTAGATGAGATGTTTTCTGATCGGTGAAACAAGAAACTGCTATATGCTGCTTTTGAAATCCAGGCCTCTGAGGAGAGATGCCTGGAAACCAAAGCAATGGATCTGATTAGTGCCTAGGGGCCTGTTCTTTCCTTTTTACCTCTGAGGACATCTGTCTATGGGTCTGAGTGTAGGCAGGGGCTCATTTGGGCTCAGATTGCCCCTGTTTTTCCTGGGAAGCTACCACTATTGAGAAATATCAGGGACTTTGGAGGTTTATCCTATTAGAAGGGTTGTGGCCATTGGAATGGGCACACACAATTCCCTTGGAGAGGGCAAGTACAGTCCTCAGGTTTGGCTCCAGGGGCCTGAGCCTGTAGGTTGTGTCGTCCAGCCCCTTTTGGACAGTTGTCTGAAAACACAAACTCGGCTTATGTTTCAGGTCATAGGTATGGCAGGACTGATCTACAGACCATGAGGAGAAATTTTCGGGATTTGAAAGAAGGGCGAGTGTGAGGCTCCTGCTCAAGTTTTTGTCTCGGGATATCGTGTCACTCATGGTCGTGGAATTTCTGGGTGACTTCATGGGAAATGGACGAGTCTTACTCTCTGGTGGTTTGGCCCCGTCCAAAGAGTTTGGGTTCATTCTGTGGGCTGGAAGAAGTCCGTTTTATTTTGTTGTTGTTGTTGTTGTTGTTGTTTTCTTTTTTAACCTCATGTGTCCCACCAAATGAGGGATTTCAGAGTAGAGCCCTAGGAGGGGCGACTGGACAATCAGAAATCTGGTTAAAAATTGGGGCCTAGGGACATGTCAAGCCCATTATGACATCTAACGGTCCAGCCACTGAGAGGACTTACTAGAGGACAGGACTCATGCTGAGGGTCACAATGCGTGTGTATGCCCTCATCGCACTCAAGAATGGGCGGGGCTTCAGTGTTTTTCCTACATGATCGTTGGACAACGTGCCAACCACAAGGGTTCTTGCCATGGGTAAGGAGGAGTTCTGATTTCTGCATCAGACTCACCCCTGGGCAGTGATTGGAGATAAGGTCTCGGTTCTGAAGCCTGAAAACTGAGGTAGGGAAGAGATGATGACCTAAGGCCATGGCGGGTTTTATGTGCTCAGTGTGCGGTCAGCTTTCTGGGTGTTGGTCAGGAGGTCCTGGCTCAGGTTGTGCTCGACAGTGCATTAGTGCCCAGGTTAGACTATATAATATGGGTAAGGTCGAGTGCTGTGTAGGTTTATCCTCATTTAAGTTGCCTGGGCAGTTCATGAGGCAATAATTTTTTTTTTTTTCTAGAGGGCAGGCAGAGTGCTGCATTGTGGGTCCGGAATTGCCAAATTTTAGGACTTCGGGGCCAGGAGTTTGAGGACGGAAATGTGAGAAGACAAGCTAGACTTGGGTTTCAGGGCGAGGGCACGACAGGTACCCCCTGCAGATCTGAACCAATATCTCATGCTTCTGAAGTCACAGCGAGGATCATATGTTGGCTTAGGTTGGAGTTCCTGTGCATGACGGCCGCTTTATGAAGGGAGCGGTATCTCGGGGCCATTGAAGTTTCCCACGTTGGGAGTTGTGGGATGCCCCGTTCAAGGATTCCTTCTGCGGGACATTTGAGAACTGTTGGACAGCTCCAGGACATCCCATATGGAATGACTCCAGAGCACCGTTCGCGGATGGATGCCTGGGAAGCCCGCCTCGCATTCCAATTGTCTCCTAGCAACAAGACAGTTTAGATCTGATGGCTCTGCCGGAGCAACCGGGGTGGCTGAGTTGAAATGGACTTTCCTGAGGATGGGTCCTAATGTGTTTTTGTGTCCATGAGGGCCTTGGAATGGGGCGGTGGCACCGGGAACCTGAAGTACTCTCCTAAGCTTTGGACATGGCTCCCATGCACAGGTTTCCTTGTGGAGACGAATTGAGTTCTGATGGGTGCCTCAGGAAAACCCCTATGCTCGTATTGGAATCAGGCTTTTGAGGACACATGCCTGTAACCCATAGCAATGGATCCTATTATGGCCTAGGGTCCTGTCTGGTTCAATCTTCTTCTCTGGGGACATCCATCTATGGTATGAGTGGAGGTCGATTATCAGCTGTTGTCATACAGCCCTTGTTTGTTCCGGCGACCTACACTATTGGGATGGCCTCAGGGACTTTGGAAGTTTCTCCTAATTTGTACGATTTTGGATCATGGAATGGGCAGAATTCCCATGGATTGGTAGGCACAGTCCTAATGTGTGGCTCCAGGCGCACAGCCTGGAGGCTGTGTGGCCCAAGACTTTGAGGACAGAAGTCTGAAAACACAAACTCAGCTTAGGTTTGGGGACGTAGTTATGGCAGGCAGGCCCGATTGACAAACCATGAGAAGAACTCTTCAGGATATGAAGAAAGTGCGAGTCTGAGGCGCTTGCTCAGGCTTTTGTCTCTGGATTTTGTATCAGCGATGGCCGTGGAATTTCGGGGAGGCCTCATGGGCCATGCACGAATCTTCCTCTCTGAGGATTTGGCCCGATTCCCAATTGCTTTTCGTCATTCTGTGGGATGGATGGTCTCCTTTCAGGTTTGTTACCTCAGGTGTCCCACCAAAAGAGGAATTCCAAATCCAAGCCGTGGGGAAGACTGAAGGGACATCCCGAACTATGGTTTAAAGTGGGGGCCTAGGGGCATGGCAAGCCCAATATGCTATCTCTTCATCCAGCCACTGAGTGGCCTTACTTGAGGCCTGGGCTCAGCCTGAGCATCACAATGTGTGTTTGTGACCAATGTGGCCCGCGAGCATGGGCGGGCCTCATGGGCCACACTGGTTTCAACCACACTGAACGTTGGACAACATGCCAACCACAAGGTTTCTTGCCATGGGGAAGGAGTTCTGATTTCTGCATCACCTTCAACCCTGGGCAGTTCTTGGAGATAAGGTCTAGGTTCTGAAACCTGGAAACCGAGGTTGGGAAGAGATGACGACCTAAGGCCATGGCGGCTGGATGTGCTCAGTGTGCGGCCAGCTGTCTGGGAGGGGCCAGGGGGTCCAGGCTCAGGCTGTGTCAGAAAGGGCATTAGTGCCCTGGTCAGCCTATGTATTTGGGGTACAGCCAAGGTCGGTGCAGGTTGATCCTCATTTGGTGTTACTGGGTAGCCCCAGAGGACAATGTTTTTCTTCTGGAGGGCCGGCAGAGTGCTGCATTGTAGTTCTGGATTGCCAAACTGGAGGGCTTGTGAGCCAGTAGTCTGACGACAAATGTCTGAGAACACAAGCTAGACTTAGGTTTCTGGGTGAGGCCATGGCAGGCACAATCTACAGACGTGAATCGAGATCTCGTGCATCTGAAGTCAGGACGAGGATCAGACGATCGCTCAGGTTGGAGTTTCTGTCCCTGATGGCCCCTTCATGAATGGGGGGGTGCAATACGAGGCCATGGGGGTTTTCCCAAGATGAGAGTTATGAGAAGCTCCAAACAGCAGAGAGTCTTCTGCAGGTCAATTGAGACCGTTGCTTGGCTCCAGGCCAATGATTCTGAGCAGGGTTCTAAGGATGGATGGCTGCGTAGCCCACCTCGCATTCCAGAGATAGAAGGTTGAGCCGGACAGGCCCTTAGGCCGTAATCTCAACTCTTGCTTTGGGTTCCAGGTGTTACTCCTCAGAGGCTTTGGTTCGAAGAACAGGATATGGGGCTTTCCTGAGGCACTGAACAGAACTCCTCTCCTCTCCACATGGGAAGCTTCCCTGTTGGAGCTGTGTCAAACACCTCAGTTTGGAGAACCCTGCAGAGTCCCTGAGCCACCTCCACATTCCAAGGTCGCCCAGGCCACCAAGCCACAGTAGGACTCATCTTCAGGAGAGTACATTTCAACTCCCCCTCTGGGTAGCTCACCCAGGAGCCTGCAGATTGAGCCTGCCTTGTCCTGACTAAAGAGTGGGAATATGAGGTGGCGTTCCCAGGCATCCATGCTTAGACACCTGCTCTCGAGTCTTTCCGTATGGGGCCTCCTGGAACCATCCAATAGGAATCGACTGTCGTGCAGAAGGAAAACTTGAGGTTTGGAGTAGTTCACAAATCCCATCGTAGGCAAACATCCCTGGCCTAATGAAGCCCTCACCCTTCAGGAAGAGGCCATGCTGGACAAAAACTCTAGCCTGAGGCATGTCTCATAGTTGACATGACCTCAGTGCAGGAGATCTCGATTCAGCCTCTGCAGAGTGGGCCTGCCGTGCCCTCGGTCCCAAACCTCACGCTAGCTTGTGTTTTCAGACTTCCTTCCTCACACTCCTGGCAAACAAGCCCTCCGGACAAGAAACTCCAGAACCAAAACCCAGCCCAGTGTCTGCCCAACGGAAGAAAAACGTTTCCCTGTGGGGCTCTCCAGAAAACCCAGATGAGGATCAACCTGCTCGGGCCTCGACGGACCTTGAACTGGATATGCTGCTCTGGGAACTCATGCTCTGTCTGACACAGCCTGAAACCAGACGTCCAGAGAGACAAGGAGACAGCTGGCCGCACACCCAGCACTTCGGACACGCCATGGTCTTATGCCGTCACCTCTTCCTAACCTTGGTTTTCAGATATCTGAACCTAGATATTATATCAATTCTCCACACAGCTGGGTATCGCAAGCACAAAACAGAACTCCTCCTTCCCCATGGCTGTCAAGCTTGCTCTTGGCATGGAGTCACACCTTCAGGGTGGGAGAAACCTTCATGGCCCCTGATGCCACGCCCAAACTTGAGTGCTGCTTGGGCACAAATTCACACTGTGACCCTAGCATGAGACCCATGTCAAAGAAAGGCCTGTCAGGACCTGGACCAAGAGCCCGCATATGGGGCTTGCCAAGCCCCTATGCACCCAATCCTCACCAGTGTTTGAGTTTTCCAGTCGCCCCACCTGTACCTGGGCGCTGCTCTGGAATCCCTTTCTTGGAGAGACACATGAGCCAGACAACACGACTCCACCCTTCCCTCAAAATGACCCCAAACTCTTGGGAGCTGGGACAAATCCCCAGAGAGGGATACTCGTCCACAGTCCCTGAGGCCACCGCTCCAATCCACGGCTATCCCGGACACAACATCCAGAGACAAAAGCCTGAAGGAACGCCTTCCACTCGCCCTTGTTTCAGAGGCCCAGGAGTTCCCTCTCGGGCTGTACATCCGGCCTGTCATACCCTAGGCGCCACTCATAAGCTGAGTTTGTGTATTCAGACTTCTGTGCCCACAGCCTGGACCCACACAACCTCCAGGCTAGGGCCTCTGAAGCCACAGCGAAAGATTGTGCCGGCCCTCTCTAAGGAAAGTGTGTCCAATCCATTGACCACAACCCTACAGTTTAGGGAAAAGCTCCAAGGCCCCTGAGGCCATCAATAGGTAGGCCACCCTGGACTAAGAGGGGCTCTCTGACACCAGCAGAGCAACTATCTCCACTTAGATTCTCAGACAGTGTCCCCAGAGACAGAAGGTTGAAATGGACAGGCCCCCAGGCCCTAATATGAACCTTAGCTTTGTTTCCATGTGTCCGTTCTCAGAGGACTGTTTTCGTAGACCAGCACATGGGGCTTTTCTGAGGCACCAAACCAAGCATCTCTCGTCTCCACATGGGCAGCTTTCTTACTGGGGATGTATCAAACCCTTCAGGTAGGAGAGTTCCGCAAGGCCACCGAACAACCAGCACATTCCAAGGTCTCGATGGACCCAAACGCACATTCTGACACATCCTCAGGAGAGGCCATTTCAATTCAGCCCCCTGGGTAGCGTGACCCAGAGGCAGCAGATCAAACATATCTTGTCGCTTATGGCCAATTGGAATGCGAGGAATGCTGTACAGGGATCCATCCTTCGAACCCTGCTCTCCAGTCCTTCCATATGGTATGTCCTGGAGCCATGCAACAGGACTCGAATGTCCCGCAGAAGGAAACCTTGTGGTTTGGGGCAACCTCCAAACTCAGCGTGGGAAAACTTCCTTGGCCTCATGAGACCCCCGCTTCATGAAGGTGCCATCATGAACACATACTCCAGCCTCAGCCAACGTCTGATCCTCAGCCTGACTTCAGATGCAGGAGATTTTGATTCAGCCTCTGCAGAGTGGGCCTGCTCTGCCCTTGGCTCCAATACTCACCCTAGCTTGTGTTTTCAGACTTCCGTCCTCACACTCCTTGCCCACAAACCCTCCCTACTGGGAATTCTGTGGCCACACTGAAGCACTCTGCCTGCCTCCCAGGAGAAAAACATTGTCTATGGTGCTACCCAGAAACCCCAAATGAGGATCAAACTGCTTGGCCCTCGGCAACACCCCAATTGCATAGGCTACCTTAAACACTGATGCTCTGAGGAAAATAGCCTGAGCCCAGACCTTCCAACAGACACCGACACAGCTGGCTGCACTCCTAGGACATTGGACCCGCCACTGCCTTAGGCCACCATCCATTCCCAACCTGGGTTTTCAGTCATCGGATCCTAGACCTTATCTCCAATCCCTGCACAGGGGGGAACCTGATGCACAAATCAGAACCCCTCCTTCCCCATGGCAAGAAAACTTGCTGCTGGCAGTGAGTCAAACCTTCAGTGTAGGAAAAACGACATGGCCCATGAGGCAACGCTCAAGCGTTAGGGCCGCCTTGGGCACAAACACACATTGTGACCCTCAGCGTGAGTACCTTATTCAAGTAACACCTCTCAGTGACTGGACCAAGAGCCCGCATATGTGGCTTGCCATGCCCATAGGCACCCAGGACTAACTAGATGGTGTGTATTCCAGTTCAGGGAACCCACTGATGTGCTCTAGAGTCCCTCTCCTGGGGGGTTCCCTGTGGGAGAAAACAGTACTCTTCCCTTCCCACAGAATGAACCCAAACACTTGGGAACTTGGACAATCCCCCGAGAGGATGGCTCTTCCTCGGCCTCTGAGACAACCCCTACCCTGACCGGACACTGTGAACGCAACACCCAGAGACAAAATCCTGAGTGACTGCCTCCCACTGGCCCTCCTTTGATATCCAGAGGATCTCCCCTCACGGACTGGAGATCAGTCCTGCCATTACCTTGGCCACTAGCTGAGCCAAGTTTGCTTTTTCAGACATCTGTCCCCACAGCCCTGGCAAACACAGCCTCTAGGCTGGGTCCTCTGGAGCCATACCACAGGACCGTGCCTGCTCTCTCCTGGGAAACTGTGTCCATTCCTTTGGCCACACACCTCCAGAATATGAGAAACCTCAAGGCCCCCGAGGACATCCCACTACTGGGAGGCTCCTTGGACACACAGGGGCATTCGGACACAAGCTGAGCAGCTACCTCCACGAAGGCATGCCCACAGATGTCAACAGAGATAGAAGGTTGAGCCGGACAGGCCCTTAGGCCGTAATCTCAACTCTTGCTTTGGGTTCCAGGTGTTACTCCTCAGAGGCTTTGGTTCGAAGAACAGGATATGGGGCTTTCCTGAGGCACTGAACAGAACTCCTCTCCTCTCCACATGGGAAGCTTCCCTGTTGGAGCTGTGTCAAAC
The DNA here is from genome assembly GCF_964662115.1 of Mustela nivalis. NCBI lineage: Eukaryota > Metazoa > Chordata > Mammalia > Carnivora > Mustelidae > Mustela > Mustela nivalis. The sequence goes on from NW_028136417.1 coordinate 1,057,952, forward strand.
ACCTCAGTTTGGAGAACCCTGCAGAGTCCCTGAGCCACCTCCACATTCCAAGGTCTCCCAGGCCACCAAGCCACAGTAGGACTCATCTTCAGGAGAGTACATTTCAACTCCCCCTCTGGGTAGCTCACCCAGGAGCCTGCAGATTGAGCCTGCCTTGTCCTGACTAAAGAGTGGGAATATGAGGTGGCGTTCCCAGGCATCCATGCTTAGACACCTGCTCTCGAGTCTTTCCGTATGGGGCCTCCTGGAACCATCCAATAGGACTCGACTGTCGTGCAGAAGGAAACCTTGAGTTTTGGAGTAATTCACAAATCCCATCGTAGGCAAACATCCCTGGCCTAATGAAGCCCTCACCCTTCAGGAAGAGGCCATGCTGGACAAAAACTCTAGCCTGAGGCACGTCTCATAGTTGACATGACCTCAGTGCAGGAGATCTCGATTCAGCCTCTGCAGAGTGGCCCTGCCATGCCCTCGGTCCCAAAACTCACGCTAGCTTTTGTTTTCAGACTTCCTTCCTCACACTCCTGGCAACAAGCCCTACGGACTAGGAACTCCAGAACCACAACCCAGCCCAGTGTCTGCCCAATGGAAGAAAAACGTTTCCCTGTGGGGCTCTCCAAAAAACCCAGATGAGGATCAACCTGCTCGGGCCTTGACGGTCCCCGAACTGGATATGCTGCTCTGGGCACTCATGCTCTGTCTGACACAGCCTGAAGCCAGACGTCCAGACAGACAAAGAGACAGCTGGCCACACACCCAGCACTTCGGACACGCCATGGTCTTATGCCGTCACCTCTTCCTAACTTTGGTTTTCAGATATCTGAACCTAGACATTATATCAATTCTCCACACAGCTGGGTATCGCAAGCACAAAACAGAACTCCTCCTTCCCCATGGCTGTCAAGCTTTCTATTGGCATGGAGTCACACCTTCAGGGTGGGAGAAACCTTCATGGCCCCTGATGCCACGCCCAAACTTGAGTGCTGCTTGGGCACAAATTCACACTGTGACCCTCAGCATGAGCCCCATGTCAAAGAAAGGCCTGTCAGGACCTCTACCAAGAGCCCGCATATGGGGCTTGCCAAGCCCCTATGCACCCAATCCTCACCAGTGTTTGAGTTTTCCAGTCGCCCCACCTGTACCTGGGCTCTGCTCTGGAATCCCTTTCTTGGAGAGACACATGAGCCAGACAACACGACTCCACCCTTCCCACAAAATGACCCCAAACTCATGAGGCCCCCGCTTCATGAAGGTGCCATCATGGACACATACTCCAGCCTCAGCCAACTTCTGATCCTCAGCCTGACTTCAGATGCAGGAGATTTTGATTCAGCCTCTGCTGATTGGGCCTGCTCTGCCCTTGGCTCCAATCCTCACCCTAGCTTGTGTTTTCAGACTTCCGTCCTCACACTCCTGGCCCACAAACCCTCTATACTGGGAATTCTGGGGCCACACTGAAGCACTCTGCCTGCCTCCCAGGAGAAAAACATTGTCTATGGTGCTGCCCAGAAACCCCAAATGAGGATCCAACTGCTTGGCCCTCGGCAACACCCCAATTGCATAGGCTACCTTAAACACTGATGCTCTGTCGCAAATAGCCTGAGCCCAGACCTTCCAACAGACACCGACACAGCTGGCTGCACACCCAGCACATTGGACCCGCCACTGCCTTAGGCCACCATCCATTCCCAACCTGGGTTTTCAGTCATTGGAACCTAGACCTTATCTCCAATCCCTGCACAGGGGGAACCTGATGCACAAGTCATAACCCCTCCTTCCCCATGGCAAGAAACCTTGCTGCTGGCCGTGAGTCAAACCTTCAGTGTATGAGAAAACGGTAAACCTGCCGGGCCTCATGAAGCCCCCCATATCCTTCAGGGAGAGGCCATCATGGACAAAAACTCTAGCTTGAAGCACGTCTCATAGTAGATATGACCGCAATGCAGGAGATCTTGATTAAGCCTCTGCAGAGTGGCCTGCCGTGCCCTCGGTCCCAAACCTCATGCTAGCTTGTGTTTTCAGGCTTCCTTCCTCACACTCCTGGCAAACAATCCCTCCAGAGTAGGATTTGCAGAACCACGAGCCAGCCCAGTGACTGCCCACCGGTAGAAAACGTTTCCTTGTGGGCCTCTCCATAAAACCCAGATGAGGATCAACCTGCTCTTGCCTCGACGGCACTCAGATTTGATAGGCTGCTCTGGGCACTAATGCTCTGCCTTTCACAGCCTGATGCCAGACGTCCAGACAGGCAAGGAGACAGCTGGCCACACACCTAGCACTTCTGACACGCCATGGTCTTATGCCGTTATCTCTTCCTAACCTTGGTTTTCAGATATCTAAACCCAGATATTATATCAATTCGCCACACAGTTGGGCATCTGAATCACAAATCAGAACTCCTTCTTCCCCATGGCTGTAAGGCTTGCTCTTGGCATGGAGTCACACCTTCAGGGTGGGAGAAACCTTCATTTCCCCTGAAACCACGCCCAAACTTGAGTGCTGCCTTGGGCAAAAATTCACTCTGTGACCCTCAGCATGAGCCCAATATCAAAGAAAGGCCTGTCAGGGCCTTGACCAAGAGCCCGCATATGGGGCGTGCCTAGCCCCTATACACCCAATCCTCACCAGTGTTTGAGTTTTCCAGTCTCCCCACCGTTTTGGGGCTCTGCTCTGGAATCACTTTCTTGGAGAGACACATGAGCCAGACAACCGGACTCCACCCTTCCCCCAAAATGACCCCAAACTCCTGTTAGTTGGGTCAAATCCCCAGAGAGGGATACTTGTCCACAGTCACTGAGGCCACCCCCTACAATCTACGGCTATCCTGGACGCATCCAAAGACAAAAGCCTGAAGGAATCTCGCCCTTGATTCACAAGCCAAGGAACTCAATCTCTATCTGTACATCCGGCCTGCCATACCCTCGGCGCCACTCATAAGCTGAGTTTGTGTTTTCAGACTTCTGTGCCCACAGCCTGGACCCACACACCCTCTAGGCTAGGGCATCTGGAGCCACAGCGAAAGATTGTGCCTGCCCTCTCCAAGGAAAGTGTGCCCAATCCATTGACCACAACCCTACAGGTTAGGGAAAAGCTCCAAGGCCCCTGAGGCCATCCTGATAGTGTAGGCTGCCCTGGACTAAAAGGGGCACTCTGACACCAGCTGAGCCATTATCACCACTTAGACTCTCAGACAGTGTCCCCAGAGACAGAAGATTGAAATGGACAGGCCCTTAGGCCCTAATATGAACCTTAGCTTTAGTTTTCATGTGTCTGTCCTCAGAGGTCTGGTTTCGTATACCAGCATATTAGGTTTTTCTGAGGCTCCAAACCAAACCTCTCTCGTCTCCACATGGAGTGCTTTCTTACTGGATCTGTATCAAACCCTTCTGGTCGGAGAATTCCGCAGGGCCACAGTACAACCATCACATTCCAAGGTCTCCATGGACAGAAACACACATTATGACGCATCCTCAGGAGAGGCCATTTCAACTCAGCCCGCTGGTTAGCTTGCCCCAGAGCCAGCAGATCAAACATATCTTGTCGTTAATGGCCAAAGGGAATGCGAGGCATGCTGTTCAGGGATCCATCCTTTGAACCCTCCTCTTCAGTCCTTCCGTATGGTATGTACTGGAGCCACTCAACAGGACTCGACTGTCTTGCAGAAGGAAACCTTGTGGTTTGTGGCAACCTCCAAACTCAGCGTGGGAAAATTTCGTTGGCCTCATGAGGCACCTGCTTCATGAAGGTGCTATCAAGGGCACAATCCAACCTCAGCCAACGTCTGATCCTCAGCCTGACTTCAGATGCATGAGATATCCTTTCAGCCTTTGCAGAGTGTGCCTGCTCCCAACCTCACCCTATCTTTTGTTTTCAGACTCTACCCTAGCACTCCTGGCCCAAAAGCCCTCATGATTGGGAATTCTGGTTCCAGAACGAAGCACTCTGCCTGCCCCCCAAAGAAAAACATTGTCTATGGCATTGCTCAGAAACCCCAAATGAAAATCAACCTGCTCAGCCCTCGGCAACACCCCAATTGCATAGGCTACCCTAAACACTGTGCTCTGTCTTACATAGCCTGAGCCCAGACCTTGTGAGAGACATTGAGACAGTTGGCTTCACACCCAGCACATCGAACCTGCCATGGGTTAGGCCATTTCATCCCTTTCCATTGACCTGGGTGTCTTCCTGGAGGTATATTCTGAGGCTGTGTCAGACTATGCATTTTTTCTGGAGCTTCCTATGGAATTGGGGTGGTATTAGGGGCCTTGCAATTTTCTCTTAATCTGGTGGGTTGGGAAACTGAGACAGGCTGACATTCCTTGGGAGAGCTGGCCCAGTGCTGTTGTGTGTTCCTGGAGGCCCCATCCTGGAGGGCATATGGGTCAGGACTCTGGGTCCAAAGTCTTCAGACACAAACTCGGGTAAGAGTTAAGCTCGAGGTGATGGCAGACCCAATCTGCAGACCCTGAGCGAAGCATCTCCAGATATGAAATTCGGACGGCTGTGAGGCAGGAGCACAGTCTTTTCTGTCTGACTTGTTTGTCTATGATGGCCACGAAATGGAGGGGTGGCCCCATGGGTCCATGTGAGATTCTACCTCTCTGGGAATTCTGCTCGGCACCCAAGAGTTTGGTGTATTTCCGGGGGATGGGAGGAGCGCAGTTTTCTGAGTCAGGGATCCCGTCCAAACAGCCATTCCAGAGATGGGTCCTGGGTTCTGGAGCCTGGATCACCGCAACAAGGCTTAGGATTTGGGCCTAGGGTCCTGCTCTATGTTTTCCTGGTACAGCTCCCGAGTGTTCTTGTTGGAAATGGGTCTCATTCTGAGGGTCACAATGCCTGTTTTTGCCCAGATGCCCATGCTGAGTGGGTGTGACCTCATGGGCTATGCACTTGGCTCCCACTCTGAGGGTTGGACTGCCATCTCAACATTCAGTTTTCCTGCCATGGGGAAGGAGGGGTACTTTTTTATGCTTCAGGTTCCCCCATGGGCAGGAATTTGAGCTAAGTTCTGGGACCGGTGCCTGAATACCCAGTTCACTTTGAGATGAGGTCCTCGGGCCAAGGCAGGACCCACCTGCAGAAAATGAGGCCTGCTTTCTGGGTGCCTGTCAGGAGCTCGGGCTCGAGCTGTGTCAGACAGAACATTCGTGGAGAGTTCGGCCTATGATATTGGGGTGCTTTTGAGAGCTGTGCAACTGGATCCTCATGGGGGATTTTTGCACAGACCCTTTCTTCACTTCTTCTATCTGGTGAGCAGGCAGATGGCTGCATTACGGCTCCAGAATATCCAAGTTGGAGGGTTTGCAGGCGAGGAGTGTGAGGACAGAAGTATGAAAACATAAGCTACGGTTACGCTCAGTGCCGAGCACATGTCTATTCCAATGTACAGCAGTTGTTTCGAGATCTTCAGCACCTGGGCGAGGGGAAGATGTCTGCTCACGCTGGAGTTTGTATCCATGATGGCCAACAAATGGTGGGGAGGCCTCAAGAATTCTTGGAGGTTTTTCCAAGCTGGAGCTTGTGAGCTGCTCCAAACATCAAGGTGTCCTACTAAGGGACAGCAGAAGTCTTCTTACAGGGCTCCAGGGTCCCCCATATGGAAGATTCGATAGCAATGCTCTCTGAATGGAGGCCTGGGAAGCCAATCTCGTGTTACCATTGCAGCTGAGGAACAGGGTAAGCTTGAACCAATGACACTGATTCCAAGTTCCAAGTGATTTGCGTTGATGGAAGTTCTCAGTCTAACAGGTCCCAATGCTGCTTGGTGTCCAGGGAGACCTTAGAATGTGGTGGCGGCTCTCTGACCATTAAGGATTCTCTATCCTTAGGATTAGACCCAGTACCCAGGAGCCAGGTTTCCTTCTTGGGACAGGATGTGTGCTCTTGTATGGCTCACGGACCACAGGTTGGACCATATGCTTGAATTTCCAGAACAGACCTTTAGGAAGAGAGACCTCAAAACATAAGCTAGGGTTCTGATGAGGTTTTAGGGCCATGGAAGTTTCAATCTTCGGACTAAGTGCCATTGGCCTGCATGTCATCCTGGAGGTAGGTGCTGAGGCTGTGTCAGGCTGTGCACTTATTCCAGAGTGGCCTATGATATTGGGGTGCAGTCAGGGGCCTTGCAGTTTTCTCCTAATCTGGACATTTTGGGAAACTGAGATGGGCAGGGTTTCCTCAGGAGAGCAGGGCCAGTGATGTCATGTGTTTCTCGAGGCCCCATCCTGGAGGTCATGTGTGTCAGGACTTTGGGACCAAAGACTTTAGACACAACCTCGGAAAAGAGATAGGAGTGAGGTGATGGCAGTCCGAATATGAAGACCCTGAGGGAAGCTCCTCGGGATTTGAAATTCAGGTGGCTGGGAGGGAGGAGCACAGGCTTTTCTGTCTGGATTGTGTGTCTAGGATGGCCACTAAATGGAGGGGTGACCTCATGTGTCCATGGGATATTATTCCACTCTGGTGATTCTGCTTGGCACCCAAGAGTTTGATTTCTTTTTGGGGAAGAGGAAAAGACTGTATTCCATCTCTGGGATCCTGTCCAAACAGGGATTCCAGAGATGGGTTCTGGGTCCAGACACTGGGAAAACTTAACCAAAGCTTCGATTTGGGATCCTGGTCCAGATCCCAAGGGGGATCTTTGGAAAGGGGTCTCATTCTGAGGGTCACAATGCCTATTTGTGCCCAGCTGCCCGTCCTGTGTAGGCATGGTCTCATGGACCATGCACCTGGTTCCCACTCAGGGTTGTACAGCCATCTCAACATTCAGTTTTCTGGCCATGGGGAAGGAGGAGCACTCTTTTGTGCTTCCGAGTCCCCTATGGGCAGGAATTTGAGCTAAGTCTGGGACAGGTACCTGAATATCCAGGTTGCTTCAAGATGATGGCCTCGGGCCAAGGTTGGACCCACCTGGAGGATATGGGGCCCACTATCTGGGTGGCTGACAGGAGGTCGGGGATCAGGCGGTGTCAGATAGACAATTTATGCAGAGGTCGGTCTATTATATTGGGGTGCCATTGAGGGCCGTGCAGGAGGATCCTCATGTGGGTTTCTACGAAGACCCATAGGGCACTTCTTTCTGGTGGGCAGGCAGAAAGCTGCACTGTGGCTTCAGAATTCCCAATATGAAGGGCTTGTAGGCGAGGAGTGTGAAGACAGAAGTCTGAAAACACAAACCACGGATAAGCTCAGTGCCGACCACAGGACCATTCCATTGTGCAGTGGTTGTTTCGAGATTTCCAGCACCTGAGTATGGGCGAGGGTCAGATGTCTGCTCACGCTGGGTTTGCATCCATGATGGTCAACGAATTGTGGGGTGGCCTCAAGAATTCTTGGAGATTTTCCCAAGCAGGACCTTGTGAGCTGCTCCAAACAGCAAGGTGTCCTACTGTGGGACAGGGGAAGTCCGCTTACAAGGCTCCAGGGTCCCCCATATAGAAAGATACGACAGCAGAGGTCTCTGAATGGGGGCCTGGGAAGTCTTCCTTGCATGACCATTGCAGCTGAGGAACATTGCAGGCTTGATCTGCTGGTTTTTGTTCAAATTTCCAAGTGATCTAAGTTGACGGATGTTCTCAGTCTAATGAGTCACAATGCTGCTTGGTGTCCAGGGAGACCTTAGAATGTGGTGGTGAGGGTGCCTGGGTGGCTCAATGGGCTAAGCCGCTGCCTTCGGCTCAGGTCATGATCTCAGGGTCCTGGGATTGAGTCCCGCATCGGGCTCTCTGCTCAGCAGGGAGCCTGCTTCTTCCTCTCTCTCTCTCTGCCTTCCTCTATGCCTACTTGTGATCTCTCTCTGTCAAATAAATAAATAAAATCTATATAAAAAAAAAGAATGTGGTTGTGGGTCTGTGGCCATGCAGGATTCTCCTACCTGAGGGTTAGACCCAGTTCCCAGGAGCCAGGTTCCCTTCTCGGGACAGGAGGGGTTCTCTTGTATGGCTCAGGGACCACATGTCGGATCATATGTTGGATTTCAAGACCAGGCCTCTGGGCACAGAGGCCTGAATATCTAGGCTAGGGTTCTTATGAGGTTGTAGGGGCATGTCATCCTCAACCTTCGGACTTAGGGACTTTGACCTGTGAGTCTTCCTGGAGGTAGATGCTCAGGCTGTGTCAGACTGTGCATTTTTTCCAGAGTGGCCTATGAAATTGGGGTGGGCTCAGGGGCCTTGCAGGCTCTTCCTAATCTGGAGGGTTTGTGCAACTGAGACGGCAGAATTTCATCCAGAGATCAGGCCCAGTGATGTAGTGTGGTTCTGTCAGCCCCATCCTGCAGGGAATGTGGTTAAGGGCTCTGGGACCAAAGTCTTCAGACACAAAATTGTGTATCAATTAGGAGGGAGGTGATGGCAGCCCCGATCTGCAGACGCTGAGGGCAGCTCCTCAGGATTTGAAATTCGTGTGGCTGGGAGGCAGGAGCAAAGGCTTTTCTGTCTGGATTGTGTCTAGGATGGCCTTGGAATGGTGGGGTGTCCTCATGTGTCCATGGAATATTCTACCTCTCTGGGGATTCTGCCCAGCACCCAAGAGTTTGGTGTCTCACTGGGAAGGAGAGAGCGTGGTTTACTGTTTCAGTGTTTCCGTCAACACAGGGATTCCAGAGATGGGTTATAGGTCCCTGTGCCTGGATAACCCTACAAAGGCTTAGTATTTGGGCCTAGAGGCTTGACTGCCTGGCTCTGTGGGGCTTTGGTTCAGCTCCCATGGAGACTTGTTGGAAATGGGTCTCAGGGTAAGGGTCACAATGCCTGTTTGTGCCCAGATGCCCATCCTGAGTGGGCATTGGCTCTTGTTCCATGCACCTGGATCCCAATATGAGGGTTGGACCACCATATCAACATTTAATTTTCCTTCTATGAGGAAGGAGGAGTACTCTTTTGTGCTTCAGATTCCCCCATGCACAGTAATTTGAGCTATGTTCTGGGACTGGTACGTGAATAATCAGGTTGGTTTGAGATGAAGGACTCAGGTCAAGGCAGGTCACACCTGCCAGATATGGGTCCCGCTATCTAGGTGGCTACCAGGAGGTCGGGGCTCGAGCTGTGTCAGACAAAGCATTAGTTCACAAGGTGGCCTATGATATTGTGGTGCTATAGAGGGCTGTGCTGGTGGAAACTTATATGGAGTTTCACGCAGACCCATAGGGCACCTCTTTTTTCTGGTGGGCAGGCAGAAGGCATTGTGGCTCCCAAATTCCCAATATGGGGGACTTGAAGGCGAGGAGTGTGAGAACAGAAGGCAGAAAACACAATCTATGCTTAATCTCAGTGCCGAGAACATGGCCGTTCCAATGTGCAGTGGTTTTTTCGAGATCTCCAGCATCTGAGTACAGGCGAGGGTCAGATGTCTGCTCATGATAAAGTTTGTATCTATCGTGGCCAACAAATGAAATATCCAGCACCTGAGTAAAGGTGGATTTCAGATGTTTACGCACACTGGAGTTTGTGTCTCTGATGACCGAATGGAGGAGTGGCATCAAGAGGCTGATGCATGTGAGATGCTCTAAACAGCAAGGTTGTTTTTTCTACTGGACAGTTAGAGTCTGGTATGTTTTCTGCAGGGCCCCCCATGGGAAAAGTATGGGTAGCAGAGCCCTTCCACATGGATGCCTGGAAAGCACACCTCCATTGACCAATGCAGCTGAGGAACATGCAGGTTCTTTACGGTGCTTCTGGGGCGAAGCACCAAGGTCTTGAGTTGACATGGAATCTCTTGAAGATGGGTTACAATGCTGGTTTTTTTTTACCAGGAAGATCTTAGAATGTGTTGGTGGCTAAGGTGCCTGCAAGATTCTCCTACCCTGAGGGTTTAACACAGGTCGAAGAGCACGGTTACCCTCTGGGGACAGGAGATGTAGTGTTTTGTGGCTCAGGGACCACATGCCATATCATAAGTTCCTATTCAAGAACAGGCCTCTGAAGACAGATGCCCGACAACCTAATCTAGGGTTCCAATGAGTACCAGGGGCATGAGAGGTTCAATCTTCAGACTTAGGAAAGTTGACTTGGGTGTCTGCCAGGATGTAGGTGATCAGGGAGTTTCAGACTGCGCACTTATGTCCAGAGTAACCTCCAATATTGGGGTGGCCACAGGGGCCTTGAATGTTTCAACCAACTCTGGAGGGTTTGGTTAACTGACATGCACAATTTCCATGGGGATGGCAAGCACAGTCCTGTGGTGTGGCTCCAGAGACTCCACCCTGGAGGGCATGTGAGCCATGGTTCTGGGAGGGAAGTCTGCAAACACAAACTCGGGTTAGGTTTAGTGGCTAGGTTATCGCAGGGCAATGTGTAGACCTGGAAGGCTACTCGTCAGGAACAGTAACTGGAATGACCCGAAGGTGGAAGCACAGGCTTTTATATCTGGATTGTGTGTCTAGGGTGACCTCAGAATGTAGCTGTGGCCTCATGGGTCCATGGGAGATTTTTCCTCTAAGGATACTGGCGGCTCCCAATATTTTGATGACTTTTTGAGATGGGAAGACTGCTATTTTCGATCTTAGGTGTGCCCCAAAACAGGGATTCCAGAGATGGGCTCTGGGTCTAGGCGCCTGGAAAATCCCACCAAGGGTTGGGATTTGGGCTTATGGGCAGACCAGGCCTGCAATGCAGGATCTTGGTGGTGCAACTGAGAGGGCTTGTTTGGAAGCATGCTCTGGCTGAGCATTACAATGCCTGTTTGTGCCCAGGGTGGCCCTCAGGAGTGGGCGTGGTCCCATTGTCCATTTTCTGGCTCCCACACTGAGGGATGGACACACATTCCAATGGCCAGGTTTCCAGCCATGGGAAAGGAGGAAATATCTATTGTGCTTCATGTTCCCCCATAGGCAGGGATTACAGCAAAGGTCTGGGGACAGATGCCTGAATACCAAGGATGCATAGAGATGACAGATTTGGGCCATGGCCGTTCTCACATGCTGGATATGGGCCCCGCTCTCTGGGTGGCTGACACGAGGTCTGGGCTCAGGCTGTGTCAGACACAGCACTAGTGGCCAGAGAAGTCTATATATTGGGGTTCTCTCCAGGGCCGAGTAAATTGATCCTCATGTAGGGTTTCTGGCGAGACTCACGAAGCACTTCTTTCTGTGGGGCAGGCAGAATGCTGCCTTATGGATCCAGAATTCCCTATCAAGAGGGTTTGGGGACAAATAGGGTGAGAATGCAATTGTAAACACCAGCTATGCTTAAATTGAGTGCCAAGCGGAAGTCAGTTTCAATGTGCAGCAGCTTATACGAGATATCCAGCACCTGAGTAAGGGCAGATGTCAGATATTTGCTCACACTGGAGTTTGTGTCTAGGATGACGACTAATGGAGGGGTGGCTTCAGGAGGCAATGGAGGATTACCCACGCTTAAGATTGTGAGATGCTCCAAACAACAAGGTTTCCTTCTAATGGACAGGAGGAGTCTGTTTTTTTTTCCTCCAGGGTCCCTCAAGTGGAAGTTTGCGTAGCAGATCCCTCCCGCATGGATGACTGGAAAGCACACGTCCAATGACCATTGCAGCTGAGGAACATGACAGGTTCGTTTTGGTGGTTCTGGTGCCAAGTACCAAGGCCTTGAGTTGACTTGGAATCTCTTACAGATGTGTCCCAAAACTGGTTTGTTACAAGGGAGTTCTTAGAATGTATTGGTGGCTATGGGCCACGCTGAGGGTTTGGCACAGGTCGATGTGCACAGTTTCCATCTTGGGAGAGGAGATGTTCTGTTTTGTGGCTCAGGGTACATATGTTGTATCCTGACTTGGTATTCAAGAACAGGCCTCTGAGGATTGATGCTTGCAACCTAATCTAGAGATCCAATGATGCCCTTGGTGCCCATCAGGTTCAATTTTCTTACTAAGGACCATTGATATGGTTGTCTGACTGGATGTAGGTGATCAGGGTGTTTCAGACTGTGCATTTGCATCCAGAGCCACTTCCAATATTGGGGTGGGCTCAGGGGCCTTGCAGGTTTCTCCTAACTTGGAGGCTTTGGGGAACTGTGATGGGCACAGTTTCCTTGGGGATGGCAGGCCTAGTCCTGTGGTAAGGCTTCAGAGACCACCTCCTTGAGGATATGAGAGCCATGGTTTTGGGAGGGAAGTCTGCAAACACAAATTTGGGTCAGGGATAGTGGCAAGGTGATCGCAGGTCCAATGCATAGACCTAGAAGGCATCACGTCAGGAACTGTAATTAGGGTGACTGAAAGCTGGTAGCACAGGCATTTCTATCTGGATTGTGTGTTCAGGATGGGCTCTGAATGTAGACGTGGTCTCATGGTTCAATGGGAGACTTTTCCTCTCTAAGGATCCTGGTGGATCTCCATAGATTGGTGGTTTTTTAGAGAAGAAAAGAGTGCTCTTTTCCATCTTAGGGGTGCTCCAAAACAGGGAAGAATGCTGTTTTCCAACCTAGGCTTATGCCAAAACAGGGATTCCAGAGACGAGATCTGGGTCTGGGTGCCCGGATATCCCACCAAGTGTTAGGATTTGGGCCTAGGGGCATTCCAGGCCTGCAATGCAGGATCCTAATGGTGTAACAGAGAGGGCTTGTTTGAAAGCATGCTCAGGCTGAGGGTCATCATGCCTCTTTGTGCCCAGGGGGGCCCTCAGGAGAGGGCGTAGTCTCATTGGCCATATAGCTGGATCCCACTTTGAGGGTTGGACACCCATTGCAACAGCCAGGCTTCCTGCAATGGAAAGAGGAGTTCTCTATTGTGCTTCAGGTTCCCCCATTGGCAGGGTTACAGGAAAGGTCTGTGGAAAGTTGCCTTAATACCAAGGATGTGTACAGATGACAGGCTAAGAATTCCCAGGTAACAAAACAGCATTGTTACCCATGTTCATGACATTCCATGTAAAAATGAGCCCTTAGTACTTCGCCCCAGAGCCACCAGAATGAACTTGCCATGTTCCTAAGCTGCAATGGTCAGTGGAGGTGTGGTTTCCAGGCAACCATACGGGGGTGCTCTGCTACACAAACTTTGCAATTGGCGGGGACCCTTGAGACAAAAAAACAGAATGCCCCTGTCCGGTAGAAGGAAACCTTCTGTTTGGAGCATCTCACAAGCCCCAGCGTGGGAAATCCTCCATTTCCTCTGGAAGCCACCACTCCATTTGTCAGTCATCATTGACACAAACTCCAGCATGAGCAAACATCTGACATCCGCCCTTACTCAGGTGCTGGATTTCAATTCGATCGCTGCACACTGGAACTGCCTTTAGTTTGACTGAATTAAGCCATAGCTTGGGTTTACAATTCCATCCTCAGCCTACTGGTCCACAAGCCCTATTGTGAGGGAATTCTGGAGCTACAACACAATATTCTGCCTTCCCCATAGAAAGAAATAGGGCCTGGAGAGTCTGCCCAGAAACTCCATATGATGGTCAATCTTCTCGGTGCTAGACGGAACCCTGATTCATAGGCTGCCCTGGGCACTAGTGCTGTGTCTGACATAGCCGGAGCCAGGACCTAGTGTCAGCCACTGAGAGATCAGGGCCCATATCCAGCATGTGAGACCAGCTATGGCCCAAGTCTGTCTTCTCTTCTATTCTTGGTATTCAGGCATCTGTAGCCACACCTTTGCTGAAATCCTTGCCATTGGGGGAACCTGAAGCACAATAGAGAACTCCTCCTTCCCCATGGAAGGTATTCTGACAGTTGGGATAGTTGCTCAACCCTCAAAGTGGAAGGCAGCTCCATGGCCAAGGAGACCATGTGCACTCATGATGGCTTCCCCGGGCACAAGCAGGCATTGTGACCTCAGCCTGAGCATGCTTTCAACCAAACGCTCTCAATTGCATCTCTGGGACCCCGAATTGCAGGCCTAGTACACACCTAGGCCCAAATCCTAACCCTGGTGGGATTTTACAGGGGCCCAGACACAGAGCCCATCTCTGGAATCCCTATTTTGGGGGACCCTTAAGATGGAAAACAGCACTCTTCCCTTCCCCGAGATAGTCACCAAACTCTTGGTAGCCACCAGGATCCTTGAGTGGAAAAATCTGCCATAGACCCATGAGAACACACCTGCATTCCGAGGCCATCCTGGACATACAATCCAGATACATATCATGTGCTATCACCTTTGAGTCATCGGATTTACAGTTCCTGACGAGCTGCCTTCCAGGTCTATGCATTGGGCCTGCAATCACCTTGCCATTAACCTAAACTGAGTTTGTGTTTGCAGACTTCCTTCCTAAAACCATGGCTCACATGACCTCCAGGTTCTGGCATCTGAAGCCACACCACAAGACTGTGCATGAGATCCTCAAGGAAACTGTGCCCATCACTTTTGCCCGATACCTTTAGATTAGGAGAAACCTGCAAGGCCCCTGAGCGAAGCCAAATAATGGAGGCCGCTCTGGGCACAAATGCACAGTCTGAGACACCCTGATCACCTCCATACAGGCAGACACCCAAGTCAATGCTCCTGAGTCAGAAGATTAAACCTGACATGCCCCGAGGACTTCATTGGCACACTAGATTAGGTTTACAGGTATCTGTCATCAGAGGCCTGCTCTGGAATATCAACTTATGATAAAATATATAGTCCCTGAGCCACAGAACAGAATATGTTCTCCCCAAAAAGGAAGCCATGCTCCTGGAATTGTGTCATACCCTAAGGGTATTTGGATCCTGAATGGCCCCTTAGCAACCAGCACATTCTATGATATTCCTGGTAACAAACCATCATTGTGCCCCATCTTCATGAGACTCCATGTCAACTCAAGGTCTCGATATATTGCCCCAGAGCCACCAGAATGCACCTGCCATGTTCCTCAGCTGCAATGGTCAATGGAGGGGTGATTTCCAGGCATCCCTGTGGGGTTCTCTGCTACAAAACTTTCCACATGGAGAAACCAGAGAAAACAAACCAGACTTCTCCTGTCCGGTAGAAAGAAACTTTGCTATTTGGAGCATCTCACAAGCCCCAGCATGGGAAATCCTCCATGGCCTCTTGACGCCACCCTTCCATTTGTGGGTAATCACAGACAGAAACTCCAGTGTGAGCAAACATCTGACATCCACCCTTACTCAGGTGCTGGATATTCGAAATGGCAGCTGCACACTGGAACTGCCTTTTGCTTTTCACTGAACTTAACCATAGCTTTGTATTACTATTCTATCCTCACCACACTGCTCCACAATATCTCTTGATAGGGAATTCTGGAGCCACAACGCAGTATTCTGCCTTCCACATAGAAAGAAGAAGGACCTGTTGAGTCTGCCCAGAAACTGCACATGAGGATCAATCTACTCAGACCACGAGGCAACCCTGATTAATAGATTTCCCTGACCACTAGTGCTGTGTCTGACAGAGTCTAAGCCCCGACCTCGTGTCAGCCACCCAGAGGTGAGGGCCCATATTTAGTATGAGAGATCGGCCATGGCCCTGGGCCATCATCTGTACCCATCCTTGCTATCCAGTCATCTGTCCCCCAAACTTTGCTGGAATTCCTGCCAATGGCGAACCTGAAACACAATAGAGAACACCTCCTTCCCCATGGCAGGAATATTGGCTGTTGGGATGGTTGTCCAACCCTCAGCGTGGGAGCCAGCTGCATGCCAAGGAGACCATGCCCACTCCTGAGGGCCGACATGGGCACAGGCAGGCATGGTGATCCTCAGCCTGAGCATGTTTTCCAACAAACACTCTCAGTTGCTCCTCCAGTACCAGCATTGCAGGCCTGGTATGCCCCTAGGCCCAAATCCTAACCCTTGGTGGGATTTTCCAGGTGCCCAGACCCAGAGTCTGTCTCAGAATCCCTGTTTGGGGCACCCTTAAGATGGAAAAAAGCACTCTTCCCTTCCCTGAGAAAGGCACCAAACTATTGGGAGCCGCCAGGATCCTTAGAGAGAAAAAATCTCCCATGGACCCATGAAAACAAACCTGCATTCCGAGGCCATCCTGTCCACACAATCCAGAGAGAAAAGTCTTTGCTACCGCCTTTGAGTCATCCTATTTACATTTCCTGACGAGCTGCCCTCCATGTCTATGCATTGGGCCTGTGATCATCTCGACACTAACCCTAACCCCAGTTTGTGTTTGCCGACTTCTCTCCCAAAACAATGGCTTACATGCCCACCAAGATGTGGTCCCTCAAGCCACATCACAGGAAAGTTCCTGCCATCCCGAAGAAAACAGTGCCCATCAGGTTGTCCAAACCCTCCAGATTAGGAGAAACCTGCCAGGCCCCTGAACCCACCCCAATATTGGCGGTTGCTCTGGATGCAAACGTGCAGTCTGAACCACCCTGAGCACCTCCATCGAGGCAGAAAGCCAAGTCAATGGTTCTGAGTCAGATGATTGAACCTGACATGCCCCTAGGACTTCACTGGAACCCTAGATTGGGTCTTCAGACATCTGTTCTCAGAGTCCTGTTCTGGAATACCAAGTTATGATACAACATGTGGTCCCTGATTCCCACAACAGAACATCTCCTGTCTCCAGAAGGAAAATGTGCTCTTGGATCTATGTCCAACTTTCAGGGTAGATGGATCCTGCATGACCCATTAGCCCCAGCACCTTCTATGATCTCCCTGGTAACAAACCAGCATTGTGACCCAACTTCCTGAGACTTGATGCCAACTCAAGGTGTTGGTACTTTGCCCAAGAGCCATGAAACGAATCTGCCATGTTCCTCAGGTACAAAGGTCAATGGACGTGTGCTTTCTAGGCATCCAAGAGGTAGTTCTCTGCTACACAAAAATTCCACATAGGGAACCCTAGAGCAAACAAATAAGACTGCTCCTGTCAGGTTGAAGGAAACCTTGGTTGTTTGGAGCATCTCACAAGCCCCAGCCTGGGAAGTCCTCCACATTCTCTTGATGCCAACCCTCCATTTGTTAGTCATCATAGACACAAATTCCAGCATGAGCAAACATCTGACATCTGCTCTTACTCAGGTGCTGGATATTCGAATCAGTCACGCACACTGGAAATACCTTTCACTTGACACTGTATTCTTTCACAGTTTGGGTTTACAATTCCATCCTCACCCTACTGGACTGCAAGTCCTCTTGAGAGGGAATTAGGGAGACAAAACGCAACATTCTGCCTTCCCCATAGAAAGAAGGGCCTGGTGAGTCTGCCCAGAAACTCCCCATGAAGATCAATCTACTTGGCCCTCGAGGGAACCCCGATTTATACTTTGCGCTGGCCACTAGCGCTGTGTCTGAGAGAGCCTGAGCCCCAACCTCGTGTCAGCCACCCAGAGTGTGGGGCCCTTATCCAGCATGTGGGACTGGCCATGGCCCAGTCATCTCTACCCATCCTTGGTATTCCGGCAACTATCCCAGACCTTTGCTGGAATCCCTACCAGTGGGGGAAACTGAAGCACAATTGAGAACTCCTCCTTCCCCATGGCAGGAAGCCTGGCTGTTGCTATGGGTGCCCAACCCTCAGAATTAGAACCAGGTGCATGGCCAATGAGACAACGCCCAATCATAAGGGCCGCCTGGGCCAAAGCAGGCATTGTGTCCCTCAACCTTAGCATGCATTCAAACAAATGCTCTCAGTTGTTTCTGCAGGGTCCCGCATCGAGGGCTGGTATGCCCTTAGGACCAAATCCTAACACTTCGTGGGATTTTCCATGCCAACATAACCAGAGCCCGTCTCTGGAATCTCTGTTTTGAAGCACCCCTATGATGGAAAACAGCACTCTTCCCTCCCCTGAGAAAACTATTAGGAGCTGCCAGGATGCGTAGAGAAGAAAAATCTCCCAGGGCTCCATAAGACCACACCTTCATTCCGAGGCCATCCTGGACACACAATCCAGATACAAGAGACTGTGCTACCACCTTCGAATCACCTGGTTTACAGTTTCAGACGAGCTGCCCTACAGACCTACGCATTGGGCCTGTGATCACCTCGCCATTAACCCTACCCCAAGTTTGTGTTTGCAAACTTCTTTCCCAAAACCATGGCTCACATGCCCTCTATGATGGGTCTCTGTAGCCACACCACAGGAAAGATCCTGCTATCCCCAATGAAACTGTGTCCATCACAGTTGCCCAAACCCTCCAGATTAGGAGAGACCTGCAAGTCCCCTGAGCCCAGTCCAATATTGGAGGCCACTCTGGACACAAATGCACAGTGTGCAACACCCTGATCACCTCCATCCAGGAAGACACCCAAGTCAATGGTCCTGAGTCAGAAGATTGGTCCCTGAACCCCACAATAGAATATCTCCTGTCCCCAGATGGAATTCGTGCTCTTCAACTTGTGTCAAGTGTCGGGGTATATGAATTATGCACAGCCCCTTAGCCCCCAGCACATTCTAAGATCTCTCTGGTAACAAACAAACAGCATTGTGATCCATCTTCATGAGATTCCATGTCACTTCAAGTCCTTGGTAATTCGCCCCAGAGCCACCAGAATGAACCTGCCATGTTCCTCACCTGATATGGTCAGTGGAGGTGTGCTTTCCAGGCATCCATGTGGGAGTGCTCTTCTACTTATTCTTTCCACATGTGGGACCCTGGAGCAAACAAACCAGACTGCCACTGACCAGTAGAAGGGAACCCTCTGTTTGGAGCATCTCAGAAGCACCAGCAGGAGAAATCCTCCATGGCCCTTGACACAACCCCTCCATTTGTCAGTCATCATAGACAAAAACTCCAGCATGAGAAAACATCTGAAATCTGCCGTTATTTAGATTCTGCACTTTCTTTTCCACCACTGCACACTAGAACTGCGTTTCACTTGACACTGAATTTATCCATAGCTTGGGTTTAGAATTCCATCCTCAGCCTCCTGGTCTGCAAGCCCTCTAGAGAGGGAATTTGGAGCCACAAGGCAACATTCTCCATTCCCACTAGAAAGAAATAGGGCCTGGTGAATCTTCCCAGAAACTCCACATAAGGTTCAATCTACTTGGCACTCGATGGAACCTTGATTTATAGGCTGTCCTGGGCACTAGTACTAGTACTAGTACTAGTACTGTGTCTGACAGAGCCTGAGCCAAGACCTAGTTTCAGGCACCCAAAGATATGAGCCCATATCCAGCATGTGAGATTGGCCAGGGCCCAAGTCCATCATCTCTACCCATCCTTGGTATTCAGGCACCTGTCCCCAGACATTTTATGTAATCCCTACCAATGGGGTAACCTAAAGCACAATAGAGAACTCCTCCTTCCCCATGGTAGGAATCCTGGCTGTTGATATGAGTGTCCAAACCTCAAAGTGGGAGCCAGCTGCATGGCCAAGGAGACAATGCCCACTCATGAGGGCTGCCCTGAGCACAAGTAGCCATTGTAACCCTCAGCTTGATCAAGCCTTCAAAAAAATGCTCTTAGTTGCACCTCCAGGATCCTGCATTGCAGGCCTGATATGCCCTTAAGCCCAAATCCTAACACATCGTGGGATGTTCCATGTGCACATACCCAGAGCCCGTCACTGGAATCCCTGTTTTGAGGCACCCCTAAGATGGAAAACAGCACTCTTCACTTCCCTGAGAAAGCCACCAAACTAATGGGATCCCCCAGGATCCTTGAGAAGAAGAATCTCCCATGGTCCCATGAGTCCACACCTGTATTCCGAGGCCAGCGTGGATATGCTATCCAGATACAAGAGACTGTGCTACTGGCTTCGAGTCACCTGATTTACAGTTCCTGACGTGCTGCCCTCCAGATCTTTGGATTGGGACTGTGAACACCTCTCCATTAACCTTATCCCGAGTTTGTGTTTGCAGATCTCTCTCTAAAAACAATAGCTCACATGTCCTCCAGGATGGGGCCCCTAGAGTCACACCACAAGACTGTGCTTGCCATCCCCAAGGAAACTGGGCCCATCACAGTTGCCCAAACCCTCCTGATTAGGAGAAACCCGGAAGGCTCCTGAGCACATCCCAATATTGGAGGCTGCTCTGGATGCAAATGCACAGTCTGAAACACCCTGATCACCTCCATCCAGGCAGACACCCAAATCAATGGTCCTGAGTCAGATAATTGAACCTGACATGGCCCTAGGACCTCATTGGAAGAGGGATTAACTTTTCAGGCACCTGTCCTCAGAGGCCTCTTCTGGAATACCAACTTATGATACAAATTATGGCCCCTGAGCCCCAGGGTGGGAAATCCTCCATGGCCTCTTGACGCCACCTCTCCATTTGTTGGTCATCGTAGACACAAACTCCAGCCTGAGCAAACATCTGACATCCGCCCATATTCAGGCGCTGATATTGGAATCAGCTGCTGCACACTGGAACTGCCTTTCGCTTTGCAATGAATTTAAGCCTAGCTTCAGACTACAATTTCATCCTCACCCTACTGGTCTGCCATATCTCTTGATAGGGAATTCTGGAGCCACAACGCAACATTCTGCCTTCTTCATAGATAGAAGGACCTGGTGAGTCTGCCCATAAACTGCACATGAAGATCAATATACTCAGCCCAGGAGGGAACCCCTATTTATAGTTTGCCCTAGCCACTAGTGCTGTGTCTGACAGCGCCTGAGCCCCTACCTCGTGTCAGCAACCCAGAGGGTGGGGCCCACATTAACCATGTGAGACCGGCCATGGCCCAGGGCTGTCATTACTACCCATCCTTGGTATTCAGGCATCTGTCCCCTAGATCTTAGCTGGAATCCCTACCAATGGGGGGACCTGAAGCACAATAGAGAATTCATCCTTCGCCATGGCAGGAATCCTGGCTTTTGGATGGGTGTCCAACCCTAGGAATGGGAACTGGCTGCATGGCTGAGTAGACATCGCCCAATCCTGATGGCCTCCGGGGCACAAGCAGGCATTGGGACCCTCAGCTTGACCATACTTTCAAACAAACGCTCTCAGTTGCACCTCCAGGATCCCGCATTGCAGGCCTGGTATGGCCCTAGGCCTAAATATTAACCCTTGGTGGGATTTTACAAGCACTTAGACCCAGAGCTCATCTCTGGAATGCCTGTTTTGGGGCACGCCTAAGCTGGAAAACAGTACTCATCCCTTCCCGGAGAAATCCAACAAACTATTGAGAACCGCCAGGATCCTTGAGAGGAGAAATCTCCCATGGACCCTTGAGACAACACCTGCAATAAAGGCCATTCTGGAAATTAAATCCAGATACAATTACCTGTGCTACCACCTTTGAGTTACGTGATTTACAGTTCCAGACTTGCTGCCCTCCTGGTCTATGGATTGGGACTATGATCACCATGCCACTAACCCTAACCTAAGTTTGTGTTTGCAGACTTCTCTCTCAAAATCATGGCGCACATGTCCTCCAGGATGGGGTCTCTGGAGTCACACCACAGGACAGTTCCTGCAATCCCCAAGGAAACTGCCCATCACAGTTGTCCAAAAACCCCATATAAGGAGAAACCTGCAAGGAACCTGAGCCAACCCTAGTATTGGATGCCACTCTGGACACAAATGCACAGTCTGAAACACCCTCATCACCTGCATCCAGTCAGACACCAGAGTCAATGATCCTGAGTCAGAAGATTGAATGACATTCCCCTAGGGCCTCATTCAAACCCTTTATTAGGTTTTCAGGCTTCTGTCCTCAGAGACCTGTTCTGGATTACCAATTTATGATACAACTATGGCCGCTGAGCCCCACAACAGAATATCTCCTGCCCCCAGAAGCAATCCGGGCTCTTGGGCCTGTGTCAAATCCTCAGGCTAGATGAATCCTGCATGGCCCATTAACCACCAGCACATTCTAAGATCTCCCTGGTAACAAACCAACATTTTGACCCATCTTCATGAGGTTCCATGTCCAATCCAGTCTTTATTTCTTCGCCTCAAAGCCACCAGATGCCATGTTCCTTCGCTGTCATGGTCAATGAAGGTGTGCTTTCCAGTCACCCATGTGGGAGATCTATGTTATCCGATCTTTCGACATGGGGAACCATGGAGGAAACAAATCAGACTGCCCCTGTCTGGTAGAAGGAAACCTTGCTGTTTGGAGCATCTCAAAAACACCAGATTGGGAAATCCTCCATAACCTCTTGACGCCACCCCTCCATTTTTGTGTCATCATAGACACAAACTCCAGCATGAGCAAATATCTGACATCCACCCTCACTCAAGTGCTGAATATTGGATTCAAACATTGCACACTGGAAATTCCTTTTGCTTGATACAGAATGTAACCATAGCTTAGGTTTACAATTCCATCCTCAGCCTCCTGGTCCACAAGCCCTCTTGATAGTGAATTCTAGAGCCACAAAGCAGCATTCTGCCTTCCCCTTACAAACAAGAAGGGCCTGGTGAGTCTGCCCAGAAACCATACATGAGGATCAATCTGCTCGGCACTTGAGGGAACCCCAATTTATAGGCTGCCCTGGGCACTAGTGCTGTGTCTGACAGAGCCTGAGCCAAGACCTAGTGTCAGCCACCCAGTGATCGGGGCCCATATCCACGATTTGATACTGGCCATGGCCCATGTCCATCATCTTTACCCATCCTTGGTATTCAGGCCTCTGTCCCCAGACCTTTGCTGGAATCCCCGCTAATGGGGGAACCTGAAGCACTATAGAGAACTCCTCTTTCCCCATGGCAGGATTCTGGCTGTTGGGATGGTTTTCCAACCCTCAAAGTGGGAGCCAGCTGCATGGCCAATGTGACCACGCCCACTAATGAGGGCCACCTGGGCATAAGCAAGTATTGTGACCCTCAGCCTGAGAATGATTTCAAACAAGCCCTCTCAGTTGCACCTCCAGGATCCTGCATGCAGGCCTGGTAAGCCACTAGGCCCAAATCCTAACACTTGGTGGGATTTTCCAGGGGACCAAACCCAGAGTCGGTCTCTGGAATCCATATTTTGGGGCACCCCTAACATGAAAAAAAGCACTCTTCCCTTCCCCGAAAAAGCCACCAACTATTGGGAGCCACCAGGATCCTTAGAGAGGAAAAATCTCCCATGGACCCATGAGGCCACAACTGCATTCTGAGGCCATCCTGCACACAATACAGAGAAAAAAGCCTGTGATTCTGCCTTTGAGTCACCCGATTAACAGTTCCTGAAGAGCTGCCATCCATGTCTATGCATTGGGCCTGTGATAACCTTGCCACTAACCCTAACCCAAGTTTGTGTGTTCAGACTTCCCTCCCAAAACCATGGCTCACATGCCCTCCAGTTTGTGATAACTGGAGCCACACCACGGGATTGTACCTGTCTTCCCAAAGGAAACTGTGATTGTCACTATTAAACAAACACTCTAGATCAGGAGAAACCTGCAAGGCCCCTAAGCCCAGCCCAATATTGGAGGCCACTCTGGACGCAAATGCACAGTCTGACACACCATATCACCTACATCCAGGCTGATATCCAAGTCAATGGTCCTCAGACAGAAGATTGAACATGACATGCTCCTAGGATTCACTGGAACACTAGAATAGGTTTTCAGGTATCTGTACTCAGAAGGCTGTTCTGAATATCAATGTATGATACAATATGGTCACTGAGCCACACAAAAGAACATCTCCTGTCCTTAGAAGAAAGCTGTGCTCTGGACCTGTGTCAAACACTCTGGGTAGATGAATCCTTCAAGGCCCCCTGGCAACCAGCACATTCTATGATCTCCCTGACAACATACCAGCATTGTGACCCATCTTCATGAGACTCCATGACAACTCCAGCCCTTGGTACTTCGGCCCAGAGCCACCAGAATGAAACTGCCATGTTCCTCTGCTGCCATGGTCAATGTAGGTGTACTTTCCAGGCATCCAGCGGGAGTGCTCTGATACCAACTTTCCACATGGGGAACCCTGGAGGAAACAAACCAGACTCCCCTGTATGGTAAAAGGAATCTTTTCTGTATGGAGTATCTCAAGCCTGAGGGTGGGTAATCCTCCATGGCCTCTTGAGGCCACCCATCCATTTGTTGGTCATCATAGACACTAACTCCAGCGTGAGCAATCAACTGACATCTGCACTTACTCAAGTGCTGGATATTTGAATCAGCTGCTACACACTGGAATTGCCTTATGCTTGGCACTGAATTTAAAAGTAGCTTGGCGGGACGCCTGGGTGGCTCAGTTGGTTAAACAGCTGCCTTCGGCTCAGGTCATGATCCCAGCGTCCTGGGATCGAGTCCCACATCAGGCTCCTTGCTCCGCAGGGAGCCTGCTTCTCCGTCTGACTCTGCCTTCCACTCTGTCTGCCTGTGCTTGCTCTCGCTCGCTCTCTGACAAATAAATAAAATCTTGAAAAAAAAAAAAGTAGCTTGGGTTTGCAATTCCATCCTCACCCTGGTGTTCAGTAAGCTCTCTTGATAGGGAATTCTGAAGCCACAACACAGCATTCTGCCTTCCCCATAGCAAGAAAAAACAGCCTGGAGAGACTGCCCAGAAACCCTACATGAGGATAAATCTACTCGACCCTCGAGTGAACCCCATTTATAGGTTTACCTGGCCACTAGCGCTGAGTCTGACAGAACCTCGTCTCTGACCTCGTGTCAGGACCCAGAGACTGGGCTCCAACTCCAGAATGTGAGACCAGCCATGTCCCAGGGCTGTCATCTCTACCAATTCTTGATTCAGGCATCTGTCCCCAGACATTTGCTGAAATCCCTGCCAATGGGGGAACCAGAAGCACAATAGGGAAATCCTCCTTCCCCATGGCAGGAATGATGGCTCTTGGGATGGGTTTCCAGACCTCAGAGTAGTAGCCAGCTGAATGGCCAATGATAACCCGCCCACTCATGAGGGCCGCCCTGGACACAAGCAGGCATTGTGACCCCCAACATGAGCATGCTTTCAAACAAACACTCTCAGTTGCATTCCAGAATCCAAATTTGCAGGCCTGATATGCCCCTAAGCACAAATCATAACACCTGGTGGGATTTTTCAGGGGCCCAGAAACACAGCCTGTCTCTGGAATCCCTGTTTTGGGACACCCCTAAGATGGAAAATAGCACTCTCCCCTTCGCCAAGAAAGCCACCATAGTATAGGGAGCCGCTAGGATCCTTGAGAGGAAAAATCTCCCATAGATCCATGAGACCACACCTGTATTCCGAGGCCATCCTGGACACAAAAGCCAGATACACAAGCCTGTGCTACCACCTTCAAGGCAACTAATTTATAGTTCCAGACGAGCTGCCCTCCAGGTCTATGCATTGGGCCTGCAATCACCTCACCGCTAACCTTAACCCGAGTTTGTGCTTACAGACTTCTATCCCGAAACCATGGCTCATATTTCCTCCAGGATGGGGTCTCTGGAGCCACACCAAAGGACTGTGCCTGCCATCCCCAAGGAAAATGTGTCCGTCACATTTGCCTAAAACTTCGAGATAAGGAGAAACCTGCAAGGCCCCTGAGCCCACCCCAATACTGGAGGCCCCTCTGGACACAAATGTGCAGTCTGAAATACGCTGATCACCTGAATCCAGGCAGATACGCAAGTCAGTGTTTCTCAGTCAGAAGATTGAACCTGACATGCTCCTATGACCTCATTGTAACCCCTGATTAGGTTTTCAGGCATCTGTAATCAGAGACCTGTTCTGGAGTACCAACTTAAGATACAACATATGGTCCCTGATCCCCACAACAGAACATCTCCTTTCTCTAGATGGAAGCCGTGCTCTTGGAACTGTGTCAAACCCTCAGGGTAGATGAATCCTACTTGGCCCGTAGCCACCAGCAGATTCTAAGATCTCACTGGTAACAAGCCAGCATTGTGAGCCATCTTCATGAGATTCCATGTCAACTACAGGCCTTGGTACTTCACCCCAGAGCCTTCAGAAAGAACCTGTCATGTTCCTCAGCTGCATTGTTCAGTGGAAGTGTGCTTTCCAGGCATCCATGTGGGAGTGCTCTGCTACCCAAACTTTCCACATGGGGGACTCTCGAGCAAACAAATCTGACTGCCCTGTCCTGTAGAAGGAAACCTGGCTGTTTGGAGCATCTCACAAGCTCAAGTGTGGGAAATCCTCTATGACCTCTTTTCAACTCCTCTCCATTTGTCGGTCATTATAGACACAAACTCCAGCTTGAGCAAACATCTGACGTCTGCGCTTACTCAGGTGCTGGATATTCGAATCAGCCGCTGCACACTGGAAATGCCATTCGCTTGTCACTGAATTTATTCATAGCTTGGGTTTACAATTCCATCCTCACCCTACTGGTCCACAAGCCCTCATGATAGGGAATTCTGCAGCCACAACACAGCATTCTGCCTTCCCAATAGAAAGAAGAAGGGCCTGGTGAGTCTGCCCAGAAACTCCACATTATGATCAATCTACTTGTCCCTTGAGGGAACCCTGAATTATAGACAGCCCTGGCCCCTAGTGTTGTGTCTGACAGAGCCTAAGCCCCAACCTCGTGTCAGCCACTTAGAAGGCGGGGCCCATATCCCGCATGTTAGACTGGCCACGGAACAGAGCCGTCATCTTTACCCATCCTTGGTATTCAGGCATGTGTCCCCAGACCTTTCCTGGAATCCCTACCAATGTGGGAACCTGAATCACAATAGAGAAATCCTCATTCCCCATGGCAGGATTCCTGTAAGTTCGGAAGGGTGTCCAACACTCAGAGTGTTAGCCTACTGAATGGCCATTGAGACCACCCCCATTCCTGAGGGCCACCCTATGCAAAAGCTTGCATAGTGACCCTCAGCCTGAGCATGCTTTCAAACAAACGCTCTCAGTTGTATCTCCAGGACTTGCATTGGAGGCCTGGTAAGCCCCTATGCCCAAATCATAACCCTTGGTGGGTATTTCCAGGTGCCCAGAGCCAGAGCACTTCTCTGCAATCCCTGTTATGGGACACCCTTAATATGGAAAACAGAACTCTTTCCTCTCTGAGAAAGCCACCACATTATAAGGAGCCGCCAGGATACTTGAGAGGAAATATCACCCATGGACACCTGAGACCACACCTGCATTCTTAGTCCATCGTGGATACACAATCCAGATAAAAAAGCCTGTGCTACCTCCTTTGAGGCATGCGATTTACATTTCACACGGAGCTTCCCTCCAGGAGTATGCATTGGGCCTACAATCACTTTGCCACTAAACCTAACCCGCATTTGTGTTTGCAGACTTCCCTCCCAAAACCATGGCTCTCATGCCCTCCAGCATGGGGTCTCTGGAGCCACACCACAGGACTGTGCCCACCATTGCCAAGGAAACTGTGCCCATCAAATTGCCCTATCTTTCCAGATTAGGAGAAACCTGCAAGGCCCCTGAGCCCACCCCAATACTGGTTGCCACTCTGTACACAAATGCACAGTCTGGAACACCCTGATCACCTACATCTAGGCAGACATTGAAGTCAATGATACTGAGTCAGAGGATTGAACCTGACATTCCGTTAGGATTTTATTGGAACCCTAGATTAAATTTTCAGGAATCTATCCTCAGAGGCCTGTTCTGCAATACCAAATTATGATACATTTGTTCCGTTAGCCCCACATCAGAACATCTCTGGTCCGAGAAGGAAACCGTGCCCTTTGACCAGTGTCAAACCCTCAGGGTAGATGAATCCTACATGGTCCCTTAGCCACCAGCACACTCTAAGGTCTCCATGGTAACAAACCTGCATTATGACCCATCTTCATGAGACTTCATGTCAACTCCAGGCCTTGGTAATTCGCCCAAGAGCCACCAGAACGAATTGGCCATGTTTCTCAGCTGCAATTTTAATGGAGGTGTGCTTTTCAGGCATCCACGTGGGAGTGCTCTGCTACCCAAACTTTCCACATGGGGGACCCTGGAGCAAATAAACCAGTCTCCCCCTGTGTGGTAGAAGGAAACTTTGCTGTTTGAAGCATCTCACAAGCCCCAGCATGTGAAATCCTCCATGGCCTCTTGACGCCACCCCTCCATTCATCGGTCATCATAGACATAAACTCCAGCATGAGGAAATGTCTGACTTTCACCTTTACTCAGGTGCTGGATATCTGGAATCAGACACTGCACAATGGAACTGCCTTTTGCTTGGCACTGAATTGAACCTTAGCTTGAGTTTACAATTCCATCCTCACCCTACTGGTCCCCAAGCCCGCTTGATAGGGAATTCTGGGGCCACAACGCAGCTTTTTGCCTTCCCCTTAGAAAGAAGAAGGGCATGGTGATTCTGCCCAGAAACTCTGCATGAGGATCAATCTGCTCAGCCCTTGAGGGATCCCTGATTCATACTCAGCCCTGACCACTAGTTCTGTTTCTGACAGAGCCTGAGTGCTCAATTCATGTCAGCTACTCAGAGAGTCAGGCATGTGAGACTGGCCATGTCTCAGGTCCCTCATCTCTACCCATCCTTGGTATTCAGGCATCTGTCCCCAGACATTTGCTAGAATACCTGCTAATGGGGGAACCTGAGGCACAATAGAGAATTCTTCCTTTTCCATGGCAGGAATCCTGGTAGTTGGGATGGGTGTCCTACATTAAAGTGGTAGCCAGCTGCATGGCCAAGGAGACAACTCCCACTCATAAGGGCTGCCCTAATCACATCAGGCATTGTGACACTCAGACTAGCATGCTTTCAAACAAACGCTCTCAGTTGTACCTCCAAGTCACACATTGTAGGCCTGGTACTCCCCTAGGCCCAAATCCTAATCCTGGTGGGATTTTCCAAGCACCCAGACTCACAGCCCTTCTCTGGAATCCCTTTTTGGGGAACATCTAAGATTGAAAACAGCACTCTTCCATTCAAACGAGAAAGCCACCATACTATTGGGAGCTTCCAGGATCTGTAGAGAGGAAAATACTCTCATGGAAACATTAGAACACACCTGCATTCCAAGGCTATCATGGACACACAATCCAGATACAAAAGCCAGTGCTAGTGCCTTCGAGGTACGTGATTTACAGTTCCTGACGATCTGCCCTCCAGGTCTATGCATTGGGCCTACGATCACCTCGCAACTCAACCTAATCCGAGTTTGTGATTGCAGACTTCTCTCCCAAAACCATGGCTTACATGCCCTCCACGATGGAGTCTCTGGAGCCACACCACAGGACTGTGCCTGCCACCCCCAAAGAAACCGTGCCCACAAATTTTCCTAAACCTTCAAGATTAGGAGAAACCTGCAAGGCCCCAGAGCCCACCCCAATATTGGAGGCCACTCTGTACACAAAGGCACAGTCAGAAACACCCTGATTGCCTACATATAGTCAGACACCGAAGTCAATGGTCCTGAGTCTGATGATTGAACCTGAAATCCCCTTGGACTTCATTGGAACCCTAGATGAAGTTTTTAGGCATCTGTCCTCAGAGGCCTGTTCTGGAATTCCAACTTATGATACAACATTTGGTCCGTGAGCCCCACAACAGAATATCTCCGATACCCAGAAAAAAACCGTGTTCTTCGACCGGTGTCAAACCATCAGGATAGACTAATCATACATGGCCCCTTAGCCACCAGCACATAGTAAGATTTCCGTGGTAACAAAACTGCATTGTCACCCAACTTCATTAGAAACCAGGCCTTGGTAATTTGCCCTAGAGCAACCAGAAAGAACCTGCCATGTTCCTTAGGTGCAATGGTCAATGTAGGTGTGCTTTCCAGTATCCACGTGCGAGTACTATGCTACCCAAACTTTGCACATGGGGGAACCTGGTGTAAACAAACCAGACCTCCCCTGTCCAGTAGAAGGAAACCTTATGTTTGGATCAACTCACAGGCCTCAGCGTGTAAACTGCTCCATGGCCTCTTGATGCCACCACTCCATTGGTCGGTCATCACAGACACAAACTCCAGTCTAAGCAAACATCTGACATGCACCCTTATCCCGGTGCTGGATGTCTTGAATAAACCACTGCACATTGGATCTGCCTTCCACTTGGCACTGAATTGAACCATAGCTTGTGTTTACAATTCCATCCCCACCTGACTGGTCCCTAAGCCCTCTTGATAGGGAAATCTGGGGCCACAACGCAGCATTCTGCCTTCCCCATCGAATGAAGAAATGCCTGGTGAGTCTGCCCTGAAAACCCACATGAGGATCAATCAGGTCGGCCCTCGAGTCAACACCGATTTATAGGCTGCCATGGCCACTAGTGCCGTTTCTGACAGAGCCTGAGCTCGACTGAGTTTCAGCCACTAGAGAGCAGGCCCCATATCCAGCATTTGGGATTGCCATGGCCCAAGTATGTCATCTCTACCCATCCTTGATATTCAGGCACCTGTCCCCAGACCTTGGCAGGGATCCCTGCCAATTAGGGAACTTGAAGCACAATAGAGAACTCTTCTTTCCCCATGGCAATAAACCTGGCTTTTGGGATGGGTGTTCTACCCTCAAAGGGGGAGCCAGTTACAACATCAATGACACCACACACACACTCCTGAGGACTACCCTTGGCACAAACAGGCATTGTGACCCTCACCCTGAGCATGCTTTCAAAAAATCCCTCTCAGATTCACCACAATGATCCCTCATTGCAGGCCTGGTATGTCTGTAGGTTCAAATCATAAAACTTGGTGGGATTTTCGAGGTGCCCAGACCCAGAGACCATCTCTGGAATTTTTGTTTTGGTGCACCCTTCAGATGGAAAACAGCACTCATCCCTTCCCCAAAAATGTCACCAAATTATGAGGAGCCACCAGGATCCATAGAGAGGCAATGTCTCCCATGGACCCATGAGAACACACCTGCATTCCGAGGCCATCCTGGACACACAATCCGGAGAGAAAAGCCTGTGCTACTGCCTTCTTTTCACCCTAATTACAGTTCCAGATGAGCTGCTCTCAAGGTATATGCATTGGGCCTGTGATCACCTCGCCACTCACCCTAATTCAAATTTGTGTTTGCAGACTTATCTACCAAAACCATGGCACACATGCCCTCCAGGATGGGGTCTCTGGATCCACACTGCAGGACTGTCCCTGCCATCCACAAGGAAACTGTTTCCATCACAGTTGCCCAAACTGTCTAGATTAGGAGAAACCTACAAGGCCTCTGGGCCTACCCCAATTTCGGCGGCCGCTCTGAACACAAATGCACAGTCTGAAATACCCTGATCCCCTACATCCAGGAACACAGCCAAGTCAATGGTCCTGAGTCAGAATAATGAACCTAACATGCCCCTAGGACGTCATTGGAACCATTGATTCGGTTTTCAGACATGTGTCCTCAGAGGCCTGTTCTAGAATGCGAACTTATGATACAACATGTGGTGCCTGGGCCACACAACAGAACATCTCCTGTCCCCAGAAGGAAACCGTGCCCTACAATCTGTGCAAAATCCCAGAGTAGTAGATTCCTGCACAACTACTAAGCCACCAGCACATTCTAAGATGTACCTGGTAACAAACCAGCTGTGTGGCACATCTGCAAGAGATTCCATGTCAAATCAAGGACTTGGTACTTTGCTACAGAGACACCAGAATAAAGCTGCCATGTTCTTCAGTTGCAATGGTCAATGAAGTTGAACATTCCAGGCATCCATGCGGTAGAGCTCTGCTACCCAAACTTTCCACATGGGGGACCCTGGAGCAAATAAACCACACTCCACCTGTCCAGTAGAACGAAACCTTGCTATTTGGAGCAGCTCATGAGTCTCAAAGTGAAAATCCCTCCATGGCTTCTTGACGCCACCCCTCCATTTGTCAGACATCATAGACACAAACTCCAGTGTGAGCAAATATCCGACGTCCTCCCTTACTAAGGTGCTGGATATCTGGAAAAAGCTGCTGGACACAGGAACTGCCTTCCGCTTGGCAGTGAATTGAACTGTAGCTTGTGTTTACAATTCCTTCCTCACCCGACTGGTCCCCAAGCCTTCTTGATAGCGAATTATGGACACACAACACAGCATTCTGCCTTCCCGATAGAAACAAGTGCCTGGTGAGTCTGGCCAGAAACCCCACATGAGGATCAATCTGCTCGGCCCTATATCGGAGGGACCCTGATTTATAGGTTGCCCTGGCCACTAGTGCTGTGTCTGACAGAGCCTGAGCCCAGACCTAGTGTCAGTCACCAGAGTTTGAGCCCCACATCTAGCATTTGGGATTGCCATGGCTCAAGTATTTCATCTCTACCCATCCTTGGTATTCAGGCACCTGTCCCCAGACCTTTGCTGGAATCCCTGACAATGGGGCATCCTGAAGCACAATAGAGAACTCCTCCTTCTTCATATCAGGAAACTTGGCTGTTAGGATGGGTGTTCAACCCTGAAAGGGGGAGTCATTTACATGTCCAGTGAGACCACACAAACTCCTCAGGGATGCCCTGGAGGCAAACAGGCCTTGTGACCCTCAGCCTGAGCATGCTTTCAAACAATCCTTCTCTGTTGCACCACCATGAACCCGCATTGCAGGCCTAATATGCCCCTAAGCCCAAATCCTAGCACTTGTTGTGATGTCCCAGATGCCATGAACCAGATCCCGTCTCTGGAATCCCTGTTTTGGGGCACCCATAAAGTGGAAAACATCACTCTCCCCTTCCCCGAAAAAGCCACCAAACTATGGAGAGCCACCAGGATCCATAGAGAGGAAAAGACTCCCATGGACCCATGAGACCACACCTGCATTCCAAGGCCATGCTGGACACACAATCCAAAGAGAAAAGCCTGTGCTACTGCCTTCCAGTCTCCCTAATTATATTTCATGAAGAGCTTCCCTCCAGGTCTACGCATTGGGCCTGTGATCACCTCGCCACTCACCCTAATTTGTATTTGTGTTTGCAGACTTCTCTCCCAAAACCATGGCTCACATGCCCACCAGAATGTTATCTCTGAAGCCACACCACAGAACTCTGGCTGCCAACCCCAAGGACACTGTGCATATCAGATTTGCCCAAACCTTCCAAATTAGGAGAAACCTGTGTGGCCCCTGAGCCCACACCAATATTGCCGGCCACTCGGGATGGAAATGCGCAGTCTGAAACACCCTTATCACCTACATCCAGGGAAATAGCCAAGTCAATGATCGTGAGATAGACGATTGAACCTAAAATGCCCCTAGGCTCTCAATGGAACCCCATTAGGTTTTTAGGCATCTGTCCTCAGGGGCCTGTTCTGAAATACCAATCTATGACACATCATGTGGTCTCTGAGCCACACGACAGAACATCCCCTTTCCCCAGAAGAATACCATGCTCTTCGACCTGTGCCAAACCCTCAGGGTAGGAGAATCCTGCATGGCACCTTAGCAACCAGCACATTCTAAGTTCTCCCTGGTAACAAACAAGCATTGTGACCCATCTGCAAGAGATCCCATGTCAACTCAAGGCCTTGGCACTTTGTCCCAGAGCCACCAGAACGAATCTGCCATGTTCCTCAGCTGCAATTGTCAATGGAGGTGTGCTATCCTGGCATCCATGCCGGAGAGCTCTTCTTCACAAACTTTCCACATGGGGAAACCTAGAGTAAACAAACCAGACTTCACCTACACTGTACAAAGAAATGTTACTTTTTGCAGCAGTTCACAGGCCTCAGCATGTGAACTCCTCCATGGCCTCTTTATACCACCCCTCCACTTGTCGGTCATCATAGACAAAAACTCTAGTGTGAGCAAGCATCTGACATCCACCCTTATTCCAGTGCTGGATGTCTCGAGTAAACTGCTACAAATTGGAACTGCCTTCTGCTTGGCACTGAATTGAACCATAGCTTTTGTTTACAATTCCACCCAAAACTGACTGGTCCCCAAGCTCTCGTGATTGGGAAACCTGGAGCCACAACACAGCATTCTGCCTTCCCTATTGAATGAACAAATGCCTGGGAATCTTCCCAAGAAACTCCACATGAGGATCAATCTGATCCGCCCTCGAATCTACTCTGATATAAAGGCTGCCATGGCCACTAGCGCTGTGTCTGACAGAGCCTGAGCCCCGACCGAGTTTTAGGCCTCATATCTAGCATTTGGGATTGCTATGGCCCAAGTACGTCATCTCCACCCATCCTTGGTATTCAGGCACCTATCTCGAGACCTTGCTGGAAACCCTGCCAATGGGGCAACCTGAAGCAAAGAGGAACCTGACAGAAGAGAACTCATTCTTCCTCATGGCAGGACATTTGGCTGTTGGGTTGGGTGTCCAACTCTCTAAGAGGGATCCAGATATATGACCAATGAGACCACTCCCACTCCTGAGGGCCGCCATGGGAGCAAACAGGCATAGTAAGACTCAGCCTGAGCAAGCTTTCAAACAATCCCTCTCAGTTGCACCATCATGATCCTGCATTGCAGGCCTCATACACCCCTAGGTGCAAATCCTAACCCTTGGTGGGAAGTCCCAGATGCCCAGAAAAAGAGCCTGTATCTGGAATCCCTGTTTTGGGGCACCCATAAGATGGAAAACAACACTCTTCCCTTCCCCAAAAAAGCCACCAAACTATGAGCTGCACAGATCCATAGAGAGGAAAAGTTTCCCATTGACCCATGAGACTATACCTGCATTCCGAGGCCATCCTGGACACACAATATAGAGAGAAAAGCCTGTGCTACTGCCTTCCAGTCACCCTAATTACTCCTGACAAGCTGCACTCCAGGTCTACTCATTGGGCCTGTGATCACCTTTCCACTAACCATAACCCACATTTGTGTTTGCAGACTTCTCTCCCAAAACCATGGCTCATATGCCCTCCAGGACAGGGTCTCTGGATCCACAACACATGACTGGGCCTGCCATCCCCAAGGAAACTGTGCCCGTCAAACCTGCCCAAACCTTCCAGTTTAGGAGAAACACGCAAGAGCCCTGAGCCCGACCCAATATTGTCGGCAGCACTGGACTCAAATGCCAGTCTGAAACGCCCTGATCACCTACATCCAAGCAGACAGCCATTTCAATGTTCCTGGGTCAGAAGATTGTACCTGACATGCTCCTAGGACGTCATTGGAACACTAGATTAGGTTTTCAGGCATCTGTCCTCAGGGTCCTGTTCTGAAATACCAACTTAGGATACAACATGTGGTCCCTGAGCCACACAATAGAATATCTCCTGTCCCCAGTAGGAAAACATGCCCTTCGACCTGTGCCAAACCCTCAAGATTGGAGAATCCTGCACAGCACCTTAGACACCAGCACAAACTCTAGTTTGTGCGTTGACCCATACCACAAGCTTTCCATCTGCTGGACAGTCGAGTCCTGTTGAATGGCTCCAGGATGTCCCATACGGAAAGACTGGAGAGCAGGATTCGAAGGATGGATGCCTGTACAGCATACCTCACATTCCCATTGGCTCTTTGTGACAAGACATGTTTGAACTACTGGCTCTGGGGCGAGCTAACTAGGGTGCTGAATTGAAATGGACTCTCCTGCGGATGGGTCATAATGTGGGTTTGTGTGCATGGAGACCTTGGAATATGTTGGCAGCTCAGGGGCCATGAAGTATTCGCCTAACCGAAGGGTGTAATATTGCTCCAATTAAAAAGAGATCCCTATGTGGAGATGAGACAGGTTCTCTTTGGTGCCTCAGAAAAGCCCCAGATACTGGTCTTCAAACCAGTTCTCTGAGTAGAGACACCTGGAAACCAAAGCTAGGGTTCAGATTAGAGCCTAGATGCCTGTCCGTTTCAATCTTCTGTCTCTGGGGACACTGTCTGAGTATCTAAGTGAAGATAGTTGCTCAGCTGGTGTCAGAGTGCCCCTCTTAGTCCATGGCCAAGGCATGGCCTTGGAGACCTTATTGGATTCTCCTAATCTCTAGGGTTGTGGCCAATGGATTGGGTACAGTTTTCTTGGAGAGGACTGGCACAGTCCTTCAGTGTGTCTCCATAGGCCCTAGCCTGGAGGGTGTGTGGGTCCGGGCTGTGGGCACAGAAGTCTGAAAACACAAACTCGGCTTGGGTGTGGAGCCGAGAGCATGGCAGGATGGACCCACAGACCGTGAGAGGAGATCCTCAGCTTATGAAAGAAGGGCAAATGGGAGGCAGTCACGCAAGCTTTTGTCTTTGGATGTTTTGTCTCCCATAGCCGTGGAATGTAGGGGTGACCTCAGGGGCTATGGAAGAGTCTCCCTCTCTGAGGAGTTGGTCCAGCTATTAAGATTTTGGGGACATTTTGTGGGAAGGGTGGAGTCCTGCTGTCTGGCTCAGGTGTTCTTCCAGGAGAGGGACTCCAGATCACAGTCCTGGGTTCGAGCAAATGAAATACTCGAGCTCTTGTGAAGATTGGGATCATAGGGGCTTGGCAAGCCCCATAAGCGGGCTCTTGGTCCAGGCCCTGAGAGACCTTACTTCGACATGGGGCCCTGCTGATGGTCCCAATGCGAGTTTGTACCCAAGGAGGCACTGAAGTTTAGGCTTGGCCTCAGGGGCCATGAAGGTTTCTCCTACACTGAAGGTATGACTCCATGCCAACAGCAAGCTTTCCAGCCATGGGGAAGGAGAAGATCTGATTTGTGCTTCAGTTACCCACGTTTGCCAGGATTTGATATAATATCTAGGGTCAGATATCTGAAAACCCAGGTTGGGAAGAGATGACGGCATAAGGCCATGGCCTGTCTGATGTGCTTAGTGTGCAGCCAGCTGTTTCCTTGTCTGTCGGGACGTCAGGCTGTGTCAGACAGAGCATTACTGACCAGGGTAGCCTTTCCAGTTAGGGTGCGGTCGAGGCCAGAGCAGGTTGGTTCTCGTTTGTGGTTTCTGGAGAGCCCCATAGGGCAACGTTTTTCTTCTGGTGGGCAGGCAGAAAACTGTGTTGTGGTTCTGGAATTCCCAGTCTGGAGGGCTTGTTTGCCAGGAGTGTGAAGAGGGAAGTCTGAAAACACAAGCTAGCGTTAGGTTTGGGGCCGAGGGCATGGCAGGCCCGCTCTGCTAAGACTGAATCGAGATCTCCTGCATCTGAGGTCAGGGCAAGTATCAGACGTTGCCTCAGGTTGGAGTTTGTGTCCATTATGGCCCCTTCCTGAAGGGGGTGGGGGCGTCATGAGGCCAGGGAGGTTTCCCAACGCTGGGAGTTATGAGCTGCCCCAAACATCAAGGTTTCCTCTGTAGGACAGTCGAGTACTATGAGATGGTTCTAGGATGACCCCTACAGAAAGACTCGAGAGAAGGGGTCTAAGCATGAATGTCTGCAAATGCCACCTCACATTCCCACTGGCTGCTTGGGGCAAGGCAGGCTCAATCTGCAGGCTCTTGGGCGGGTTTCTCAGAGGGCTGAGTAGAAATGGACTCTCCTGAGGATGAGTCATACTGTGGGTTGGTGGCCATGGAGACCTTGGAATGTGGCGGGGGCTCAGGGACTCTGCAGGTTTCTCCAAACCGAAGGGTTTGACACAGCTCCAACAATGAAGCTTCCCATGTGGAGACGATAGTTGTTCTGTTTGGTGTCTCAGGAAAGCCCCAGATGCTGGTCTTCAAACCCAGGCCTCTGAGGAGTGACACCTGGAAACCAAAGCAAGAGTTCAGATTAGGGCCCAGGGGCCTGTCTGGTTCAATCTACTGTCTCTGCCGACATCTGTCTGTGTTTCTGCATGGAGGTAGTTGCTCAGCTTGTGTCAGGATGCCTTTGTCCAGAGAGGCTTATAGTAGTGGGATGTCCTCGGGGGCCTTGAGGTTTCTCCTATTCTGTGGGGTTATGGGCAATGGAATGGGCATAGTCTCCTTGGAGAGAGCAGGACAGTCCTGTGGTGTGGCTCCAGAGGCCCCAGCCTGGCGGCTGTGTGGGCCAGGGCTGTGGGGACAGACATCCAAAAACACAAACTCGGCTGAGGTTTGGGGCTGAGGTTATGGCAGGAGTGATCTACAGTCCGTGAGGGGAGCTCATTGTGATTAGAAAGTAAGGCGAGTGAGAGGCGGTCGTTCAGGCTTATGTCTCTGGATGTTGTATTCATGATGGTCATTTAATGTAAGCATGGTCTCATGGGCCATGGAAGTCTCCCTCTCTGGTGATTTGTCCGGCTCCCAAGAGATTGGGGTCATTTTGTGGGAAGGGAGGAGTCCTGTTTTCTGCCTCATGTGTCCCCACAATAGAGGGATTCTAGAGCAGAGCACTGAGTACATACAACTGGAATACCCACCCTCTGGTTAGGCCTGGGGTCCTATGGGCATGGCAAGCCCATATGCAGATTCTTGGTCCAGCCACTGAGAGACGTTACTTGAATAGTGGACTCATGCTGAGGGTCACAATGTGTGTTTGTGCCCAAGGTGGTCCTCAATATTGGGCGGGACCTCATTGAGCTTGCAGGTTTCTCCTACAGTGAACCTTGGACATGCCAACCTCAGGGTTTCTTGCCATGGGGAAGGAGGAGTTTTGATTTCTGCATCAAGTTCACCTCTGGGCACTAATTGGAGATAAGGTCTAGGTTCTGAAGCCTGAAAACCGAGGTTTGGAAGAGATGACGACCTAAGGCCATGGCGGGTCCGATGTGTTCAGTTTGGGGCCAGCTTTCTAGGTGTCGTTCAGGAGGTCTGCACTCAGGCTGTGCCAGACAGGGCATTCGTGCCCAGATACGCTGTATAATTGGGGTACAGTTGAGTGGCATGCAGAAGATAATTATTTGGGGTTTCTCCGTAGCCCCATAAGGCAAAGTCTTTCTTCTGGAGGGCAGGCAGAGTGCTGCATTCTGGCTCCGGAACTGCCAAACTGGAGGCCTTGCGGCCAGGAATGCAAGGATGTAAGTCTGAGAACTGAAGCTTTGCTTTGGTTTCAGGGCGAGGAAATGGCAGGCACACTCTGCAGAGCTGAATTTAGATTTCATGCATCTGAGGTCAGGGCGAGGTTCATATATTGGCTCAGGTTGGAGTTTCTGTCCATGATGGCCCCTTCATGAAGGGGGGTCATCACACCGCCATTGGTGTTTTCCCATGATGGCAGTAGTGAGATGCTCCAAACCACAAGGATTTTCTGCGGGTCAGTTGAAACCTGTTGGATGGCTCCAGGACATCCCATATGGAACAATTGCAGAGCAGGGTTCTAAGGATGGATGCCTGGGCATCCGGCCTTGCATTCCAATTGTCTCCTAGCGAAACGGCACGTTTGATTGCTGCCTATGATGTAGCAGCCGAGGGGGCTGAGTTGAAATGCATTCTCCTGAGGATCGGTCATAATGTGGGATTGTGTCCATGGAGACCTTGGAATGGGGCAGTGGCACCAGGGCTCTGAAGGATGCTCCTAACCAGAGGTTTTGACACAGCTCCAAGAAGCATTTTTCCCATGGGGAAACAAGATTTGTTCTCATTGGTGCTTCAGTAACCCCCAATATGCTGGTATTGGAAACCAGAACTCTGAGGAGAGATGCCTGGAAACCAAGGCAATGGATCTGATTAGGGCCTGGGGCCTGTCTGGTTTAATCTTCTTCTCTCGGTTCATCTGTCTATGGGATTGAGTGGAGGTAGTTCCTCAGCTGGTGTCAGATTGCCCCTATTTGTCCTGGGCAGTCTACACTATTGGGATGGCCACTTTGACTTTGGAGGTTTCTCCTAATTTGCAAGTTTGTGGCCAATGAAATGGGCAGAATTCCTTTGGGGAGGGAAGGCACAATCCTGAGGTGTGGCTCTAGGGGCTCAAGCATGGAGGGTGTGTGGGTCAGAGCTGTGGGGACAGAAGTCTGAAAACAGAAACTCGTCTTAGGTTTGGGGACATAGGTATGGGAGGCCCGATCTACAGACCTTGAGGAGAACTCTTCAGGATATGAACAAAGAGTGAGTGTGAGGCACTTGCTCAGGCTTTTGACTCTGGATTTTGTGTCACTGATGGCCGTGGAATGTAGGGGCGTCCTCATGGACCATGGGTGAGACTTCCTCTATGGGGATTTGGATGATCCCAATATTTTGGGGTCATTCCGTGGGATGGGAGGAGTCCATTCTTTTTTTTTTTTTTTTTTTTTTTTTTACCTCAGGTGTGCCACTAAAGAGGGATTCCAGAGCAGATCCCTGGGAAGGGGCGACTGGACAACCCGAACTCTGTATAAGATTGGGGGCCTAAGGGCATGGCAATCCCCATATGGGGTACCTTGGTCCAGCCACTGAGAGGTCTTACTTGAGTACAGTGCTCACACTGAGGGTCACAATGCATGTTTGTGCCCAATGTAGGCATCAAGCATGGGCGGGGACTCATGGGCCATGCTTGATTCTCCTACACTGAACTTTGGACAACATACGAACCACAAGGTTTCTTTCCATGGGGAAGGAGGAATTCTGATTTCTGCATCATGTTCACCCCTGGGCAGTGACTGGAGATAAGATCTAAGTTCTGAATCCAGAAAATCGAGGTTGGGATGAGATGATAACCTAAGGTCATGGAGGGTCCGATGTGCTCAGTGTGCGGTCAGCTTTCTGGGTGTTGTTCAGGAGGTATGGATTCAGGCTGTGTCAGAGAGTGCATTAGTGCCCAGGTTAGAATGTATAATTTGGGTACAGTTGAGTTCCATGTAGGTTCATCCTCATTTATTGTGTCAGGGAAGCTCACTGGGGCAACATTTTTCTTCTGGTGGGCAGGCAGAGTGCAGCATTGTGGGTCCAGAATTGCCAAACTTGAGGGCGTCGGGACCAGGAGTGTGAGGACGTAAGTCTGAGATCATAAGCTAGACTTAAGTTTCAGGGCGAGGGCACGGCAGGCACCCTCTGCAGATCCGAATCAAAATCTCATTCATCTGAAGTCAGGACGAGGATCAGACTTAGGCGCAGGTTGGAGTTTCTGTCCATGATGGCCCCTTCATCAAAGGGGTGGAATCTCGAAGCCATGGAGGTTTTCCCACGTTGGGAGTTGTGGGATGCTCCAAACTGCAAGGATTCCTTCTGCGGGAAAATTGAGAACTGTTGGATGGCTCCAGGACATCCCATATGGAATGACTCCAGAGCCGGGTTCTAAGGATGGATGCCTGAGCAGACTGCCTCTTACACCAATTGTCTCCCTGCCACAAGACAGGTACGATCTGATGGCTATGCAGGAGCAATCGTGGGAGCTGAGTTGAAATGGACTCTCCTGAAGATGGGTCTTAATGTGTGTTTGTGTCCATGAGGACGTTGGAATGGGGTGGTGGCCCCAGGGCTCTAAAGGATTCTAACCGGAGATTTTGAAACAACTCGAAAGAGCAAGTTTTCCATGTGGAGACAAGATTTGTTCTAATTGGTGCCTCAGGAAACCCACATATGCTGGTATTAGAACCAGGCCTCTGAGGAGAGATACATAGAAACCACAGCAATGCATCCAATTAGGTCCTAGGAGCCTCTCTGGTTCAATCTTCTCTGTCGACATCTGTCTATTTTATGAAATGGAGGTAGTTGCTCAGCTGGTGTCAGACCGCTCCTGTTTGTCCGGGTGGCCTACACTATAGGGATGGCCTCGGGGACTTTGGAGGTTTCTCCTAAATTGTATGATTATGGACAATGGCATGGGCAGAATTCCTGTGGAGTGGGCAGGCACAGACCTGATGTGTGGCTCCAAGGGCCCAGCCTTGAGGGTGTGTGGGCAAGGACTGTGGGGACAGATGTCTGAAAACACAAACTCAGCTTAGCTTTGGGGACGTAGGTATGGCAGGTCCGATTTACAGACTATGAGGAGAACTTTTTGGGATATGAATAAAGGGTGAAAGTGTGACACTTGTCAGGCTTTTGCCCCTGGATTTTGTGTCAATGATGGCTGTGGAATGTCGAGGAGTCCTCATGGGCCATGGAAGAGTCTTTCTCTCTGTGGATTTGGCCAGATCCCAATTGTTTTGGGTTAATCTGTGGGATTTAGTTTTGTTAACTAAAGTGTCCCACCAAAAGAGGGATTCCCGAGCAGAACCCTGGACAACAAGAAATCTAACTAAAAATACAGGCCTAGGTGCATGGCAAGCCCAATATGCCTTCTAATGGTCCAGCCACTGAGAGGCCTTCATTGAGGACAGAACTCATGCTGAGGGTCACAATGCGTGTTTATGCCCTCGTGGTACTCAAGCATGGGTGGGGACTCATGGTGCATGCTTGTTTCTCCTACACTGAATGATAGTCAACATGTCAACCACATGAGTTCTTGCCATGGGGAAGGATTAATTCTGATTTCTGCATGTCATTCACCCCTGGGCAGTGATTGGAGATAAGGTCTAGGTTGTGAA
This sequence comes from Mustela nivalis, assembly GCF_964662115.1. NCBI lineage: Eukaryota > Metazoa > Chordata > Mammalia > Carnivora > Mustelidae > Mustela > Mustela nivalis. Next base: position 1,099,804 of record NW_028136417.1, read on the forward strand.
GTCTGAAAACCGAGGTTGGGAAGAGATGACGACCTAAGACCATGTTGGGTCCGATATGCTCAGCGTGGAGCCAGCTGTCTGGGTGTTGGTCGGGAGGTCCAAGCTTGGGCTGTGTCAGACAGGGCATTAGTGCCCAGGGTAGATTGTATAATTGGGGTACAACTGAGTGCCGTGCAGGTTGATCTTTATTTGGTATTTCTGGTTAGCCCCAAGGGCAATGTTTTTCTTCTGGAGAACAGGCAGAGTGCTGCATTGTGGCTCCGGAATTTCCAAAGTGGATGCCTTGTGGACGGGGAGTGTGAGGACGGAAGTCTGAGAACACATGTTAGGCGTAGGTTCTGGGCGAGGGCACGGCAGGCACCCTCTGCAGATCTGAATCGGGATATCATGAATCTGAAGTCAGGGCGAGGTTCAAACCTAGGCTTAGGTTTGAATTTCTGTCCATTCTGGCCACTTTATGAAGGAGACAGCATCTCCAGTCCATGGAGGTTTACCCACAATGGAAGTTGTGAGATGCTCCAAACAACAAAGATTCCTTCTGATCAACAATTGAGACCTTTTGTATCACTCCAGTACATACCATACAGAATGACACCAGAGCAGGGATCTTAGGATGGATGCATGGGAAGCCCGCCTCACATTGCAGTTGTCTCCTAGCAAATAGACAGGTTTGATATGCTGGCTCTGTCAGAGCAACCAAGGGGGCTGAGTTGAAATGGACTCTCCTGAGGATGGATGCTAATGTGGGTTTGTGTCCATGGAGACCTTGGAATGGGGCGTTGGTGCATGGGCCCTGAAGGATTCTCCTAACCGGAGGTTTTGAGACATCTCCAAAGGACAAGTTTCCCATGTGGAGACGAGATTTGTTCTAATTCGTGCCTCAGGAAACCCCCATATACTGTTATTGGAATATAGGCCTCTGAAGAGAGATAACTGGAAACCAAAGCAATGGCTCCGTTTAGAGCCTAGGGGCCTGTCCGGTTGAATCTTCTTCTCTGTGTACATCCATCTAAGGTATTAGTGGAGTTAGATGCTCAGCTGGTGTCAGATGGCCCTTGTTTGTCCCAGGCGGCCTACACTATTGTGAAGGCCTTGGGGACTTTGGAGGTTTCTCCTAATTTTATGATTATGGACAATGGAATGGGCAGAATTCCCGTGGAGAGGGAAGGCACAGTTTTGATGTGGCTCCAGGTGCCCCAGCCTGCAGGGTGTGTGCCTCAGGACTGTGGAGACAGAAGTCTAAAACACAAACTCAGTTTAGGTTTAGGGACGTAGGTATGGCAGGCCCGATCTACAGACCGTGAGGAGAATTCTTCCAGATATGAAGAAAGAGAGATTGTGAGGCACTTGTTCAGGCTTTTGTTTCTGGATTTTGTGTCAACGATGGGCGTGGAATGTCAGGGAGGCCTCATGGGCCATGGACGAGTCTTCCGCTCTGTGGATTTGGCCCGATTCCAATTGTTTTGGGTCAAACTGTGGGATGGGAGGAGTCCTTTCAGTTTTGTTACCTCAGGTGTCCCACCAAAAGAGGGATTCCAAAGCCGAGCCCGGGGGAGGGGAGACTGGACAACCAGAAATCTGGTTAAAAATTGGGTCCTAGGGGCATGACAAGCCCAATATGCTGTCTTTTGGTCCAGCCACTGAGAGGCCTTACTTGAGAACTGGGCTCACGTTGAGGGTCAGAATGCATGTTTGTGAACGACTTGGTCCTCAAGCATCTGCAGGGCCTCATGGGCCACACTGGTTTCAACTACATTTTACGTTGGACAACATGCCAACCACAAGGTTTCTTGCCATGGGGAAGGAGTTCTGATTCCTGCATCATGTTCAACCCTGGGTGGTGGCTGGAGATAAGGTTTAGGTTCTGAAGCCTGAAAACCGAGGTTGGAAAGAGATGATGACCTAAGGCCATGGCGGGTCTGATGTGCTCAGTGTGTGGCTAGCTGGGTGGGTGCGAGCCAGGAGGTTCAGTCTCAGGCTGTGCCAGAAAGGGCAGTAGTGCCCAGGGCAGCCTGTATAATTGGGGTCCAGTCAAGTGGCATGCAGGTTGATCCTCATTTGGGGAATCTGGGTAGCCCCAGAGGGCAATGTTTTTCTTCCGGAAAGCAGGCAGAGTGCTGCCTTGTAGTTCTGGAATTGCCAAACTGGAGGGCTTGTGGGCCAGGAATGTGAGGATGGAAGTTAAGAACACAAACTAGACTTACGTTTCTGGGCAAGGGCATGGCAGACACACTCTGCAGAGCTGAATCAAGATGTCCTGCATCTGAAGTCAGGGCGAGGATCAGACGATCGATCAGGTTGGAGCTTCTGTCCCTGATGGCCCCTTCATGAAGCACAGGGGGCGGGATCACGAGGCCATTGAGGTTTGCCCACGATGGGAGTTGTGAGATGCTCCAAACAGTATAGATTCTTCTGCGGGACTATTGAGACCTGTTGGTTGGCTCCAGGACTTCCCATACAGCATAATTCTGAGAATGGTTCTAAGTATGGATGTCTGGGAAGCCTGCCTCTCATTCCAATCATCTCCTAGCGACAAGACGGGTTAGATCTGCTGGATCAGGGGGAGCAACTGAGGGGGCTGAGTTGAAATGGACTCTCCTGTGGATGGGTCCTAATGTGGGTGTGTCTCCATGGAGACCTTGGAATGAGGCGCTGGCACCGGGAACCTGAAATGTCCTTCTAACCAGAGGCTTTGAGAGAGCTCCAACATGCAAGTTTCCCATGTGTAGACGAGATTTGTTCTGATGGGTGCCTCAGGAGAAGCCCTCAGCTGGTATTGGAAACCAGGCTTTTGAGGAGACATGCCTGTAAACCAAAGCTATGGATCCCATTATGGCCTGGGGTCCTGTCTGGTCAATCTTCTTCTCTGGGGACATCCATCTATGGTATGAGTGGAGGTAGATGCTCAGCTGGTGTCAGACGGCAATTTTTTGTCCCGGACAACCTACACCATTGGTATGGCCTCAGGGAATTTGGAGGTTTCTCCTAATTTGTACGGTTTTGGATAATGGAATGGGCAGAATTCCCATGGATTGGTTAGGCACAGTCCTAATGTGTGGTTCCAGGGGCCCAGCCTGGAGGGTGTGTGGCCCAGGACTTTGAGGACAGAACTCAAAAAACACAAACTCAGCTTAGGTTTGGGAACGTAGGTATGGCACGGCCGAACTACAAATCATGAGAAGAACTCTTCAGGATATGAAGAAAGAGCGAGTCTGAGGCGCTTGGTTAGGCTTTTGTCTCTGGATTTTGTATCAGCGATGGCCGTTGAATGTCGGGGAGGCCTCATGGGCCATGGACGAATCTTCCTCTCTGTGGATTTGGCCCTATCCCAATTCTTTTTTGTGAATCTGTGGGATGGGAGGACTCCTTTAAGGTTTGTTACCTGAGGTGTCCCACCAAAAGAGGAATTCCAAAGCAGAGCCCTGGGCAAGAGTGAAGGGACAACCCGAAATATGGTTAAAAATTAGGGTCTAGGGGCATGGCAAGCCCAATATGCTGTTTCTTCATGCAGCCACTGAGAGGCCTTGCCTGAGGACCGGGCTCAGGCTGAGGGTCACAATGTGTGTTTGAGACCAATGTGGCCCTCAAGCATGGGCTGGGTCTCATGTGCCACACTGGTTTCAACTACACTGAAAGTTGGACAACATGCCAACCACGAGGTTTCATGCCAAGGGAACGAGTTCGGATTTCTGCAACATTTTCAAACCTGGGCAGTGATTGGAGATAAGGTCAAGGTTCTGAAGCCTGAAAACCGAGGTTGGGTAGAGATGACGACCTAAGGCCATGGCGGGTCCGATGTGCTCAGTGTGCGGCCAGCTGTCTGGGTGGGGCCAGGAGTTCCAGGCTCAGGCTGTGTCAGAATGGGCAACTCTGCCCACTTCAGCCTATATATTTGGTGTACAGCCAAATGGCGTGCAGGTTGATCCTCATTTGGGGTTTCTGGGTAGCCCCAGAGGGCAATGTTCTTCTTCCAGGGAGCAGGCAGAGTGCCGCATTGTACTTCTGGATTGCCAAACTGGAGGGCTTGTGGGCCAGTAGTCTGAGGACTGAAGTCTGAGAACACAAGCTAGGCTTAATTTTTATGGGTGAGGACATGGCAGGCACAATCTACAGACCTGAATCGAGATCTCGTGCATCTGAAGTCAGGGTGAGGATCAGACGATCTTCAGGTTGGACTTTCTGTCCCTGATGGCCCCTTCATGAAGGGGGGGAATCATGAGGCCATGGGGGTTTTCGCACGATGGGAGTTGTGAGAAGTTCCAAACTACAAAGATTCTTCTCCAGGACAATTGAGACCTGTTAGTTGGCGCCAGGCCAAGGATTCCAAGCATGGTTCTGAGGATGGATGGCTAGGTACCACACCTGGCATTCCAATTTTCTCCTAGCTACAAGAAAGGTTAGATCTGCTGGATCTGGGGGAGCAACTGAGGAGGCTGAGTTGAAATTGACTCTCCTGTGGATGTGTCCTAATATGTTTTTGTGTCTATGGAGACCTTGGAATGAAGCGGTGGCACTGGGTCCCTTATGGGTTCTTCTAAACAGAGACTTTGACACAGCTCCACCGTGCAAGTTTCCCATATGTAGATGAGATTTGTTCTGATGGGTGAGTCAAGAAACAGCCATATGCTGGTATTGAAATCCAGGCCTCTGAGGAGACATGCCTGGAAACCATAGCAATGGATCCGATTAGTGCCTAGTGGTCTGTTCATTCCTTTTTTCCTCTGGGGACATCAGTCTATGGGTCTGAGTGCAGGTAGGTGCTCTGATGTGCTCAGATTGCTCCTGTTTGTCCTGGGAAGCCACCACTATTGGGATGGCCTCAGGAACTTTGGAGGTTTATCCTATTAGTAGGATTGTGGCCATTGGAATGGGTACACACAATTCCCTTGGAGAGGGCAAGTACAGTCCTCAGGTTTGGCTCCAAGGGCCTGAGCCTTTGGGGTGTGTAGGCCAGGGCTGTTTGGACAGTTGTCTGAAAACACAACCTCGGCTTATGTTTCGGGTCATAGGTATGGCAGGACTGATCTACAGAACATGAGAAGAACTCTTCGGGATATGAAAAAAGGGCGAGTGTGAGGCTCTTGCTCAAGTTTATCTCTGGATATCGTGTGACTCATGGTCGTGAAATTTCCGGGTGACTTCATGGGAAATGGACGAGTCTTACTCTTTAGAAGGTTGGCCTCGTCCAAAGAGTTTGGTGTGTTTATGCCCTCATCGCACTTGAGAATGGGCTGGGCCTCAGGGTGAATGCTGGTTTCTCCTACACTGAACGTTGGACAACATGCCAACCACAAGGTTTCTTGCCATGGGTAAGGAGGAGTTCTGATTTCTACATACCATCACCCCTGGGCAGTGATTGGAGAAAAGGTAGGTTCTGAAGCCTGAAAACTGAGGTATGGAAGAGATGATGTCCGAGGGCCATGGCTGGTCTGTTGTGCTCAGTGTGAGGTCAGCTGTCTGTGTGTTAGTCAGGAGGTCCGGGCTCAGGTGTGTCAGACCGTGCATTAGTGCACAGCTTAGAGTATATAATTTACGTACAGTCAAGTGGCGTGTAGGTTTATCCTCATATGATATGCCTGGGCAGCTCATGAGGCAATATTTTTTTTCTAGAGGGCAGGCAGAGTGCTGCACAGTGGGTTCGGAATTGCCAAACTTGAGGTCTTCTGGGCCAGGAGTGTGAGGACGGAAGTCTGAGAAGACAAGCTAGACTTGGGTTTCAGGTCGAGGGCACGGCAGGTACCTCGGCAGATCTGAACCAATATCTCATGCATCTGAATTCAGGGCGAGGATCAGACATTGGCTCTGGTTGGAGTTTCTGTACATGACGGCCCATTCATGAAGGGAGTGGAATCTCTAGTCCATGGAAGTTTCCCCACGTTGGGAGTTGTGAGATAGCCCTTCAAAGATTCCTTCTGCGGGACAATTGAGACCTGTTGGACAGCTCCAGGACATCACATATGGAATGACTCGAGAGCACCATTCGAGGATGAATGCCTGGGAAGCCCGCCTCGCATTCCAATTTTCTATTAGCAACAAGACAGTATAGATCTGATGGAATTTTCTTCTAGCAACAAGACAGTATAGATCTGATGGCTCAGCAGGTGTTACCGGGGTGGCTGAGTTGAAATGGACTTTCCGGAGGATGGGTCCTAAAGTTTGTTTGTGTCCCTGAGGGCCTTGGAATGGGGCGGTGGCACCGGCACCCTGAAGTATTCTCCTAAGCCTTTGACATAGCTCCCATGCACAAGTTTCCTTGTGGAGACGAGATTTGTTCTGATGGGTGCCTCAGGAGAAGCCCTATGCTGGTATTGGAATCCAGGCTTTTGAGGAGACATGCCTGTAAACCAAAGCTATGGATCCCATTATGTCCTAGGGTCCTGCCTGGTTCAATCTTCTTCTCTGGGGACATCCATCTATGGTATGAGTGGAGGTTGATGCTCAGCTGGTGTCAGACGGCCCTTGTTTGTCCTGGACAACCTACACCATTGAGATGGCCTCAGGGACTATGGAGGGTTCTCCTAATTTGAACGGTTTGAGACAATGGCATGGGCAGAATTCCCATGGATTGTGTAGGCACAGTACTAATGTGTGGCTCCAGGGGCTCAGTCTGGAGGGTATGTGGCCCAGGAATTTGAGGACAGAAAACAAAAAACACAAACTCATCTTAGGTTTGGGAACGTAGGTATGGCAAGCCCGACCTACAAACCAGGAGAAGAACTCTTCAGGATATGAAGAAAGAGCGAGTCTGAGGCGCTTGCTCAGGCTTTTGTCTCTGGATTTTGTATCAGCGATGGCCGAGGAATGTCGGGGAGGCCTCCTGGGCCATGGACGAATCTTCCTCTCTGTGGATCTGGTCCGATCCTAATTCTTTTTCGTGAATCTGTGGGATGGGAGGACTCCTTTAAGGTTTGTTACCTGAGGTGTCCCACCAAAAGAGGAATTCCAAAGCAGAGCCCTGGGCAAGAGTGAAGGGACAACCCGAACTATGGTTAAAAATTGGGGTCTAGGGGCATGGCAAGCCCAATATGCTGTTTCTTCATGCAGCCACTGAGAGGCCTTGCCTGAGGACCGGGCTCAGGCTGAGGGTCACAATGTGGGTTTGAGACCAATGTAGCCCTCAAGCATGGGCTGGGTCTCATGTGCCACACTGATTTCAACTACACTGAACGTTGGACACCATGCCAACCACGAGGTTTCTTGCCAAGGGAACGAGTTCTGATTTCTGCAACATTTTCAAACCTGGGCAGTGATTAGAGATAAGGTCTAGGTACTGAAGCCTGAAAACCGAGGTTGGGAAGAGATGACGAACTAAGGCCATGGCGGTTCCAATGTGCCTAGTGTGCGGCCAGCTGTCTGGGTGGGGCCAGGAGGTCCAGCTCAGGCTGTGTCAGAGAAGGCAATGATGCCCAGATCAGCCTATATATTTGGTGTACAGCCAAATGGCGTGCAGGTTGATCTTCATTTGGGGTTTCTAGGTAGCCCCAGAGGGCAATGTTTCTCTTGGAGGGCCCACAGAGTGCTGCATTGTACTTCTGGATTGCCAAACTGGAGGGCTTGTGGGCCGGTAGTCTGAGGACGGAACTCTGAGAACACAAGCTAGGCTTAGGTTTTATGGGTGAGGACATGGCAGGCACAATCTACAGACCTGAATCGAGATCTCGTGCACCTGAAGTCAGGTTGAGCATCAGACGATGCCTCAGGTTTGACTTTCTGTCCCTGATGGCCCCTTCATAAAGGGGGGGAATCACGAGGCCGTGGGGGTTTTCCCACCATGGGAGTTGTGAGAAGCTCCAAACTGCAAAGATTCTACTGTGGGCAATTGAGACCAGTTGGTTGGCTCCAGGCCAACGATTCTGAGCAGGGTTCTAAGGATGGAAGGCTGGGTAGCCCACCTCGCATTCCAATATTCTCCTAGCTACAAGATAGGCTAGATCTGTTGGATCTCGGGGAGCAACCGAGGAGGCTGAGTTTAAATGGACTCTCCTGTGGATGGGTCCTAATATGTTTTTGTGTCTATGGAGACTGTGGCATTAAGCGGTGGCACTAGGGCCCTGAAGGCTTCTCCTAAACAGAGGTTTGACACAGCTCCACCATGCAAGTTTCCCATGTGTAGAGGAGATTTGTTCTGATGGGTGAGTCAAGAAACAGCCATATTCTGGTATTGAAATCCAGGCCTCTGAGGAGAGATGCCTGGAAACCAAAGCAATGAATCCGATTAGTGCCTAGGGGCCTGTTGGTTTCTTTTTACCTCGGGCGACATCTATCTATGGGTCAGAGTGCAGGTAGGTGCTCAGATGAACTCAGATTGCCCGTGTTTGTCCTTGGAAGCCAACACTATGGGATGGCCTCAGGGAATTTAAAGGTTTATACTTTTAGTTGCGTTGTCGCCATTGGAATGGGCTCACACAATTCCCTTGCGAGGGCAAGAACAGTCCTCAGGTTTGGCTTCAGGGGCCTGAGCCTATAGGGTGTGTAAGCCAGGGCTGTTTGGACAGTTGTCTGAAAACACAAACTCGACTTCTGTTTCGGGTCATAGGTAGGGCAGGACTGATCTACAGACCATGAGGAGAACATTTCGGTATATGAAAAAAAAGCGAGTGTGAGGCTATTGCTCATGTTTTTGTCTCTGCATATCATGTCACTCATGGTCGTGAAATTTCCGGGTGACTTCATGGGAAATGGACGAGTCTTACTCTCTGGGGATTTGGCCCCTTCCAAAGAGGTTGTGGTCATTCTGTGGGATGGAAGAAGTCGTTTTTTTTGTTGTTGTTGCTTTGTTTTGTTTCATTTTTTAACCTCCGTTGTCCCACCAAATGAGGAATTCCAGAGTAGAGCTCTGGGGAGGGGTGACTGGACAACCAGAAATCTGGTTAAAAATTGGGGCCTAGGGCTATGTCAAGCCCATTATGACATCTAGTGATCCAGGCTCTGAGAGGAATTACTAGAGGACAGGACTCACACTGAGGGTCACAATGCATATTTATGCCCTCGTCGCACTCAAGAATAGGCGGGCCTCAGGGTGAATGCTAGTTTCTCCTACAATGAACGTTGGACAACATGCCAACCACAAGGTTTCTTGCCATGTGTAAGGAGAAGTTCTGATTTCTGCATCACACTCACCCCTGGGCAGTGATTGGAGATAAAGTCTAGTTTCTGAGGCCTGAAAACTGAGGTAGGGAAGAGATGATGACCTAAGGCCATGGCAGGTCTGATGTGCTCAGTGTGCGGTCAGCTGTCTGGGTGTTGGTCAGGAAGTCCGGGCTCAGGTTGTGTCAGACAGTGCATTAGTGCCCAGGTTAGACTATATAATTCGGGCAAAGTCGAGTACCGTGTAGGTTTATCTTCATATAAGGTGCCTTGGCAGCTCTTTAGGCAATATTTTTTTTCCAGAAAGCAGGCCATGTGCTGCATTGTGGGACCGGATTTACCAATCATGAGGGCTTTGAGGCCAGGAGAGTGAGGTCGGAATTCTGAGAACAAAAGCTATACTTGGGCTCAGGGCAAGGGCACGGCAGGTACCCCCTGCAGATCTGAACCAATATCTCATCCATTTCAAGTCAGGGAGAGAATTAGACTTTGGCTTAGGTTGGAGTGTCTGTGCCTGACGGCCCCTTCATGAAGGGAGCGGGAATCTCGTGTCCATGGAGTTTTTCCCACGTGGGAGTTGTGGGTTGCCCCCTTCAAGAATTCCTTCTGCAGGACAATTGAGACCTTTGGGCAGCTCCAGGACATCCCATATGGAATGACTCCAGAGCACCGTTCGAGGGAGGATGCCTGGGAAGCCAGCCTCGAATTCCAATTGTCTCCTAGCAACAAGCCAGTTTAGATCTGATGGCTCTGCGGGAGCAACCGGGGTGGCTGACTTGATATGGACTTTCCTGAGGATGAGTCCTAATGTGTGTTTGTGTCCATGGGGCCTTGGAATGGGGCCGTGGCACCAGGACCCTGAAGTATTCTCCTAAGCTTTTGACATAGCTCGATGCACATGTTTCCTTGTGGAGACGAGATTTGTTCTGATTGCTGCCTCAGGAAAACCCCTATGCTGGTATTGGAATCCAGGCTTTTGAGGAGACATGCCTGTAACCAAAGCAATGGATCCGATATGGCCAGGGTCCTGTCTGGTTCAATCTTCTTCTCTGCAGACATCCATCTATGGTATGAGTGGAGGTTGATGCTCAGCTGCTATCAGACCGCGCTTGTTTGTCACGGGAGACCTGCACTATTGGGATGGCCTCAGGGATTTGGAGGGTTCTCCTAATTTTACGGTTTTGGACAATGGAATGGGCAGAGTTCCCATGGATTGGGTAGGCACAGTCCTTATGTGTGGCTCCAGGGACCGCAGCGTGGAGGGTGTGTGGCCCAGGACTTTGAGGACAGAAGTCTGAAAACATAAACTCAGCTTAGGTTTGGAGACATAGGTATGGCAGGCCCGATCTATAAACCATGAGAAGAACTCTTCAGGATATGAAGAAAGAGCGAGTCTGAGGTGCTTGTTCAGTCTTTTGTCTCTAGATTCGGTATCAGCGATGGCCGTGGATTGTCTGGGAAACCTCATGGGCCATTGACGAATCTTCCTCTCTGTGGAATTGGCCCGATCCCAATTCTTTTTCGTCAATCTGTGGAATGGGAGGTCTCCTTTCAGGTTGGTTACCTTAGGTGTCCCGCCAAAAGAGGAATTCCAAAGAAGAGCCCTGTGGAAAAGCGAAGGGACAACCCGAACTATGGGTAAAATTTGGGGCCTAGGGGCATGGCAAGCTCAATATGCTGTCTCTTCATCCAGCCACTGAGAGGCCTTACCTGAGGACTGGGATCAGGCTGAGGGTCACAATGTGTGTTTGTGACCAATGTGGCCCATAAACATGGGCGGGGCCCCATGGGCCACACTGGTTTCAACTACACTGAACATTGGAAAACATGCCAACCACATGGTTTCTAACCACGGGGAAGGAGTTGTTATTTCTGCATCACTTACAAGCCTGGGCAGTGATTGGAGATAAGGTCTAGGTTCTGAAACTTGAGAATCGAGGTTGGGAAGAGATGACGACCTAAGGACATGGCTCGTCTGGCGTGCTCAGTGTTCGACCAGCTTTCTGGGTGGGGCCAGGAAGTCCAGGCTCAGGCTGTGTGGAAAGGGCAATAGTGCCCAGGTCAGCCTATATATTTGGGGTACAGTCGAATGGCGTGCAGGTTGATCCTCATTTGGAGTTTCTGGGTAGCCCCACAGGGCAATGTTTTTCTTCCTGAAGGCTGGAAGACTGCTGCATTATAGTTCTGGTTTGCAAACTGGAGGCTTGTGGGCCAGTAGTCTGAAGACGGAAATCTGAGAACACAAGCTAGGCTTAGGTTTCTGGGTGAGGACAAGGCAGGAACAATCTACAGACCTGAATCGAGATCTCGTGCTTCTGAAGTCAGGGCGAGGATCAGAAGATCGCTCAGGTTGGTGTTTCTGTCCCTGATGGCCCCTTCATGAAGGGGCGGGGGGGTCAAGAGGCCGTGGGGGTTTTCCCACGATGTTAGTTGTGAGAAGCTCCAAACTGCAAAGATTCTTGTGCAGGACAATTGAGACATGTTGGTTGGCTCCAGGCCAACGATTCCGAGCAGGGTTCTAAGGATGGATGCCTGGGTAGCCCACCTTGCATTCCAATTGTGTCCTAGCAACAAGACAGGTTATATCTGCTGGATCTGGGCGAGCAATCTGGATCTGAGTTGAAATGGACTCTCCTGTGGATGGATCCTAATATGTTTTTGTGTCTATGGAGACCTTGGAATGAAGCGGTGGCACTGGGGTCCTGAAGGGTTTTTTCAAACAGAGGCTTTGACACAGCTCCAACGTGCAAGTTTCCCATATGTAGATGAGATTTTTTATGACGGATGAGTCAGGAAACAGCCATATGCTGGTATTGAAATCCAGGCCTCTGAGGAGAGATGACTGGATACCACAACAATGAATCTGAATAGTGCCTAGGGGCCTGTTCGTACCTTTTTACCTCTGGGAACATCAGTCTATGCGTCTGAGTGCATGTAGGTTCTCAGATGGGCTCAGATTGCCCGAGTTTGTCCTGGGAAGCCACCACTATTGGGATTGCCTCAGGGAGTTTGGAGGTTTATCCTATTAGTAGGGTTGTGGCCATTGGAATGGGCACATACAATTCCCTTGGAGAGGGCAAGTACAGTCCTCAGGTTTGGCTCCAGGGGCCTGAGCCTGTAGGGTGTGTAGGCAGAGCTGTTTGGACAGTCGTCTGAAAACACAAACGCGGCTTATGTTTCAGGTCATAGGTATGGCAGGATTGATCTACAGACCATGAGGAGAACTCTTCGGGATATGAATAAGGGGCGAGTGTGAGGCTCGTGCTCTAGTTTTTGTCTCTGGATATCGTGTCACTCATGGTCTTGAAATTCCCTGGTGACTTCATGGGAAATGGACGAGTCTTACACTCTGGGGGTTTGGCCCCGTCCAAAGAGTTTGGGGTCATTCTGTGGGATGGAAGAAGTCCGTTTTGTTGTTGTTGTTGATTTGCCATGTTTTGTTTTTTAACCTCAGGTGTCCCACCAAATGAGGGATTCCAGAGTAGAGCCCTGGGGAGGGCCGAATGGACAACTAGAAATCTGGTTAAAAATTGTGGCCTAGGGACACGTCAAGCCCATTATGACATCTAATGGTCGAGCCACTGAGAGGACTTACTAGAGGACAGGACTCACGCTGAGGGTCACAATGCGTGTTTATGCCCAATTCGCAAACAAGAATGGGCAGGGCCTCATGGTGAATCCTGGTTTCTCCTACACTGAACGTTGGACAACATGCCAACCACAAGGTTTCTTGCCATGGGTATGGAAGAGTTCTGATTTCTGCATCACAGGCACCCCTGGGCAGTGATTGGAGATAAGGTCTAGGTACTGAAGCCTAAAAACTGAGGTAGGGAAGAGATGATGACCTAAGGCCATGGCGGTTCTGATGTGCTCAGTGTGCGGTCAGCTGTCTGGGTGTTGCTCAGGAGGTCCGAGCTCAGGTTGTGTCAGACAGTGCATTAGTGCCCAGGTTAGACTATATAATTTGGGTACAGTCGAGTGCCATGTAGATTTATCCTCATATAAGTTGTCTGGGCAGCTCATTAGGCAAAATTTGTTTTCTAGAGGGCAGGCAGAGTGCTTCCTTGTCAGTCCGGAATTGCTAAACTTGAGGGCATCGTGTAGAGGAGTGTGAGGACGGAAGTCTGAGAACACAAGCTAGACTTGGGTTTCAGGGCGAGGACACGGCAGGTACCACTGTAGATCTGAACCAATATCTCATGCATCTGAAGTCAGGGCGAGGATCAGACGTTGGCTCAGGTTGGAGTTTCTGAGCATGACGGACCCTTCATGAAGGGAGCGGAATCTCAAGGCCATGGAGTTTTTCCCACGTTGGGAGTTGTGGGATGCCCCCATCAAGGATTCCTTCTGCGGGACAATTGAGACCTGTTGGGCAGCTTCAGGACATCCCATATGGAATGACTCCAGAGCACTGTTCGAGGATGGATGCCTGGGAAGCCGGCCTCGCATTCCAAATGTCTCCCAGCAACAAGACAGTTTAGATCTGATGGCTCTGCGGGAGCAACCGGGGTGGCTGACTTGAAATGGACTTTCCTGAGGATGGGTCCTAATGTGTGTTTGTGTCCATGAGGGCCTTAAAAAGGGGCGGTGGCACCGGGACCCTGAAGTATTCTCCTAAGCTTTTGACATAGCTTGATGCACAAGGTTCCTTGTGGAGACGAGATTTGTTTTGATGGGTGCCTCAGGAAAACTTCTATGCTGGTATTGGAATCCAGGCTTTTGAGGAGACATGCCTGTAATCCAAAGCAATGTATCCTATTATGGCCTAGGGTCCTGTCTGGTTCAATCTTCTTCTCAGGGGACATCCATCTATGGTATGAGTGGAGGTAGATGCTCAGCAGGTATCAGACTGCTGTTGTTTGTCCCGGGCGACCTGCACTATTGGGATGGCCTCAGGGATTTGTAGGGTTCTCCAAATTTTACTGTTTTGGACAATGGCATCGGCAGAATTCCCATGGATTGGGTTGGCACAGTCCTAATGTGTGACTCCAGGGGCCCCAGCCTGGAGGGTGTGTGGCCCAGGACTTTGAGGACAGAAGTCTGAAAACACAAACTCAGCTTAGGTTTGGGGACGTAGGTATGGCAGGCCCGATCTATAAACCATGAGAAGAACTCTTCCGGATATGAAGAGAGAGCGAGTCTGAGGCGCTTGCTCAGGCTTTTGTGTCTGGATTTTGTATCAGAGATGGCCGAGGAATGTCGGGGAGGCCTCATGGGCCATGGACGAATTTTCCTCTCTGTGGATTTGGCCCGTTCCCAATTGTTTTTCGTCAATCTGTGGAATGGGAGGACTCCTTTCAGGTTTGTTACCTCAGGTGTCCCGCCAAAAGAGTAATTCCAAAGAAGAGCCTTGGGGAAAAGTGAAGGGAGAACCCGAACTATGGGTAAAATTTGGGGCCTAGGGGCATGGCAAGCCCAATATGCTGTCTCTTCATCCAGCCACTGAGAGGCCTTACCTGAGGCCTGGGATCAGGCTGAGGGACACAATGTGTGTTTGTGACCAATGTGGCCCATAAACATGGGCGGGGCCTCATGGGCCACACTGGTTTCAACTACACTGAACGTTGGAAAACATGCCAACCACTAGGTTTCTTGCCAAGGCGAAGGAGAAGTTCTGATTCTTGCATCACGTTTACTCCTGAACAGTGAGTGGAGATAAGGTCTAGGTTCTGAAGGTGAAAACTGAGGTTGGGTAGAGATGATGGCCTAAAGCCATTGTGGGTGTGATATGCTCTGTGTATGGCCAGCTGTCTGGGTGTTGGACTGGAGGTCTGCCCTCAGGCTGTGTCAGACAGGGCTTTAGTGCACAGGCTAGACTGTATAATTGGGGTATGGTCGAGTGGCATGCAAGTTGTTACTCATTTGGCGTTTCTGGTTAGCCCTATAGGGCAACATTTTTCTTCTGGAGGGCAGGCAGAGTGCTGCATTGTGTCTCCAGAATTGCCAAACTGGAGGGGTGTGGCCAGGATTGTGAGGAAGGAAGTCTGAAAACACAAGCTAGCACGAGTTTTGGGGCCAAGAGCATGGCAGGCCCACTCTGCAGAGGCTGAATCGAAATCTCCTTCAGGTGAGGTCAGGGCGAGTATCAGATGTTGCCTCAAGCTGCAGTTTGTGTCCATGACGGCCCTTACATGAAGGGGGTGGGGGCGTCATGAGGCCAGGGAGGTTTCCCTACTCTGGGAGTTGTGAGCTGCTCCAAACTTCAAAGTTTCCTTCTTCAGGACAGTCGAGTACTATTGGATGGTCCCTTGATGCCCCATACAGAAAGACTCGAGAGCAGGGGCCTAAGCATGGATGCCGAGAAACGCCAACTCACCTTCCCATTGCCTGGTCGAGACAAGGCACGCTCAATCTGCGGGCTCTTGGGTGAGCTACCCAGAAGGCTGAGTTTAAATGGACTCTCCTGAGGATGAGTCATAATGTGGGTTGGTGGCCATGGAGACCTTGGAATGTGCCAGTAGCTAAGGGACTCTTCAGGATTCTCCAACCCGAAGGGCTTGACACAACTCCAACAAGGAAGCTTCCCATGTGGAGATGAGAGGTCTTCTGTCTGGTGCCTCAGGAAAGCCCCGTATGCTGGTCTTCGAACCCAGGCCTCTGAGGAGTGATACCTGGACACCAAAGCAAGAGTTCATAATAGGGCCTAGGGGCCTGTCTGGTTCAATCTTCTGTCTCTGCGGATATCTGTCTGTGTGTCTGCATGGAGGTAGTAGTTGCTCAGCTTGTGTCATAATGCCCCTATTTGTCCAGTGCGGCTTGCGGTAGTGGGATGTCCTTGGGGACCTTGGGGTTTCTACTATTTTGTAGAGTTGTGGCCAATGGAATGGGCAGTTTCTTAGGAGAGAGCAGGCACAGTTCTGTGGTGTAGCTCCAGAGACCCCAGCCTGGAAGCTGTGTGGGCCATGGCTGTGCAGACAGACATCCAAAAACCCTAACTCAGCTCAGGTTTGAGGCCGAGGTTACGGCAGGCCTGATCTACAGTCCATGAGGGGAGCTCCTCTGGATATGAAAGAAGGGTGAGAGGGGCAGTCGCTCAGGCTTTTGTCTCTGGATGTTTTGTCCACAATGGCCGTTTAATGTAGGAGTTGCCTCATGGGTCGTAGAAGTCTCCATCTCTGGTAGTTTGTTCAGCCCCCAAGAGATTGGGGTCAGTCTGTGGGAAGGGAAGTGTCCTGTTTTCTGCTTCATGTGTCCCCCCAGTAGAGGGATTCTAGAGCATAGCAGTGGGTACTGACAACTGGAATACTCGCCCTCTGGTTAAGCCTGGGGGCCTATGGATATGACAAGCCCCATATGCAGGATCTTGGTCCAGCCACTGAGAGGCTTTACTTTAATACGGGACTCACGCTGCAGGTCACAATGCAGGTCTGTGCCCTAGGCGGCCCTCAAGCACTGGCGTGGCCTTTCGGACAATGCAGGTTTTCCCACATTGAACGTTGGACAACATGCCAACCACAAGGTTTCTGGCCATGGGGAAGGAGGAATTCTAATTTCTGCATCACGTTCACCCCTGGGCAGTGATTGGAGATAAGGTCTAGGTTCTGAAGCCTGAAATCGAGGTTGGGAAGAGATGACGACCTACAGCCATAGCGGGTCCTATGTGTCCAGGTTGGGGCCAGGTATCTGGGAGTCGTTTGGGATGTCTTGTCTCAGGCTGTGCCAGACAGGACATTAGTATACAGGGTGGGCTGTATAATTGCTTTACAATCGAGTGGCATGCATTAGAAAATCATTTGGGGTTTCTTATTAGCAGCATAGGGCAAAGATTTTCTTCTGGAGGGCAGGCAGAGTGCTGCATTGTGGCTTCGGAATTCCCAAACTGGAGGGCTTGTGGGCCAGGAGAGTGAGGACGGAAGTCTGAGAACACAAGCTAGGCTTAGGTTTCGGGGCAAGGACATGGCAGGCACACTCTGCAGAGCTGAATTGAGATCTCATGCGTCTGAAGTCAGGTCGAGGTTCAGACTTTGGCTCAGGTTTGAGTTTCTGTCCATGTTGGCCCCATCAGGAAGGGGGGGCATTATGAGGCCATGGGGGTTTACCCACTATTGGAGTTGTGAGATGCTCCAAACGGCAAGGATTCCTTCTGTGGGACAATTAAGATTTGTTGGATGGCTCCAGGACGTCTTATAAGGTATTTTCCCAGAACAGGGTTCTAAGTATGGATGCCTGGGCAGCCAGCCTCACATTCCAATTGTCTCCTAGCAACAAGAAACGTTTGATCTGCTGGCTTGGGGTAGCAACAGAGGGGGCTGAGTTGAAATGGACTTTCCTGAGGATGGTCTTAATGTTGGTTTGAGTCCATGGAGACCTTTGTATGGGGCAGTGGCACCAGGGCCCTGAAGGATTCTCCTAACCAGAGGTTATGACAAAGCTCCAATGAGCAAGTTTCCATGGGGAGACGAGATTTGTTCTTATTGGTGCCTCAGGAAACCACCATATGCTGGTATTGGAAACGAGGCCTCTGAGAAGAGATGCCTGGAAACCAAAGCAATGGATCTCTTTAGGGCCTAGGGGCCTGTCCTGTTCAATATTCTTCTCTGGGGACATCTGTTGTCTGAGTGGAGGTAGTTGCTCAGCTGGTTTGAGATCACCCCTGTTTGTCCTGGGCGGCCTACACTATTGGGATGGCCTCGGTGACTTTGGAGGTTTTTCCTAATTTGCAAGGTTGTGGCCAATGGAATGGGAAGAATTCCCTTTAAAGGGAAGCACAGTCCTGAGGTGTGGCTCCAGGGACCAAAGTGTGGAGCGTGTGTGGTCCAGGGCTATTTGCCCAAAAGTCTGAAAACACAAACTCCACTTAGGTTGTGGGATTTAGGTATGGCCGGCCCGATCTATAGACCGTGAGGAGACCTCTTCGGGATATGAACAAAGGGCGAATGTGATGTGCATGCTCATGGTTTTTTTTGTTTTTTTTTTTTTTCTGGAAATGTGTCACCGATTGCCATGGAATGTCGGGGTGTCCTCATGGGCCATCGATGAGGCTCCCTTTCTGGGGATTTGACCCGATCCCAAGAGATTGGGTTCATTCTATGGGAAGGGAGGAGGCCTTTCTGGTTTTTTTTTTTTTATTTTTTTTGTTTTTTTTTTTTTTGTTTTTTTTACCTCAGGTGGACCACCAAAAGAGGGATTCCAGAGCAGAGTCATGGGTGGGGGCAACCTGACAACCAGACCTCTTGTTAACAATGGGAACTAAGAACATGGCAAGCCCCATATGTGGGCTCTTGGTCCAGACACTGAGAGGCCTTCCTTGAGGATAGGTCTCACACTGAGTTTCACAATGTGTTTTTGTGCCCAAGGAGCCCCTCAAGTCAGGGCGTGGCCTAATGTACCATGCTGGTTTCTCCTACACTGAACGTTGCACAGTATGGGAACCACAAGTTTTCTGGCAATGGGGAAGATGGAGTTCTAATTTCTGCAACACTTTCACTCCTGGACTGTGATTGGATTTAAGGTCTAGGTTCTGAAGCCTGAAAACTGAGGTTGGGAAGAGATGAAGCCCTAAGGCCATGGTGTGTCTGATGTGCTCAGTGTTCGGCCAGCTGTTGAGTGTGGGCTGGGAGGTGCAGGCTCAGGTTGTGGCAGACAGGGAATTATTGCTCAGGCTAGACTGCATCATTGGGGTGCAGTCGAGTTTCGTGCAGGATGGTACTCATTTGTGGTTACTGGGTAGCCCCAGAGGGCAACGTTTTTCTTCTGGAGGGAAGACACAGTGCCACATAGTGACTCCAAAATTCCCAAACTGGAAGGCTTGTGGGCCAGGAGTGTGAGGAAAAAATTCTGAGAACACAAGCCAGACTTAGATTTCGGGGTGAGTGGACGGCAGGCACCCTCTGCAGAGATGATTCGAGATCCCGTATACCTGAAGACAGAGCTAGGATAAGATGTTTTCTTAGGTCGGAGTTTCTGTCCATGACGGCCCATTCATGAAGGGGAGGGTGTCACGAGGACATGGAGGTTTTCCCACTATGGGAATTGTGAGATGCTCCAAACCACAATGATTCCTTCTGTGGGACAATCGAGACATGTTGGATGGCTCCAGGACATCCCATAAGGAAGTTATCCAGAGCAGGGTTCTAAGGATGGATGCCTGGGCAGCCTGCCTCCCATTCCAGGTGTCTCATAGAGCCTAGGCAAGTTCGATCTGCTGGATCTAGGGGAGCAACCGAGGCGGGTGTTTTGAAATGGGTGAGTTGAGGATGGGTCATAATGTGCATTTGTGTCCATGTAGACCTTGGAATGGGGTGCTTGATCCGGGGCCTTGAGGGATGTTCATAACCGGAGGTTTTGATGGAGCTCTAAAGGGTATATTTCCTATGTAGAGAAGAGAATTGTTTTGATGAGTGCCTAAGGAATCTCCCATATGCTGGTATTGGAAACCAGGCCTCTGAGGAGAGATGACTGGAATCAAAATCAATGGATCTGATTAGGGCCTCAGTGCCAGTCCAGTTCAATCTTATTCTATGGGGATATCTGTCTCTGGGTCTGAGTGGAGGTGGTTTCCTAACTTGTGAAAGATCATCCCTGTGTGTCCTGGGCAGCCAACACAATTCGGATGGCCTGGGGGAGTTTGGAGGATTCTCCTAATCTATAGGGTTGTGGCCAATGGAAATGGCAGAATTCCCCTGGAGAGGGAAGCCACAGTCCTGAGGTGTGGCTCCAGGGGCCCCAGCTTGGATGGTGTGTGGGCCATGCCTGTGGGGACAGAATTCTGAAAACACAAACTCAGCTTAGGTTTGGGGATGTATGTATGAAGGCTCGATCTACAGACCGTGAGAAATTTCGGGGCTATGAACAAAGGGCGAGTATGTGGCGCTTGCTCAGGCTTTTGTCTCTGAATTTTGTGTCAACGGTGGCTGTGGTATTTCAGGATGTCCTCAAGGACCATGGACAATTTTTTCTCTGGTGATATGGGCTGATCCCAAGTGATTGGGATCATTCTGTGGATGGGAAGAGTCCTTTCTGTATTTTTTTTTTTTTTTACCTCAGGTGTCCCACCAAAGAGGGATTCCCGAGTAGAGCCCTGAGTAGGGGTGACTAGACATCTCGAACTCTTGTTGATATTGGGGGACTGGGGCTTGGTAAGCCCCATATGTGGGCTGTTGTTCCAGTCACTAATCGGCTTTACATGAGGATAGGGCTCACGCTGAGGGTCTCAATGTGTGTTTGTGCACATTGTGGCCCTCAGGGATAGCTGGGGCCTCATTGTCCATGCTGCTTTCTCCTACAATGAACATTGGACAACATGCCAACCACTAGGTTTCTTGCCAAGGCGAAGGAGAAGTTCTGATTCTTGCATCACGTTCACTCCTGAGCAGTGAGTGGAGATAAGGTCTAGGTTCTGAAGGTGAAAATTGAGGTTGGGTAGAGATGATGGCCTAAAGCCATTGTGGGTGTGATATGCTCTGTGTACGGCCAGCTGTCTGGGTGTTGGACGGGAGGTCTGCCCTCAGGCTGTGTCAGACAGGGCTTTAGTGCACAGGCTAGACTGTATAATTGGGGTATGGTCGAGTGACATGCAGGTTGTTACTCATTTGGCGTTTCTGGTTAGCCCTATAGGGTAACATTTTTCTTCTGGAGGGCAGGCAGAGTGCTGCATTGGGTCTCCAGAATTGCCAAACTGGAGGGGTGTGGCCAGGATTGTGAGGAAGGAAGTCTGAAAACACAAGCTAGCACGAGTTTTGGGGCCAAGAGCATGGCAGGCCCACTCTGCAAGGGCTGAATCGAGATCTCCTGCAGGTGAGGTCAGGGCGAGTATCAGATGTTGCCTCAAGCTGAAGTTTGTGTCCATGACGGCCCCTTCCTGAAGGGGATGGGGGCGACATGAGGCCAGGGAGCTTTCCCTACGCTGGGAGTTGTGAGCTGCTCCAAACTTCAATGTTTCCTTCTTCAGGACAGTCGAGTACTATTGGATGGTTCCAGGATGCCCCATACAGAAAGACTCGAGAGCAGGGCCGTAAGCATGGATGCCGAGAAACGCCAACTCACCTTCCCATTGCCTGGTCGAGACAAGGCACGCTCAATCTGCGGGCTCTTGGGTGAGCTACCCAGAAGGCTGAGTTTAAATGGACTCTCCTGAGGATGAGTCATAATGTGGGTTGGTGGCCATGGAGACCTTGGAATGTGGCAGTAGCTAAGGGACTCTGCAGGATTCTCCAACCCGAAGGGCTTGACACAACTCCAACAAGGAAGCTTCCCATGTGGAGATGAGAGGTCTTCTGTCTGGTGCCTCAGGAAAGCCCCGTATGCTGGTCTTCGAACCCAGGCCTCTGAGGAGTGATACCTGGACACCAAAGCAAGAGTTCATAATAGGGCCTAGGGGCCTGTCTGGTTCAATCTTCTGTCTCTGCGGATATCTGTCTGTGTTTCTGCATGGAGGTAGTAGTTGCTCAGCTTGTGTCATAATGCCCCTATTTGTCCAGTGCGGCTTGCGGTAGTGGGATGTCCTTGGGGACCTTGAGGTTTCTACTATTTTGTAGAGATGTGGCCAATGGAATGGGCAGTTTCTTAGGAGAGAGCAGGCACAGTTCTGTGGTGTGGCTCCAGAGACCCCAGCCTGGAGGCTGTGTGGGCCATGGCTGTGCAGACAGACTTCCAAAAACCCTAACTCAGCTCAGGTTTGGGGCCGAGGTTACGGCAGGCCTGATCTACAGTCCATGAGGGGAGCTCCTCTGGATATGAAAGAAGGGTGAGAGGGAGGCAGTCTCTCAGGCTTTTGTCTCTGGATGTTTTGTCCACAATGGCCGTTTAATGTAGGAGTTGCCTCATGGGTCGTAGAAGTCTCCCTCTCTGGTAGTTTGTCCAGCCCCCAAGAGTTTGGGGTTATTCTGTGGGAAGGGAAGTGTCCTGTTTTCTGCTTCATGTGTCCCCCCAGTAGAGGGATTCTAGAGCATAGCAGTGGGTACTGACAACTGGAATACTCGCCCTCTGGTTAAGCCTGGGGACCTATGGATATGACAAGCCCCATATGCAGGATCTTGGTCCAGCCACTGAGAGGCGTTACTTTAATACGGGACTCACGCTGCAGGTCACAATGCATGTCTGTGCCCTAGGCGGCCCTCAAGCACTGGCGTGGCCTTTCGGACAGTGCAGGTTTTCCCACATTGAACGTTGGACAACATGCCAACCACAAATTTTCTGGCCATGGGGAAGGAGGAATTCTAATTTCTGCATCACGTTCACCCCTGGGCAGTGATTGGAGATAAGGTCTAGGTTCTGAAGCCTGAAAACCGAGGTTGGGAAGAGATGACGACCTACAGCCATAACGGGTCCTATGTGTCCAGGTTGGGGCCAGCTGTCTGGGTGTCGTTTGGGATGTCTTGTCTAAGGCTGTGCCAGACAGGGCATTAGTATACAGGGTGGGCTGTATAATTGCTTTACAATCGAGTGGCATGCATTAGAAAATCATTTGGGGTTTCTTATTAGCAGCATAGGGCAAAGTTTTTCTTCTGGAGGGCAGGCAGAGTGCTGCATTGTGGCTTCGGAATTCCCAAACTGGAGGGCTTGTGGGCCAGGAGAGTGAGAACGGAAGTCTGAGAACACAAGCTAGGCTTAGGTTTCAGGGCAAGGACATGGCAGGCACACTCTGCAGAGCTGAATTGAGATCTCGTGCGTCTGAAGTCAGGTCGAGGTTCAGACTTTGGCTCAGGTTTGAGTTTCTGTCCATGTGGGCCCCATCAGGAAGGGGGGGCATTATGAGGCCATGGGGGTTTTCCCACTATTGGAGTTGTGAGATGCTCCAAACCACAAGGATTCCTTCTGTGGGACAATTAAGATTTGTTGGATGGCTCCAGGACGTCTTATAAGGTATTTTCCCAGAACAGGGTTCTAAGTATGGATGCCTGGGCAGCCAGCCTCACATTCCAATTGTCTCCTAGCAACAAGAAACGTTTGACCTGCTGGCTTGGGGTAGCAACAGAGGGGGCTGAGTTGATATGGACTTTCCTGAGGATGGTCTTAATGTTGGTTTGAGTCCATGGAGACCTTTGTATGGGGCAGTGGCACCAGGGCCCTGAAGGATTCTCCTAACCAGAGGTTATGACAAAGCTCCAATGAGCAAGTTTCCATGGGGAGACGAGATTTGTTCTTATTGGTGCCTCAGGAAACCACCATATGCTGGTATTGGAAACGAGGCCTCTGAGGAGAGATGCCTGGAAACCAAAGCAATGGATCTGATTAGGGCCTAGGGGCCTGTCCGGTTTAATATTCTTCTCTGGGGACATCTGTTGTCTGAGTGGAGGTAGTTGCTCAGCTGGTTTGAGATCACCCCTGTTTGTCCTGGGCGGCCTACACTATTGGGATGGCCTCGGTGTCTTTGGAGGTTTTTCCTAATTTGCAAGGTTGTGGCCAATGGAATGGGAAGAATTCCCTTGAAAGGGAAGCACAGTCCTGAGGTGTGGCTCCAGGGACCCAAGTGTGGAGCGTGTGTGGTCCAGGGCTATTTGGACAAAAGTCTGAAAACACAAACTCCACTTAGGTTGTGGGATATAGGTATGGCCGGCCTGATCTATAGACCGTGAGGAGACCTCTTCGGGATATGAACAAAGGGCGAATGTGAGGTGCTTGCTCATGCTTTTTTTTTTTTTTTTTCTGGAAATGTGTCACCGATTGCCATGGAATGTCGGGGTGTCCTCGTTGGCCATCGATGAGGCTCCCTTTCTGGGGATTTGACCCGATCCCAAGAGTTTGGGGTCATTCTGTGGGAAGGAAGGAGGCCTTTCTGTTTTTTTTTTTGTTGTTGTTGTTTATGTTTTTTGTTTTTTGTTTTTTGTTTTTTTTTTAACCTCCGGTGGACCACCAAAAGAGGGATTCCAGAGCAGAGTCGTGGGTATGGGCAACAGGACAACCAGACCTCTGGTTAACATTGGGACCTAAGAACATGGCCAGCTCCTATGTGGGCTCTTGGTCCAGACACTGAGAGGCCTTCCTTGAGGATAGGTCTCACACTGAGTTTCACAATGTGTTTTTGTGCCCAAGGAGCCCCTCAAGTCAGGGCGTGGCCTAATGTACCATGCTGGTTTCTCCTACACTGAACGTTGCACAGTATGGGAACCACAAGTTTTCTGGCAATGGGGAAGATGGAGTTCTAATTTCTGCAACACTTTCACTCCTGGACTGTGATTGGATTTAAGGTCTAGGTTCTGAAGCCTGAAAACTGAGGTTGGGAAGAGATGAAGACCTAAGGCCATGGTGTGTCTGATGTGCTCAGTGTTCGGCCAGCTGTTGAGTGTGGGTTGGGAGGTGCAGGCTCAGGCTGTGGCAGACAGGGAATTAGTGCCCAGGCTAGACTGCATCATTGGGGTGCAGTCGAGTTTCGTGCAGGATGGTACTCATTTGTGGTTACTGGGTAGCCCCTGAGGGCAAAGTTTTTCCTCTGGAGGGAAGACACAGTGCCACATAGTGACTCCAAAAATCCCAAACTGGAAGGCTTGTGGGCCAGGAGTGTGAGGAAAAAATTCTGAGAACACAAGCCAGACTTAGATTTCGGGGTGAGGGGACGGTAGGCAGCCTCTGCAGAGATGATTCTAGATCCCGTATACCTGAAGACAGAGCTAGGATCAGACGTTTTCTTAGGTCGGAGTTTCTGTCCATGACGGCCCATTCATGAAGGGGAGGGTGTCACGAGGACATGGAGGTTTTCCCACTATGGGAATTGTGAGATGCTCCAAACCACAATGATTCCTTCTGTGGGACAGTCGAGACATGTTGGATGGCTCCAGGACATCCCATAAGGAAGTTATCCAGAGCAGGGTTCTAAGGATGGATGCGTGGGCAGCCTGCCTCCCATTCCAGGTGTCTCATAGAGCCAAGGCAAGTTCGATCTGCTGGATCTAGGGGAGCAACCGAGGCGGGTGTTTTGAAATGGGTGAGTTGAGGATGGGTCATAATGTGCATTTGTGTCCATGTAGACTTTGGAATGGGGTGCTTGATCCGGGGCCTTGAGGGATGTTCATAACCGGAGGTTTTGATGGAGCTCTAAAGAGTATGTTTCCTATGTAGAGAAGAGAATTGTTTTGATGAGTGCCTAAGGAATCTCCCATATGCTGGTATTGTAAACCAGGCCTCTGAGGAGAGATGACTGGAATCAAAAGCAATGGATCTGATTAGGGCCTCAGTGCCCGTCCAGTTCAATCTTATTCTATGGGGATATCTGTCTCTGGGTCTTAGTGGAGGTGGTTTCCTAACTTGTGAAAGATCATCCCTGTGTGTCCTGGGCAGCCAACACAATTCGGATGTCCTGGGGGAGTTTGGAGGATTCTCTTAATCTATAGGGTTGTGGCCAATGGAAATGGCAGAATTCCCCTGGAGAGGGAAGCCACAGTCCTGAGTTGTGGCTCCAGGGGCCCCAGCTTGGATGGTGTGTGGGCCAGGACTGTGGGGACAGAAGTCTGAAAACACAAACTCAGCTTAGGTTTGTGGATGTATGTATGAAGGCTCGATCAACAGACCGTGAGAATTTTCCGGGCTATGAACAAAGGGCGAGTATGTGGCGCTTGCTCAGGGTTTTGTCTCTGGATTTTGTGTCAATGGTGGCCGTGGAATGTCGGGGTGTCCTCAAGGGCCATGGACAATTCTTTCTCTTGTCATTTGGCCTGATCCCAAGTGGTTGGGATCATTCTGTGGATGGGAAGAGTCCTTTCTGTATATTTTTTTTTTTACCTCCGGTGTCCCACCAAAGAGGGATTCCAGAGTAGAGCCCTGAGTAGGGGTGACTAGACATCTCCAACTCTGGTTGAGATTGGGGGACTAGGGGCTTGGCAAGCCCCATATGTGGGCTGTTGTTCCAGTCACTAAGAGGCTTTACATGAGGATAGGGCTCACGCTGAGGGTCACAATGTGTGTTTGTGCAAATTGTGGCCCTCAGGGATAGGTGGCGCCTCATAGTCCATGCTGCTTTCTCCTACAAAGAACATTGGACAACATGCCAACCACTAGGTTTCTTGCCAAGGCGACGGAGAAGTTTTGATTCTTGCATCACGTTCACTCCTGAGCAGTGAGTGGAGATAAGTTCTAGGTTCTGAATGTGAAAACTGAGGTTGGGTAGAGATGATGGCCTAAAGCCATTGTGGGTGTGATATGCTCTGTGTATGGCCAGCTGTCTGGGTGTTGGACTGGAGGTCTGTCCTCAGGCTGTGTCAGACAGGGCTTTAGTGCACAGGCTAGACTGTATAATTGGGGTATGGTCGAGTGGCATGCAGGTTGTTACTCATTTGGCGTTTCTTGTTAGCCCTATAGGGCAACATTTTTCTTCTGGAGGGCAGGCAGAGTGCTGCATTGGGTCTCCAGAATTGCCAATCTGGAGGGGTGTGGCCATGATTGTGAGGAAGGAAGACTGAAAACACAAGCTAGCACGAGTTTGGGGGCCAAGAGCATGGCAGGCCCACTCTGCAGAGGCTGAATCGAGATCTCCTGCACGTGAGGTCAGGGCGAGTATCAGATGTTGCCTCAAGCTGCAGTTTGTGTCCATGACGGCCCCTTCCTGAAGGGGGTGGGGGCGTCATGAGGCCAGGGAGGTTTCCCTACGCTGGGAGTTGTGAGTTGCTCCCAACTTCAAAGTTTCCTTCTTCAGGACAGTCGAGTATTATTGGATGGTTCCAGGATGCCCCATACAGAAAGACTCGAGAGCAGGGCCCTAAGCATGGATGCCGAGAAACGCCAACTCACCTTCCCATTGCCTGGTGGAGACAAGGCACGCTCAATCTGCGGGCTCTTGGGTGAGCTATCCAGAAGGTTGAGTTTAAATGGACTCTCCTGAGGATGATTCATAATGTGGGTTGGTGGCCATGGAGACCTTGGAATGTGCCAGTAGCTAAGGGACTCTGCAGGATTCTCCAACCCGAAGGGCTTGACACAACTCCAACAAGGAAGCTTCCCATGTGGAGATGAGAGGTCTTCTGTCTGGTGCCTCAGGAAAGCCCCGTATGCTGGTCTTCGAACCCAGGCCTCTGAGGAGTGATACCTGGACACCAAAGCAAGAGTTCATAATAGGGCCTAGGGGCCTGTCTGGTTCAATCTTCTGTCTCTGCGGATATCTGTCTGTGTGTCTGCATGGAGGTAGTAGTTGCTCAGCTTGTGTCATAATGCCCCTATTTGTCCAGTGCGGCTTGCGGTAGTGGGATGTCCTTGGGGACCTTGAGGTTTCTACTATTTTGTAGAGTTGTGGCCAATGGAATGGGCAGTTTCTTAGGAGAGAGCAGGCACAGTTCTGTGGTGTGGCTCCAGAGACCCCAGCCT
Source organism: Mustela nivalis (assembly GCF_964662115.1). Taxonomy (NCBI): domain Eukaryota; kingdom Metazoa; phylum Chordata; class Mammalia; order Carnivora; family Mustelidae; genus Mustela; species Mustela nivalis. Next base: position 1,127,122 of record NW_028136417.1, read on the forward strand.
GGAGGCTGTGTGGGCCATGGCTGTGCAGACAGACATCCAAAAACCCTAACTCAGCTCAGGTTTGGGGCCGAGGTTACGGCAGGCCTGATCTACAGTCCATGAGGGGAGCTCCTCTGGATATGAAAGAAGGATGAGAGGGAGGCAGTCGCTCAGGCTTTTGTCTCTGGATGTTTTGTCCACAATGGCCGTTTAATGTAGGAGTTGCCTCATGCGTCGTAGAAGTCTCCCTCTCTGGTAGTTTGTCCAGCCCCCAAGTGTTTGGGGTCATTCTGTGGGAAGGGAAGTGTCCTGTTTTCTGCTTCATGTGTCCCCCCAGTAGAGGGATTCTAGAGCATAGCAGTGGGTACTGACAACTGGAATACTCGCCCTCTGGTTAAGCCTGGGGGCCTATGGATATGACAAGCCCCATATGCAGGATCTTGGTCCAGCCACTGAGAGGCGTTACTTTAATACGGGACTCACGCTGCAGGTCACAATGCATGTCTGTGCCCTAGGCGGCCCTCAAGCACTGGTGTGGCCTTTCGGACAATGCAGGTTTTCCCACATTGAACGTTGGACAACATGCCAACCACAAGGTTTCTGGCCATGGGGAAGGAGGAATTCTAATTTCTGCATCACGTTCACCCCTGGGCAGTGATTGGAGTTAAGGTCTAGGTTCTGAAGCCTGAAAACCGAGGTTGGGAAGAGATGACGACCTATAGCCATAGCGGGTCCTATGTGTCCAGGTTGGGATCAGCTGTCTGGGTGTCGTTTGGGATGTCTTGTCTCAGGCTGTGCCAGACAGGGCATTAGTATACAGGGTGGGCTGTATAATTGCTTTACAATCGAGTGGCATGCATTAGAAAATCATTTGGGGTTTCTTATTAGCAGCATAGGGCAAAGTTTTTCTTCTGGAGGGCAGGCAGAGTGCTGCATTGTGGCTTCGGAATTCCCAAACTGGAGGGCATGTGGGCCAGGAGAGTGAGGACGGAAGTCTGAGAACACAAGCTAGGCTTAGGTTTCGGGGCAAGGACATGGCAGGCACACTCTGCAGAGCTGAATTGAGATCTCATGCGTCTGAAGTCAGGTCGAGGTTCAGACTTTGGCTCAGGTTTGAGTTTCTGTCCATGTTGGCCCCTTCAGGAAGGGGAGGCATTATGAGGCCATGGGGGTTTTCCCACTATTGGAGTTGTGAGATGCTCCAAACGGCAAGGATTCCTTCTGTGGGACAATTAAGATTTGTTGGATGGCTCCAGGACGTCTTATAAGGTATTTTCCCAGAACAGGGTTCTAAGTATGGATGCATGGGCAGCCAGCCTCACATTCCAATTGTCTCCTAGCAACAAGAAACGTTTGATCTGCTGGCTTGGGGTAGCAACAGAGGGGGCTGAGTTGAAATCTACTTTCCTGAGGATGGTCTTAATGTTGGTTTGAGTCCATGGAGACCTTGGTATTGGGCAGTGGCACCAGGGCCCTGAAGGATTCTCCTAACCAGAGGTTATGACAAAGCTCCAATGAGCTAGTTTCCATGGGGAGACGAGATTTGTTCTTATTGGTGCCTCAGGAAACCACCATATCCTGGTAATGGAAACGAGGCCTCTGAGGAGAGATGCCTGGAAACCAAAGCAATGGATCTGTTTAGGGCCTAGGGGCCTGTCCGGTTCAATATTCTTCTCTGGGGACATCTGTTGTCTGAGTGGAGGTAGTTGCTCAGCTGGTTTGAGATCACCCCTGTTTGTCCTGGGCGGCCTACACTATTGGGATGGCCTCGGTGACTTTGGAGGTTTTTCCTAATTTGCAAGGTTGTGGCCAATGGAATGGGAAGAATTCCCTTGAAAGGGAAGCACAGTCCTGAGGTGTGGCTCCAGGGACCCAAGTGTGGAGCGTGTGTGGTCCAGGGCTATTTGGACAAAAGTCTGAAAACACAAACTCCACTTAGGTTGTGGGATTTAGGTATGGCCGGCCCGATCTATAGACCGTGAGGAGACCTCTTCGGGATATGAACAAAGGGCGAATGTGATGTGCATGCTCATGCATTTTTTTTTTTTTCTGGAAATGTGTCACCGATTGCCATGGAATGTCGGGGTGTCCTCGTTGGCCATCGATGAGGCTCCCTTTCTGGGGATTTGACACGATCCCTAGAGTTTGGGGTCATTCTGTGGGAAGGGAGGAGGCCTTTCTGTTTTTTTTTTGTTTATTTTTTTTGTTTTTTGTTTTTTGTTTTTTTTTACCTCAGGTGGACCACCAAAAGAGGGATTCCAGAGCAGAGTCGTGGGTGGGGGCAACTGGACAACCAGAACTCTGGTTAACATTGGGACCTAAGAACATGGCCAGCTCCTATGTGGGCTCTTGGTCAAGACACTGAGAGGCCTTCCTTGAGGATAGGTCTCACACTGAGTTTCACAATGTGTTTTTGTGCCCAAGGAGCCCCTCAAGTCAGGGCGTGGCCTAATGTACCATGCTGGTTTCTCCTACACTGAACGTTGCACAGTATGGGAACCACAAGTTTTCTGGCAATGGGGAAGATGGAGTTCTAATTTCTGCAACACTTTCACTCCTGGACTGTGATTGGATTTAAGGTCTAGGTTCTGAAGCCTGAAAACTGAGGTTGGGAAGAGATGAAGACCTAAGGCCATGGTGTGTCTGATGTGCTCAGTGTTCGGCCAGCTGTTGAGTGTGGGTTGGGAGGTGCAGGCTCAGGCTGTGGCAGACAGGGAATTAGTGCCCAGGCTAGACTGCATCATTGGGGTGCAGTCGAGTTTCGTGCAGGATGGTACTCATTTGTGGTTACTGGGTAGCCCCAGAGGGCAACGTTTTTCTTCTGGAGGGAAGACACAGTGCCACATAGTGACTCCAAAATTCCCAAACTGGAAGGCTTGTGGGCCAGGAGTTTGAGGAAAAAATTCTGAGAACACAAGCCAGACTTAGATTTCGGGGTGAGGGGACGGCAGGCACCCTCTGCAGAGATGATTCGAGATTCCGTATACCTGAAGACAGAGCTAGGATCAGACGTTTTCTTAGGTCGGAGTTTCTGTCCATGACGGCCCATTCATGAAGGGGAGGGTGTCACGAGGACATGGAGGTTTTCCCACTATGGGAATTGTGAGATGCTCCAAACCACAATGATTCCTTCTGTGGGACAGTCGAGACATGTTGGATGGCACCAGGACATCCCATAAGGAAGTTATCCAGAGCAGGGTTCTAAGGATGGATGCCTGGGCAGCCTGCCTCCCATTCCAGGTGTCTCATAGAGCCAAGGCAAGTTCGATCTGCTGGATCTAGGGGAGCAACCGAGGCGGGTGTTTTGAAATGGGTGAGTTGAGGATGGGTCATAATGTGCATTTGTGTCCATGTAGACCTTGGAATGGGGTGCTTGATCCGGGGCCTTGAGGGATGTTCATAACCGGAGGTTTTGACGGAGCTCTGAAGAGTATGTTTCCTATGTAGAGAAGAGAATTGTTTTGATGAGTGCCTAAGGAATCTCCCATATGCTGGTATTGGAAACCAGGCTTCTGAGGAGAGATGACTTGAATCAAAATCAATGGATCTGATTAGGGCCTCAGTGCCCGTCCAGTTCAATCTTATTCTATGGGGATATCTGTCTCTGGGTCTGAGTGGAGGTGGTTTCCTAACTTGTGAAAGATCATCCCTGTGTGTCCTGGGCAGCCAACACAATTCGGATGGCCTGGGGGAGTTTGGAGGATTCTCCTAATCTATAGGGTTGTGGCCAATGGAAAAGGCAGAATTCCCCTGGAGAGGGAAGTCAAAATCCTGAGGTGTGGCTCCAGGGGCCCCAGCTTGGATGGTGTGTGGGCCAGGACTGTGGGGACAGAAGTCTGAAAACACAAACTCAGCTTAGGTTTGTGGATGTATGTATGAAGGCTCGATCTACAGACCGTGAGAATTTTCCGGGCTATGAACAAAGGGCGAGTATGTGGCTCTTGCTCAGGATTTTGTCTCTGGATTTTGTGTCAATGGTGGCCGTGGAATGTCGGGGTGTCCTCAAGGGCCATGGACAATGCTTTCTCTGGTCATTTAGCCTGATCCCAAGTGATTGGGATCATTCTGGGGATGGGAAGAGTCCTTTCTGTATTTTTTTTTTTTTTTACCTCAGGTGTCCCACCAAAGCGGGATTACAGAGTAGAGCACTGAGTAGGAGTGACTAGACATCTCGAACTCTGGTTGAGATTGGGGGACTAGGGGCTTGGCAAGCCCCATATGTGGGCTGTTGTTCCAGTCACTAAGAGGCTTTACATGAGGATAGGGCTCACGCTGAGGGTCACAATGTGTGTTTGTGCAAATTGTGGCCCTCAGGGATAGGTGGGGCCTCATAGTCCATGCTGCTTTCTCCTACACAGAACATTGGACAACATGCCAACAACTAGGTTTCTTGCCAAGGCGAAGGAGAAGTTCTGATTCTTGCATCACGTTCACTCCTGAGCAGTGAGTGGAGATAAGGTCTAGGTTCTGAAGGTGAAAACTGAGGTTGGGTAGAGATGATGGCCTAAAGCCATTGTGGGTGTGATATGCTCTGTGTACGGCCAGCTGTCTGGGTGTTGGACTGGAAGTCTGCCCTCAGGCTGTGTCAGACAGGGCTTTAGTGCACAGGCTAGACTGTATAATTGGGGTATGGTCGAATGGCATGCAGGTTGTTACTCATTTGGCATTTCTGGTTAGCCCTATAGGGCAACATTTTTCTTCTGGAGGGCAGGCAGAGTGCTGCATTGTGTCTCCAGAACTGCCAAACTGGAGGGGTGTGGTCAGGATTGTGAGGAAGGAAGTCTGAAAACACAAGCTAGCACGAGTTTGGGGGCCAAGAGCATGGCAGGCACACTCTGCAGAGGCTGAATCGACATCTTCTTCACGTGAGGTCAGGGCGAGTATCAGATGTTGCCTCAAGCTGGAGTTTGTGTCCATGACGGCCCCTTCCTGAAGGGGGTGGGGGCGTCATGAGGCCAGGGAGGTTTCCCTACGCTGGGAGTTGTGAGCTGCTCCAAAATTCAAAGTTTCCTTCTTCAGGAGAGTCGAGTACTATTGGATGGTTCCAGGATGCCCCATACAGAAAGACTCGAGAGCAGGGCCCTAAGCATGGATGCCGAGAAACGCCAACTCACCTTCCCATTGCCTGGTCGAGACAAGGCACGCTCAATCTGCGGGCTCTTGGGTGAGCTATCCAGAAGGCTGAATTTAAATGGACTCTGCTGAGGATGAGTCATAATGTGGGTTGGTGGCCATGGAGACCTTGAAATGTGGCAGTAGCTAAGGGACTCTGCAGGATTCTCCAACCCGAAGGGCTTGACACAACTCCAACAAGGAAGCTTCCCATGTGGAGATGAGAGGTCTTCTGTCTGGTGCCTCAGGAAAGCCCTGTATGCTGGTCTTCGAACCCAGGCCTCTGAGGAGTGATACCTGGACACCAAAGCAAGAGTTCATAATAGGGCCTAGGGGCCTGTCTGGTTCAATCTTCTGTCTCTGCGGATATCTGTCTGTGTGTCTGCATGGAGGTAGTAGTTGCTCAGCTTGTGTCATAATGCCCCTATTTGTCCAGTGCGGCTTGCGGTAGTGGGATGTCCTTGGGGACCTTGAGGTTTCTACTAATTTGTAGAGTTGTGGCCAATGGAATGGGCAGTTTCTTAGGAGAGAGCAGGCACAGTTCTGTGGTGTGGCTCCAGAGACCCCAGCCTGGAGGCTGTGTGGGCCATGGCTGTGCAGACAGACATCCAAAAACCCTAACTCAGCTCAGGTTTGGGGCCGAGGTTACGGCAGGCCTGATCTACAGTCCATGAGGGGAGCTCCTCTGGATATGAAAGAAGGATGAGAGGGAGGCAGTCGCTCAGGCTTTTGTCTCTGGATGTTTTGTCCACAATGGCCGTTTAATGTAGGAGTTGCCTCATAGGTCGTAGAAGTCTCCCTCTCTGGTAGTTTGTCCAGCTCCCAAAAGTTTGGAGTCATTCTGTGGGAAGGGAAGTGTCCTGTTTTCTGCTTCATGTGTCCCCCCAGTAGAGGGATTCAAGAGCATAGCAGTGGGTACTGACAACTGGAATACTCGCTATCTGGTTAAGCCTGGGGGCCTATGGATATGACTAGCCCCATATGCAGGATCTTGGTCCAGCCACTGAGAGGCGTTACTTTAATACGGGACTCACGCTGCAGGTCACAATGCATGTCTGTGCCCTAGGCGGCCCTCAAGCACTGGCGTGGCCTTTCGGACAATGCAGGTTTTCCCACATTGAACGTTGGACAACATGCCAACCACAAGGTTTCTGTCCATGGGGAAGGAGGAATTCTAATTTCTGCATCACGTTCACCCATGGGCAGTGATTGGAGATAAGGTCTAAGTTCTGAAGCCTGAAAACCGAGGTTGGGAAGAGATGACGACCTACAGCCATAGCGGGTCCTATGTGTCCAGGTTTGGGTCAGCTGTCTGGGTGTCGTTTGCGATGTCTTGTCTCAGGCTGTGCCAGGCAGGGCATTAGTATACAGGGTGGGCTGTATAATTGCTTTACAATCGAGTGGCATGCATTAGAAAATCATTTGTGGTTTCTTATTAGCAGCATAGGGCAAAGTTTTTCTTCTGGAGGGCAGGCAGAGTGCTGCATTGTGGCTTCGGAATTCCCAAACTGGAGGGCTTGTGGGCCAGGAGAGTGAGGACGGAAGTCTGAGAACACAAGCTAGGCTTAGGTTTCGGGGCAAGGACATGGCAGGCACACTCTGCAGAGCTGAATTGAGATCTCATGCGTCTGAAGTCAGGTCGAGGTTCAGACTTTGGCTCAGGTTTAAGTTTCTGGCCATGTTGTCCCATTCAGGAAGGGGGGGCATTAGGAGGCAATGGGGGTTTTCCCACTATTGGAGTTGTGGATGCTCCAAACCGCAAGGATTCCTTCTGTGGGACAATTAAGATTTGTTGGATGGCTCCAGGACGTCTTATAAGGTATTTTTCCAGAACAGGATTCTAAGTATGGATGCCTGGGCAGCCAGCCTCACATTCCAATTGTCTCCTAGCAACAAGAAACGTTTGATCTGCTAGCTTGGGGTATCAACAGAGGGGGCTGAGTTGAAATTGACTTTCCTGAGGATGGTCTTAATGTTGGTTTGAGTCCATGGAGACTTTGGTATGGGGCAGTGGCACCAGGGCCCTGAAGGATTCTCCTAACCAGAGGTTATGACAAAGCTCCAATGAGCAAGTTTCCATGGGGAGACGAGATTTGTTCTTATTGGTGCCTCAGGAAACCACCATATCCTGGTATTGGAAACGAGGCCTCTGAGGAGAGATGCCTGGAAACCATAGCATTGGATCTTTTTAGGGCCTAGGGGCCTGTCCGGTTCAATATTCTTCTCTGGGGACATCTGTTGTCTGAGTGGAGGTAGTTGCTCAGCTGGTTTGAGATCACCCCTGTTTGTCATGGGCGGCCTACACTATTGGGATGGCCTCGGTGACTTTGGAGGTGTTTCCTAATTTGCAAGGTTGTGGCCAATGGAATGGAAAGAATTCCCTTGAATGTGAAGCACAGTCCTGAGGTGTGGCTCCAGGGACCCAAGTGTGGAGCGTGTGTGGTCCAGGGCTATTTGGACAAAAGTCTGAAAACACAAACTCCACTTAGGTTGTGGGATGTAGGTATGGCCGGCCCGATCTATAGACCGTGAGGAGACCTCTTCGGGATATGAACAAAGGGCGAATGTGATGTGCATGCTCATGCTTTTTTTTTTTTTTTTTCTGGAAATGTGTCACCGATTGCCATGGAATGTCGGGGTGTCCTCATGGGCCATCGACGAGGCTCCCTTTCTTGGGATTTGACCCGATCCGAAGAGATTGGGGTCATTCTGTGGGAAGGGAGGAGGCCTTGCTGTTTTGTATTTTTTATTTTTTTATTTTTTTATTTTTTATTTTTTTTTAACCTCAGGTGGACCACCAAAAGAGGGATTCCAGAGCAGAGTCGTGGGTGGGGGCAACTGGACAACCAGACCTCTGTTTAACATTGGGACCTAACAACATGGCAAGCCCCTTATGTGGGCTCTTGGTCCAGACACTGAGAGGCCTTCCTTGAGGATAGGTCTCACACTGAGTTTCACAATGTGTTTTTGTGCAAATTGTGGCCCTCAAAGATAGGTGTGGCCTCATAGTCCATGCTGCTTTCTCCTACAAAGAACATTGGACAACATGCCAACCACTAGGTTTCTTGCCAAGGCGAAGGAGAAGACCTGATTCTTGCATCACGTTCACTCCTGAGCAGTGAGTGGAGATAAGGTCTAGGTTCTGAAGGAGAAAACTGAGGTTGGGTAGAGATGATGGCCTAAAGCCATTGTGGGTGTGATATGCTCTGTTTACGGCCAGCTGTCTGGGTGTTGGACTGGAGGTCTGCCCTCAGGCTGTGTCTGACAGGGCTTTAGTGCACAGGCTAGACTGTATAATTGGGGTATGGTCGAGTGGCATGCAGGATGTTACTCATTTGGCGTTTCTGGTTAGCCCTATAGGGCAACATTTTTCTTCTGGAGGGCAGGCAGAGTGCTGCATTGGGTCTCCAGAATTGCCAAACTGGAGGGGTGTGGCCAGGATTGTGAGGAAGGAAGACTGAAAACACAAGCTAGCACGAGTTTTGGGGCCAAGAGCATGGCAGGCCCACTCTGCAGAGGCTGAATCGAGATCTCCTGCACGTGAGGTCAGGGCGAGTATCAGATGTTGCCTCAAGCTGGAGTTTGTGTCCATGACGGCCCCTTCCTGAAGGGGGTGGGGGCGTCATGAGGCCAGGGAGGTTTCCCTACGCTGGGAGTTGTGAGCTGCTCCAAACTTCAAAGTTTCCTTCTTCAGGACAGTCGAGTACTATTGGATGGTTCCAGGATGCCCCATACAGAAGGACTCGAGAGCAGGGCCCTAAGCATGGATGCCGAGAAACGCCAACTCACCTTCCCATTGCCTGGTGGAGACAAGGCACGCTCAATCTGCGGGCTCTTGGGTGAGCTACCCAGAAGGCTGAGTTTAAATGGACTCTGCCGAGGATGGGTCATAATGTGGGTTGGTGGCCATGGAGACCTTGGAATGTGGCAGTAGCTAAGGGACTCTGCAGGATTCTCCAACCCGAAGGGCTTGACACAACTCCAACAAGGAAGCTTCCCATGTGGAGATGAGAGGTCTTCTGTCTGGTGCCTCAGGAAAGCCCCGTATGCTGGTCTTCGAACCCAGGCCTCTGAGGAGTGATACCTGGACACCAAAGCAAGAGTTCATAATAGGGCCTAGGGGCCTGTCTGGTTCAATCTTCTGTCTCTGCGGATATCTGTCTGTGTGTCTGCATGGAGGTAGTAGTTGCTCAGCTTGTGTCATAATGCCCCTATTTGTCCAGTGCGGCTTGCGGTAGTGGGATGTCCTTGGGGACCTTGAGGTTTCTACTATTTTGTAGAGTTGTGGCCAATGGAATGGGCAGTTTCTTAGGAGAGAGCAGGCACAGTTCTGTGGTGTGGCTCCAGAGACCCCAGCCTGGAGGCTGTGTGGGCCATGGCTGTGCAGACAGACATCCAAAAACCCTAACTCAGCTCAGGTTTGGGGCCGAGGTTACGGCAGGCCTGATCTACAGTCCATGAGGGGAGCTCCTCTGGATATGAAAGAAGGGTGAGAGGGAGGCAGTCGCTCAGGCTTTTGTCTCTGGATGTTTTGTCCACAATGGCCGTTTAATGTAGGAGTTGCCTCATGGGTCGTAGAAGTCTCCCTCTCTGGTAGTTTGTCCAGCCCCCAAGTGTTTGGGGTCATTCTGTGGGAAGGGAAGTGTCCTGTTTTCTGCTTCATGTGTCCCCACATTAGAGGGATTCTAGAGCATAGCAGTGGGTACTGACAACTGGAATACTCCCCTTCTGGTTAAGCCTGGGGGCCTATGGATATGACAAGCCCCATATGCAGGATCTTGGTCCAGCCACTGAGGGGCGTTAGTTTAATACGGGACTCACGCTGCAGGTCATAATGCATGTCTGTGCCCTAGGCGGCCCTCAAGCACTGGCGTGGCCTTTCGGACAATGCAGGTTTTCCCACATTGAACGTTGGACAACATGCCAACCACAAGGTTTCTGGCCATGGGGAAGGAGGAATTCTAATTTCTGCATCACATTCACCCTTGAGCAGTGATTGGAGATAAAGTCTAGGTTCTGAAGCCTGAAAACCGAGGTTGGGAAGAGATGACGACCTACAGCCATAGCGGGTCCTATGTGTCCAGGTTGGGGCCAGGTATCTGGGTGTCGTTTGGGATGTCTTGTCTCAGGCTGTGCCAGACAGGGCATTAGTATACAGGGTGGGCTGTATAATTGCTTTACAATCGAGTGGCATGCATTAGATTATCATTTGGGGTTTCTTATTAGCAGCATAGGGCAAAGTTTTTCTTCTGGAAAGCAGGCTAATGCTGCATTGTGGCTTCGGAATCCCCAAACTGGAGGGCTTGTGGGCCAGGAGAGTGAGGACCGAAGTCTGAGAACACAAGCTAGGCTTAGGTTTCGGGGCAAGGACATGGCAGGCACACTCTGCAGAGCTGAATTGAGATCTCATGCGTCTGAAGTCAGGTCGAGGTTCAGACTTTGGCTCAGGTTTGAGTTTCTGTCCATGTTGGCCCCTTCAGGAAGGGGGGGCATTAGGAGGCCATGGGGGTTTTCCCACTATTGGAGTTGTGAGATGCTCCAAACCGCAAGGATTCCTTCTGTGGGACAATTAAGATTTGTTGGATGGCTCCAGGACGTCTTATAAGGTATTTTTCCAGAACAGGGTTCTAAGTATGGATGGCTGGGCAGCCAGCCTCACATTCCAATTGTCTCCTAGCAACAAGAAACGTTTGATCTGCTGGCTTGGGGTAGCAACAGAGGGGGCTGAGTTGAAATGGACTTTCCTGAGGATGGTCTTAATGTTGGTTTGAGTCCATGGAGACCTTGGTATGGGGCAGTGGCACCAGGGCCCTGAAGGATTCTCCTAACCAGAGGTTATGATAAAGCTCCAATGAGCAAGTTTTCCATGGGGAGACGAGATTTGTTCTTATTGGTGCCTCAGGAAACCACCATATGCTGGTATTGGAAACGAGGCCTCTGAGGAGAGATGCCTGGAAACCAAAGCAATGGATCTGTTTAGGGCCTAGGGGCCTGTCCGGTTCAATATTCTTCTCTGGGGACATCTGTTGTCTGAGTGGAGGTAGTTGCTCAGCTGGTTGGAGATCACCCCTGTTTGTCCTGGGCAGCCTACACTATTGGGATGGCCTTGGTGACTTTGGAGGTTTTTCCTAATTTGCAAGGTTGTGGCCAATGGAATGGGAAGAATTCCCTTGAAAGGGAAGCACAGTCCTGAGGTGTGGCTCCAGGGACCCAAGTGTGGAGCGTGTGTGGTCCAGGGCTATTTGGACAAAAGTCTGAAAACACAAACTCCACTTAGGTTGTGGGATTTAGGTATGGCCGGCCCGATCTATAGACCGTGAGGAGACCTCTTCGGGATATGAACAAAGGGCGAATGTGATGTGCATGCTCATGCTTTTTTTTTTTTTTTTCTGGAAATATGTCACCGATTGCCATGGAATGTCGGGGTGTCCTCATGGGCCATCGATGAGGCTCCCTTTCTGGGGATTTGACTGATCCCAAGAGATTGGGGTCATTCTGTGGGAAGGAAGGAGGCCTTTCTGTTTTTTTTTTTTGTTTTTTTTTTTTTCTTTAACCTCAGGTGGACCACCAAAAGAGGGATTCCAGAGCAGAGTCGTGGGTAGGGGAAACTGGACAACCAGACCTCTGGTTAACATTGGGACCTAAGAACATGGCAAGCCCCTTATGTGGGCTCTTGGTCCAGACACTGAGAGGCCTTCCTTGAGGATAGGTCTCACACTGAGTTTCACAATGTGTTTTTGTGCCCAAGGAGCCCCTAAAGTCAGGGCGTGGCTTAATGTACCATGCTGGTTTCTCCTACACTGAACATTGCACAGTATGGGAACCACAAGTTTTCTGGCAATGGGGAAGATGGAGTTCTAATTTCTGCAACACTTTCACTCCTGGACTGTGATTGGATTTAAGGTCTAGGTTCTGAAGCCTGAAAACTGAGGTTGGGAAGAGATGAAGCCCTAAGGCCATGGTGTGTCTGATGTGCTCAGTGTTCGGCCAGCTGTTGAGTGTGGGTTGGGAGGTGCAGGCTCAGGCTGTGGTAGACAGGGAATTAGTGCCCAGTAGACTGAATCATTGGGGTGCAGTCGAGTTTCGTGCAGGATGATACTCATTTGTGGTTACTGGGTAGCCCCAGAGGGCAACGTTTTTCTTCTGGAGGGAAGACACAGTGCCACATAGTGACTCCAAAATTCCCAGACTGGAAGACTTGTGGGCCAGGAGTGTGAGGAAAAAATTCTGAGAACACAAGCCAGACTTAGATTTCGGGGTGAGGGGACGGCAGGCACCCTCTGCAGAGATGATTCGAGATCCCGTATACCTGAAGACAGAGATAGGATCAGACGTTTTCTTAGGTCAGAGTTTCTGTCCATGACGGCCCATTCATGAAGGGGAGGGTGTCACGAGGACATGGAGGTTTTCCCACTATGGGAATTGTGAGATGCTCCAAACCACAATGATTCCTTCTGTGGGACAGTCGAGACATGTTGGATGGCTTAGGACATCCCATAAGGAAGTTATCCAGAACAGGGTTCTAAGGATGGATGCCTGGGCAGCCTGCCTCCCATTCCAGGTGTCTCATAGAGCCAAGGCAAGTTCGATCTGCTGGATGTAGGGGAGCAACCGAGGCGGGTGTTTTGAAATGGGTGGGTTGAGGATGGGTCATAATGTGCATTTGTGTCCATGTAGACCTTGGAATGGGGTGCTTGATCCGGGGCCTTGAGGGATGTTCATAACCGGAGGATTTGATGGAGCTCTAAAGAGTATATTTCCTATGTAGAGAAGAGAATTGTTTTGATGAGTGCCTAAGGAATATCCCATATGCTGGTATTGGAAACCAGGCCTCTGAGGAGAGATGACTGGAATCAAAATCAATGTATCAGATTAGGGCCTCTGTGCCCGTCCAGTTCAATCTTATTCTTGGGGATATCTGTCTCTGGGTCTGAGTGGAGGTGGTTTCCTAACTTGTGAAAGATCATCCCTTTGTGTCCTGGGCAGCCAACACAATTCGGAAGGCCTGGGGGAGTTTGGAGGATTCTCCTAATCTATAGGGTTGTGGCCAATGGAAATGGCAGAATTCCCCTGGAGAGGGAAGCCACAGTCCTGAGGTGTGGCTCCAGGGGCCCCAGCTTGGATGGTGTGTGGGTCATGCCTGTGGGGACAGAATTCTGAAAACACAAACTCAGCTTAGGTTTGGGGATGTATGTATGAAGGCTCGATCCACAGACCGTGAGAATTTTCCGGGCTATGAACAAAGGGCGAGTATGTGGCGCTTGCTCAGGCTTTTGTCTCTGAATTTTGTGTCAACGGTGGCCGTGGAATTTCGGGATGTCCTCAAGGGCCATGGACAATTTTTTCTCTAGTGATATGGCCTGATCCCAAGTGGTTGGGATCATTCTGTGGATTGGAAGAGTCCTTTCTGTATATATATATATATATATATATATATATATATATATATATATATTTTTTTTTTTTTTTACCTCTGGTGTCCCACCAAAGAGGGATTCCCAAGTAGAGCCCTGAGTAGGGGTGACTAGACATCTCGAACTCGTGTTGATATTGGGGGACTGGAGCTTGGCATGCCTCATATGTGCGCTGTTGTTCCAGTCACTAAGAGGCTTTACATGAGGATAGGGCTCACGCTGAGGGTCTCAATGTGTGTTTGTGCAAATTGTGGCCCTCAGGGATAGGTGGGGCCTCATAGTCCATGCTGCTTTGTCCTACAATGAACATTGGACAACATGCCAACCACTAGGTTTCTTGCCAAGGCGAAGGAGAAGTTCTGATTCTTGCATCACGTTCACTCCTGAGCAGTGAGTGGAGATAAGGTCTAGGTTCTGAAGGTGAAAACTGAGGTTGGGTAGAGATGATGGCCTAAAGCCATTGTGGGTGTGATATGCTCTGTGTACGGCCAGCTGTTTGGGTGTTGGACTGGAGGTCTGCCCTCAGGCTGTGTCAGACAGGGCTTTAGTGCACAGGCTAGACTGTATAATTGGGGTATGGTCGAGTGGCATGCAGGTTGTTACTCATTTGGCGTTTCTGGTTAGCCCTATAGGGCAACATTTTTCTTCTGGAGGGCAGGCAGAGTGCTGCATTGTGTCTCCAGAATTGTCAAACTGGAGGGGTGTGGCCAGGATTGTGAGGAAGGAAGACTGAAAACACAAGCTAGCACGAGTTTGGGGGCCAAGAGCATGGCAGGCCCACTCTGCAGAGGCTGAATCGAGATCTCCTGCACGTGAGGTCAGGGCGAGTATCAGATGTTGCCTCAAGCTGGAGTTTGTGTCCATGACGGCCCCTTCCTGAAGGGGGTGGGGCATCATGAGGCCAGGGAGGTTTCCCTACGCTGGGAGTTGTGAGCTGCTCCAAACTTCAAAGTTTCCTTCTTCAGGACAGTCGAGTACTATTGGATGGTTCCAGGATGCCCCATACAGAAGGACTCGAGAGCAGGGCCCTAAGCATGGATGCCGAGAAACGCCAACTCACCTTCCCATTGCCTGGTCGAGACAAGGCACGCTCAATCTGCGGTCTCTTGGGTGAGCTACCCAGAAGGCTGAGTTTAAATGGACTCTGCCGAGGATGAGTCATAATGTGGGTTGGTGGCCATGGAGACCTTGGAATGTGGCAGTAGCTAAGGGACTCTGCAGGATTCTCCAACCCGAAGGGCTTGACACAACTCCAACAAGGAAGCTTCCCATGTGGAGGTAAGAGGTCTTCTGTCTGGTGGCTCAGGAAAGCCCCGTATGCTGGTCTTCGAACCCAGGCCTCTGAGGAGTGATACCTGGACACCAAAGCAAGAGTTCATAATAGGGCCTAGGGGCCTGTCTGGTTCAATCTTCTGTCTCTGCGGATATCTGTCTGTGTGTCTGCATGGAGGTAGTAGTTGCTCAGCTTGTGTCATAATGCCCCTATTTGCCCAGTGCGGCTTGCGGTAGTGGGATGTCCTTGGGGACCTTGAGGTTTCTACTATTTTGTAGAGTTGTGGCCAATGGAATGGGCAGTTTCTTAGGAGAGAGCAGGCACAGTTCTGTGGTGTGGCTCCAGAGACCCCAGCCTGGAGGCTGTGTGGGCCATGGCTGTGCAGACAGACATCCAAATACCCTAACTCAGCTCAGGTTTGGGGCCGAGTTTACGGCAGGCCTGATCTACAGTCCATGAGGGGAGCTCCTCTGGATATGAACGAAGGGTGAGAGGGAGGCCGTCGCTCAGGCTTTTGTCTCTGGATGTTTTGTCCACAATGGCCGTTTAGTGTAGGAGTTGCCTCATGGGTCGTAGAAGTCTCCCTCTCTGGTATTTTGTCCAGCCCCCAAGAGTTTGGGGTCATTCTGTGGGAAGGGAAGTGTCCTGTTTTCTGCTTCATGTGTCCCCCCAGTAGAGGGAATCTAGAGCATAGCAGTGGGTACTGACAACTGGAATACTCGCCCTCTGGTTAAGCCTGGGGGCCTATGGATATGACAAGCCCCATATACAGGATCTTGGTCCAGCCACTGAGAGGCGTTACTTTAATACGGGACTCACGCTGCAGGTCACAATGCATGTCTGTGCCCTAGGCGGCCCTCAAGCACTGGCGTGGCCTTTCGGACAATGCAGGTTTTCCCACATTGAACGTTGGACAACATGCCAACCACAAGGTTTCTGGCCATGGGGAAGGAGGAATTCTAATTTCTGCATCACGTTCACCCCTGTGCAGTGATTGGAGATAAGGTCTAGGTTCTCAAGCCTGAAAACCGAGGTTGGGAAGAGATGACGACCTACAGCCATAACGGGTCCTATGTGTCCTGTTTGGGGCCAGATGTCTAGGTGTCGTTTGGGATGTCTTGTCTCAGGCTGTGCCAGACAGGGCATTAGTATACAGGGTGGGCTGTATAATTGCTTTACAATCGAGTGGCATGCATTAGAAAATCATTTGGGGTTTCTTATTAGCAGCATAGGGCAAAGTTTTTCTTCTGTAGGGCAGGCAGAGTGCTGCATTGTGGCTTCGGAATTCCCAAACTGGAGGGCTTGTGGGCCAGGAGAGTGAGGACGGAAGTCTGAGAACACAAGCTAGGCTTAGGTTTCAAGGCAAGGACATCGCAGGCACACTCTGCAGAGCTGAATTGAGATCTCATGCGTCTGAAGTCAGGTCGAGGTTCAGACTTTGGCTCAGGTTTGAGTTTCTGTCCATGTTGGCCCCTTCAGGAAGGGGGGGCATTATGAGGCCATGGGGGTTTTCCACTATTTGAGTTGTGAGATGCTCCAAACCGCAAGGATTCATTCGGTGGGACAATTAAGATTTGTTGGATGGCTCCAGGACGTCTTATAAGGTATTTTTCCAGAACAGGGTTCTAAGTATGGATGCCTGGGCAGCCAGACTCACATTCCAATAGTCTCCTAGCAACAAGAAACGTTTGATCTGCTGGCTTGTGGTAGCAACAGAGGGGGCTGAGTTGATATGGACTTTCCTGAGGATGGTCTTAATGTTGGTTTGAGTCCATGGAGACCTTGGTATGGGGCAGTGGCACCAGGGCCCTGAAGGATTCTCCTAACCAGAGGTTATGACAAAGCTCCAATGAGCAAGTTTCCATGGGGAGACGAGATTTGTTCTTATTGGTGCCTCAGGAAACCACCATATGCTGGTATTGGAAACGAGGCCTCTGAGGAGAGATGCCTGGAAACCAAAGCAATGGATCTGATTAGGGCCTAGGTGCCTGTCCGGTTCAATATTCTTCTCTGGGGACATCTGTTGTCTGAGTGGAGGTAGTTGCTCAGCTGGTTTGAGATCACCCCTGTTTGTCCTGGGCAGCCTACACTATTGGGATGGCCTTGGTGACTTTGGAGGTTTTTCCTAATTTGCAAGGTTGTGGCCAATGGAATGGGAAGAATTCCCTTGAAAGGGAAGCACAGTCCTGAGGTGTGGCTCCAGGGACCCAAGTGTTTGGACAAAAGCCTGAAAACACAAACTCCACTTAGGTTGTGGGTTGTAGGTATGGCCGGCCCGATCTATAGAGCGTGAGGAGACCTCCTCGGGATATGAACAAAGGGCGAATGTGAGGTGCTTGCTCATGCTTTTTTTTTTTTTTTCTGGAAATGTGTCACCGATTGCCATGGAATGTCGGGGTGTCCTCATGGGCCATCGATGAGGCTCCCTTTCTGGGGATTTGACCCGATCCCAAGAGTTTGGGTTCATTCTGTGGGAAGGGAGGAGGCCTTTCTGGGTTTTTTTTGTTTATTTTTTTTTGTGTTTTGTTTTTTGTTTTTTTAACCTCCTGTGGACCACCAAAAGAGGGATTCCAGAGCAGAGTCGTGGGTGGGGGCAACAGGACAACCAGACCTCTGGTTAACATTGGGACCTAAGAACATGGCAAGCCCCTTATGTGGGCTCTTGGTCCAGACACTGAGAGGCCTTCCTTGAGGATAGGTCTCACACTGAGTTTCACAATGTGTTTTTGTGCCCAAGGAGCCCCTCAAGTCAGGGCGTGGCCTAAAGTACCATGCTGGTTTCTCCTACACTGAACGTTGCACAGTATGGGAACCACAAGTATTCTGGCAATGGGGAAGATGGAGTTCTAATTTCTGCAACACATTCACTCCTGGACTGTGATTGGATTTAAGGTCTAGGTTCTGAAGCCTGAAAACTGAGGTTGGGAAGAGATGAAGCCCTAAGGCCATGGTGTGTCTGATGTGCTCAGTGTTCGGCCAGCTGTTGAGTGTGGGTTGGTGGTGCAGGCTCAGGCTGTGGAAGACAGGGAATTAGTTCCCAGGCTAGACTGCATCATTGGGGTGCAGTCGAGATTTGTGCAGGATGGTACTCATTTATGGTTACTGGGTAGCCCCAGAGGGCAACGTTTTTCTTCTGGAGGGAAGACACAGTGCCACATAGTGACTCCAAAATTCCCAGACTGGAAGGCTTGTGGGCCAGGAGTGTGAGGAAAAAATTCTGAGAACACAAGCCAGACTTAGATTTCGGGGTGAGGGGACGGCAGGCACCCTCTGCAGAGATGATTCGAGATCCCGTATACCTGAAGACAGAGCTAGGATCAGACGTTTTCTTAGGTCGGAGTTTCCGTCCATGACGGCCCATTCATGAAGGGGAGGGTGTCACGAGGACATGGAGGTTTTCCCACGATGGGAATTGTGAGATGCTCCGAACCACAATGATTCCTTCTGTGGGACAATCGAGACATGTTGGATGGCTCCAGGACATCCCATAAGGAAGTTATCCAGAGCAGGGTTCTAAGGATGGATGCGTGGGCAGCCTGCCTCCCATTCCAGGTGTCTCATAGAGCCAAGGCAAGTTCGATCTGCTGGATCTAGGGGAGCAACCGAGGCGGGTGTTTTGAAATGGGTGAGTTGAGGATGGGTCATAATGTGCATTTGTGTCCATGTAGACCTTGGAATGGGGTGCTTGATCCGGGGCCTTGAGGGATGTTCATAACCGGAGGTTTTGATGGAGCTCTAAAGAGTATATTTCCTATGTAGAGAAGAGAATTGTTTTGATGAGTGCCTAAGGAATCTCCCATATGCTGGTATTGGAAACCAGGCCTCTGAGGAGAGATGACTGGAATCAAAAGCAATGGATCTGATTAGGGCCTAAGTGCCCGTCCAGTTCAATCTTATTCTATGGGGATATCTGTCTCTGGGTCTGAGTGGAGGTGGTTTCTTAACTTGTGAAAGATCATTCCTGTGTGTCCTGGGCAGCCAACACAATTCGGATGGCCTGGGGGAGTTTGGAGGATTCTCATAATCTATAGGGTTGTGGCCAATGGAAATGGCAGAATTCCCCTGGAGAGGGAAGTCACAGTCCTGAGGTGTGGCTCCAGTGGCCCCAGCTTGGATGGTGTGTGGGCCAGGACTGTGGGGACAGAAGTCTGAAAACACAAACACAGCTTAGGTTTGGTGATGTATGTATGAAGGCTCGATCTACAGACCGTGAGAATTTTCCGGGCTATGAACAAAGGGCGAGTATGTGGCGCTTGCTCAGGGTTTTGTCTCTGGATTTTGTGTCAATGGTGGCCGTGGAATGTCGGGGTGTCCTCAAGGGCAATGGACAATTTTTTCTCTAGTGATATGGCCTGATCCCAAGTGGTTGGGATCATTCTGGGGATGGGAAGATTCCTTTCTGTATTTTTATTTTTTTACCTCAGGTGTCCCACCAAAGAGGGATTCCCGAGTAGAGCATTGAGTAGGGGTGACTAGACATCTCAAACTCTGGTTGAGATTGGGGAACTAGGGGCTTGGCAAGCCCCATATATGTGGGCTGTTGTTCCAGTCACTAAGAGGCTTTACATGAGGATAGGGATCACGCTGAGGGTCACAATGTGTGTTTGTGCAAATTGTGGCCCTCAGGGATAGGTGGGGCCTCATAGTCCATGCTGCTTTCTCCTACACAGAACATTGGACAACATGCCAACCACTAGGTTTCTTGCCAAGGCGAAGGAGAAGTTCTGATTCTTGCATCACGTTCACTCCTGAGCAGTGAGTGGAGATAAGTTCAAGGTTCTGAAGGTGAAAACTGAGGTTGGGTAGAGATGATGGCCTAAAGCCATTGTGGGTGTGATATGCTCTGTGTATGGCCAGCTGTGTGGGTGTTGGACTGGAGGTCTGCCCTCAGGCTGTGTCAGAGAGGGCTTTAGTGCACCGGCTAGACTGTATAATTGGGGTATGGTCGAGTGGCATGCAGGTTGTTACTCATTTGGCGTTTCTGGTTAGCCCTATAGGGCAACATTTTTCTTCTGGAGGGCAGGCAGAGTGCTGCATTGTGTCTCCAGAATTGCCAAACTGGAGGGGTGTGGCCAGGATTGTGAGGAAGGAAGTCTGAAAACACAAGCTAGCACGAGTTTGGGGGCCAAGAGCATGGCAGGCCCACTCTGCAGAGGCTGAATCGAGATCTCCTGCAGGTGAGGTCAGGGCGATTATCAGATGTTGCCACAAGCTGGAGTTTGTGTCCATGACGGCCCCTTACGAAGGGGGTGGGGGCGTCATGAGGCCAGGGAGGTTTCCCTACGCTGGGAGTTGTGAGCTGCTCCAAACTTCAAAGTTTCCTTCTTCAGGACAGTCGAGTACTATTGGATGGTTCCAGGATGCCCCATACAGAAAGACTCGAGAGCAGGGGCCTAAGCATGGATGCCGAGAAACGCTAACTCACCTTCCCATTGCCTGGTGGAGACAAGGCACGCTCAATCTGCGGGCTCTTGGGTGAGCAACCCAGAAGGCTGAGTTTAAATGGACTCTGCCGAGGATGAGTCATAATGTGGGTTGGTGGCCATGGAGACCTTGGAATGTGGCAGTAGCTAAGGGACTCTGCAGGATTCTCCAACCCGAAGGGCTTGACACAACTCCAACAAGGAAGCTTCCCATGTGGAGATGAGAGGTCTTCTGTCTGGTGCCTCAGGAAAGCCCCGTATGCTGGTCTTCGAACCCAGGCCTCTGAGGAGTGATACCTGGACACCAAAGCAAGAGTTCATAATAGGGCCTAGGGGCCTGTCTGGTTCAATCTTCTGTCTCTGCGGATATCTGTCTGTGTGTCTGCATGGATGTAGTAGTTGCTCAGCTTGTGTCATAATGCCCCTATTTGTCCAGTGCGGCTTGCGGTAGTGGGATGTCCTTGGGGACCTTGAGGTTTCTACTATTTTGTAGAGTTGTGGCCAATGGAATGGGCAGTTTCTTAGGAGAGAGCAGGCACAGTTCTGTGGTGTGGCTCCAGAGACCCCAGCCTGGGGGCTGTGTGGGCCATGGCTGTGCAGACAGACATCCAAAAACCCTAACTCAGCTCAGGTTTGGGGCCGAGGTTACGGCAGGCCTGATCTACAGTCCATGAGGGGAGATCCTCTGGATATGAAAGAAGGGTGAGAGGGAGGCAGTTGCTCAGGCTTTTGTCTCTGGATGTTTTTCCGCAATGGCCGTTTAATGTAGGAGTTGCCTCATGGGTCGTAGAAGTCTCCCTCTCTGGTAGTTTGTCCAGCCCCCAAGAGTTTGGGGTCATTCTGTGGGAAGGGAAGTGTCCTGTTTTCTGCTTCATGTGTCCCCCCAGTAGAGGGATTCTAGAGCATAGCAGTGGGTACTGACAACTGGAATACTCGCCCTCTGGTTAAGCCTGTGGGCCTATGGATATGACAAGCCCCATATGCAGGATCTTGGTCCAGCCACTGAGAGGCGTTACTTTAATACGGGACTCACGCTGCAGGTCACAATGCATGTGCCCTAGTCGGCCCTCAAGCACTGGCGTGGCCTTTCGGACAATGCAGGTTTTCCCACATTGAACGTTGGACTACATGCCAACCACAAGTTTTCTGGCCATGGGGAAGGAGGAATTCTAATTTCTGCATCACGTTCACCCCTGGGCAGTGATTGGAGATAAGGTCTAGGTTCTGAAGCCTGAAAATCGAGGTTGGGAAGAGATGACGACCTACAGCCATAGCGGGTCCTATGTGTCCAGGTTTGGGCCAGATGTCTGGGTGTCGTTTGGGATGTCTTGTCTCAGGCTGTGCCAGACAGGGTTAGTATACAGGGTGGGCTGTATAATTGCTTTACAATCGAGTGGCATGCATTAGAAAATCATTTGGGGTTTCTTATTAGCAACATAGGGCAAAGTTTTTCTTCTGGAGGGCAGGCAGAGTGCTGCATTGTGGCTTCGGAATTCCCAAACTGGAGGGCTTGTGGGCCAGGAGAGTGAGGACGGAAGTCTGAGAACACAAGCTAGGCTTAGGTTTCAGGGCAAGGACATGGCAGGCATACTCTGCAGAGCTGAGATGAGATCTCATGAATCTGAAGTCAGGTCGAGGTTCAGACTTTGACTCAGGTTTGAGTTTCTGTCCATGTTGGCCCCTTCAGGAAGGGGGTGCATTATGAGGCCATGGGGGTTTTCCCACTTTTGGAGTTGTGAGATGCTCCAAACCGCAAGGATTCCTTCGGTGGGACAATTAAGATTTGTTGGATGGCTCCAGGACATCTTATAAGGTATTTTTCCAGAACAGGGTTTTAAGTCTGGATGCCTGGGCAGCCAGCCTCACATTCCAATTGTCTCCTAGCAACAAGAAACGTTTGATCTGCTGGCTTGGGGTAGCAACAGAGGGGGCTGAGTTGAAATGGACTTTCCTGAGGATGGTCTTAATGTTGGTTTGAGTCCATGGAGACCTTGGTATGGGGCAGTGGCACCAGGGCCCTGAAGGATTCTCCTAACCAGAGGTTATGACAAAGCTCCAATGAGCAAGTTTCCATGGGGAGACGAGATTTGTTCCTATTGGTGCCTCAGGAAACCACCATATGCTGGTATTGGAAACGAGGCCTCTGAGGAGAGATGCCTGGAAACCAAAGCAATGGATCTGATTAGGGCCTAGGGGCCTGTCCGGTTCAATATTCTTCTCTGGGGACATCTGTTGTCTGAGTGGAGGTAGTTGCTCAGCTGGTTTGTGATCACCCCTGTTTGTCCTGGTTGACCTACACTATTGGGATGGCCTTGGTGACTTTGGAGGTTTTTCCTAATTTGCAAGGTTGTGGCCATTGGAATGGGAAGAATTCCCTTGAAAGGGAAGCACAGTTCTGAGGTGAGGTGCCAGGGACCCAATTGTGGAGCGTGTGTGGTCCAGGGCTATTTGGACAAAAGTCTGAAAACACAAACTCCACTTAGGTTGTGGGATGTAGGTATGGCCGGCCCGATCTATAGACCGTGAGGAGACCTCTTCGCGATATGAACAAAGGGCGAATGTGAGGTGCTTGCTCATGCTTTTTTTTTTTTTCTGGAAATGTGTCACCGATTGCCATGGAATGTCGGGGTGTCCTCATGGGCCATCGATGAGGCTCCCTTTCTGGGGATTTGACCCGATCCCAAGAGTTTGGGGTCATTCTGTGGGAAGGGAGGTGGCCTTTCTGGGTTTTTTTGTTTATTTTATTTTTTTTTTAACCTCCTGTGGACCACCAAAGAGGGATTCCAGAGCAGAGTCGTGGGTGGGGGCAACTGGACAACCAGACCTCTGGTTAACATTGGGACCTAAGAACATGGCAAGCCCCATATGTGGGCTCTTGGTCCAGACACTGAGAGGCCTTCCTTGAGGATAGGTCTCACACTGAGTTTCACAATGTGGTTTTGTGCCCAAGGATCCCCTCCAGTCAGGGCGTGGCCTAAAGTACCATGCTGGTGCCTCCTACACAGAACATTGCACAGTATGGGAACCACAAGTTTTCTGGCCATGGGGAAGATGGAGTTCTAATTTCTGCAACACTTTCACTCCTGGACTGTGATTGGATTTAAGGTCTAGGTTCTGAAGCCTGAAAACTGAGCTTGGGAATAGATGAAGCCCTAAGGCCATGGTGTGTCTGATGTGCTCAGTGTTCGGCCAGCTGTTGAGTGTGGGTTGGGAGGTGCAGGCTCAGGCTGTGGCAGACAGGGAATAAGTGCCCAGGCTAGACTGTATCATTGGGGTGCAGTCGAGTTTCGTGCAGGATGGTACTCATTTGTGGTTACTGGGTAGCCCCAGAGGGCAACGTTTTTCTTCTGGAGGGAAGACACAGTGCCACATAGTTGTTCCAGAATTCCCAAACTGGAAGGATTGTGGGCCAGGAGTGTGAGGAAAAAATTCTGAGATCACAAGCCAGACTTAGATTTCGGGGTGAGGGGAAGG
Source organism: Mustela nivalis (assembly GCF_964662115.1). Lineage (NCBI taxonomy): Eukaryota > Metazoa > Chordata > Mammalia > Carnivora > Mustelidae > Mustela > Mustela nivalis. The sequence goes on from NW_028136417.1 coordinate 1,150,797, forward strand.
CAGGCACCTTCTGCAGAGATGATTCGAGATCCCCTATACCTGAAGACAGAGCTAGGATCAGACGTTGGCTTAGGTCGGAATTTCTGTCCATGAAGGCCTCTTCATGAAGGGGAGAGTGTCACGAGGACATGGAGGTTGTCCGACGATGGAAATTGTGAGATGCTCCAAACCACAATGATTTCTTCGGTGGTACAGTCGAGACCTGTTGGATGGCTCCAGGACATCCCATATGGAAGTTATCCAGAGCAGGGTTCTAAGGATGGATGCCTGGGCAGCCTGCCTCCCATTCCAGGTGTCTCATAGAGCCAAGGCAAGTTCGATCTGCTGGATCTAGGGGAGCAACCGAGGCGGGTGTGTTGAAATGGGTGAGTTGAGGATGGGTCATAATGTGCATTTGTGTCCATGTAGACCTTGGAATGGGGTGCTTGATCCGGGGCCTTGAGGGATGTTCATAACCGGAGGTTTTGATGGAGCTCTAAAGAGTATGTTTCCTATGTAGAGAAGAGAATTGTTTTGATGAGTGCCTAAGGAATCTCCCATATGCTGGTATTGGAAATCAGGCCTCTGAGGAGAGATGACTGGAATCAAAAGCAATGGATCTGATTAGGGCCTAAGTGCCTGTCCAGTTCAATCTTATTCTATGGGGATATCTGTCTCTGGGTCTGAGTGGAGGTGGTTTCCTAACTTGTGAAAGATCATCCCTGTTTGTCCTGGGCAGCCAACACAATTCGGATGGCCTGGGGGAGTTTGGAGGATTCTCCTAATCTATAGGGTTGTGGCCAATGGAAATGGCAGAATTCCCCTGGAGAGGGAAGCCACAGTCCTGAGGTGTGGCTCCAGGGGCCCCAGCTTGGATGGTGTGTGGGCCAGGACTGTGGGAACAGAAGTCTGAAAAAACAAACTCAGCTTAGGTTTGGGGATGTATGTATGAAGGCTCGATCTACAGACCGTGAGAATTTTCCGGGCTATGAACAAAAAGCGAGTATTTGGCGTTTGCTCAGGGTTTTGTCTCTGGATTTTGTGTCAATGGTGGCCGTGAAATGTCGGGGTGTCCTCAAGGGCCATGGACAATTCTTTCTCTGGTGATTTGGCCTGATCCCAAGTGGTTGGGATCATTCTGTGGATGGGAAGAGTCCTTTCTGTATTTTTTTTTTTTTTTACCTCAGGTGTCCCACCAAAGAGGGATTCCTGAGTAGAGCCCTGAGTAAGGGTGACTAGACATCTCGAACTCTGGTTGAGATTGGGGGACTAGGGGCTTGGCAAGCCCCATATGTGGGCTGTTTTTCCAGTCACTAAGAGGTTTACATGAGCATAGGGCTCACGCTGAGGGTCACAATGTGTGTTTGTGCACATTGTGGCCCTCAGGGATAGGTAGGGCCTCAAAGTCCATGCTGCTTTCTCCTACAATGAACATTGGACAACATGCCAACCACTAGGTTTCTTGCCAAGGCGAAGGAGAAGTTCTGATTCTTGCATCACGTTCACTCCTGAGCAGTGAGTGGAGATAAGGTCTAGGTTCTGAAGGTGAAAACTGAGGTTGGGTAGAGATGATGGCCTAAAGCCATTGTGGGTGTGATATGCTCTGTGTACGGCCAGCTGTCTGGGTGTTGGACTGGAGGTCTGTCCTCAGGCTGTGTCAGAGAGGGCTTTAGTGCACCGGCTAGACTGTATAATTGGGGTATGGTCGAGTGGCATGCAGGTTGTTACTCATTTGGCGTTTCTGGTTAGCCCTATAGGGCAACATTTTTCTTCTGGAGGGCAGGCAGAGTGCTGCATTGTGTCTCCAGAATTGCCAAACTGGAGGGGTGTGGCCAGGATTGTGAGGAAGGAAGTCTGAAAACACAAGCTAGCACGAGTTTGGGGGCCAAGAGCATGGCAGGCCCACTCTGCAGAGGCTGAATCGAGATCTCCTGCAGGTGAGGTCAGGGCGATTATCAGATGTTGCCACAAGCTGGAGTTTGTGTCCATGACGGCCCCTTACGAAGGGGGTGGGGGCGTCATGAGGCCAGGGAGGTTTCCCTACGCTGGGAGTTGTGAGCTGCTCCAAACTTCAAAGTTTCCTTCTTCAGGACAGTCGAGTACTATTGGATGGTTCCAGGATGCCCCATACAGAAAGACTCGAGAGCAGGGGCCTAAGCATGGATGCCGAGAAACGCTAACTCACCTTCCCATTGCCTGGTGGAGACAAGGCACGCTCAATCTGCGGGCTCTTGGGTGAGCTACCCAGAAGGCTGAGTTTAAATGGACTCTGCCGAGGATGAGTCATAATGTGGGTTGGTGGCCATGGAGACCTTGGAATGTGGCAGTAGCTAAGGGACTCTGCAGGATTCTCCAACCCGAAGGGCTTGACACAACTCCAACAAGGAAGCTTCCCATGTGGAGATGAGAGGTCTTCTGTCTGGTGCCTCAGGAAAGCCCCGTATGCTGGTCTTCGAACCCAGGCCTCTGAGGAGTGATACCTGGACACCAAAGCAAGAGTTCATAATAGGGCCTAGGGGCCTGTCTGGTTCAATCTTCTGTCTCTGCGGATATCTGTCTGTGTGTCTGCATGGATGTAGTAGTTGCTCAGCTTGTGTCATAATGCCCCTATTTGTCCAGTGCGGCTTGCGGTAGTGGGATGTCCTTGGGGACCTTGAGGTTTCTACTATTTTGTAGAGTTGTGGCCAATGGAATGGGCAGTTTCTTAGGAGAGAGCAGGCACAGTTCTGTGGTGTGGCTCCAGAGACCCCAGCCTGGGGGCTGTGTGGGCCATGGCTGTGCAGACAGACATCCAAAAACCCTAACTCAGCTCAGGTTTGGGGCCGAGGTTACGGCAGGCCTGATCTACAGTCCATGAGGGGAGATCCTCTGGATATGAAAGAAGGGTGAGAGGGAGGCAGTTGCTCAGGCTTTTGTCTCTGGATGTTTTTCCGCAATGGCCGTTTAATGTAGGAGTTGCCTCATGGGTCGTAGAAGTCTCCCTCTCTGGTAGTTTGTCCAGCCCCCAAGAGTTTGGGGTCATTCTGTGGGAAGGGAAGTGTCCTGTTTTCTGCTTCATGTGTCCCCCCAGTAGAGGGATTCTAGAGCATAGCAGTGGGTACTGACAACTGGAATACTCGCCCTCTGGTTAAGCCTGTGGGCCTATGGATATGACAAGCCCCATATGCAGGATCTTGGTCCAGCCACTGAGAGGCGTTACTTTAATACGGGACTCACGCTGCAGGTCACAATGCATGTGCCCTAGTCGGCCCTCAAGCACTGGCGTGGCCTTTCGGACAATGCAGGTTTTCCCACATTGAACGTTGGACTACATGCCAACCACAAGTTTTCTGGCCATGGGGAAGGAGGAATTCTAATTTCTGCATCACGTTCACCCCTGGGCAGTGATTGGAGATAAGGTCTAGGTTCTGAAGCCTGAAAATCGAGGTTGGGAAGAGATGACGACCTACAGCCATAGCGGGTCCTATGTGTCCAGGTTTGGGCCAGATGTCTGGGTGTCGTTTGGGATGTCTTGTCTCAGGCTGTGCCAGACAGGGTTAGTATACAGGGTGGGCTGTATAATTGCTTTACAATCGAGTGGCATGCATTAGAAAATCATTTGGGGTTTCTTATTAGCAACATAGGGCAAAGTTTTTCTTCTGGAGGGCAGGCAGAGTGCTGCATTGTGGCTTCGGAATTCCCAAACTGGAGGGCTTGTGGGCCAGGAGAGTGAGGACGGAAGTCTGAGAACACAAGCTAGGCTTAGGTTTCAGGGCAAGGACATGGCAGGCATACTCTGCAGAGCTGAGATGAGATCTCATGAATCTGAAGTCAGGTCGAGGTTCAGACTTTGACTCAGGTTTGAGTTTCTGTCCATGTTGGCCCCTTCAGGAAGGGGGTGCATTATGAGGCCATGGGGGTTTTCCCACTTTTGGAGTTGTGAGATGCTCCAAACCGCAAGGATTCCTTCGGTGGGACAATTAAGATTTGTTGGATGGCTCCAGGACATCTTATAAGGTATTTTTCCAGAACAGGGTTTTAAGTCTGGATGCCTGGGCAGCCAGCCTCACATTCCAATTGTCTCCTAGCAACAAGAAACGTTTGATCTGCTGGCTTGGGGTAGCAACAGAGGGGGCTGAGTTGAAATGGACTTTCCTGAGGATGGTCTTAATGTTGGTTTGAGTCCATGGAGACCTTGGTATGGGGCAGTGGCACCAGGGCCCTGAAGGATTCTCCTAACCAGAGGTTATGACAAAGCTCCAATGAGCAAGTTTCCATGGGGAGACGAGATTTGTTCCTATTGGTGCCTCAGGAAACCACCATATGCTGGTATTGGAAACGAGGCCTCTGAGGAGAGATGCCTGGAAACCAAAGCAATGGATCTGATTAGGGCCTAGGGGCCTGTCCGGTTCAATATTCTTCTCTGGGGACATCTGTTGTCTGAGTGGAGGTAGTTGCTCAGCTGGTTTGTGATCACCCCTGTTTGTCCTGGTTGACCTACACTATTGGGATGGCCTTGGTGACTTTGGAGGTTTTTCCTAATTTGCAAGGTTGTGGCCATTGGAATGGGAAGAATTCCCTTGAAAGGGAAGCACAGTTCTGAGGTGAGGTGCCAGGGACCCAATTGTGGAGCGTGTGTGGTCCAGGGCTATTTGGACAAAAGTCTGAAAACACAAACTCCACTTAGGTTGTGGGATGTAGGTATGGCCGGCCCGATCTATAGACCGTGAGGAGACCTCTTCGCGATATGAACAAAGGGCGAATGTGAGGTGCTTGCTCATGCTTTTTTTTTTTTTTCTGGAAATGTGTCACCGATTGCCATGGAATGTCGGGGTGTCCTCATGGGCCATCGATGAGGCTACCTTTCTGGGGATTTGACCCGATCCCAAGAGTTTGGGGTCATTCTGTGGGAAGGGAGGTGGCCTTTCTGGGTTTTTTTGTTTATTTTATTTTTTTTTTAACCTCCTGTGGACCACCAAAGAGGGATTCCAGAGCAGAGTCGTGGGTGGGGGCAACTGGACAACCAGACCTCTGGTTAACATTGGGACCTAAGAACATGGCAAGCCCCATATGTGGGCTCTTGGTCCAGACACTGAGAGGCCTTCCTTGAGGATAGGTCTCACACTGAGTTTCACAATGTGGTTTTGTGCCCAAGGATCCCCTCCAGTCAGGGCGTGGCCTAAAGTACCATGCTGGTGCCTCCTACACAGAACATTGCACAGTATGGGAACCACAAGTTTTCTGGCCATGGGGAAGATGGAGTTCTAATTTCTGCAACACTTTCACTCCTGGACTGTGATTGGATTTAAGGTCTAGGTTCTGAAGCCTGAAAACTGAGCTTGGGAATAGATGAAGCCCTAAGGCCATGGTGTGTCTGATGTGCTCAGTGTTCGGCCAGCTGTTGAGTGTGGGTTGGGAGGTGCAGGCTCAGGCTGTGGCAGACAGGGAATAAGTGCCCAGGCTAGACTGTATCATTGGGGTGCAGTCGAGTTTCGTGCAGGATGGTACTCATTTGTGGTTACTGGGTAGCCCCAGAGGGCAACGTTTTTCTTCTGGAGGGAAGACACAGTGCCACATAGTTGTTCCAGAATTCCCAAACTGGAAGGATTGTGGGCCAGGAGTGTGAGGAAAAAATTCTGAGATCACAAGCCAGACTTAGATTTCGGGGTGAGGGGAAGGCAGGCACCTTCTGCAGAGATGATTCGAGATCCCCTATACCTGAAGACAGAGCTAGGATCAGACGTTGGCTTAGGTCGGAATTTCTGTCCATGAAGGCCTCTTCATGAAGGGGAGAGTGTCACGAGGACATGGAGGTTGTCCGACGATGGAAATTGTGAGATGCTCCAAACCACAATGATTTCTTCGGTGGTACAGTCGAGACCTGTTGGATGGCTCCAGGACATCCCATATGGAAGTTATCCAGAGCAGGGTTCTAAGGATGGATGCCTGGGCAGCCTGCCTCCCATTCCAGGTGTCTCATAGAGCCAAGGCAAGTTCGATCTGCTGGATCTAGGGGAGCAACCGAGGCGGGTGTGTTGAAATGGGTGAGTTGAGGATGGGTCATAATGTGCATTTGTGTCCATGTAGACCTTGGAATGGGGTGCTTGATCCGGGGCCTTGAGGGATGTTCATAACCGGAGGTTTTGATGGAGCTCTAAAGAGTATGTTTCCTATGTAGAGAAGAGAATTGTTTTGATGAGTGCCTAAGGAATCTCCCATATGCTGGTATTGGAAACCAGGCCTCTGAGGAGAGATGACTGGAATCAAAAGCAATGGATCTGATTAGGGCCTAAGTGCCTGTCCAGTTCAATCTTATTCTATGGGGATATCTGTCTCTGGGTCTGAGTGGAGGTGGTTTCCTAACTTGTGAAAGATCATCCCTGTTTGTCCTGGGCAGCCAACACAATTCGGATGGCCTGGGGGAGTTTGGAGGATTCTCCTAATCTATAGGGTTGTGGCCAATGGAAATGGCAGAATTCCCCTGGAGAGGGAAGCCACAGTCCTGAGGTGTGTCTCCAGGGGCCCCAGCTTGGATGGTGTGTGGGCCAGGACTGTGGGAACAGAAGTCTGAAAAAACAAACTCAGCTTAGGTTTGGGGATGTATGTATGAAGGCTCGATCTACAGACCGTGAGAATTTTCCGGGCTATGAACAAAAAGCGAGTATTTGGCGTTTGCTCAGGGTTTTGTCTCTGGATTTTGTGTCAATGGTGGCCGTGAAATGTCGGGGTGTCCTCAAGGGCCATGGACAATTCTTACTCTGGTGATTTGGCCTGTATGACAAAGCTCCAATGAGCAAGTTTTCCATGGGGAGACGAGATTTGTTCTTTTTGATGCCTCAGGAAACCACCATATGCTGGTATTGGAAACGAGGCCTCTGAGGACAGATGCCTGGAAACCAAAGCAATGGATCTGATTAGGGCCTAGGGGCCTGTCCGGTTCAATATTCTTCTCTTGGGACATCTGTTGTCTGAGTGGAGGTAGTTGCTCAGCTGGTTTGAGATCACCCCTGTTTGTCCTAGGCAGCCTACACTATTGGGATGGCCTCAGTGACTTTGGAGGTTTTTTTAAATTTGCAAGGTTGTGGCCAATGGAATGGGAAGAATTCCCTTGAAAGGGAAGCACAGTCCTGAGGTGTGGCTCCAGGGACCCAAGTGTGGAGAGTGTGTGGTCCAGGCCTGTGGGGACAGAAGTCTGAAAACACAAACTCAGCTTAGGTTTGGGGATGTATGTATAAAGGCTCGATCTACAGACCGTGAGAATTTTCCGGGCTATGAACAAAGGGCGAGTATGTGGCGCTTGCTCAGGGTTTTGTCTCTGGATTTTGTGTCAATGGTGGCCGTGGAATGTCGGGGTGTCCTCAAGGGCCATGGACAATTCTTTCTCTGGTGATTTGGCCTGTTCCCAAGTGGTTGGGATCATTCTGTGGATGGAAAGAGTCCTTTCTGTATTTTTTTTTTTTTTACCTCAGGTGTCCCACCAAAGAGGGATTCCCGAGTAGAGCCCTGAGTAGGGGTGACTAGACATCTCGAACTCTGGTTGAGATTGGGGGACTAGGGGCTTGGCAAGCCCCATATGGGGGCTGTTGTTCCAGTCACTAAGAGGCTTTACATGAGCATAGGGCTCACGCTGAGGGTCACAATGTGTGTTTGTGCACATTGTGGCCCTCAGGGATAGGTGGGGCCTCATAGTCCATGCTGCTTTCTCCTACAATGAACATTGGACAACATGCCAACCACTAGATTTCTTGCCAAGGCGAAGGAGAAGTTCTGATTCTTGCATCACGTTCACTCCTGAGCAGTGAGTGGAGATAAGGTCTAGGTTCTGAAGGTGAAAACTGAGGTTGGGTAGAGATGATGGCCTAAAGCCATTGTGGGTGTGATATGCTCGGTGTATGGCCAGCTGTCTGGGTGTTGGACTGGAGGTCTGCCCTCAGGCTGTGTCAGACAGGGATTTAGTGCACAGGCTAGACTGTATAATTGGGGTATGGTTGAGTGGCATGCAGGTTGTTACTCATTTGGCGTTTCTGGTTAGCCCTATAGGGCAACATTTTTCTTCTGGAGGGCAGGCAGAGTGCTGCATTGTGTCTCCAGAATTGCCAAACTGGAGGGGTGTGGCCAGGATTGTGAGGAAGGAAGTCTGAAAACACAAGCTAGCACGAGTTTTGGGGCCAAGAGCATGGCAGGCCCACTCTGCAGAGGCTGAATCGAGATCTCCTGCACGTGAGGTCCGGGCGATTATCAGATGTTGCCTCAAGCTGGAGTTTGTGTCCATGACGGCCCCTTCCTGAAGGGGGTGGGGGCGTCATGAGTCCAGGGAGGTTTCCCTACGCTGGGAGTTGTGAGCTGCTCCATACTTTAAAGTTTCCTTCTTCAGGACAGTCGAGTACTATTGGATGGTTCCAGGATGCCCCATACAGAAAGACTCGAGAGCAGGGCCCTAAGCATGGATGTCGAGAAACGCCAACTCACCTTCCCATTGCCTGGTGGAGACAAGGCACGCTCAATCTGCGTGCTCTTGGGTGAGCTACCCAGAAGCCTGAGTTTAAATGGACTCTCCTGAGGATGAGTCATAATGTGGGTTGGTGGCCATGGAGACCTTGGAATGTGGCAGTAGCTAAGGGACTCTGCAGGATTCTCCAACCCGAAGGGCTTGACACAACTCCAACAAGGAAGCTTCCCATGTGGAGATGAGAGGTCTTCTGTCTGGTGCCTCAGGAAAGCCCCGTATGCTGGTCTTCGAACCCAGGCCTCTGAGGAGTGATACCTGGACACCAAAGCAAGAATTCATAATAGGGCCTAGGGGCCTGTCTGGTTCAATCTTCTGTCTCTGCGGATATCTGTCTGTGTGTCTGCATGGAGGTAGTAGTTGCTCAGCTTGTGTCATAATGCCCCTATTTGTCCAGTGCGGCTTGCGGTAGTGGGATGTCCTTGGGGACCTTGAGCTTTCTACTATTTTGTAGAGTTGTGGACAATGGAATGGGCAGTTTCTTAGGAGAGAGCAGGCACAGTTCTGTGGTGTGGCTCCAGAGACCCCAGCCTGGAGGCTGTGTGGGCCATGGCTGTGCAGACAGACATCCAAAAACCCTAACTCAGCTCAGGTTTGGGGCCGAGGTTACGGCAGGCCTGATCTACAGTCCATGAGGGGAGCTCCTCTGGATATGAAAGAAGGGTGAGAGGGAGGCAGTCGCTCAGGCTTTTGTCTCTGGATGTTTTGTCCACAATGGCCGTTTAATGTAGGAGTTGCCTCATGGGTCGTAGAAGTCTCCCTCTCTGGTAGTTTGTCCAGCCCCCAAGAGTTTGGGGTCATTCTGTGGGAAGGGAAGTGTCCTGTTTTCTGCTTCATGTGTCCCCCCAGTAGAGGGATTCAAGAGCATAGCAGTGGGTACTGACAACTGGAATACTCGCCCTCTGGTTAAGCCTGGGGGCCTATGGATATGACAAGCCCCATATGCAGGATCTTGGTCCAGCCACTGAGAGGCGTTACTTTAATACGGGACTCACGCTGCAGGTCACAATGCATGTCTGTGCCCTAGGCGGCCCTCAAGCACTGGCGTGGCCTTTCGGACAATGCAGGTTTTCCTACATTGAACGTTGGACAACATGCCAACCACAAGGTTTCTGGCCATGGGGAAGGTGGAAATCTAATTTCTGTGTCACGTTCAGCCCTGGGCAGTGATTGGAGATAAGGTCTAGGTTCTGAAGCCTGAAAACCGAGGTTGGGAAGAGATGACGACCTACAGCCATAGCGGGTCCTATGTGTCCAGGTTGGGGCCAGCTGTCTGGGTGTCGTTTGGGATGTCTTGTCTCAGGCTGTGCCAGACAGGGCATTAGTATACAGGGTGGGCTGTATAATTGCTTTACAATCGAGTGGCATGCATTAGAAGATCATTTGGGGTTTCTTATTAGTAGCATAGGGCAAAGTTTTTCTTCTGGAGGGCAGGCAGAGTGCTGCATTGTGGCTTCGGAATTCCCAAACTGGAGGGCTTGTGGGCCAGGAGAGTGAGGACGGAAGTCTGAGAACACAAGCTAGGCTTATGTTTCGGGGCAAGGATATGGCAGGCACACTCTGCAGAGCTGAATTGAGATCTCATGCGTCTGAAGTCATGTCGAGTTTCAGATTTGGCTCAGGTTTGAGTTTCTGTCCATGTTGGCCCCTTCAGGAATGGGGGGCATTATGAGGCCATGGCCTTTTCCCACTATTGGAGTTGTGAGATACTCCAAACCGCAAGGATCCTTCTGTGGGACAATTAAGATTTGTTGGATGGCTCCAGGACGTCTTATAAGGTATTTTTCCAGAACATGGTTCTAAGTATGGATGCCTGGGCAGCCAGCCTCACATTCCAATTGTCTCCTAGCAACAAGAAACGTTTGATCTGCTGGCTTGGGGTAGCAACAGAGGGGGCTGAGTTGAAATGGACTTTCCTGAGGATGGTCTTAATGTTGGTTTGAGTCCATGGAGACCTTGGTATGGGGCAGTGGCACCAGGGCCCTGAAGGATTCTCCTAACCAGAGGTTATGACAAAGCTCCAATGAGCAAGTTTCCATGGGGAGACGAGATTTGTTCTTATTGATGCCTCAGGAAACCACCATATGTTGATATTGGAAACGAGGCCTCTGAGGACAGATGCCTGGAAACCAAAGCAATGGATCTGATTAGGGCCTAGGGGCCTGTCCGGTTCAATATTCTTCTCTTGGGACATCTGTTGTCTGAGTGGAGGTAGTTGCTCAGCTGGTTTGAGATCACCCCTGTTTGTCCTGGGCGGCCTACACTATTGGGATGGCCTCGGTGACTTTGGAGGTTTTTCCTAATTTGCAAGGTTGTGGCCGATGGAATGGGAAGAATTCCCTTGAAAGGGAAGCACAGTCCTGAGGTGTGGCTCCAGGGACCCAAGTGTGGAGCGTGTGTGGTCCAGGGCTATTTGGACAAAAGTATGAAAACACAAACTCCACTTAGGTTGGGGATGTAGGTATGGCCGGCCCGATCTATAGACCGTGAGGAGACCTCTTCGGGATATGAACAAAGGGCGAATGTGAGTTGCTTGCTCATGCTTTTTTTTTTTTTTTCTGGAAATGTGTCACCGATTGCCATGGAATGTCGGGGTGTCCTCATGGGCCATCGATGAGGCTCCCTTTCTGGGGATTTGACCCGATCCTAAAAGTTTGGGGTCATTCTGTGGGAATGGAGGAGGCCTTTCTGTTTTTTTTGTTTACTTTTTTTTGTTTTTTTTGTTTTGTTTTGTTTTTTGTTTTTACCTCAGGTGGACCACCAAAAGAGGGATTCCAGAGTAGAGTCGTGAGTGGGGGCAACTGGACAACCAGACCTCTGGTTAACATTGGGACCTAAGAACATGGCAAGCCCCATATGTGGGCTCTTGGTCCAGACACTGAGAGGCCTTCCTTGAGGATAGGTCTCACACTGAGTTTCACAATTTGGTTTTGTGCCCAAGGATCCTTTCAAGTCAGGGCGTGGCCTAAAGTACCATGCTGGTGCCTCCTACACTGAACGTTGCACAGTATGGGAACCACAAGTTTTCTGGCCATGGGGAAGATGGAGTTCTAATTTCTTCAACACTTTCACTCCTGGACTGTGATTGGATTTAAGGTCTAGGTTCTGAAGCCTGAAAACTGAGCTTGGGAAGAGATGAAGCCCTAAGGCCATGGTGTGTCTGATGTGCTCAGTGTTCGGCCAGCTGTTGAGTGTGGGTTGGGAGGTGCAGGCTCAGGCTGTGGCAGACAGGGAATAAGTGCCTAGGCTAGACTGTATCATTGGGGTGCAGTCGAGTTTCATGCAGGATGGTACTCATTTGTGGTTACTGGGTAGCCCCAGAGGGCAACGTTTTTCTTCTGGAGGGAAGACACATTGCCACATAGTGGTTCAAGCATTCCCAAACTGGAAGGCTTGTGGGCCAGGAGTGTGAGGAAAAAATTCTGAGAACACAAGCCAGACTTAGATTTCGGGGTGAGGGGACGGCAGGCACCCTCTGCAGAGATGATTCGAGATTCCGTGTACCTGAAGACAGAGCTAGGATCAGACGTTTTCTTAGGTCGGAGTTTCTGTCCCTGACGGCCCCTTCATGAAGGGGAGGGTGTCACGAGGACATGGAGGTTTTCCGAAGATGGGAATTGTGAGATGCTCCAAACCACAATGATTTCTTCTGGGACCGTCGAGACCTGTTGGATGGCTCCAGGACATCCCATAAGAAAGTTATCCAGAGCAGGGTTCTAAGGATGGATGCCTGGGCAGCCTGCCTCCCATTCCAGGTGTCTCATAGAGCCAAGGCAAGTTCGATCTGCTGGATCTAGGGCAGCAACCGAGGCGGGTGTGTTGAAATGGGTGAGTTGAGGATTGGTCATAATGTGCATTTGTGTCCATGTAGACCTTGGAATGGGGTGCTTGATCCGGGGCCTTGAGGGATGTTCATAACCGGAGGTTTTGATGGAGCTCTAAAGAGTATGTTTCCTATGTAGAGAAGAGAATTGTTTTGATGAGTGCCTAAGGAATCTCCCATATGCTGGTATTGGAAACCAGGCCTCTGAGGAGAGATGACTGGAATCAAAAGCAATGGATCTGATTAGGGCCTAAGTGCCCTTCCAGTTCAATCTTATTCTATGGGGATATCTGTCTCTGGGTGTGAGTGGAATTGGTTTCCTAACTTGTGAAAGATCATCCCTGTTTGTCCTGGGCAGCCAACACAATTCGGATGGCCTGGGGGAGTTTGGAGGATTCTCCTAATCTATAGGGTTGTGGCCAATGGAAATGGCAGAATTCCCCTGGAGAGGGAAGCCACAGTCCTGAGGTGTGGCTCCAGGGGCCCCAGCTTGGATGGTGTGTGGGCCAGGAGTGTGGGGACAGAAGTCTGAAAACACAAACTCAGCTTAGGTTTGGGGATGTATGTATGAAGGCTCGATCTACAGACCGTGAGAATTTTCCGGGCTATGAACAAAGGGCGAGTATGTGGCGCTTGCTCAGGGTTTTGTCTCTGGATTTTGTGTCAATGGTGGCCGTGGAATGTCGGGGTGTCCTCAAGGGCCATGGACAATTCTTTCTCTGGTGATTTGGCCTGATCCCAAGTGGTTGGGATCATTCTGTGAATGGGAAGAGTCCTTTCTGTATTTTTTTTTTTTTTTTACCTCAGGTGTCCCACCAAAGAGGGATTCCCGAGTAGAGCTCTGAGTAGGGGTGACTAGACATCTCGAACTCTGGTTGAGATTGGGGGACTAGGGGCTTGGCAAGCCCCATATGTGGGCTGTTGTTCCAGTCACTAAGAGGCTTTACATGAGGATAGGGCTCACACTGAGTGTCACAATGTGTGTTTGTGCAAATTGTGGCCCTCAGGGATAGGTGGGGCCTCATAGTCCATGCTGCTTTCTCCTACAATGAACATTGGACAACATGCCAACCACTAGGTTTCTTGCCAAGGCGAAGGATAAGTTCTGATTCTTGCATCACGTTCACTCCTGAGCAGTGAGTGGAGATAAGGTCTAGGTTCTGAAGGTGAAAATTGAGGTTGGGTAGAGATGATGGCCTAAATCATTGTGGGTTTGATATGCTCAGTGTACGGCCAACTGTCTGAGTGTTGGACTGGAGGTCTGCCCTCAGGCTGTGTCAGACAGGGCTTTAGTGCACAGGCTAGACTGTATAATTGGGGTATGGTTGAGTGGCATGCAGGTTGTTACTCATTTGGCTGTTCTGGTTAGCCCTATAGGGCAACATTTTTCTTCTGGAGGCCAGGCAGTGTGCAGCATTGTGTCTCCAGAATTTCCAAACTGGAGGGGTGTGGCCAGGATTCTGAGGACGGAAGTCTGGGAACACAAGTTAGGCTTAGGTTTCAGGGTGAGGGCCCAGCAGGCACACTCTCAAGTGCTGAATCGAGATCTCATGCTTCTGAATTCAGGGCGAGGCTCAGACTTTGGCTTAGGATGGAGTTTCTGTCCGTGATGGCCCATTTATGAAGGTGTGGGGCATCATGAGGAAATGGAGGTTTTCTCACAGTGTTATTGTGTGATGCTTCAAACCACAAGAATTCATTCTGCGAGACAGTCAAGACAGGTTGGTTGGATTCAAGACGTCCCATAAAGAAGTTCTCCAGATCAGGGTTCTAATGATGGATGCCTGGGAAGCTCGCCTCCCATTCTAACTGTCTCCTAGTGACAAGGAAGGATTGATCTGCTGGCTCTGGGTGAGCAGCCGAGGGGGCTGATTTGAAATGGACTCTCCTGAGAATGGTTCATAATGTAAGTTTGTGTCCTTGGAGACCTTGGGATTGGGCCATGGTGCCAGCGCCCTGAAGGATCCTCCTAACCTGAGGTATTGACACAGCTCCAAAGAGCAAGTTTCCCATGTGGAGATGAGATCTGTTCTGATTGTTTCCTTAGGAAACCCCCATATTCTGATATTGGAAACCAGGCCTCTGAGGAGAGATACCTAGAAACCAAAGCAATGCATCAGAAGTTGGCTCAGGTTGGAGTTTCTGTCCATGATGGCCCCTTTATAAAGGGGAGCATCTCATGAGGCCATGTAGGTTTTCCCACGATAGGAGTTGTGAGATGCTCCAATCTGCAAGGATTCCTTCTGTGGGACAGTCAAGACCTTTTGGAAGGCTCCAGGACATCCCATATGGAACGGCGCCAGAGCAGGATTCCATGGATGGATGCCTAGAGAGTCTGCTTTGCATTCCAGTTGTCTCCTAACGACAAGGCAGGTTTGATATTCTGCCTCTGGGGGAGTAATCGACGGGGCTGAGTTGAAATGTACTCTCCTGCCGAATGGTCATAATGCGGGTATGTGTCCATGGAGACCTTGGAATAGGGCGGTTGCTCCGGCTACCTGAAGGTTTCTCCTAACTGGAGGCTTTTACAGAGCTCCAAAGGATAAGTTTCCCATGTGAAGACAAGATTTGTTCTGATTGGTATCTCTGGAATCCCCCATATGCTGGTATTGGAAAACAGGCCTCTGAGGAGAGATGCTTAGAAAAAAAAGCAATGGAACCAATTACATTCTAGGGGCCAGTCCAGTTTAATCTTCTTCTCTTGGGTTATCTGTCTACGGGTGAGTTGACGTCGTTGCTCAGCTTGTGAGAGATCGCCCCTCTTTGTCCTGGGTGGCCTACACTATTGGAATGGCCTCTGGGACTTTGGAGGTTTCTCCTTATCTGTAGGGTTGTGGCCAATGGAATGGGAAGAATTTCCTTGGAGAGGGCAGGCACAGTCCTGAGGTGTGGCTCCAGGGGCCTCAGTCTGGAGGGTGTGTGAGACAGGGATGTCAGGATAGAAGTCTGAAAACACAAACTCGGCTTAGGTTTGGGGACGTAGGTATGGCAGGCCCAATCTACAGACTATGAGGAGAATTTTTTGGGCTATGACCTAAGGGTGAGTGTGAACGCTTGCTGAAGCTTATGTCTCTGGATTTTGTGTCAATAGTGGCCGTGGAATGTCGGGCTGGCCTCATGGGCCATGGACGAGTCTTTCTCTCTGGACCCCAATCACTTGGGATGGCCCAATCCCAAGTGATTGGGGTCATTCTGTGAGTGGGAGGAGTCCTTTCTGTGTTTATTTACCTCAAATGTCCCACCAAAGAGGGATTCCAGAGCAGAGCCCTGAGTAGGGGTGACTAGATGTCTCTACCTCTGGTTAAGATTGGGTGACTTGGGGCATGGCAGGCCCCATATGCGGGCTCATGGTCCAGCCACTGAGAGGCTTTTCTTGAGGACAGGGCTCAAACTGAGGGTCCCAATGTGTGTTTGAGCCCACCGCAGCTCTTAAGCATAGGCAGGGCCTCAGGGACCCTACACTACCCTCAGGGGCCCTACTACTACCCCTGTAGGCCCTACAGGGGTCCTCCACTGAACGTTGGACAAGATGCCAACCACAAGATTCTGGCGAGAGGGAAGGAGGAGTTCTGATTTCTGCATCACGTTCACCCATGGGAAGTGAGTAGAGATAAGGTCTAGGATTCTGTAGCCTGAAAACCGAAGTTGGAAAGAGATGGCGACCTAAGGCCATGGCGGTTCAGATGTTCTCAGTGTACTGCAAGCTGTCTGGGTGTCGGTTGGGAATTCAGGCCTCAGGTTCTGTCAGACAGGGCATTAGTGCACAGGCTAGACTATATAATTGGTGTACAGTTGAGTGACGTGCAGGTTTATCCTCATTTGAGGTTTCTGGGTAGACCCATAGGGCAATATTTTTCTTCTAGAGGGCAGGCAGAGTGCAGCACTGTGTCATCGGAAATCCCAAAATAGAGGGCGTGTGGTCCAGGAGAGTGAGGACGGAAGTCGGAGAACACTAGCTACGCTTAGGTTTTGGGGTGAGGGCACAGCAGGTACACTCTGAAGAGCTGAATCAAGATCTCGTGCATCTGAAGTCAAGGCGAGATCAGCTGTTGGCTCAGGTTGGAGTTTCTTTCCATGATCTGCCTTCATGAAGATTGGGGGCATCATGTGACCTTGGAAGCTTTCCATGATATGAGTTGTTAGGTGGTCCATGCACAAGGACTCCTGTGGGACAGTCGAGACCTGTTGGATGCTCAAGGATGTCCCATAAGGAACGACGCAAGAGCAGGGTTCTAAGGATGGATGCCTGAGGAGCCCAACTCGCATTTCAATTGTCTCCTAGCGACAAGGCAGGTTCAATCTGCTGGCTCTGGAGTAGCAACCGAGGGGGTTTAGTTGAAATGGACTCTCCTGAGGATGGGTCATAATTTGGGATTGTGTCCATGGAGATATTCAAATGGGGCAGTGGCTCCAGTGACCTGAAGTTTTCTCCTAACTGGAGGTTATGACACAGCTCCATAGAGCAAGATTCCCATGTGGAGACGAGATTTTTTCTGATAGGTAGCTCTGGAAACCCCCTTATGCTGGTATTGGAATCCAGGCCTCTGAGGAGAGATGCCTGAAAACAAAAGCAATGGATCCAATTAGGGCCTAGGTGCCTGTCTTGTTCAATATTCTTTTCTATGGATATCTGTCTAAGGTTCTGATTGGAGGTAGTGGCTCAGCTTGTGCCAGAGGGTTCCTGTATGTCCAGGACATCCTACACTATTGGGATGGCCTCAGAGATTTTGGATGATTCTCCTAATCTGTCAGGTTGTGCCAAATGAATGAGCAGAATTCCCTTGGAGAGGGCAGGCACAGTCCTGAGGTGTGGCTCCATGGGGCCCAGCCTTTAGAATGTGTGGGTGAGGACAATGGAGACAGAAGTCTGAAAACACAAACTCGGCTTAGGTTTGGGGACATAGGTATGGCAGGCCCGATCTACAGACCTTGAGAATTTTGGGGGCTCTGAACAAAGGGCAAGTGTGTGGCGCTTTTTCAGGTTTTTGTCTCCGGATTTTGTGTCAATGGTGGCCGTGGAATGTCAGGCTGGCCTCATCGACCATGGACGAGTATTTCTCTCTGTGGATTTGGCCAGATTCCAAGTGTTTGGGGTCATTCGTTGGATGGTAGGAGTCCTTACTTTTTTTTTTCTTTATCTTGTTTTTTTTTTTTTTTTTTTTTTTTTTTTTTTTTTTTTTTTTTTTTTTTACCTTATGTGTCCCACCAAATAGGGATTCCAGAAAAGAGCTCTGAATAAGGTTGACTAGACTTCTCAAGCACTGGCTAGGATTGGGGGAGTAGGGGCATGGCAAGTCCCATATGCAGGCTCTTGGTCCAGCCCCGGAGAGGCTTTACTTGAGGCCAGGGTTCATGCTTAGGGTCCTAATGTGTGTTTGTGCCCATCACAGCCCTCAAGCATGTCTGAGGCCTCATTGGCCATGCTGGGTTCTCATATACTGAACGTTGGACAACATGCCAACCACAAGGTTTCTGGTCATGGGGAAGGTGAAGTTCTGATTTCTGCATCACGTACATCACTTAGTTGTGAGTGGAGATAATGTCTAGGTTCTGAAGCCTGAAGACCAAGGTTGGGAAGAGATGATGACCTAAGGCCATGGCATGTTCGATGTGTTCAGTGTGAGGCCAGGTGTCTGGGTGTCGGTCACGAGGTCTGGGGTCAGGCTGTGTCAGACAGGGCATTAGTGCCCAGGCTAGACTGTATAATTGGGGTACACTCTAGAGAATTGCAGGTTGATCCTCATTTAATGTTTCTGGGTAGACCCCTAGGGCAAAGTCTCTCTTCTGGAGGGCAGGCAGAGTGCTGCATTTTGTCTCCAGAATTCCCAAAGTGGAAGGCTTGTGGGCCAGGACTGTGAGGATGGAAGTCTGAGAACGCGAGCTGGCTTAGGTTTTGGGGCAAGGCAGGCACACTCTGCAGAGCTGAATTGAGATCTCATGCATCTGAGGTCAGGGCGAGGATCAGACGGGAGTTTCTGTCCATGATGTCCTCTACCTGAAGGTGGAGGCATCACGAGGCCATGGAAGTTTTCCCACGGTGCGAGTGTGTGATGCTGCAAACCACAAGGATTCCTTCTGCAGGACAGTTGAGACCTGTTGAATGGATCAAGGACACCCCATTAGGAATTTCTCCAGAGCAGAGTTCTAACATGGATACCTGGGCAATGAACTCGCATTCCAATTGTCTCCTAGTGACAAAGCAGGTTTGATCTGCTGGCACTGGGTGAGCAACCGCCAGGTTTGAGTTGAAATGGACTCTCCTGAGGATGGGTCATAATGTGGGATTGTGTCCATTGAGACATTGGAATGGGGCGGTGGCTCCAGTGACGTGAAATTTTCTCCTAACTGGAGGTTTTGACACAGTTCCATATAGCATGATTCCCATGTGGCATGCGATTTGTTCTGATTGGTAGCTCCAGAAACCCCCATGTGCTGGTATTGGAATCCAGGCCTCTGAGGAGAGATACATGAAAACAAAAGCAATGAATTCGTTTAGGGCCTAGGTGCCTGTCCTCTTCAATCTTCTTTTCTATGGATATCTATCTACAGGTCTGATTGGAGGTAGTGGCTCAGCTTGTGGCAGATGGTCCCAGTTTGTCCCGGACATCCTACAATATTGGGGTGGCCTCGGGGACTTCGGATGTTTCTCCTAATCTGTCAGGTTGTGCCAAAGGAATGAGCAGAATTCCCATGGAGAGGGCAGGCACAGTCCTGAGGTGTGGCTCCATGGGGCCAAGCCTTGAGGGTGTGTGGGCCAGGACAATGGAGACAGAAGTCTGAAAACACAAACTTGGCTTAGGTTTGGGGACATAGGTATGGCAGGCCCGATCTACAGACCGTGAGAATTTTTCAGGCTTTGAACAAAGGGCGAGTGTGTGGCGCTTTTTCAGGCTTTTGTCTCCGGATTTTGTGTCAATGGTGGCCGTGGAATGTCAGGATGGCCTCATCAGCCATGGACGAGTATTTCTCTCTGTGAATTTGGCCCAATTCCAAGTGTTTGCGGTCATTCTTTGGACGGTAGGAGTCCTTTCTCTATTTTTTTTTAACCTCATGTGTCCCACCAAGGAGGGATTCTAGAGAAGAGATCTGAGTAGGGGTGACTAGACTTCTCAAGCACTGGTTAAGGTTTGGGGAGTAGGGGCATGGAAATCTCCATATGTGGGCTCTTGGTCCAGCCCTGGAGAGGCTTTACTTGAGGCCAGGGTTCATGCTTAGGGTCCTAATGTGTGTTTGTGCCCATCACAGCCCTCAAGCATGTCTGAGGCCTCATGGGCCATGCTGGTTTCTCCTACACTGCACGTTGGACAACATGCCAACCACAGGGTTTCTGGTCATGGGGAAGGAGGAGTTCTGATTTCTGCATCACGTACACGGCATGGCAGTGAGTAGAGATAAGGTCTAGATTCTGAAGCCTGAAAACCGAGGTTGGTAAGAGATGACGACCTAAGGCCATGGTGGGTCCGTTGCACTTAGTGTGCGGCCAGATGTCTGTGTCCATCATGAGGTCTGGGCTCAGGCTGTGTCAGGCAGGGCATTAGTCCCCAGGCTAGACTGTATAATTGGGGTACAGTCGAGTGATGTGAAGGTTGGTCCTCATTTGGGGTTTCTGGTTGGCCCCATAGGGCAAAGATTTTCTTCTGGAGGGCAGGCAGAGTGCTGCATTCTGGCTCCAGAATTGCCAACTTCAGGGCTTGTGGGCCAGGTGTTTTTGGACAGAAGTCTGAGAATACAAGTTCAGCTTAGAATTCGCAGCGGTGACATGGCAGGCACACTCTACAGACCTGAAATGAGATCTCGTGCATCTGAAGTCAGGGCGAGGATCAGATGTTGGCTTAGGTTGGAGTTTCTGTACATGATGTCCCCTTCATGAAGGTGGGGGGGCATCAGGAAACCATGGAAGATTTCCAACTTTGTGAGTGTGTGATGCTCCAAACCACAAGGATTCCGTCAGCGGGACAGTCACGACCTTTTGGATGGATCAAGGACGTCCCATAAGAAATGCTCCAAAGCACAGTTCTAATGATGGATGCCTGGGCAGTCCAACTTGCATTCCAGTTGTGTCCTAGTGAAAAGGAGGATTCGATCTGCTGTCACTGGGGGAACAACCGAGGGGGCTGAATTGAAATGGACTCTCATGAGGATCAGTCATGATGTGGATTTGTGTCCATGGATCCCTTGGAATGGGGCAGTGGCTCTGTTGCCCTGAAGAATTCTCCTAACCTGAGGTTTTGATGCAGCTCCAAAGAGCAAGTTTCCCATGTAGAGACGAGATTTGTTCTGAAACCCCCACAACCTGGTATTGGAAACCAAGCATCTGGGGAACAATGCCTGGAATCCAAAGCAATGGATCTGATTACGGTCTAGGGGCCTGTCCTTTTCAATATTCTCCTCTGAGTGTCTCTGTCTAAGATTCAGAATGGAGGTCACTGCTCAGCTTGTGTCAGATCACCCATGTTTGTTGGGGGAGGCCAACACTATTGGGCTGGTCTTGGGAATTGGAGGTTTCTCCTAATCTGTAAGGTTGTGGCAAAAGAAACGGGCAGAGTTCCCTTGGAGAGCACTGACACAGTCTTTAGGTGTGACACCACCTTTCTGGGTGTCATCCAGGAGGTCCAGGCTCAGGCTGTGTCAGACAGGGCATTAGTGCCAAGCTTAGACTGTATAATTGGAGTAAAGTTGAGTGGCATGCAGGTTGATCCTCATTTGGCGTTTCTGGGTAGCCCCAGGGGCAACGTTTTTCTTCTGGAGGGAAGGAAGAGTGCTGCATTGTAGCGACGGAATTCTCACACTGGAGGGCTTGTGGGCCAGAATTGTGAGGAAGGAAGTGAGAGAACACAAGCTAGGCTTAGGTTTTGGGTCAAGATCATGGCAGGCACACTCTGTAGAGCTAAATCTAAATCTCATGCATCTGAAGTCAGGGCGAGGATCAGACGAAGGCTCAGGTTGAAGTTTCTGTTCAGGATGGCCCCTTCATGATGGTGGGGGGCATCATGGGGCTATGGAGACTTTCCCACGATTGGCATTGTAAGTTGCTCCAATCGGCAAGGATTCCTTCTACGGGACAGTCGAGACCGGTCAGATTGCTCCAGGACGTCCCATGCGGAACCACAGCAGTGCAGGGTTCTAAGGATGGATTCCTGGAGTGCCCGCCTCACATTCCTATTGTCTCCTAGTGACAAGGCAGGTTCGATCTGCTTCTTTTGGGGAGCAAACAAAGGGGATGTGTTGAAATGGACTCGCCTGCGGATGTGTCATAATGCGGGTTTGTGTCCATGGAGACCTTGGAATGGGGTGTTGGCTGCTGGGACCTGAAGGTTTCCCTTAACTGGAGGTTGTGACACAGCTCCAAAATGCATGTTTCCCATGTGGAAATGAGATTTGTTCAGACTGGTACCTCTTGAAGAACACATATGCTGGTATTGGAAACCAGGCCTCTGAGGAGAGATGCCTGGAATCAAAAGCAATGGATCTGATTAGGGCCTAGGTGCCTGTCCGGTTCAATCTTCTTCTCTGGGGTTATCTGTCTATGGATCTGAGTTGAGGTAGTTGCTCATCTTGGGACAGATCACCCTCTTTGCCCTGAGTGGCCAACACTATTGGGATGGCCTCAGGGACGTTGGAGTGTTCTCCTAATCTTTAGGGTTGTGGCCAATGGAATGGGCAGAATTTGCTTGGAGAATGCAGGCACAGTCCTGAGGCATGGCTCCAGGGACCCCAGCATGGAGGGTGTGTGGGCCAGGACAGTGGGGACAGAAACCTGAAAACCCAAACTCAGCTTAGATTTGGGGACGTAGGTATGACATGCCTGATCTATAGACCGCGAGAAGAATTTATCAGGCTATGAACAAAGGGCAAGTGTGAGGCATATCTCCAGGCTTTTGTCTCTAGATATTGTGTCAATGGTGGCCATGGAATGACGGGATGGCCTCTTTGGCCATGGATGATTCTTTCTCTTTTAAGATTTGGTCAGATCCCAAGTTTTGGGGCTCATTCAGGGGATGGAGGAGACCCTTCAATATTTTTTTTCCTCAGGGGTTCCAGAGCAGAGACCTGAATAGGGGTGATTAGAACTCTCAACCTCTCATTAATATTGGGGGACTAGGGATGGCAATGCGGGTTCTTGGTCCAGACCCTGAGAGGCTTTACTTGAGGACAGGGCTCACACTGAGGGTCCCAATGTGTTTGTGCCCATTGCGGTTCTCAAGCATGGGCGGGGACTCATGGGCTACACTGGATTCTCCTACACTGAACGTTGGAAAACATGCCAACCACAAGGTTTCTTGCCTTGAGGAAGAAGGAGTTTCATTTCTGCATCACGTTCACCCCTGGGTAGTGAGTATATATAAGGTCTAGGTTCTGAAGCCTGAAAACCAAGGTTGGGAAGAGATGATGACCTAAAGCCATGGCGGGTCTGATGTGCTCAGTGTACAGCCAGCTGTCTGGGTGTCGGTTGAAAATTCAGACCTCAGGCTGTGCAAGACAGGGCATTAACGCCGAAGCGAAACTGTATAATTGGGGTAGAGTCAAGTGGCATGCAGGTTGATCCTCATTTGGTGTTTCTGGTTAGCCCCATAGGACAACGTTTCCCTTCTGGAGGGCAGTCAGAGTGCTGCATTGTGTCTCTCCAGAATTCCCTAACTGGAGGGCTGGTGGGCTCGGAGTGTGAGGACGAAGTCTGAGAACAATAGCTAGGTTTTGCTTCGGGGCGGGGTTTCGGCAGGCACACTCTGCAGAGTTGAATCAAGATTTCGTGCATCTGAAGTCAGGGTGAGGATTAGACGTTGGCTCAGGTTGGAGTTTCTGTCCAAGATGGCTCTTTCATGAAGGGGACAGTGCACCACGAGGCCACAGAGCTTTTCCCATGATGGGAGTTGTGAGGTGCTCCAAAGCGCAAGGATTCCTTCTGCAGGACAGCTGTGACCTGTTGGATGGCTCCAGGACGTCCCATATGGAATTACTTCAGAGTAGTTTTCTACAGATGGATGCCTAGCCAGTCCGCCTCACATTCCAATTGTCTCCTAGTGACAAGATAGGTTCGATCTGCTGGCTCTAGGGGAGCACCCAAGGGCACTGAGTTGAAAAAGACTCTCCTGCAGATGGGTCCTAATGTGGGATTGTGTCCATGGAGACCTTGGAATGAGGTGGTGGCACCGGGGCTCTGAAGGATTTTCCTAGCCGGAGGTTGTGACACAGCTTGAAAGAGCAAGTTTCCCATGTGGAGAAGACATTTGTTCTGACTGATGCCTCAGGAAACCCCCATATGGTGGTATTGAAAACCAGGCCTCTGAGGTTCTGACATAGCTCCTCGAGCAAGTTTCCAATGTGCAGACAAGACTTGCTCTGAAGGAGCCTATGGAAACCCCATAGGCTGGTATTGGAAACCAGGCCTCTGAGAAGAGATGCCTGGAAACCAAAGCAATGGATCTGATTAGGGCCTAGGGGCCTGTCTAGTTCAATGTTCTTCTCTGGGGACATCTGTCTCCGAGTCTGTGTGGAGCTAGTTGCTCAGCTAGTGTCAGATCACCCCTGTTTGTTCCGAGCAGCCTACAATATTGGGATGGTCCCAGGGACATTGGAGATTTCTCCTGATTTATATGGTTGTGGCCAATGGAATATGAAGAATTCCCTTTGAGAGGGCAGGAACAATACTGATGTGTGGTTCCAGGGGCCCTAGCATGGAGGGTGTGTGTTTTCACACAACTTTCCAAACAGCCCTGGCCTACACAACCTACAGGCTCAGGCCCCTGGAGCCAAACCTGAGGACTGTACTTGTCCTCTCAGAGGGAATTGTGTGTGCCCATTCCAAAGGCCAAACCCTTCTAATAGGATAAACCTCCAAAGTCCCTGATCCATCTCAATAGTGGTGGCTTCCCAGGAAAAACAGGGGTAATCTGAGCCCAACTGAGCACCTACCTGCACTCAGACCCATAGACAGATGTCCCCAGAGGTATGAAGGAAAGAACAGGCGCCTAGGCACTAATCAGATCCATTGCTTTGGTTTCCAGGCATCTCTCCTCAGAGGCCTGGATTTCAAAAGCAGCATATAGCTGTTTCTTGACTCACCCATCAGAAAATATCTCATCTACACATGGGAAACTTGCACGTAGGGGCTGTGTCAAAGCCTCTGTTTAGGAGAACCCTTTAGGGCCCCAGTGCCACCGCTTCATTCCAAGGTCTCCATAGACACAAAAGCACATTAGGACCGATCCCCAGGGGTGTCCATTTCAACTCAGCGTCCACGGTTGCTCCCCACAGATCCAGGAGATCTAACCAGTCTTGCTGCTAGGAGACAATTGAAATGCGAGGTGGGCTACCCATCCATCCATCCTTAGAACCCTGCTCAGAATCATTGGCCTGGAGCCAAAAACAGGTCTCAATTGTCCTGCAGAAGACTCTCTGCAGTTTGGAGCTTCTCACAACTCCCATCGTGGGAAAACCCCCATGGCCTCGTGATGCTCCCCCCATTCATGAAGGGGCCATCAGGGACAGAAACTCCAACCTGAGCGATCGTCTGATCCTCGCCCTGACTTCAGATGCACGAGATCTCGATTCAGGTCTGTAGATGGTGCCTGCCATGGCCTCACCCAGAAACCTAAGCCTAGCTTGTGTTCTCATACTTTTGTCGTCAGACTACTGGCCCACAAGCCCTCCAGTTTGGCAATCCAGAACTATAATGCAGCACTCTGCCGGCCCCCCAGAAGAAAAACATTGTCCTCTGGGGCTACCCAGTAACCCCAAATGAGGATCAACCTGCACCGACATTGGATGTACTCCAAATACATAGGCTGACCAGGGCACTAATGCCCTTTCTGACAGAGCCTGAGCCTGGACCCCGTGGACCCACCCAGACAGCTAGCCGTACACTGAGCACATCGAGCCGCCATGGCCTTAGGTCGTCATCTCTTCCCAACCTCGGTTTTCAGGTTTCAGAACCTAGACCTTATCTCCAATCACTGCCCAGGGTTGAAGGTGATGCAGAAATCAGAACTCCTTCCCCATGGCAAGAAACCTTGTGGTTGGCATGTTGTCCAACGTTCAGTGTAATTGAAACGAGTGTGGCCCATGAGGCCCCGCCCATGCTCGTGGGCCACATTGGTCACAAACACACATTGTGACGCTCAGGCTGAGCCCAGTCCTCAAGTAAGGCCACTCAGTGGCTGGATGATGAAGAGATAGCATATTGGACTTGCCATGCCCCTAGGCCCCAATTTTTAACCATAGTTCGGGTTGTCCCTTCAGTCTTCCCCACGACTTGGCTTTGGAATTCCTCTTTTGGTGGGACACCTGAGGTAACAAAACTGAAATGAGTCCTCCCATCCCACAGATTGACGAAAAGAAATTGGGAATCGGGCCAAATCCTCAGAGAGGAAGATTCGTCCATGGCCCATGAGGCCTCCCCGACATTCCACGGCCATCGCTGATTCAAAATCCAGAGACAAAAGCCTGAGCAAGCACCTCAGACTCGCACTTTCTTCGTATCCTGAAGAGTTCTTCTCATGGTTTGGTGATCGGGCCTGCCATACCTACGTCCCCAAACCTAAGCTGAGTTTGTGTTTTCAGACTTCTGTCCTCAAAGTCTTGGGCCACACACCCTCCAGGCTGGGCCCCTGGAGCCACACATTAGGACTGTGCCTACCAATCCATGGGAATTCTGCCCATTCCTTGGACCAAAATCGTACAAATTAGGAGAAACCTCCAAAGTCCCTGAGGCCATCCCAATAGATTTGGTTGCCCTGAACAAACAAGGGCTGTCTAACGCCAGCTGATAATCGACCTCCACTCATACCATAGATGGACGTCCCCAGAGAAGAAGATTGAACCAGACAGGACCCTAGGCCATAATAGGATCCATTGCTTTGGGTTACAGGCATGTGTCCTCAAAAGCCTGATTCCAATACGAGCATAGGGGTTTTCCTGAGGCACCCATCAGAACTCATCTCGTCTCCACAAGGAAACCTGTGCATGGGAGCCATGTCCAAAGCTTAGGAGAGTACTTCAGGGTCCCGGTGCCACCGCCCCATTCCAAGGCACTCATTGACACAAAAGCACATTAGGACCCATCCTCAGGAAAGTCCATTTCAACTCAGCCACCCCGGTTGCTCAGGCAGAGCCATCAGATCTAAACTGTCTTGTTGCTAGGAGAAAATTGGAATGTGAGGCCGGCTTCCCAGGCATCCATCCGCGAACGGTGCTATGGAGTCATTCCATATGGAATGTCCTGGAGCTGTCCAAAAGGTCTCAATTGTCCCGCAGAAGGAATCCTTGAAGGGGGCATCCCACAACTCCCAACGTGGGAAATCCTCAATGGCCTCGAGATTCTGCTCCCTTCATGAAGCGGCCGTCATGCTCAGAAACTCCCACCTGAGCCAACGTCTGATCCTCGCCCTGACTTCACATGGATGAGATATTGGTTCAGATATGCAGGGGGTACCTGCCATGCCCCCCCGAAACCCAAGTCTAGCTTGTCTTCTCAGACTTCCGTCCTCACACTCCTGGCCCCGAAGCCCTCAAGTTTGGCAATTCCGGACTCACAATGCAGCACTGTGCCTGCCCTCTAGAAAAAAAATTATTGCCTCATGAGCTGCCCAGGCACCTTAAATGAGGGTAAACCTACACAGCACTCGACTTTACCCAAATTATATAGTCTAACCTGGGCACTAATGCACTGTCGAACACAACCTGAGCACGGACCTCCTGACCAACACCCAGAAAGCTGACCACACACTGAGCACATAAAACCCGCCATGGCCTTAGGTCATCATCTCTTCCCTACCTCAGTTTTCAGGCTTCAGAACGAGACCTTATCTCCAATCACTGCCCAGGGGTGAGTGTGATGCAGAAATCAGAACTCCTCTTTACCCATGGCAAGAATCCTTGTGGTTGGCACGTTGTTCAACGTTCAGTTTTGGAGAAACCAGCATTCACCCTGAGGCCCCGCCCATTCTTGAGTGTTACGAGGGCATACACACGCATTGTGACCCTCAGCATGAGTCCTGTCCTCTAGTAAGTCCTCTCAGTGCCTGGACCTTTAGATGTCATAATGGGCTTGACATGTCCCTAGGCCCCAATTTTTAACCAGATTTCTTATTGTCCAGTCGCCCCTCCCCAGGGCTCTACTCTGGAATCCCTCATTTGGTGGGACACCTGAGGTTAAAAAAGAAAACAACAACAACAACAACAAAAACGGACTTCTTCCAGCCCACAGAATGAACCCAAACTCTTTGGACGGGGCCAAACCACCAGAGAGTAAGACTCGTCCATTTCCCATGAAGTCACCCAGAAATTCCACGACCATGAGTGACACGATATCCAGAGACAAAAACTTGAGCAGGAGCCTCACACTCGCCCTTCTTTCAAATCCCGAAGGGTTCTCCTCATGGTCTGTAGATCAGTCATGCCATACCTATGACCCGAAACATAAGCCGAGTTTGTGTTTTCAGACAACTGTCCAAACAGCCCTGGCCTACACAACCTACAGGCTCAGGCCCCTGGAGCCAAACCTGAGGACTGTACTTGCCCTCTACAAGGGAATTGTGTGTGCCCATTCCAATGGCCACAGCCCTTCTAATAGGATAAACCTCGAAAGTCCCTGATCCATCTCAATAGTGGTGGCTTCCCAGGAAAAACAGGGGCAATCTGAGCCCAACTGAGCACCTACCTGCACTCAGACCCATAGACAGATGTCCCCAGAGGTAAAAAGGAAAGAACAGGCCCCTAGGCACAAATCAGATCCATTGCTTTGGTTTCCAGGCATCTCTCCTCACATTCCTGGATTTCAAAAGCAGCATATAGCTGTTTCTTGACTCACCCATCAGAAAACATCTCATCTACACATGGGAAACTTGCACGTTGGAGCTGTGTCAAAGCCTCTGTTTAGGAGAAACCTCTAGGGCCCCAGTGCCACCGCTTCATTCCAAAGTCTCCATAACACAAAAGCACGTTAGGACCCATCCCCAGGGGTGTCCATTTCAAATCAGTGTCCTCGGTTGCTCCCCACAGATCCAGGAGATCTAACCTGTCTTGTTGCTAGGAGACAATTGGAATGCGAGGTGGGATACCCAGCCATCCATCCTTAGAACCCTGCTCAGAATCATTGGCGTGGAGCCAAACAACAGGTCTCAATTGTCCTGCAGAAGACTCTCTGCAGTTTGGAGCTTCTCACAACTCCCATCGTGGGAAAACACCCATGTCCTCGTGATGGCCCCCCCCATTCATGAAGGGGCCATCAGGGACAGAAACTCCAACCTGAGCGATCGTCTGATCCTCGCCCTGACTTCAGATGCACGAGATCTCGATTCAGGTCTGTAGATTGTGCCTGCCATGGCCTCACCCAGAAACCTAAGCCTAGCTTGTGTTCTCAGACTTTTGTCGTCAGACTACTGGCCCACAAGCCCTCCAGTTTGGCAATCCAGAACTACAATGCAGCACTCTGCCGGCCCTCCAGAAGAAAAACATTGTCCTCTGGGGCTACCCAGTAACCCCAAATGAGAATCAACCTGCACCGACCTTGGCTGTACCCCAAATACTTAGCCTGACCAGGGCACTAATGCCCTTTCTGACACAGCCTGAGCCTGGACCGCGTGGACCCTCCCAGACAGCTGGCCGCACACTGAGCTCATCGAGCCGCCATGGCCTTAGGTCGTCATCTCTTCCCAACATCGGTTTTCAGGTTTCAGAACCTAGACCTTATCTCCAATCACTGCCTAGGGTAGA
Organism: Mustela nivalis; assembly: GCF_964662115.1. Taxonomy (NCBI): domain Eukaryota; kingdom Metazoa; phylum Chordata; class Mammalia; order Carnivora; family Mustelidae; genus Mustela; species Mustela nivalis. The sequence goes on from NW_028136417.1 coordinate 1,179,797, forward strand.
AGGTGATGCAGAAATCAGAACTCTTTCCCCCCATGGGAAAAAACCCTGTGGTTGGCATGTTGTCCAACGTTCAGTGTAGTTGAAACCAGTGTGGCCCATGAGGCCCCGCCCATGCTGGCGGGCCACATTGGTCACAAACACACATTGTGACGCTCAGGCTGAGCCCAGTCCTCAAGTAAGGTCACTCAGTGGCTGGATGAAGAGATAGCATATTGGGCTTGCCATGCCCCTAGGCCCCAATTTTTAACCATAGTTCGGGTTGTCCCTTCAGTCTTCCCCACGGCTAGGCTTTGGAATTCCTCTTTTGGTGGGACATCTGAGGTAACAAAACTGAAATGAGTCCTCCCATCCCACAGATTGACGAAAAGAAATTGGGAATCGGGCCAAATCCTCAGAGAGGAAGATTTGTCCATGGCCCATGAGGCCTCCCCGACATTCCACGGCCATCGCTGATTCAAAATCCAGAGACAAAAGCCTGAGCAAGCACCTCAGACTCGCACTTTCTTCGTATCCTGAAGAGTTCTTCTCATGGTTTAGTGATCGGGCCTGCCATACCTACGTCCCCAAACCTAAGCTGAGTTTGTGTTTTCAGACTTCTGTCCTCAAAGTCTTGGGCCACACGCCCTCCAGGCTGGGCCCCTGGAGCCACACATTAGGACTGTGCCTACCAATCCATGGGAATTCTGCCCATTCCTTGGACCAAAATCGTACAAATTAGGAGAAACCTCCAAAGTCCCTGAGGCCATCCCAATAGATTTGGTTGCCCTGAACAAACAAGGGCTGTCTAACGCCAGCTGATAATCGACCTCCACTCATACCATAGATGGACGTCCCCAGAGAAGAAGATTGAACCAGACAGGACCCTAGGCCATAATAGGATCCATTGCTTTGGGTTACAGGCATGTGTCCTCAAAAGCCTGATTCCAATACGAGCATAGGGGTTTTCCTGAGGCACCCATCAGAACTCATCTCGTCTCCACAAGGAAACCTGTGCATGGGAGCCATGTCCAAAGCTTAGGAGAGTACTTCAGGGTCCCGGTGCCACCGCCCCATTCCAAGGCACTCATTGACACAAAAGCACATTAGGACCCATCCTCAGGAAAGTCCATTTCAACTCAGCCACCCCGGTTGCTCAGGCAGAGCCATCAGATCTAAACTGTCTTGTTGCTAGGAGAAAATTGGAATGTGAGGCCGGCTTCCCAGGCATCCATCCGCGAACGGTGCTATGGAGTCATTCCATATGGAATGTCCTGGAGCTGTCCAAAAGGTCTCAATTGTCCCGCAGAAGGAATCCTTGAAGGGGGCATCCCACAACTCCCAACGTGGGAAATCCTCAATGGCCTCGAGATTCTGCTCCCTTCATGAAGCGGCCGTCATGCTCAGAAACTCCCACCTGAGCCAACGTCTGATCCTCGCCCTGACTTCACATGGATGAGATATTGGTTCAGATATGCAGGGGGTACCTATCATGCCCCCCCGAAACCCAAGTCTAGCTTGTCTTCTCAGACTTCCGTCCTCACACTCCTGGCCCCGAAGCCCTCAAGTTTGGCAATTCCGGACCCACAATGCAGCATTCTGCCTGCCCTCTAGAAAAAAAATTATTGCCTCATGAGCTGCCCAGGCACCTTAAATGAGGGTAAACCTACACAGCACTCGACTTTACCCAAATTATATAGTCTAACCTGGGCACTAATGCACTGTCGAACACAACCTGAGCCCGGACCTCCTGACCAACACCCAGAAAGCTGACCGCACACTGAGCACATAAAACCCGCCATGGCCTTAGGTCATCATCTCTTCCCTACCTCAGTTTTCAGGCTTCAGAACGAGACCTTATCTCCAATCACTGCCCAGGGGTGAGTGTGATGCAGAAATCAGAACTCCTCTTTACCCATGGCAAGAATCCTTGTGGTTGGCACGTTGTTCAACGTTCAGTTTTGGAGAAACCAGCATTCACCCTGAGGCCCCGCCCATTCTTGAGTGTTACGAGGGCATACACACGCATTGTGACCCTCAGCATGAGTCCTGTCCTCTAGTAAGTCCTCTCAGTGCCTGGACCTTTAGATGTCATAATGGGCTTGACATGTCCCTAGGCCCCAATTTTTAACCAGATTTCTTATTGTCCAGTCGCCCCTCCCCAGGGCTCTACTCTGGAATCCCTCATTTGGTGGGACACCTGAGGTTAAAAAAGAAAACAACAACAACAACAACAAAAACGGACTTCTTCCAGCCCACAGAATGAACCCAAACTCTTTGGACGGGGCCAAACCACCAGAGAGTAAGACTCGTCCATTTCCCATGAAGTCACCCAGAAATTCCACGACCATGAGTGACACGATATCCAGAGACAAAAACTTGAGCAGGAGCCTCACACTCGCCCTTCTTTCAAATCCCGAAGGGTTCTCCTCATGGTCTGTAGATCAGTCATGCCATACCTATGACCCGAAACATAAGCCGAGTTTGTGTTTTCAGACAACTGTCCAAACAGCCCTGGCCTACACAACCTACAGGCTCAGGCCCCTGGAGCCAAACCTGAGGACTATACTTGCCCTCTCCAAGGGAATTGTGTGTGCCCATTCCAATGGCCACAGCCCTTCTAATAGGATAAACCTCGAAAGTCCCTGATCCATCTCAATAGTGGTGGCTTCCCAGGAAAAACAGGGGCAATCTGAGCCCAACTGAGCACCTACCTGCACTCAGACCCATAGACAGATGTCCCCAGAGGTAAAAAGGAAAGAACAGGCCCCTAGGCACAAATCAGATCCATTGCTTTGGTTTCCAGGCATCTCTCCTCACATTCCTGGATTTCAAAAGCAGCATATAGCTGTTTTTTGACTCACCCATCAGAAAACATCTCATCTACACATGGGAAACTTGCACGTTGGAGCTGTGTCAAAGCTTCTGTTTAGGAGAAACCTCTAGGGCCCCAGTGCCATCGCTTCATTCCAAAGTCTCCATAACACAAAAGCACGTTAGGACCCATCCCCAGGGGTGTCCATTTCAACTCAGTGTCCTCGGTTGCTCCCCACAGATCCAGGAGATCTAACCTGTCTTGTTGCTAGGAGACAATTGGAATGCGAGGTGGGATACCCAGCCATCCATCCTTAGAACCCTGCTCAGAATCATTGGCGTGGAGCCAAACAACAGGTCTCAATTGTCTGCAGAAGACTCTCTGCAGTTTGGAGCTTCTCACAACTCCCATCGTGGGAAAACACCCATGTCCTCGTGATGGCCCCCCCATTCATGAAGGGGCCATCAGGGACAGAAACTCCAACCTGAGCGATCGTCTGATCCTCGCCCTGACTTCAGATGCACGAGATCTCGATTCAGGTCTGTAGATGGTGCCTGCCATGGCCTCACCCAGAAACCTAAGCCTAGCTTGTGTTCTCAGACTTTTGTCGTCAGACTACTGGCCCACAAGCCCTCCAGTTTGGCAATCCAGAACTACAATGCAGCACTCTGCCGGCCCTCCAGAAGAAAAACATTGTCCTCTGGGGCTACCCAGTAACCCCAAATGAGAATCAACCTGCACCGACCTTGGCTGTACCCCAAATACTTAGCCTGACCAGGGCACTAATGCCCTTTCTGACACAGCCTGAGCCTGGACCCCGTGGACCCTCCCAGACAGCTGGCCGCACACTGAGCTCATCGAGCCGCCATGGCCTTAGGTCGTCATCTCTTCCCAACATCGGTTTTCAGGTTTCAGAACCTAGACCTTATCTCCAATCACTGCCTAGGGTAGAAGGTGATGCAGAAATCAGAACTCTTTCCCCCCATGGGAAAAAACCTTGTGGTTGGCATGTTGTCCAACGTTCAGTGTAGTTGAAACCAGTGTGGCCCATGAGGCCCCGCCCATGCTGGCGGGCCACATTGTTCACAAACACACATTGTGACCCTCAGGCTGAGCCCAGTCCTCAAGTAAGGTCACTCAGTGGCTGGATGAAGAGATAGCATATTGGGCTTGCCATGCCCCTAGGCCCCAATTTTTAACCATAGTTCGGGTTGTCCCTGCAGTCTTCCCCACGGCTAGGCTTTGGAATTCCTCTTTTGGTGGATCATCTGAGGTAACAAAACTGAAAGGAGTCCTCCCATCACACAGATTGACGAAAAGAAATTGGGAATCGGGCCAAATCCTCAGAGAGGAAGATTCGTCCATGGCCCATGAGGCCTCCCCGACATTCCACGGCCATCGCTGATACAAAATCTAGAGACAAAAGCCTGAGCAAGCACCTCAGACTCGCACTTTCTTCATATCCTGAAGAGTTCTTCTCATGGTTTGTCGATCGGGCTGCCATACCTACGTCCCCAAACCTAAGCTGAGTTTGTGTTTTCAGACTTCTGTCCTCAAAGTCTTGGGCCACACACCCTCCAGGCTGGGCCCCTGGAGCCACACATTAGGACTGTGCCTACCAATCCATGGGAATTCTGCCCATTCCATGGTCCATAATCGTACAAATTAGGAGAAACCTCCAAAGTCCCTAAGGCCATCCCAATAGTGTAGGTCGCCCGGAACAAACAAGGGCTGTCTGACACCAGCTGATAATCGACCTCCACTCATACCATAGATGGATCTCCCCAGAGAAGAAGATTGAACCAGACAGGACCCTAGGCCATAATAGGATCCATTGCTTTGGGTTACAGGCATGTGTCCTCAAAAGCCTGATTCCAATACGAGCATAAGGGTTTTCCTGAGGCACCCATCAGAATTCATCTCGTCTCCACAAGGAAACCTGTGCATGGGAGCCATGTCCAAAGCTTAGGAGAGTACTTCAGGGTCCCGGTGCCACCGCCCCATTCCAAGGCCCTCATGGACACAAAAACACATTAGGACCCATCCTCAGGAAAGTCCATTTCAACTCAGCCACCCCGGTTGCTCCAGCAGAGCCATCAGACCTAAACAGTCTTGTTGGTAGGAGACAATTGGAATGCGAGGCAGGCTGCCCAGGCATCCATCCGCGAACCGTGCTCTGGAGTCATTCCATATGGGATGTCCTGGAGCTGTCCAACAGCTTCAAATGTCCCACAGAAGGAATCCTTGAAGGGGGCATCCCACAATTCCCAACGTGGGAAAACCTCAATGGCCTCGAGATTCTGCTCCCTTCATGAAGCGGCCGTCATGCTCAGAAACTCCCACCTGAGCCAACGTCTGATCCTCGCCCTGCCTTCAGATGGATGAGATATTGGTTCAGATCTGCAGGGGGTACCTGCCTTGCCCTCGCCCTGAAAACCAAGTCTAGCTTGTATTCTCAGACTTCCGTCCTCACACTCCTGGCCCCGAAGCCCTCAAGTTTGGCAATTCCAGACCCACAATGCAGCACTCTGCCTGCCCTCTAGAAAAAAAATTATTGCCTCATGAGCTGCCCAGGCACCTTAAATGAGGGTAAACCTACACAGCACTCGACTTTACCCAAATTATATAGTCTAACCTGGGCACTAATGCACTGTCGAACACAACCTGAGCCCGGACCTCCTGACCAACACCCAGAAAGCTGACCACACACTGAGCACATAAAACCCGCCATGGCCTTAGGTCATCATCTATTCCCTACCTCAGTTTTCAGGCTTCAGAACCGAGAACTTATCTCCAATCACTGCCCAGGGGTGAGTGTGATGCAGAAATCGGGACTCCTCCTTACCCATGGCAAGAACCCTTGTGGTTGGCACGTTGTCCAACGTTCAGTGTAGGAGAAACCAGCATTCACCCTGAGGCCCCGCCCATTCTTGAGTGTTACGAGCGCATACACAAGCATTGTGACCCTCAACATGAGTCCTGTCTTCTAGTAAGTCCTCTCAGTGGCTGGATCATTAGATGTCATAATGGGCTTGACATGTCCCGAGGCCCCAATTTTTAACCAGATTTCTGATTGTCCAGTCGCCCCTCCCCAGGGCTCTATTCAGGAATCCATAATTTGGTGGGACACCTGAGGTTAAAAAAGAAAACAACAACAACAACACCAAAAAAAAAAAAAAAAACGAACTTCTTCCAGCCCACAGAATGACCCCAAACTCTTTGGACGGGGCCAAACCACCAGAGAGTAAGACTCGTCCATTTCCCATGAAGTCACCCAGAAATTCCACGACCATGAGTGACACGATATCCAGAGACAAAAACTTGAGCAGGAGCCTCACACTCGCCCTTCTTTCAAATCCCGAAGGGTTCTCCTCATGGTCTGTAGATCAGTCCTGCCATACCTATGACACGAAACATAAGCCGAGTTTGTGTTTTCAGACAACTGTCCAAACAGCCCTGGCCTACACAACCTACAGGCTCAGGCCCCTGGAGCCAAACCTGAGGACTGTACTTGCCCTCTCCAAGGGAATTGTGTGTGCCCATTCCAATGGCCACAACCCTTCTAATAGGATAAACCTCCAAAGTCCCTGATCCATCTCAATAGTGGTGGCTTCCCCGGAAAGACAGGGGCAATCTGAGCCCAACTGAGCACCTACCTGCACTCAGACCCATAGACAGATGTGCCCAGAGGTAAAAAGGAAAGAACAGGCCCCTAGGCACAAATCAGATCCATTGCTTTGGTTTCCAGGCATCTTTCCTCAGAGACCTGGATTTCAAAAGCAGCATATAGCTGTTTCTTGACTCACCCATCAGGAAACATCTCATCTACACATGGGAAACTTGCACGTTGGAGCTGTGTCAAAGCCTCTGTTTAGGAGAACCCTTTAGGGCCCCAGTGCCACCGCTTCATTCCAAGGTCTCCATAGACACAAAAGCACGTTAGGACCCATCCCCAGGGGTGTCCATTTCAACTCAGTGTCCTCGGTTGCTCCCCACAGATCCAGGAGATCTAACCTGTCTTGTTGCTAGGAGACAATTGGAATGCGAGGTGGGCTACCCAGCCATCCATCCTTAGAACCGTGCTCAGAATCATTGGCCTGGAGCCAAACTACAGGTCTCAATTGTCCTGCAGAAGACTCTCTGCTGTTTGGAGCTTCTCATAACTCCCATCTTGGGAAAACCCCCATGGCCTCGTGATGCCCCCCCCATTCATGAAAGGGCCATCAGGGACAGAAACTCCAACCTGAGCGATCGTCTGATCCTCGCCCTGACTTCAGATGCACGAGAACTCGATTCAGGTCTGTAGATTTTGCCTGCCATGGCCTCACCCCGAAACCTAAGCCTAGCTTGTGTTCTCAGACTTTTGTCGTCAGACTACTGGCCCACAACCCTCCAGGTTGGCAATCCAGAACTATAATGCAGCACTCTGCCTGCCCTCCAGAAGAAAATCATTGTCCTCTGGGGCTACCCAGTAACCCCAAATGAGGATCAACCTGCACCGACCTTGGCTGTACCCCAAATACATAGGCTGACCAGGGCACTAATGCCCTTTCTGACGCAGCCTGAGCCTGGACACCCTGGCCCCTCCCAGACAGCTGTCCGCACACTGAATCATCGAGCCGCCGTGGCCTTAGGTCGTCATCTCTTCCCAACATCGGTTTTCAGGTTTCAGAACCTAGACCTTATCTCCAATCACTGCCCAGGGTTGAGGGTGATGCAGAAATCAGAACTCCTTCCCCATGGCAAGAAACCTTGTGGTTGGCATGTTGTCCAACGTTCAGTGTAGTTGAAACCATTGTGGCCCATGAGGCCCCGCCTATGGTCGCGGGCCACATTGGTCACAAACACACATTGTGACCCTCAGGCTGAGCCCAGTCCTCAAGTAAGGCCACTCAGTGGCTGGATGAAGAGATAGCATATTGGGCTTGCCATTCCTCTAGGCCCCAATTTTTAACCATAGTTCGGGTTGTCCCTTCAGTCTTCTCCACGTCTTGGCTTTGGAATTCCTCTTTTGGTGGGACACCTGAGGTAACAAACCTGAAATGAGTCCTCCCATCCCACAGATTGACGAAAAGCAATTGGGAATCGGGCCAAATCCTCAGAGAGGAAGATTCGTCCATGTCCCCTGAGGCCTCCCCGACATTCCACGGCCTTCGCTGATACAAAATCCAGAGACAAAAGCCTGAGCAAGCGCCTCAGACTCGCACTTTCTTCATATCCTGAAGGGTTCTTCTCATGGTTTGTGATCGGGCCTGCCATACCTACGTCCCCAACCCTAAGCTGAGTTTGTGTTTTCAGACTTCTGTCCTCAAAGTCTTGGGCCACACACCCTCCAGGCTGGGCCCCTGGAGCCACATATTAGGACTGTGCCTAACAATCCATGGGAATTCTGCCCATTCCATGATCCAAAATCGTACAAATTAGGAGAAACCTCCAAAGTCCCTGAGGCCATCCCAATAGTGTAGGTCGTCCGGAACAAACAAGGGCTGTCTGACACCAGCTGATAATCGACCTCCACTCATACCATAGATGGATGTCCCCAGAGAAGAAGATTGAACCAGACAGGACCCTAGGCCATAATAGGATCCATTGCTTTGGGTTACAGGCATGTGTCCTCAAAAGCCTGATTCCAATACGAGCAGAGGGGTTTTCCTGAGGCACCCATCAGAACTCATCTCGTCTCCACAAGGAAACCTGTGCATGGGAGCCATGTCCAAAGCTTAGGAGAGTACTTCAGGGTCCCGGTGCCACCGCCCCATTCCAAGGCCCTCATGGACACAAAAACACATTAGGACCCAACCTCAGGAAAGTCGATTTCAACTCAGCCAACCCGGTTGCTCCGGCAGAGCCATCAGATCTAAACTGTCTTGTTGCTAGGAGACAATTGGAATGCAAGGCGGGCTTCCCAGGCATCCATCCGCGAACGGTGCTCTGGAGTCATTCCATATGGGATGTCCTGGAGCTGTCCAACAGGTCTCAATTGTCCCGCAGAAGGAATCCTTGAAGGGGGCATCCCACAACTCCCAACGTGGGAAAACCTCAATGGCCTCGAGATTCCGCTCCCTTCATGAAGCGGCCGTCATGCTCAGAAACTCCAACCTGAGCCAACGTCTGATCCTCGCCCTGACTTCAGATGCATGAGATATTGGTTCAGATCTGCAGGGGGTCCCTGCCGTGCCCTCGCCCTGAAACCCAAGTCTAGCTTGTCTTCTCAGACTTCCGTCCTCACACTCCTGGCCCCGAAGCCCTCAAGTTTGGCAATTCCGGACCCACAATGCAGCACTCTGCCTGCCCTCTAGAAAAAAAATTATTGCCTCAACCTGCCCAGGCACCTTAAATGCGGGTAAACCTACGCAGCACTCGACTTTACCCAAATTATATAGTCTAACCTGGGCACTAATGCACTGTCGAACACAACCTGAGCCCGGACCTCCTGACCAACACCCAGAAAGCTGACCGCACACTGAGCACATAAAACCCGCCATGGCCTTAGGTCATCATCTCTTCCCTACTTCAGCTATCAGGCTTCAGAACCGAGAACTTATCTCCAATCACTGCCCAGGGGTGAGTGTGATGCAGAAATCAGAACTCTTCCTTACCCAAGGCAAGAACCCTTGTGGTTGGCACGTTGTCCAACGTTCAGTGTAGAAGAAACCAGCATTCACCCTGAGGCCCCGCCCATTCTTGAATGCGACGAGGGCATACACACACATTGTGACCCTCAGCATGAGTCCTGTCCTCTAGTAAGTCCTCTCAGTGGCTGGACCTATAGATGTCATAATGGGCTTGACATTTCCCTAAGGCCCCAATTTTTAACCAGATTTCTGATTGTCCAGTCGCCACTCCCCAGGGCTCTACTCTGGAATCCATCATTTGGTGGGACACCTGAGGATAAAAAAGAAAACAACAAAAACAATAACAACAAAAAAAAACGGACTTCTTCCAGCCCACAGAATGACCCCAAACTCTTTGGACGGGGCCAAACCACCAGAGAGTAAGACTCGTCCATTTCCCATGAAGTCTCCCAGAAATTGCACGACCATGAGTGACACGATATAAAGAGACAAAAACTTGAGCAGGAGCCTCACACTCGCCCTTCTTTCAAATCCCGAAGTGTACTCCTCATGGTCTGTAGATCAGTCCTGCCATACCTATGACCCGAAACATAAGCCGAGTTTGTGTTTTCAGACAACTGTCCAAACAGCCCTGGCCTACACAACCTACAGGCTTAGGCCCCTGGAGCCAAACCTGAGGACTGTACTTGCCCTCTCCAAGGGAATTGTGTGTGCCCATTCCAATGGCCACAACCCTTCTAATAGGATAAACCTCCAAAGTCCCTGATCCATCTCAATAGGGGTGGCTTCCCAGGAAAGACAGGGGTAATCTGAGCCCAACTGAGCACCTACCTGCACTCAGACCCATAGACAGATGTCCCCAGAGGTAAAAAGGAAAGAACAGGCCCCTAGGCACTAATCAGATCCATTGCTTTGGTTTCCAGGCATCTCTCCTCAGAGGCCTGGATTTCAAAAGCAGCATATAGCTGTTTCTTGACTCACCCATCAGAAAATATCTCATCTACACATGGGAAACTTGCACGTTGGAGCTGTGTCAAAGCCTCTGTTTAGGAGAACCCTTTAGGGCCCCGGTGCCACCGCTTTATTCCAAGGTCTCCATAGACACAAAAGCACGTTAGGACCCATCCCCAGGGGTGTCCATTTCAACTCAGCGTCCTCAGTTGCTCCCCACAGATCCAGGAGATCTAACCTGTCTTGTTGCTAGGAGACAATTGTAATGCGAGGTGGTCTACCCAGCCATCCATCCTTAGATCCCTGCTCAGAATCATTGGCCTGGAGCCAAACAACAGGTCTCAATTGTCCTGCAGAAGACTCTCTGCTGTTTGGAGCTTCTCATAACTCCCATCTTGGGAAAACCCCCATGGCCTCGTGATGCCCCCCCCATTCATGAAAGGGCCATCAGGGACAGAAACTCCAACCTGAGCGATCGTCTGATCCTCGCCCTGACTTCAGATGCACGAGATCTCGATTCAGGTCTGTAGATTGTGCCTGCCATGGCCTCACCCAGAAACCTAAGCCTAGCTTGTGTTCTCAGACTTTTGTCGTCAGACTACTGGCCCACAAGCCCTCCAGGTTGGCAATCCAGAACTATAATGCAGCACTCTGCCTGCCCTCCAGAAGAAAATCATTGTCCTCTGGGGCTACCCAGTAACCCCAAATGAGGATCAACCTGCACCGACCTTGGCTGTACCCCAAATACATAGGCTGACCAGGGCACTAATGCCCTTTCTGACACAGCCTGAGCTTGGAACCCCTGGCCCCTCCCAGACAGCTGGCCGCACACTGAATCATCGAGTCGCCGTGGCCGTAAGTCGTCATCTCTTCCCAACCTCGGTTTTCAAATTTCAGAACCTAGACCTTATCTCCAATCACTGCCCAGGGTTGAAGGTGATGCAGAAATCAGAACTCCTTCCCCATGGCAAGAAACCTTGTAGTTGGCATGTTGTCCAACGTTCAGTGTAGTTGAAACCAGTGTGGCCCATGAGGCCCCGCCCATGCTCGCGGGCCACATTGGTCACAAACTCACATTGTGACCCTCAGGCTGAGCCCAGTCCTCAAGTAAGGACACTCAGTGGCTGGATGAAGAGATAGCATATTGGGCTTGCCATGCCCCTAGGCCCCAATTTTTAACCATAGTTCGGGGTGTCCCTGCAGTCTTCCCCACGGCTTGGCTTTGGAATTCCTCTTTTGGTGGGACACCTGAGGTAACAAAACTGAAATGAGTCCTCCCATCCCACAGATTGACGAAAAGCAATTGGGAATCGGGCCAAATCCTCAGAGAGGAAGATTCGTCCATGGCCCATGAGGCCTCCCCGACATTCCACGGCCATCGCTGATACAAAATCCAGAGACAAAAGCCTGAGCAAGCGCCTCAGACTCGCACTTTCTTCATATCCTGAAGAGTTCTTCTCATGGTTTGTAGATCGGGCCTGCCATACCTACGTCCCCAAACCTAAGCTGAGTTTGTGTTTTCAGACTTCTGTCCTCAAAGTCTTGGGCCACACACCCTCCAGGCTGGGCCCCTGGAGCCACACATTAGGACTGTGCCTACCAATCCATGGGAATTCTGCCCATTCCATGATCCAAAATCGTACAAATTAGGAGAAACCTCCAAATTCCCTGAGGCCATCCCAATAGATTTGGTCGCCCGGAACAAACAAGGGTTGTCTGAGACCAGCTGATAATCGACCTCCACTCATACCATAGATGCATGTCCACAGAGAAGAAGATTGAACCACACAGGACCCTAGTCCATAATAGGATCCATTGCTTTGGGTTACAGGCATGTGTCCTCAAATTCCTGATTCCAATACGAGCATAGGGGTTTTCATGAGGCACCCATCAGAACTCAACTCGTCGCCACAAGGAAACCTGTGCATTGAGCCATGTCCAAATCTTAGGAGAGTACTTCAGGGTCCCGGTGCCACCGCCCCATTCCAAGGCACTCAGGGACACAAAAACACATTAGGACCCATCCTCAGGAAAGTCCATTTCAACTCAGCCACCCCGTTTGCTCCCGCAGAGCCATCAGATCTAAACTGTCTTGTTGCTAGGAGACAATTGGAATGCGAGGCGGGCTTACCAGGCATCTATCAGCAAACGGTGCTCTGGAGTCATTCCATATGGGATGTCCTGGAGCTGTCCAACAGGTCTCAATTGTCCCGCAGAAGGAATCCTTGAAGGGGGCATCCCAAAACTCCCAAAATGGGAAAACCTCAATGGCCTCGAGATTCCGCTCCTTCATGAAGCGGCCGTCATACTCAGTAACTCCCAACTGAGCCAACGTCTGATCATCGGCCTGACTTCAGATGCATGAGATTTGTTCAGATCTGCAGGGGGTACCTGCCGTGCCCTGGCCCTGAAACCCAAGTCTAGCTTGTCTTCTCAGACTTCCGTCCTCACACACCTGATGCCGAAGCCCTCAAGTTTGGCAAATCCGGACCCACAATGCAGCACTCTGCCTGCCCTCTAGAAAAAAAATTATTGCCTCATGAGCTGCCCAGGCACCTTAAATGAGGATAAACCTACACAGCACTCGACTTTACCCAAATTATATAGTCTAACCTGGGCACTAATGCACTGTCGAACACAACCTGAGCCGGGACCTCCTGACCATCACCCAGAAAGCTGACCCCACACTGAGCACTTAAAACCTGCCATGGACTTAGGTCATCATCTCTTCCCTACCTCAGTTTTCAGGCTTCAGAACTGAGACCTTATCTCCAATCACTGCCAAGGGGTGAGTGTGATGCAGAAATCAGGACTCCTCCTTACCCATGGCAAGAACCCTTGTGGTTGGCACGTTGTCCAACGTTCAGTGTAGGAGAAACCAGCATTCACCCTGCGGCCCCGCCCATTCCTGAGTGCGACGAGGGCATACACACGCATTGTGACCCTCAGCATGAGTCCTGTCCTCTAGTAAGTCCTCTCCTAGGCTGGACCATTAGATGTCATAATGGGCTTGACATGTCCCTAGGCCCCAATTTTTAACCAGATTTCTGATTGTCCAGTCGCCCCTCCCCAGGGCTCTACTCTGGAATCCCTCATTTGGTGGGACAACTGAGGATAAAAAATAAAACAACAACAACAACAAAAAAAACGGACTTCTTCCAGCCCACAGAATGACCCCAAACTCTTTGGACGGGGCCAAACCACCAGAGAGTACGACTCGTCCATATCCCATGAAGGCACCCAAAAATTCCACGACCATGAGTGACATGATATCCAGAGACAAAAACTGGAGCAGGAGCCTCACTCTCGCCCTTCTTTCAAATCCCGAAGAGTTCTCCTCAGGTCTGTAGATCAGTCCTGCCATACCTATGACCCGAAACATAAGCCGAGTTTGTGTTTTCAGACAACTGTCCAAACACCCCTGGCCTACACAACCTACAGGCTCAGGCCCATGGAGCCAAACCTGAGGACTGTACTTGCCCTCTCCAAGGGAATTGTGTGTGCCCATTCCAATGGCCACAACCCTTCAAATAGGATAAACCTCCAAAGTCCCTGATCCATCTCAATAGTGGTGGCTTCCCAGGAAAAACAGGGGCAATCTGAGCCCAACTGAGCACCTACCTGCACTCAGACCCATAGACAGATGTCCCCAGAGGTATGAAGGAAAGACTGGCTTCTAGGCACTAATCAGATCCATTGCTTTGGTTTCCAGGCATCTCTCCTCAGAGGCCTGGATTTCAAAAGCAGCATCTAGCTGTTTCTTGACTCACCCATCAGGAAACATCTCATCTACACATGGGAAACTTGCACGTTGGAGCTGTGTCAAAGCCTCTGTTTAGGAGAACCCTTTAGGGCCCCAGTGACACCGCTTCATTCCAAGGTCTCCATAGACACAAAAGCACATTAGGACCCATCCCCAGGGGTGTCCATTTCAACTCAGCGTCCTCGGTTGCTCCCCACAGATCCAGGAGATCTAAACTGTCTTATTGCTAGGAGACAATTGGAATGCGAGGTGGGCTACCCAGCCATCCATCCTTAGAACCCTGCTCAGAATCATTGGCCTGGAGCCAAACAACAGGTCTCAATTGTCCTGCAGAAGACACTCTGCAGTTTGGAGCTTCTCACAACTCCCATTGGGAAAAGCCTCATGGCCTCGTGATACCCCCCCATTCATGAAGGGGCCATCAGGGACAGAAACTCCAACCTGAGCGATCGTCTGATCCTCGCCCTGACTTCAGATGCACGAGATCTTGATTCAGGTCTGTAGATTGTGCCTGCCATGGCCTCACCCCGAAACCTAAGCCTAGCTTGTGTTCTCAGACTTTTGTCCTCAGACTACTGGCCCACAAGCCCTCCAGTTTGGCAATCCAGAACTATAATGCAGCACTTTGCCTGCCCTCCAAAAGAAAAACATTGTCCTCTGGGGCTACCCAGTAACCCCAAATGAGGATCAACCTGCACCGACCTTGGCTGTACCCCAAATACATGGGCTGACCAGGGCACTAATGCCCGTTCTGACACAGGCTGAGCCTGGACCCCCTGGCCCCTCCCAGACAGCTGTCCGCACACTGAAAACATCGAGCCGCCGTGGCCTTAGGTCGTCATCTCTTCCCAACCTCGGTTTTCAGGTTTCAGAACCTAGACCTTATCTCCAATCACTGCCCAGGGGTGAGTGTGATGCAGAAATCAGAACTCCTCCTTACCCATGGCAAGAACCCTTGTGGTTGGCACGTTGTCCAACGTTCAGAAATTCCCAACTGAGCCAAAGTCTGATCATCGGCCTGACTTCAGATGCATGAGATATTGGTTCAGATCTGCCGGGGGTACCTACGTGCCCTTGCCCTGAAACCCAAGTCTAGCTTGTCTTCTCAGACTTCCGTCCTCACACTCCTGGCCCCGAAGCCCTCACGTTTGGCAATTCCGGACCCACAATGCAGCACTCTGCCTGCCCTCTAGAAAAAAAATTATTGCCTCATGAGCTGCCCAGGCACCTTAAATGAGGGTAAACCTACACAGCACTCGACTTTACCCAAATTATATAGTCTAACCTGGGCACTAATGCACTGTCGAACACAACCTGAGCCCGGACCTCCTGAGCAACACCCAGAAAGCTGACCGCACACTGAGCACTTAAAACCCGCCATGGCCTTAGGTCATCATCTCTTCCCTACCTCAGTTTTCAGGCTTCAGAACCGAGACCTTATCTCCAATCACTGCCCAGGGGTGAGTGTGATGCAGAAATCAGAACTCCTCCTTACCCATGGCAAGAACCCTTGTGGTTGGCACGTTGTCCAAAGTTCAGTGTAGGAGAAACCAGCATTCACCCTGAGGCCCCGCCCATTCTTGAGTTCGACGAGTACATACAAACGCATTGTGACCCTCAGCATGAGTCCTGTCCTCTAGTAAGTCCTCTCAGTGGCTGGACCATTAGATGTCATAATGGACTTGACATGTCCCTAGGCCCCAATTTTTAACCAGATTTCTGATTGTCCAGTCGCCCTCCCCAGGGCTCTACTCTGGAACACCTCATTTGGTGGGACACCTGAGGTTAAAAAAGAAAACAACAACAACAACAAAAAAAAAAACGGACTTCTTCCAGCCCACAGAATGACCCCAAACTCTTTGGACAGGGCCAAACCACCAGAGAGTAAGACTCGTCCATTTCCCATAAAGTCACCCAGAAATTACAAACCAGGAGTGACTCGATATCTAGAGACAAAAACTTGCGCAGGAGCCTCACATCGCCCTTCTTTCAAATCCGAAGAGTTCTCCTCATGGTCTGTAGATCAGTCCTGCCATACCTTTGACCCGAAACATAAGCCGAGTTTGTGTTTTCAGACAACTGTCCATACAGCCCTGGCCTACACAACCTACAGGCTCAGGCTCCTGGAGCCAAACCTGAGGACTGAACTTGCCCTCTCCAAGGGATTTGTGTGTGCCCATTCCAATGGCAATAACCCTTCTAATAGGATAAACCTCCAAAGTCCCTGATCCATCTCAATAGTGGTGGCTTCCCAGGAAAAACGGGCAATCTGAGCCCAACTGAGCACCTACCTGCACTCAGACCCATAGACAGATGTCCCCAGAGGTATGAAGGAAAGAACAGGCCCCTAGGCACTAATCAGATCCATTGCTTTGGTTTCCAGGCATCTCTCCTCAGAGGCCTGGATTTCAAAAGCAGCATATAGCTGTTTCTTGACTCACCCATCAGAAAACATCTCATCTACACATGGGAAACTTGCACGTTGGAGCTGTGTCAAAGCCTCTGTTTAGGAGAACCCTTTAGGGCCCCAGTGACACCGCTTCATTCTAAGGTCTCCATAGACACAAAAGCACATTAGGACCCATCCCCAGGGGTGTACATTTCAACTCAGCGTCCTCGGTTGCTCCCCACAGATCCAGGAGATCTAAACTGTCTTATTGCTAGGAGACAATTGGAATGCGAGGTGGGCTACCCAGCCATCCATTTTTAGAACCCTTCTCAGAATCATTGGCCAGGAGCCAAACAACAGGTCTCAATGGTCCTGCAGAAGACACTCTGCAGTTTGGAGCTTCTCACAACTCCCATTGGGAAAATCCCCATGGCCTCGTAATGCCCCCCCATTCATGAAGGGGCCATCAGGGACAGAAACTCCAAACTGAGCGATCGTTTGATCCTCGCCCTGACTTCAGATGCACGAGATCTCGATTCAGGTCTGTAGAATGTGACTGCCATGGCCTAACCAAGAAACCTAAGCCTAGCTTGTGTTCTCAGACTTTTGTCGTCAGACTACTGGCCCACAAGCCCTCCAGGTTGGCAATCCAGAACTATAATGCAGCACTCTGCCTGCCCTCCAGAAGAAAAACATTGTCCTCTGGGTCTACCCAGTAACCTCAAATGAGGATCAACCTGCACCGACCTTGGCTGTACCCCAAATACATAGGCTGACCAGGGCACTAATGCCCTTTCTGACACAGCCTGAGCCTGGACCCCCTGGCCCCTCCCAGAGAGCTGTCCGCACACTGAGCACATCGAGCCGCCATGGCCTTAGGTCGTCATCTCTTCCCAACCTCGGTTTTCAGGTTTCAGAACCTAGACCTTATCTCCAATCACTGCCCAGGGTTGAAGGTGATGCAGAAATCAGAACTCCTTCCCCATGGCAAGAAACCTTGTGGTTGGCATGTTGTCCAACGTTCAGTGTAGTTGAAACCAGTGTGGCCCATGAGGCCCCGCCCATGCTCGCGGGCCACATTGCTCACAAACATACCCTGTGACCCTCAGGCTGAGCCCAGTCCTCAAGTAAGGACACTCAGTGGCTGGATGAAGAGATAGCATATTGGGCTTGCCATGCCCCTAGGCCCCAATTTTTAAACATAGTTTGGGTTGTCCCTTCAGTCTTCCCCACGGCTTGGCTCTGGAATTCCTCTTTTGGTGGGACACCTGTGGTAACAAAACTGAAATGAGTCCTCCCATCCCACAGATTGACGAAAAGCAATTGGGAATCGGGCCAAATCCTCAGAGAGGAAGATTCGTCCATGGCCCATGAAGCCTCCCCGACATTCCACGGCCATCGCTGATACAAAATCCAGAGACAAAAGCCTGAGCTAGCGACTCAGACTCGCACTTTCTTCATATCCTGAAGAGTTCTTCTCATGGTTTGTAGTTCGGGCCTGCCATAACTACGTCCCCAAACCTAAGCTGAGTTTGTTTTCAGACAACTGTCTAAACCGCCCTGGCCTACACAACCTACAGGCTCAGGCCCCTGGAGCCAAACCTGAGGACTGTACTTGCCTTCTCCAAGGGAATTGTGTGTGCCCATTCCAATGGCCACAACCCTTCTAATAGGATAAACCTCCAAAATCCCTGATCCATCTAAAAAGTGGTGGCTTCCCAGGAAAAACAGGGGCAATCTGAGCCCAAATGAGCATCTACCTGCACTCAGACCCATAGACAGATGTCCCCAGAGGTAAAAAGGAAAGAACAGGCCCCTAGGCACTAATGAGATCGATTGCCTTGGTTTCCAGGCATCTCTCCTCAGAGCCTGGATTTCAAAAGCAGCATATAGCTGTTTCTTGATTCACCCATCAGAAAAAATCTCATCTACACATGGGAAACTTGCACGTTGGAGCTGTGTCAAAGCCTCTGTTTAGGAGAACCCTTTATGGCCCCAGTGCCACCGCTTCAATCCAATGTCTCCATAGACACAAAAGCACATTCGGACCATCCCCAGAGGTATCCATTTCAACTCAGCATCCTCGGTAGTTGCCCACAGATCCAGGAGATCTAACCTGTCTTGTTGCTAGGAGACAATTGGAATGCGAGGTGGGCTACCCAGCCATCCATCCTTAGAACCCTGCTCAGAATCATTGGCCTGGAGCCAAACTACAGGTCTCAATTGTCCTGCAGAAGACTCTCTGCAGTTTGGAGCTTCTCACAACTCCCATAGTGGGAAAACCCCCATGGCCTCGTGATGCCCCCCCATTCATGAAGGGGCCATCAGGGACAGAAACTCCAACCTGAGCGATCGTCTGATCCTCGCCCTGACTTCAGATGCACGAGATCTCGATTCAGGTCTGTAGATTGTGCCTGCCATGGCCTCACCCAGAAACCTAAGCCTGCTTGTGTTCTCAGACTTTTGTCGTCAGACTAATGGCACACAAGCCCTCCAGTTTGGCAATCCAGAACTACAATGCAGCACTTGCCGGCCCTCCAGAAGAAAATCATTGTCCTCTGGGGCTACCCAGTAACCCCAAATGAGGATCAAACTGCACCGACCTTGGCTGTACCCCAAATACATAGGCTGACCAGGGCACTAATGCCCTTTCTGACACAGCCTGAGCCTGGACTCCCTGGCCCGTCCCAGACAGCTGGCCGCACACTGAGCACATCGAACCTCCGTGGCCTTAGGTCGTCATCTCTTCACAACCTCGGTTTTCAGGTTTCAGAACCTAGACCTTATCTCCAATCACTGCCCAGGGTTGAAGGTGATGCAGAAATCAGTAAGCCTTTCCCATGGCAAGAAACCTCGTGGTTGGCATTTTGTCCAACGTTCAGTGTAGTTGAAACCAGTGTGGCCCATGAGGCCCCGCCCATGCTCGCGGGCCACATTCTTCACAAACACACATTGTGACGCTCAGGCTAGCCCAGTCCTCAAGTAAGACCACTCAGTGGCTGGATCAAGAGATAGCATATTGGGCTTGCCATTCCTCTAGGCCCCAATTTTTAACCATAGTTCGGGTTGTCCCTTCAGTCTTCCCCACGGCTTGGCTTTGGAATTCCTCTTTTGGTGGGTCACCTGAGGTAACAAACCTGAAATGAGTCCTCCCATCCCACAGATTGACGAGAAGCAATTAGGAATCGGGCCAAATCCTCAGAGAGGAAGAATCGTCCATGGCCCCTGAGGCCTCCCCGACATTCCACGGCCTTCGCTGATACAAAATCCAGAGACAAAAGCCTGAGCAAGCGCCTCAGACTCGCACATTCTTCATATCCTGAAGGGTTCTTCTCATGGTTTGTGATCGGGCCTGCCATACCAACGTCCCCAAACCTAAGCTGAGTTTGTGTTTTCAGACTTCTGTCCTCAAAGTCTTGGGCCACACACCCTCCAGGCTGGGCCCCTGGAGCCACACATTAGGACTGTGCCTACCAATCCATGGGAATTCTGCCCATTCCATGGTCCAAAATCGTACAAATTAGGAGAAACCTCCAAAGTCCCTGAGGCCATTCCAATAGTGTAGGTCGTCCGGAACAAACAAGGGCTGTCTGACACCAGCTGATAATCGACCTCCATTCATACCATAGATGGATGTCCCCAGAGAAGAAGATTGAACCAGACAGGACCCTAGGCCATAATAGGATCCATTGCTTTGGGTTACAGGCATGTGTCCTCAAAAGCCTGATTCCAATACGAGCATATGGTTTTCCTGAGGCACCCATCAGAACTCATCTCGTCTCCACAAGGAAACCTGTGCATGGGAGCCATGTCCAAAGCTTAGGAGAGTACTTCAGGGTCCCGGTGCCACCGCCCCATTCCAAGGCCCTCATGGACACAAAAACACATTAGGACACATCCTCAGGAAAGTTCATTTCAACTCAGCCACCCCGGTTGCTCCCGCAGAGCCATCAGATCTAAACTGTCTTGTTGCTAGGAGACAATTGGAATGCGAGGCGGGCTTCCCAGGCATCCATCCGCGAACGGTTCTCTGGGTTCATTCCATATGGGATGTCCTGGAGCTGTCCAACAGGTCTCAATTGTCCCGCAGAAGGAATCCTTGAAGGGGGCATCCTACAACTCCCAACGTGGGAAAACCTCAATGGCCTCGAGATACCGCTCCCTTCATGAAGCGGCCGTCATGCTCAGAAACTCCAACCTGAGCCAACGTCTGATCCTCGCCCTGACTTCAGATGCATGAGATATTGGTTCAGATCTGCAGGGGGTACCTGCCGTGCCCTCGCCCTGAAACCCAAGTCTAGCTTGTCTTCTCAGACTTCCGTCCTCACACTCCTGGCCCCGAAGCCCTCAAGTTTGGCAATTCCGGACCCACAATGCAGCACTCTGCCTGCCCTCTAGAAAAAAAATTATTGCCTAACCTGCCCAGGCACCTTAAATGCGGGTAAACCTACGCAGCACTCGACTCTACCCAAATTATATAGTCTAACCTGGGCACTAATGCACTGTCGAACACAACCTGAGCCCGGACCTCCTGAGCAACACCCAGAAAGCTGACCGCACACTGAGCACATAAAACCCGCCATGGCCTTAGGTCATCATCTCTTCCCTACCTCAGTTTTCAGGCTTCAGAACCGAGACCTTATCTCCAATCACTGCCCAGGGGTGAGTGTGATGCAGAAATCAGAACTCTTCCTTACACATGGAAAGAACCCTTGTGGTTGGCACGTTGTCCAACGTTCAGTGTAAAAGAAACCAGCATTCACCCTGAGGCCCCGCCCATTCTTGAATGCGACGAGGGCATACACACGCATTGTGACCCTCAGCATGAGTCCTGTCCTCTAGTAAGTCCTCTCAGTGGCTGGACCTATAGACGTCATAATGGGCTTGACATGTCCCTAAGGCCCCAATTTTTAACCAGATTTCTGATTGTCCAGTCGCCCCTCCCCAGGGCTCTACTCTGGAATCCATCTTTTGGTGGGACACCTGAGGTTAAAAAAGAAAACAACAAAAACAACAACAACAAAAAAACGGACTTCTTCCAGCCCACAGAATGACCCCAACTCTTTGGACGGGGCCAAACCACCAGAGAGTAAGACTCGTCCATTTCCCATGAAGTCACCCAGAAATTCAACGACCATGAGTGACACGATATCCAGAGACAAAAACTTGAGCAGGAGCCTCACACTCCCCCTCTTTCAAATCCCGAAGAGTTCTCCTCATGGTCTGTAGATCAGTCCTGCCATACCTATGACAAGAAACATAAGCCGAGTTTGTGTTTTCAGACAACTGTCCAAACAGCCCTGGCCTACACAACCTACAGGATCAGGCCCCTGGAGCCAAACCTGAGGACTGTACTTGCCCTCTCCAAGGGAATTGTGTGTGCCCATTCCAATGGCCACAACCCTTCTAAAAGGATAAACCTCCAAAGTCCCTGATCCATCTCAATAGTGGTGGCTTCCAGGAAAGACAGGGGCAATCTGAGCCCAACTGAGCACCTACCTGCACTCAGACCCATAGACAGATGTCCCCAGAGTTAAAAAGGAAAGAACAGGCCCCTAGGCACTAATCAGATCCATTGCTTTGGTTTCCAGGCATCTCTCCTCAGAGGCCTGGATTTCAAAAGCAGCATATAGCTGTTTCTTGACTCACCCATCAGAAAACATCTCATCTACACATGGGAAACTTGCACGTTGGAGCTGTGTCAAAGCCTCTGTTTAGGAGAACCCTTTAGGGCTCCAGTGCCACCGCTTTATTCCAAGGTCTCCATAGACACAAAAGCACGTTAGGACCCATCCCCAGGGGTGTCCATTTCAACTCAGCATCCTCGGTTGCTCCCCACAGATCCAGGAGATTTAACCTGTCTGGTTCCTAGGAGACAATTGGAATGTGAGGTGGGCTACCCCGCCATCCATCCTTGGAACCCTGCTCAGAATCATTGGCCTGGAGCCAAACAACAGGTCTCAATTGTCCTGCAGAAGACTCTCTGCAGTTTGGAGCTTCTCACAACTCCCATCGTGGGAAAACACCCATGGCCTCGTGATGCCCCCCCATTCATGAAGGGGCCATCAGGGACAGAAACTCCAACCTGAGCGATCGTCTGATCCTCGCCCTGACTTCAGATGCACGAGATGTCGATTCAGGTCTGTAGATTGTGCTTGCCATGGCCTCACCCAGAAACCTAAGCCTGGCTTGTGTTCCCAGACTTTTGTCGTCAGACTCCTGGCCCACAAGCCCTCCAGTTTGCAATCCAGAACTATAATGCAGCACTCTGCTGGCCCTCCAGAAGAAAAACATTGTCCTCTGGGGCTACCCAGTAACCCCAAATGAGGATCAAACTGCACCGACCTTGGCTGTACCCGCAATAAATAGGCTGACCAGGGCACTAATGCCCTTTCTGACACAGCCTGAGCATGGACCCGCTGGACCCTCCCAGACAGCTGGCCGCACACTGAGGTCATTGAGCCACCATGGCCT
Source organism: Mustela nivalis (assembly GCF_964662115.1). NCBI lineage: Eukaryota > Metazoa > Chordata > Mammalia > Carnivora > Mustelidae > Mustela > Mustela nivalis. The sequence goes on from NW_028136417.1 coordinate 1,202,740, forward strand.
TAGGTCGTCAGCTCTTCCCAACCTCGGTTTTCAGGTTTCAGAACCTAGACATTATCTCCAATCACTGCCCAGGGTTGAAGGTGATGCAGAAATCAGAACTCCTTCCTCATGGCGAGAAACCTTGTGGTTGGCATCTTATCCAACGTTCAGTGTCGTTGAAACCAGTGTGGCTCATGAGACCCCGCCCATGCTCGCCGGCCACATTGGTCACAAACACACATTGTGACTCTCAGGCTGAGTCCAGTCCTCAAGTAAGGCCACTCAGTGCCTGGATGAAGAGATAGCATATTGGGCTTGCCATGCCCCTAGGCCCCAATTTTGAACCATAGTTCGGGTTGTCCCTTCAGTATTCCCCACGGCTTTGCTTTGGAATTCCTCTTTTGGTGGGACACCTGAGGTAACAAACCTGAAATGAGTCCTCCCATCCCACAGATTGAGGAAAAGCAATTGGTTATCGGGCCAAATCCTCAGAGAGGAAGATTCGTCCATAGCCCATGAGGTCTCCCCGACATTCCACGGCCATCGCTGATACAAAATCCAGAGACAAAAGCCTGAGCAAGTGCCTCAGACTCGCACTTTCTTCATATCCTGAAGAGTTCTTCTCATGGTTTGTAGATCGGGCCTGCCATACCTACGTCCCCAAACCTAAGCTGAGTTTGTGTTTTCAGACTTCTGTCCTCAAAGACTTGGGCCACACACCCTCCAGGCTGGGCCCCTGGAGCCACACATTAGGACTGTGCCTACCAATCCATGGGAATTCTGCCCATTCCATGGTCCAAAATCGTACAAAGTAGGAGAAACCTCCAAAGTCCCTGAGGCCATCCCAATAGTGTAGGTCGTCCGGAACAAACAAGGGCTGTTTGACACCAGCTGATAATCGACCTTCACTCATACCATAGATGGATGTCCTCAGAGAATAAGATTGAACCAGACAGGACCCTAGGCCATAATAGGATCCATTGCTTTGGGTTACAGGCATGTGTCCTCAAAATCCTGATTCCAATACGAGCATAGGGGTTTTCCTGAGGCACCCATCAGAACTCATCTCGTCTCCACAAGGAAACCTGTGCATGGGAGCCATGTCCAAAGCTTAGGAGAGTACTTCAGGGTCCCGGTGCCACCGCCCCATTCCAAGGCCCTCATGGACACAAAAACACATTAGGACCCATCCTCAGGAAAGTCCATTTCAACTCAGTCACCCCGGTTGCTCCGGCAGAGCCATCATATCTAAACTGTCTTGTTGCTAGGAGACAATTGGAATGCGAGGCGGGCTTCCCAGGCATCCATCCGCGAACGGTGCTCTGGAGTCATTCCATATGGGATGTCCTGGAGCTGTCCAACAGGTCTCAATTGTCCCGCAGAAGGAATCCTTGAAGGGGCCATCCCACAACTCCCAACGCGGGAAAACCTCAATGGCCTCGAGATTCCGCTCCCTTCATGAAGCGGCCGTCATGCTCAGAAACTCCAACCTGAGCCAACGTCTGATCCTCGCCCTGACTTCAGATGCATGAGATATTGGTTCAGATCTTCAGGGGGTACCTGCCGTGCCCTCGCCCTGAAACCCAAGTCTAGCTTGTCTTCTCAGACTTCCGTCCTCACACTCCTGGCCCCGAAGCCCTCAAGTTTGGCAATTCCGGACCCACAATGCAGCACTCTGCCTGCCCTCTAGAAAAAAAATTATTGCCTCATGAGCTGCCCAGGCTCCTTAAATGAGGGTAAACCTACTCAGAACTCGACTTTACCCAAATTATATAGTCTAACCCGGGCACTAATGCACTGTCGAACACAACCTGAGCCCGGACCTCCTGAGCAACACCCAGAAAGCTGACCGCACACTGAGCACATAAAACCCGCCATGGCCTTAGGTCATCATCTCTTTCCTACCTCAGTTTTCAGGCTTCAGAACCGAGACCTTATCTCCAATCACTGCCCAGGGGTGAGTGTGATGCAGAAGTCAGAACTCCTCCTTACCCATGGCAGGAACCCTTGTGGTTGGCACGTTGTCCAACGTTCAGTGTAGGAGAAACCAGCATTCACCCTGAGGCCCCGCCCATTCTTGAGTGCGACGAGGGCATACACACGCATTGTGACCCTCAGCATTAGTCCTGTCCTCTAGTAAGTCCTCTCAGTGGCTGGACCATTAGATGTCATAATGGGCTTGACATGTCCCTAGGCCCCAATTTTTAACCAGATTTCTGATTGTCCAGTCGCCCCTCCCCAGGGCTCTACTCTGGAATCCATCATTTGGTGGGACACCTGAGGTTAAAAAAGAAAACAACAACAACAACAACAACAACAAAAAAAAACGGACTTCTTCCAGCCCACAGAATGACCCCAAACTCTTTGGACGGGGCCAAACCAGCAGAGAGTAAGACTCGCCCATTTCCCATGAAGTCACCCAGAAATTGCACGACCATAAGTGACACGATATCCAGAGACAAAAACTTGAGCAGGAGCCTCACACTCGCCCTTCTTTCAAATCCCGAAGAGTTCTCCTCATGGTCTGTAGATCAGTCCTGCCATACCTATGACACGAAACATAAGCCGAGTTTGTGTTTTCAGACAACTGTCCAAACAGCCCTGGCCTACACAACCTACAGGCTCAGGTCCCTGGAGCCAAACCTGAGGACTGTACTTGCCCTCTCCAAGGGAATTGTGTGTGCCCATTCCAATGGCCACAACACTTCTAATAGGATAAACCTCCAAAGTCCCTGATACATCTCAATAGTGGTGGCTTCCCAGGAAAGACAGGGGCAATCTGAGCCCAACTGAGCACCTACCTGCTCTCAGACCCATAGACAGATGTCCCCAGTGGTAAAAAGGAAAGAACAGGCCCCTAGGCACTAATCAGATCCATTGCTTTGGTTTCCAGGCATCTCTCCTCACATTCCTGGATTTCAAAAGCATCATCTAGCTGTTTCTTGGCTCACCCATAAGAAAACATCTCATCTACACATGGGAAACTGGCACATTGGAGCTGTGTCAAAGCCTCTGTTTAGGAGAACCCTTTAGGGCCCCAGTGCCACCGCTTCATTCCAAGGTCTCCATAGACACAAAAGCACGTTAGGACCCATCCCCAGGGGTGTCCATTTCAACTCAGCGTCCTCGGTTGCTCCCCACAGATCCAGGAGATCTAACCTGTCTTGTTGCTGGGAGACAATTGGAATGCGAGGTGGGATACCCAGCCATCCATCCTTAGAACCCTGCTCAGAATCATTGGCCTGGAGCCAAACAACAGGTCTCAATTGTCCTGCAGAAGACTCTCTGCAGTTTGGAGCTTTTCACAACTCCCATCGTGGGAAAACACCCATGGCCTCGTGATGCCCCCCCCCATTCATGAAGGGGCCATCAGGGACAGAAACTCCAACCTGAGCGATCGTCTGATCCTCGCCCTGACTTCAGATGCACGAGATCTCGATTCAGGTCTGTAGATTGTGCCTGCCATGGCCTCACCCAGAAACCTAAGCCTAGCTTGTGTTCTCAGACTTTTGTCGTCAGACTACTGGCCCACAAGCCCTCCAGTTTGGCAATCCAGAACTACAATACAGCACTCTGCCGGCCTTCCAGAAGAAAAACATTGTCCTCTGGGGCAACCCAGTAACCCCAAATGAGGATCAACCTGCACCGACCTTGGCTGTACACCAAATACATAGGCTGACCAGGGCACTAATGCCCTTTCTGACACAGCCTGAGCCTGGACCCCCTGGCCCCTCCCAGACAGCTGTCCGCACACTGAGCACATCGAGCCGCCATGGCCTTAGGTCGTCATCTCTTCCCAACCTCGGTTTTCAGGTTTCAGAACCTAGACCTTATCTCCAATCACTGCCCAGGGTTGAAGGTGATGCAGAAATCAGAACTCCTTCCCCATGGCAAGAAACCTTGTGGTTGGCATGTTGTCCAACGTTCAGTGTAGTTGAAACCAGTGTGGCCCATGAGGCCCCGCCCATGCTCGCGGGCCACATTGCTCACAAACATACCCTGTGACCCTCAGGCTGAGCCCAGTCCTCAAGTAAGGACACTCAGTGGCTGGATGAAGAGATAGCATATTGGGCTTGCCATGCCCCTAGGCCCCAATTTTTAACCATAGTTCGGGTTGTCCCTTCAGTCTTCCCCACGGCTTTGCTTTGGAATTCCTCTTTTGGTGGGACACCTGTGGTAACAAAACTGAAATGAGTCCTCCCATCCCACAGATTGACGAAAAGCAATTGGGAATCGGGCCAAATCCTCAGAGAGGAAGATTCGTCCATGGCCCATGAGGCCTCCCCGACATTCCACGGCCATCGCTGATACAAAATCCAGAGACAAAAGCCTGAGCAAGCGACTCAGACTCGCACTTTCTTCATATCCTGAAGAGTTCTTCTCATGGTTTGTAGTTCGGGCCTGCCATACCTACGTCCCCAAACCTAAGCTGAGTTTGTTTTCAGACAACTGTCTAAACAGCCCTGGCCTACACAACCTACAGGCTCAGGCCCCTGGAGCCAAACCTGAGGACTGTACTTGCCTTCTCCAAGGGAATTGTGTGTGCCCATTCCAATGGCCACAACCCTTCTAATAGGATAAACCTCCAAAATCCCTGATCCATCTCAAAAGTGGTGGCTTCCCAGGAAAAACAGGGGCAATCTGAGCCCAAATGAGCACCTACCTGCACTCAGACCCATAGACAGATGTCCCCAGAGGTAAAAAGGAAAGAACAGGCCCCTAGGCACTAATGAGATCGATTGCCTTGGTTTCCAGGCATCTCTCCTCAGAGCCTGGATTTCAAAAGCAGCATATAGCTGTTTCTTGATTCACCCATCAGAAAAAATCTCATCTACACATGGGAAACTTGCACGTTGGAGCTGTGTCAAAGCCTCTGTTTAGGAGAACCCTTTATGGCCCCAGTGCCACCGGTTCAATCCAATGTCTCCATAGACACAAAAGCACATTCGGACCATCCCCAGAGGTATCCATTTCAACTCAGCATCCTCGGTAGTTGCCCACAGATCCAGGAGCTCTAACCTGTCTTGTTGCTAGGAGACAATTGGAATGCGAGGTGGGCTACCCAGCCATCCATCCTTGGAACCCTGCTCAGAATCATTGGCCTGGAGCCAAACTACAGGTCTCAATTGTCCTGCAGAAGACTCTCTGCAGTTTGGAGCTTCTCACAACTCCCATAGTGGGAAAACCCCCATGGCCTCGTGATGCCCCCCCATTCATGAAGGGGCCATCAGGGACAGAAACTCCAACCTGAGCGATCGTCTGATCCTCGCCCTGACTTCAGATGCACGAGATCTCGATTCAGGTCTGTAGATTGTGCCTGCCATGGCCTCACCCAGAAACCTAAGCCTGCTTGTGTTCTCAGACTTTTGTCGTCAGACTAATGGCCCACAAGCCCTCCAGTTTGGCAATCCAGACTACAATGCAGCACTTGCCGGCCCTCCAGAAGAAAATCATTGTCCTCTGGGGCTACCCAGTAACCCCAAATGAGGATCAAACTGCACCGACCTTGGCTGTACCCCAAATACATAGGCTGACCAGGGCACTAATGCCCTTTCTGACACAGCCTGAGCCTGGACTCCCTGGCCCGTCCCAGACAGCTGGCCGCACACTGAGCACATCGAACCTCCGTGGCCTTAGGTCGTCATCTCTTCCCAACCTCGGTTGTCAGGTTTCAGAACCTAGACCTTATCTCCAATCACTGCCCAGGGTTGAAGGTGATGCAGAAATCAGTACTCCTTTCCCATGGCAAGAAACCTCGTGGTTGGCATGTTGTCCAACGTTCAGTGTAGTTGAAACCAGTGTGGCCCATGAGGCCCCGCCCATGCTCGCGGGCCACATTCTTCACAAACACACATTGTGACGCTCAGGCTAGCCCAGTCCTCAAGTAAGACCACTCAGTGGCTGGATGAAGAGATAGCATATTGGGCTTGCCATTCCTCTAGGCCCCAATTTTTAACCATAGTTCGGGTTGTCCCTTCAGTCTTCCCCACGGCTTGGCTTTGGAATTCCTCTTTTGGTGGGTCACCTGAGGTAACAAACCTGAAATGAGTCCTCCCATCCCACAGATTGACGAGAAGCAATTAGGAATCGGGCCAAATCCTCAGAGAGGAAGAATCGTCCATGGCCCCTGAGGCCTCCCCGACATTCCACGGCCTTCGCTGATACAAAATCCAGAGACAAAAGCCTGAGCAAGCGCCTCAGACTCGCACATTCTTCATATCCTGAAGGGTTCTTCTCATGGTTTGTGATCGGGCCTGCCATACCAACGTCCCCAAACCTAAGCTGAGTTTGTGTTTTCAGACTTCTGTCCTCAAAGTCTTGGGCCACACACCCTCCAGGCTGGGCCCCTGGAGCCACACATTAGGACTGTGCCTACCAATCCATGGGAATTCTGCCCATTCCATGGTCCAAAATCGTACAAATTAGGAGAAACCTCCAAAGTCCCTGAGGCCATTCCAATAGTGTAGGTCGTCCGGAACAAACAAGGGCTGTCTGACACCAGCTGATAATCGACCTCCATTCATACTATAGATGGATGTCCCCAGAGAAGAAGATTGAACCAGACAGGACCCTAGGCCATAATAGGATCCATTGCTTTGGGTTACAGGCATGTGTCCTCAAAAGCCTGATTCCAATACGAGCATATGGTTTTCCTGAGGCACCCATCAGAATTCATCTCGTCTCCACAAGGAAACCTGTGCATGGGAGCCATGTCCAAAGCTTAGGAGAGTACTTCAGGGTCCCGGTGCCACCGCCCCATTCCAAGGCCCTCATGGACACAAAAAAACATTAGGACACATCCTCAGGAAAGTCCATTTCAACTCAGCCACCCCGGTTGCTCCCGCAGAGCCATCAGATCTAAACTGTCTTGTTGCTAGGAGACAATTGGAATGCGAGGCGGGCTACCCAGGCATCCATCCGCGAACGGTTCTCTGGGTTCATTCCATATGGGATGTCCTGGAGCTGTCCAACAGGTCTCAATTGTCCCGCAGAAGGAATCCTTGAAGGGGGCATCCTACAACTCCCAACGTGGGAAAACCTCAATGGCCTCGAGATTCCGCTCCCTTCATGAAGCGGCCGTCATGCTCAGAAACTCCAACCTGAGCAAACGTCTGATCCTCGCCCTGACTTCAGATGCATGAGATATTGGTTCAGATCTGCCGGGGGTACCTGCCGTGCCCTCGCCCTGAAACCCAAGTCTAGCTTGTCTTCTCAGACTTCCGTCCTCACACTCCTGGCCCCGAAGCCCTCAAGTTTGCCAATTCCGGACCCACAATGCAGCACTCTGCCTGCCCTCTAGAAAAAAAATTATTGCCTCAACCTGCCCAGGCACCTTAAATGCGGGTAAACCTACGCAGCACTCGACTCTACCCAAATTATATAGTCTAACCTGGGCACTAATGCACTGTCGAACACAACCTGAGCCCGGACCTCCTGAGCAACACCCAGAAAGCTGACCGCACACTGAGCACATAAAACCCGCCATGGCCTTAGGTCATCATCTCTTCCCTACCTCAGTTTTCAGGCTTCAGAACCGAGACCTTATCTCCAATCACTGCCCAGGGGTGAGTGTGATGCAGAAATCAGAACTCTTCCTTACACATGGAAAGAACCCTTGTGGTTGGCACGTTGTCCAACGATCAGTGTAAAAGAAACCAGCATTCACACTGAGGCCCCGCCCATTCTTGAATGCGACGAGGGCATACACACGCATTGTGACCCTCAGCATGAGTCCTGTCCTCTAGTAAGTCCTCTCAGTGGCTGGACCTATAGACGTCATAATGGGCTTGACATGTCCCTAAGGCCCCAATTTTTAACCAGATTTCTGATTGTCCAGTCGCCCCTCCCCAGGGCTCTACTCTGGAATCCATCATTTGGTGGGACACCTGAGGTTAAAAAAGAAAACAACAAAAACAACAACAACAAAAAAACGGACTTCTTCCAGCCCACAGAATGACCCCAAACTCTTTGGACGGGGCCAAACCACCAGAGAGTAAGACTCGTCCATTTCCCATGAAGTCACCCAGAAATTCCACGACCATGAGTGACACGATATCCAGAGACAAAAACTTGAGCAGGAGCCTCACACTCGCCCTTCTTTCAAATCCCGAAGAGTTCTCCTCATGGTCTGTAGATCAGTCCTGCCATACCTATGACCCGAAACATAAGCCGAGTTTGTGTTTTCAGACAACTGTCCAAACAGCCCTGGCCTACACAACCTACAGGATCAGGCCCCTGGAGCCAAACCTGAGGACTGTACTTGCCCTCTCCAAGGGAATTGTGTGTGCCCATTCCAATGGCCACAACCCTTCTAATAGGATAAACCTCCAAAGTCCCTGATCCATCTCAATAGTGGTGGCTTCCAGGAAAGACAGGGGCAATCTGAGCCCAACTGAGCACCTACCTGCACTCAGACCCATAGACAGATGTCCCCAGAGTTAAAAAGGAAAGAACAGGCCCCTAGGCACTAATCAGATCCATTGCTTTGGTTTCCAGGCATCTCTCCTCAGAGGCCTGGATTTCAAAAGCAGCATATAGCTGTTTCTTGACTCACCCATCAGAAAACATCTCATCTACACATGGGAAACTTGCACGTTGGAGCTGTGTCAAAGCCTCTGTTTAGGAGAACCCTTTAGGGCTCCAGTGCCACCGCTTTATTCCAAGGTCTCCATAGACACAAAAGCACGTTAGGACCCATCCCCAGGGGTGTCCATTTCAACTCAGCGTCCTCGGTTGCTCCCCACAGATCCAGGAGATTTAACCTGTCTTGTTGCTGGGAGACAATTGGAATGTGAGGTGGGCTACCCCGCCATCCATCCTTGGAACCCTGCTCAGAATCATTGGCCTGGAGCCAAACAACAGGTCTCAATTGTCCTGCAGAAGACTCTCTGCAGTTTGGAGCTTCTCACAACTCCCATCGTGGGAAAACACCCATGGCCTCGTGATGCCCCCCCATTCATGAAGGGGCCATCAGGGACAGAAACTCCAACCTGAGCGATCGTCTGATCCTCGCCCTGACTTCAGATGCACGAGATGTCGATTCAGGTCTGTAGATTGTGCTTGCCATGGCCTCACCCAGAAACCTAAGCCTGGCTTGTGTTCCCAGACTTTTGTCGTCAGACTCCTGGCCCACAAGCCCTCCAGTTTGCAATCCAGAACTATAATGCAGCACTCTGCTGGCCCTCCAGAAGAAAAACATTGTCCTCTGGGGCTACCCAGTAACCCCAAATGAGGATCAAACTGCACCGACCTTGGCTGTACCCCCAATACATAGGCTGACCAGGGCACTAATGCCCTTTCTGACACAGCCTGAGCATGGACCCGCTGGACCCTCCCAGACAGCTGGCCGCACACTGAGGTCATTGAGCCACCATGGCCTTAGGTCGTCAGCTCTTCCCAACCTCGGTTTTCAGGTTTCAGAACCTAGACATTATCTCCAATCACTGCCCAGGGTTGAAGGTGATGCAGAAATCAGAACTCCTTCCTCATGGCGAGAAACCTTGTGGTTGGCATCTTATCCAACGTTCAGTGTCGTTGAAACCAGTGTGGCTCATGAGACCCCGCCCATGCTCGCCGGCCACATTGGTCACAAACACACATTGTGACTCTCAGGCTGAGTCCAGTCCTCAAGTAAGGCCACTCAGTGCCTGGATGAAGAGATAGCATATTGGGCTTGCCATGCCCCTAGGCCCCAATTTTGAACCATAGTTCGGGTTGTCCCTTCAGTATTCCCCACGGCTTTGCTTTGGAATTCCTCTTTTGGTGGGACACCTGAGGTAACAAACCTGAAATGAGTCCTCCCATCCCACAGATTGAGGAAAAGCAATTGGTTATCGGGCCAAATCCTCAGAGAGGAAGATTCGTCCATAGCCCATGAGGTCTCCCCGACATTCCACGGCCATCGCTGATACAAAATCCAGAGACAAAAGCCTGAGCAAGTGCCTCAGACTCGCACTTTCTTCATATCCTGAAGAGTTCTTCTCATGGTTTGTAGATCGGGCCTGCCATACCTACGTCCCCAAACCTAAGCTGAGTTTGTGTTTTCAGACTTCTGTCCTCAAAGACTTGGGCCACACACCCTCCAGGCTGGGCCCCTGGAGCCACACATTAGGACTGTGCCTACCAATCCATGGGAATTCTGCCCATTCCATGGTCCAAAATCGTACAAATTAGGAGAAACCTCCAAAGTCCCTGAGGCCATCCCAATAGTGTAGGTCGCCCGGAACAAACAAGGGCTGTTTGACACCAGCTGATAATCGACCTTCACTCATACCATAGATGGATGTCCTCAGAGAATAAGATTGAACCAGACAGGACCCTAGGCCATAATAGGATCCATTGCTTTGGGTTACAGGCATGTGTCCTCAAAAGCCTGATTCCAATACGAGCATAGGGGTTTTCCTGAGGCACCCATCAGAACTCATCTCGTCTCCACAAGGAAACCTGTGCATGGGAGCCATGTCCAAAGCTTAGGAGAGTACTTCAGGGTCCCGGTGCCACCGCCCCATTCCAAGGCCCTCATGGACACAAAAACACATTAGGACCCATCCTCAGGAAAGTCCATTTCAACTCAGTCACCCCGGTTGCTCCGGCAGAGCCATCATATCTAAACTGTCTTGTTGCTAGGAGACAATTGGAATGCGAGGCGGGCTTCCCAGGCATCCATCCGCGAACGGTGCTCTGGAGTCATTCCATATGGGATGTCCTGGAGCTGTCCAACAGGTCTCAATTGTCCCGCAGAAGGAATCCTTGAAGGGGGCATCCCACAACTCCCAACGCGGGAAAACCTCAATGGCCTCGAGATTCCGCTCCCTTCATGAAGCGGCCGTCATGCTCAGAAACTCCAACCTGAGCCAACGTCTGATCCTCGCCCTGACTTCAGATGCATGAGATATTGGTTCAGATCTTCAGGGGGTACCTGCCGTGCCCTCGCCCTGAAACCCAAGTCTAGCTTGTCTTCTCAGACTTCCGTCCTCACACTCCTGGCCCCGAAGCCCTCAAGTTTGGCAATTCCGGACCCACAATGCAGCACTGTGCCTGCCCTCTAGAAAAAAAATTATTGCCTCATGAGCTGCCCAGGCACCTTAAATGAGGGTAAACCTACACAGCACTCGACTTTACCCAAATTATATAGTCTAACCTGGGCACTAATGCACTGTCGAACACAACCTGAGCCCGGACCTCCTGAGCAACACCCAGAAAGCTGACCGCACACTGAGCACATAAAACCCGCCATGGCCTTAGGTCATCATCTCTTTCCTACCTCAGTTTTCAGGCTTCAGAACCGAGACCTTATCTCCAATCACTGCCCAGGGGTGAGTGTGATGCAGAAGTCAGAACTCCTCCTTACCCATGGCAAGAACCCTTGTGGTTGGCACGTTGTCCAACGTTCAGTGTAGGAGAAACCAGCATTCACCCTGAGGCCCCGCCCATTCTTGAGTGCGACGAGGGCATACACACGCATTGTGACCCTCAGCATGAGTCCTGTCCTCTAGTAAGTCCTCTCAGTGGCTGGACCATTAGATGTCATAATGGGCTTGACATGTCCCTAGGCCCCAATTTTTAACCAGATTTCTGATTGTCCAGTCGCCCCTCCCCAGGGCTCTACTCTGGAATCCATCATTTGGTGGGACACCTGAGGTTAAAAAAGAAAACAACAACAACAACAACAACAAAAAAAAAACGGACTTCTTCCAGCCCACAGAATGACCCCAAACTCTTTGGACGGGGCCAAACCAGCAGAGAGTAAGACTCGCCCATTTCCCATGAAGTCACCCAGAAATTGCACGACCATGAGTGACACGATATCCAGAGACAAAAACTTGAGCAGGAGCCTCACACTCGCCCTTCTTTCAAATCCCGAAGAGTTCTCCTCATGGTCTGTAGATCAGTCCTGCCATACCTATGACACGAAACATAAGCCGAGTTTGTGTTTTCAGACAACTGTCCAAACAGCCCTGGCCTACACAACCTACAGGCTCAGGCCCCTGGAGCCAAACCTGAGGACTGTACTTGCCCTCTCCAAGGGAATTGTGTGTGTCCATTCCAATGGCCACAACACTTCTAATAGGATAAACCTCCAAAGTCCCTGATCCATCTCAATAGTGGTGGCTTCCCAGGAAAGACAGGGGCAATCTGAGCCCAACTGAGCACCTACCTGCTCTCAGACCCATAGACAGATGTCCCCAGTGGTAAAAAGGAAAGAACAGGCCCCTAGGCACTAATCAGATCCATTGCTTTGGTTTCCAGGCATCTCTCCTCACATTCCTGGATTTCAAAAGCATCATCTAGCTGTTTCTTGACTCACCCATCAGAAAACATCTCATCTACACATGGGAAACTGGCACATTGGAGCTGTGTCAAAGCCTCTGTTTAGGAGAACCCTTTAGGGCCCCAGTGCCACCGCTTCATTCCAAGGTCTCCATAGACACAAAAGCACGTTAGGACCCATCCCCAGGGGTGTCCATTTCAACTCAGCGTCCTCGGTTGCTCCCCACAGATCCAGGAGATCTAACCTGTCTTGTTGCTGGGAGACAATTGGAATGCGAGGTGGGATACCCAGCCATCCATCCTTAGAACCCTGCTCAGAATCATTGGCCTGGAGCCAAACAACAGGTCTCAATTGTCCTGCAGAAGACTCTCTGCAGTTTGGAGCTTTTCACAACTCCCATCGTGGGAAAACACCCATGGCCTCGTGATGCCCCCCCCCATTCATGAAGGGGCCATCAGGGACAGAAACTCCAACCTGAGCGATCGTCTGATCCTCGCCCTGACTTCAGATGCACGAGATCTCGATTCAGGTCTGTAGATTGTGCCTGCCATGGCCTCACCCAGAAACCTAAGCCTAGCTTGTGTTCTCAGACTTTTGTCGTCAGACTACTGGCCCACAAGCCCTCCAGTTTGGCAATCCAGAACTACAATACAGCACTCTGCCGGCCCTCCAGAAGAAAAACATTGTCCTCTGGGCAACCCAGTAACCCCAAATGAGGATCAACCTGCACCGACCTTGGCTTTACCCCAAATACATAGGCTGACCAGGGCACTAATGCCCTTTCTGACACAGCCTGAGCCTGGAGCCCTTGGACCCTCCCAGACAGCTGGCCACACACTGAGCACATCGAGCCGCCATGGCCTTAGGTCTTCATCTCTTCCCAACCTCGGTTTTCAGGTTTCAGAACCTAGACCTTATCTCCAATCACTGCCCAGGGTTGAAGGTGATGCAGAAATCAGAACTCCTTCCCCATGGCAAGAAACCTTGTGGTTGGCATGTTGTCCAACGTTCAGTGTAGTTGAAACCAGTGTGGCCCATGAGGCCCCGCCCATGCTCATGGGCCACATTGGTCACAAACACAGATTGTGACGCTCAGGCTGAGCCCAGTCCTTAAGTAAGGCCACTCAGTGGCTGGATGAAGAGATAGCATATTGGGCTTGCCATGCCCCTAGGCCCCAATTTTTAAACATAGTTTGGGTTGTCCCTTCAGTCTTCCCCACGGCTTGGCGTTGGAATTCCTCTTTTGGTGGGACACCTGAAGTAACTAAACTGAAATGAGTCCTCCCATCCCACAGATTGACGAAAAGCAATTGGGAATCAGGCCAAATCCTCAGAGAGGAAGATTCGTCCATGGCCCATGAGGCCTCCCCGACATTACACGGCCATCGCTGATACAAAATCCAGAGACAAAAGCCTGAGCAAGCACCTCAGACTCGCACTTTCTTCATATCCTGAAGAGTTCTTCTCATGGTTTGTAGATCGGGCTGCCATACCTACGTCCCCAAACCTAAGCTGAGTTTGTGTTTTCAGACTTCTGTCCTCAAAGTCTTGGGCCCCACACCCTCCAGGCTGGGCCCCTGGAGCCACACATTAGGACTGTGCCTACCAATCCATGGGAATTCTGCCCATTCCATGGTCCAAAATCGTACAAATTAGGAGAAACCTCCAAAGTCCCTGAGGCCATCCCAATAGTGTAGGTCGCCCGGAACAAACAAGGGCTGTCTGACACCAGCTGATAATCGACCTCCACTCATACCATAGATGGATGTCCCCAGAGAAGAAGATTGAACCAGACAGGACCCTAGGCCATAATAGGATCCATTGCTTTGGTTTACAGGCATGTGTCCTCAAAAGCCTGATTCCAATACGAGCATAGGGGTTTTCCTGAGGCACCCATCAGAACTCATCTCGTCTCCACAAGGAAACCTGTGCATGGGAGCCATGTCCAAAGATTAGGAGAGTACTTCAGGGTCCCGGTGCCACCGCCCCACTCCAAGGCCCTCATGGACACAAAAACACATTAGGACCCATCCTCAGGAAAGTCCATTTCAACTCATCCACCCCGGTTGCTCCGGCAGAGCCATCAGATCTAAACTGTCTTGTTGCTAGGAGACAATTGGAATACGAGGCGGGCTTCCCAGGCATCCATTCGCGAACGGTGCTATGGAGTCATTCCATATGGGATGACCTGGAGCTGTCCAACAGGTCTCAATTGTCCCACAGAAGGAATCCTTGAAGGGGGCATCCCAAAACTCCCAACGTGGGAAAACCTCAATGGCCTCGAGATTCCGCTCCCTTCATGAAGTGGCCGTCATGCTCAGAAACTCCAACCTGAGCCAACGTCTGATCCTCGCCCTGACTTCAGATGCATGAGATATTGGTTCAGATCTGCCGGGGGTACCTGCCGTGCCCTCGCCCTGAAACCCAAGTCTAGCTTGTCTTCTCAGACTTCCGTCCTCACACTCCTGGCCCCGAAGCCCTCAAGTTTGGCAATTCCGGACCCACAATGCAGCACTCTGCCTGCCCTCTAGAAAAAAAAATTATTGCCTCATGAGCTGCCCAGGCAGCTTAAATGAGGGTAAACCTACACAGCACTCGACTTTACCCAAATTATATAGTCTAACCTGGGCACTAATGCACTGTCAAACACAACCTGAGCCCGGACCTCCTGAGCAACACCCAGAAAGCTGACCGCACACTGAGCACATAAAACCCGCCATGGCCTTAGGTCATCATCTCTTTCCTACCTCAGTTTTCAGGCTTCAGAACCGAGACCTTATCTCCAATCACTGCCCAGGGGTGAGTGTGATGCAGAAGTCAGAACTCCTCCTTACCCATGGCAAGAACCCTTGTGGTTGGCACGTTGTCTAACGTTCAGTGTAAGAGAAACCAGCATTCACCCTGCAGCCCCGCCCATTCTTGAGTGCGACGAGTGCATACACACGCATTGTGACCCTCAGCATGAGTCCTGTCCTCTAGTAAGTCCTCTCAGTGGCTGGACCATTAGATGTCATAATGGGCTTGACATGTCCCTAGGCCCCAATTTTTAACCAGATTTCTGATTGTCCAGTCGCCCCTCCCCAGGGCTCTACTCTGGAATCCATCATTTGGTGGGACACCTGAGGTTAAAAAAGAAAAAAACAACAACAACAACAACAAAATAAAACGTACTTCTTCCAGCCCACAGAATGACCCCAAACTCTTTGGACGGGGCCAAACCACCAGAGAGTAAGACTCGTCCATTTCCCATGAAGTCACCCAGAAATTGCACGACCATGAGTGACACGATATCCAGAGACAAAAACTTGAGCAGGAGCCTCACACCCGCCCTTCTTTCAAATCCCGAAGAGTTCTCCTCATGGTCTGTAGATCAGTCCTGCCATAGCTATGACACGAAACATAAGCCGAGTTTGTGTTTTCAGACAACTGTCCAAACAGCCCTGGCCTACACAACCTACAGGCTCAGGCCCCTGGAGCCAAACCTGAGGACTGTACTTGCCCTCTCCAAGGGAATTGTGTGTGCCCATTCCAATGGCCACAACACTTCTAATAGGATAAACCTCCAAAGTCCCTGATCCATCTCAATAGTGGTGGCTTCCCAGGAAAGACAGGGGCAATCTGAGCCCAACTGAGCACCTACCTGCTCTCAGACCCATAGACAGATGTCCCCAGTGGTAAAAAGGAAAGAACAGGCCCCTAGGCACTAATCAGATCCATTGCTTTGGTTTCCAGGCATCTCTCCTCACATTCCTGGATTTCAAAAGCATCATCTAGCTGTTTCTTGACTCACCCATCAGAAAACATCTCATCTACACATGGGAAACTGGCACATTGGAGCTGTGTCAAAGCCTCTGTTTAGGAGAACCCTTTAGGGCCCCAGTGCCACCGCTTCATTCCAAGGTCTCCATAGACACAAAGGCACGTTAGGACCCATCCCCAGGGGTGTCCATTTCAACTCAGCGTCCTCGGTTGCTCCCCACAGATCCAGGAGATCTAACCTGTCTTGTTGCTGGGAGACAATTGGAATGCGAGGTGGGATACCCAGCCATCCATCCTTAGAACCCTGCTCAGAATCATTGGCCTGGAGCCAAACAACAGGTCTCAATTGTCCTGCAGAAGACTCTCTGCAGTTTGGAGCTTTTCACAACTCCCATCGTGGGAAAACACCCATGGCCTCGTGATGCCCCCCCCCCATTCATGAAGGGGCCATCAGGGACAGAAACTCCAACCTGAGCGATCGTCTGATCCTCGCCCTGACTTCAGATGCACGAGATCTCGATTCAGGTCTGTAGATTGTGCCTGCCATGGCCTCACCCAGAAACCTAAGCCTAGCTTGTGTTCTCAGACTTTTGTCGTCAGACTACTGGCCCACAAGCCCTCCAGTTTGGCAATCCAGAACTACAATACAGCACTCTGCCGGCCCTCCAGAAGAAAAACATTGTCCTCTGGGGCAACCCAGTAACCCCAAATGAGGATCAACCTGCACCGACCTTGGCTTTACCCCAAATACATAGGCTGACCAGGGCACTAATGCCCTTTCTGACACAGCCTGAGCCTGGAGCCCTTGGACCCTCCCAGACAGCTGGCCACACATTGAGCACATCGAGCCGCCATGGCCTTAGGTCTTCATCTCTTCCCAACCTCGGTTTTCAGGTTTCAGAACCTAGACCTTATCTCCAATCACTGCCCAGGGTTGAAGGTGATGCAGAAATCAGAACTCCTTCCCCATGGCAAGAAACCTTGTGGTTGGCATGTTGTCCAACGTTCAGTGTAGTTGAAACCAGTGTGGCCCATGAGGCCCCGCCCATACTCATGGGCCACATTGGTCACAAACACAGATTGTGACGCTCAGGCTGAGCCCAGTCCTTAAGTAAGGCCACTCAGTGGCTGGATGAAGAGATAGCATATTGGGCTTGCCATGCCCCTAGGCCCCAATTTTTAAACATAGTTTGGGTTGTCCCTTCAGTCTTCCCCACGGCTTGGCGTTGGAATTCCTCTTTTGGTGGGACACCTGAAGTAACTAAACTGAAATGAGTCCTCCCATCCCACAGATTGACGAAAAGCAATTGGGAATCGGGCCAAATCCTCAGAGAGGAAGATTCGTCCATGGCCCATGAGGCCTCCCCGACATTACACGGCCATCGCTGATACAAAATCCAGAGACAAAAGCCTGAGCAAGCACCTCAGACTCGCACTTTCTTCATATCCTGAAGAGTTCTTCTCATGGTTTGTAGATCGGGCTGCCATACCTACGTCCCCAAACCTAAGCTGAGTTTGTGTTTTCAGACTTCTGTCCTCAAAGTCTTGGGCCCCACACCCTCCAGGCTGGGCCCCTGGAGCCACACATTAGGACTGTGCCTACCAATCCATGGGAATTCTGCCCATTCCATGGTCCAAAATCGTACAAATTAGGAGAAACCTCCAAAGTCCCTGAGGCCATCCCAATAGTGTAGGTCGCCCGGAACAAACAAGGGCTGTCTGACACCAGCTGATAATCGACCTCCACTCATACCATAGATGGATGTCCCCAGAGAAGAAGATTGAACCAGACAGGACCCTAGGCCATAATAGGATCCATTGCTTTGGTTTACAGGCATGTGTCCTCAAAAGCCTGATTCCAATACGAGCATAGGGGTTTTCCTGAGGCACCCATCAGAACTCATCTCGTCTCCACAAGGAAACCTGTGCATGGGAGCCATGTCCAAAGATTAGGAGAGTACTTCAGGGTCCCGGTGCCACCGCCCCACTCCAAGGCCCTCATGGACACAAAAACACATTAGGACCCATCCTCAGGAAAGTCCATTTCAACTCATCCACCCTGGTTGCTCCGGCAGAGCCATCAGATCTAAACTGTCTTGTTGCTAGGAGACAATTGGAATACGAGGCGGGCTTCCCAGGCATCCATTTGCGAACGGTGCTATGGAGTCATTCCATATGGGATGACCTGGAGCTGTCCAACAGGTCTCAATTGTCCCACAGAAGGAATCCTTGAAGGGGGCATCCCAAAACTCCCAACGTGGGAAAACCTCAATGGCCTCGAGATTCCGCTCCCTTCATGAAGTGGCCGTCATGCTCAGAAACTCCAACCTGAGCCAACGTCTGATCCTCGCCCTGACTTCAGATGCATGAGATATTGGTTCAGATCTGCCGGGGGTACCTGCCGTGCCCTCGCCCTGAAACCCAAGTCTAGCTTGTCTTCTCAGACTTCCGTCCTCACACTCCTGGCCCCGAAGCCCTCAAGTTTGGCAATTCCGGACCCACAATGCAGCACTCTGCCTGCCCTCTAGAAAAAAAAATTATTGCCTCATGAGCTGCCCAGGCACCTTAAATGAGGGTAAACCTACACAGCACTCGACTTTACCCAAATTATATAGTCTAACCTGGGCACTAATGCACTGTCGAACACAACCTGAGCCCGGACCTCCTGAGCAACACCCAGAAAGCTGACCGCACACTGAGCACATAAACCCGCCATGGCCTTAGGTCATCATCTCTTTCCTACCTCAGTTTTCAGGCTTCAGAACCGAGACCTTATCTCCAATCACTGCCCAGGGGTGAGTGTGATGCAGAAGTCAGAACTCCTCCTTACCCATGGCAAGAACCCTTGTGGTTGGCACGTTGTCTAACGTTCAGTGTAAGAGAAAGCAGCATTCACCCTGCAGCCCCGCCCATTCTTGAGTGCGACGATTGCATACACACGCATTGTGACCCTCAGCATGAGTCCTGTCCTCTAGTAAGTCCTCTCAGTGGCTGGACCATTAGATGTCATAATGGGCTTGACATGTCCCTAGGCCCCAATTTTTAACCAGATTTCTGATTGTCCAGTCGCCCCTCCCCAGGGCTCTACTCTGGAATCCATCATTTGGTGGGACACCTGAGGTTAAAAAAGAAAAAAACAACAACAACAACAACAAAATAAAATGTACTTCTTCCAGCCCACAGAATGACCCGAAACTCTTTGGACGGGGCCAAACCACCAGAGAGTAAGACTCGTCCATTTCCCATGAAGTCACCCAGAAATTGCACGACCATGAGTGACACGATATCCAGAGACAAAAACTTGAGCAGGAGCCTCACACTCGCCCTTCTTTCAAATCCCGAAGAGTTCTCCTCATGGTCTGTAGATCAGTCCTGCCATACCTATGACACGAAACATAAGCCGAGTTTGTGTTTTCAGACAACTGTCCAAACAGCCCTGGCCTACACAACCTACAGGCTCAGGCCCCTGGAGCCAAACCTGAGGACTGTACTTGCCCTCTCCAAGGGAATTGTGTGTGCCCATTCCAATGGCCACAACCCTTCTAATAGGATAAACCTCCAAAGTCCCTGATCCATCTCAATAGTGGTGGCTTCCCAGGAAAGACAGGGGCAATCTGAGCCCAACTGAGCACCTACCTGCACTCAGACCCATAGACAGATGTGCCCAGAGGTAAAAAGGAAAGAACAGGCCCCTAGGCACTAATCAGATCCATTGCTTTGGTTTCCAGGCATCTCTCCTCACATTCCTGGATTTCAAAAGCATCATCTAGCTGTTTCTTGACTCACCCATCAGAAAACATCTCATCTACACATGGGGAACTTGCACATTGGAGCTGTGTCAAAGCCTCTGTTTAGGAGAACCCTTTAGGGCCCCAGTGCCACCGCTTCATTCCAAGGTCTCCATAGACACAAAAGCACGTTAGGACCCATCCCCAGGGGTGTCCATTTCAAATCAGCGTCCTCGGTTGCTCCCCACAGATCCAGGAGATCTAACCTGTCTTGTTGCTGGGAGACAATTGGAATGCGAGGTGGGATACCCAGCCATCCATCCTTAGAACCCTGCTCAGAATCATTGGCCTGGAGCCAAACAACAGGTCTCAATTGTCCTGCAGAAGACTCTCTGCAGTTTGGAGCTTTTCACAACTCCCCTCGTGGGAAAACACCCATGGCCTCGTGATGCCCCCCCCCCATTCATGAAGGGGCCATCAGGGACAGAAACTCCAACCTGAGCGATCGTCTGATCCTCGCACTGACTTCAGATGACGAGATCTCGATTCAGGTCTGTAGATTGTGCCTGCCATGGCCTCACCCAGAAACCTAAGCCTAGCTTGTGTTCTCAGACTTTTGTCGTCAGACTACTGGCCCACAAGCCCTCCAGTTTGGCAATCCAGAACTACAATGCAGCACTCTGCCGGCCCTCCAGAAGAAAAACATTGTCCTCTTGGGCAACCAAATGAGGATCAACCTGCACCGACCTTGGCTTTACCCCAAATACATAGGCTGACCAGGGCACTAATGCCCTTTCTGACACAGCCTGAGCCTGGAGCCCTTGGACCCTCCCAGACAGCTGGCCGCACACTGAGCACATCGAGCCGCCATGGCCTTAGGTCTTCATCTCTTCCCAACCTCGGTTTTCAGGTTTCAGAACCTAGACCTTATCTCCAATCACTGCCCAGGGTTGAAGGTGATGCAGAAATCAGAACTCCTTCCCCATGGCAAGAAACCTTGTGGTTGGCATGTTGTCCAACGTTCAGTGTAGTTGAAACCAGTGTGGCCCATGAGGCCCCGCCCATGCTCATGGGCCACATTGGTCACAAACACACATTGTGACGCTCAGGCTGAGCCCAGTCCTTAAGTAAGGCCACTCAGTGGCTGGATGAAGAGATAGCATATTGGGCTTGCCATGCCCCTAGGCCCCAATTTTTAAACATAGTTTGGGTTGTCCCTTCAGTCTTCCCCACGGCTTGGCTTTGGAATTCCTCTTTTGGTGGGACACCTGAAGTAACAAAACTGAAATGAGTCCTCCCATCCCACAGATTGACGAAAAGCAATTGGGAATCGGGCCAAATCCTCAGAGAGGAAGATTCGTCCATGGCCCATGAGGCCTCCCCGACATTCCACGGCCATCGCTGATACAAAATCCAGAGTCAAAAGCCTAGGCAAGCGCCTCAGACTAGCACTTTCTTCATATCCTGAAGAGTTCTTCTCATGGTTTGTAGATCGGGCCTGCCATACCTACGTCCCCAAACCTAATCTGAGTTTGTGTTTTCAGACTTCTGTCCTCAAAGTCTTGGGCCACACACCCTCCAGGCTGGGCCCCTGGAGCCTCACATTAGGACTGTGCCTACCAATCCATGGGAATTCTACCCATTCCATGGTCCAAAATCGTAAAAATTAGGAGAAACCTCCAAAGTCCCTGAGGCCATCCCAATAGTGTAGGTCTCCCGGAACAAACAAGGGCTGTCTGACACCAGCTGATAATCGACCTCCACTCATACCATAGATGGATGTCCCCAGAGAAGAAGATTGAACCAGACAGGACCCTAGGCCATAATAGGACCCATTGCTTTGTGTTACAGGCATGTGTCCTCAAAAGCCTGTTTCCAATACGAGCATAGGGGTTTTCCTGAGGCACCCATCAGAACTCATCTCGTCTCCACAAGGAAACCTGTGCATGGGAGCCATGTCCAAAGCTTAGGAGAGTACTTCAGGGTCCCGGTGCCAACGCCCCATTCCAAGGCCCTCATGGACACAAAAACACATTAGGACCCATCCTCAGGAAAGTCCATTTCAACTCAGCCACCCCGGTTGCTCCGGCAGAGCCATCAGATCTAAACTGTCTTGTTGCTAGGAGACAATTGGAATGCGATGCGGGCTTCCAAGGCATTCATCCGCGAACGGTGCTCTGGAGTCATTACATATGGGATGTCCTGGTGCTGTCCAACAGGTCTCAATTGTCCCGCAGAAGGAATCCTTGAAGGGGGCATCCCACAACTCCCAAAGTGGGAAAACCTCAATGGCCTCGAGATTCCGCTCCCTTCATGAAGCGGCCGTCATGCTCAGAAACTCCAACCTGAGCCAACGTCTGATCCTCGCCCTACTTCAGATGCATGAGATATTGGTTCAGATCTGCAGGGGGTACCTGCCGTGCCCTCGCCCTGAAACCCAAGTCTAGCTTGTCTTCTCACTTCCGTCCTCACACTCCTGGCCCCGAAGCCCTCAAGTTTGCCAATTCCGGACCCACAATGCAGCACTGTGCCTGCCCTCTAGAAAAAATATTATTGCCTCATGAGCTACCCAGGCACCTTAAATGAGGGTAAAACTACACAGAACTCGACTTTACCCAAATTATATAGTCTAACCAGGGCACTAATGCACTGTCGAACACAACCTCAGCCCGGAACTCCTGACCAACACCCAGAAAGCTGACCGCACACTGGGTGAGTGGTCACATAAAACCCGCCATGGCCTTAGGTCATCATCTCTTTCCTACCTCAGTTTTCAGGCTTCAGAACCGATACCTTATCTCCAATCACTGCCCAGGGGTAGTGTGATGCAGAAGTCAGAACTCCTCCTTACCCATGGCAAGAACCCTTGTGGTTGGCATGTTGTCCAACGTTCAGTGTAGGAGAAACCAGCATTCACCCTGAGGGCCCGCCCATTCTTGAGTGCGACAGGGCATACACACGCATTGTGACCCTCAGCATGAGTCCTGTCCTTTAGTAAGTCCTCTCAGTGGCTGGACCATTAGATGTCATAATGGGCTTGACATGTCCCTAGGCCCCAATTTTTAACCAGATTTCTGATTGTCCAGTCGCCCCTCACCAGGGCTCTACTCTGAAATCCATCATTTAGTGGGACACCTGAGGTTAAAAAAGAAAACAACAAAAACAAAAAAAAAAAAAAAAAAAAAAAAACGGACTTCTTCCAGCCCACAAAATGACCCCAAACTCTTTGGACGGGGCCAAACCAGCAGAGAGTAAGACTTGCCATTTCCCATGAAGTCACCCAGAAATTGCACGACCATGAGTGACACGATATCCAGAGACAAAAACTTGAGCAGGAGCCTCACACTCGCCCTTCTTTCAAATCCCGAAGAGTTCTCCTCATGGTCTGTAGATCAGTCCTGCCATACCGATGACCCGAAACATAAGCCGAGTTTGTATTTTCAGACAACTGTCCAAACAGCCCTGGCCTACACAACCTACAGGCTCAGGCCCCTGGAGCCAAACCTGAGGACTGTACTTGCCCTCTCCAAGGGAATTGTGTGTGCCCATTCCAATGGCCACAACCCTTCTAATAGGATAAACCTCCAAAGTCCCTGATCCATCTCAATAGTGGTGGCTTCCCAGGAAAGACAGGGGCAATCTGAGCCCAACTGAGCACCTACCTGCACTCAGACCCATAGACAGATGTGCCCAGAGGTAAAAAGGAAAGAACAGGCCCCTAGGCACTAATCAGATCCATTGCTTTGGTTTCCAGGCATCTCTCCTCACATTCCTGGATTTCAAAAGCATCATCTAGCTGTTTCTTGACTCACCCATCAGAAAACATCTCATCTACACATGGGAAACTTGCACGTTGGAGCTGTGTCAAAGCCTCTGTTTAGGAGAACCCTTTAGGGCCCCAGTGCCACCGCTTCATTCCAAGGTCTCCATAGACACAAAAGCACGTTAGGACCCATCCCCAGGGGTGTCCATTTCAACTCAGCGTCCTCGGTTGCTCCCCACAGATCCAGGAGATCTAACCTGTCTTGTTGCTGGGAGACAATTGGAATGCGAGGTGGGATACCCAGCCATCCATCCTTAGAACCCTGCTCAGAATCATTGGCCTGGAGACAAACAACAGGTCTCAATTGTCCTGCAGAAGACTCTCTGCAGTTTGGAGCTTTTCACAACTCCCCTCGTGGGAAAACACCCATGGCCTCGTGATGCCCCCCCCCCATTCATGAAGGGGACATCAGGGACAGAAACTCCAACCTGAGCGATCGTCTGATCCTCGCCCTGACTTCAGATGCACGAGATCTCGATTTAGGTCTGTAGATTGTGCCTGCCATGGCCTCACCCAGAAACCTAAGCCTAGCTTGTGTTCTCAGACTTTTGTCGTCAGACTACTGGCCCACAAGCCCTCCAGTTTAGAAATCCAGAACTACTATGCAGCACTCTGCCGGCCGTCCAGAAAAAAACATTGTCCTCTGGGGCTACCCATTAACCCCAAATGAGGATCAACCTGCACCGACCTTGGCTGTACCCCAAATACATAGGCTGACCAGGGCACTAATTCCCTTTTTGACACAGCCTGAGCCTGGACCCCCTAAACCTCCCAGACAGCTGGCCGCACACTGAGCACATCCAGCCGCCATGGCCTTAGGTCGTCATCTCTTCCCAACCTCGGTTTTCAGGTTTCAGAACCTAGACCTTATCTCCAATCACTGCCCAGGGGTGAGTGTGATGCAGAAGTCAGAACTCCTCCTTACCCATGGCAAGAACCCTTGTGGTTGGCATGTTGTCCAACGTTCAGTGTAGGAGAAACCAGCATTCACCCTGAGGCCCTGCCCATTCTTGAGTGCGACAGGGCATACACACGCATTGTGACCCTCAGCATGAGTCCTGTCCTTTAGTAAGTCCTCTCAGTGGCTGGACCATTAGATGTCATAATGGGCTTGACATGTCCCTAGGCCCCAATTTTTAACCAGATTTCTGATTGTCCAGTCGCCCCTCACCAGGGCTCTACTCTGAAATCCATCATTTAGTGGGACACCTGAGGTTAAAAAAGAAAACAACAAAAACAACAACAACAAAAAAAAAAAAAAACGGACTTCTTCCAGCCCACAAAATGACCCCAAACTCTTTGGACGGGGCCAAACCAGCAGAGAGTAAGACTTGCCATTTCCCATGAAGTCACCCAGAAATTGCACGACCATGAGTGACACGATATCCAGAGACAAAAACTTGAGCAGGAGCCTCACACTCGCCCTTCTTTCAAATCCCTAAGAGTTCTCCTCATGGTCTGTAGATCAGTCCTGCCATACCGATGACCCGAAACATAAGCCGAGTTTGTATTTTCAGACAACTGTCCAAACAGCCCTGGCCTACACAACCTACAGGCTCAGGCCCCTGGAGCCAAACCTGAGGACTGTACTTGCCCTCTCCAAGGGAATTGTGTGTGCCCATTCCAATGGCCACAACCCTTCTAATAGGATAAACCTCCAAAGTCCCTGATCCATCTCAATAGTGGTGGCTTCCCAGGAAAGACAGGGGCAATCTGAGCCCAACTGAGCACCTACCTGCACTCAGACCCATAGACAGATGTGCCCAGAGGTAAAAAGGAAAGAACAGGCCCCTAGGCACTAATCAGATCCATTGCTTTGGTTTCCAGGCATCTCTCCTCACATTCCTGGATTTCAAAAGCATCATCTAGCTGTTTCTTGACTCACCCATCAGAAAACATCTCATCTACACATGGGAAACTTGCACATTGGAGCTGTGTCAAAGCCTCTGTTTAGGAGAACCCTTTAGGGCTCCAGTGCCACCGCTTCATTCCAAGGTCTCCATAGACACAAAATCACGTTAGGACCCATCCCCAGGGGTGTCCATTTCAACTCAGCGTCCTCGGTTGCTCCCCACAGATCCAGGAGATCTAACCTGTCTTGTTGCTGGGAGACAATTGGAATGCGAGGTGGGATATCCAGCCATCCATCCTTAGAACCCTGCTCAGAATCATTGGCCTGGAGACAAACAACAGGTCTCAATTGTCCTGCAGAAGACTCTCTGCAGTTTGGAGCTTTTCACAACTCCCATCGTGGGAAAACACCCATGGCCTCGTGATGCCCCCCCCCATTCATGAAGGGGACATCAGGGACAGAAACTCCAACCTGAGCGATCGTCTGATCCTCGCCCTGACTTCAGATGCACGAGATCTCGATTCAGGTCTGTAGATTGTGCCTGCCATGGCCTCACCCAGAAACCAAAGCCTAGCTTGTGTTCTCAGACTTTTGTCGTCAGACTACTGGCCCACAAGCCCTCCAGTTTGGAAATCCAGAACTACAATGCAGCACTCTGCCGGCCGTCCAGAATAAAAACATTGTCCTCTGGGGCTACCCAGTAACCCCAAATGAGGATCAACCTGCACCGACCTTGGCTGTACCCCAAATACATAGGCTGACCAGGGCACTAATGCCCTTTTTGACACAGCCTGAGCCTGGACCCCCTAAACCTCCCAGACAGCAGGCCGCACACTGAGCACATCCAGCCGCCAAGGCCTTAGGTCGTCATCTCTTCCCAACCTCGGTTTTCAGGTTTCAGAACCTAGACCTTATCTCCAATCACTGCCCAGGGTTGAAGGTGATGTAGAAAACAGAACTCCTTCCCCATGGCAAGAAACCTTGTGGTTGGCATGTTGTCCAACGTTCAGTGTAGTTGAAACCAGTGTGGCCCATGAGGCCCCGCCCATGCTCGCGGGCCACATTGGTCACAAACAAACATTGTGACGCTCAGGCTGAGCCCAGTCCTCAAGTAAGGCCACTCAGTGGCTGGATGAAGAGATAGAATATTGGGCTTGCCATGCCCCTAGGCCCCAATTTTTAACCATAGTTCGGGTTGTCCCTTCAGTCTTCCCCACGGCTTGGCTTTGGAATTCCTCTTTTGGTGGGACACCTGAGGTAACAAAACTGAAAGGAGACCTCCCATCCCACAGATTGACGAAAAGCAATTGGGAATCGGGCCAAATCCTCAGAGAGGAAGATTCGTCCATGGCCCATGAGGCCTCCCCGACATTCCACGGCCATCGCTGATACAAAATCCAGAGACAAAAGCCTGAGCAAGCGCCTCAGACTCGCACTTTCTTCATATCCTGAAGAGTTCTTCTCATGGTTTGTAGATCGGACCTGCCATACCTACGTCCCAAAACCTAAGCTGAGTGTGTGTTTTCAGACTTCTGTCCTCAAAGTCTTGGGCCACACACCCTCCAGGCTGGGCCCCTGGAGCCACACATTAGGACTGTGCCTACCAATCCATGGGAATTCTGCCCATTCTATGGTCCAAAATCGTACAAATTAGGAGAAACCTCCAAAGTCCTTGAGGCCATCCCAATAGTGTAGGTCGCCCGGAACAAAAAAGGCTGTCTGACACCAGCTGATAATCGACCTCCATTCATACCATAGATGGATGTCCCCAGAGAAGAAGATTGAACCAGACAGGACCCTAGGCCATAATAGGATCCATTGCTTTGGGTTACAGGCATGTATCCTCAAAAGCCTGATTCCAATACGAGCATAGGGGTTTTCCTGAGGCACCCATCAGAACTCATCTCGTCTCCACAAGGAAACCTGTGCATTGGAGCCATGTCCAAAGCTTAGGAGTGTACTTCTGGGTGCCGGTGCCACTGCCCCATTCCAAGGCCCTCATGGACACAAAAACACATTAGGACCCATCCTCAGGAAAGTCCATTTCAACTCAGCCACCCCGGTTGCTCCGGCAGAGCCATCAGATCTAAACTGTCTTGTTGCTAGGAGACAATTGGAATGCGAGGCGGGCTTTCCAGGCATCCATCCGCGAGTGGTGCTCTAGAGTATTTCCATATGGGATGTCCTGGAGCTGTCCAACAGGTCTCAATTGTCCCGCAGAAGGAATCCTTGAAGGGGGCATCCCACAACTCCCAACGTGGGAAAACCTCAATGGCCTCGAGATTCCGCTCCCTTCATGAAGCGGCCGTCATGCACAGGAACTCCAACCTGAGCCAACGTCTGATCCTCGCCCTGACTTCAGAAGCATGATATATTGGTTCAGATCTGCAGGGGGTACCTGCTGTGCCTTTGCCCTGAAATCCAAGTCTAGCTTGTCTTTTCACACTTCCGTCCTCACACTCCTGGCCCCGAAGTCCTAAAATTTGGCAATTCCGGGCCCACAATGCAGCACTCTGCCGGCCCTCTAGAAAAAAAAAAAAATATTGCCTCATGAGCTACCCAGGCACCTTAAATGAGGATAAACCTACACAGCACTCGACCTTACCCAAATTATATAGTCTAACCTGGGCACTAATGCACTGTCGAACACAACCTGAGCCTGGACCACCTGACCAACACCCAGAAAGCTGACAGCACACTGAGCACATAAAACCCGCCATGGCCTTAGGTCATCATCTCTTCCCTACCTCAGTTTTCAGGCTTCAGAACTGAGACCTTATCTCCAATCTCTGCCCAGGGGTGAATGTGATGCAGAAATCAGTACTCCTCCTTACACATGGCAAGAACCCTTGTGGTTGGCACGTTGTCCAACGTTCAGTGTAGGAGAAACCAGCATTCACCTTGTGGCCCTGCCCATTCTTGAGTGCGACGAGTGCATACACACGCATTGTGACCCTCAGCATGAGTCCTGTCCTCTAGTAAGTCCTCTCAGTGGCTGGATCATTAGATGTCATAATGGGCTTGACATGTCCCTAGGCCCCAATTTTTATCCAGATTTCTGATTGTCCAGTCGCCCCTCCCTAGGGCTCTACTCTGGAATCCCTCATTTAGTGGGACACCTGAGGTTAAAAAAGAAAACAACAACAACAACAACAAAAAAAAAAAACGGACTTCTTCCAGCCCACAGAATGACCCCAAACTCTTTGGACGGGGCCAAACCACCAGAGAGTAAGACTCGTCCATTTCCCTTGAAGTCACCCAGAAATTCCACGACCAAGAGTGACACGATATCCAGAGACAAAAACTTGAGCAGGAGCCTTACACTCGCCCTTCTTTCAAATCCAGAAGAGTTCTCCTCATGGTCTGTAGTTCAGTCCTGCCATACCTATGACCTGAAACATAAGTCGAGTTTGTGTTTTCAGACAACTGTCCAAACAGCCCTGGCCTACACAACCTACAGGCTCAGGCCCCTGGAGCCAAACCTGAGGACTGTACTTGCCCTCTCCAAGGGAATTGTGTGTGCCCATTCCAATGGCCACAACCCTTCTAATAGGATAAACCTCCAAAGTCCCTGATCCATCTCAATAGTGGTGGCTTCCCAGGAAAAACAGGGGCAATCTGAGCCCAAATGAGCACCTACCTGCACTCAGACCCATAGAGAGATGTCCCCAGAGGTAAAAAGGAAAGAACAGGCCCCTAGGCACTAATCAGATCCATTGCTTTGGTTTCCAGGCATCTCTGCTCAGAGGCCTGGATTTCAAAAGTAGCATATAGCTGTTTCTTGACTCACCCATCAGAAAACATCTCATCTATACATGGGAAACTTTCACGTTGGAGCTGTGTCAAAGCCTCTGTTTAGGAGAACCATTTAGGGCACCAGTGCCACCGCTTCATTCCAAGGTCTCCATAGACACAAAAGCACATTAGGACCCATCCTTAGGGGTGTCCATTTCAACTCAGCGTCTTCGGTTGCTCCCCACAGATCCAGGAGATCTAACCTGTCTTGTTGCTAGGAGAAAATTGGAATGCGAGGTGGGCTACGCAGCCATCCATCCTTAGAACCCTGCTCAGAATCATTGGCCTGGAGCCAAGCAACAGGTCTCAATTGACCTGTAGAAGACTCTCTGCTGTTTGGAACTTCTCACAACTCCCATAGTGGGAAAACCCCCATGGCCTCGTGATGCCCCCCCCCACTCATGAAGTGGCCATCAGGGACAGAAACTCCAACCTGAGCGATCGTCTGATCCTCGCCCTGACTTCAGATGCACGAGATCTCGATTCAGGTCTGTAGATTGTGCCTGCCATGGCCTCACCCAGAAAATTAAGCCTAGCTTGTGTTCTCAGACTTTTGTCGTCAGACTACTGGCCCACAAGCCCACCAGTTTGGCACTCCAGAACGACAATGCAGCACTCTGCCTGCCCTCCAGAAGAAAAACATTGTCCTCTGGGGCTACCCAGTAACCCCAAATGAGGATTAACCTGCACCGACCTTGGCTGTACCCAATACATAGGCTGACCAGGGCACTAATGCCCTTTCTGACACAGCCTGAGCCTGGACTCCCTGGCCCGTCCCAGACAGCTGGCTGCACACTGAGCACATCGAGCCTCCGTGGCCTTAGGTCGTCATCTCTTCCCAACCTCGGTTTTCAGGTTTCAGAACCGAGACCTTATCTGCAATCACTGCACAAAGTTGAAGGTGATGAAGAAATCAGAACTCCTTCCCCATGGCAAGAAACCTTGTGTTTGGCATGTTGTCCAACGTTCAGTGTGGTTGAAACCAGTGTGGCCCATGTGGCCCCGCCCATGCTCGCGGGCCACATTGGTCACAAACACACATTGTGACCCTCAGGCTGAGCCCAGTCCTCAAGTAAGGCCACTCAGTGGCTGGATGAAGAGATAGCATATTGGGCTTGCCATGCCCCTAGGCCCCAATTTTTAACCATAGTTCGGGTTGTCCCTTCAATCTTCCCCACGGATTTGCTTTGGAATTCCTCTTTTGGTGGGACACCTGAGGTAACAAACCTGAAATGAGTCCTCCCATCCCACAGATTGACGAAAAGCAATTGGGAATCGGGCCAAATCCTCAGAGAGGAAGATTCGTCTATGGCCCATGAGGCCTCCCCGACATTCCACGGCCATCGCTGATACAAAATCCAGAGACAAAAGCCTGAGCAAGCGCCTCAGACTCGCACTTTCTTCATATCCTTAACAATTCTTCTCATGGTTTGTAGATCGGGCCTGGGATACCTACGTCCCCAAACCTAAGCTGAGTTTGTTTTCAGACAACTTTCCAAACAGCCCTGGCCTACACAACCTACAGGCTCAGGCCCCTGGAGCCGAACCTGAGGACTGTACTTGCTCTCTCCAAGGGAATTGTTTGTGCCCATTCCAATGGCCACAACACTTCTAATAGGATAAACCTCCAAATTCCCTGATCCATCTCAATAGTGGTGGCTTCCCAGGAAAAAACAGGGGCAATCTGAGCACTACAGAGCACCTACCTGCACTCAGACCCATAGAGAGATGTCCCCAGAGGTAAAAAGGAAAGAACCGGCCCCTAGGCACTAATCAGATCCATTGCTTTCGTTTCCAAGCATCTCACCTCAGAGGCCTGGAATTCAAAAGCAGCATATAGCTGTTTCTTGACTCACCCAACAGAAAACATCTCATCTACACATGGGATACTTGCAGGTTCGAGCTGTGTCAAAGCCTCTGTTTATTAGAACTCTTTAGGTCCCAAGTGCCACCGCTTCATTCCAAGGTCTCCTTAGACACAAAAGCACATTAGGACCCATGCCCAGGGGTGTCCATTTCAATGCAGCGTCCTCGGTTGCTCCCCACAGATCCAGGAGATCTAACCTGTCTTGTTGCTAAGAGACAATTGGAATGCGAGGTGGGCTACCCAGCCATCCATCCTTAGAACCCTGCTCAGAATCATTGGCCTGGAGCCAAACAACAGGTCTCAATTGTCCTGCAGAAGACTCTCTGCAGTTTGGAGCTTCTCACAACTCCCATCGTGGGAAAACCCCCATGGCCTCGTAATCCCCCCCCCATTCATGAAGGGGCCATCAGGGACAGAAACTCCAACCTGAGCGATCGTCTGATCCTCGCCCTGACTTCAGATGCACGAGATCTCGATTCAGGTCTGTAGATTGTGCCTGCCATGGCCTCACCCAGAAACCTAAGCCTAGCTTGTGTTCTCAAACCTTTGTCGTCAGACTACTGGCCCACAAGCCCTCCAGTTTGGCAATCCAGAACTACAATGCAGCACTCTGCCCAGTAACCCCAAATGAGGATCAACCTGCACCGACCTTGGCTGTACCCCAAATACATAGGCTGACCAGGGCACTAATCCCCTTTTTGACACAGCCTGAGCCTGGACTCCCTGGCCCGTCCCAGACAGCTGGCCGCACACTGAGCACATCGAGCCGCCATGGCCTTAGGTCATCATCTCTTCCCAACCTCGGATTTCAGGCTTTAGATTCTAGACCTTACCTCCAATCACTGCCCAGGGTTGAATGGGATGCAGAAATCAGAACTCCTTCCCCATGGCAAGATACCTTGTGGTTGGCATGTTGTCCAACTTTCAGTGTAGTTGAATCCAGTGTTGCCCATGAGGCCCCGCCATGCTCGGAGGCTACATTGGTCACAAACACACATTGTGACCCTCAGCCTGACCAAAGTCCTCAAGTAAGGCCTCTCAGTGGCTGGATGAAGAGATAGCATATTGGGCTTGCCATGCCCCTAGTCCCCAATTTTGAACCATAGTTCTGGTGGTCCCTTCAGTCTTCCCCACGGCTTTGCTTTGGAATTCCTCTTTTCGTGGTTCACCTGAGGTAACAAAACTGAAAGGAGTCCTCCCATCCCACAGTTTGACGAAAAAAAATTGGGAATCAGGCGAAATCCTCATATAGGTAGATTCGTCCATGGCCCATGAAGCATCCCCGACATTCTATGGCCTTGCTGATAAAAATTCCAGAGACAAATGCCTGAGCAAGCGCCTCAGACTCGCTCTATATTCAAATCTTCATGAGTTCTTCTCATTGTTTGTATATTGGGCCTGCCATACCGCCGTCCCCAAAAGAAGCTGAGTTTGTGTATCGGAATCACAATCAGAAATCTGCCTTCCACATGGCTGTAATGCTTGTTATTCACATGGAGTCAACCTTCACGTGGGGAACCCTTCATGGCCCCTGATGCCACGCCAAATCATGAGTGCTGCTTGGGCACAAATTCACACTGTGACCCTAGCATGAGCCCCATGTCAAAGAAAGGCCTGTCAGGTTCGTGACGAAGATCCTGCATATAGTCCCTGCCATGCCCATAGGCACCCAAAACTAACTAGATGGTGTGTATTCCAGTTGAAGGAACCCACTGCTGTGCTCTAGAGTCCCTCTCCTGGGGGGTCCTTTCTGGCAGAAAACAGTACTCTTCACTTCCCATAGAATGAACCCAAACACTTGGGAGCTTGGACAATCCCCCGAGAGGAAGGCTCTTCCTCGGCCCCTGAGGCAACCCCTACCCTGACCGGACACTGTGAACGCAACACCCAGAGACAAAAGCCTGAGCAACTGCCTCCCACTTGCCCTCCTTTGATATCCAGAGAATCTCCCCTCACGGACTGGAGATCAGGCCTGCCATTACCTTGGCCCCTTCCTGAGCCAAGTTTGCTTTTTCAGACATCAGTCCCCACAGCCCTGGCAAACACAGCCTCTAGGCTGGGTCCTCTGGAGCCATACCACAGGACCGTGCCTGCTCTCTCCTGGGAAACTGTGTCCATTCCTTTGGACACACACCTCCAGAATATGAGAAACCTCAAGGCCCCCGAGGACATCCCACTACTGGGAGCCTCCCTGGACACACAGGGGCATTCGGACACAAGCTGAGCAGCTACCTCCACGAAGGCATGCACACAGATGTCAACAGAGATAGAAGGTTGAGCCGGACAGGCCCTTAGGCCATAATCTCAACTCTTGATTTGGGTTCCAGGTGTTACTCCTCAGAAACTTTGGTTCGAAGAACAGGATATGGGGCTTTCCTGAGGCACTGAACAGAACTCCTCTCGTCTCAACATGGGGAGTGTTCTTACTGGGGATGTATCAAACCCTTCAGGTAGTGCCCAAGCAGCACTTGAGTGCTGATTGGGAACAAATTCACACTGTGACCCTAGCATGAGCCCCATGTCAAAGAAAGGCCTGTGAGGGCCTGGACAAAGAGCCCGCATATGGGGCTTGCCAAGCCCCTATGCACCCAATTTTCACCAGGGTTTGAGATTTCCAGTCGCCCCGCCCGTACCTGGGGCTCTGCTCTGGAATCCCTTTCTTGGAGAGACACATGAGCCAGACAACACGACTCCACCCTTCCCACATAATGACCCCAATCTTGGAAGATGGGACAAATCCCCAAAGAGGGATACTCGTCCACAGTCCCTGAGGCCACCCCTCAAATCCACGGCTATCCCGGACACAGCATCCAGAGACAAAAGACTGAAGGAACGCCTCCCACTCGCCCTTGTTTCAGAGGCCCAGGAGTTCCCTCTCGGGCTGTACATCCGGCCTGCCATACCCTAGGCACCACTCATAAGCTGAGTTTGTGTTTTCAGACTTCTGTGCCCACAGCCTGGACCCACACACCTCCAGGCTAGGGCCTCTGGAGCCACAGCGAAAGTTTGTGCCTGCCCTCTCCAAGGAAAGTGTGCCCAATCCATTGAGCACAGCCCTACAGGTTAGGGAAAAGCTCCAAGGCCCCTGAGGACATCAATAGTGTAGGCCACCCTGGACTAAGAGGGGCTCTCTGACACCAGCGGAGCAACTATCTTCACTTAGACTCTCAGAAAGTGTCCCCAGAGACAGAAGGTTGAAATGGACAGACCCCCAGGCCCTAATATGAACCTTAGCTTTGTTCCATGTGTCCGTTCTCAGAGGACTGTTTTCGTAGACCAGCACATGGGGCTTTTCTGAGGCACCAAACCAAGGATCTCTCGTCTCCACATGGGCAGCTTTCTTACTGGGGATGTATCAAACCCTTCAGGTAGGAGAGTTCCGAAGGGCCACTGAACAACCAGCACATTCCAAGGTCTCCATGGACCCAAACGCACATTATGACGCATCCTCAGGAGAGGCCATTTCAACACAGCCCCCTGGATCGCGTGTTCCAGAGGCCCCAGATCAAACATATCTTATCGCTAATGGCCTATTGGAATGCGGGCATGCTGTACAGGGATCCATCCTTCGAACCCTGCTCTCCAGTCCTTCCATATGGTATGTCCTGCAGCCATGCAACAGGACTCGAATGTCCCGCAGAAGGAAACCTTGTGGTTTGGGGCAACCTCCAAACTCAGCGTGGGAAAACTTCCTTGGCCTCATGAGGCCCCCACTTCATGAAGGTGCCATCATGGACAAATACTCCAGCCTCAGCCAACGTCTGATCCTCAGCCTGACTTCAGATGCAGGAGATTTTGATTCAGCCTCTGCAGAATGGACCTGCTCTGCCCTTGGCTCCAATCCTCACCCTAGCTTGTGTTTTCAGACTTCCGTCCTCACACTCCAGGCCCACAAGCCCTCCCTACTGGGAATTCTGGGGCCACAATGAAGCACTCTGCCTGTCTCCCAGTAGAAAATCAATGTCTATGGTGCTGCCCAGAAACACCAAATGAGGATCAAACTGCTTGGCCCTCGGCAACACCCCAATTGCATAGGCTACCTTAAACACTGATGCTCTGTCGCAAATAGCCTGAGCCCAGACCTTCCAACAGACACCGACACAGCTGGCTGCACACCCAGCACATTGGACCCGCCACTGCCTTAGGCCACCATCTATTCCCAACCTGGGTTTTCAGTCATCGGTCCTAGACCTTATATCCAATTCCTGCACAGGGGGGACCCCCTCTGATGCACACAAGTCAGAACCCCTCCTACCCCATGGCAAGAAACCTTGCTGCTGGCAGTGAGTCAAACCTTCAGTGTTGGAGAAAACGGCATGACCCATGAGGCCACGCACATGCGTGAGGGCCGCCTTGGGCACAAACACACATTGTGACCCTCAGCGTGAGTACCTTATTCAA
The DNA here is from genome assembly GCF_964662115.1 of Mustela nivalis. Lineage (NCBI taxonomy): Eukaryota > Metazoa > Chordata > Mammalia > Carnivora > Mustelidae > Mustela > Mustela nivalis. The sequence goes on from NW_028136417.1 coordinate 1,238,215, forward strand.
GTAACGCCTCTCAGTGACTGGACCAAGAGCCCGCATATGTGGTTTGCCATGCCCCCAGGACTAAATAGATGGTGTGTATTCCAGTTGAGGGAACCCACTGCTGTGCTCTAGAGTCCCTCTCCTGGGGGGTCCCCTGTGGCAGAAAACAGTACTCTTCATTCCCACAGAATGAACACAAACACTTGGGAGCTTGGACAATCCCCCGAGAGGAAGGCTCTTCTTCGGCCTCTGAGACAAAACCTACCCTGACCGGACACTGTAAATCCTGAGTGACTGCCCCCCACTTGCCCTACTTTGATTTCCAGAGGATCTCCCCTCACGGACTGGAGATCAGTCCTGCCATTACATTGGCCACTAGCTGAGCCAAGTTTGCTTTTTCAGACATCTGTCCCCACAGCCCTGGCAAACACAGCCTCTAGGCTGGGTCCTCTGGAGCCATACCACAGGACCGTGCCTGCTCTCTCCTGGGAAACTGTGTCCATTCCTTTGGACACACACCTCCAGAATATGAGAAACCTCAAGGCCCCCGAGGACATCCCACTACTGGGAGCCTCACTGGACTCACAGGGGCATTCGGACACAAGCTGAGCAGCTACATCCATGAATGCATGCACATAGATGTCAACGGAGATAGAAGGTTGAGCCGGACAGGCCCTTAGGCCGTAATCTCAACTCTTGCTTTGGTTTCCAGGTGTTACTCCTCAGAGGCTTTGGTTCGAAGAACAGGATATGGGGCTTTCCTGAGGCACTGAACAGAACTCCTCTCGTCTTCACATGGGAAGCTTCCTTGTTGATGCTGTGTCAAACACCTCAGTTTGGAAAACCCTGCAGAGTCCCTGAGCCACCTACACATTCCAAGGTCTCCCAGGCCACCAAGCCACAGTAGGACTCATCTTCAGGAGAGTCCATTTCAACTCTCCCCTCTGGGTAGCTCAAACAGGAGCCTGCAGATTGAGCCTGCCTTGTCCTGACTAAAGAGTGGGTATATGAGGTGGCGTTCCCAGGCATCCATGCTTAGACACCTGTCTCGAGTCTTTCCGTATGGGGCCTCCTGGAACCATCCAATAGGACTCGACTGTCGTGCAGAAGGAAACCTTGGGGTTTGGAGTAGTTTACAAATCCCATCGTAGGCAAACGTCCCTGGCCTAATGAAGCCCTCACCCTTCAGGAAGAGGCCATGCTGGACAAAAACTCTAGCCTGAGGCACGTCTCATAGTTGACATGACCTCAGTGCAGGAGATCTCGATTCAGCCTCTGCAGAGTGGGCCTGCCGTGCCCTCGGTCCCAAACCTCACGCTACCTTGTGTTTTCAGACTTCCTTCCTCACACTCCTGGCAAACAAGCCCTCCGGACCAGAAACTCCAGAACCAAAACCCAGCCCAGTGTCTGCCCAATGGAAGAAAAACGTTTCCCTGAGGGGCTCTCCAGAAAACCCAGATGAGGATCAACCTGCTCGGGTCTCGACGGTACCCGAACTGGATAGGATGCTCTGGGCACTCATGCTCTGTCTGACACAGCCTGAAGCCAGACGTCCAGACAGACAAGGAGACAGCTGGCCGCACACCCAGCACTTCGGACACGCCATGGTCTTATGCCGTCACCTCTTCCTAACCTTGGTTTTCAGATATCTGAACCTAGACATTATATCAATTCTCCACACAGCTGGGTATCGCAAGCACAAAACAGAACTCCTCCTTCCCCATGGCTGTCAAGCTTGCTCTTGGCATGGAGTCACACCTTCAGGGTGGGAGAAACCTTCATGGCCCCTGAAGCCACGCCCAAACTTGAGTGCTGCTTGGGCACAAATTCACACTGTGACCCTCAGCATGAGCCCCATGTCAAAGAAAGGCCTGTCAGGACCTGGACCAAGAGCCCGCATATGGGGCTTGCCAAGCCCCTATGCACCCAATCCTCACCAGTGTTTGAGTTTTCCAGTCGCCCCACCTGTACCTGGGCTCTGCTCTGGAATCCCTTTCTTGGAGAGACACATGAGCCAGACAACACGACTCCACCCTTCCCTCAAAATGTCCCCAAACTCTTGGGAGCTGGGACAAATCCCCAGAGAGGGATACTCGTCCACAGTCCCTGAGGCCACCGCTCCAATCCACGGCTATCCCGGACACAACATCCAGAGACAAAAGCCTGAAGGAATGCCTTCCACTCGCCCTTGTTTCAGAGGCCCAGGAGTTCCCTCTCGGGCTGTACAACCGGCCTGTCATACCGTAGGCGCCACTCATAAGCTGACTTTGTGTTTTAAGACTTCTGTGCCCACAGCATGGACCCACACAACCTCCAGGCTAGGGCCTCTGAAGCCACAGCGAAAGATTGTGCCTGCCCTCTCTAAGGAAAGTGTGTCCAATCCATTGACCACAACCCTACAGTTTAGGGAAAACCTCCAAGGCCCCTGAGGCCATCAATAGGTAGGCCACCCTGGACTAAGAGGGGCTCTCTGACACCAGCAGAGCAACTATCTCCACTTAGATTCTCAGACAGTGTCCCCAGAGACAGAAGGTTGAAATGGACAGGCCCCCAGGCCCTAATATGAACCTTAGCTTTGTTTCCATGTGTCCGTTCTCAGAGGACTGTTTTCGTAGACCAGCACATGGGGCTCCTCTGAGGCACCAAACCAAGCATCTCTCGTCTCCACATGGGCAGCTTTCTTACTGGGGATGTATCAAACCCTTCAGGTAGGAGAGTTCCGCAAGGCCACCGAACAACCAGCACATTCCAAGGTCTCCATGGACCCAAACGCACATTATGACGCATCCTCAGGAGAGGCCATTTCAACACAGCCCCCTGGGTAGCGTGACCCAGAGGCAGCAGATCAAACATATCTTGTCGCTAATGGCCTATTGGAATGCGAGGAATGCTGTACAGGGATCCATCCTTCGAACCCTGCTCTCCAGTCCTTCCATATGGTATGTCCTGGAGCCATGCAACAGGACTCGAATGTCCCGCAGAAGGAAACCTTGTGGTTTGGGGCAACCTCCAAACTCAGCGTGGGAAAATTTCCTTGGCCTCATGAGGCCCCGGCTTCATGAAGGTGCCATCATGGACACATACTCCAGCCTCAGCCAACGTCTGATCCTCAGCCTGACTTCAGATGCAGGAGATTTTGATTCAGTCTCTGCAGAGTGGGCCTGCTCTGCCCTTGGCTCCAATACTCACCCTAGCTTGTGTTTTCAGACTTCCGTCCTCACACTCCTGGCCCACAAGCCCTCCCTACTGGGAATTCTGGGGCCACACTGAAACACTCTGCCTGCCTCCCAGGAGAAAAACATTGTCTATGAGGCTGCCCAGAAACCCCAAATGAGGATCAAACTGCTTGGCCCTCGGCAACACCCCAATTGCATAGGCTACCTTAAACACTGATGCTCTGTCACAAATAGCCTGAGCCCAGACCTTCCAACAGACACCGACACAGCTGGCTGCACTCCTAGGACATTGGACCCGCCACTGCCTTAGGCCAGCATCCATTACCAACCTGGGTTTTCAGTCATCGGATCCTAGACCTTATCTCCAATCCCTGCACAGGGGGGAACCTGATGCACAAATAAGAATTCCTCCTTCCCCATGGCAAGAAAACTTGCTGCTGGCAGTGAGTCAAACCTTCAGTGTAGGAAAAACGACATGGACCATGAGGCAACGCCCAAGCGTTAGGGCCGCCTTGGGCACAAACACACATTGTGACCCTCAGCGTGAGTACCTTATTCAAGTAACGCCTCTCAGTGACTGGACCAAGAGCCCGCATATGTGGCTTGCCATGCCCATAGGCACCCAGGATTAACTAGATGGTGTGTATTCCAGTTGAGGGAACCCACTGCTGTGCTCTAGAGTCCCTCTCCTGGGGGGTCCCCTGTGGCAGAAAACAGTACTCTTCCCTTCCCACAGAATGAACCCAAACACTTGGGAGCTTGGACAATCCCCCGAGAGGAAGGCTCTTCCTCGGCCTCTGAGACAACCCCTACCCTGACCGGACACTGTGAACGCAACACCCAGAGACAAAATCCTGAGTGACTGCCTCCCACTTGCCCTCCTTTGATATCCAGAGGATCTCCCCTCACGGACTGGAGATCAGTCCTGCCATTACCTTGGCCACTAGCTGAGCCAAGTTTGCTTTTTCAGACATCTGTCCCCACAGCCCTGGCAAACACAGCCTCTAGGCTGAGTCCTCTGGAGCCATACCACAGGACCGTGCCTGCTCTCTCCTGGGAAACTGTGTCTATTCCTTTGGACACACACCTCCAGAATATGAGAAACCTCAAGGCCCCCGAGGACATCCCACTACTGGGAGGCTCCCTGGACACACAGGGGCATTCGGACACAAGCTGAGCAGCTACCTCCACGAAGGCATGCCCACAGATGTCAACAGAGATAGAAGAATGAGCCGGACAGGCCCTTAGGCCGTAATCTCAACTCTTGCTTTGGGTTCCAGGTGTCACTCCTCAGAGGCTTTGGTTCAAAGAACAGGATATGGGGCTTTCCTGAGGCACTGAACAGAACTCCTCTCGTCTCCACATGGGAAGCTTCCCTGTTGGAGCTGTGTCATACTCCTCAGTTTGGAAAACCCTGCAGAGTCCCTGAGCCAACTCCACATTCCAAGGTCTCCCAGGCCACCAAGTCACAGTAGGACTCATCTTCAGGAGAGTCCATTTCAACTCTCCCCTCTGGGTAGCTCACCCAGGAGCCTGCAGATTGAGCCTGCCTCGTCCTGCCTAAAGAGTGGGAATATGAGGTGGCGTTCCCAGGCATCCATGCTTAGACACCTGCTCTCGAGTCTTTCCGTATGGGGCCTCCTGGAACCATCCAATAGGACTCGACTGTCGTGCAGAAGGAAACCTTGGGGTTTGGAGTAGTTCACAAATCCCATCGTAGGCAAACGTCCCTGGCCTAATGAAGCCCTCACCCTTCAGGAAGAGGCCATGCTGGACAAAAACTCTAGCCTGAGGCACGTCTCATAGTTGACATGACCTCAGTGCAGGAGATCTCGATTCAGCCTCTGCAGAGTGGGCCTGCCGTGCCCTCGGTCCCAAACCTCACGCTACCTTGTGTTTTCAGACTTCCTTCCTCACACTCCTGGCAAACAAGCCCTCCGGACCAGAAACTCCAGAACCAAAACCCAGCCCAGTGTCTGCCCAACGGAAGAAAAACGTTTCCCTGTGGGGCTCTCCAGAAAACCCAGATGAGGATCAACCTGCTCGGGTCTCGACGGTACCCGAACTGGATAGGATGCTCTGGGCACTCATGCTCTGTCTGACACAGCCTGAAGCCAGACGTCCAGACAGACAAGGAGACAGCTGGCCGCACACCCAGCACTTCGGACACGCCATGGTCTTATGCCGTCACCTCTTCCTAACCTTGGTTTTCAGATATCTGAACCTAGACATTATATCAATTCTCCACACAGCTGGGTATCGCAAGCACAAAACAGAACTCCTCCTTCCCCATGGCTGTCAAGCTTGCTCTTGGCATGGAGTCACACCTTCAGGGTGGGAGAAACCTTCATGGCCCCTGAAGCCACGCCCAAACTTGAGTGCTGCTTGGGCACAAATTCACACTGTGACCCTCAGCATGAGCCCCATGTCAAAGAAAGGCCTGTCAGGACCTGGACCAAGAGCCCGCATATGGGGCTTGCCAAGCCCCTATGCACCCAATCCTCACCAGTGTTTGAGTTTTCCAGTCGCCCCACCTGTACCTGGGCTCTGCTCTGGAATCCCTTTCTTGGAGAGACACATGAGCCAGACAACACGACTCCACCCTTCCCTCAAAATGTCCCCAAACTCTTGGGAGCTGGGACAAATCCCCAGAGAGGGATACTCGTCCACAGTCCCTGAGGCCACCGCTCCAATCCACGGCTATCCCGGACACAACATCCAGAGACAAAAGCCTGAAGGAATGCCTTCCACTCGCCCTTGTTTCAGAGGCCCAGGAGTTCCCTCTCGGGCTGTACAACCGGCCTGTCATACCGTAGGCGCCACTCATAAGCTGACTTTGTGTTTTAAGACTTCTGTGCCCACAGCATGGACCCACACAACCTCCAGGCTAGGGCCTCTGAAGCCACAGCGAAAGATTGTGCCTGCCCTCTCTAAGGAAAGTGTGTCCAATCCATTGACCACAACCCTACAGTTTAGGGAAAACCTCCAAGGCCCCTGAGGCCATCAATAGGTAGGCCACCCTGGACTAAGAGGGGCTCTCTGACACCAGCAGAGCAACTATCTCCACTTAGATTCTCAGACAGTGTCCCCAGAGACAGAAGGTTGAAATGGACAGGCCCCCAGGCCCTAATATGAACCTTAGCTTTGTTTCCATGTGTCCGTTCTCAGAGGACTGTTTTCGTAGACCAGCACATGGGGCTCCTCTGAGGCACCAAACCAAGCATCTCTCGTCTCCACATGGGCAGCTTTCTTACTGGGGATGTATCAAACCCTTCAGGTAGGAGAGTTCCGCAAGGCCACCGAACAACCAGCACATTCCAAGGTCTCCATGGACCCAAACGCACATTATGACGCATCCTCAGGAGAGGCCATTTCAACACAGCCCCCTGGGTAGCGTGACCCAGAGGCAGCAGATCAAACATATCTTGTCGCTAATGGCCTATTGGAATGCGAGGAATGCTGTACAGGGATCCATCCTTCGAACCCTGCTCTCCAGTCCTTCCATATGGTATGTCCTGGAGCCATGCAACAGGACTCGAATGTCCCGCAGAAGGAAACCTTGTGGTTTGGGGCAACCTCCAAACTCAGCGTGGGAAAATTTCCTTGGCCTCATGAGGCCCCGGCTTCATGAAGGTGCCATCATGGACACATACTCCAGCCTCAGCCAACGTCTGATCCTCAGCCTGACTTCAGATGCAGGAGATTTTGATTCAGTCTCTGCAGAGTGGGCCTGCTCTGCCCTTGGCTCCAATACTCACCCTAGCTTGTGTTTTCAGACTTCCGTCCTCACACTCCTGGCCCACAAGCCCTCCCTACTGGGAATTCTGGGGCCACACTGAAACACTCTGCCTGCCTCCCAGGAGAAAAACATTGTCTATGAGGCTGCCCAGAAACCCCAAATGAGGATCAAACTGCTTGGCCCTCGGCAACACCCCAATTGCATAGGCTACCTTAAACACTGATGCTCTGTCACAAATAGCCTGAGCCCAGACCTTCCAACAGACACCGACACAGCTGGCTGCACTCCTAGGACATTGGACCCGCCACTGCCTTAGGCCAGCATCCATTACCAACCTGGGTTTTCAGTCATCGGATCCTAGACCTTATCTCCAATCCCTGCATAGGGGGGAACCTGATGCACAAATAAGAATTCCTCCTTCCCCATGGCAAGAAAACTTGCTGCTGGCAGTGAGTCAAACCTTCAGTGTAGGAAAAACGACATGGACCATGAGGCAACGCCCAAGCGTTAGGGCCGCCTTGGGCACAAACACACATTGTGACCCTCAGCGTGAGTACCTTATTCAAGTAACGCCTCTCAGTGACTGGACCAAGAGCCCGCATATGTGGCTTGCCATGCCCATAGGCACCCAGGATTAACTAGATGGTGTGTATTCCAGTTGAGGGAACCCACTGCTGTGCTCTAGAGTCCCTCTCCTGGGGGGTCCCCTGTGGCAGAAAACAGTACTCTTCCCTTCCCACAGAATGAACCCAAACACTTGGGAGCTTGGACAATCCCCCGAGAGGAAGGCTCTTCCTCGGCCTCTGAGACAACCCCTACCCTGACCGGACACTGTGAACGCAACACCCAGAGACAAAATCCTGAGTGACTGCCTCCCACTTGCCCTCCTTTGATATCCAGAGGATCTCCCCTCACGGACTGGAGATCAGTCCTGCCATTACCTTGGCCACTAGCTGAGCCAAGTTTGCTTTTTCAGACATCTGTCCCCACAGCCCTGGCAAACACAGCCTCTAGGCTGAGTCCTCTGGAGCCATACCACAGGACCGTGCCTGCTCTCTCCTGGGAAACTGTGTCTATTCCTTTGGACACACACCTCCAGAATATGAGAAACCTCAAGGCCCCCGAGGACATCCCACTACTGGGAGGCTCCCTGGACACACAGGGGCATTGGGACACAAGCTGAGCAGCTACCTCCACGAAGGCATGCCCACAGATGTCAACAGAGATAGAAGAATGAGCCGGACAGGCCCTTAGGCCGTAATCTCAACTCTTGCTTTGGGTTCCAGGTGTCACTCCTCAGAGGCTTTGGTTCAAAGAACAGGATATGGGGCTTTCCTGAGGCACTGAACAGAACTCCTCTCGTCTCCACATGGGAAGCTTCCCTGTTGGAGCTGTGTCATACTCCTCAGTTTGGAAAACCCTGCAGAGTCCCTGAGCCAACTCCACATTCCAAGGTCTCCCAGGCCACCAAGTCACAGTAGGACTCATCTTCAGGAGAGTCCATTTCAACTCTCCCCTCTGGGTAGCTCACCCAGGAGCCTGCAGATTGAGCCTGCCTCGTCCTGCCTAAAGAGTGGGAATATGAGGTGGCGTTCCCAGGCATCCATGCTTAGACACCTGCTCTCGAGTCTTTCCGTATGGGGCCTCCTGGAACCATCCAATAGGACTCGACTGTCGTGCAGAAGGAAACCTTGGGGTTTGGAGTAGTTCACAAATCCCATCGTAGGCAAACGTCCCTGGCCTAATGAAGCCCTCACCCTTCAGGAAGAGGCCATGCTGGACAAAAACTCTAGCCTGAGGCACGTCTCATAGTTGACATGACCTCAGTGCAGGAGATCTCGATTCAGCCTCTGCAGAGTGGGCCTGCCGTGCCCTCGGTCCCAAACCTCACGCTACCTTGTGTTTTCAGACTTCCTTCCTCACACTCCTGGCAAACAAGCCCTCCGGACCAGAAACTCCAGAACCAAAACCCAGCCCAGTGTCTGCCCAACGGAAGAAAAACGTTTCCCTGTGGGGCTCTCCAGAAAACCCAGATGAGGATCAACCTGCTCGGGTCTCGACGGTACCCGAACTGGATAGGATGCTCTGGGCACTCATGCTCTGTCTGACACAGCCTGAAGCCAGACGTCCAGACAGACAAGGAGACAGCTGGCCGCACACCCAGCACTTCGGACACGCCATGGTCTTATGCCGTCACCTCTTCCTAACCTTGGTTTTCAGATATCTGAACCTAGACATTATATCAATTCTCCACACAGCTGGGTATCGCAAGCACAAAACAGAACTCCTCCTTCCCCATGGCTGTCAAGCTTGCTCTTGGCATGGAGTCACACCTTCAGGGTGGGAGAAACCTTCATGGCCCCTGAAGCCACGCCCAAACTTGAGTGCTGCTTGGGCACAAATTCACACTGTGACCCTCAGCATGAGCCCCATGTCAAAGAAAGGCCTGTCAGGACCTGGACCAAGAGCCCGCATATGGGGCTTGCCAAGCCCCTATGCACCCAATCCTCACCAGTGTTTGAGTTTTCCAGTCGCCCCACCTGTACCTGGGCTCTGCTCTGGAATCCCTTTCTTGGAGAGACACATGAGCCAGACAACACGACTCCACCCTTCCCTCAAAATGTCCCCAAACTCTTGGGAGCTGGGACAAATCCCCAGAGAGGGATACTCGTCCACAGTCCCTGAGGCCACCGCTCCAATCCACGGCTATCCCGGACACAACATCCAGAGACAAAAGCCTGAAGGAATGCCTTCCACTCGCCCTTGTTTCAGAGGCCCAGGAGTTCCCTCTCGGGCTGTACAACCGGCCTGTCATACCGTAGGCGCCACTCATAAGCTGAGTTTGTGTTTTAAGACTTCTGTGCCCACAGCATGGACCCACACAACCTCCAGGCTAGGGCCTCTGAAGCCACAGCGAAAGATTGTGCCTGCCCTCTCTAAGGAAAGTGTGTCCAATCCATTGACCACAACCCTACAGTTTAGGGAAAACCTCCAAGGCCCCTGAGGCCATCAATAGGTAGGCCACCCTGGACTAAGAGGGGCTCTCTGACACCAGCAGAGCAACTATCTCCACTTAGATTCTCAGACAGTGTCCCCAGAGACAGAAGGTTGAAATGGACAGGCCCCCAGGCCCTAATATGAACCTTAGCTTTGTTTCCATGTGTCCGTTCTCAGAGGACTGTTTTCGTAGACCAGCACATGGGGCTCCTCTGAGGCACCAAACCAAGCATCTCTCGTCTCCACATGGGCAGCTTTCTTACTGGGGATGTATCAAACCCTTCAGGTAGGAGAGTTCCGCAAGGCCACCGAACAACCAGCACATTCCAAGGTCTCCATGGACCCAAACGCACATTATGACGCATCCTCAGGAGAGGCCATTTCAACACAGCCCCCTGGGTAGCGTGACCCAGAGGCAGCAGATCAAACATATCTTGTCGCTAATGGCCTATTGGAATGCGAGGAATGCTGTACAGGGATCCATCCTTCGAACCCTGCTCTCCAGTCCTTCCATATGGTATGTCCTGGAGCCATGCAACAGGACTCGAATGTCCCGCAGAAGGAAACCTTGTGGTTTGGGGCAACCTCCAAACTCAGCGTGGGAAAATTTCCTTGGCCTCATGAGGCCCCGGCTTCATGAAGGTGCCATCATGGACACATACTCCAGCCTCAGCCAACGTCTGATCCTCAGCCTGACTTCAGATGCAGGAGATTTTGATTCAGTCTCTGCAGAGTGGGCCTGCTCTGCCCTTGGCTCCAATACTCACCCTAGCTTGTGTTTTCAGACTTCCGTCCTCACACTCCTGGCCCACAAGCCCTCCCTACTGGGAATTCTGGGGCCACACTGAAACACTCTGCCTGCCTCCCAGGAGAAAAACATTGTCTATGAGGCTGCCCAGAAACCCCAAATGAGGATCAAACTGCTTGGCCCTCGGCAACACCCCAATTGCATAGGCTACCTTAAACACTGATGCTCTGTCACAAATAGCCTGAGCCCAGACCTTCCAACAGACACCGACACAGCTGGCTGCACTCCTAGGACATTGGACCCGCCACTGCCTTAGGCCAGCATCCATTACCAACCTGGGTTTTCAGTCATCGGATCCTAGACCTTATCTCCAATCCCTGCACAGGGGGGAACCTGATGCACAAATAAGAATTCCTCCTTCCCCATGGCAAGAAAACTTGCTGCTGGCAGTGAGTCAAACCTTCAGTGTAGGAAAAACGACATGGACCATGAGGCAACGCCCAAGCGTTAGGGCCGCCTTGGGCACAAACACACATTGTGACCCTCAGCGTGAGTACCTTATTCAAGTAACGCCTCTCAGTGACTGGACCAAGAGCCCGCATATGTGGCTTGCCATGCCCATAGGCACCCAGGATTAACTAGATGGTGTGTATTCCAGTTGAGGGAACCCACTGCTGTGCTCTAGAGTCCCTCTCCTGGGGGGTCCCCTGTGGCAGAAAACAGTACTCTTCCCTTCCCACAGAATGAACCCAAACACTTGGGAGCTTGGACAATCCCCCGAGAGGAAGGCTCTTCCTCGGCCTCTGAGACAACCCCTACCCTGACCGGACACTGTGAACGCAACACCCAGAGACAAAATCCTGAGTGACTGCCTCCCACTTGCCCTCCTTTGATATCCAGAGGATCTCCCCTCACGGACTGGAGATCAGTCCTGCCATTACCTTGGCCACTAGCTGAGCCAAGTTTGCTTTTTCAGACATCTGTCCCCACAGCCCTGGCAAACACAGCCTCTAGGCTGGGTCCTCTGGAGCCATACCACAGGACCGTGCCTGCTCTCTCCTGGGAAACTGTGTCTATTCCTTTGGACACACACCTCCAGAATATGAGAAACCTCAAGGCCCCCGAGGACATCCCACTACTGGGAGGCTCCCTGGACACACAGGGGCATTCGGACACAAGCTGAGCAGCTACCTCCACGAAGGCATGCCCACAGATGTCAACAGAGATAGAAGAATGAGCCGGACAGGCCCTTAGGCCGTAATCTCAACTCTTGCTTTGGGTTCCAGGTGTCACTCCTCAGAGGCTTTGGTTCAAAGAACAGGATATGGGGCTTTCCTGAGGCACTGAACAGAACTCCTCTCGTCTCCACATGGGAAGCTTCCCTGTTGGAGCTGTGTCATACTCCTCAGTTTGGAAAACCCTGCAGAGTCCCTGAGCCAACTCCACATTCCAAGGTCTCCCAGGCCACCAAGTCACAGTAGGACTCATCTTCAGGAGAGTCCATTTCAACTCTCCCCTCTGGGTAGCTCACCCAGGAGCCTGCAGATTGAGCCTGCCTCGTCCTGCCTAAAGAGTGGGAATATGAGGTGGCGTTCCCAGGCATCCATGCTTAGACACCTGCTCTCGAGTCTTTCCGTATGGGGCCTCCTGGAACCATCCAGTAGGACTCGACTGTCGTGCAGAAGGAACGCTTGAGGTTTGGAGTAGTTCACAAATCCCATCGTAGGCAAACCTCCCTGGCTTCATGAAGCCCCCACACCCTTCAGGAAGAGGCCATGCTGGGCAAAAACTCTAGCCTGAGGCACGTCTCATAGTTGACATGACCTCAGTGCAGGAGATCTCGATTCAGCCTCTGCAGAGTGGCCCTGCCATGCCCTCGGTCCCAAACCTCACACTAGCTTTTGTTTTCAGACTTCCTTCTTCACACTCCTGGCAAACAAGCCCTACGGACTAGGAACTCCAGAACCACAACCCAGCCCAGTGTCTGCCCAACGGAAGAAAAACGCTTCCCTATGGGGCTCTCCAGAAAACCCAGATGATGATCAACCTGCTCGGGCCTCGACGGTCACCGAAGTGGATATGCTGCTCTGGGCCCTCATGCTATGTCTGACACAGCCTGAAGCCAGACGTCCAGACAGACAAAGAGACAGCTGGCCACACACCCAGCACTTTGGACACGCCATGGTCTTATGCCGTCACCTCTTCCTAACCTTGGTTTTCAGATATCTGAACCTAGACATTATATCAATTCTCCACACAGCTGGGTATCGCAAGCACAAAACAGAACTCCTCCTTCCCCATGGTTGTCAAGCTTGCTCTTGGCATGGAGTCACACCTTCAGGGTGGGAGAAACCTTCATGGCCCCTGATGCCACGCCCAAACTTGAGTGCTGCTTGGGCACAAATTCACACTGTGACCCTCAGCATGAGCCCCATCTCAAAGAAAGGCCTGTCAGAACCTGGACCAAGAGCCCGCATATGGGGCTTGCCAAGCCCCTATGCACCCAATCCTCACCAGTGTTTGAGTTTTCCAGTCGCCCCACCTGTACCTGGGCTCTGCTCTGGAATCCCTTTCTTGGAGAGACCCATGAGCCAGACAACACGACTCCACCCTTCCCACAAAATGACCCCAAACTCATGAAGCCCCCGCTTCATGAAGGTGCCATCATGGACACATACTCCATCCTCAGCCATCTTCTGATCCTCAGCCTGACTTCAGATGCAGGAGATTTTGATTCAGCTTCTGCCGATTGGGCCTGCTCTGCCCTTGGCTCCAATCCTCACCCTAGCTTGTGTTTTCAGACCTCCGTCCTCACACTCCTGGCCCACAAACCCTCCCTACTGGGAATTCTGGGGCCACACTGAAGCCCTCTGCCTGCCTCCCAGGAGAAAAACATTGTCTATGGTGCTGCCCAGAAACCACAAATGAGGATCAAACTGCTTGGCCCTCGGCAACACCCCAATTGCATAGGCTACCTTAAACACTGATGCTCTGTCGCAAATAGCCTGAGCCCAGACCTTCCAACAGACACCGACACAGCTGGCTGCACACCCAGCACATTGGACCCGCCACTGCCTTAGGCCACCATCCATTCCCAACCTGGGTTTTCAGTCATCGGAACCTAGACCTTATCTCCAATCCCTGCACAGGGGGAACCTGATGCACAAGTCAGAACCCCTCCTTTCCCATGGCAAGAAACCTTGCTGCTGGCCGTGAGTCAAACCTTCAGTGTAGGAGAAAACGGCAAACCTGCCGGGCCTCATGAAGCCCCCCATATCCTTCAGGGAGAGGCCATCATGGACAAAAACTCTAGCTTGAAGCACGTCTCATAGTAGATATGACCGCAATGCAGGAGATCTTGATTAAGCCTCTGCAGAGTCGCCTGCCGTGCCCTCGGTCCCAAACCTCACGCTAGCTTGTGTTTTCAGACTTCCTTCCTCACACTCCTGGCAAACAATCCCTCCAGAGTAGGATTTGCAGAACCACAAGCCAGCCCAGTTACTGCCCACCGGTAGAAAACGTTTCCTTGTGGGGCTCTCCATAAAACCCAGATGAGGATCAACCTGCTCTTGCCTCGACGGCACTCAGATTTGATGGGCTGCTCTGGGCACTAATGCTCTGCCTTTCACAGCCTGATGCCAGACGTCCAGACAGGCAAGGAGACAGCTGGCCACACACCTAGCACTTCTGACACGCCATGGTCTTATGCCGTTATCTCTTCCTAACCTTGGTTTTCCGATATCTAAACCCAGATATTATATCAATTCCCCACACAGTTGGGCATCTGAAGCACAAATCAGAACTCCTTCTTCCCAATGGCTGTAAGGCTTGCTCTTGGCATGGAGTCACACCTTCAGGGTGGGAGAAACCTTCATTTCCCCTGAAACCACGCCCAAACTTGAGTGCTGCCTTGGGCACAAATTCACTCTGTGACCCTCAGCATGAGCCCAATATCAAAGAAAGGCCTGTCAGGGCCTTGACCAAGAGCCCGCATATGAGGCGTGCCAAGCCCCTATACACCCAATCCTCACCAGTGTTTGAGTTTTCCAGTCTCCCCCCCGTTCCTGGGGCTCTGCTCTGGAATCACTTTCTTGGAGAGACACATGAGCCAGACAACAGGATTCCACCCTTCCCACAAAATGACCCCAAACTCCTGTTAGCTGGGACAAATCCCCAGAGAGGGATACTTGTCCACAGTTACTGAGGCCACCCCCTACAATCTACGGCTATCCTGGACGCATCCAGAGACAAAAGCCTAAAGGAATCTCGCCCTTGATTCACAAGCCAAGGAGCTCACTCTCTATCTGTACATCCGGCCTGCCATACCCTCGGCGCCACTCATAAGCTGAGTTTGTGTTTTCAGACTTCTGTGCCCACAGCCTGGCCTCACACACCCTCCAGGCTAGGGCATCTGGAGCCACAGCGAAAGATTGTGCCTGCCCTCTCCAAGGAAAGTGTGCCCAATCCATTGACCACAACCCTACAGGTTAGGGAAAAGCTCCAAGGCCCCTGAGGCCATCCTGATAGTGTAGGCTGCCCTGGAATAAAAGGGGCACTCTGACACCAGCTGAGCCATTATCACCACTTAGACTCTCAGACAGTGTCCCCAGAGACAGAAGATTGAAATGGACAGGCCCTTAGGCCCTAATATGAACCTTAGCTTTAGTTTTCATGTGTCTGTCCTTGAGGACTGGTTTCGTATACCAGCATATTAGGTTTTTCTGAGGCTCCAAACCAAACCTCTCTCGTCTCCACATGGAGTGCTTTCTTACTGGATCTGTATCAAACCCTTCTGGTCGGAGAATTCCGCAGGGCCACAGTACAACCATCACATTCCAAGGTCTCCATGGACAGAAACACACATTATGACGCATCCTCAGGAGAGGCCATTTCAACTCAGCCCACTGGTTAGCTTGCCCCAGAGCCAGCAGATCAAACATATCTTGTCGTTAATGGCCAAAGGGAATGCGAGGCATGCTGTTCAGGGATCCATCCTTTGAACCCTCCTCTTCAGTCCTTCCGTATGGTATGTACTGGAGCCACTCAACAGGACTCGACTGTCTTGCAGAAGGAAACCTTGTGGTTTGTGGCAACCTCCAAACTCAGCGTGGGAAAATTTCGTTGGCCTCATGAGGCACCTGCTTCATGAAGGTGCTATCAAGGGCACAATCCAACCTCAGCCAACGTCTGATCCTCAGCCTGACTTCAGATGCATGAGATATCCTTTCAGCCTTTGCAGAGTGTGCCTGCTCCCAACCTCACCCTATCTTTTGTTTTCAGACTCTACCCTAGCACTCCTGGCCCAAAAGCCCTCATGATTGGGAATTCTGGTTCCAGAACGAAGCACTCTGCCTGCCCCCCAAAGAAAAACATTGTCTATGGCATTGCTCAGAAACCCCAAATGAAAATCAACCTGCTCAGCCCTCGGCAACACCCCAATTGCATAGGCTACCCTAAACACTATGCTCTGTCTTACATAGCCTGAGCCCAGACCTTGTGAGAGACATTGAGACAGTTGGCTTCACACCCAGCACATCGAGCCTGCCATGGGTTAGGCCATTTCATCCCTTCCCATTGACCTGGGTGTCTTCCTGGAGGTATATTCTGAGGCTGTGTCAGACTATGCATTTTTTCTGGAGCTTCCTATGGAATTGGGGTGGTATTAGGGGCCTTGCAATTTTCTTTTAATCTGGTGGGTTGGGAAACTGACACAGGCTGACATTCCTTGGGAGAGCTGGCCCAGTGCTGTTGTGTGTTCCTGGAGGCCCCATCCTGGAGGGCATATGGGTCAGGACTCTGGGTCCAAAGTCTTCAGACACAAACTCGGGTAATAGTTAAGCTCGAGGTGATGGCAGACCCAATCTGCAGACCCTGAGCGAAGCATCTCCAGATATGAAATTCGGACGGCTGTGAGGCAGGATCACAGTCTTTTCTGTCTGACTTGTTTGTCTATGATGGCCACGAAATGGAGGGGTGGCCTCATGGGTCCATGTGAGATTCTACCTCTCTGGGAATTCTGCTCGGCACCCAAGAGTTTGGTGTATTTCCGGGGGATGGGAGGAGCGCAGTTTTCTGAGTCAGGGATCCCGTCCAAACAGCCATTCCAGAGATGGGTCCTGGGTTCTGGAGCCTGGATCACCGCAACAAGGCTTAGGATTTGGGCCTAGGGTCCTGCTCTATGTTTTCCTGGTACAGCTCCCGAGTGTTCTTGTTGGAAATGGGTCTCATTCTGAGGGTCACAATGCCTGTTTTTGCCCAGATGCCCATGCTGAGTGGGTGTGACCTCATGGGCTATGCACTTGGCTCCCACTCTGAGGGTTGGACTGCCATCTCAACATTCAGTTTTCCTGCCATGGGGAAGGAGGGGTACTTTTTTATGCTTCAGGTTCCCCCATGGGCAGGAATTTGAGCTAAGTTCTGGGACCGGTGCCTGAATACCCAGTTCACTTTGAGATGAGGTCCTCGGGCCAAGGCAGGACCCACCTGCAGAAAATGAGGCCTGCTTTCTGGGTGCCTGTCAGGAGCTCGGGCTCGAGCTGTGTCAGACAGAACATTCGTGGAGAGTTCGGCCTATGATATTGGGGTGCTTTTGAGAGCTGTGCAACTGGATCCTCATGGGGGATTTTTGCACAGACCCTTTCTTCACTTCTTCTATCTGGTGAGCAGGCAGATGGCTGCATTACGGCTCCAGAATATCCAAGTTGGAGGGTTTGCAGGCGAGGAGTGTGAGGACAGAAGTATGAAAACATAAGCTACGTTTACGCTCAGTGCCGAGCACATGTCTATTCCAATGTACATCAGTTGTTTCGAGATCTCCAGCACCTGGGCGAGGGGAAGATGTCTGCTCACGCTGGAGTTTGTATCCATGATGGCCAACAAATGGTGGGGAGGCCTCAAGAATTCTTGGAGGTTTTTCCAAGCTGGAGCTTGTGAGCTGCTCCAAATATCAAGGTGTCCTACTAAGGGACAGCAGAAGTCTTCTTACAGGGCTCCAGGGTCCCCCATATGGAAGATTCGATAGCAATGCTCTCTGAATGGAGGCCTGGGAAGCCAATCTCGTGTTACCATTGCAGCTGAGGAACAGGGTAAGCTTGAACCAATGACACTGATTCCAAGTTCCAAGTGATTTTCGTTGATGGAAGTTCTCAGTCTAACAGGTCCCAATGCTGCTTGGTGTCCAGGGAGACCTTAGAATGTGGTGGCGGCTCTCTGACCATTGAGGATTCTCTATCCTTAGGATTAGACCCAGTACCCAGGAGCCAGGTTTCCTTCTTGGGACAGGAGGTGTGCTCTTGTATGGCTCACGGACCACAGGTTGGACCATATGCTTGAATTTCCAGAACAGACCTCTAGGAAGAGAGACCTCAAAACATAAGCTAGGGTTCTGATGAGGTTTTAGGGCCATGGAAGTTTCAATCTTCGGACTAAGTGCCATTGGCCTGCATGTCATCCTGGAGGTAGGTGCTGAGGCTGTGTCAGGCTGTGCACTTATTCCAGAGTGGCCTATGATATTGGGGTGCAGTCAGGGGCCTTGCAGTTTTCTCCTAATCTGGACATTTTGGGAAACTGAGATGGGCAGGGTTTCCTCAGGAGAGCAGGGCCAGTGATGTCATGTGTTTCTCGAGGCCCCATCCTGGAGGTCATGTGTGTCAGGACTTTGGGACCAAAGACTTTAGACACAACCTCGGATAAGAGGTAGGAGTGAGGTGATGGCAGTCCGAATCTGAAGACTCTGAGGGAAGCTCCTCGGGATTTGAAATTCAGGTGGCTGGGAGGGAGGAGCACAGGCTTTTCTGTCTGGATTTTGTGTCTAGGATGGCCACTAAATGGAGGGGTGACCTCATGTGTCCATGGGATATTCTTCCACTCTGGTGATTCTGCTTGGCACCCAAGAGTTTGATTTCTTTCTGGGGAAGAGGAAAAGACTGTATTCCATCTCTGGGATCCTGTCCAAACAGGGATTCCAGAGATGGGTTCTGGGTCCAGACACTGGGAAAACTTAACCAAAGCTTCGATTTGGGATCCTGGTCCAGATACCAAGGGGGATCTTTGGAAAGGGGTCTCATTCTGAGGGTCACAATGCCTATTTGTGCCCAGCGGCCCATCCTGTGTAGGCATGGTCTCATGGACCATGCACCTGGTTCCCACTCGGGGTTACAGCCATCTCAACATTCAGTTTTCTGGCCATGGGGAAGGAGGAGCACTCTTTTGTGCTCCCGAGTCCCCTATGGGCAGGAATTTGAGCTAAGTCTGGGACAGGTACCTGAATATCCAGGTTGCTTCAAGATGATGGCCTCGGGCCAAGGTTGGACCCACCTGGAGGATATGGGGTCCACTATCTGGGTGGCTGACAGGAGGTCGGGGATCAGGTGGTGTCAGATAGACAATGTATGCAGAGGTCGGTCTATTATATTGGGGTGCCATTGAGGGCCGTGCAGGAGGATCCACATGTGGGTTTCTACGAAGACCCATAGGGCACTTCTTTCTGGTGGGCAGGCAGAAAGCTGCACTGTGGCTTCAGAATTCCCAATATGGAGGGCTTTTAGGCGAGGAGTGTGAAGACAGAAGTCTGAAAACACAAGCCACGGATAAGCTCAGTGCCGACCACAGGACCATTCCATTGTGCAGTGGTTGTTTCGAGATTTCCAGCACCTGAGTATGGGCGAGGGTCAGATGTCTGCTCACGCTGGCTTTGCATCCATGATGGTCAACGAATTGTGGGGTGGCCTCAAGAATTCTTGGAGATTTTCCCAAGCAGGACCTTGTGAGCTGCTCCAAACAGCAAGGTGTCCTACTGTGGGACAGGGGAAGTCCGCTTACAAGGCTCCAGGGTCCCCCATATAGAAAGATTCGACAGCAGAGATCTCTGAATGGGGGCCTGGGAAGTCTTCCTTGCATGACCATTGCAGCTGAGGAACATTGCAGGCTTGATCTGCTGGTTTTTGTTCAAATTTCCAAGTGATCTAAGTTGACGGATGTTCTCAGTCTAATGAGTCACAATGCTGCTTGGTGTCCAGGGAGACCTTAGAATGTGGTGGTGAGGGTGCCTGGGTGGCTCAATAGGATAAGCTGCTGCCTTCGGCTCAGGTCATGATCTCAGGGTCCTGGGATTGAGTCCCGCATCAGGCTCTCTGCTTAGCAGGGAGC